>NC_064639.1:66814530-68050155 GCF_023864345.2 Schistocerca serialis cubense | reverse complement strand
TGTGAATGGACAGCGGCACACCAGTTGCTCATTAACAACTACATTTGATCCAGGATTGTGTAATTTTACAAGTAATGTCATCCACTGTTCGCATACGTACGTTATAGATGTCATTTGCTCTTTTCACCCGTCGATCAGACCTGTCATGAAAACATATCACTCGAGAGATATGAAAGAACATCTTTAATGACGCCATAGCACGAAAAATTGCTCGACCTGATTTTAGATCCCATAAACTGCTTGTTGACTTACAACACGATTTATAAACGCTAGTAAGCTATAATACATCAATATATGCTTCTAATCTAATTTCATCTAAATCTTCCTAATTGTCACCATACACTTGAGTATATCAACATTAGTCATTTGCAACACAATGTTGTAGACAGTTATGTTCATAATTTCTTGAAAATCAGAATTGATGTCATTCACTCTGGACGTAGCATATCTTGTTGAACTAGGAGTTCATTTCGTTTCCACTGGATGCCCCACTATGATGTGGGAAGGATACGGAACGCCAGCTGATGCTTTTGTCTTTCGAATGAACTACTTGCACAGTCTGCAAATTCTCACTACTAACCTCATTGTCTGAAGCAGAGTCTTCCTGTTCTGATGGAGGAATATCTTCTCCATTACCATTTCCATTGCCCGTTGCTTCTAATTCACTTTCAGTTTGGCGATATTTTGCCATGATAATAATACGTACCTGTTTACTGCAAGTGTTAAAAATATAACCTCTTTCTTCAACAGTTACTGTTGCAGAAGCTGGATGTTGGCGCGCCTTCTTCTCGACACGGTCACCAGGCGAAACGGGCTCTCGATGTGCGCCACCTAATGTTTCCCGTCTTCGAAACCGTGTCAGAAACTATCATAGCAAGTCGAGTGCAATTACATGCTGCCAAACCCCGAAAGCGCGGCAACACGCGGGAGCGTCATACAACACGCCCGCTCCACCGCCCTAATCCAACCAGACTCTGCTCTGCCTGCGCTCCACGCGGCAGAGTTAACACTACCATTGCAGTATATAAAGACACAGAAATGTCATATCTTCAGGTAACAAAATAAGGAAAATATTTATAGTACAATAGATGTAAATAGGAGGATATGCATTTTCGTCGTTACATAGTGCCTATTGCAAAAACATGCAGTGATTTCCGTTGTTGTGCACATTCATATGCACATGGATTTGGATCTACTGGAACGCGAAATTCAACAAAATAAGCGTAGAAATAAGTATTATAAGCTATTGGGTCATTAGGACTCAATGAACATAAATGTAACAGTTTAAATAAAATAAAGTTTTTTCAATAATTCAAGGCTTTATGGTAAGTAGTCATGAATAGAAACAAATACAATCACCAAACGTTACGTTTAAATTATTAATAGAAAGATAAAATTATTAGCGGAGTCATAATGAGCCAAACACAAAAACATGGTAAACGTCCAAACAACAAAACCTGGCCTTCAGCACTTAATATGCTGTCGCCTTGCACTACACCGTAACTAATTCATTATGCAAAGTAACTTTGTCCCTGTCTATTGTTCGATAAGCACTGAAGGAAGCGACACGCAGTTCAAGGTTGGAGACAGCTGCACGCTTTAAGTTCCGGTGTCGCAGCGCCCGCGCACGCAGAATACGTTAACGCTGTGACGTCACACACTGCGCTCATACCGCCGCATTCCAGGGTCTGCCCACACTTATTGTCTTGACACTGTAATGCATTCTTTCTAACGGGTGATGCTACAGTCAGATTGGTTCCTTAAAACAGAAGCTCTGCCAATTTCTTTTGGTATATTTGTCAAGGAAGTGTACATGATGAATTATTTACAATACGAATTTCGCAATATCCTGCTTCTACACCGGTATCCCATAGCCTACCCGAGACCGCTACTGCTGAACATCTACACCTACATGACTACTCTGCAATTCACACGTAAGTGTTTGGCAGGATGTTCATCGAATCACCTTCCTTCAGCCAGTGCAGCAGCGCGTGTTGATGCGACCGCTTTCAGGAGGGGGAAAGATGATGGCCCTCGATCGAATCTACCTGCCGGATTAACGATGAGGTTTGACGGAAAGCCTCGATGTGGCTTTTTGACGGTTTTCCATATTCCATATTCAAACATTCCGAACACTTTCTCACACATTCACACAGAACTTACTCTGTAGACAGCAGACTGTGTTTACTGCTTCTGTCCTGAGAGGTGAATGGGAGACTGATGACTATTGCTGTTTGGTCTCCTTCAACACCTGCTCAGCATCAGCAACGAAAAGCGCGCGGTTAAAACAGACACTTAAAAGAAGGCTGCACGAATCGCCGTCCGCCGGCTACATGTCGCCCCCTATTCATCTGATGGCAGTCCACCCTTCGTTCTTACAAATTCTTTTTTAAACTTATTTTTTTTTTCCTTCCCGGATAGGAGAGGACGGTTTCTTGTAGAAATTTGCTCTCTTGAGAATACATTGTAGAGCCGACAAGTGTGAGAATTATCGCACAATCAGCTTAACAGCTCATGCATCCAAGTTGCTGAGAAGAGTAATAGATGATCAACAGTTTGGCTTTAGGAAAGAAAGACACCAGGGAAGCAATTCTGATGTTGCGGTTGATAATGGAAGCAAGGCTAAAGAAAAATCAACACACATTCATTGGATTTGTTGACTTGGAAAAGCGTTGGACAATATAATATGGTGCAAGATGTTCGAAATTCTGAGAAATATAAGGATAAGCTACATGGGAAGAAGGGTAATATTCATTACGTACAAGTCCCAAGAGGAACAATACGAGTGGAAGACCAAAGAACGAAGTGCTCGGATTAAAAAGAGTGAAAGACAGGGACGTATTCTGTCGCTTCTACAGTTAAATCTATACATCTTAGAAGAAATACAAGAAAGGTCGAGAGTGGAATTGAAATTCAAGGTTAAAGGATATCGATGTCAAGATTCGCTGATGACATTACTATCCTGAGTGAAAATGAAGAAGAATTACACGATGTGCTGAATGGAATGAGCAGTGTAATGAGTACAGAATATGGTCGGAGTAAATCGAAGAAATAGGAAAATACTGAGAAATAACGGAAATGAGAACAGCGAGAAACTTTACATCAGGACTGGTGATTACCAAGCTGATGAAGTTAAGGATTTCTGCTACCTAGGCAGCAAACTAACTCATGACGGACGGAGCGAGGAGGACATAAAAGGCAGACTACCATTGGCAAGCACTGGCCAAGAGAAGTCAACTAGTTTCAGACATAAGCTTCAATTTGAGGAAGAAATTTCTGAGAACGTACGTTTGGAGCACATCATTCTATGGTAGTGAAACATGGACTTTGGGAAAATCGGAATAAAAGAGGATCGAGGCATTTGAGATGTGCTGCTACCGTAGATTGTTCAAAATTAGGTGGACTGATAAGGTTAGGAATGAAGAGGTTCTGTGCAGAATCGGACATGTGTTAAGCGGCTGGTTCCAGCGGAGGTTCGAGTCCTCCCTCGGACATGGGTGTGTGTGTTTGTCCTTAGGATAATATAGGTTAAGTAGTGTGTAAGCTTAGGGACTGATGACCTTAGCAGTTAAGTCCCATAAGATTTCACACACATTTGAACATTTTTGAACATGTTAAGGGAATAACTTCCGTGGCACTAGAGGGAGCTGGAGAGGGTAAAACTACAGAGGAAGTCAGAGATAGGAATTCATCCAGCAAATAACTATGGATGTAGGTTGCATGTGGTACTCTGCGATTGAGTGGCTGGCACAGAACAGGAATTCGCGGCGGTGCCGCTTCAGACCAGTCAAAAGATAGATTAGAAAAAAATTTAAACAAGATACTTGTGAAACAAATGATGAGAAATTATTATGTAGTTCTTTTCTTTATCCTTCTTGCGAACCTTACGTTGCCAAAGTGAGGGGTTTGCGGCCGACAATACTGCCAAGTTGGTACAATCCTGATTTAAATCATTCCTTGCGAGCTCTGATTAGGGATGGTGGGTATCGCTGAACGAACCAGTTTTCGGATATACTAATATTTCTTGTCTCTGGTGTAACCCGCCTGTTAACAGCGCTCAAAATAACCGGTTTCTGAAATAACCGGCTTTCGGTTTTGTGTTGCTATTATTTTCAACTTCGTATAAGGACTGAAATTTTCTGATGAAGACAAAAGAGTAGGGGCTTCTGGATCGATAGGGGATTGAGGCTGTGCCAGAAATCGGTGTCAGTGTCTCTGACAAAGATGGCTTAGCGTGAAGGAGTCAGGCGCGGCGACGGCGTGGTGGAATGGGCACAAGTTGATGTCTTCCCGTCACTTTTGGGTGGTGTCCATTTTTCACCCTCAAGTAACCGAAAACTTAAACTATCACTTGTTATCACACGTTTATAGCGTGTCAATAGAATTATAAGTGTAGCAATCAAATTTACCTTCTCTTACAAGAAACGGTGTCGATGTTTCCTCTCTATATTACTTTGCAAGTTCGTTGTACCTCCTCCCGTTTTTAATATCTTAAAGCGAATGGATTACTGTAATTCACAGCTACCGCACTTCGTAAAATACTTTCAGATTAGACGGCGCCATTCTTAAAATATTGCTGGAGACGCAATATAGTAACGGCTACAGTATTTCTCAGCAATGCTGTACCAATTCTTGTGTCACATGTTTCTTCCTCGTTTCTAGCTGTCGGCGGTTTAATTAAAATAGCACTCATCGCTTTTTCCACTGGCTGTAATAACACAATACTTCAAAGTAACGTAAATTTTGCAAAAATACATCACTCGTTTTTTAAACAGAATTGTTTTATTTATAAACCATAAATTTTGGCCCTGCTGCTGTAGCAAATTGATATGTCGGTTTTTTTACCCGGTTATTAGTGAAACATGTAAAAGAAGACTGTAAGATTAGAGACCGAACAAATACCACAAAACGTTGGTTCCTCAGAACTAAAATAACGGTATCGGTTTAAACCGGCCGCTTTTTCCCATCCCTAGCTCTGATTCCCCTTATTTTGTTATGATGTCATCTCTTCCTATATAGGTGGACACGAACAAAACGTTTTCGCATTAGGAGGAGAGAGTTGGTTATTGAAATTTCGTGTAAACATCTCATCATAATGAAAAGCACCTTTGTTTTAATTATTGATACGCCAATTCCATCACTCTGTCCACCCCTGTGTCACGATAAAACAATCAATTTAATTGTAATCGCCAGGCATGTTGAATTTATACCCTTCTTCGTCCTCTGTGAGTACTATCCGGTAAAGACCCCATACCGCGCAGCAGTACTGCAGTGTAGACAGCCTCTTTAGCAGACGTGTTGTATCTCCTAAGTATTCAGCCAACATAACGCTGTCCTTCGTACCAGTTTAATTATAATTGCCAGGTAAGTTGAATTTATAGCCTTTAGATTTGTGTGACTTACCTTTGACGGAAATTCAACGGATTACCTTTAGTTGGACAGTGTCCTACCTCGGTACACGTTTCACCTTCACCTCTAGCTAATTAGTTAGCTTTGTAGCAGAAGTTAAACATATTTGCTTACTCCGTTTGTAAATGATTGCATTAAATCTTTATGTGCTGCAGTCTTTTTCTGAAATTACAATAATTACTACAGAAAACAATCTTTTTTTTAAATTGTCGCGTCCAGCTAGCGGTCTAGAAGCAGAAAGGGAATGGTGGTCCGTCCAGTTAAAAACATGGAGAAGGCTAGCAGGACATTTTGAAGGAGTTATGACACTCCGTCGGAAGTATACGAACAATTAGGCAAGACTTGGATAACTACATTCCTTAATTGCTCGTTGGAGTAAAACTAAATAAGTGACCTCTACGAATGTACACTGTTCCTGATTGTCCTACACCCATGGAGGGAGGTAATTCAGAGACGCAAACAGAGCCAGAGCAAAGTTATACAAGTCCAAGCCTCGGGACTGACCTGCACGGAGGTCCCTCCTGGACCGCTTTCTGAACTGAACTCCCCTCCGGGCGTATAGAGATGGGACTCCTCCACGCCCGCACCAACGTGGTGACCAAAGCAAAAGTTCTACTGTCACCTCCGTCAACAAGTTAGTTATCTAATCAGTGGATCACAGGATGCAGGGCTGTGATGTTATCCGTGCGTCTGGGTAAGATTACGCATTAACACGGTCCATCAGGTGGCAGATTGTGGACGAAACGCGAATGAGGGTAGCGATTTGAAGAGCAGAGCGGAAAAAAGTGCCAAGGCTCGTGCCGAGGGAACACAACCTCTGCGACAGTGGGATGAGTAGTAAGAGCAGTAGTGGCTTACTAGTTGCGATAGTTCATGCAGGGTTGGGTTTGTTAGTGTGGGTATCACGCATCATTACCGTGACAGGCGATGGCGATGTATCCCGGTTTGGCGCAGCCGCTGCATTCCTGGAAAAGTTAAGATCGTTATATATTAGTGTGAGATCGGCCATATATCATCTCACTGTGTGTGTGTGGGGGGGGGGGGAGGGGGGGGGGAAGGGGGTGTATGACTTGTCTGCAGGTAGTGTATGGTACGGCTTTCCTGTGTGGTGCCGGTTTTTCGGCAGGTGTGTTCCAACTGGCTATCCAGTAATGGTGGCTCACCTGTACCGTTGTGTTTGCGTGTACTTGACCATAGATGTTACGTCCTTGCAAGTTTATTGGTCTATTATGTTTCCATCTATGGTTGTGGTCGTAGTTCCCCAGATTCAGAATGAACAAGTTCTGCGAATGTCTGGAGTTTCTGTATAGTCTTGTGGTGAGTTTGTGGATTACATGGGACTTAACTGCTAAGCTTACACACTACTTAACTTAAATTATCCAAAGGACAAACACACACACCCATGCCCGAAAGAGGACTCGAACCTCCGCCGGGACCAGCCGTACAGTCCACGACTGACGGCTAATCCCGCGCGGCTGTGATTTTGAGTACTTTGTTTTGTATAATCTGCAGACGGCGCAGGCGTGTGGGCGCAGCGTATCCCCAGACAGGGGCTGCGTACGTCATCAGGGGTCGAATAAGTGTCATGTACATGGACCTCGACACCCGTCTGTTCAGTGTGCTATGTCTGTTGAGCATAAGGTAGAGCTGTTTGAGCCTCGCGCTTGCTCTGTTGGTCATGTGTTGTATGTGGTCCCCCCAGAGTAATTTCCGGTCCAGCCAGACACCAAGGTATCTGACTTTCTCACGGAAACGTATTGGGAGTGCATGTAGTGTTATTGGTCTGCAGTCTCGATGTTTGCGGAGTTTCTTTGGTCTTCGAGTGAAGAGAACGGCTTCGCACTTGTCGACGTTTACTCTAACACGCCATTTCTCTAACTAAGGTTCAGCCACTCTGAGTGCGGTCTGTAATCCTGACGTAATTTTAGATGGTTTCCAAACTTGTGCGAGGATGGCGGTGTCATCCGCGTAGATCGCCATCGTTGTGTTGTGTGTGGTTGGGGGATCGTTTGTGTAGAGGTTAAACAGTAGGGGCTGTAGGATATTTCGTTGGCGTACTCCAGCATGTATACCGTGTCGTATCGATTGTTTTCCCTGCACGTCAGTGTTGAAACTCCTGTTTGTGAGGTATGTGTGTATGAGAAGCACCAGCCCGTCGGGGAACCCTGCGTCGCTGAGTTTGCGAATGAGGCCGTTATGGCACAGACGGTCGAAAGCTTTTTCTATGTCCAGGAACACCGCCCCTGTTGCTTTGTTTGCGTTGAAGCCATGTGTTATATGTTTAACGACCCGTAAGGGTTGTTGTGTTGTGGAGTGGAGATTCCTGACGCTGAATTGCTCCGGTCTCAGGATGTCATTTGTTATGCAATGCCTAGTGATGTGTTTGAGGATCACCTTCTCAACAATCTTGTTGAGCGAACTCAGAAGACTGATGGGTCTGTAATTTTGTGGGAGGGTGTGGTCTTTCTCCGGCTTCCTGAACATCAGGACCTTGGCCGTCTTTGACCAGGGGCTTTCCTAGCAGCGGGTGCCGCTTCTATTCTCCCTCCTGTTAGGTGTTGGATATTTTAAATATGCGACACTCCCCCCCCCCCCCCCCCTTGAGGGAAAAATTTGTAATCGCTGTCCTCAGCGACCAAAAATTTTTATACAATGTTCTTACATGTTTTATTCATTCCTTATAAGGGGAAGCATACACATTTGTTTTAATATTACTCCGACATACATAAATGTTTACAATTTTCCACAGTGGGAAATATAAGTCAATCTTCTCCTGTAAACGACCCAATTTATATTTCACATTTTACACCTTACATATACATTTCACTTTACAATAGGGGACATCGCGTATCATGATTACATCTTTCTTCTCTCATACTATAAGTATACATTTTCATTTTACAACTTACTTTTCTGGTTGGATGAGTACACATTATTATTTTAATATCACATTTACACTCAACTTCATCTACAATTACACTTTACACTTTGTTGCACACTTTGTAATTTGATTACAATTTCATTTCCTGACAAAGGAAACGCTTAAAATTTTTTTCTAGCTTCCTTCCGGTTTAACGCTATGACAGACACTATGTCAACACTTTCAGCACTTGTCCGTTTTAGCACTCTGAGAGATACTTCATCTAACATCACTTCGCACATGTCTAGCAAGCACTACAGGGCTACCAAAAATTATCTCTTCACTGTCTACATGTGTTCTCCTTGTAGGGCGATACCTTCCTACATCTCTGTCCGGGCACTGATTTACGATAGAGTTTTTAACACATTTTTGTGTAACAGTCATTACCCATTATTTGGAACACAACTTTAAAACCGTCGTTGCAACATTTACAGTACTTGCATAGACAACAAATAATTACTATTATCACCACGCTAGAGGCCATGAAACTCCAGAAAGAAAACTGACTTAACGTGAAATTTCTGAGTGCCCTTCTCTCCTCATACTCAATTTCACTTTGCAACTCATGCAACTATCCTGCAGCAGTTGGTGATCTAACTGCCTAACTACAGATTGTGTCGAAAAATCTAACTTAAGCTCACTTATATTTTTTATGTTGTTGTTTACTACGCTGCAATCCATTCGCATACTCAGGTTTGTCACATTGTCACTACTAGGTACATTTGTTCGTATCTTATGTTCAGATTGTATCATCACTTGAGATGTATTCCGCGACATTTACCTAAAAATTTCAATTTACCTGTACCTTGAAGCACGATTTCTGTGGATCTTCCTTCGTGACAGATGACATTAATGCCCTCATCCGCCGGGACAACAAACAGCCATTCATTATTACTCAGTGGTGTCCACAGACTTGCGTTCAATACTATTAACTCTTGCACGCAGTCCGTTGGAACTTCTCGCACTGCTCGCAGCAGCTTCGCCTCACATCTTTCATAGTCACACGTAAACAAGAGAATGACAACCCGTTTGCATATTCTCAGGCACTGATCTACTGTTTTACACTGTAATTGCTCGTTATTTAACTTCGCATACTGCCGTTTCGCGTCATCAATTGAGAGTAGCTCTTTCTCAGGGGCAATATACATAAATAAACGCCACTTCTGACGGTTACGGTAGTATTCAATAGAAGTTGTACAAATTGTCCTCTACTAGTAGGATATTCAGCAAGTAACTTAAGATGTTTCCTTCTATGAAAACATCCAGATCAATAATTCTGATCAATTGATAACCACTGTTGCCCACAAATTGTATTAACTGTTCATTAACAGTGATCTAAATGAGTACTTTCTGCAACCGTTTGACTGTACTGTTCTCAAATTTTATGTGCCGGCTTAATTGTTTCGTTCCGTGCATGATATCTCTTCATTACTTGCTACGGAGTTGGTTAAAAGTAGTCATAGTAGCTTTAACTGTAGTCATTTGCTCCTTCGAAAGCCTGAGCAGCTGTTTCTGTTCTTCTAAGACGTCTGTCTGACTCCTGACGTACGTAGCGTCATCTTCGTCTAGGACTACGAACAAAATTTTACTGACCTCGCCCACAAAATTTAAGATCCCTCGTTTCTTTATACGGGTTTCATGCCGTGCTAATTGTCCAATTAGCCCTTATACCTTTTTCCTATGTGCCAATTTAATGCAAATTCTGCTTGTTTACACTCTGCTGCACTCTTGTTCCGCTCTGCTGCCACGGTCGCAGGTTCGAATCCTGCCTCGGGCATGGATATGTGTGATAGGTTAGTTAGGTTTAAGTAGTTCTAAGTTTAGGGGACTGATGACCTCAGACGTTTGAACCATTTGCACTCTTGCTCAGTGGCGCTAATCTATCCTTACAATAAGAAATTTGTCCGCAGCTCATGGTCGTGCGGTAGCGTTCTCGCTAACCCGCGCCCGGGTTCGATTCCCGGCGGGGTCAGGGATTTTCTCTGCCTCCTGATGACTGGGTGTTGTGTGATGTCTTTAGGTTAGTTATGTTCAAGTAGTTCTAAGTTTTAGGGGACTGATGACCATAGATGTTAATTCCCATAGTGCTCAGAGCCATTTGAACCATTTGAGCCAATAAGAAATTTCCGGCCTTGCGAGGACCTCGATATGCGCAAATGTTTCTTTCAGTTCCATCGAGTTGAAGTAATTCACAATTTTCCAACTTACACTATAAATTTTCACTTGCGCCATGTTATCGTAATACAGTCCGAGTGACGTCTGGAACTTCGTTACTTGCGTATACGGTTCTTGTCCTCTGTGCTCAATCCCTTTGACTACGAGGATAACGGCGGCGATGCAGTACGAAGCCGTCATCTGGAATTAGAAAAAGTCCTTCAATCTATTGGCCTCAGCCGTAAGATATTTGTTTTGTTTCAGGCAGATTACCACACTCGGCCCCTTTGCTCGTACGACTGCGTGCAGACCTCGCCATTGCGTATGTGATGTATGTGATCTGCCTCTTCGTACGCTCTCATCAAACAACAGAACCTTATCCCCATAACGAAATTTCTTGGGATTTTGCCTTCTGTCATAGTATTCCTTATTCTTTATTTTACATTGCGCATTTACGCTCTCTCGCACACCGGTGCATTTCTTGCATGCGCTCCTTTAGCTCTGTCACATATTCGTCAAAATTACACCTCATTCCAGTCGGATTTTACCGCAGTATCCCTGGAATATTACAAGAACAACTCATACGTCGTATATCATACAGTATTATACACAAAAACTGCAAATGGAACCCAGCTATCCTAATCTGTCTGCGCTTTTTTCACATACTATCGCAACATGTCCCTAACCGTTCCTGTGCGACCTTCTAACGCTCCATTTGTTTGGGGGTGGTAGGTGGCAATCTGTATCTTTTTGATACGCAGCAAAATGGTTCAAAAGGCTCTGAGCACTATGGGACTTAACATCTGAAGTCACCAGTCCCCTAGAACAATTAGAACTACTTGAACCTAACTAACCTAAGGACATCACACACATCCATGTCCGAGGCAGGATTCGAACCTGCGACCGTAGCAATCGCGCGGTTCCAGACTGTAGCGCCTAGAACCGCTCGGCCAACCCCGTCGGCAATACGCAGCAGTTTACGCACTCTTTTCATTGTTTTACTCATGAAATTACTTCCCATATCACTTAACAATACTGACGTTATCCCGTACTTTACTATAAACTTCTCAACTAGCACGAGCGCTACTGTATCGGCAGCTTGCTTGTCAATCAGTTCAGCTACCATAAACTTTGTCAGCGCATCTTGAAACGTAATAATCTACTCGTTTCCGCTGTCCGTCTGATTTATGGACCTACCCTTTCAATAACACAGCCTTCAGGTGTTTCCGTGATTTTTAGAGGCATCTTTATGTTTTTCCGAGTGAACTTGCTCTTTGGACCACTCTCGCACTTTCATATGTATTCCTCTATATCTTTGTTCATACCGTTCCACACACGTTTTTTTTTTTAACTCACAGGTTCTTCTTATGCCCTGGTGTCCTCCATGGGAGAATCGTGAAACTGTTTTAATATCGCGGATTTTTCGTCTTCAGTTATTTATTCCGCCTGTATCGGCTCAGCTGTCTCTCGTTTCCTGATACACTTTTCTACATCACTGATACAGTTTTCACACTTCCAAATATAGCCTTCCACAGCCCTCGGCTCAGCTGTTTCGTGTCCTGTGTCCCTGTCGGCCGCGCCTGCTGCCTGTTCATCGCCGTTCTGGGTGACCGAGCGGTTCTAGGCGCTACAGTCTGGAACCGCGCGACCGCTACGGTCGCAGGTTCGAATCCTGGCTCGGGCACGGATGTGTGTGATGTCCTTAGGTTAGTTAGGTTTAATTAGTTCTAAGTTCCAGGGGACTGATGACCTCAGCAGATAAGTCCCATAGTACTCAGAGCCATTTTTGAACCAGCCTGTTCGACCCGCCGCGTTCGCCTGCCTGTGCGTGCCTGACACGCACTACGGCTTCCGCGCCTGCCGCATCCTGACCTAGGCGACTGCTCTGCAGCCTTCCGGTCGCGCACCCACCGCCCTGACCTCTCCTATTCACGAGAGCACGCCGGCGACTTGGTTCCGTTTGCCACTCTTGTACACGATTTGATAATCATAATCCTCCAGCTTCAAACTAAGCTTCATCAATCTGGATGAAGGATCTGATATACTACCTATCCATGTTAGAGGTTGACGGTCAGTACATATCAAGAACTTCCTGCTAAGTACGTACTTTCTAAAATATTTCACTACCCAACAAATGGACAACATCTCCCTTTCAATAGTACTGTACCCTCTCTCCGCCTTAGTTAGTGTCATCGAGGTGTTCGCAACAGGTAAATCACTTCCAATATTTCCCTGACTCAACAGTGCTCCGATGCTTGATTGGCTAGCGCCAGGCGTAATTATGGAGTCCTTTTCATAGTCCGGATACTGCAGTATAGGCGGACTTATCAACTTCTCCTTCAAATACTGAAAAGCATTGCCTTGCTCAACGTCTCGTGTGAGGCACATCTTTCATTAATAATTCGTGTAGCGGATTAGCCATTTTGCTGAAGCTGCTTATAAAACGACGGTAGTATCCCACAAGGCCCAGAAACGCCTTTAATTGCTTTGTTGTTCTGAGTGAAGTCACTTCACAGTATCAATTCCACTCAGCAGAATTCAAAATATGTAATGACTTCAAGACAAATATTTTTAAGAACAGTTTATAAGAGATGACCTGAGACGAACTTTATTGTGAACAAAATGCTAAGAAAAAACTAATCTGATCTGTGATAGATTCATAATTTGGACATCTTTAGAAACGAAAAGGGAATCGTATCTGTTAGCAAAAAGCAACGTTCTTGCAGTAACTGCACGCTACAAAAGCCACCCAAATTAACTAAGAAAATTATTAAAAAGTAAATTAGCGTATGCATTATGTCAGAAATGCTGTAGTCTATAAGATACTTAGTGAAATGAGAGACAGGAGAGGATAAGGGATCATTATTTATTTATATGGAAGATCAAAGGTAGCAGGTGTTTTTAATAATAATTTCTCAAATGATGTAAAAATTATAGGGAAACTATTTCAAGAGATAAAGCATTACATTGAAAAAACAAGTCAGACAAATTCGAATCCTATGGATGTCACCCACTTCTCCTTCTGAAATAAAGATAATTATTTACGGTCTGGAAAACAGAAGCTCCTTGGGATTTCATGGTGTTTCCCACAGAGTACTAAAGACTTGTTTCCATATGATAAGTTCTGCCTTGTCTGAAATATTGATTTCATCACTAACTCAGTGTATTTTTCCAGAGATTTTCAGATACAACATTATAAAATTCCTCTGCAAGAAATGTTGATGAAGTGTTGCCAATAACTATTGCTGACATCATTTTCCAAAATGTTTGTGATGGTGATTTACTCTACACTAATTTGCACAAAAACAACAGTCACATCTTTCATAAATCTTGTTTTCGATATCAGTAAAGTTGCGCAGCTGAGTACACCATTCACATGTTCACTCACAAAATTTTACAGGCATTAACTAACAAAACAGCACCAAATGGTATTTTCTGAGACTTATCTAACACATTTTAATGTAGAAATTACCACATCATCATAGAGAAACTGAGGTCTTACGGAAATGATGCTATAGCGAACCAGTAGGTAATGTCATAAATAACCAAAAGAATGTAGAAAGTTGTATTTAATAATTCAACCAACATAAGTAGGATAGATGCTTCTGAAGAAATCACTTATGGGGTTCCCCATGTTCCATTATTGTTATTCAGATATGTAAAACACATTCCATCTAATATACAACAAACACAGGTACTTATTGTTGCAGATAAGACTAGTATTGTAGAGAACCCAAATATACAGACAGCAAGAGAGAAAATAGCAATTGGTCTCTCTCTCAGAGATATATCATCTTCAGTTCTGCAAAAATGATAAATGTAACACATGATCAAGTAAAAATAACTATGGTGAAAAAAAACAAATTTTAAGTGACCATTTGGTGAAAATTTAAACAGAAAAGAAATTATTTTTGAACCATATAACAACTTTGTTGAGCTACATCTGCACATCAAATCATTGAATTCCTAAGGAAGAAATCAGTAAGTTCACTTATTTTGCATATTTTTATTCAGTACTGTTATAGATAACGTTCTGTCATCGCTGTTCAAGTATGTGCTTTAAGAATAGTAACTGAAGCTAACCTAGGATCATGTTGTAAACATCTGTTTAAGGAATTAGTCATTTAGACTGCTGCTTTACGGTGTATATTTTCCTTTGTGAAGTTTAGTGATAATAATAAGTTACAATTTTCATGATGGATTGAGAATGTTATATGAGGACTGTAAACTTTTGCTAAGATTCCTTTCCGACAAGCGAGTCCAAATATCAGAAAGTAAACATTATATATGTTTGAAGGTATCTGGACAAATAACAACTCTGCAGTGTGCATAAATAAAAATAGTAAATTCAACTCTGTTTAAGGAGAGGAACTGTGTTGCCTGTTATTTAGCGCAAACACTTCTGTTGACACAGTTTCGTCCTTCTCTGCTTTGCTTGTCATTTATTGTAGTCGTTCTTCCGTACTGTCAGCAGATATCCAGAACGTTGTAGTTTCAGGGTAACTGCCATTCTTTGAATATCAGTAAGGAATGTCTTAATGTTGTACACTGGACTTCAGAAGCTGTCATTCTCTCCTTTTTAAGATGTGTAATCTTCCTATTGACAGGGACTCTACACGCACTCGAACTTTTCTTCCATTTACAGTTAGAATAAATTAGGTTGAAGTTAGTATCTGGTCAGCGACAAAGCTATGAAGAAGGGTAAATGAATATGGATCAACGGATATATCAAAGTAGGAACCTGGCATGTCAGAGTAATTTTCTCAAAAAGAACAAGAACTAGAAAATATACTAAAAGACATGAATATCGATGTTGTAGTAATCATAGAAACAAAAATGAAAGTGAGAAGCAATAAATATGAAGGCGACTACATTAGGTTCTATAGTGCAGACGACCAAAATGAAAGAGGAAGCAAAAGTGTGGTATAACACCTGCATAAGAGATGGAAAAAGAGATCAAAGATCGCACGCACATAAGCGGAAGAATAATCACAGCCAGAATGAATGTCAGAAAATGTAACGCCACCATTACAGGTGTAAATGCGTCAGAAGAAGGAAAAAGGATGTGTCTAGAACATCCTATGGAGAATTACAGAAGACTCTGAATAAATAAGGAGCTACTGATCACATTACTATGGTGGGCGATTTCCGTACCAGAATAATAAATATCCCTGTAACGAATATTATAGGGCCTTTTGGAGAACTGGTATATACTGAAAATTGAAAAATACTAAGAGATTTTGCCACCTACATTAATCTGAATATATCAAACTCACTTTCTCCAAAAAAGAAAAAAAAAAAAAAAAAGCGCAAAAGCGTACATGCCGACCTCGTCTGTTGACTAACAGACAACGCCGACAGTTGAGCAGGGTCGTAATGTGTAAGAGGAAGACATCTATCCAGATCATCACACAGGAATTCCAAACTGCATCAGGATCCACTGCAAGAACTATGACAATTAGGCGAAAGATGAGAAAACTTGGATTTCATGGTAGAGCGGCTGCTCATAAGACACACATCACTCCAGAATAAACCAAACGACGCCTCGCTTGGTGTAAGGAGCGTAAACATTGGACAATTGAAGAGTGGAAAAACGTTGTGTGGAGTGACGAATCACGGCACACAATATGGCGATTCGATGGTAGGGTGAGGGTATGGCGAACGTCCAGTGAACGTCATCTGCCAGAATGTGTAGTGTCAACAGTAAAATTTGGAGGCGGTGGTGTTATGGTGTGGTGGTGTTTTTCAAGGACGGGGCTTGCACCCCTTGTTTTGTGTGGCACTATCACAGCTCAGCCCCACAGTGATGTTTTAAGCACCTTCTTGCTTCCCACTGTTGACGAGCAGTTCGACGATGGCGATTGTAGCTTTCAGCACGATCGAGCACCTGTTCATAATGCACGGCCTGTGTCGGAGTGGTTACATAACAATAACATCCCTATAATGGACTGACCTACACAGAGCCCTGACTTGAATCCTATAGAACACCTTTGGGATGTTTTGGAACGCCGACTTCGTGCCAGGCCTCACCGACCGACATCGATACCTCTCCTCAGTGCAGCTCCCGTGAAGAACGGGTTGCCATCCCCCAAGAAACCTTCCAGCACCTCACTGAACGTATGCCTGTGAGAGTAGAAGCTGTCGTCTAAGCTAAGGATGGGCCAATACCATACTGAATTCCAGCATTAACGATGGAGTTTGCCACAAATTTGTAAGTCATTTTCAGCCAGGTGTCCGGATACTTTTGATCACATAGTGTTTACATAAGTGTACCTGGGCCAGTAGTGGTTTTTGTATTAATAACTGACTACATTTTGGTAGATGATAAGTCCGTTTCTCAAGTAAGGAATACAAGAGTTTATAGAGAACAAGATATAGGATCAGATCGTCTTCTACTAATCTCCAGATTAGATCTATTTGCAAAATAGAAGAGAGTGACAAAATAAATAACCAAGAATATCAAAGCCTTCGTCAAGTACACTCGCTTAACGAAGATAGACTCAAACATCTTTATCAAAGCAGATTAAATAACTTACAAACTAAAGATGATCTAGAAGAAAAATGGTAAAATCTAAAGAATGTGATGTATATAATAACATGACAAGCTCTTGGTAAAACGAAAAAATAAGGAAAAGAAATAGCCAAAACACTTACAATCAGGATATAAGAAAAGCTGTTAAAGAAAAACAGACGGCATGTATAAAATACTTCAGCAACCCGACAGCTGAAAAGTGCAATCCTATAAGGAGAGAAAAAATACTGCCAAATCTGTAGTAAGAAAGTCAACTAAGAACGTTGGGATGCATTTATTTCTAATGTCGAGAACGTTGTTCACAGGAGTCAACGAACAACCTATAAGGTTCTAAAAACTTTTAACACAACAAGGAAAGGAAGATATAAATAAACAATATTGAAGATCAGTGGATGATAGACCACAAGAAACTGAAATTGAAACAATATATGACCATGGATTGCATGAAATACAGTCTGATGAAATAAAATCTCCCTCAACGTCACTTAAGAATAGAGAAGTGGGAAGAAGAAATGGTATTAATGCTGGATTGTTAAAATGTGGAGGAATGATGCTACATCTCTTAACTGAATGTTGGAAGAGCAAGAGTATTCTCCAAAGACCGGAAGATTGCTAGAGTGATATAAATCTTTTAAAAACGAGACAAAAGTCTATGCAGCAACTACAGATGAATAAACGTAGTAGACTCAGCACACATATGCTAAAACCTTAAACACAAGACTTATGTTACAACAGATAATTTAAAAAATGCAGAGACTATAATGAGGAAACACTCATTGTTTTTATCTCTTTTTAAAAACGGCCTTTGACAGTGTAAATGGAGAGAAACTTGGGAACGTAATTACGGATCGTGGATATCGAAACATCTAATAAATATGATAAAAAGTTTATATTAGAACACAACTATCACTTTAGATCTCAATGGACAGATTTCTAATGAGATACTAATTAATAAAGAAGTATGACAAGGCTGTTGTACTCCTCAATTTTGTTAAGATTTACGTACATGAAAAAATGCATATATGGAAAACAGAATTTTCGGAAAGCATTTACCAAGACAGGAAGACTCTTTTAAATAATTTACTATATGCTGGTGAAGCGATGATACCAGCATGTAAAGAAACTTCAGAAAGGAATTTACTTACTGAAACGAGTAAGTGCGAAATTTGACACGGAGGTCTCAACAGAAAAAACTAAGACACACATTAGATCATACTAGAACCAAAATAGTGGTAGACCAAAAGGATTTAGAGCAAATAACCCACATCTGAGGCATCAAGGGATCACCAATTTAGTATTGGAGGGCAGCGTGGAGGGTAAAAATCATAGAGGGAGACCAAGAGATGAATACACTAAGCAGATTCAGAAGGCTGTAGGTTGCAGTAGTTACTGGGAGAGGAAGAAGCTTGCACAGGGTAGAGTAGCATGGAGAGCTGCATCAAACCAGTCTCAGGACTGAAGACCACAACAACAACAACCCACTTCAGTTACCTAGGATGTGAGGTGACATATGACTACGGCAAAGATATAGAAATTAAGCTTAGTAAATGTAGCCATGTTTATGGAACAGTTAACAGAAACCTTAAAACGAAAACTAGGAAATGTAATTAAATTAAACTTTACGAGACACTTGCAGCCCCCACACTGCTGTATAGAAGCGAGACCTGGAAGCAAGAAAGCCGTATTCAGGCACAAAAAATAAAATTCGTAAGACGAGTTAAAGGTTGCACAATAGAAGACCAACTAAGGAATCAACACATTAGAGAAAAACAAAAAAAAATTAGTCAAAGTAATAAAATTCTTGAATATAGCATAAAATGGAACGGACACCTAGAAAGTATGGAGAGTGACAGACTCCCCTAGAAGGCTGGAAATTATAATTCTCAAGGAAGAAGAGATGGGTGCCGTAACAGGTAATTTTGCCTAATACCTGAAAATAGGAAGAAGACTCAGTATCTGATAGTGACTGCTGCTCTTTTGGGGTGGCATTACGTGGGTTATCACGGTATAACTATGTATGTGGGGCCACTTATCACAAGATAATTATGTATTTTTCTTTTTATAAGTATATTTTTTGATTTCGGTTCGGGGGTCTTTAAATATTGTGGGATAGCATGAGACTTTTAATTAACTTATACCGCGATAATACTCGCACGGACATCGGCTGCCACGAAGTAAGTACAATATAATATTTTTTTAAACACAACGCGCGACTCACCGCATACTAATAAATAGTTTGCGTGAGTGCTGCTATTTAGAAAAGAAAATATGCGTATTCTTATGCAAACTCTAATTATTGATATGGGTCTCAGGGGCTACTGATTATTTATGTACCAAATTTCACAAAAATTAACTGAGATATAGCGGAGCTTATTGAATGGAATGATTTTCAATATTTCTCGTTCATTATTTGCAAGGCAAAACTAGAGAGAATCTCATCTGCCGTTAGGTGGCCAAACTCAAAACATACCGAACTCATTCAGTATTCTAAATATTAATAAACGAAATCTATTTTCACTGTGTTAACTCTGAAACTATTGTGAGATCAAGGTACAGAAACCTCTCACATTTACATTTAATATTATAACATGAAATTTTAATTAAATAATACAGTCAGAGATGAGCTCTCTGCACTAAAAATTCTGTAAAAACTTCGTTAACGAGAATTAATGGTTGTGATCATGAGAGGTGACAACTAAGTCAATAATACACACATTGTAAGAACAGTTATAAGTATATCTTACTAAATTACATCCAAACTTACATTAAATACCGTCCTGCTATACAAAGACGAAACCAAAACATGAGAGAACTTTCAATAAAGCAATAGTCCCTGGTCGTGCGCATTTTCATTACACAGGTAAAAAGAATGATCTTTTTTATATATCACATCGCTGTTTGTGATTTTTGGTGGTATTATTTAACCTTTTAGTCTTTCTTATACTTCGCGCACACGTACACAGTCTTGAAATATTTTATAATTCACACGCGACACAAGCAAAAACCATTTTTCTTTTACTACAATTAACGTGACGTATCGTCACAGGGGCCGACGTACGCCGCTGGTGGTTATGGGAGGCGCCGTAACTGCTGTACAATACGCGAATGCCATCCTCCGACCGATAGTTCAACCATATCGCAGCATATTGGCGAGCCATTTGTCTTCATCTTCATGGACAACAACTGCCCCCCTCCCCCCCCCCCCCCCCGGTACATCTTGTGAATAACTCTCTTCAGGATAACGACATCGCTCGACTGGAGTCGCCAGTATGTTCTCCATTTATGGACGACGTGGCCCACCGTCCACTCTGAAGGATCCACGCTGAGTCGCTGTTGAGGAATGGAACAATCTGGACCAACAGTGCCTTGAAGTTGTGGGTAGTATGCCACAACGATTACAGGCATGCATACGTGAAAGAGAACGTGCTATTGGGTATTAGAGGTACTAGCGCGTACAGCAATCTGGACCACCACCTCTGAAGGTCTCGCTCTATGTTGGTACAACATGCAATGTGTGATTTTAACGAGCGATAAGAAGAGCAGAATTGATGTTTATGTTGATCTGTATTCCAATTTTCTGTACAGGTTCTGGAACTCTCGGAACCATGGTGATGAAAAACTTTTTTTGGTGTATGTACATTTACTGAGGCGACCATGCAGGTCATAGGCTTGAAGCTACTACAACAAAATATATAGATTCTGTAGGAGCAGTTCCTGCGTGGTCCCGGTTTTCTGAATAATAAAGGTAACTGGTGATTCCTTGGATTTGTTGTTCAAAATACCTCCGAAATATTGCGATTCCAAATGAAAATATGTAATAACGATACATGCCAAATAGCACAATAATTACTAAAATCTGTTTTGTCTGACCAACTATGAGAAATTCAAAATAGGACTTCAGAGAGGTCTATCTTCAAATGAAAAGGCTTTCAGCCAATTTTGCCGACGATTCTTCTGGTCTAGAAATGGGATAAAGATGTCCATTAGCTTGAGCATTAGTGGAGAACTTAAAATCACAATAAATTCTCATTTACCATGGACATTGCCCACTAGCTTGCAATACTGTGGATATTATTTCCGTAGTTTGCAATGTTCTGTTTCCCATTTATAGCGCATGGCGAAAGGCACTAGGAGTCCTCTGCAAAGCTTAGGCACTGTTGATCGCTTTAAGGGTAAGTCCACTTGTAACGCGCGCGCGTGGCACACAATACTCATTAAAGCCTGTACTATGGTAAGTGAGTGGGGTTTACCTTACGAGACAGGATTTTTGTATAGATACTGACCGCGTGTACGTGAATGGTGGCAAATCAGACTTACACCCACTCTGTAATAACAATGATACGTCAAATAAGCAAACCACACACAATTAGAAGAATCACTTTTCTTGTACATAAGCCGGCATTGTGCCTTTTGTTTTATATACCGACGCAATTTCTGGGTTTTATCGTCATTGTGAAGGTCCAACGATTACAGTTAAGATGCAGTGGTGCAGCGGAATCTGGTACTGGTCTCCCAGGAAACGCTCAAAACAAACCAAAAACAATTAGAAGAATCACCCCTCTTGTACATAAGCCGGCGTTGTGCCTTTTTTATTAAATAAGGGCGCAATTTCTGTGATTCATCGTCAATGTGAAGGTCCAACGATTACAGTAAAGCTGCAGTGTGAATCGGAAACTAATACTGATCTCCCAGGAAACGCTCAAAGCAAACCACAAACAATTAAAAGAGTCACTGTTCTTGTACTGAAGTCGGCCTTATGCCATTTGTATTTAATCCTGACGCCATTTCGGTGTTTCATCGTCAATGTGAAGGGCTAACGATTACAGTAAAGCTACAGTGGTGCATCGGAATATAATACTGGTCTCCCAGAAAACCCAAAAAGCAAACCACAAACAATTAGAAGAGTCACTCTTCTAGTACTGAAGTCGGCTTTATGCGATTTGTATTTAATCCTGACGCCATATCGGTGTTTCATCATCAATGTGAAGGTCCAACGACTACAGTAAAGCTGCAGTGGTGCGTCGGAATCTAATACTAGTCTCCCAGGAAAAGTTCAAAGCAAACCACAAAGAATTAGAAGAGTCAATGTTCTTGTACTGAAGTCGACATAATGCCATTTGTATTTAATCCCGACTTCATTTCGGTGTTAAATCGTCAATGTAAAGGTCCAACGATTGCAGTTAATATGCAGTGGTGAATCGGAATGTAGTACTGGTCTCCCAGGAAACGCTCAAAGCAAATACAAACAATTAGAAGAATAACCCCTTTTGTACATAAGCCGGCGTTGTGCCTTTTGTATTACATACCGCCGCAATTTCTATGTTTCATCGTCAATGTGAAGGTCCAAAGATTACAGTTAAGCTGCAGTGTTGCATTGGAAACTAATACTGGTCTCCAAGGAAACGCTCAAAACAAACCACAAACAATTAGAAGAATCACTCTTCTTGTACATAAGCCGGCCTTGTGCCATTTGTATTAAATACAGACGCAATTTCTGTGTTACATCGTCAATGTGAATGTCCAACGATTACAATAAAGCTGCAGTGGTGCATCGTAATCTAATTCTGGTCTCCCAGGAA
Organism: Schistocerca serialis cubense; assembly: GCF_023864345.2. NCBI lineage: Eukaryota > Metazoa > Arthropoda > Insecta > Orthoptera > Acrididae > Schistocerca > Schistocerca serialis. The sequence continues at coordinate 68,027,561 of NC_064639.1, read as the reverse complement.
ACACACAAGCAAACCTCGAACAATTAGCAGAGTCATTGTTCTTGTACTGAAGTCGGCCCTATGCCATTTGTATTCAATCCCGACGATGTTTTTGTGTTTCATCGTCAATGTGAGGGTCCAACGATTACAGTAAAGCTGCAGTGGTGTATCGGAATCGAATACTGGTCTCCCAGGAAACGCTCTAAGCAAACCACAAACAATTAGAAGAACCACTTTTTTTGTACATAAGCTGCCGTTGTGCCTTTTTTATTAAATAACGACGCAATTTCTGTGTTTCATCGTCAATGTGAAGGTCCAACGATTACAGTTAAGCTGCAATGGTGCATTGGAAACTAATACTGGTCTCCAAGGAAACGCTCAAAACAAACCACAAACAATTAGAAGAATCACTCTTCTTGTACATAAGCCGGCCTTGTGCCATTTGTATTAAATACAGACGCAATTTCTGTGTTAAATCGTCAATGTGAAGATCCAACGATTACAGTAAAGCTGCTTAGGTGCATCGGAATCTAATACTGGTCTCCCGGGAAACGCTCAAAGCAAACCACAAACAAATAGAAGAATCACTCTTCTTGTACACAAGCCAGCGTTGTGAAATTTGTATTAATTACCGACGCAATTTCTGTGTTTCATTGTCAATGTGAAGGTGCAACGATTACAGTAAGGCTGCAGTTGTGCATCGTAATCTAATTCTGGTATCCTAGGAGATGCTCAAAGGAAACCACAAACAATTAGAAGAGTCACTGTTCTTGCACTGAAGTCGGCCCTATGCCATTTGTATTTAATCCCGAAGCCATTTTTGTGTTCCATCGTCAATGTGAATGTCCAACGTTTACAGTAAACTGCAGTGGTGCATCTAATACTAGCCTCCCAGGAAACGCCCAAAGCAAACCACAAACAATTTGAAGAATCACTCTTCTTGTACATAATAGGCGTTGTGACTTTTGTATTAAATACCTACGCAATTTCTGTGATTCATCGTCAATGTGAAAGTTCAACGATTGCAGTAAAGCTGAAGTGGGGCATCGGAATCTAATACTGGTCTACCAGGAAACGCTCAAAGCAAACCACAAACATTTAGAAGAGTCACTGTTCATGTACTGAAGTCGGCTCTATGCCATTTGTATTTAATCCCGACGCCATTTCTGTGTTTTATCGTCAATGCGATGGTCCAGCGATTACAGTAAAGCAGCTGTGGTGCATCGGAATCTAATACTGGTCACCCAGGAAAGGCTCAAAGCAGACCACAATCATTTAGACGAATCACTCTTCTTGTACATAAGCCAACATTGTGCCTTTTGTATTAAATACCGACGCCATTTCGGTGTTTCATCGTCAATGTAAAGCGCTAACAATTACAGTAAAGCTGCAGTGGTGCATCGTAATCTAATACTGGTCTTCTAGGAAACGCTCAAAGCAACCACAAACAATTAGAAGAGTCACTGTTCTTGTACAGAAGTCGGCTTTATGCTTTTTGTATTTAATCCTGACGCCATCTCGGTGTTTCATCGTCAATGTGAAGGTCCAACGATAGAGTAAAGCTGCAGTGGTGCATCGGAATCTAATACTGGTATCCCAGGAAACGCTCAAAGCAAACCACAAACAATTAGAAGAGTCACTGTTCTTGTACTGAAGTCGGCATTATGCCATTTGTATTTAATCCCGACGCCATTTCGGTGTTTCATCGTCAATGTGAATGTCCAACGACTACAGTTAAGCTGCAGTGGTGCATCGGAATCTAATACTGGTCTCCCAGGAAACTCTCAAAGCAACCACAAACAATTAGAAGAGTCACTGTTCATGTACTGAAGTCGGCTTTATTCCACTTGTAATTAATCCTGACGCCATTTCGGTGTTCCATCGTCAATGTGAAGGTCACATTGACGATGAAACACAAAAATTTAGTCGGGATTAAATACAAATGGCATAGCTGCAGTGGTGCATCGGAATCTAATACTGGTCTCCCAGGAAACGCTCAAAGCAAACCACAAACAATTAGAAAAATCACCCTCTTGTACATAAGCCGGCGTTGTGCCTTTTGCATTAAATACCGACGCAATTTCTGTGTTTCTTCGTCAATGTGAAGGTCCAACGATTACAGTGAAGCTGCAGTGGTGCATCGGAATCTAATACTGGTCTCCCAGGAAACGCTCTAAGCAAACCACAAACTATTAGAAGAACCACTTTTTTTGTACATAAGCTGCCGTTGTGCCTTTTTATATAATAACGACGCAATTTCTGTGTTTCATCGTCAATGTGAAGGTCCAACGATTACAGTTAAGCTGCAGTGGTGCATTGGAAACTAATACTGGTCTCCCAGGAAACGCTCAAAACAAACCACAAACAATTAGAAGAATCACTCTTCTTGTACATAAGCCGGCCTTGTGCCATTTGTATTAAATACAGACGCAATTTCTGTGTTACATCGTCAATGTGAAGATCCAACGATTACAGTAAAGCTGCTTAGGTGCATCGGAATCTAATACTGGTCTCCCGGGAAACGCTCAAAGCAAACCACAAACAATTAGAAGAATCACTCTTCTTTTACATAAGCCAGCGTTGTGAAATTTGTATTAATTACCGACGCAATTTCTGTGTTTCATTGTCAATGTGATGGTGCAACGATTACAGTAAAGCTGCAGTTGTGCATCGTAATCTAATTCTGGTATCCTAGGAAACGCTCAAAGGAAACCACAAACAATTAGAAGAGTCACTGTTCTTGTACTGAAGTCGGCCCTATGCCATTTTTATTTAATCGCGAAGCCATTTTTGTGTTCCATCGTCAATGTGAAGGTCCAACGTTTACAGTAAACTGCAGTGGTGCATCGGAATCTAATACTGGCCTCCCAGGAAACGCCCAAAGCAAACCACACACAATTTGAAGAATCACTCTTCTTGTACATAATAGGCGTTGTGACTTTTGTATTAAATACCTACGCAATTTCTGTGAATCATCGTCAATGTGAAAGTTCAACGATTACAGTAAAGCGGAAGTGGTGCATCGGAATCTAATCTGGTCTCCCAGAAAACGCTCAAAGCAAACCACAAACAATTAGAAGAATCACTCTTCTTGTATGGAAGCTGGCGTTGTGCTTTTGTATTAAATACCGACGCAATTTCTGTGTTTCATCGTCAATGTGAAGGTCCAACGTTTACAGTAAACTGCAGTGGTGCATCGGAATCTAATACAGGTCTCCCAGGAAACGCTCAAAACAAACCACAAACAATTAGAAGAATCAGTCTACTTGCCCATAAGCCGGGGTTGTTCCTTGTGTATTACATACCGACGCAATTTCTGTGTTTCATCGTCAATGTGAAGGTCCAACGATTACAGTAATGCTGCAGTGGTGCATCGCAATATAATACTGGTCTACCAGGAAAGGCTCAAAGCAGACCACAATCATTTAGACGAATCACTCTCCTTGTACATAAGCCAACATTGTGCCTTTTGTATTAAATACCGACGCCATTTCGGTGTTTCATCGTCAATGTGAAGCGCTAACAATTACAGTAAAGCTGCAGTGGTGCATCGGAATCTAATACTGGTCTTCTAGGAAACGCTCAAAGTAACCACAAACATTTAGAAGAGTCACTGTTCTTGTACTGAAGTCGGCATTATGCCATTTGTATTTAATCCCGACGCCATTTCGGTGTTTCATCGTCAATGTGAATGTCCAACGACTACAGTTAAGCTGCAGTGGTGCATCGGAATCTAATACTGGTCTCCCAGGAAACGCTCAAAGCAACCACAAACAATTAGAAGAGTCACTGTTCTTGTACTGAAGTCGGCTTTATGCCATTTGTAATTAATCCTGACACCTTTTCGGTGTTTCATCGTCAATGTGAAGGTCACATTGACGAAGAAACACAAAAATTTAGTCGGGATTAAATACAAATGGCATAGCTGCAGTGGTGCATCGGAATCTAATACTGGTCTCCCAGGAAACGCTCAAAGCAAACCACAAACAATTAGAAAAATCACCCCTCTTGTACATAAGCCGGCGTTGTGCCTTTTGCATTAAATACCGACGCAATTTCTGTGTTTCTTCGTCAATGTGAAGGTCCAACGATTACAGTGAAGCTGCAGTGGTGCATCGGAATCTAATACTGGTCTCCCAGGAAACGCTCTAAGCAAACCACAAACAATCAGAAGAACCACTTTTTTTGTACATTATCTGGCGTCGTGCCTTTTGTATTAAATAACGACGCAATTTCTGTGTTTCATCGTCAATGTGAAGGTCCAATGATTACAGTAAAGCTGCAGTGGTGCATCAGAAACTAATGCTGGTCTCCCAAGAAACGCTCAAAGCAAACCACAAACAAATATACGAATCACTCTTCTTGTACATAAGTCTGCATTATGCCGTTTGTATTTAATCCCGACGCCATTTCCGTGTTTCATCGTCAATGTGAAGGTCCAACGATTACAGTAAAGCTGCAGTGGTGCATCGGAATCTAATACTGGACTCCCAGGAAACGCTCAAAGCAAACCACATACAATTAGAAGAATCAATTTTCTTGTACGTAAGCCGTTGTTGTGCCTTTTGTTTTAAATACCGACGCAATTTCTGTGTTTCATCGGCATTGTGAAGGTCCAACGAATACAGTAAAGCTGCAGTGGTGTATCGGAATCGAATACTGGTCTCCCAGGAAACGCACTAAGCAAACCTCAAACAATTAGAAGAACCACTTTTTTTTGTACATAAGCTGGCGTTGTGCCTTTTTTATTAAATAACGGCGCAATTTCTGTGTTTCATCGTCAATGTGAAGGTCCAACGATTCCAGTGAAGCTGCAGTGGTGCATCGGAATCTAATACTGGTCTCCCAGCAAAAGTTCAAAGCAAACCAAAAACAATTAGAAGAGGCACTGTTCTTGTACTGGAGTCAGCATAATGCCATTTGAATTTAATCCCGACGCCATTTCGGTGTTAAATCGTCAATGTAAAGGTGGAACGATTACAGTTAATATGCAGTGGTGAATCGGAATGTAGTACTGGACTCCCAGGAAACGCTCAAAGCAAATACAAACAATTAGAAGAATAACCCCTCTTGTACATAAGCCGGCGTTGTGCCTTTTGCATTAAATACTGACGCAATTTCTGTGTTTCTTCGTCAATGTGAATGTCCAACGATTACAGTAAAGCTGCAGTGGTGCATCGCAATCTAATTCTGGTCTCCCACGAAACACTCAAGCAAACCACGAACAATTAGCAGGGTCATTGTTCTTGCACTGAAGTCGGCCCTATGCCATTTGTATTCAATCCCGACGATGTTTTTGTGTTTCATCGTCAATGTGAGGGTCCAACGATTACAGTAAAGCTGCAGTGGTGTATCGGAATCGAATACTGGTCTCCCGGGAAACGCTCTAAGCAAACCACAAACAATTAGAAGAACCACTTTTTTTGTACATAAGCTGCCGTTGTGCCTTTTTATATAATAACGACGCAATTTCTGTGTTTCATCGTCAATGTGAAGGTCCAACGATTACAGTTAAGCTGCAGTGGTGCATTGGAAACTAATACTGGTCTCCCAGGAAACGCTCAAAACAAACCACAAACAATTAGAAGAATCACTCTTCTTGTACATAAGCCGGCCTTGTGCCATTTGTATTAAATACAGACGCAATTTCTGTGTTACATCGTCAATGTGAAGATCCAACGATTACAGTAAAGCTGCTTAGGTGCATCGGAATCTAATACTGGTCTCCCGGGAAACGCTCAAAGCAAACCACAAACAATTAGAAGAATCACTCTTCTTTTACATATGCCAGCGTTGTGAAATTTGTATTAATTACCGACGCAATTTCTGTGTTTCATTGTCAATGTGATGGTGCAACGATTACAGTAAAGCTGCAGTTGTGCATCGTAATCTAATTCTGGTATCCTAGGAAACGCTCAAAGGAAACCACAAACAATTAGAAGAGTCACTGTTCTTGTACTGAAGTCGGCCCTATGCCATTTTTATTTAATCGCGAAGCCATTTTTGTGTTCCATCGTCAATGTGAAGGTCCAACGTTTACAGTAAACTGCAGTGGTGCATCGGAATCTAATACTGGCCTCCCAGGAAACGCCCAAAGCAAACCACACACAATTTGAAGAATCACTCTTCTTGTACATAATGGGCGTTGTGACTTTTGTATTAAATACCTACGCAATTTCTGTGAATCATCGTCAATGTGAAAGTTCAACGATTACAGTAAAGCGGAAGTGGTGCATCGGAATCTAATCTGGTCTCCCAGAAAACGCTCAAAGCAAACCACAAACAATTAGAAGAATCACTCTTCTTGTATGGAAGCTGGCGTTGTGCTTTTGTATTAAATACCGACGCAATTTCTGTGTTTCATCGTCAATGTGAAGGTCCAACGTTTACAGTAAACTGCAGTGGTGCATCGGAATCTAATACAGGTCTCCCAGGAAACGCTCAAAACAAACCACAAACAATTAGAAGAATCAGTCTACTTGCCCATAAGCCGGGGTTGTTCCTTGTGTATTACATACCGACGCAATTTCTGTGTTTCATCGTCAATGTGAAGGTCCAACGATTACAGTAATGCTGCAGTGGTGCATCGCAATATAATACTGGTCTACCAGGAAAGGCTCAAAGCAGACCACAATCATTTAGACGAATCACTCTCCTTGTACATAAGCCAACATTGTGCCTTTTGTATTAAATACCGACGCCATTTCGGTGTTTCATCGTCAATGTGAAGCGCTAACAATTACAGTAAAGCTGCAGTGGTGCATCGGAATCTAATACTGGTCTTCTAGGAAACGCTCAAAGTAAGCACAAACATTTAGAAGAGTCACTGTTCTTTCATGAAGTCGGCATTATGCCATTTGTACTTAATCCCGACGCCATTTCGGTGTTTCATCGTCAATGTGAATGTCCAACGACTACAGTTAAGCTGCAGTGGTGCATCGGGATCTAATACTGGTCTCCCAGGAAACGCTCAAAGCAAACCACAAACAATTAGAAAAATCACCCCTCTTGTACATAAGCCGGCGTTGTGCCTTTTGCATTAAATACCGACGCAATTTCTGTGTTTCTTCGTCAATGTGAAGGTCCAACGATTACAGTGAAGCTGCAGTGGTGCATCGGAATCTAATACTGGTCTCCCAGGAAACGCTCTAAGCAAACCACAAACAATTAGAAGAACCACTTTTTTTGTACATTATCTGGCGTCGTGCCTTTTGTATTAAATAACGACGCAATTTCTGTGTTTCATCGTCAATGTGAAGGTCCAATGATTACAGTAAAGCTGCAGTGGTGCATCAGAAACTAATGCTGGTCTCCCAAGAAACGCTCAAAGCAAACCACAAACAAATATACGAATCACTCTTCTTGTACATAAGTCTGCATTATGCCATTTGTATTTAATCCCGACGCCATTTCCGTGTTTCATCGTCAATGTGAAGGTCCAACGATTACAGTAAAGCTGCAGTGGTGCATCGGAATCTAATACTGGACTCCCAGGAAACGCTCAAAGCAAACCACATACAATTAGAAGAATCAATTTTCATGTACGTAAGCCGTTGTTGTGCCTTTTGTTTTAAATACCGACGCAATTTCTGTGTTTCATCGTCATTGTGAAGGTCCAACGAATACAGTAAAGCTGCAGTGGTGTATCGGAATCGAATACTGATCTCCCAGGAAACGCACTAAGCAAACCTCAAACAATTAGAAGAACCACTTTTTTTTGTACCTAAGCTGGCGTTGTGCCTTTTTTATTAAATAACGGCGCAATTTCTGTGTTTCATCGTCAATGTGAAGGTCCAACGATTCCAGTGAAGCTGCAGTGGTGCATCGGAATCTAATACTGGTCTCCCAGCAAAAGTTCAAAGCAAACCAAAAACAATTAGAAGAGGCACTGTTCTTGTACTGGAGTCGGCATAATGCCATTTGTATTTAATCCCGACGCCATTTCGGTGTTAAATTGTCAATGTAAAGGTCCAACGATTACAGTTAATATGCAGTGGTGAATCGGAATGTGGTACTGTACTCCCAGGAAACGCTCAAAGCAAATACAAACAATTAGAAGAATAACCCCTCTTGTACATAAGCCGGCGTTGTGCCTTTTGTATTAAATACTGACGCAATTTCTGTGTTTCTTCGTCAATGTGAATGTCCAACGATTACAGTAAAGCTGCAGTGGTGCATCGTAATCTAATTCTGGTCTCCCACGAAACACTCAAGCAAACCTCGAACAATTAGCAGGGTCATTGTTCTTGCACTGAAGTCGGCCCTATGCCATTTGTATTCAATCCCGACGATGTTTTTGTGTTTCATCGTCAATGTGAGGGTCCAACGATTACAGTAAAGCTGCAGTGGTGTATCGGAATCGAATACTGGTCTCCCGGGAAACGCTCTAAGCAAACCACAAACAATTAGAAGAACCACTATTTTTGTACATAAGCTGCCGTTGTGCCTTTTTATATAATAACGACGCAATTTCTGTGTTTCATCGTCAATGTGAAGGTCCAACGATTACAGTTAAGCTGCAGTGGTGCATTGGAAACTAATACTGGTCTCCCAGGAAACGCTCAAAACAAACCACAAACAATTACAAGAATCACTCTTCTTGTACATAAGCCGGCCTTGTGCCATTTGTATTAAATACAGACGCAATTTCTGTGTTACATCGTCAATGTGAAAATCCAACGATTACAGTAAAGCTGCTTAGGTGCATCGGAATCTAATACTGGTCTCCCGGGAAACGCTCAAAGCAAACCACAAACAATTAGAAGAATCACTCTTCTTGTACATAAGCCGGAGTTGTGCCTTTTGTATTAAATACCGACGCAATTTCTGTGTTTCATCGTCAATGCGGAGGTCCAACGATTACAGTAAGGCTGCAGTGGTGCAACGGAATATAATACTGGTCTCCCAGGAAACGCTCAAAGCAAACTACAAACAATTAGAAGAATCACTCTTCTTGTACATAAGCCGGAGTTGTGCCTTTTGTATTAAATACCGACGCAATTTCTGTGTTTCATCGTCAATGCGGAGGTCCAACGATTACAGTAAGGCTGCAGTGGTGCAACGGAATCTAATACTGGTCTCCCAGGAAACGCTCAAAGCAAACCACAAACAATTAGAAGAATCACTCTTCATGTACATAAGCCGGCGTTGTGCCTTTTGTATTAAATACCGACGCAAATCCTGTGTTTCATCGTCATTGGGGAGGTCCAACGATTACAGTAAAGCTGCAGTGGTGCATCGAAATCTAATACTGGTCTCACAGGTAACGTTCAAAGGAAACCATAAACAATTAGAAGAGTCTCTGTTCTTATACTGAAGTCGACATAATGCCATTTGTATTTATTTCTGACGCCATTTCGGTGTTTCATCGTCAAAGTGAAGGTACAACGATTACAGTAAAGCTGCAGTGTTGCATCGTAATCTAATACTGATCTCCCAGGAAACGCTCATAGCAAACCGCAAACATTTAGAGAAGTTACTGATCTTGAACTGAATTCGGCGCTATGCCATTTGTATTTAATCCCGACGCCATTTCTGTGTTTCATCGTCAATGTGATGGTCTAACGATTACAGTAAATCTGCTGTGGTGCATCGGAATCTAATACTGGTCTTCCAGGAAACACTCAAAGCTAACCACAAACAATTAGAAGAACCACTCTTCTTGTACATAAGCTGGCGTGGTGCCTTTTGAATTACATACAGACGCAAGTTCTCTGTTTCATCTTCAAAGTGAATGTCCAACGATTACGGTAAAGCAGTAGTGGTGCATTGGAATATAATACTGACTTCCCAGGAAACGCTCAAAGCGAACCACAAACAATTAGAAGAATCACCCCTCTTGTACATAAGCCGGCGTTGTGCCTTTTATATTCAATACCGACGCAATTTCTGTGTTTCATCGTCGATATGAAATTACAACGATTAAAGAAAAAAGCTGCAGTGGTGCATCGGAATCAAATACTGGTCTCCCAGGAAACACTCAAAACAAACCACAAACAATTAGAAGAATCACTCTTCTTGTGCATAAGACGGCACTATGCCATTTGTAATTAATCACGACGCCAGTTCGGTGTTTCATCGTCAATGTAAAGGTCAATGATTACAGTAAAGCTGCAGTGGTGCATCGGAATCTAATACTGGTCTCCCAGGAAACGCTCAAAGCAAACCACAAACAATTAGAAGAATCATTGTTCCTGTACTGAATTCGGCATTATGCCATTTGTATTTAATCCCGACGCCATTTCTGTGTACCATCGTCAATGTGATGTTCCAACGACTACAGTTAAGCTGCAGTGGTGCATCGGAATCTAATACTGGTCTCCCAGGAAACGCTCATAGCAAACCACAAACAATTGGAAGAATCACTCTTCTTGTACATAAGCCGGCGTTGAGCCTTTTGTATTAAATACCGACGCAATTTCTGTGTTTTATCGTCAATGTGAAGGTCCAGCGATAACAGTAAAGCTGCAGTGGTGCATCGGAATATAATACTGGTCTCCCAGGAAACGCTCAAAGCAAACTACAAACAATTAGAAGAATCACTCTTCTTGTACATAAGCCGGAGTTGTGCCTTTTGGATTAAATACCGACGCAATTTCTGTGTTTCATCGTCAATGTGGAGGTCCAACGATTACAATAAAGCTGCAGTGGTGCAACGGAATCGAATACTGGTCTCCCAGGAAACGCTCAAAGCAAACCACAAACAATTAGAAGAATCACTCTTCATGTACATAAGCCGGCGTTGTGCCTTTTGCATTAAATACCGACGAAAATCGAGTGTTTCATCGTCATTGGGGAGGTCCAACGATTACAGTAAAGCTGCAGTGGTGCATTGAAATCTAATACTGGTCTCACAGGTAACGTTCAAAGGAAACCACAAACAATTAGAAGAGTCTCTGTTCTTCTACTGAAGTCGACATAATGCCATTTGTATTTATTTCTGACGCCATTTCGGTGTTTCATCGTCAAAGTGAAGGTCCAGCGATTACAGTAAAGCTGCAGTGGTGCATCGTAATCTAATACTGATCTAACAGGAAACACTCAAAGCTAACCACAAACAATTAGAAGAATCACTCCTCTAGTACATAAGCTGGCGTGGTGCCTTTTGTATTACATACAGACGCAAGTTCTCTGTTTCATCTTCAAAGTGAATGTCCAACGATTACGGTAATGCAGTACTGGTGCATTGGAAGATAATACTGACTTCCCAGGAAACGCTCAAAGCGAACCACAAACAATTAGAAGAATCACTCCCCTTATATAATAGCCTGCGTTGTGCCTTTTGTATTAAATACCGACGCAATATCTGTGTTGCATCGTCTTTGTGGACGTCCAACATCTACAGTAAAGCTGCAGTGGTGCATCGGAATCTAATACTGGTCTCCCAGGAGATGCTCATAGCAAACCACAAACAAATAGAAGAATCACTCTTCCTGTACATAAGCCAGCAATGTGCCTTTTGTATTAAGTACCGACGCCATTTCGGTGTTTCATCGGCAATGTGGAGGGCTCACGATTACAGTAAAGCTGCAGTGGTGCATCGTAATCTAATACTGGTCTCCCAGGAAAAGCTCAAAGCAAACCACAAACAATTAGAAGAGTCACCGTTCTTGTACTGAAATCGGTATTATGCCATTTGTATATAATCCTGACGCCATTTTGGTGTTTCATCGTCAATGTGAAGGTCCAACGATTACAGTAAAGCGGCAGTGGTGCATCGGAATCAAATACTGGTCTCTCAGAACAAGTTCAAAGCAAACCACAAACAATTGGAAGAGTCACTATTCTTGTACTTAAGTCGGCATAATGCCATTTGTATGTAATCCCGACTCCATTTCGATGTTTCAACGTCAATGTGAAGGTCCAACGATTACAGTAAAGTTGCAGTGTTGCATCGGAATCTAATACTGGACTCCCAGGAAACGATCAAAGCAAACCACAAACAATTAGAGGAGTCACTGTTCTTGCACTGAAGTCTGCATTAATCCATTTGTATTTAATCCCGACGCCATTTCTGTGTTTCATCGTCAATGTGAAGGTCCAACGACTATAGTTAAGCTGCAGTGGTGCATCGGAATCTAATTCTGGTCTCCCAGGAATCGCTCAAAGCAAACCACAAGAAATTAGAAGAGTAACTGTTCTTGTACTGAAGTATTTGTTTGTATTTAATCCTGACGTCATTTCGGTGTTTCATCGTCAATGTGTAGGTCCAACGAGTACAGTTAAGCTGCAGTGGTTCATCGGAATCTAATACTGGTCTCCCAGGAAACGCTCAAAGCAAACCACAAACAATTAGAAGAGTCACTGTTCATGTACTGAAGTCGGCATTATGCCATTTGTATTTAATCCCGACGCCATTTCGGTGTTTCGTCGTCAGTGTGAAGGTCCAACGACTACAGTTAAACTGCTGTGGTGCATTGGAATCGAATACTGTTCTCCCAGGAAACGCTCAAAACAAACCACAAACCATTAGAAGAATCACTCTGCTTGTACATAAGTTGGCGTTGAGCCTTTTGTATTAAGTATCGACGCGATATCTGTGTTTCATCGTCATGTGCAGGTCCAACGAGTACAGTTAAGCTGCAGTGGTGCATCGGAATCTAATACTGGTCTCCCAGGAAACGCTCAAAGCAAACCACAAACAATTAGAAGAATCACTCTTCTTGTACATAAGCCGGAGTTGTGCCTTTTGTATTAAATACCGAAGCAATTTCTGTGTTTCATCGTCAATGTGAAGGTCCAACGATTACAGTAAATCTGCAGAGGTGCATCGAAATCTAATACAGGTCTCCCAGGAATCGCTCAAAACAAACCACAAGCAATTAGAAGAATCACACTTCTTGTACATAAGCCGGCGATGTGCCTTTTGTTTTAAATACCGACGCAATTTCTCTGTTTCATTGTCAATGTGAAGGTCCAACGATTACAGTAAAGCTGCAGTGGTGCATCGAAATCTAATGCTGGTCTCCCAGGAAACGCTCATAACAAACCATAAACAATTGGAAGAATCACTCTTCTTGTACATAAGCAGCAGTTGTGCCTTTTGTATTAAATACCGACGCAATTTCTCTGTTTCATCGTCAATGTGAAGGTCCAACGATTACAGTAAATCTGCAGAGGTGCATCGAAATCTAATACAGGTCTCCCAGGAATCGCTCAAAACAAACCACAAGCAATTAGAAGGATCACACTTCTTGTACATAAGCCGGCGGTGTGCCTTTTGTTTTAAATACCGACGCAATTTCTGTGATTCATCGTCAATGTGAAGGTCCAATGATTACAGTAAAGCTGCAGTGGTGCAGCGAAATCTAATACAGGTATCCCAGGAAACGCTCAAAGCAAACCACAAACAATTAGAAGAATCACTCTTCTTGTACATAAGCCGGCGTTGTGCATTTTGTATTAAATACCGACGCAATTTCCCTGTTTCATCCTCAATGTGAAGGTCCAACGATTACGGGAAAGCAGTAGTGATGCATTGGAATCAAATACTGACTTCCCATTAAACGCTCAAAGCGAACCACAAACAATTAGAAGAATCACTCCCCTTGTATATTAGCTGGCGTTGTGCCTTTTGTATTATATACCGACGCAATTTCTGTGGGTTCATCGTCAATGTCAACGCCCAACAATTACCGTTAAGCTGGAGTGGTGCATCGGAATCGAATACTGGTCTCCCAGGAAACGCACTAAGCAAACCTCAAACAATTAGAAGAACCACTTTTTTTTGTACATAAGCTGGCGTTGTGCCTTTTTTATTAAATAACGGCGCAATTTCTGTGTTTCATCGTCAATGTGAAGGTCCAACGATTCCAGTGAAGCTGCAGTGGTGCATCGGAATCTAATACTGGTCTCCCAGCAAAAGTTCAAAGCAAACCAAAAACAATTAGAAGAGGCACTGTTCTTGTACTGGAGTCAGCATAATGCCATTTGTATTTAATCCCGACGCCATTTCGGTGTTAAATCGTCAATGTAAAGGTCCAACGATTACAGTTAATATGCAGTGGTGAATCGGAATGTAGTACTGGACTCCCAGGAAACGCTCAAAGCAAATACAAACAATTAGAAGAATAACCCCTCTTGTACATAAGCCGGCGTTGTGCCTTTTGCATTAAATACTGACGCAATTTCTGTGTTTCTTCGTCAATGTGAATGTCCAACGATTACAGTAAAGCTGCAGTGGTGCATCGCAATCTAATTCTGGTCTCCCACGAAACACTCAAGCAAACCTCGAACAATTAGCAGGGTCATTGTTCTTGCACTGAAGTCGGCCCTATGCCATTTGTATTCAATCCCGACGATGTTTTTGTGTTTCATCGTCAATGTGAGGGTCCAACGATTACAGTAAAGCTGCAATGGTGTATCGGAATCGAATACTGGTCTCCCGGGAAACGCTCTAAGCAAACCACAAACAATTAGAAGAACCACTTTTTTTGTACATAAGCTGCCGTTGTGCCTTTTTATATAATAACGACGCAATTTCTGTGTTTCATCGTCAATGTGAAGGTCCAACGATTACAGTTAAGCTGCAGTGGTGCATTGGAAACTAATACTGGTCTCCCAGGAAACGCTCAAAACAAACCACAAACAATTAGAAGAATCACTCTTCTTGTACATAAGCCGGCCTTGTGCCATTTGTATTAAATACAGACGCAATTTCTGTGTTACATCGTCAATGTGAAGATCCAACGATTACAGTAAAGCTGCTTAGGTGCATCGGAATCTAATACTGGTCTCCCGGGAAACGCTCAAAGCAAACCACAAACAATTAGAAGAATCACTCTTCTTTTACATATGCCAGCGTTGTGAAATTTGTATTAATTACCGACGCAATTTCTGTGTTTCATTGTCAATGTGATGGTGCAACGATTACAGTAAAGCTGCAGTTGTGCATCGTAATCTAATTCTGGTATCCTAGGAAACGCTCAAAGGAAACCACAAACAATTAGAAGAGTCACTGTTCTTGTACTGAAGTCGGCCCTATGCCATTTTTATTTAATCGCGAAGCCATTTTTGTGTTCCATCGTCAATGTGAAGGTCCAACGTTTACAGTAAACTGCAGTGGTGCATCGGAATCTAATACTGGCCTCCCAGGAAACGCCCAAAGCAAACCACACACAATTTGAAGAATCACTCTTCTTGTACATAATGGGCGTTGTGACTTTTGTATTAAATACCTACGCAATTTCTGTGAATCATCGTCAATGTGAAAGTTCAACGATTACAGTAAAGCGGAAGTGGTGCATCGGAATCTAATCTGGTCTCCCAGAAAACGCTCAAAGCAAACCACAAACAATTAGAAGAATCACTCTTCTTGTATGGAAGCTGGCGTTGTGCTTTTGTATTAAATACCGACGCAATTTCTGTGTTTCATCGTCAATGTGAAGGTCCAACGTTTACAGTAAACTGCAGTGGTGCATCGGAATCTAATACAGGTCTCCCAGGAAACGCTCAAAACAAACCACAAACAATTAGAAGAATCAGTCTACTTGCCCATAAGCCGGGGTTGTTCCTTGTGTATTACATACCGACGCAATTTCTGTGTTTCATCGTCAATGTGAAGGTCCAACGATTACAGTAATGCTGCAGTGGTGCATCGCAATATAATACTGGTCTACCAGGAAAGGCTCAAAGCAGACCACAATCATTTAGACGAATCACTCTCCTTGTACATAAGCCAACATTGTGCCTTTTGTATTAAATACCGACGCCATTTCGGTGTTTCATCGTCAATGTGAAGCGCTAACAATTACAGTAAAGCTGCAGTGGTGCATCGGAATCTAATACTGGTCTTCTAGGAAACGCTCAAAGTAAGCACAAACATTTAGAAGAGTCACTGTTCTTTCATGAAGTCGGCATTATGCCATTTGTACTTAATCCCGACGCCATTTCGGTGTTTCATCGTCAATGTGAATGTCCAACGACTACAGTTAAGCTGCAGTGGTGCATCGGGATCTAATACTGGTCTCCCAGGAAACGCTCAAAGCAAACCACAAACAATTAGAAAAATCACCCCTCTTGTACATAAGCCGGCGTTGTGCCTTTTGCATTAAATACCGACGCAATTTCTGTGTTTCTTCGTCAATGTGAAGGTCCAACGATTACAGTGAAGCTGCAGTGGTGCATCGGAATCTAATACTGGTCTCCCAGGAAACGCTCTAAGCAAACCACAAACAATTAGAAGAACCACTTTTTTTGTACATTATCTGGCGTCGTGCCTTTTGTATTAAATAACGACGCAATTTCTGTGTTTCATCGTCAATGTGAAGGTCCAATGATTACAGTAAAGCTGCAGTGGTGCATCAGAAACTAATGCTGGTCTCCCAAGAAACGCTCAAAGCAAACCACAAACAAATATACGAATCACTCTTCTTGTACATAGGTCTGCATTATGCCATTTGTATTTAATCCCGACGCCATTTCCGTGTTTCATCGTCAATGTGAAGGTCCAACGATTACAGTAAAGCTGCAGTGGTGCATCGGAATCTAATACTGGACTCCCAGGAAACGCTCAAAGCAAACCACATACAATTAGAAGAATCAATTTTCATGTACGTAAGCCGTTGTTGTGCCTTTTGTTTTAAATACCGACGCAATTTCTGTGTTTCATCGTCATTGTGAAGGTCCAACGAATACAGTAAAGCTGCAGTGGTGTATCGGAATCGAATACTGATCTCCCAGGAAACGCACTAAGCAAACCTCAAACAATTAGAAGAACCACTTTTTTTTGTACCTAAGCTGGCGTTGTGCCTTTTTTATTAAATAACGGCGCAATTTCTGTGTTTCATCGTCAATGTGAAGGTCCAACGATTCCAGTGAAGCTGCAGTGGTGCATCGGAATCTAATACTGGTCTCCCAGCAAAAGTTCAAAGCAAACCAAAAACAATTAGAAGAGGCACTGTTCTTGTACTGGAGTCGGCATAATGCCATTTGTATTTAATCCCGACGCCATTTCGGTGTTAAATTGTCAATGTAAAGGTCCAACGATTACAGTTAATATGCAGTGGTGAATCGGAATGTGGTACTGTACTCCCAGGAAACGCTCAAAGCAAATACAAACAATTAGGAGAATAACCCCTCTTGTACATAAGCCGGCGTTGTGCCTTTTGTATTAAATACTGACGCAATTTCTGTGTTTCTTCGTCAATGTGAATGTCCAACGATTACAGTAAAGCTGCAGTGGTGCATCGTAATCTAATTCTGGTCTCCCACGAAACACTCAAGCAAACCTCGAACAATTAGCAGGGTCATTGTTCTTGCACTGAAGTCGGCCCTATGCCATTTGTATTCAATCCCGACGATGTTTTTGTGTTTCATCGTCAATGTGAGGGTCCAACGATTACAGTAAAGCTGCAGTGGTGTATCGGAATCGAATACTGGTCTCCCGGGAAACGCTCTAAGCAAACCACAAACAATTAGAAGAACCACTATTTTTGTACATAAGCTGCCGTTGTGCCTTTTTATATAATAACGACGCAATTTCTGTGTTTCATCGTCAATGTGAAGGTCCAACGATTACAGTTAAGCTGCAGTGGTGCATTGGAAACTAATACTGGTCTCCCAGGAAACGCTCAAAACAAACCACAAACAATTAGAAGAATCACTCTTCTTGTACATAAGCCGGCCTTGTGCCATTTGTATTAAATACAGACGCAATTTCTGTGTTACATCGTCAATGTGAAAATCCAACGATTACAGTAAAGCTGCTTAGGTGCATCGGAATCTAATACTGGTCTCCCGGGAAACGCTCAAAGCAAACCACAAACAATTAGAAGAATCACTCTTCTTGTACATAAGCCGGAGTTGTGCCTTTTGTATTAAATACCGACGCAATTTCTGTGTTTCATCGTCAATGCGGAGGTCCAACGATTACAGTAAGGCTGCAGTGGTGCAACGGAATATAATACTGGTCTCCCAGGAAACGCTCAAAGCAAACTACAAACAATTAGAAGAATCACTCTTCTTGTACATAAGCCGGAGTTGTGCCTTTTGTATTAAATACCGACGCAATTTCTGTGTTTCATCGTCAATGCGGAGGTCCAACGATTACAGTAAGGCTGCAGTGGTGCAACGGAATCTAATACTGGTCTCCCAGGAAACGCTCAAAGCAAACCACAAACAATTAGAAGAATCACTCTTCATGTACATAAGCCGGCGTTGTGCCTTTTGTATTAAATACCGACGCAAATCCTGTGTTTCATCGTCATTGGGGAGGTCCAACGATTACAGTAAAGCTGCAGTGGTGCATCGAAATCTAATACTGGTCTCACAGGTAACGTTCAAAGGAAACCATAAACAATTAGAAGAGTCTCTGTTCTTCTACTGAAGTCGACATAATGCCATTTGTATTTATTTCTGACGCCATTTCGGTGTTTCATCGTCAAAGTGAAGGTCCAACGATTACAGTAAAGCTGCAGTGTTGCATCGTAATCTAATACTGATCTCCCAGGAAACGCTCATAGCAAACCGCAAACATTTAGAGAAGTTACTGATCTTGAACTGAATTCGGCGCTATGCCATTTGTATTTAATCCCGACGCCATTTCTGTGTTTCATCGTCAATGTGATGGTCTAACGATTACAGTAAATCTGCTGTGGTGCATCGGAATCTAATACTGGTCTTCCAGGAAACACTCAAAGCTAACCACAAACAATTAGAAGAACCACTCTTCTTGTACATAAGCTGGCGTGGTGCCTTTTGAATTACATACAGACGCAAGTTCTCTGTTTCATCTTCAAAGTGAATGTCCAACGATTACGGTAAAGCAGTAGTGGTGCATTGGAATATAATACTGACTTCCCAGGAAACGCTCAAAGCGAACCACAAACAATTAGAAGAATCACCCCTCTTGTACATAAGCCGGCGTTGTGCCTTTTATATTCAATACCGACGCAATTTCTGTGTTTCATCGTCGATATGAAATTACAACGATTAAAGAAAAAAGCTGCAGTGGTGCATCGGAATCAAATACTGGTCTCCCAGGAAACACTCAAAACAAACCACAAACAATTAGAAGAATCACTCTTCTTGTGCATAAGACGGCACTATGCCATTTGTAATTAATCACGACGCCAGTTCGGTGTTTCATCGTCAATGTAAAGGTCAATGATTACAGTAAAGCTGCAGTGGTGCATCGGAATCTAATACTGGTCTCCCAGGAAACGCTCAAAGCAAACCACAAACAATTAGAAGAATCATTGTTCCTGTACTGAATTCGGCATTATGCCATTTGTATTTAATCCCGACGCCATTTCTGTGTACCATCGTCAATGTGATGTTCCAACGACTACAGTTAAGCTGCAGTGGTGCATCGGAATCTAATACTGGTCTCCCAGGAAACGCTCATAGCAAACCACAAACAATTGGAAGAATCACTCTTCTTGTACATAAGCCGGCGTTGAGCCTTTTGTATTAAATACCGACGCAATTTCTGTGTTTTATCGTCAATGTGAAGGTCCAGCGATAACAGTAAAGCTGCAGTGGTGCATCGGAATATAATACTGGTCTCCCAGGAAACGCTCAAAGCAAACTACAAACAATTAGAAGAATCACTCTTCTTGTACATAAGCCGGAGTTGTGCCTTTTGGATTAAATACCGACGCAATTTCTGTGTTTCATCGTCAATGTGGAGGTCCAACGATTACAATAAAGCTGCAGTGGTGCAACGGAATCGAATACTGGTCTCCCAGGAAACGCTCAAAGCAAACCACAAACAATTAGAAGAATCACTCTTCATGTACATAAGCCGGCGTTGTGCCTTTTGCATTAAATACCGACGGAAATCCAGTGTTTCATCGTCATTGGGGAGGTCCAACGATTACAGTAAAGCTGCAGTGGTGCATTGAAATCTAATACTGGTCTCACAGGTAACGTTCAAAGGAAACCACAAACAATTAGAAGAGTCTCTGTTCTTCTACTGAAGTCGACATAATGCCATTTGTATTTATTTCTGACGCCATTTCGGTGTTTCATCGTCAAAGTGAAGGTCCAGCGATTACAGTAAAGCTGCAGTGGTGCATCGTAATCTAATACTGATCTAACAGGAAACACTCAAAGCTAACCACAAACAATTAGAAGAATCACTCCTCTAGTACATAAGCTGGCGTGGTGCCTTTTGTATTACATACAGACGCAAGTTCTCTGTTTCATCTTCAAAGTGAATGTCCAACGATTACGGTAATGCAGTACTGGTGCATTGGAAGATAATACTGACTTCCCAGGAAACGCTCAAATCGAACCACAAACAATTAGAAGAATCACTCCCCTTATATAATAGCCTGCGTTGTGCCTTTTGTATTAAATACCGACGCAATATCTGTGTTGCATCGTCTTTGTGGACGTCCAACATCTACAGTAAAGCTGCAGTGGTGCATCGGAATCTAATACTGGTCTCCCAGGAGATGCTCATAGCAAACCACAAACAAATAGAAGAATCACTCTTCCTGTACATAAGCCAGCAATGTGCCTTTTGTATTAAGTACCGACGCCATTTCGGTGTTTCATTGGCAATGTGGAGGGCTCACGATTACAGTAAAGCTGCAGTGGTGCATCGTAATCTAATACTGGTCTCCCAGGAAAAGCTCAAAGCAAACCACAAACAATTAGAAGAGTCACCGTTCTTGTACTGAAATCGGTATTATGCCATTTGTATATAATCCTGACGCCATTTTGGTGTTTCATCGTCAATGTGAAGGTCCAACGATTACAGTAAAGCGGCAGTGGTGCATCGGAATCAAATACTGGTCTCTCAGAACAAGTTCAAAGCAAACCACAAACAATTGGAAGAGTCACTATTCTTGTACTTAAGTCGGCATAATGCCATTTGTATGTAATCCCGACTCCATTTCGATGTTTCAACGTCAATGTGAAGGTCCAACGATTACAGTAAAGTTGCAGTGTTGCATCGGAATCTAATACTGGACTCCCAGGAAACGATCAAAGCAAACCACAAACAATTAGAGGAGTCACTGTTCTTGCACTGAAGTCTGCATTAATCCATTTGTATTTAATCCCGACGCCATTTCTGTGTTTCATCGTCAATGTGAAGGTCCAACGACTATAGTTAAGCTGCAGTGGTGCATCGGAATCTAATTCTGGTCTCCCAGGAATCGCTCAAAGCAAACCACAAGAAATTAGAAGAGTAACTGTTCTTGTACTGAAGTATTTGTTTGTATTTAATCCTGACGTCATTTCGGTGTTTCATCGTCAATGTGTAGGTCCAACGAGTACAGTTAAGCTGCAGTGGTTCATCGGAATCTAATACTGGTCTCCCAGGAAACGCTCAAAGCAAACCACAAACAATTAGAAGAGTCACTGTTCATGTACTGAAGTCGGCATTATGCCATTTGTATTTAATCCCGACGCCATTTCGGTGTTTCGTCGTCAGTGTGAAGGTCCAACGACTACAGTTAAACTGCTGTGGTGCATTGGAATCGAATACTGTTCTCCCAGGAAACGCTCAAAACAAACCACAAACCATTAGAAGAATCACTCTGCTTGTACATAAGTTGGCGTTGAGCCTTTTGTATTAAGTATCGACGCGATATCTGTGTTTCATCGTCATGTGCAGGTCCAACGAGTACAGTTAAGCTGCAGTGGTGCATCGGAATCTAATACTGGTCTCCCAGGAAACGCTCAAAGCAAACCACAAACAATTAGAAGAATCACTCTTCTTGTACATAAGCCGGAGTTGTGCCTTTTGTATTAAATACCGAAGCAATTTCTGTGTTTCATCGTCAATGTGAAGGTCCAACGATTACAGTAAATCTGCAGAGGTGCATCGAAATCTAATACAGGTCTCCCAGGAATCGCTCAAAACAAACCACAAGCAATTAGAAGAATCACACTTCTTGTACATAAGCCGGCGATGTGCCTTTTGTTTTAAATACCGACGCAATTTCTCTGTTTCATTGTCAATGTGAAGGTCCAACGATTACAGTAAAGCTGCAGTGGTGCATCGAAATCTAATGCTGGTCTCCCAGGAAACGCTCATAACAAACCATAAACAATTGGAAGAATCACTCTTCTTGTACATAAGCAGGAGTTGTGCCTTTTGTATTAAATACCGACGCAATTTCTCTGTTTCATCGTCAATGTGAAGGTCCAACGATTACAGTAAATCTGCAGAGGTGCATCGAAATCTAATACAGGTCTCCCAGGAATCGCTCAAAACAAACCACAAGCAATTAGAAGGATCACACTTCTTGTACATAAGCCGGCGGTGTGCCTTTTGTTTTAAATACCGACGCAATTTCTGTGATTCATCGTCAATGTGAAGGTCCAATGATTACAGTAAAGCTGCAGTGGTGCAGCGAAATCTAATACAGGTATCCCAGGAAACGCTCAAAGCAAACCACAAACAATTAGAAGAATCACTCTTCTTGTACATAAGCCGGCGTTGTGCATTTTGTATTAAATACCGACGCAATTTCCCTGTTTCATCCTCAATGTGAAGGTCCAACGATTACGGGAAAGCAGTAGTGATGCATTGGAATCAAATACTGACTTCCCAGGAAACGCTCAAAGCGAACCACAAACAATTAGAAGAATCACTCCCCTTGTATATTAGCTGGCGTTGTGCCTTTTGTATTATATACCGACGCAATTTCTGTGGGTTCATCGTCAATGTCAACGCCCAACAATTACCGTTAAGCTGGAGTGGTGCATCGGAATCGAATACTGGTCTCCCAGGAAACGCACTAAGCAAACCTCAAACAATTAGAAGAACCACTTTTTTTTGTACATAAGCTGGCGTTGTGCCTTTTTTATTAAATAACGGCGCAATTTCTGTGTTTCATCGTCAATGTGAAGGTCCAACGATTCCAGTGAAGCTGCAGTGGTGCATCGGAATCTAATACTGGTCTCCCAGCAAAAGTTCAAAGCAAACCAAAAACAATTAGAAGAGGCACTGTTCTTGTACTGGAGTCAGCATAATGCTATTTGTATTTAATCCCGACGCCATTTCGGTGTTAAATCGTCAATGTAAAGGTCCAACGATTACAGTTAATATGCAGTGGTGAATCGGAATGTAGTACTGGACTCCCAGGAAACGCTCAAAGCAAATACAAACAATTAGAAGAATAACCCCTCTTGTACATAAGCCGGCGTTGTGCCTTTTGCATTAAATACTGACGCAATTTCTGTGTTTCTTCGTCAATGTGAATGTCCAACGATTACAGTAAAGCTGCAGTGGTGCATCGCAATCTAATTCTGGTCTCCCACGAAACACTCAAGCAAACCTCGAACAATTAGCAGGGTCATTGTTCTTGCACTGAAGTCGGCCCTATGCCATTTGTATTCAATCCCGACGATGTTTTTGTGTTTCATCGTCAATGTGAGGGTCCAACGATTACAGTAAAGCTGCAGTGGTGTATCGGAATCGAATACTGGTCTCCCGGGAAACGCTCTAAGCAAACCACAAACAATTAGAAGAACCACTTTTTTTGTACATAAGCTGCCGTTGTGCCTTTTTATATAATAACGACGCAATTTCTGTGTTTCATCGTCAATGTGAAGGTCCAACGATTACAGTTAAGCTGCAGTGGTGCATTGGAAACTAATACTGGTCTCCCAGGAAACGCTCAAAACAAACCACAAACAATTAGAAGAATCACTCTTCTTGTACATAAGCCGGCCTTGTGCCATTTGTATTAAATACAGACGCAATTTCTGTGTTACATCGTCAATGTGAAGATCCAACGATTACAGTAAAGCTGCTTAGGTGCATCGGAATCTAATACTGGTCTCCCGGGAAACGCTCAAAGCAAACCACAAACAATTAGAAGAATCACTCTTCTTTTACATATGCCAGCGTTGTGAAATTTGTATTAATTACCGACGCAATTTCTGTGTTTCATTGTCAATGTGATGGTGCAACGATTACAGTAAAGCTGCAGTTGTGCATCGTAATCTAATTCTGGTATCCTAGGAAACGCTCAAAGGAAACCACAAACAATTAGAAGAGTCACTGTTCTTGTACTGAAGTCGGCCCTATGCCATTTTTATTTAATCGCGAAGCCATTTTTGTGTTCCATCGTCAATGTGAAGGTCCAACGTTTACAGTAAACTGCAGTGGTGCATCGGAATCTAATACTGGCCTCCCAGGAAACGCCCAAAGCAAACCACACACAATTTGAAGAATCACTCTTCTTGTACATAATAGGCGTTGTGACCTTTGTATTAAATACCTACGCAATTTCTGTGAATCATCGTCAATGTGAAAGTTCAACGATTACAGTAAAGCGGAAGTGGTGCATCGGAATCTAATCTGGTCTCCCAGAAAACGCTCAAAGCAAACCACAAACAATTAGAAGAATCACTCTTTTTGCATCGAAGCTGGCGTTGTGCTTTTGTATTAAATACCGACGCAATTTCTGTGTTTCATCGTCAATGTGAAGGTCCAACGTTTACAGTAAACTGCAGTGGTGCATCGGAATCTAATACAGGTCTCCCAGGAAACGCTCAAAACAAACCACAAACAATTAGAAGAATCAGTCTACTTGCCCATAAGCCGGGGTTGTTCCTTGTGTATTACATACCGACGCAATTTCTGTGTTTCATCGTCAATGTGAAGGTCCAACGATTACAGTAATGCTGCAGTGGTGCATCGCAATATAATACTGGTCTACCAGGAAAGGCTCAAAGCAGACCACAATCATTTAGACGAATCACTCTCCTTGTACATAAGCCAACATTGTGCCTTTTGTATTAAATACCGACGCCATTTCGGTGTTTCATCGTCAATGTGAAGCGCTAACAATTACAGTAAAGCTGCAGTGGTGCATCGGAATCTAATACTGGTCTTCTAGGAAACGCTCAAAGTAAGCACAAACATTTAGAAGAGTCACTGTTCTTGTACTGAAGTCGGCATTATGCCATTTGTATTTAATCCCGACGCCATTTCGGTGTTTCATCGTCAATGTGAATGTCCAACGACTACAGTTAAGCTGCAGTGGTGCATCGGAATCTAATACTGGTCTCCCAGGAAACGCTCAAAGCAAACCACAAACAATTAGAAAAATCACCCCTCTTGTACATAAGCCGGCGTTGTGCCTTTTGCATTAAATACCGACGCAATTTCTGTGTTTCTTCGTCAATGTGAAGGTCCAACGATTACAGTGAAGCTGCAGTGGTGCATCGGAATCTAATACTGGTCTCCCAGGAAACGCTCTAAGCAAACCACAAACAATTAGAAGAACCACTTTTTTTGTACATTATCTGGCGTCGTGCCTTTTGTATTAAATAACGACGCAATTTCTGTGTTTCATCGTCAATGTGAAGGTCCAATGATTACAGTAAAGCTGCAGTGGTGCATCAGAAACTAATGCTGGTCTCCCAAGAAACGCTCAAAGCAAACCACAAACAAATATACGAATCACTCTTCTTGTACATAAGTCTGCATTATGCCATTTGTATTTAATCCCGACGCCATTTCCGTGTTTCATCGTCAATGTGAAGGTCCAACGATTACAGTAAAGCTGCAGTGGTGCATCGGAATCTAATACTGGACTCCCAGGAAACGCTCAAAGCAAACCACATACAATTAGAAGAATCAATTTTCATGTACGTAAGCCGTTGTTGTGCCTTTTGTTTTAAATACCGACGCAATTTCTGTGTTTCATCGTCATTGTGAAGGTCCAACGAATACAGTAAAGCTGCAGTGGTGTATCGGAATCGAATACTGATCTCCCAGGAAACGCACTAAGCAAACCTCAAACAATTAGAAGAACCACTTTTTTTTGTACCTAAGCTGGCGTTGTGCCTTTTTTATTAAATAACGGCGCAATTTCTGTGTTTCATCGTCAATGTGAAGGTCCAACGATTCCAGTGAAGCTGCAGTGGTGCATCGGAATCTAATACTGGTCTCCCAGCAAAAGTTCAAAGCAAACCAAAAACAATTAGAAGAGGCACTGTTCTTGTACTGGAGTCGGCATAATGCCATTTGTATTTAATCCCGACGCCATTTCGGTGTTAAATTGTCAATGTAAAGGTCCAACGATTACAGTTAATATGCAGTGGTGAATCGGAATGTAGTACTGGACTCCCAGGAAACGCTCAAAGCAAATACAAACAATTAGAAGAATAACCCCTCTTGTACATAAGCCGGCGTTGTGCCTTTTGTATTAAATACTGACGCAATTTCTGTGTTTCTTCGTCAATTTGAATGTCCAACGATTACAGTAAAGCTGCAGTGGTGCATCGTAATCTAATTCTGGTCTCCCACGAAACACTCAAGCAAACCTCGAACAATTAGCAGGGTCATTGTTCTTGCACTGAAGTCGGCCCTATGCCATTTGTATTCAATCCCGACGATGTTTTTGTGTTTCATCGTCAATGTGAGGGTCCAACGATTACAGTAAAGCTGCAGTGGTGTATCGGAATCGAATACTGGTCTCCCGGGAAACGCTCTAAGCAAACCACAAACAATTAAAAGAACCACTATTTTTGTACATAAGCTGCCGTTGTGCCTTTTTATATAATAACGACGCAATTTCTGTGTTTCATCGTCAATGTGAAGGTCCAACGATTACAGTTAAGCTGCAGTGGTGCATTGGAAACTAATACTGGTCTCCCAGGAAACGCTCAAAACAAACCACAAACAATTAGAAGAATCACTCTTCTTGTACATAAGCCGGCCTTGTGCCATTTGTATTAAATACAGACGCAATTTCTGTGTTACATCGTCAATGTGAAGATCCAACGATTACAGTAAAGCTGCTTAGGTGCATCGGAATCTAATACTGGTCTCCCGGGAAACGCTCAAAGCAAACCACAAACAATTAGAAGAATCACTCTTCTTGTACATAAGCCGGAGTTGTGCCTTTTGTATTAAATACCGACGCAATTTCTGTGTTTCATCGTCAATGCGGAGGTCCAACGATTACAGTAAGGCTGCAGTGGTGCAACGGAATATAATACTGGTCTCCCAGGAAACGCTCAAAGCAAACTACAAACAATTAGAAGAATCACTCTTCTTGTACATAAGCCGGAGTTGTGCCTTTTGTATTAAATACCGACGCAATTTCTGTGTTTCATCGTCAATGCGGAGGTCCAACGATTACAGTAAGGCTGCAGTGGTGCAACGGAATCTAATACTGGTCTCCCAGGAAACGCTCAAAGCAAACCACAAACAATTAGAAGAATCACTCTTCATGTACATAAGCCGGCGTTGTGCCTTTTGTATTAAATACCGACGCAAATCCTGTGTTTCATCGTCATTGGGGAGGTCCAACGATTACAGTAAAGCTGCAGTGGTGCATCGAAATCTAATACTGGTCTCACAGGTAACGTTCAAAGGAAACCATAAACAATTAGAAGAGTCTCTGTTCTTCTACTGAAGTCGACATAATGCCATTTGTATTTATTTCTGACGCCATTTCGGTGTTTCATCGTCAAAGTGAAGGTCCAACGATTACAGTAAAGCTGCAGTGGTGCATCGTAATCTAATACTGATCCCCCAGGAAACGCTCATAGCAAACCGCAAACATTTAGAGAAGTTACTGATCTTGAACTGAATTCGGCGCTATGCCATTTGTATTTAATCCCGACGCCATTTCTGTGTTTCATCGTCAATGTGATGGTCTAACGATTACAGTAAATCTGCTGTGGTGCATCGGAATCTAATACTGGTCTTCCAAGAAACACTCAAAGCTAACCACAAACAATTAGAAGAACCACTCTTCTTGTACATAAGCTGGCGTGGTGCCTTTTGTATTACATACAGACGCAAGTTCTCTGTTTCATCTTCAAAGTGAATGTCCAACGATTACGGTAAAGCAGTAGTGGTGCATTGGAATATAATACTGACTTCCCAGGAAACGCTCAAAGCGAACCACAAACAATTAGAAGAATCACCCCTCTTGTACATAAGCCGGCGTTGTGCCTTTTATATTCAATACCGACGCAATTTCTGTGTTTCATCGTCGATATGAAATTACAACGATTAAAGAAAAAAGCTGCAGTGGTGCATCGGAATCAAATACTGGTCTCCCAGGAAACACTCAAAACAAACCACAAACAATTAGAAGAATCACTCTTCTTGTGCATAAGACGGCACTATGCCATTTGTAATTAATCACGACGCCAGTTCGGTGTTTCATCGTCAATGTAAAGGTCAATGATTACAGTAAAGCTGCAGTGGTGCATCGGAATCTAATACTGGTCTCCCAGGAAACGCTCAAAGCAAACCACAAACAATTAGAAGAATCATTGTTCCTGTACTGAATTCGGCATTATGCCATTTGTATTTAATCCCGACGCCATTTCTGTGTACCATCGTCAATGTGATGTTCCAACGACTACAGTTAAGCTGCAGTGGTGAATCGGAATCTAATACTGGTCTCCCAGGAAACGCTCATAGCAAACCACAAACAATTGGAAGAATCACTCTTCTTGTACATAAGCCGGCGTTGAGCCTTTTGTATTAAATACCGACGCAATTTCTGTGTTTTATCGTCAATGTGAAGGTCCAGCGATAACAGTAAAGCTGCAGTGGTGCATCGGAATATAATACTGGTCTCCCAGGAAACGCTCAAAGCAAACTACAAACAATTAGAAGAATCACTCTTCTTGTACATAAGCCGGAGTTGTGCCTTTTGGATTAAATACCGACGCAATTTCTGTGTTTCATCGTCAATGTGGAGGTCCAACGATTACAATAAAGCTGCAGTGGTGCAACGGAATCGAATACTGGTCTCCCAGGAAACGCTCAAAGCAAACCACAAACAATTAGAAGAATCACTCTTCATGTACATAAGCCGGCGTTGTGCCTTTTGTATTAAATACCGACGGAAATCCAGTGTTTCATCGTCATTGGGGAGGTCCAACGATTACAGTAAAGCTGCAGTGGTGCATTGAAATCTAATACTGGTCTCACAGGTAACGTTCAAAGGAAACCACAAACAATTAGAAGAGTCTCTGTTCTTCTACTGAAGTCGACATAATGCCATTTGTATTTATTTCTGACGCCATTTCGGTGTTTCATCGTCAAAGTGAAGGTCCAGCGATTACAGTAAAGCTGCAGTGGTGCATCGTAATCTAATACTGATCTAACAGGAAACACTCAAAGCTAACCACAAACAATTAGAAGAATCACTCCTCTAGTACATAAGCTGGCGTGGTGCCTTTTGTATTACATACAGACGCAAGTTCTCTGTTTCATCTTCAAAGTGAATGTCCAACGATTACGGTAATGCAGTACTGGTGCATTGGAATATAATACTGACTTCCCAGGAAACGCTCAAAGCGAACCACAAACAATTAGAAGAATCACTCCCCTTATATAATAGCCTGCGTTGTGCCTTTTGTATTAAATACCGACGCAATATCTGTGTTGCATCGTCTTTGTGGACGTCCAACATCTACAGTAAAGCTGCAGTGGTGCATCGGAATCTAATACTGGTATCCCAGGAGATGCTCATAGCAAACCACAAACAAATAGAAGAATCACTCTTCCTGTACATAAGCCAGCAATGTGCCTTTTGTATTAAGTACCGACGCCATTTCGGTGTTTCATCGGCAATGTGGAGGGCTCACGATTACAGTAAAGCTGCAGTGGTGCATCGTAATCTAATACTGGTCTCCCAGGAAAAGCTCAAAGCAAACCACAAACAATTAGAAGAGTCACCGTTCTTGTACTGAAATCGGTATTATGCCATTTGTATATAATCCTGACGCCATTTTGGTGTTTCATCGTCAATGTGAAGGTCCAACGATTACAGTAAAGCGGCAGTGGTGCATCGGAATCAAATACTGGTCTCTCAGAACAAGTTCAAAGCAAACCACAAACAATTGGAAGAGTCACTATTCTTGTACTTAAGTCGGCATAATGCCATTTGTATGTAATCCCGACTCCATTTCGATGTTTCAACGTCAATGTGAAGGTCCAACGATTACAGTAAAGTTGCAGTGTTGCATCGGAATCTAATACTGGACTCCCAGGAAACGATCAAAGCAAACCACAAACAATTAGAGGAGTCACTGTTCTTGCACTGAAGTCTGCATTAATCCATTTGTATTTAATCCCGACGCCATTTCTGTGTTTCATCGTCAATGTGAAGGTCCAACGACTATAGTTAAGCTGCAGTGGTGCATCGGAATCTAATTCTGGTCTCCCAGGAATCGCTCAAAGCAAACCACAAGAAATTAGAAGAGTAACTGTTCTTGTACTGAAGTATTTGTTTGTATTTAATCCTGACGTCATTTCGGTGTTTCATCGTCAATGTGTAGGTCCAACGAGTACAGTTAAGCTGCAGTGGTTCATCGGAATCTAATACTGGTCTCCCAGGAAACGCTCAAAGCAAACCACAAACAATTAGAAGAGTCACTGTTCATGTACTGAAGTCGGCATTATGCCATTTGTATTTAATCCCGACGCCATTTCGGTGTTTCGTCGTCAGTGTGAAGGTCCAACGACTACAGTTAAACTGCTGTGGTGCATTGGAATCGAATACTGTTCTCCCAGGAAACGCTCAAAACAAACCACAAACCATTAGAAGAATCACTCTGCTTGTACATAAGTTGGCGTTGAGCCTTTTGTATTAAGTATCGACGCGATATCTGTGTTTCATCGTCATGTGCAGGTCC
Source organism: Schistocerca serialis cubense (assembly GCF_023864345.2). Classification (NCBI taxonomy): domain Eukaryota; kingdom Metazoa; phylum Arthropoda; class Insecta; order Orthoptera; family Acrididae; genus Schistocerca; species Schistocerca serialis. The sequence goes on along the minus strand of NC_064639.1, from coordinate 67,997,000 downwards.
AACGAGTACAGTTAAGCTGCAGTGGTGCATCGGAATCTAATACTGGTCTCCCAGGAAACGCTCAAAGCAAACCACAAACAATTAGAAGAATCACTCTTCTTGTACATAAGCCGGAGTTGTGCCTTTTGTATTAAATACCGAAGCAATTTCTGTGTTTCATCGTCAATGTGAAGGTCCAACGATTACAGTAAATCTGCAGAGGTGCATCGAAATCTAATACAGGTCTCCCAGGAATCGCTCAAAACAAACCACAAGCAATTAGAAGAATCACACTTCTTGTACATAAGCCGGCGATGTGCCTTTTGTTTTAAATACCGACGCAATTTCTCTGTTTCATTGTCAATGTGAAGGTCCAACGATTACAGTAAAGCTGCAGTGGTGCATCGAAATCTAATGCTGGTCTCCCAGGAAACGCTCATAACAAACCACAAACAATTGGAAGAATCACTCTTCTTGTACATAAGCAGGAGTTGTGCCTTTTGTATTAAATACCGACGCAATTTCTCTGTTTCATCGTCAATGTGAAGGTCCAACGATTACAGTAAATCTGCAGAGGTGCATCGAAATCTAATACAGGTCTCCCAGGAATCGCTCAAAACAAACCACAAGCAATTAGAAGGATCACGCTTCTTGTACATAAGCCGGCGGTGTGCCTTTTGTTTTAAATACCGACGCAATTTCTGTGATTCATCGTCAATGTGAAGGTCCAATGATTACAGTAAAGATGCAGTGGTGCAGCGAAATCTAATACAGGTCTCCCAGGAAACGCTCAAAGCAAACCACAAACAATTAGAAGAATCACTCTTCTTGTACATAAGCCGGCGTTGTGCCTTTTGTATTATATACCGACGCAATTTCTGTGGGTTCATCGTCAATGTGAACGCCCAACAATTACCGTTAAGCTGGAGTGGTGCATCGGAATCGAATACAGGTCTCCCAGGAAAAGCTCAAAGCAAACCACAAACAACTAGAAGAATCATTGTTCTTGTACTGAAGTCGGCATAATACCATTTGTCTTTTATCCCGACGCCATTTCGGTGTTTCATCGTCAATGTGAAGGTCCAACGATTACAGTAAAGCTGCAGTGGTGCATCGGAATCTAATACTGGTCTCGCATGAAATGATCAAAGCAAACCACAAACAATTAGAAGAGTCACTGTTCTTTTACTGAAGTCGGCATTATGCCAAACGTATTTAATCCCGACGCCATTTCTGTGTATCATCGTCAATGTGAAGGTCCAACGACTACAGTTAAGCTGCAGTGGTGCATCGAAATCAAATACTGGTCTCCCAGGAAACGCTCATAGCAAACCACAAACAATTGGAAGAATCACTCTTCTTGTACATAAGCCGGCGTTGAGCCTTTTGTATTAAATAGCGACGCAATTTCTGTATTTCATCGTCAATGTGAAGATCCAACGATAACAGTAAAGCTGCAGTGGTGCATCGGAATCTAATACTGGTCTCCCAGGAAACGCTCAACGCCAACCACAAACAATTAGAAGAATCACTCTTCTTGTACATAAGCCGGCTTGTGCCTTTTGTATTAAATACCGACGCAATTTCTGTGTTTCATCGTCAATGTGGAGGTCCAACGATTACAGTAAGGCTGCAGTGGTGCATCAGAATCTAATCCTGGTCTCCCAGGAAACGTTCAAAGCAAACCACAAACAATTAAAAGAATCACTCTTCTTGTACATAAGCTGGCGTTGTGCTTTTTCTATTGAATACCGACGCAATTCCTGTGTTTCATCATCATTGTGGAGGTCCAGCGATTACAGTAAAGCTGCAGTGGTGCATCGAAATGTAATACTGGTCTCACAGCAAACGCTCAAAGGAAACCACAAACAATTAGAAGAGTCTCTGCTCTTCTACTGAAGTCGACATAATGCCCTTTGTATTAAATCCTGACGCCATTTCGGTGTTTCATCGTCAAAGTGAAGGTCCGGCGATTACAGTAAAGCGGCAGTGGTACATCGGAATGTAATACTGGTCTTCCAGGAAACGCTCAAAGCAAACCACAAACAAATAGAAGAGTCACTGTTCTTGTACTGAAGTCGGCATTATGCCATTTGTAGTTAATCCCGACGTCATTTTGGTGTTTCATAGTCAATGTGAAGTTCCAACGATTACAGTAAAGCTGCAGTTGTGCATCGGAATCTAATACTGGTCTCCCAGGAAACGCTCAAAGCAAACCACAAACAATTAGGAGAATCATTCGTCTTGTACATAAGTCGGCATTATGCCATTTGTATTAAATACCGACACCATTTCGGTGCTTCATCGTCAATGAGAAGGTCCAACGATTACAGTAAAACTGCAGCGGTGCATCGGAAATTTAATACTGGTCTCCCAGGTAACGCTCAAAGCAAACCACAAGCAATTAGAAGAATCACTCTTCATGTACATAAGCAGTCATTGTGCCTTTTGTATTAAATACCGATGTCATTTCGGTGATTCATCGTCAGTGAGAAGGTCCAACGATTACCGTAAAGCTACAGTAGTGCATCGTAATCTAATACTGGTTTCCAAGGAAATGCCAAAGCAAACCACAAACAGTTAGAAGAGACACTGTTCTCGTACTGAAGTCGGCATTATGCCATTTGAATTTAATTCCGACGTCATTTCTGTGTTTCATTGTCAATGTGAAGATCCAACGACTACAGTTAAGCTGCAGTGGTGCATCGGAATCTAATAGTGGTCTCCCAGGAAACGCTCAAAGCAAACCACAAACAATTAGAAGAATCACTCTTCGTGTACATAAGCTGGCGCTGTGCCTTTTGTTTTAAATACCGACGCAATTTCTGTGTTTCATCTTCAATGTGAAGGTCCAACGATTACAGTAAAGCTGCAGTAGTGCATCGGAATCTACTACTGGTCTCCCAGGAAACGCCCAAAGCAAACCACAAACAATTAGAAGAGTCACAGTTCTTGTACTGAAGTCGGCATTATGCCATTTGTATTTATTCCCGACGCCATTTCGGTGTTTCACCGTTAATGTGAAGATCCAACGACTGCAGTTAAGCTGCAGTGGTGCATCGGAATCTAGTACTGGTCTCCCAGGAAACGCTCAAAGCAAACCACAAACAATTTGAAGACTCACTCCTTTTCTACATAAGCCGGCGTTGTGCCTTTTGTATTAAATACCGACGCAATTTCTGTGTTTCATCGTCAATGTGAAGGACGAACGATTACAGTAAAGCTGCAGTTGTGCATCGGAATCTGATACTGGTCTCCCAGGAAACGCTCCAAACAAACCACAAACAATTAGAAGAATCACTCCTCTTGTACATATGCCAGTGTTGAGTCATTTGTATTAAATACTGACGCAATTTCTGTGTTTCATCGTCAATGTGAAGGTCCAACGATTACAGTAAAGCTGCATTAGTATTCCGGAATCTAGTACTGGTCTCCCAGGAAACACTCAAAGTAAACCACAAACAATTAGAAGAATCACTTTTCTTCTACATAAGTCGGCATTGTGATTTAGGATTTTATCCCGACGCCATTTCGGTGTTTCATCGTCAAAGTGAAGGTCCAACGATTACAGTATATCTGAAGTGGTGCATCGTAATCTAATACTGTTCTCCCAGGAAACGCTCAAAGCAACCCACAAACAATTAGAAGAATCACTCTTCATGTACATAAGCCAGCATTGTGATTTTTGTATTAAATACCGATGCCATTTCAGTGTTTCATCATCAATGTGAAGGTCCAACGATTACAGTAAAGCTGCAGTGGTGCATCGGAATCTAATACTGGTCTCCCAGGAAATGCTCAAAGCAAACCACAAACAATTAGAAGAGTCACAGTTCTTGTACTGAAATCTGATTATGCCATTTGTATTTAATCCCGACGCCATTTCTGTAATTTATCGTCAATGTGAAGGTCCAACGATTACAGTAAAGCTGCAGTGGTGCGTCGGTATCTAATACTGGTCTCCCAGGAAATGCTCAAAGCAAACCACAAACAATTAGAAGAGTCTCTGTTCATGTACTGAAGTCAGCATTATGCCATTTGTATATAATCCTGACGCCATTTCGGTGCTTCATCGTCAATGTGAAGGCCAACGATTACAGTAAAGCAGCAGTGGTGCATCGGAATCTAATACTGGTCTCCCGGGAAACGATCAAAGCAAACCACAAACAAATAGAAGAGTCACAGTTCTTGCAATGAAGTCGGCATTATTCCATTTGTATTTAATCCCGACGTCACTTCAGTGTTTATTGTCAATGTGAAGGTCCAATGATTACAGTGAAGCTGCAGTGGTGCATCGGAATCTAATACTGGTCTCCCAGGAAGCGCTCAAACAAACCACAAACAATTGGAAGAATCACTCTTCTTGTACATAAGCCGGCGTTGAGCCTTTAGTATTAAATACCGACGCAATTTCTGTATTTCATCGTCAATGTGAAGGTCCAACGATAACAGTAAAGCTGCAGTGGTGCATCGGAATCTAATACTGGTCTCCCAGGAAACGCTCAAAGGAAACCACAAACAATTACAATAATCACTCTCCTTGTACATAAGCCGGCGTTGTGCCTTTTGTATTAAATACTGACGCAATTTCTGTGTTTCATCGTCAATGTGGATGTCCAACGATTACAGTATGGCTGCAGTGGTGCATCGGAATCTAATACTGGTCTCCCAGGAAACGCTCAAAGCAAACCACAAACAATTAGAAGAATCACTCTTCTTGTACATAAGCTGGCGTTGTGAATTTTGTATTAAATACCGACGCAATTTCTGTGTCTCATCGTCAATGTGAAGGCCCAACGATTACAGTAAAGCTGCAGTGGTGCACTGGAATCTAATACTGGTCCCACAGGAAACGCTCAAAGGAAACCACAAATAATTAGAAGAGTCTCTGTTCTTGTACTGAAATCGGCATTATGCAATTTGTAGTTAATCCCGACGCCATTTCGGTGTTTCATCGTCAATGTGAAGGTCCAAAGATTACAGTAAGGCTGCAGTGGTGCATCGGAATCTTATACTGGTCTCCCAGGGAAAGATCAAAGCAAATCACAAACAATTAGAAGAGTCACTGTTCTTGTACTGAAGTAGGCATTATGCTATTTGTATTTAAACCCGACGCCATTCAGTGTTTCATCGTCAATGTGAAGGTCCAACGATTACAGTAAAGCTGCATTGGTATTTCGGAATCTAATACTGGTCTCCCACGAAACGCTCAGAGCAAACCACAAACAATAAAAAGAGTCACTGTTCGTGTACTGAAGTCGGCATTATTATATTTGTACTTACTCCTGACGTCATTTCAGTGCTTCAGCGTCAATGTGAACGTCCAATGATTACAGTAAAGTAGCAGTGGTGCATCAGAATCTAATACTGGTCTCCCAGGAAATGCTCAAAGCAAACCACACACAATTAGAAGAGTCACACTTCTTGTACTGAAATCTGATTATGCCATTTGTATTTAATCCCGACGCTATTTCTGTGTTTCATCGTCAATGTGAAAGTCCAACGATTACAGTAAAGCTTCAGTGGTGGACCGGAATCTAATACTGGTCTCCCAGGAAATGCTCAAAGCAAACCACAAACAATTAGAAGAGTCACTGTTCTTGTACTGAAATCGGCATTATGCGATTTGTATTTAATCCCAACGCCATTTCGGTTTTTCAACGTCAATGTGAAAATCCAACGACTACAGTTAAGCTGCAGTGGTGTATCGGAATCACATACTGGTCTCCCAGGAAACGCTCAAAGCAAGCCACAAACAATTAGAAGAATCGCTCTTCTTGTACATAAGTCGGCATTATGCCATTTGTATTTAATCCCGACTCCATTTCGGTGTTTCATCGTCAATGTGAAGGACCAACAATTACAGTAAAGCTGCAGTGGCGCATCGGTATCTGTTACTAGTCTCCCAGGAAACGCTCAAAGCAACCACAATCAATTAGACGAATCACTCTTCTTGGGCATAAGCCGGCATAGTGCCTTTTTTTTATTAAATACCCACGCAATCTCTGTGTTTCATCGTCAATGTGAAGGTCCAACGATTACAGTAAACCTGCAGTGGTGCGGCGTAATCTAATACTGGTTTCCTAAGAAACGCTCAAAGAATATAACAAACAATTAGGAGTGTCACTGTTCTTGAACTGAAGTCGGCATTATGCCATTTGTGTTTAATCCCGATGTCATTTCGGTGCTTCATCGTCAATGTGAGGGTCCAACGATTACAGTACAGCTGCATTGGTGCATCGGAATCTAATACTGGTCTCCCAGGAAACGCTCAGCGCAAACCACAAACTATTAGAAGAGTCACTGTTCTTGTACTGAAATCGGCATTGTGCCATTTGTATTTAATCCCAACGCCATGTCGGTGTTTCATCGTCAATGTTAAGATGCAATGACTACAGATAAGCTGCACTGGTGCATCGGAATCTAATACTGGTTTCCACGGAAACGCTCAAAGAAAACCAGAAACAATTAGAAAAATCACTCCTCTTGTACATTAGCGGCGTTGCGCCTTTTCTTAAATACCGACGCAATTTCTGTGTTTCATCGTGAACGTGAATGTCCTGCGATTGCAGTAGAGCTGCAGTGGTGCATCGGAATATCATACTGGTCTCCCAGGAAACGCTCAAAGAAACCACCAACAATTAGAAGAGTCTCTGTTCTTGTACTGAAGTCGGCATTATGCCATTTGTATTTAATCCTGACGCCATTTCGGGGTTTCATCGTCAATGTGAAGGCCAACGATTACAGTAAAGCAGCAGTGGTGCATCGGAATCTAATACTGGTCTCCCGGGAAACGTTCAAAGCAAACCACAAACAAATAGAAGAGTCACTGTTCTTGTACTGAAGTCGGCATTATTCCATTTGTATTTAATCCCGACGTCATTTCGGTGTTTCATTGTCAATGTGAGGGTCCAATGATTACAGTAAAGCTGCTGTGGTGCATCGTAATCTAATACTGGTCTTCCAGGAAACGCTCAAAGCAAACACTAAACAAATAGAAGAGACACCGTTCCTGTACTGAAGTCGGCATTATGCCATTTGTATTGAATCCCGACGCCATTTCGGTGTTTCATCGTCAATGTGAAGATGCAACGACTACAGTTAAGCTGCAGTGGTGCATCGAAATCAAATACTGGTTTCCCACGACACGCTCATAGCAAACCACAAACAATTAGAAGAATCACTCTTCTTGTACATTAGCCAGCGTTGTACCTTTTGTAATTAATGCCGACGCAATTTCTGTGTTTTATCGTCAATGTGAAGGTCCGACGATTACAGTAAAGCAGCAGTGGTGCATCGGAATCTAATACTGGTCTCCCGGGAAACGTTCAAAGCAAACCACACACAAATAGAAGAGTCACAGTTCTTGCAATGAGGTCGGCATTATTCCATTTGTATTTAATCCCGACGTCATTTCAGTGTTTCTTGTCAATGTGAAGGTCCAATGATTACAGTAAAGCTGCAGTGGTGCATCGGAATCTAATACTGGTCTTCTAGGAAACGCTCAAAGCAAACCCCAAACAAATAGAAGAGTCACCATTCTTTACTGAAGTCGGCTTTATGCCATTTGTTTTTAATCCCGACGTAATTTCGGTGTACCATCGTCAATGTGAAGGGCCAACAATTACAGTAAAGCTGCAGTGGTGCATCGGAATCTAATACTGGTCTCCCAGGAAACGCTCAAACAAACCACAAACAGTTAGAAGAATCACTCTTCTTTTGCATATGCCTGCATTGTACCTTTTTTTATTAAATACCAACGCAATTTCTGTGTTTCATCGTCAATCTGATTTTCCAACGATTACAGTAAAGCTGCAGTGGTGCATCGTAATCTAATACCTGGTTTCCCAGGAAACGCTCAAAGCAAACCACAAACAATTAGGAGAGTCACTGTTCTCCTACTCAAGTCGGCATTATGCCATTTGTATTTAATCCCAACGCCATTTCGGTGTTTAATCGTCAATGTGAAGGTCCAACGATTACAGCAAAGCTGCATTGGTGCATCGGACTCTAATACTGGTCTCTTAGGAAACGCTCAGAGCAAAACACAAACAATTAGAAGAGTCACTGTTCATGTACTGAAAACGGCATTATGCCATTCGTATTTAATCCCGACGCCATGTCGGTGTTACATCGACAATGTGAAGATGCAACGACTACAGTTAAGCTTCAGTGGTGCATCGGAATCTATTACTGGTCTCCAAGGAAACGGTCAAAACATACCACAAACAATTAGAAGAATCACTCTTCTTGTACATAAGCGGCGTTGTGCCTTTTGTTAAATACCGACACAATATCTGTGTTTCATCGTCAATGCGAATGACCTACGATTACAGTAAAGCTGCAGAGGTGCAGCGGAATCTCATACTGGTCTCCCAGGAAACGCTCAAAGAAACCACATACAATTAAAAGAGTCTCTGTTCTTGTACTGAAGTCGGCATTATTCCATTTGTATTTAATCCCGACGTCATTTCGGTGCTTCATTGTCAATGTGAGGGTCCTATGATTACAGTAAAGCTGCAGTGGTGCATCGTAATCTAATACTGGTCTTCCAGGAAACGCTCAAAGCAAACACTAAACAAATAGAAGAGACACCGTTCTTGTACTGAAGTCGGCATTATGCTATTTGTATTGAGTCCCGACGCCATTTCGGTGTTTCATCGTCAATGTGAAGATGCAACGACTACAGTTAAGCTGCAGTGGTGCATCGGAATCAAATACTGATCTCCCACGACAAGCTCATAGCAAACCACAAACAATTAGAAGAATCACTCTTCTTGTACATTAGCCAGTGTTGTACCTTTTGTAATTAATGCCGACGCAATTTCTGTTTTTTATCGTCAATGTGAAGGTCCGACGATTACAGTAAAGCAGCAGTGGTGCATCGTAATCTAAATCTGGTCTCCCAGGAAACGCACAAACAAACCACAAACAATTAGAAGAGTCACTGATCATGTACTGAAGTCGGCCCTAAGCCATTTGTATTTAATCCCGACGCCATTTTTGTGTTTCATCGTCAATGTGAAGGTCCAACGATTACAGTAAAGCTGCAGTGGTGCATCGGAATCTAATACTGGTCTTCCAGGAAACGCTCAAAGCAAACCCCTAACAAATAGAAGGGTCACCGTTCTTGTACTGAAGTCGGCTTTATGTCATTTCTTTTTAATACCGACGCTATTTCTGTGTTTCATCGTCAATGTGAAGGTCCAACGATAACAGTAAAGCTGCAGTGGTGCAACGGAATCTAATACTGGTCTTCCAGGAAACGCTCAAAGCAAACCCCTAACAAATAGAAGAGTCACCGTTCTTGTACTGATGTCGGCTTTATGCCATTTTTTTTTAATCCCGACGCCATTTTTGTGTTTCATCGTCAATGTGAAGGTCCAACGATTACAGTAAAGCTGCAGTGGTGCATCGTAATCTAATACTGGTTTCCCTGGAAACGCTCAAAGCGAACCACAAACAATTAGGAGAGTCACTGTTCTTGTACTGAAATCGGTATTATGCCATTTGTATTTAATCCCGACGCCATGTCGGTGTTTCATCGTCAATGTTAATATGCAACGACTACAGTTAAGCTGCAGTGGTGCATCGGAATCTGATACTGGTCTCCACGGAAACGCTCAAAGCAAACCACAAACAATTAGAAAAATCACTCTTCTTGTACATACGGGGCGTTGTGCCTTTTTTTAAATACCGACGCAATTTTTGTGTTTCATCGTCAATGTGAATGTCCTGCGATTGCAGTAAAGCTGCAGTGGTGCATCGGAATCTCATACTGGTCTCCCAGGAAACGCTCAAAGAAACCACAAACATTTAGAAGAGACTCTGTTCTTGTACTGAAGTCAGCATTATGCCATTTGTATTTAATCCTGACGCCATTTCGGTGTTTCATCGTCAATGTGAAGGCCAACGATTACAGTAAAGCAGCAGTTGTGCATCGGAATCAAATACTGGTCTCCCGGGAAACGCTCAAAGCAAACCATAAACAAATAGAAGAGTCACAGTTCTTCTAACGAAGTTGGCATTATTCCATTTGTATTTAATCCCGACGTCATTTCGGTCTTTCATTGTCAATGTGAAGGTCCAATGATTACAGTAAAGCTGCAGTGGTGCATCGGAATCTAATACAGGTCTCCCACGACACGCTCAAAGCAAACCACAAACAATTAGAAGAACCACTCTTCTTGTGCATTAGCCGTCGTCGTACCTTTTGTAATTAATGCCGAAGCAATTTCGAAGAATCACTCTTCTTGTACATTAGCCGTCGTAGTACCTTTTGTAATTAATGCCGACGCAATTTCTGTGTTTTATCGTCAATGTGAAGGTCCGACGATTACAGTAAAGCAGCAGTGGTGCATCGTAATCTAAATCTGGTCTCCCAGGAAACGCACATACAAACCACAAACAATTAGAAGAGTCACTGACCATGTACTGAAGTCGGCCCTAAGCCATTTGTAGTTAATCCCGACGCCATTTTTGTGTTTCATCGTCAATGGCGAGGTCCAACGATTACAGTAAAGCTGCAGTGGTGCATCGGAATCTAATACTGGTCTTCCAGGAAACGCTCAAAGCAAACCCCTAGGAAATAGAAGAGTCACCGTTCCTGTACTGAATTCGGATGTATGCCATTTGTTTGTAATACCGACGATATTTCTGTGTTTCATCGTCAATGTGAAGGTCCAACGATAACAGTAAAGCTGCAGTGGTGCAATGGAATCTAATACTGATCTTCCAGGAAACGCTCAAAGCAAACCCCTAACATATGGATGAGTCACCGTTCTTCTACTGAAGTCGGCTTTATGCCATTTGCTATCAATCCCGACGCCATTTTTGTGTTTCATCGTCAATGTGTAGGTCCAACGATTACAGTAAAGCTGCAGTGGTGCATCGTAATCTAATACTGGTTTCCCTGGAAACGCTCAAAGCAAACCACAAACAATTAGGAGAGTCACTGTTCTTGAACTGAAATCGGCATTATGCCATTTGTATTTAATCCCGACGCCATCATGGGCAGGAGCACTATGAATGAAGTGTGTGGACATTAAGTTGGGAATATGGGTCCCACGGAGAGCGTGCAAGGGTTAAATCCCTGCAATCGCTTTATCCTCTGTGCTCTCGGTGGCTCAGGTGGATAGAGCGTCTGCCATGTAAGCAGGAGGTCCCAGTTTCAAGTGCCGGTTGGGCCACACATTTTCAACTGTCCCCGTTGATGTATATCAATGCCTGTCGGCAGTGTAGGCTCTTGATTTCATTATCATTTCATTACTCTTGGTTGTCGAGCTGTATCGCGGGCACACTCAGATTGGTATCCCACGGACGTCTTTGCCGGTCAACGGGGTTCAATTCGTAGCGGTTCTCGTCACTGAAACAATTCCACCACGGTGAGTGAGATTCTAGACCAAATGTGCCACACACCACTGCAAACAGGCTTGTTCATGTGCAGAGGTCAATGGTAGTCAGCGCAAAGAGCGCCACAAACTCAACTGCCCTTCTGTGAATCGCCTATTAATGATACCTGTGGTCACTGAATTACTGGTTGCACGTCGAATCCATGATAATAATGACTTCGAGGCTCTGAGTGCTTCTCTGATGATTGTTCCATCCTCACATTCTGTCGTCTCTCTAGGTCGATCGCTTACTTCTTGATGCTATATTCGCCACCATTCAACCAATTCTGCCAACATCGTCAAATAGAGGCATCACTCTTACTGAAATGTCGAGCGATTCGCCAATCACTCCAACTGGCTTCTTTGAGCCCAACTAAACATCCTATCTCAGGTGGTGACATCTGTGTATATTGTTCTCGCCCCTGTCTGCGAGGTATAGTTGCTATCCAACTGATTACTCGGAATGAGATTCACAAAGACTTTATATCCTGGTTTTGTCATGCTCCCTGTTTACTATACGTGCCAGCTGCGTGGTGAAATTGCATTGCCCCGTCACATATTCTTCCATCGGCCGCCAGAGCTTATGGTTTTGCATTCGCCGTCGATATCTGTACGGATATCTATTGGTGACCAATTTGCACAACTCCTTTGTGGAGCATTTTTTATTAATTTATTTTTTTCGTAGAGAGTATGTGCTCAATCGGTCGCGAAAGCGTTGCTGCACGCTTAACTCCCCAGGTTTGGCGTATCGCGAGACATAACAACAGATCGCGGGAAACAGTTTGAAAGCCAACTTTTCCACGAACTTCTCCTACTGTGCGGCTGCAACCACCTCCGCGCTACAACCTACCATCGGGTGAGCAATGAAATGGTAGAGCGATTTTACCTTACACTCAAAATGGGCTTTACATGCAGTTCATCATCATGGTCAGAAGCATTGCCACTGGTTCCACTCGGTTTGAGAAATGCAGTGAAGAAGGGACATCCAATGCTCACTAGTAGAACTAACCTACGGTGAGCGGTTGAGGATTCCAGGATAACAGATCTCACCACCATCCACACAGCCTCTCGTTGTGGAGATATGCATCCAGTTTGCACAGCAACTCAGTGTCAGAATGAAGTCTATTCAACGTAGCCCTTTCGTCAAACACGGAGGCCGACAGGTGTTTGTGTATAAAGATTTAGGAAAAACAACTGACGTGTGGTTCAGGGATGATACCATGCGTCATCCCTTCGTTTCGCCATATTCAGGACCATAAACAGTAATCACATGTGGAAGCCACACTTTTAAGATTGAAAAAGAAGGTAAATAGAGCGACACAAGCCTTCGTATACCAACGAAGGTACGTCTCCTTGGCATACCACAACATCGCGCTCCAGTGATGAGACAAGGCATTTGGGCCTAGCAGAAGACTCTGAAGCATCAACCTTGGAACAGGAGTAATCTTCGCTTACGCCAGTCGTCTTTTCGAGGACCGGTAAAAAATTGGTGCTGTGAAAGAGGGGGGGGGGGGGGGATGTGGCGACATCACAACATCCTTGCGCGACAAATGAACGAAGTCAGTGCGGACGGTAATAAGCATCTTTGCCCGCTGTCAGTATAGCGACTGTCGTTATTTAAAAAGTTCATTATCTAATACTGAACAACATTTATCATGAATGCGAGAGTAAGATATAGTTCCAATAAGTGAAACTATCATAAGAATCGCGTCAGAAGGATAACAAAATGAAAAAGATTTATATGTGCAAATCAGATAGAATTGGAAGATTTGATTAATTTATCCGCAGCTCGAGCCACTTTCGTTCGTTATTAACTGGAATGCTTAACAAATTGAGGCGTTCAGTCTCATGTGGTGTGCATTGGGTGGTCACCTTCAGACGGCGTAAATAATTTTATTTTTATAGGAGAGGGATGTGATATGTTCAGTATCTACTCCTGCAAGACATATAGATATTTCAATTCGTGTGGACATAAAGTCATGTTTTTCTCTCTGTCTTGTATTAATTCCGAAGAAGTTGAATCTCACGGGGTGAACTACCTGTTGTTTTTATGTCAGCAGTACCAACATACGATGCAATGGAAATTAAATGACGTTCATCGTTTTGAGCAGTGTTGTGCATTACGCAAAAAATCCAGGACAGACTGCTTCTCTGGATTTAGGTGACGAAGTGTACACTTTTCAACCTGTCATTCGTTGATTTTTGTCCCAAACTGTAGTACAAAAGGCGGGTACCAAGGATTCTAGACATTCCATTTGCGACTTTCGATGCCATCTAAAATTGAAAACAAGCGATTTTGATTGAATGTAAACACAAAATCCGAACAAAATAAACAGAAATTTTGTCGGTCAAGCGCAGAAAACTGGTGTGTTCTAGTTTTGTGTTAAACATTTCTGAGAGGGCGATTACACGTAAGAAGGATTAGCTTGAGCGCATCCCCGCAATATTTACGTTGGAAATTGTTAGTTTTGTCGTAATGATAAGTGATTGTATATATTGTGCGTAATTTGTTTATCGACATGAGCCTGCATTAGTGACAAATTCAGGTCGAAACTATTAAATATTGTTATTGTGAAATATGCGTGTGATAGGCCCCCCACATTTTGGTTTTTGGTGTTGGCTAGTTTATGATACTGTGTTATTCACAGATTAGACCCAAGATGCACAACAAATGTTTTAGCTATGTGTAGACAAAGTGTTCGTTGTCATAATTGTTGTGCAGAACTGATTGGCATTTGACCCACGTCGGCCCGCGGGTTCGAGGACAACATCGATATCGCGGCGCAACACCACCTACTAATAAAATATGTCTGCGTCTCTCGTTGTCGCTCTAAACTGAAGGTAATGGATCACTGTGACTTGACTAAACGTGTAGAATGCCTCTCAGACGTATGCACAAACCGTACTGTCAAATCGGTGAGTTTGAAAGAGAGCGCATTATTGGCGTGAGAGAATGGGATGCATCCATCCGGGAAACTGCTGCATGTGTGGAACGAAGTGCAGTGGGTGTGTGTAGAATGGTTCGCGGAAGGCAGTAGGACACGACGAGATGGGTCAGGTCGCAACACCCACAACACGCCCCTCCACCAACCCCCATTCCGATAAGATCGACACCTCATCCGAAAGGCAAATCACTGGAGGACAGATCTGCATCCTCCTCGGCTCTGGTGCAACAGCGGAGCAGTGTAACACATCGTACAATATCAGGAGTGACAGGCCGTCACCCTTTATTACGGCGTGGATTACGTGCGCGTTGTCCACTTCTCTGCCCACTTTTGACGCACGTGCAGAAACATACTAGATGGCAATGGTGTATTGAAAGACGGGACGGAATGTCCTCAGTATTTACGGACAAATCCAGGTTTTGTTTGTTTGAAAATGATGGCCGCATTTTAGTTCGCCGCAGACAGGGGGAGAGGCATCACATGACTGCATTCGCACAAGGCATACAGCGCCAGCTCAAGGCGTGAAGCTGTAGGCTTCTATTGGGTACAACCACAGATCACAGTTGTTGCGTCTCCAAGGCACTTGACGAGTGTGGCCTACGTCAATGACCTGCTGCGACCCACTGCAATACCCTTTCTGCACAACACTCCAGACGCCATTTTTCAGCAAGACAATGCACCACCACACGTTGCTGCACAACCACGTGCCTTGTTGGTGTAACCGGATGTGAGCCTTTTGCCCTGGTCCTCCAGACCCCCAGACTTGTCGCCAGTCAAAAATGTATGGGATATGGTGAAACGACTGGTACAGCTCTGTGACCCAATGCCAAACACGACGGGTGACCTTTGGAACCAGGTGAATGCAGCGTGGATGGTTATCCCACAGGACACCACTCACGCCTTATACGCGTCGATGCCCTCACACTTGGAACAGTTAACAGGCCCATTGGTGGACCCTGTGCCTGCTAAGCAACAGGACAGATGCTGAATCGAGGGGACTGAAGTGCTAATCATTTCTGCAGAACATGCTAATTTACATGTCCTCTGAATATGAGCATTCTGTCTCTAGCCGTTCAATGTGTTCTGTTTTTCTCTGAACCTGAGTGAAAATAAGTAATTCCATTCTTTATCAATGTTAGGCTTATTAAAGACGGGCTGGTTTTCATATTTTATATAATAAGTAATTATAAATTCACTTGAGATGTGGAAGCGGTGAGTACAGGACTGAAGATATAACGTCAAACAGAAGAGGCGTACACCGAGCAGTAAAGAGTATGCTGTTCTAAAAAGGATAGCTGCCGTTAACTTGTTTTTTTTTTTTTTTTTTTTTTTTTTTTTTGTTTACTTAGCGGTGCCCTGACGAGACGGCGGTGGATCAAAATATTACCGACTTTATTAAAGGAGTAATATACATCTTTTTGATTACTTTTGAATACGTTATGGGAGTGAAAGTGATCAATGTGTTACAAATATTTACTATAAAAACAGTCTTGATCACGATTTATTTATTAAGGTGATCGGTTTAAACCACTACTGTGGTCATCTTCAGACCATTGAGTAGGCTCCTACTCAATGGTCTGAAGATGACCACAGTAGTGGTCGAAACCGGTCACCTTAAGAAATAAATCGTGATCAAGACTGTTTTTATAGTAAATAAACATCTTTTTGCTTTTTAGAAGTTTTTTGTGTCTTTTTCAATTTTTACTTTAGGTTTCATGTTTATTGATTAACCGTGCAGCACTACATCGAAGGCATTCAGTTTGTGGAGAAGAACAGCATCAATCTGGACGGCGTGACGTATGTCCCCCTGCACGTCATGGGCGAACTCAGCGAGCAAATATTCTCAATAATTATGCGTAATCCGGTCGTTGGTCTTCAAAACCGACGCAAATTGTGTGGGAAAAACGTATTCAGTAATTCCACTAGTGTAACAGACTGACGTCAGCGATATACTCGTGGGTCGTATAATTACATGCCTCTCCTCGAGGACCTTTGTGGAAAACTGGATCGAACTGCGGCTGTTTCTAATCCCTGGGAGGGGTTCGTTGCTTCAGTGACTTACGATAAACTGCCGCTAAAAAGAGGGCAAAATATGTTACATAATCTATTTACAGTAGTACATGTATTCCATGAAGTCGTCAGGTCCAGATGCCTTTCAATAGCAGTCACAGCAAATCACTTGAATTTCTCGCTGTAGGCGCCACAAGAATAATTTCAGCGTGAATTCACACTTGTTTTCAACACTCCGTGATTGACAGACATGCAAAGGCTGCAGATTTGAGTAATTTTTAGAGATAGTAAACTGTAAACTTTTAGGGATATTGAACTGATACAAAACTGTTTTAGGGATAACAAAATGTAGGGATATTTAACTGACTGCACCAGTCAGGCGGAATTCGTCATATAAGTTTCTCTTTCACCTGTTTCATTGTTGTCTTCACGTTTTAAGCTCTTCTGTCACGTCTTTCGCTAACGATGTATGTTTATACCCTTGGATCCTAAAATGTAATCGGTCTGCTCACAAGGGTTCGCACTACCGCATGTGTACAAGATGATCGAGTTAGAATTATAGTCTCGAAATACGTGCTCGCTTTGTAACTTCGAGACCAATTGGTATTAGTGTCTTCGATTTATATATCTTATATAAACAGCCAAATGTGTGTCTGTTGTTTATCGATGCGTATTTTTAACTAAAATTCTGAATATACATTAACGGATCCTACTGTCGTACCATGGATGAATAATTTTATGTTCTGAAAGTTTCTTGCGAACTTAATAAACTGTTAATTAACTGAAGCGAACTTGTAAACATGCAAATTACTTTTTAAGCCTGCGGCAGTTATCTGTATTCTAAATGGTAGACTGCAGATAAGTTCCAACTCGAGACTCAAAGGTAGGAGAAATATGAAATTTAGACTCCGTTCTTTACAGTGGTGCGTTATCAGCGTAATTAGTGAAAGGTCTGCAGCAGACTCTGCACAACATAAGCCACAGCAACTGTTTTACGGCTAAACGTTACGTTCCACTACTGCCCGAAGCTGGACCACGAAAAGTTCTTTCACTTATACCATAAAATAATCCTGAAATAAAAGCACCTTCGAAAATTCTAATTTTTAGTGACTCACATCACATCCAGGAGCAATTATTTCCACACCTGGTGCGGTTAGATAGAATTACAGTTATGTAACTGCACAGTGCCACAGAAGACAGTATACACTGAACGTTGATGTCAAAAATGAAAACAAAAATAAATATAATTTTTGTGTAAGCGATCGCTGAGAGCCGTAAGGTATTTGAGGAGTTTTATAGTCTATAGGATAGTTGCACTTGTTTTTCTTGTGGCTCCGCACATCAGTCGGTGAAAACGAAACCCTTACGAGATCGCTTTGTGTCCGTCTGTCTGTCTGTCAAGACTCTTAACACTCTTTTTCTCAGGAACGGGCAGAGGTTTCAGGTTGAAAGTCGTGTCTTGTACTAATAATTTAAGCTTCGAAGTCAATGCATTCAAAACATGCGGCTATATATGTGACATATTTTGAAACTTGAAAACTCAGTCGACTGGGTGAGAAGAATGTAACAACCGGTTGTTGATTAAATGTGTCGTTTTTGTTTTTTCTCATGTCATGTGCACGGCTATACAATTAAATAAATTAATTCTTAAGCCTAGTGCAAAGTTTAGTACATGTGATATACTTTTTATTACATACATCCATAGCGAGGAGATACTCTAGGAAGCAGAATGTCATGAAAGAAGAATACGTAATAAAGGCAGGAAGAGCTACGCTGCTCCTTTCTTAGATCCTAAATGGACGCTTCTCTGCCCGCTACCTTACTTAACTGGAATATCGCGTTAATTCAATAGCCTTCGTAGGTCAACTGAAAGTATTTTCCGCTGCTCAACTATTTAATAAATGCGGAATACCTCAGTCCTAAATTAATACGCTGTTAAGTACCAGAAACCAAGACTCTTCGTATCAAAATGCAGATCCGATATCGACAATCGTTTATGGGAAGTCTGTCGGGAGACCAGCTCTTCCCCCGTCTCGTTCCCCCAACCTTTTGACTAGCGATGGCGTTGTTTCATTGGAACATAAGAGGTATTCGATCTAATCGGGAGGAATTACAACTGCTCCTCCGCCGGCACTGTCCGCTCGTCCTTGGTCTCCAGGAAACCAAGTTGCGCCCGACTGACCGTATTGCCTTTACCCACTATACCTCGGAGCAGTATGACCTCACCCCTGTGGACGGTATCCCAGCTCATGGTGGGGTCATGTTGCTCGTTCAGGACGATGTTTATTACCATCCCATCATATTGACCACCCCACTCAAAGCAATAGCTGTCCGCATTACTCTTTCTGCTTTTACTTTTTCAGTTTGTACCATCTACATTCCGTCATCTGCTGTTAGTCGGGCTGACATGATGCACCTGATCGTTCAGCTTCCCCCGCAGTTCTTATTGTTTGGCGACTTCAATGCCCATCATTCCCTTTGGGGCTCTCCTGCATCCTGTCCAAGAGGCTCACTCTTGGCGGATGTCTTCAACCATCTCAATCTTGTCTGCCTCAATACCGGCGCCCCGACTTTCCTCTCGGACTCTACTCATACCTACTCCCACTTGGATCTCTCGATCTGTTCTACCACTCTTGCCTGTCGGTTCGAGTGGTATGTCCTTTCTGACACTTATTCGAGCGACCACTTCCCCTGTGTCGTTCGTCTCCTGCACCACACCCCATCCCCACGTCCTTCGAGCTGGAACATAC
The DNA here is from genome assembly GCF_023864345.2 of Schistocerca serialis cubense. NCBI lineage: Eukaryota > Metazoa > Arthropoda > Insecta > Orthoptera > Acrididae > Schistocerca > Schistocerca serialis. The sequence goes on along the minus strand of NC_064639.1, from coordinate 67,977,926 downwards.
TGAAAGCTGACTGGGGACTTTACTCCTCCCTGGCGACCTTTCCGGACCACGATTTTCCCAGTTGTGACAGTCAGGTCGAATACCTCACGGCTGTTATCATCAATGCTGCCGAACGTTCCATTCCTCGTACTACTTCTTCTTCACGTCGCGTTTCCGTCCCCTGGTGGAACGAGGCCTGTAGGGACGCTATCCGTGCTCGACGAAGTTCTTTACGCACCTTTCGCCACCATCCTACGTTGGCGAATTGTATTGAATACAAACGACTCCGAGCGCAAAGCCGTAGAGTCATCAAAGAGAGCAAAAAAGCTTGTTGGGCCTCTTTCACCAGCTCCTTTAACAGTTTTACTCCCTCTTCCATCGTTTGGGGTAGCCTGCGCCGGCTGTCGGGCATTAAGGCCCACTCCTCAGTACCTGGCCTGACGTCAGGTAATGAGGTCCTTGTTGATCCTGTGGCTGTCTCCAACGCCTTTGGCCGCTTTTTCGCGGAGGTTTCAAGCTCTGCCCATTACCACCCTGCCTTCCTTCCCAGGAAAGAGCCCCCCAGGGGGTCCACAACTCTTTTGTGGATACGTGCGTGGCGAGCACGGGGCCCCGAGCCATTGCAGCCTTCTTTCTTTCCCGTGCTGCATTTCCTTTCCCTTCCCCTCCTTTCCCCTCCATACCCCTTTCCCCTCGCCCTCTCCTCTCCCTCTATTGGTGTCCTTGCTTATGTTGGCCCCCGCTATCCTCCTGGTTCTGTTGGTTTTACACTCCGGCTTTGTTGCGTAATCATCTCCTCCTTTTGGCATTCCTTGGTCCCCCTCTGGGGTTTGACCTCCATTCCAAAATTTCTCTTCCGTAGTGTGAGCCATTTGGGGAAGATCACCTTACCTAGTGTCTCCGACGTGTGCCCTCCTAGTACATTCCACCTTTTCTTTTACGTCGTTGTCTGATGCTAGGGTGCATAGCCAGCACGGTAGCCAGCCCATGTGGTGAGGTCGCTATGTACCCTTTTGGTTGAGCCCCCTGAACACACAGGGATCACACTTCTGATACCTGAGCTGTGACCTCCTCATGCATGCCTTGGAGTGGTTGCTCGGTGTCCTGGAGCATCGGAACTCCCGGCAATGGCCGCCGTGCCAGACGGCCCTTGCTGTGGCTGGGTGGCGCCCGTGAGGAGAGCCCCTGATCGGAGTGGGTGGTATCAGGGCGGACACTATGCAGATGAAACGCATACGGGTCCAAAACTCTGGCCGCTCTTCTGCGGCCGTCTCTCTGCATGGTACTGATTCCTCAAGTGCTGCTTCTCTTGCCCCTTCGGCCTTCCCTTCCGTGGCTACCCCCTGGGAGGAGGGTCAGGCCCGTCGTCTAGGGGCAAAACCTTTCCCCCGTTATCTAGTTTTCACCAGGACTGATGGAGATACTTTTACCAGTGTCAAACCTTTATTCTTTGTGGAACACATTGAAGACAAGTTCGGCGAAGTGGACTCCCTGAGCAAGATGCGGTCGGGTTCGTTGCTGATAAAAACTGCTTCGGCTGCCCAATCTGTGGCCCTTCGTGCCTGTACCCATCTTGGCACAATTCCCGTGTCCATTACCCCTCACCAGTCTCTAAATATGGTACAAGGTGTGATTTTTCACAGAGACCTCATCCTTCAAACTGATGAGGAACTTCGGGACAATCTCGGACGGCGGGGTGTTCACTTTGTTCGGCGTGTTCAGAAGGGTCCTAAAGATAATCGTATTGATACTGGTGCCTTTATCCTGGCCTTTGAAGGGGATACCCTTCCTGAGAAAGTTAAGATTATGGTCTATCGCTGTGATGTGAAGCTGTACATCCCACCTCCTATGCGGTGTTTTAAGTGCTTGCGTTTTGGCCACATGTCTTCTCGCTGTTCCCAGGACCCTCTCTGTGGTGACTGTGGACGTCCACTCCATGAGGGGAGTCCCTGCGTTACCCCTCCTGTATGTGTAAATTGTCATGGTAGTCATTCTCCACGTTCAGCAGATTGCCCAGTCTATAAGAAAGAAAAAAAGATACAGGAGTATAAGTCCCTTGATCGTTTAAGCTACACAGAGGCCCGTAAGAAATATGCACGATTGCACCCTGTGTCTATGACATCTAGTTACGCCTTGGTTACATCTTCATCCCTTCCTCCCCCTTCCTTACCCCCATCCCGGACCCCTCTCCTTCCCCCCTCCCCTGCGGCTCCCACACCTTCTCCTCTGGGCGCTGCTCCCCCTCCCCAGCCGGAGAAGTGTCCCACTCCTTCGGCGTCTGCCGGTCAAGGGCGCCTCTCCCGGGATGCCCCTTCCCGGCACCTTCCAGGTCAAAGGTCTGCTGCAGCGCGGCGACCGCGAGAGCCGCGGTCTATCGGCCCCCAGGTCGCCCGGTCTCTTTCTGTTCCTGATCTTGCTGCAGCTGGCTCCATTATGCCACACAGCCCTCCTCGATCTCAGCCTGAAAAGAAGAAGAAACATAAGTCCCGGGACAAAGAGCCTCTGGTGTCACCGGAGGTCCCTTCCCCGACTTCACAGCCGGATTCTGACCTGTCGTTAATGGATGTCGCCCCCTCCTTGTCGGTGACGGGTGGGGACCCGGCGGTATGACTGGATTTAGCGTGTTCAGCCCTCATTTAAACCATCGTTCTGTGGTTCTCCAATGGAATTGTAATGGCTATTATCGTCACCTTCCGGAATTGAAATCCCTTCTTTCGTCCTACTCAGCAGCTTGTGTGGTTCTCCAGGAATCTCATTTTACTGATGCTCACTCACCGACCCTCCGTGGGTTCCGTGTTTTCTGTCGAAATCGGGTCGGACCCTTGCAGGCTTCTGGTGGCGTTTGTACGTTGGTCTGTACAGACATTGCTAGCACGTGGATTCCTCTCCAAACTACATTGGAAGCGGTTGCTGTTAGGGTCCACTTAGACTCTGCAGTCACAGTATGCAATCTTTATCTCCCTCCTGACAGGACTCTTACACCTGCTGCCTTAACCACCCTTCTTCAGCAACTTCCTCCTCCCTTCCTCCTCCTTGGGGATTTTAATGCTCATCATCCTTTGTGGGGCAGTGCCTTTCCATCTAGACGAGGTCTTCTTATAGACCAATTTATTGCAGACCACGACCTGTGCCTTCTTAATGATGGCTCCCCTACTCATTTCAGTGCTGGTCATGGTACCTTTTCTGCCATTGATCTTTCTCTTTCTTCTCCCTCTCTCCTCCCTTCATTACACTGGTCGCCACACGACGGCCTTTGTGATAGTGACCATTTCCCGTTGATTATCACGCTCCCTTCCCGCTCCCCGATGGAGAGGTTACCTCGTTGGTCTTTCCACGGCGCCGATTGGCCTCTATACTGCACAGGTCGAGTTTTCTCCCTCTTTGTCGGGTTGTATTGATGACGTCCTACGTGACGTGTCTGACGCGATTGTTCGCGCTGCTAACCTTGCTGTCCCGCGCTCATCTGGACAATTTCGTCGTCGGCAAGTCCCGTGGTGGCGTACGGCCATTGCCATTGCCATCCGTGATCGCCGTCGAGCTTTGCAACACTTTAAGAGGCACCCATCTGTAGCCAGCCTTTCTACCTTTAAGCGCCTTCGCGCTAAAGCCCGTTATTTAATCAAACAGAGCAAGCGGATATGTTGGGAACGATTCGTTTCTTCCCTTGGTTCCACTGTCCCTCTGTCACGGGTATGGGCTACACTTCGCTCTCTCCAAGGTTGCCATCGGCAGTTCACCCTCCCAGGCCTTCACCTCCCAGATGGCATTTGTACGGACCCATTAGTTCTCGCAGAACATCTTGCGACCCATTTTGCATTGGCATCAGCGTCGGCCTCCTATCCAGCTGCTTTCCTTCATCAAAAACAGCAGGCTGAAGCTGTCACCTTATGTTTCACCACTTGTGAGTCAGAATCTTACAACGAACCTTTCACTGAATGGGAATTTCTTTCTGCTCTATCTTCTTCTCACGATACGGCCCCTGGCCCAGATTCCATTCATAACCAGCTGCTTCAACATCTCAGTGCTCCACAACGGCACCATCTTCTTCGGGTGTTTAACCGTATCTGGCTCCAGGGTGACTTCCCTTCTCAGTGGAGGGATAGCATTGTGGTTCCTGTCCTTAAGCCTGGTCAGAACCCCCTATCTGTTGACAGCTATCGGCCAATTAGTTTGACCAATGTTGGTTGTAAGTTACTTGAACGGCTGGTAGCCCGTCGGCTCACTTGGGTCCTCGAATCTGGGGATCTATTGTCCCCTTACCAGTGTGGCTTTCGAGAGGGACGATCTCCAATCGACCATTTACTTCGCTTGGAATCCGCAGTTCGGCAGGCTTTTTCCCAGCGCCGCCATTTGGTTGCAGTGTTTTTTGACCTTCGCAAGGCCTATGACACGGCCTGGCGCCATCACATCTTACTAACCCTTCATCAGTGGGGTCTTCGGGGCCCACTCCCGATTTTTATCCGCCAGTTCCTGATCCATCGGTCATTCAGAGTTCGAGTTGGTACTGCTTTTAGTTCTCCACGGACCCAGGAGACGGGCATCCCACAGGGTTCTGTCTTGAGTGTCCTTCTTTTCGTCATTGCTATCGATGGACTTGTGGCCTCTGTCGGTCCCTTGGTCGCCCCTGCCCTGTATGTGGATGATTTCTGCATTTGGGTTAGTTCCTCCTCGATGCCATCTGCAGAACGGCAGCTCCAGGTGGCTATACGGCGTACCTCTGCATGGACCCTCTCACACAGGTTTCAATTCTCTCCTTTAAAATCGCGGGTGGTCCACTTCTGTCGCCGTACTACGGTCCACCCTGATCCAGAGCTCTATCTCGCTGCACAAAGATTGCCTGTGGTTCCACAGTTTCGTTTCCTAGGGCTTCTTTTCGACAACAAGCTCACTTGGCTGCCCCATATCAGACTCCTGAAGGTAGGATGTTTCCGTAAACTCAATGTCCTTCGCTTCCTTGCCCACTCCTCTTGGGGTGCGGACCGTTCCCTCCTTCTCCGTCTTTATCGTGCTCTAGTTCTGTCACGTTTGGACTATGGTTGTCAAGTTTATGGTTCAGCTGCTCCTTCCACGCTGCAAGTGCTGGATCCGGTCCACCATCGTGGTATCCGTTTGGCCACCGGTGCCTTCCCTACTAGCCCTGTTGATAGTCTCCTGGTTGAAGCTGGGATCCCCCCTCTTTCTGTTCGGCGGTCCCAGCTTCTGGTGTCTTATGCCCTTACTATCCGTTCTTCTCCCGCTCATCCTTCCTATTCTATCCTATTCCCAGACCATGGACGTCGCCCGCCTGACTCCCGCCCTCGGGCGGGTTTACCGGTTGGACTGCGCCTTGCGTCTCTTAACCGTGATTTTCGGCTTCCTTCTTTGTCCTGTCTTCCTCGCTCCCTCCCCTCCACCCCTCCTTGGTTAGTTCCTCGGCCTCGAATTCGGATGGATCTCCGCTGCGGTCCGAAAGATTCCATCCCCCCGGTAGTGTTCCGTTCCTTTTTCCGCCAAATTTTATGGGAGTTTCGGGATGCTGTTGTTTTTTACACTGATGGCTCTAAATCTGCTGATCATGTTGGGTATGCCTTCACGTCCTTTGTTGGAACGGAAAATCATCTACTGCCACCCTCATGTGGGGTGTTTACTGCGGAATTGATGGCAATTTCCCGGGCCCTTACCTTTATTAAACAATCCCAACACAACCGCGTTTTGTTATGTACGGACTTGATGAGTGGCCTTCTTGCTATTGACCGGTGTTTTTCGCGCCATCCCTTGGTCTCTGCCATCCATGACCATCTCGCTGATCTTCACCGTGCTGCTTGTTCCATTGACTTCCTATGGGTCCCGGGCCATGTGGGTATCCCGGGTAATGAGCTCGCTGATCATTTGGCTGGGGGAGCAGTTACTTACCCCCCGTTTTCTGTAACCCCTCCTGCAGCGGATTTACGGCTTCACATCAAATCCCACTTTGCACAGTCATGGGCCAATTCTTGGGAGGCTACTCCACTGTCTAATAAACTTCGTGCCATTAAGGTGAATCCAGGCCCATGGCGTTCTTCCTTTCGCCTCTCCCGCAAGGACTCGACCACACTGTGTCGTCTCCGCATTGGCCATACCAGGCTGACCCATGGTTTCCTTTTGCGTGATGAGCCACCCCCGCTATGTGGTTGTGGAGCCTTCCAGTCAGTGGCCCACATTTTGGTTGAATGCCCCCTTCTTTTGGCTCTGCGTGCTAAGTACAGACTCCCCGACACTTTACCTTTGATGTTGGCTGACGATTCCCGGATGGTCTCTCTGGTTCTAGGTTTCCTCGGGGAAAGTGGTTTTTATTCTCAGTTTTAAAGTTTTTAATCTCCCTCTGGTGTTGGGGCAGGGCGGTGAGTGTTTGGGTGTCTCCCACTGTAGGCAGTGTTCAGAGATTCCTGATTCACCTCCCTGACCGGAATCCTCTTTTCTTTCCCTTTTACTCTGTTTTTACCCCTTCTTTTTAAGGCTTGGTTAGTTTTTCTATTCCCATACGTACTTTCTGCATTATAGCAGTTGTACCTTTTAAGTCACAGGTGGTCTTGCCTATGCTGCTTCAGCATAGTGTTGGGTTCGTTCTCTTGCCAACTTCCCTCATTTGTTTTTACTATTGACAACGTGACTGCCCTATTACGTTTCCCCTTTTTCCGTTTTATTGTTCTGACGTTTCTGAGATGTCCCGTTAGCAGAATGGAGTCTATTTGAAACAAGGGACTGATGACCTTGCTGTTTGGTCCCTTTAACCTCAAACAATCAATCAATCAACAACAATCTCTTGCCAACTTCCCTCATTTGTTTTTACTATTGACAACGTGACTGCCCTTTTACGTTTCCCCTTTTTCCGTTTTATTGTTCTGACTTTTCTGAGATGTCCCGTTAGCAGAATGGAGTCTATTTGAAACAAGGGACTGATGACCTTGCTGTTTGGTCCCTTTAACCTCAAACAACCAACCAACCAACCCAGGAAAGAGGCAGAACAGGCTCGGCGACCTTCCTTCCACTCGCTGAATCTGGAAACTTATAATGCCCCCTTTACTGTGCAGGAACTCGAACGTGCGCTTGCACTGTCCCAGTCCTCTGCTCCGGGGCCAGATGCCATTCACGTTCAGATGCTGGCACACCTTTCTCCGGCGGGCAAAAGCTTCCTTCTTCGTACCTAGAATCGCGTCTGGACCGAAGGTAAAGTCCCCATGCGTTGGCGTGACGCCGTTGGTCTTTCTATACCCAAACCCGGGAAGGATAGACACTTTCCTTCTAGTTACCGCCCCATTTCTCTTACAAGCTGTGTCTGTAAGGTAATGGAGCGCATGGTTAATGCTCGGTTAGTCTGGATTCTTGAATCTCGACGACTACTTACTAATGTCCAATGCGGCTTTCGTCGCCGCCGCTCCGCTGTTGACCACTTGTGACCTTGTCGACATTCATCATGAACAACTTTTTGCGGAGGCGCCAAACGGTAGCCGTGTTCTTCGACTTGGAGAAGGCTTATGATACCTGTTGGAGAGGAGGTATTCTCCGCACTATGCACAGGTGAGGCCTACGCGGTCGCCTGCCCCTTTTTATTGATCCCTTTTTAATGGAACGAAAGTTTAGGGTACGTGTGGGTTCCGTATTGTCCAACGTCTTCCTCCAGGAGAACGGAGTGCCTCAGGGCTCCGTCTTGAGTGTAGCCCTTTTTGCCATCGTGATCAAACCAATTATGGATTGCATTCCACCTAATGTCTCAGGCTCTCTCTTTGTCGATGACTTCGCGATCTACTGCAGTGGCCAGAGAACATGCCTCCTGGAGCGCTGCCTTCAGCGTTGTCTAGACAGCCTCTACTCAAGGAGCGTGGCAAATGGCTTCCGGTTCTCTGAAGAGAAGATGGTTTGTATCAACTTTTGGCGATATAAAGCGTTCCTTCCGCCATCCTTACATCTCGGTCCCGTTGTTCTCCCATTCGTGGACACAACAAAGTTTCTAGGGCTCACGTTGGACAGGAAACTGTGTTGGTCTCCACATGTCTCTTATTTGGCGGCCCGTTGTACACGTTCCCTTAATGTCCTCAGAGTTCTTAGCGGTTCATCTTGGGGAGCGGATCGCACTGTCCTGCTTCGCTTGTATCGGTCCATAGTCCGATCGAAGCTGGATTATGGGAGCTTCGTCTACTCGTCCGCTCGGCCATCCCGCTTACGCCGGCTCAACTCCATCGACAATCAGGGGATACGTCTTGTGACCGGAGCCTTCTACACTAGTCCTGTCGAGAGTCTTTATGCTGAAGCTGCCGAGTTACCATTGTCCTACCGGCGCGATGTAATGCTGTGTCGGTATGCCTGCCGGCTGTTGTCTATGCCCGACCACCCCTCTTACAAGTCCTTCTTCGCCGATTCTCTCGACCGTCAGTACGGGTTGTATGTGTCTGCCCTGCTGCCCCCCGGAGTCCGCTTCCGTCGCCTGCTTCGACAATTGGATTTTGCCCTCCCTACCACCTTCAGAGAGGGTGAGAGCCTGACACCACCTTGGCTCCAGGTTCCGGTTCCTATTTATCTCGACCTCAGCTCACTCCCGAAGGAGGGTACTCCGGCTGCAGTGTATTGCTCACGGTTTGTCGAACTTCGTGCTCGACTTGCCGGTCACACCTTTATTTACACCGATGGCTCCAAAACTGACGACGGTGTCGGCTGTGCCTTTGTTGTCGGGGCCGCCACCTTTGAATACCGGCTCCTCGACCAATGTTCCAGCTTTACGGCCGAGCTTTTTGCTCTCCATCAGGCCGTTCAGTATGCCCGCCGCCACCGCCATTCATCGTATGTACTCTGCACTGACTCACTCAGTGCTCTTCAGAGCCTTGGGGCTCCCTATCCGGTCCATCCCTTGATTCAACGGATACAGCAGTCCCTCCATTCTTTCGCTGATAATGGTGGTTCTGTCAGCTTTCTGTGGGTTCCCGGACATGTAGGAGTGCCTGGGAATGAGGCTGCGGATCCTGCAGCCAAGGCTGCAATCCTCCTGCCTCGGCCAACCTCCCATTGTGTCCCGTCATCTGACGTTCGTGGGGATGTATGTAAGGGGCTTGTGTCGTTGTGGTGGGATGCTTGGTCATCCCTCCAAGGAAACAAGCTCCGGGCAGTAAAACCGCTCCCAACTGCTTGGACAACATCCTCCCGCCCATCTCGGCGCGAGGAGGTCCTTCTGACCAGGTTGCGGATTGGGCATTGCCGGTTTAGCCACCGCTACCTGCTCTCCGGTGATCCAGCCCCGCAGTGCCCTTGTGGTCAGGCATTAACAGTGCGCCATGTTTTATTGTCGTGTCCCCGTTTTAGTCAATTTCGTGTTATCCTGTCCCTGCCATCTACTTTACCGGATGTTTTAGCTGATGACGCTCGAGCAGCTGCTCGTATTCTGCGTTTTGTAACTTTAACTGGCTTGTCCAAAGACATTTAACCTTTTTACTTCTTTTATCTGCATGTTTGTCAGGTACTTCTGGTGTCCCCCCATCCCCTTGAGTTTTAGCAGATTCCATTTGCTCTAACACCAGGGACTGGGCGCTAATGACTTCAGCAGTTGAACGCCCTTAAACCCTACCAAAAAAAAAATTAAGATAGGAAGCAATCTAGAACGTACTACTTTGAACCAAGAGCAACACCGAAAATTAAGGTTCTCCCTCTGTGGTTGGACCCTTCACATGAACATGGACACCTCTATTTCCAGCATCTGCAATACGGGAATCTTAACGCCACGAAACAGACCCATGAATAAAGATACAAAATACTTCACTACAGCTATAAAATCAAAGCGGATGGGGAAAGTGTAAGAGGTGCTGGCTTCAGAGTGGGGACAAGCTGAAACTCAATAGGCATAACAGCACAACACGAAAACTAATACACAGAAAGTCAGACAAAAAATGCTAGACATTCAACAACGCTACAAAAGCGACAGCCATAGGAATCGAAATTTTCACGTGACCCATGGCCCTCGATAACAATGAACACGCACCACTCTAAAAGCCAAAACCTCAATTTTGACTTCAGCAATCAGAAACACACGAAGTAAAATTGTAAAGAAAACCATACGTAATGGATTAAAAAAGTCAGCCGAGAAAGAAAACGCCAACCAGTCACTGACAAATATATCAAAGTTGACGCACTCACACACGGAAAAGAAACCGCATTCTACAGTCAACCAAAATAACTGCACAGACATCATCGCAGTATTAGTTTTTTATGAAAGTAAATTTGCGCCGTTTGAGTGTAAATTGTTCGTTTATTGCACACAGTTATGATTTTGGGTTTTTAGCCATTCTCAAGTGTATTTTGAAAAGGCGAAACATGTCTGACCTGTACATAAAGGGAAGATCATGATCGTAACACCATATCACCGCCCGTTGCAACAGCCAATCACCTGCTCACGAACTTAACATCCATTACCGACAAAATGGAAAAAACACACTTGCAAACCACAAGAAACACACGCCTTGAATAATACCAGACACAAGCACAAATTAATCATCAGTATACAAAATGAAGTCCCAGCGAACCTAGCATACTCAGCTAATGAAATCAAATGATTCAACGACAGCTAACAAATAATTTCCAAACACAAAGTGCGCCACCAAATACAGCATGCCACCCACAACCATGACGCGATGCAAACAATTGACACCATGAAGCCACACCGGTGCCAACGTGATAAACGGGCCCTGTGGTGTACTTCAAGGCACGTGATAAGTGGAAGAGCTGGCAGCGGTCTTGTGCGGGGAGCGGGTTCCTGTTTCAGATAACTTCAGTATCCATTAACTGCGGAGTTTAAATACACAGCTCCTTATAACACGCAAAGTTAAGACCTTCAGCAGGTACCTTTCCACTGGAATTGATTTCTCGTGTGCTCTGCGCGGAGCCGAGCGTTGGCATCTTACGCGGGCTACGCGGCGAGGCCTAAGAGAGACACACGCCGCGGCGCGTACGTCGCGAAGACGTCTGAACTCGCTCAGTACACAAAATGCGTTTCTAAACCTGTTAAGTCGCAGCTGGGCGTGTACGTACTAACGTAACGGGAATTAAATCTTCTGCTAGAATCTATTATGAAGTCTTACTCATTAAAAATACAACAAAATTTAAGAACATCACTGGATATAAATGGTACAACACTTGTTTACAGCGTTTCGTCTCTTCTGCTTAAATCCTCGTTTCAAACAAGTAGTGCCGTACGCAACTGATAATCATTTTGGCATCATTATAATTTTGTTGTATCCCAGTACAGCCGTAACAAATCATAAGTAGGCCTATGGCCTTCCGATCGTTGGACTAACAGTAAGGCTCCATAATAGTGGTTTGCAGTAGAAGATACAATTATCATTTGTACTTACACACCTAGTTAACAGGTTAGTTGGCCTGTTGCGTTGAGCGAGCGGCCTCTCTCTCTCATAGGCCTCGCTAGGAAATTAGGGACGTCAGAAGCTCATTACGGGGTCCGCATTTCGCATGGGCCCCACACCACACAGTTAAGTCACTAGTCAAAGCAGACGGGTAGGATAGTATTCTTTGATCCAGAGTTACCACGAGGCAAAAGGTTGTTGGACAGTGGATTTAAGTGCCTAGGATGGAAACGGCTGTCAGAAACATGTTCATTAGTTCTAAAATTTATAATTACAACGTACAGAATACTATGTAGAGGACCTTCAATAAGTCACGATTGCACCAGAAGGCATTACGTCATCGCCACAGAAGACATTCAGCCTGTCAGGAAGTGTTTTTTTTCGTACTTTATGCACGAAACTGTATTTGAAGTGCCAACAATACCACTGTTAACGTGAAACAGTGCGTAATATACCTTGCAATGTCCCATTTCGACGACGACGACCCATATCAGAGGTGCGTAAGGGACGATGCCGGAGATTCGCAGCGCCCGACTATGCCTACTCGTGGCGGAGGTCCAGTCATCTCGAGGCAGGGAAAATCACTGACCCCGCCGAAAATCGAACCCGGTACTCCATGCGCGGGAAGCGAGAACGCTACCGCAAGACCACGAGCTGCAGACTCATATTACGAGGCCCCTATTGAGGTTCCATGAATAGTCAGCGCTTTGGACTAGCATGGAAGTGATGAAATAACTCATTGTTTTTCCTTCAAGAAGTGATTCTCTGGAGCAGATGTTTTTTTATTTGAAAGTACGCCTACGTTCAGTCTTCCACGTGTTGGTTAGATTATAAGTTCACTTAATTGTGAGACTATTAAGTTACAGTTCTATAAAAACAATGTGAAAGTCCTTTACAAAAAGGACGAACTGGTAACGGTGACTGCAAATTATTTGTGTATATAATGGATCACAGGCTTACACTCCATGAGATCTGTTGGTGTTAATGTCTATATGTTACCAGTGTCCATTCCTGAATGTTTGCGCAAATCAAAAGTATGGGACATTTTTAGTCCCCCTACGGTATAGACACTACAGCAGTAAATTCAACGAAAATTTGTTGATAGTTAAGTTTTTCTGGAAGTAAGTACTTAAAATTAGGAAGTGAAATACCTAATGTGAGAAGGAACATCTATCTACATGGATACTCTACTAATAACATCTAAGTGCCTGGCAAAGGGTTCATTGGACGATATTCACAATTCCCTAAAATTCCAATCTCGTATAGCGCGCGGAAAGAACCAGCACATACCTCTTAAAACGAGCTCTGATTTCCCATACTTCATCATTAAAATCGTTCCTCTATGTATGTCGGTGTCGACAAAATATTTTCACATTCAGAGGAGAAAGTTGATCAGAATTTCGTGAGAAGATTCCTCTGCTACGAGAAAATCGTTTTAGTGATGTCCATCCCAAATCCTGTATAATTTCAGTAACGCTCCCACACCTATTCCGCTATAACACAAAATGTACTGCACTTTTTCGAACTTTCTCGATGTATTCCGTCAATCCTATCTGGTAAGGATCCCACACCGCACAGCAGTATTCTAAAAGAGGGCGGAAAAGCGTAGTGTAACCAGTCTCCTTAGTAGACCTGTTATATTTAAGTGTTCTGGCAATAATACGCAGTCTCGGTCAGACTTCTCAACAACATTTTCTGTTCGTTCCAATTTAAGTTCTTCCTATTGTAATTCCTAGATATTTAGTTAAATTTACGACCTTCATATGTGACTGATTTATCGTGTAATCGAAGTTTGATTGAGGCCTGCATGTGCAATCACTGTGAATGAATACGGTTATCAATAACCAAAGACTTTAGCTTTTCATAGTAGTAAAATATTTACTTGATAATCGCTTCCAAAGTTATTAACATTTAAAAAACGTTCGAAGAACTCTTTTAATGCCTGGGCATGATTTAAATAAGTCAAAATAACCTTCAAATCACGTATATGAACAGCGCTAATTGAACACGAAGTGGAAATACCAGTAGTGATGGTCAAACTGTGACAAGAGTTCGTGTATAAAGCAAGGTGAATAAATTTTAAACGGCAACAACAAAACTGAGCCACATTGTACACCATATTCTGATAACCGGTTGTATCAGTAAAAACCACACAAATCATTAACTTGCATCAGTATGAAAAGCAAGCTCATCCAACAGTACTTAATGTAATGGCACAAAAATTGAGGCTAAACACTCCCGTAGGTTTGGTAGTAAAGTGTAAAACACAAAATCGGCTTCGTGACACCACCTAAGTCAAACTGACTTGTTACCCATCCGAAGCCAAGAGATTACTTCTGGTAAGTCCCAGTTTCAACCCCCCGCCACCATGTACTGTACTATTGAACAGTTTCCTCCCCAGTAAAGTGGCGTACGGCAATTACCATCTTTTATTACTTGCTCTTTGATTGGTGAACGTTAGTGTGAAGCAGTTTGTTGCATCAGCATTTTCAGAGCGTAAGCAAATTCATGAGTCCCCATTCGTAAAGCCTGCTATTGTTTCTAAATAATTCCCTAACGTTTCTCTTATTGAAGTGACAGAGGTAACAGAAGCTACCTCAGTGCCCTCCAGGCACAAAAATTGCTGCGTACTTCACTGCTCCACACCTTCCCTGCCCGGGTTGAAGCGCACCGCACTTTAAATTCCTCGCGTGGAGTCGTTTATACACGCTCCGTCGATGGATTGCCTGACGAAGATATTCAGCACTACCTGTCTGACCAGGGCGTAACGGCTGTTCATAGTCATGAAAAGGGTTGACACGAACATCATTCCAACCCGCACTGTCTTCTTGACATTTGACAAAGTTCAACTCCCATCGAAAATCAAAGCAGGCTATGAGATAATTTCCGTTCGCCCTTACGTCCCAAACCCTACGCGTTGCTATCGGTGTCAGCGGTTCAATCACACCAGCCAGTCCTGTTCCAACCCGGCCAAATGTGTTACGTGTGGCGAGGATGCCCATGTGGGTGCTTGTCCACCTCCGTCCCCTCGCTGCATCAACTGTATGGGTGACCACGCTGCTTCCTCTCGAGATTGCCCCGTTTTTAAGGACGAAAAGCTCATGCAGGAAATCAGAGTGAAGGAAAAGGTGTCCACCTTTGCTGCTAGAAAATTATTCGCCAGTCGACAGCCCACCGTGCCTCACAGGAAAATACAGCACTGTCCTAGCTTCTCCTCGGCCAACAAAGGAGGCGGCCACGCAGACTTGCGACCTCACCTTCAGTGCCACGGTCGTCAGATCGGCCAGCACAAAGATTGCCCGTTCAACCTCACCACTCTCGCCTGCCCACTCTATGGCTCACCCTTCATCGGGTTCTGCTAAATCTCGAGCCCAAAAGTCAGACACCAAGACTTCGAAAAAAGAGCATACTCGTGAAGATTTTTTACATACCACAACTTCACAACCATCGGTTCCTCCATCTAAACATATTTCCAAGAAGGCTACAAAGAAACCCAGTTCGTCTCTTTCTCCGCCAAGGCGTGTCCCATCTACAGCACCACCTGGCGGAAATCGCCGTCGGCGTCTTCTGTCTCGCCGAGGCACACTGCTGGTGGTCGATCAACCGGCCGATCGCTGGTGGCAGGAGCTGCTCCTGAACAACCTATGGATCAGGATCTTCCGCCTTCGGCTGAATGCCATTCCATGCTGTCGGTCGCAAGCTCTGAGCAGTCGTTGAGTTGACAGCAACCTTGGTCACATTCCTCCATTTTCTGTTCACCCTATGTCCATTATCCACTGGAATATCCACGGTATTCGAGCCAATCGGGATGAATTGTCGATCCTCTTACGATCCTACTCGCCGGTCTGTCTTCAGGAAACAAAGCTGCGTCCCCAGGACCGCTTTGTTTTCCCTCATTTTCAGTCCGTCCGATATGATCTCCCCTCTGTTGAAGGCACTCCAGCCCATGGAGGACTCGTGATTCTTCTCCATGATACTCTCCATTATCGCCCGATCCACTTAAACACTTCTTTCCAAGCTGTCGCCGTCTCTTTCCCTTTCTGGATACACGTTCTCTCTTTGTACTGTATACATTCCATCGTCCACACCAATGGCATGAGCTGATCTCTTTCATCTTCTTGGTCAGCTTCCAGCCCCCTATTTGCTGGTTGGGGACTTCAATGCCCACCAACTGGGCGCTAATGACCGTTGAAGTTGTGCGCCCTAAAACCACAAAAGAAATGCCCACCACCCGCTTTGGGATCTCCACATCCTTGTCTACGTGGCTCACTATTGCTAGACGTCTTCCACCAAGCGGATCTAGTTTGCCTCAAGACTGGGGTCCCTACATTTTTGTCTGCCTCCACGACAAATTTATCATTTGTACCTTGCGGTCGGTACTGTTCCGCTAGCTCGGCGCTTCGAATGGTTCGCCCTTGATGATACACACTCGAGGGACCACTTTCCATGTGTCCTTACACTGCAGCCCCAACTGCCGTACATGAGCCCGCGACGCTGTAATTTTGCCCAAGCCGATTGGACACTTTTTTCGTCTCTAGCGACATTCGATGACCGTCACTTTCCCAGCTTCGACGATGAGGTCACACATATTACCGTCGTTATTCGTACAGCTGCGGAACGTTCAATACCACGCACCTCTGAAAAGCCTTTCATTGTGAAGCAGCAGTAACCGTTTTCTTGGCGACACTTTTAAAATATTGTTTACTGTCCTTTTGCCCTTTGCTTCTGTTTTAAATTTTATTTTAACCTCGCTATCGATCTCGTCTTTAGTAATGTATTCACTCGGGTTTATTTTGTAGAGCTCTTCTAAGAATTCCTGGCTATTGAATATGTTGAGACATGGTGCACTGGCAGCAGGGGTCTGAACTTCTTGGGTTATTCACACCTAATGTCCTCAAGCTGTAACTTTTTTCTATTATCTTTTTCTTGTCTACAGATTGTATGCTCCAGTGTCCGCGTATACTCGCGGACGTGGAGCTTAACTTGGTCAAAAGCCGATGCACGCGTCCCAAAAATTCGAAGAAGTGAGGCAAACAGAGCGCGCACATGACGAAATTTGCTGTACGGCAGTCGATTCCCAAATTACGGATCCGTTGCGCATGTTGTTCGTCTCTAAACCGAGTGCAACCAGTTCCGTGATGCGCAGTACGCTGTGTAATTTGTTCCGCAGTTTGCCGCACTGTTACTCAGTAGCGCCGGGAAACAGGAGCCACAGGCCAGTTGAAGAAAGCTGCAGCCAGCTTTCCGTAGACGGCGTCCAGTGAGTCGGCCGCTACTGTCTGGGACTCCTGACGTGACGCAACGAACAGCTGTGGCTCTCGGAGTCAGCACAGTCCGCGTCCGACGTCACCGCAGCCCGCTGCACTCCGCGCCGTCGGCAGAAAGCGTAAAGCCGTCGGCACACGGACCGTGCATCCGAACGTTGAGCGTCTAGCGTGCCGAGTTTCTGACGTCATAGCGTGGAGTAGCACGTTCTGGAGTCTTTCCGAACGTGCAGAGCAATATCTGGTACGTCGGATATTCTGAGCGTGCGTCTGAGCGTTGACCGATGAGATGGCACAACGCAACCTACGTCACACACACGCCTTCTCCCTTCAGTACAGAGTTGTGAGGCGCCATATTGGCATTCATTCAAGCTTATATGTATACATGCTGTTTCCGAGCACCAGCAAATTCAGACTCACTGGAAAACCCGTTGTTAACTGTGTGATTCGTTCCAATAAAGTAACGAGAAACATCATATTCGTGGCAAAAGAATTATTGTAAATTGCGTATTATGAGAGTAGGCTATTTAAAGGCAGCGACACACGAAAGATCCACTAAAACGTATTGTTCTTGGTACAATTTGTTATAATTAAATTTCAATTAGTGACATATCTACCATAAGTTTTTCTGAAATGGGTAACACACTTTGATTACTTACATTGTATGTGTTGTTGCTTTAGCGTTCGCCGGCACGGTAACTCAGCGCGTTCGCTCAGAGGGTTAGCTGCCCTCTGTAATAAAAAAACCGAGTTAATGGAACAACGACGAACTGAAATGGGTGTCTTGCGACGTCCGCCCCGAGCAGATACATGAACGAAAAGGAACAAAATGAGATTTAAAAAAAAAGCGTAATGAATAGCATCACTGCTTTGTATTGGTTTGGTAGTTGGGGCGGAGGTTCGCGTCTTCACACTACCAAATTTTATTTCCTAACATTCGCGTTTTTATTAGGTTCTGACACTGTATTATTAGTTTAATATAAGTATATACAATAATATTTGATGTTATGTAAATATAAGTTCACCTTTTTTTGAGGGGTGACTTTGTTCGACTGGCTTACTCTACAGGACAGCTTGCGCTACTTGTATAAAGATATTTTGCTCCTTTTTCTTTTACGCTTCGTAATTCACATGTTGCAAAGATTCTGCTACTGGGTAGGAACAGTGATTAAGTAAGACTGACCTTGGGGTTTTAGTAAAATGCGGAGAAGTATTCCAAATTTGTACTCTAGTGTTTGTAATGGAACTTTTATATGTCTCTGTCCTTATTGATTGGACATGGTACTTTCCTTTTCGTAGACGATGGGGAAATGTGCGTTTTAATAGAGCTAACGTGGGAATTTTACGCGCGCCCGTTGAGTAAACAGTGTGATTTACGAACTAGAAACATCCCTCTACCGCCGGTGGAGTGCGTTGCGATCGCGTATACCACGTTGGGGCCCACGTACCGTATGCTCAAGTCGCATCGTTCCTTAGCGTTCAGCAGCACGTTGAACTTGGCACGCTCAACGTTAACGTTCGACAGCACGGTCCGTGTGCCGACTGCTTAAGGCGCCGCGGCCGACAGAGAAGACATGGCCTGACGCTCCGCCAACGAAACTCGCCACACGGCACGCAAGAATACATTCACTGTCACGAAAAAAAGACCTCTCAGGACCAAACTACATTCTCGGAACTACTCTTTAATGCTTAACGTGACAAATTAAACCTTAAGCTATTCACGCGGAAACTTGCACTGCACTCCGACAACTT
This sequence comes from Schistocerca serialis cubense, assembly GCF_023864345.2. Taxonomy (NCBI): domain Eukaryota; kingdom Metazoa; phylum Arthropoda; class Insecta; order Orthoptera; family Acrididae; genus Schistocerca; species Schistocerca serialis. Next base: position 67,959,571 of record NC_064639.1, on the reverse strand, counting down.
CTTCTCACCACAAACGAGAAAACAAGCGGAGCGCTCGCATAACACGTCCGCACGCCACGTAACACACTGCGCGCTCGGAGATGCAGAGGGCCACGACGCCGCCCCCCCCCCCCCCCCCCCAAGCACGAGCAGCAGGTCGCCGCCGCGGCCAGCTAATGACGCGCGACCAGCTCGAGTTGCGCCAGAGTGGCTGGGGCCAGCAGCTCGCTCTCAGAGGTGCAGACCGGCGCCGCCCCCAGCCACGAGCAGCAAGTCGCCGGCACAATCCCGCACGTCCGTGTACGTGGCCGCCATGCCAGCTACCGCCTGCGACGATCTGCGTTAGTCATTCTCTAAGTGTCAGTTACCCTAGGAAATTGGATGAGCTGGAAGTATAATAATATATTTTCTGATGACAAATATCTCCACAGTTATTAATGGACGTTAATACGGTATTGTGCGTACCCCTCTTTCAAAAGAATTGAACTGTGCTGGGGACACTTTCAGTCTGGTATCTGAATTTCGGAAGAAATGACAATCCATTCTTCCGCAAGAGCCACAGTCAGAGATGGTATACTGTGTTATTCACAAGAATAAAACTGATGTAAACATTACACCATATATTCTTCCGCGTTTACTGGAATCTCACTGGATTTCATTTCACATGGAGTGGAAGCCAACATGTCTCGAGTACAGTCAAGTACCATAATAGTAACAAGTTTATTCTGTACGTTACGCGCACATCGGCAGGAATCAAACGTTCAAACAGCTGTACCGGCGCATTTAAATTGGACAGCACTGGCCAGATAGCTGGTCAACCTCACCTGCTGTTATATGGAAACAAGGCAGTAAACTATGGATTTTTAAAGTCCCAGAGGGAAGCTATCTCGCTCGCATTACGGTGGAGTTGACACGAGGCAGGCGCGAAGAATAACATTTCACCACCGAGAGCGGGTCGGGGGAAAACACAGCACCAGCGCTTCTGGATGGCCAGACAGGGACCTCAGCAGAAATTTAGTGAGGCAAAGCCACAGGACAGGATCACGTCACATACTAGAAAAACCTCTTTAACCTAGCACGGCACAGTGTGATCCGCTGATACCTTCGTAACAGCAAGACTTATGTGGTCTTGAGCAGTGTCGTCAGGTAAACATTACCATCGCCATTAATCCAATTATGGATTGTCTCCTTCCTGATGTCTCAGGCTCCCTCTTTGTGGACGATTTTGCGATCTACTACAGCTCTCAACGGACCTGCCTTCTTGAAAGACGTCTTCAAGGATGTCTCGATCGCCTCCACTCGTGGAGCATCGAAACCGGCTTCCGTTTCTCACCCAGTAAGACCGTTCGTGTTAATTTTTGGCGACGTAAGGAGTTTCTTCCGCCTTCCTTACATCTAGGTCCTGTCAACCTTCCGTTTTCCGACGTCGCTAAATTCTTGGGTCTTATGTTTGACAGAAAACTGTGCTGGTCCTCCCACGTTTCCTATCTTTCGACTCGCTGTCTGCGTTCCCTTAACACCCTCCGTGTCCTGAATGGCACCTCTTGGGGAGCGGACCGATTGGTCCTTCTCCGCCTCTATCGCGCCTTAGTGCGCTCGAAATTGGATTATGGAAGCATAGTCTACTCCTCTGCTCGGCCGTCTATTCTTCGGCGTCTCGACTCTATCCACCACCGTGGATTCCGTTTAGTGTCTGGAGCTTTTTACACCAGCCCTGTGGAAAGCCTTTATGCTGAGACTGCTGAACCTCCGCTATCCAATCTTGGGGTACAGCACCGCCTTGGCTCCGTCCCCGGATCGACTTGCTCAGAGACCTATGTCAATTTCCCAAGGATGGTACCCCTACACTTGTTTACCGTCGGGCATTTGCTGCTCTATGTGCACAAATGACGGAAGCCACATTTATTTACACCGATGGCTCGAAAACATCGTTAGGTGTAGGGAGTGCCTATATTGTTGGCGACACCCCAAATCACTTTCGGTTTCCCGACCAGTGTTCGGTTTATACTGCGGAGCTTTACGCTATTCTCCAGGCTGTCCACTACATCCGCCGCCATCAGCGGATACAGTACGTAATCTGCTCAGATTCTCTCAGCTCTCTCCTAAGTCTCCAAGCTCTTTACCCTGTGCACCCTCTGGTCCACCGGATTCAGGACTGTCTGCGCTTGCTCCACCTGGGGGGCGTCTCGGTGGCGTTCCTCTGGCTCCCAGGACACGCTGGTATCTGTGGAAATGAGGCGGCCGATATAGCGGCCAAGGCTGCAGTCTCTCTTCCTCGGCCAGCTATTCAGTCTCTTCCGTTTACCGATCTACGGAGCGGTTTATGTCGCCAAGTTGCTCATTTATGGCATGCGCATTGGTCAACACTTCCCCATAATAAATTGCGGGAAGTGAAAGCCCTTCCCTGCGCATGGACCTCTTCCTCCCGAACGTGTCGTCGGGAAGAGGTAATTTTAGCTAGACTCCGGATAGGGCACTGTCTTTTTAGTCATCGACATCTTTTCAGCGGTGATCCTCCCCCACTCTGTCCCCACTGCTCTCAGCCGTGGACGGTCAGACACCCTTTAATTGAATGCCCCTATTTTAATCCGTTACGCTCCCGTCTACAGCTATCGCCTGATCTATCGTCGATTTTAGCAGATGACACGCGCTCAGCTGACCGCGTTCTACAGTTTATTAGTGACAGTGAAATGACGTCAGTCATTTGAAGCCTTTTTTTTGGGGGACAACCAACCCCTTTCTATAGTGGATTTTTAAGCATTCCTTCTGCCTTTAGTTTCTCAAATTTTATGACTTTGTTCCCATTGCTGCTGATTTTAAATTTCGTTTTTTCCTGTTTTCTACGTCACGGGCTGGGCGCTAATGACCATAGAAGTTTTGCGCCCTAAAACCACAAAAAAAAAAAAAAAAGGTAAACATTAGCCTCCACTTCGCTCCATAAGTACCCCAGCATTTCAGCCCGTAAGGCAGATTGTCGGACGGGTCGATGACGTACGTGACGTTCGCACTCGATTGCCTGTTTACAGTAAAGAGACGTCTGGCGCAAGTCTGCTGTAGATTCCTTGCACGCTACTGAGCAACGGCAGCCGTTATTGGGAGAGACGGCTACCTCGCCGTAATTACCAGTCTCAGAGTGTACTACCACAACCTGCCATTGTTGCACATGGGTGGATCCGGAAGTCTACACTATAGTCCAGGGACAGGGCACCAGCTTTGCTGATTCTTCGTCGGACTGACCGGGATAGGGTGACCAGAAGTCCCATATTTTATGTGATCGTCCCTTATTTAGCTGCACTGTCCCTATGCACCGACAAAATACTGGTCGGGATAACATCGACTGGCAAAAACCCATCACGCAGTCAATCAGATGAATAAAATCTGTCAAGACTACAGTTAGAAGTAGCAGTAAAATAAGTAAATTTGACGAGTCAGATATTCACAGATCTAATCGTCTTGCAGTTTCAAGAAATGAACTAAATCTTGCTATTTCCGACAGAATTGTGGACAGGGAAACTGATCCACAAGACGCAACATACAGCTAAAATCAGCACGTAGCGAAATATGCTGCGGAGTTTTCCACAACAGATGACGCAACCATTTTTTATAAAATCGGGAACGTTCCAAAGTCCGTCCGGAACTGGACGGTGCACAAATAGAATCAAGGTCTGGCGCAGAAAAAAGGTATACCCCATTTCTCTATCATTACCAAGGACTTTGACCCCTTTAATGGGAAGCTCCTCCATAACAAAAATAGGCAGTGCCGTTGAACATCCGGGAGCCACGTTAAACGCAGAGCAATAAAGGAGGGAGAGGAGAAATAGTGAACTGAAGTCCTTGTAAGAATACGACATGCACACAGGAATCCTATATAAATTGACGCAACGAGCAACATTGAAAGAAAGTACTGTTAAGCCTGTGCACTTTAACAACAAGAAACAAAAGCCACCCAGAGTGGCCGCTCAGTTTGAGGCGCCATGTCAAGGATTGGGCGGCCGGTCGAAGGTTCGAGTCCTCTCTCGGGCATGGGTGTGTGTGTTGTCCTTAGCCTAAGTTAAGTAGTGTGTAAGTCTAGGGCCCGATGGCCTCAGCAGTTTGGTCCCTTAGGAATTCACACACATTTGAAGAAGAAACAAAACTCGACTTGCTGACGACCTACTTAATTACGTCATCAATAAATAAAAGAAACACGTAGCGCGAACTACAGACCTACTCAAGTGCTTTAGGAAGATTTGCAAGCCTCTAATTCTTAAGATAAGTGTTAACCATAAAAAAAAAATTAAGACACACCCCAAAATGAGCTTTCAACTCATCTTCCCAAATTTGTGTAATTTGCTTTGAAAATGTTAGTCTCTGTGCGTTACCATGATAAAATCTTACAATTTCTTTCCGTAAAATTCTTAAGGCATCAACCATTCCAGGAGAAAGAACAACCATTTGAGACACACCCTCAAAATGTGCTTTCGACGCAGCTTCGGAAATGCAAATAAACTGCTTTACGTAACTGTTGATTCAGTGAGCCGTTTGCACAACTGTCGTCCGTCGGTTGTCACAGGACCGAGCGCCCTTCCACCTCATCAGACCGGCGTCGTCTTCCGCAAGGCATGGGCCTCACGCTGCCAAACTGCAACTCACTAAGACATGTGCTAACGGTCGGTTCCATACCACTTGTCCAGAAATAGTTTTAATAAATACACACGGGCAGGGAATACAAGTCCAGGACAAAATAGGACAGTGCCTTTGTGAAACCAGAGTCAATATGCAAGTACTGAGCTACCAGTGGCGCAAAATGCAATACACAGAAATCAAGGCCGGCAACGCCACGTGGCCACATTGAACGAAATCGCAAGAGGCGTTACAGACACCCAGAACAACTCAGAGGTGGCTAACAGACGGAAGGTTATACCAAACAGACACCCAACTTAGGTCAACTCTGGAGAAGACGGCAACTTGCACTATTTAAGGGTGGGGGTTTAAGCATATACACACACTATATCGAAGATGTCAGGAAATATCTACAACAGATCATTGGGCGGGCCATTAGATTAATGGAATAAAGATGAAACAACTGCCACCAAGGCGCACTACTCATGCTCATTCTTTCGGAATTTCACGTAAGCTAACAGCAAAGCCATCAGTCAGTTTTATAACGAGGCTCAAAATTCGTGTCTAGGATTACATGGTCAACGAGCCTGAGCGACCATAGTGCCATCCCTTGGACATCGGTGCATGGTGCAGTCCAGCGAATCGGTTGGCATGTAGGCGCACAATACCTCGCAGTCAGTGCGAAAGACTTTTAACAGTGTAATTACTTATGGTGAGTTGTGTTGATGGTATCCCTTGTGTGATTGAAAAAAAAAGCGATCTAATCAGTCTTTTAGATTTATTTTACAAGACCTGCATCTTCCAATAAGGCAGAGAATAATGAGCAACAGAAATACAACCCCTCCAAATTGAATTTTATAAATAAACAGCATATCCTCTGCTTGGTAATTGAATTTCTTGCTATGAGATCCTTCCTCCCAAGCATGGACTCGTCAATTTCCATGTGTAGGAAGGGAGGGGCCAGGGGGTTTTGCCAGAAGGGGAGAGGTTAATCAATTTGATTTAATTAATTAGTCACTCAAACTAATGGAGTGGGAGGGGGTTTTCGAAAAATTCAGGCCTGAAACTGTGCTTCTATTGGTGAGGGGGAGGGGTGAGGGTTGATGGTTTTCAGGGAGGTGAGAGAGGGTAGGGGGATGATGGGTCAGAGGGGAGGGCTGGGGATTTCCCAGAAGTGGAAGCGGTTAATTTATATATCGATTTAATTAATTAGTCAATTTGATATCAAAAGAGTACTTGTATCATCGAGGGGTTTCCCAGAATGGAAGGGGAGGGTAAGGTGGAGGGTTGAGGGGGCTTTCTCAGAAGGATGTATTACCACCACGTGGTCATACATCAATTAACAGAACAATGTGTTAAGGGCAAGGGGAGGGGTTCAAAAATCACACAAGTTTGCCCCTGAATGTTTGCAACCTGCACTAAAAATTGGTCTCAGAACACATGTTTTCCCTCTACTCAGTCAGTCCTATAACATTGTGGCTACTAGACCTTCCGCACTATGTGAGAGACGGAAAAATTATGTTCTTAGTTTTTCCTGTCATTTCAGAAATGCAAATTTCTCCTCACATCTTTCACCATCAGAGCATTCCCGAAGCACATTATTTTGTCAATATTGCTTAAAATCACGCTAAGAGACACCAGAACACATAGGTTATTGAGCTCAATTTTTGTGCAAAGGAAAAGTAAGCAGTGTGAAAATGGCATTACTATAGGTACAAGCATTCATGTTCTTAACACTAGAAGTACCAGATTTCGTTGTACGCCTAGTAGTACCATGTGGGTCAAACAGTGGGAAACCACCGTTTTATTCTTATGTGGGTGGTGTTTTGAGTGTCGCCATGTTGACAGTAAGTTCAGGAAGACTCTAAAGAGTAACCAAAGGATAATTCGGTCTCTAAAATGAATAGCACACTGTCAAACATAAATTTTCAGAAATAATTTATTTATTTTAATATTTCCAGAAGAAATTCCACAATCTTAGGGCAATCATCGTTAAAACAAGTAAAACAATGTTGCAGTGCCTTTCTTTATAAAAAGATTGAATCAGAATTAAAACTGTTTATGTGAGTACTACTAGTATTTTCACTTTTACAGACAAATAAGGTAAGTACCACATATTTGTGAAAGATTCTAAAACGCAGCAGGTGGCTAAAATGCTGTGCGTGTTTTCTTGCTTTTTTTGTTCAATGAAGTAAAACATAACAACAAACAATTTCAGTCTATAATTGCAAATATTTGGAAATATTTAAGTACAAATAGTTGACTGAATTGCCTAAGCTGGGGTGGCCTCATAGTTCAGGCATTCGACAGAAATTTTTGCCTGGCAGCTTTTGCATACGTACTTATTGCACTTGAAGCATACGTTTGATGCTTTATTTCTCTTTGTTGCTTTGTTGTTTGCAGGACCCTGAATTTGACAACACCTCCTATTCCCACTTTGGCCAGCGTCGATATCGAGTGCCTGCAGGGGGAGATTGGCTCCTCTCTGCACTCTGCTGGGTGCCACAAGCTCGTCAGCTATCCTGAGGGTAAAGTCTCGAAGTGAAATCACCTTAGATGTAAGTAAATTAAAAATTTTGTGAGCGCTGATCACGGCAAGGTCAAGAATATTGTAAAAGGCATACACAGGTCATCGGTGGGTGCCAGCTCTGACACTGTAGTGCCTAGCCAGTTAGTCAACTATATCTACTCTAGCCTTAGTTTTATTTTTTATTTTCTGGAAGTTTTGCCTCTATATTCTCATCCACCTGACATTCAGCATGCATGTTACTCAGAGTAAGGACTTTTTTCTTCTTCCCTTGGTATTCTGTGAATACTGTCGCTAGACTTGTACATGGTGAATACAATGCGTCGTCACCACATCGTGCCGCAGGAGGGACGTCTTTGAGCGATCTCCGACGTATTCCTTTTTGTTTTAGCTCATCTGTTTTTTTTTTATTCGGTCATGAAGTCAATAGCATACATTATTGAAAGTGTGTTGATATTGCAAAGGATGTGCTAAAAGGTGATTTGAGCCTCTAGACGATTCTTACAAATCAACATCTCTTTAAAAAGTGTGTTGTTGATGTAATTCAACAATAATTAACGAATTTTCTTTCTTTTAATTTTTTTCTGGTGGGCACAAAGTATGCTCCCACCCCCCACCCCCTTCCCCCTTGGTAATGCTCGTTTTGAAAAATCTCTTGGTGTCAGCATACAGATGGAGCATTAAATAAGGCAAATGTTGAACGAAAATGAAAATTAGAGCAATCGCTTTTAACAAAGAAATCTGAAGAATCCATCAGAAAGAACCATTTCAGCTGTGACTTGTCATGCTATTGTGGCACCAAACATCCCTTTTCGAAACCTAGAAAATCCTAATTTCAAAGGTTTTCTTGAATAGTACTGCAATCAGTCTGTTCCGGCATTGGCAAAGTTGCGTAAAAATTATGTGGATTCATTTTCCACTGACGCACTGCATAGAATCCGAGAGAATATTGCGTAATCTTGCACATGGATTTATGTTGATCAAAATACTGACAGTCCTGGCCGGTACACTGTAAATCTGATTGTTGGCACGTCGGACCAAAATGCCACTTCTGGGACTTACCTGATTGGTCAAAACAGCTCCCAAAGAGTAACTAGCAAACAATTCCACACTTTGAATGTGCTATATCCAAAACGCCTGAATAGAAACGAGGTGCTTCTGCCTTCCAGATGCCGCTGCATATATGATTGTAGCGTTTCAGTTGCATCAAATTTTCTACCCTTTGCTATGCATGTACATGGTACTAACCGTGTAGCAGAGCAAGTATGGCTAGAATTCCCTAACGTAAATAAATTAATCTCTATAGTAAAGAAATATTTTAAGACACCATCATGGATACAGGCGGACAACTTCCAGATGTTCCACAGCCACATGAAGATGTTGTTAATGGCTGGAGCACGTGGTTAGCAGCAGTGGACAACAATAAGCACCTCCCAGCAGCGCAGAAGGTAACTGTAAATCTACTATACGATGCCGCCTCTGTAACTTTAGCAAAGCATGTACTCCAAAATTCTTCAGTCCAGCGGGTCTTGGCATATATTAGAGCCCGCTACACATTTATAGCGGGGGCTATTTCCGAATTAGAAAGGAGACCGGCCAACGAGAGCAAATCCTTACTGAAGGAAGTGAAAAAGAAAGTTAATGAAGCGCCAAGTGAAGTGGGAGGAAAAGTATGAGCAAAAATGGCTGAATTACTTGTATACAACAGCATACATAAGTAACGGAAAATCCTCGCCCCCTGACTGCAGCATTCGTGTCCAACATGAGACGAAAGTAAAACTCACCCCTGTCACATCTGTTGAGGAAGAGCTTTTTCCGGCTTATAGATGAATACTGACTGACAAGCACCTTACTTTTACTCTGGAAAACGTAGATAAGGTTTTAGGTATTTAGCGTGAGGCCAGCTATGGTCTGAATGTTTGAAACCACTGTTTTATCAGTAATTAATTACGTTACATGTTACACTATTTCAACGTATGGCTGTATGTGTTCTATACTGTATTATTATCTTAGGAAAACTGAAGAGGTATGAGATCAGTTTGAGCATGAAAGTGGTATAGCGCCTGCTGTGTTGAGCTGTTGTGCATGTCTACATTTTCCTTTTTTTTAGTGAGAACCAATATGCTCATATGTCAGCAATGTTTCTTTTACATTATAGTTAGTTCTATGAGATCAGTTTGAGCATGAAAATGGTATAGCGTCTGCTGTGTTGGGCAGTTGTGCATATTTATATTTTCCATTTTTTTAATGAGTAACAATATGCTCATATGCCAACAATATTTATTTTACATTATAGTTACTTCTGCTACATAATACTTTTTAGGGCCTATTTAAGGTTTTATATAGCCTAAATGAAGATCTGAATGAGCATATTTTAGGTGCCAAAAATGCACTTTTTACGATCTAAAAGATGCGTGGTCTAGTAATAACCAGTTGCACAAACATGTATACATAACAACATATAGTATGCCTTTTGATTTATCATCTTGTAAGAAGCTTTGTCACTGTTTATAATGTATGCCTTCAGTGACATGTTATAACTCATTTTTAACGAAATGAAGCCTAAGACAGGCAACCAACTACGTCCATGAACAGAAATGCTAGTGTAGACCAATGCTCTACTAGAAGATAAAGAAAATAAAGGTGACTGACACAGATAATAGTTTTAATTTTTCTTTTATGTCATAAAGGGTTTCAATTTACACATCAAAATCCAACATAGAAAAAGTAACGTAACTACAGGATAGACTCGTGGACGTGAAATGCCATCTGACGTTTTGAAGAAGAGAAAGACAGGGACTTGAAAGAGTTATTTATTTACTTATCAGTTAGTATATACTGCCAAATAACAAGTAACCAACAGATGAACAAGATCATATTGGACAGGGCTTACATACCGTAAAAACCACGATATGCTGAAAAGACAAGTTGCAGAAACTATAAATTATCGAGGAACCGCCAAATTACACCATTTTATGTCAACAAAAACCAGATATGCCGAAATGTGCGGATCTAAAGCAACCATGTTTGGCAAGGGAGTCTGCATACATCTGGCGAATAAGGGTCTGAAAATTTGAAGAGACATTTGGCGAACGGAAAAACAGAGTGAATTTTGGATACATGGATCAAGAAGAAGGTTGTTTTAAGCGTGTTACGGATGAGAAGATTGAGATTTTCGAGCACATCATGATTGTGAACGACAAGAATTTGACTCAAAAGATGTGGAACGAAACAGACTTAACCGGGAAGAACTGAGTGAAAGAAGTCGGAAAGGAATAGAAAGCAACTGCGACATTGGAAAAATTTGATGCACAGAAACACACGATAGGTTCTGCCACAGGAAGAAAGTGCGAAATCCTAGCTGCACTAGTACCGGACTCAAAAACAAGGTGAAAGAAGGGAGAAACAAGAGCAACGAGAGGTATTGTTTAGAAGGATGACGTGATGAACAACTCATTCGAGAATCCAAACGATCGATACGAATCAAAGAAATAAGTAAACTGGCACTGACACAGTTTATAGCAAAAAATATCTTATTTCATTCGCCAACCTTTTTTTAAAATTTGTGTAATACTACTAGAATCTTTTCAAATTATTTACTTTTGCCTTGCTTTGCAGAAGATCCCTTGGTTTTTCGCTTAAGCCTGGAAGAATGAAATTAGATCGAAAACAAACAAAAAATTAAAAAATGAAGAAAGAAATGATACATAGCGACCATACACGTTTTTCCTCCAATCCCTTAACTGCATGACGTTCTACAGAGCGTGCACAACATGAATTGCATATGTAAACGTGGAAAAATAACCTGTCGAGACTGTGATGTAATGATCTACATCCACATCCATACTCCGTAAGCCACCTGACGGTGTGTGGCGGAGGGTACACTGAGAACCTCTATAGGTTCTCCCTTCTATTCCAGTCTCGTATTGTTCGTGGAAAGGAGGATTGTCGGTATGCTTCTGTGCGGGCTCTAATCTCTCTGATTTTATCCTCATGGTCTCTTCGCGAGATATTCGTAGGAGGGAGAAATATACTGCTTGACTCTTCGGTGAAGGTATGTTCTCGAAACTTTAACAAAAGCCCGTACCGAGCTACTGAGCGTCTCTCCTGCAGAGTCTTCCACTGGAGTTTATCTATCATCTCCGTAAAGCTTTAGCGATTACTAAATGATCGTGTAACGAAGCGCGCTGCTCTCCGTTGGATCTTCTCTCTCTCTTCTATCAACCTTATCTGGTACGGATCCCACACTGCTGACCAGTATTCAAGCAGTGGGGGAACAAGCGTACTGTAACCTACTTCCTTTATTTTCGGATTGCATTTCCTTAGGATTCTTCCAATGAATCTGTCTGGCATCTGCTTTACCGCCGATCAACTTAATATGATCATTCCGTTTTAAATCACTCCTAATACGTTCTCCCAGATAATTTATGGAATTAACTGCTTCCAGTTGCTGACCTGCTATTTTGTAGCTAAATGATAAGGGATCTATCTTTCTATGTATTCGCAGCACATTACACTTGTCTACATAGAGACTGAATTGCCAATCCTTGCACCATGCGTCAATTCGCTGCAGATCCTCCTGCATTTCAGTACAATTTTCCATTGTTACAACCTCTCGATACACCACAGCATCATCTGCAAAAAGCCTCAGTGAACTGCCGATGTCATCCACAAGGTCATTTATGTATATTGTGAATAGCAACGGTCCTATGACACTCCCCTGCGGCACACCTGAAATCACTCTTACTTCGTATGACTTCTCTCCATTGAGAATGACATGCGGCGTTCTGTTATCTAGGAACTCTTCGATCCAATCACACAATTGGTCTGATAGTCCATATGCTCTTACTTTGTTCATTAAACGACTGTGGGGAACTGTATCGAACGCCTTGCGGAAGTCAAGAAACACGGCATCTACCTGTGAACCCGTGTCTATGGCCCTCTGAGTCTCGTGGACGAATAGCGCGAGCTGGGTTTCACACGACCGTCTTTTTCGAAACCCATGCTGATGCCTACAGAGTAGATTTCTAGTCTCCAGAAAAGTCATTATATTCGAACATAAAACGTGTTCCAAAATTCTACAACTGATCGATGTTAGAGATATAGGTCTATAGTTCTGGACATCTGTTCGACGTCCCTTCTTGAAAACGGGGATGACCTGTGCCCTTTTCCAATCCTTTGGAACGCTACGCTCTTCTAGAGACCTACGGTACACCACTGCAAGAAGGGGGGCAAGTTCCTTCGCGTACTCTGTGTAAAATCGAACTGGTATCCCATCAGGTCCAGCGGCCTTTCCTCTTTTGAGCGATTTTAATTGTATCTCTATCCCTCTGTCGTCTATTTCGATATCTACCATTTTGTCATCTGTACGACAATCTAGAGAAGGAACAACAGTGCAGTCTTCCTCTGTGAAACAGCTTTGGAAAAAGACATTTAGTATTTTGGCCTTTAGTCTGTCATCCTCTGTTTCAGTACCATTTTGGTCACAGAGTGTCTGGACATTTCGTTTTGTTCCACCTACCGCTTTGACATAAGACCAAAATTTCTTAGGATTTTCTGCCAAGTCAGTACGTAGAATTTTACTTTCGAATTCATTGAGCGCCTCTCGCATAGCCCTCCTCACACTACATTTCGCTTCGCGTGGTTTTTGTTTGTCTGCAAGGCTTTGGCTATGTTTATGTTTGCTGTGAAGTTCCCTTCGCTTCCGCAGCATTTTTCTAACTCGGTTGTTGTACCACGGTGGCTCTTTTCCATCTCTTACGACCTTGCTTGGCACATACTCATCTAACGCATATTGTACGATGGTTTTGAACTTTGTCCACTGATCCTCAACACTATCTGTACTTGAGACAAAACTTTTGTGTTGAGCCGCCAGGTACTCTGTAATCTGCTTTTTGTCACTTTTGGTAAACAGAAAAATCTTCCTCCCTTTTTTAATATTTCTATTTACGGCTGAAATCATCGATGCTGTAACCGCTTTATAATCGCTGATTCCCTGTTCTGCGTTAACTGTTTCAAGTAGTTCGGGTCTGTTTGTCACCAGAAGGTCTAATATGTTATCGCCACGAGTCGGTTCTCTGTTTAACTGCTCAAGGTAGTTTTCAGATAAAGCACTTTAAAAAAATTTCACTGGATTCTTTATCCCTGCCACCCGTTATGAACGTTTGAGTCTCCCAGTCTATATCCGGCAAATTAAAATCTCCACCCAGAACTATAACATGGTGGGGAAATCTACTCGAAATAATTTCTAAATTATCCTTCAGGTGCTCAGCCACAACAGCTGCTGAGCCAGGGGGCCTATAGAGACATCCAATTACCATGTCTGAGCCTGCTTTAACCGTGACTTTCACCCAAATTATTTAACATTTCGGATCTCCGTCAATTTTCTTCGATATCAATAAAAACACGTTGCGTTTCATTCCTAGCGCTAACGAGTTGATGAAGGAACACAATATCAAAGAAAGAAAAGTCAAGCTTGAGTTACAAAATTTTATTCAAGATGCAATATTAATGTTTAGCCCTGTAAGTTTATCATTAAGTGCTTAACATGCAGGGTATTCCCAAATTCCCGTTACAGATTTCTAGGACTTGTAGAGTGGAGTGAATACATAACACAGCACTACAAAATAAATTTCTTTTTTCGTTGCCAGGGAAGTTTGAACGAAAATGGGATATGGTTATGATACTCATTCCGAGTATATTTGTACTTTTTCTAAATTGGCTCTGGTTTTTGAGATATAGGTTATTTGTGGAAATGAGAGTTTCATGTGGATAATATCGACTGCAGGGTCCATATATGGTGTAATGTATTTGCTACCTGTTTTTTAATTAGTGATATTGTACTATCTTTATTAAACAATTGTGCTCAGGGAGTGCATCTGTGTGGTTGAGGATTACATCATGCAAACATCACACTGTCAGCATGTGTTCAGTCCTGTTGTGCGGTGCGTGTGTTGAAGATATTGAGGGTTGTGCAGATTTGAATTCGGCGGTACTCGACATTCATTTGTTGGCCGAGGTAATCCCCGCAACAGCCGATAGGTAGCTTTCAGTGTAAACAAGAAAAATGGCGATGGTCGAAAGTCACACACGTGTGCAGTGCAGCTTCAAGGAGATAGAACCTTTTCATCGTGACGTAGCAAATAAGAGGTGCGTATTCATTTCACACAAAACAATTAATGATGTTTGTTGGATGTGATTGACATGCAAATACAAGAAAGTTCTGCATAATATGTAGTATTTGTGCAATTTTTTTTTAGGAAAACATGAGATCTTCACGCCGTCTTTGCGTGAACCATCCAGATGAGTTCTGCTACGTTTGTGGTGAATACGTTCTTCAAAAGAACAGGAATAATATCACTCCTTTTGTGAAGGAAGCGTATCTGGCATATTTCGGAATTAAACTTGGAGATCAAGACAAGGCGTGGGCACCCCATAAAGTTTGTAAATGCTGTGTGGAGTGCTTACGGCAGTGGACAAAACGAAAAAGGAAAAGCTTAAACTTCGGAGTGCCTATGGTATGGCGAGAGCAGAAGAACCATACAGATGATTGCTATTTTTGCATTGTTAATGTGAAAGGTTTTAATAGGTTCAAAAAACGAAAGTGGGAATATCCCGATTTGGAGTCAGCAAGAAGACCGGTGGTGCACAGCAACGATGTTCCTGTACCAACCTTCACAACATTACCCACGCTAACATCATCAGATGACAATGTGCACGGCGAGGAATGTACAAGTAGTGGTTCGGAATACGAAGGACGTGAGACACAACCCCAGCAGTTCGACCAGAAGGAGATCAGTGACTTGATACGAGCACTCAATCTTTCAAAGCAAGCATCAGAACTCTTAGCATCCAGGCTTAAGGAAAAGAACTGTCTTCATCCAAGTGTTAAAATAACAGCTTACCGGACGAGAGAAGAAAACCTTCTTCCATACTTCAACCAAGAAGAGGTTATGGTGTATTGCAGCAATATACCTGGACTTTTACTTGAATTGGGGCTGCCGGAATATAGACCAGAGGACTGGCGTCTCTTCATAGACAGTTCCACTAGAAGTTTAAAATGTGTTCTCCTACACAATGGCAATCGTTACGCATCTATTCCAATTGCCCACTCAACAAAACTTTGTGAATCATATGCTAACATCAAGATGGTTCTGCAGAAAATTCAGTGTATGCAGCACCAGTGGTTGATTTGTGTTGATTTGAAAATGGTGAATTTCTTGCTTGGACAACAAAGTGGGTACACAAAGCACCCATGTTTTATCTGCATGTGGGATAGTAGGGCAAATCACGAACATTGGAAGCAGAAAACATGGCCTCCAAGGGAACATATGGCTGTTGGTGAAGCAAACATCATTAATGAACCTCTGGTTAGTAGGGACAAGATTGTTCTTCCACCATTACATATTAAGTTAGGACTAATGAAGCAATTCTCCAAAGCTTTAGACAGAAATGGTAATTGCTTCACATACATCTGCAATACGTTCCCTGGACTCAGTAGTGAACAACTTAAGGCAGGAATATTTGATAGTCCTCAAATTCGCAGGCTCATCAACGATACCAATTTTACAAGTGTCATGACTGTCACTGAAGCATCGGCCTGGAACAGTTTTGTCGCTGTTGTAAAATGTTTTTTGGGCAATCATAAAGCTCCCAATTACGAGGAACTGGTATAAAACATGCTCACTAACTTTCAAAACTTAGGAGCTAACATGAGCATAAAATTGCACTTCCTTCACAGCCACTTGGATCGATTTCCTCGTAATGTAGGTGATTTCAGTGAGGAACAAGGAGAGCGGTTCCCTCAAGATATGAAAGGAATAGAGGAAAGATATAAAGGAAGATGGGTCAGGCATATGATGGCAGATTATTGCTGGAATCTGCAACGTGACTGTTCTGAAGAGACCTATAAAAGGAAAGCGTGCAGGAAGCGGTTCGTCATGGATGGAAAATGATATACTTATAGAGAAACTTTTCAATTATATTTTGTACGTGGACAAATGCCTATCAGGTTTTCATAGAAGCTATTTATAAAGATTATTTTCTTTTTTCATTGTAGTTTGTAGCGCTCGAGTTCAGTATTAGCATTTTTTTCTAGTTTTTTGAATAAATCATGCATTATCTCAAAAACTAGAGCCAAACTGCATAAATGGTTGCTATATTCGTCCTCAGCACCTCTAACCCATCCTAAAGCCACTCAAATATCCTTGGCAAGAAAATGAGTGTTGACCAGTGTAATAATTTGTTTAGAAAGCCCTTTCCGGAAACGTCACCTAACGACGCTACAGAGCGTCAAAGTTATATACGTCGGTGTCTGTAAATGTATGTGTATGCAGGATGATTCCGTGGTGATGTTACAACTTTCTAGGACGACGGAGAAGGATAAATGTATCAGTTTGTAGTACGGTCCTTATACGGCAACGACCGGTCGAATGTTATAAGCGAAATCCGTTCTGCGTTCTGATACCTCTGACAGTGGAATACATGTACTGGTACTGCTGTTGCGAAGATTTTAGGGCAAGCAACTTTCGGATGTGCTAGTAGGGACCAAAACAAGAAAAAACGTTCCGTAAACATGGGCTCTAAAATACATACATGAGGCACTATGAGCACTTGTTTATCTATGCTGCTGTGAAACATCTCCTCTATTGAACAAGTGCTCAAAGCCCTTAAGGTATGCATTTTAGAGCCCACGTTTGCTAAACGTTTTTTCTTGTTTTGAGTGCATACTTTTACATCTGAAAATTGCCTACCCTACAATTTCAGCAACAACAGTAGCGGTACATGTATTACGCTACCAGAGATGCAAGAACGATTTTCTCTTGTAACCTTCGAGTCCTCTGTTTCCGAACCAGGGACCCTTACCTCAAATTGCTACATTTATCCTTCTGTTTTCATCCTAGAAAGTTTGTAACATCATTACGGAATCATATGTATCGGCGCCTGTAAATGTATGTGTGTACAGTATGACTTTGAGGCTCTGTAGCGTCGTTGGATGGCGTTTCTAGATATGGGTTCCTGCTCAAAGTATTACGTACACACTCCTCTCTACAAGTCATAGAAGTTTGTAACGGGAATTTCCGGACACCCTGTATGTACCGTCATTGTTTCTACGTAGCAGTTTAGAACCTGTTATTTCAGTAGAGGTTGTATAGGGTTGAAGCAGAGATCATTTACGTTTAGTAGCAGATTTCTTCACATTACAGTTTCCTTGCTAATGACCACATTTTAGTTATCTACGTTATAAGAAACTAGAATGAACTTTCGATCGAGCGTCTACCAATGTAACGAGAGACAGGTTTCTACGCAACAGACAGTCCTGAGCAGACACCATATACGAATACATTATTATGTAAGTAAAGCCGCACATTTGACAGCTATGTGCGTGATCTACCAAATAACTTCAGAGCGTTCGCCAACTATGTCAGAAACCAAGCCAGCGAGCTTCGCCTTGGAGACCTGGGCTCTGTGTTAAAGGCACTCAGTACGTGTCAGCTATGCCATTGGCAGCTACGTTATTAATAAGGTGAGGCTGTCACGGTTCCGGAGGCTGGTCTGAACACCCCTATGCGTTGCTGAGCGTGGTCCTACAGAATGTGGTACGCCCTTGTCTTCCTCCGTCCCTTGAACTTACCCACACAACCAACTTTAAGGGGACCAACAGGTCAATGGGAACCAAAATCACGATGCAACAAGACATTTTTACATTAAAAAATGAATGCCAGGGATGAAACAAGAAACTTATCGAGAAACTCTGTAGTACTAACTGGAGAGCGTCAGTAGAAAGTCTTCGAACTTCCGCAGTTGAGTGTTGTGCTCCAGTGTGCTTGGACAGCCCCCACGTCAATGGGGCAGACACTCAGCTCAATAAAACCACAAGGATCATCTCTGGGTGGACAATAACTGCTCCACTATACCAGCTTCCAATACTCAGCCATATACTCCCTCCTATGATAAGAAGACAAGAAACACTTTTGAAAGGCCGGCCGGAGTGGCCGTGCGGTTCTAGGCGCTACAGTCTGGAGCCGAGCGACCGCTACGGTCGCAGGTTCGAATCCTGCCTCGGGCATGGATGTGTGTGATGTCCTTAGGTTAGTTAGGTTTAATTAGTTCTAAGTTCTAGGCGACTGATGCCTCAGAAGATAAGTCGCATAGTGATCAGAGCCATTTGAACTTTTGAAAGAATATTCCAAAATGATGAATAGTCTTCAAGTTCCCACCATGAAGATATTCATGGGTTGACAACAAACCGAGTTGGTTACAGATTCCCATCCCTGCGACTGGTGAAACGACTTGCAGATAGCAGCTCCACCGTTAACACTAATGACGTGAAACTTGGACTATGAATGATCCACCCCAAGTGCGGCATATTCCTTACCCTCTACAGAAACGAAGGGTTTTGAATTCCCACAGCGTTAGTGGACGTATATGAATCGCATCCGAACAAGACGCTGAGTGTGCGCATAGAACATGCACAATAGGTGCAAGCTGTCCAGCCCAAGCTGGTTGTGGAGCTTCGAACCGGCACATAGTCGAGGAGTGTAGACTGAGAGGCTACCTGTGTGATACAAACGTCTTTTTCGTGACTGCACCATCAAGCCTCGAATGGGTAAGAAGAATGGACATTAGCACGTAACAACTGATTGTTGGTTAAACGTGCGGTTTGAGTTTTTTCTCCTGTTTCTCTCGGTATGTCATGTGCAGTTTTATTCATTAATTAAATAAACTGTTAAAACTACTGCAAAGTTTATTGCATGCGATATACTATTTATTTCATAGACCCGTAGTGAGGAGATAGCCTAGGATGTAGAATGTCAAGAAAGAAGAATACATAATGAAGACAGGAAGAGCTAGGCCGCTGTTGCTTTCTTAGATCCTATGTAGACGCTTCTCTGTCCGCTTCCTTACTTAAGTGGAATATCGCGCTGATTAAATTTCCTTCGTAGGTTAATTGAAACTATTTTCCGCGACCCAACGATTTAATACGTGCCGAATACCTCAGTCTTAAATTAATACGCTGTTAAGTACGAGAAGCCAAGACTCTTCGTATTAAAACACACATCCGACATCGACAATCGTTCCAGGGAAGTCTGTCGTGAGAGTTCGCTTCTGATTCGTAGATTACGAGCGTTGTGCGATATCGAGAAGTAATCCGTGTCGATTCCTGGTATGGAGGGCGCTACAGTCGACAACGTGGTATCTCAGTATCTGTGCACACTGTTACGCCATTGACTTCACTAGCGGTGACTGCCGTAGTGTGTGGCGTCCGTTGTGCTGCTTTCGCTCGTCGTGGAAACCACATGTTTCGGTGGTGAGGAGATTGCCTGTATTAACCGAGCAGTGCGTCCTAGCCTTCATCTCACTGCAATTTACTGTTCATCGCTGCAGTCCTTGGTGAGTACGGAACATGTGCTGATGTGCTGCACAGTGTAGTTGTTAGAAAATATTGATGGTCTATGCCCAGACCACGTATAAGCTAAGTCGTGATGCCGATATATGCTTTGTATACGGGGCTTTGGATTACTTTAATTACTTCCTGAAACAATTTTTACTTACGTATTCGGAAGAAAGTTGAAACGTTAGTTGTCGGTATACTCTTAGTAGTAAAAAACGAAAAAAAAATTCTCAGTACAAACGCTGATTCCTGACAGTAACCGCTGAGTGGACTTCAGCACAGTAGCTGCTCTCTCTAGTCAAATGTAGAATTTTTCATGCGCCGAAGACTCACTTAGGAAATGAATCACAGTTGGCAACGGTGTTTTAAGCCGGACGCATTGGGGGTACCACATTGCAGATAACTAATGGATTGTAGAATGAGAGATTTATCTTGGAACATATTTATTTTTAAAGTGATGGAACGTGAATGTTTACTGTGTGTGTGTGTGTGTGTGTGTGTGTGTGTGTGTGTGTGTGTGTGTGTGTGTTAGAATGAATGACGGAGCTCGTGGTGCACCGCAAGTGCTACTCACAACTCTTCCTCAGATAAAGTAAATTATCCACAGAGAGAGTAGACACTTGTTTCACGTTCTTCCCCTCCATTAAACCTCTCCATTACGGCACTTGATTGACTTGCACACAACAGCCCATTTAAAACCAAACCAGTTACTGTGTGCACTATACTTATTGTTCGTAAATCACTTGATTGCTGCACTACTCCCGTCTGAGCTGCCAGATATTGGATGACTTCAAGCTGTTAATACTTAGTCTGACCACTTTAATAGTAATCGAATGCTGTGTACAGCACTGTAGTAATTCTTACGTAGTTACTGCTGTATTGTGTTGTCAATAAATTCATTTACTTCGAAGCAAGTAATGAGGCAATTTCTGCATTACTGTAGATACTATCTAATACTTGAAGACATTTGTTTGAGATATTTAGTGTCTGTTACATATGTCGCTGTTATCATTAGTATTGTGCGGAACGAACAACACACGTGTGAAGTGGGTGGATTGAGAATCCTGTAAGGTCAATCGCATCAATGCTATTGAGAAAAAGTAATTATTGGTAGCTTATATCAGAATGTCTTACAAAATTGAGGATAGTAATAATCTTTTGAAAATAATTGTTTCGTGACCAAAACACATTTGAATGACAGTTTTTATTCCTCAGAAAATTTCATTTTATCCCAGGCTGGGAACCATTGGTTTAGACTTACACTGTAGGAATAACTGTCTGGTGGCCACTTAAACTTGTAACAGTTTAATGACCCCCTACACACCCATCAGGTTATGGGCCAACCGACCGCCATATTTCGTGGCAGCCTTCAGGCACGTCTCGACAGACTGCACTCGGCGATTACAGCGCCGGTGTGTTGTGATTTGCTAACCTAAACTTTGAGTTTGTTCTGAAAGTTTCTCCTTGGTTTCACACAGAAACAAGGGTTTTCCTTGGCTGTTCTAGATCTAACAAAGCCAAAAAAGCAGACAAAGCTGTGGGCCAAACGACTAATGCAAGGAAAGAAAGTCAGCCGAGTTTCGCTACTTACGCAACTGGGAGCCGATGGTTTTCGTAATTACGTAAGAATGGATGAATCGTGCGTTTCGGACCTGCTGAAATCAAATAATTCTTAACGAAAACGGATAGTCACGAGGCTGTTACCTACATTGATTTCTGCCCCATGGCAGAAGTTAGAGGATCTCAAATTCAGTGCTGTTGTATCCCCACAATTATTAGTGACAATGATTCGTGAAAAACGCAACGTGATTTATAGTTTATTAGAGAAATAATTAATGGTAATGCAAAATTTGATTTATGTAACACGAAATGACAAGTAAGTTTAATAAACTCTAAATTCGACGGCAGTCTAAACATGGCAGTTGCGCACACTACGTAGTAAATGCCACAAGTACATAAGAAATGAACCATTTAGCAACTGTTAGAACAGTACAAAAATCACACTTCGCTTTTCTCATGTAAAATCAGGGAAGGTGCTATGACATGGAAGGCAACTGAAGAGCCGAATATGACCTTAGCGCTGCATTTATGAAGTTTGTGACATAAGCTGCTGACAGTGAGTGCTTGGATTTTTCTTTAAACTGACAGATTTGTGGAAAAGTGTCGTCCTTACGTGCCACTGTTAGATTACTTGAAATTCTAAGAAATTTAAACATTTCGTTGATAGTAGTCTTACCAAGAAATCAGTCTGGACATGTAAGTCTTCCATGTCCTGCTTGGGCGTTAGCTTATCAAAATAAAAGCGAAATGTCTTTCGAAATCCGAAGTTGTTACTGAGTCAGTCTTAAATACTGTGGTATTTAATTTCGGTGCGAATGTTTACCTCACACTGAACAAAATAGCTTAACCCCTTGTTTCCTGACATAAGAAAAAATTTGCTTTTTAACATTTTCTTTGCAGAATTTATGCTATTGTGGCCTCAAATGACGGTAGAATTTTTTGTAAAATTTTATTTTATTTTGCACAACTTTTTTCTCTCCTGGTACTCAGTACAGTCACTCCATGGACAGAATCACAACATGCGCAGAAAAATGCTCCAATTTTATAACTTGTACTTTATTCCACGTAAATATTAAATATTTTTACATTAGAAAATTAACAGAAATATATTTCTGAATTTTTTTAAATTTCGCATAAATTTATTCTAGAGCAACTTCACAGTAACTTAGCTATACATTTTTGACAGCGTATACATATCACATATTTAGTGATACCTCATGAAATCGTAGGAAACAGTTCTTTTTTTCATTGCAGCACAAATATAATTTACATGTACTACATTGTGAATGTGGTCTCGACTGAATTTTATTTTTCGCACACATTTCGCATCGTCCTCTTTTACAACTGAACACTACAAACTGGTTTCCTTGGTTGCCAAGACGTACATCCTTCGGAACAGAAAAGTTATCCTTCGTTCTCTTTGGGAGAGTTATTTCATCTTTACCAGAGTTTCTCTTTTTGAGATTTGGCACTTGCTGTTCATTCATTAGCCCTAGTGCCACAGCACGCCTGAATTCCAGCAGTGGCAGTGTCCCATGTAGATCACTGAAAATGACGTAAGCATTGACAAAAGCAATTTCTATTGCTCCACAGAAGAGACGGTGCCACCATTTCTTTCATCGCTTGTCAAGACCATAAGTTGAACGTAATCTGTCTGCATGATCCACACCACCCATGTTTTTATTGTAATCACATACAATAACTGGACATGGTATAGTCATCTTAGTTCCATCTTTCTGATTGTCACTACGCTCTGTTCAGTGCCATGGAAGTTTGACGCAAAATACACTACTTTATTTTCCTTCCATTGAAATACTGTTAGGTCTAAAGATGACTCTGTGATTTGATTTAGACATTTTTCTTTAGGTAAATTCCCTGGCAAACCTTTCCTGTTTGTTCTAATTGTTCCACAGGCAAATGTATTTACCGATTTCTGTGTGAGAAAAAGTGGACAGAACAACTAGTGAGAGGTAATGCATTATTGCTACAATAAAGTGTTCACACAACCTGACGGTACTAATAAGTCCGCCTAATATTTTCCACTTTATCTCATTCACATGTAACGTAATGCTTCAAACTATTATAAAAAAACAAAGGTAAGTACGTACAATGGAAAACTCAACGGAAGTTTCAATAAATTGCGCACAAATTCAGGCAACACCATGGAAACAAGCACATACAATCTTCTGCTTTCACAGCAGCACGCGAAAAACAATTTCAAGCTCTGACCGCCAGAGAGGTCTATGTATTGCACAATAACATCTATGAAACAGTAGAGCAGAGTTACTGTTACGTACCGACTGGCTCTCAGATCACGAAACTGCACCACGAGAAAATAAATAAAGTCAAAACTTACTGGTACTTTTAAGTACCGTCAGGCAACAAAGGGTTAATATCGTTCGTAGCTAGATGCTGTGATTTTACGGTCCAAGATCTGTTGCTTAACCTGACTTGCGTGCCGGCAACATTTCCACAATAGCAGTTTCCAGGCTCTTACCATCAGAATTTCCTCTATGCGCAAAGCCATTGGTATCGTGTTTTCTGTTCCAATGGTGAGATTCTTTCACAGCTACGCATTTACCATTATCGTACAGTTCGTCACTATTGCGACTTCGAAAAATTTACTGTAGCGCAGGTGAGATGATTTGCCTTCATTCTCGCATTGTGTGTATTAACGGAAGCGCCAAGGAAATCTGTAGCATGTAGAAAAAAAAACCTTAATTTGATGATAGGTTAGCCCCTGAAGTTTCAGAAATTTTATTAAACTGATACCTTAAGAATTATTCTAATCAACCGAAATGCTTCAGACAACAGGCAGAAAACTTCACGCATGCTAGAGAATCGATTTACTCGGAAATCGAACGAGTAGGTGCTGTTGGTGCGTAGTACGTTCCAGTAACGGAAAAAGTGTTTTGCCACAGGAGGAAAATGCGTTAGTATAAGTCTTCCGATTGACATTACTTACCTCCCATGTTCACTGACATGCCGTACAACGTGATCGGACAGTTGGTCACGTCTAGTGGTGAGAGGAAATGGAGCCACCAGCTCGTTTCTTTCGTTAACATAACCTCGTTTGGTGTGAAACATATCACCAAATTTTAGGAGCGATGTAAGTCTGTAGGGTAGGCATGCAATTCATCTATAGAGGTTGTGAGAAACAATCGTAATAAATTGTAAGAGGGTGTGCCACAGTAGGTTGTTGAAAAGACAAGAAAAAATAACATACCTTTGCATTGTTTCAGAATTAATTAATATTGTCAGGCTGTTGCACGCGCAAATTAAAGTGCCCTCAACACACAATTGTCAGTTCTCATAGCGTAGATGATGGCGCACGAGGCTGTTCAGTGTATGGCTCCGGTTTGTCACACTCCCAATTTCTTAATCTCTTGTTTGATTTTAGGAAAAACCGAAGGACACGTTTGGCCACACCGTCTCTTTCCGACGCTTGAATTTTCCGCGCGGAACGAACCGATAGGCTAAGGTTAATGCTAATTAACTCGAAAACTCCGTAACGTATCGAATTGTTTCCTTACAGTTAATTGTCAAGACAACTTACCGTGCAACACCCTTAAAAGCTTTTCAGACTGTTTTTAACCACCCTGTACATCAGTCTAACAAAGTAAATGACACAGATGTGCTTTTTATGAAAAAAATTTCCAACATACTCCTTGATTTCGCAACACGATCTGTGGGTTCCACTAAGGGCTCCTATCAATTTCGTGGCAGCCAAAACACGTCTTGACCTTACCTAAAGTACATTGTTTGTCCTAAGAGATACAGACTTGTTTCACACGGAAAGAAATAGGGGTTTTTATAAACTGTCTTACAGGTAATGAGGCCAAAATGCTGAGAGCTATGGACTAAGTGACGAATGCGAGCAAAGTATTTTCCCACATTCTGTTACTTAAGCAGCTGTGCCCCGATAATTTTCATAATTACCTGATGAGGGGCGAATTATTCATTTCGGAGTTGCTGAACATCAAACCATTCTCAGCGAAAAAGAATGGCAGGCTGTTAACGACTTCACGATTTCTAGCGACTAGCAGAAGTCAGGAGTACCTCAAATTCAGTGCTGTTGTATCCCACGGTTATGTTACTATAATTCGTGAAACGCGCAACCTGATTTATAGTCCAGAGGTAAAAAATCAAGCTGAAGCAAAATAGTCGGTTTAAATAAACATTATGTACTAGCAAAAAATGACTTCAAAGTGTAAGAAACTTACTTTAAATCCGAACGCGAAAGACCACACGTCGTGATGGTGTACATAATCTAATAAATACTACAGATACAGCAGGAAGTGCCTGGCAACTATAAGACCTGTAAAAAACATTCTATCCTTCGCTCTTCATAGCAATGGTTTGGATATAGGCTGGACTTTCAACGTTTATAACCATTAAGGAAGTATAGGGCTATTCAAAAAGAAGGAAAAGACTTCTACCGATCTCCAGTGTTCCTGGAAAGGGAGAAGTTCAAATTTCTATGCGTTAAATGAGAGCAGAATGTTACACGATAAATCCCAGAATGGCAGCTCATTTCCTGCCACACACGAGGCAGCTGGTGTCTCATTATCGAACTTGCAGCTTGAACAAGAAGATGTCTGACCCTTAAGAATGTCACGCATTTGCAGGGGAGGTCCTTTACGTGGATGTCTTACGAATTAACGACCACTATACGTCGATATTCCAGTTTTTATATTAAATTTCCCATAAGTATTGGAAACGACGACTAAAAAAAATTCGACGAACTTTTACTGTGAGCCACGCGAAACCCTTACGGATTAGTTAAAAATAGTGCTTCATTTCGTGCATCTATATTGCTATATTCGCATGATGTGTCCCAAGGTGATTTGCAGTTTTGAATTTCTCCACAAAGTGTCCTTCAGGTTTCGACCGCCTCGCACCCTGTCATGTGTATTAGAACAGTATTTAATCACGTGGACAGTGACAAGACCAGCATTCCTCAGGTTAGCACGACAGCACTACACAGGGCATAGTTTGTTGGGTAATGTGCGGCCTACTCGCCCGACATCCGAACAAGGAGTGTCGGTCGGTCAAAACGCCTACATACGTACAATTTGTCGGTCAACCAGCCGATAGCTCGGTTGGGTAGGGCTGTTAAAACGTGCAACACGCTGAAGCCAACTGCGGACAGTGTGAAATTGTATACAAACTAAGAATACTTTTGTCAGACAATTGACAATATGTGGAAGGCCTTAAACTTCAGTCACTGGAGTTTCGTTGGTATGGTAGCGAGTCAAATAGTATCACTGATGAAACCATTTCTCGGGCTACGGTTGCAGTGGCCTCCTTATGGGTCTACTGGTGTTGTTTTTTCGTACTGAATCACTTACGTTGCCATGATGGCTCTGCTGAGCATGACGTCAAACTGCAATTAATAGGTTGTTTGCTAGTGGAAGAGTGGCAAAGCTCTTTGTAATGGGTTCGCTGGTGGAGGGAGTAGTGATACGCTGCAGTCCATAATTGGTAATCATCGGCGAATAGTGCCGAGCATTTTGGTGGATTCTCTGATCTTGCGTTTCGTCCTCCTAGGTGTTACTGCATTTAATTGCACTGCCGCAGTATTTGTAGTTTCCTGCCTCTAGGTCTGTTGTACTGCCCAATGCGGATGTAACGCTCGTGCTCCCGTATGCCCAGCTGCTCCTGCCGTACTCGATATAGATGTCTACACACTGACAACTGGTATACGCCGCCAGTGTGCACAGCATGTATCTCATCCTTGGTGGAGCGTAGCACATCCATCTTCAGGGTGCTGTACACTGACAGCGTACCAAGGAGGCGAAGGTGTTCACCATTCCGGCCAGTGACGCTCTCCACAAGAGGTAAGCGCGCTGCTGGCTGCAGTTCGTCCCTGTCCTGCCTGCCTCGGGTTCTTTCATTCGTTACCATGGCTGTCACAACTCTTTTGTGGATACGTGTGTAGCGAGCCTCCTCTAACAACACGGTGTTGGCACATTTGCCAACACTTCAGAGACAATGCCACTGGACCAAACACGACAAACTGTTTCCTAATTAAAAGGAGGACCGTTTCGTCATTAGTGATACTCTCCAGGTTCAGGAAGGCCTTTGGGGACTTAATCTTTCTCACATCAATCCACAAATGATCCACGTCAGTGTATTGGAGGAATCTTAAATGTGATGAACTGTGATCATTCCACCATCCTGAAACATTAGCACGCAATGAGAAAGATTTAAAATGGGTTGTATAGGTACTGCAAGCTCTAAGTCAAAATCAGGGGGCGATAATATGTGCATCTGTATGCTCAAATTTTCTCGTGAACGACACCGAAGATTCCTACCCTGTATCGTTAGTGGTAACGGAAATGGTCTCTTTATGCTAACATGAGAAAGAAATGGATGGTTGAGCCGAAACAAAGAAGCAACTCCGCTTACAAGGACATACGCGCTTCCACAAAAGATAATTTATTCATGTGGTAGAACAGGGACGATGTGGTGTGCTACGAATTGTTTCCCCGAGGTCTCACCGTCACTGATATTTGTCAAAAACTGAGAAGTGTTGCAGACTCAATCCAACGACGACGATAACGTAGACTGCCTGAAGTAATGATACTCGACGATAGCGCCCGCCAACATGGTTAGACTGACAAACGCTGTTCAGTGACTTGGCAGCCCAATCTCTTTATACTCAATTTATTCGCTTGATCTTGCACTCCCAGATCGTTCAGATTTTCCGCTCTGTCAAACTGCCTCCAAGAAATTTTCTTTCGTGAGACTTATTTGCCTCAAAACCACGTTATTCGTACAGCTGCGCAATCGAAAAGTTACACCCAGCGTTAGCAAATAAATTTAAATAGCCAAGGATGATACATTACGAATGTCTAAATTGCTGTGTGTGTTGTTTAATAAAGTTACACAAAAATGCTACAAACTTAAACAGCAACCTAATAAATGAAATACTTTTGCTGATTTGTTCTAAAGTGAGATAGTATTAAGAGGAAAATCTGAAAGCCTTTTGAGTTGCAGCGACCAAGCTGTAGTTTCCATCGGCAGTGATAAGCGTAAGTCTGGATAGAAATCATTTTTCCAAGCTGCTGAAGTGAAGGAATCGGAGTCTTCAGAATTGAAAGTAAAATGGATGTTATTTCATCTGTCTAGTATACTAAGGCTTCCTCATAATGAGTTTTTCTACACTAAAGGAAAAATAGCAGCGACAAGGAAGGGCTGTTAGGGATAAACAAAAGCTCGTAGTGTGTATCCACATTACGGTCTTTCAAAATAAACAAAATTCGACCCTTAACTACGTACCCGCAGACTCAGTTGATATATTAAGTTTTGGCTTGTTTCGTTGTGTTGGGGCCAGTTGCCGCATTACAGGCCAAATACTGCTGAGTCTACCATATACAATATGAATACACTTCAATCGATGGCCGAAGGTTCCTAGTACTCAGCAACTGCGAATTTTAAGTGTAACATAGAAATTTATAAGTGAAAGGTTGCAATCAAACCAAATCTACAGGTACTATTTTAACGGCTTCAAATGAGTACGATAGCAGAAGTACCTCGAAGAATGCCGTTTATTTCTGGAAAACGACTTTTGGTGTCGATGGTCCAGCAATTAAATAAAATATTATTGGAATAACAGGGAAACAATAGATTCCTACTTCACGTAATCAGTTATGAACATAGCTCGCAAGATATTCACTATTGAACGCATACTGCGTCTTCACTGCAGAAGCCACCGAAATCTCACAAGTGCCAAAGTTGGCTCTACGAAATACTTTTATCTTCCGCGACCACTCGCAAAATGCTCCTCACTCTCAGCGTTTACAGCACTCCCCTGTCCAGCACTCCGTGTCCTGTGCGGTCCTATGCTCCTGCCCCCCCCTGCGGGTCCGGGGATTAGAATAGGCCCGCGGTATTCCTGCCTGTCGTAAGAGGCGACTAAAAGGAGTCCATCCCCCTCACGGGGGTAGTTCGCGCCTGCGTCCGGAGACGGACGGTTCCACGACCTATCATCGTGGTCCTTTTGGTTTTTTCACTTCTCGTTTCTTCCTTCCTTTTGTTGGTTCCTTTCTTTGCTCTTCTCCACCTCACTGTCTTCCTTACTCTTTCCCTTGCCTTCTCCTTGCCTTCTCATTGCCTTTTTCTCCTTGCCTTCTCATTGCCTTTTTCTCCTTGCCTTCTCATTGCCTTTTTCTCCTTGCCTTCTCATTGCCTTTTTCTCCTTGCCTTCTCATTGCCTTCTTCTCCTTGCCTTCTTATTGCCTTCTTCCCCTTGCTTTCTCATTGCCTTCTTCTCCTTGCCTTCTCTGGTCTCCGCCTCGGCGTTTGAGACAGTCTGTCCTCTTTCTCCCTCTCTCTCTTCTTTTTCCTCTTCTTCCTTCCTCCCTGTGCGTGTCTGAAGGCCGACCCACGCGTTCGCACCCGTAGCCGGTGACGGGGTAACGCGTAAGTCCCCGCCCTGGGTAGACATGTAAGGCACGCGCGTACCCCCTGGTAAAGGCCAGGCCCGGGGAGGGGTGATTGCCTGAGCTGATACCTTCTGACCATGCCGATTGGTCCCTCCGTCTGTTTCTCGGGAGGTGTGACCTGAGGTGTAAACATTCACCTAAGGCGGGAGTGCCCTCTGAGAGGGTCCCCACAAGGAAGGAGCGCGCCATCGGAGACGCTGGCAATCATGGGGATTCCTCCGCAATGGATTCTACTCCATCTCTTTCGACTTCGACCCAAAAACGGAAACGTGACCAGCCAACAGTGACAAAAGTACTACCGCCTGCCCCACAGTTCCTCGTAGTTTCTCGAACTGAGGACGGAAAGGATTTTTCCTCTGTCAACCCTTTCGTTATTCAGAAGGGCGTAGATGCCATAGCCGGATCTGTCAAATCCTGTACCAGGTTGCGTAACGGCACCTTATTACTGGAAACTGAGAATGCCTTTCAGGCACAAAAACTGCTTCGGGCCACCCTCCTGTACACGTTCCCTGTCCGGGTGGAGGCCCACCGAACTTTGAATTCGTCTCGTGGTGTGGTCTATACTGACTCCCTCGACGGATTGACTGACGAGGAGCTTCAATCATTCCTCGCTGAGCAGGGCGTGCCGGCTGTCCATAGGGTCATGAAAAAGGTCAACAATGACCTTGTACCGACCCGGACAATTTTCTTGACCTTCGATAGTGTTAAGCTGCCATCGCGCATCAAGGCGGGCTACGAGGTTATTTCTGTTCGCCCCTATATCCCGACACCTACGCGCTGCTGCCAGTGTCAGCGTTTCAATCACACTCGACAGTCTTGTTCCAATGCGGCTAAATGTGTCACCTGTGGCAGGGATGCCCATGAGGGTGACTGTCCACCTCCGTCTCCTCGTTGTGTGAACTGTCAGGGTGACCATGCAGCATCCTCCCGCGACTGTCCTGTCTATAAGGAAGAACGCTGTATCCAGGAAATTCAGGTCAAAGAGAAAGTGTCCACCTCGGCTGCTCGCAAGCTATTGGCTAGTAGGAAGCCCACGCTGCTCCCAGCGGGGAAATACAGTACTGTCCTCGCCTCTCCTCGGACTACCCGGGAGGTAGCAACCCAGACATGCGATCTGACCTTCAGCACCACGGTCGTCCGTTCGGCCAGTGCTACGATCGCGCGGTCGACGTCTCCTCTTCCTCCCATCACCCCACAGACACGAGCACCTTCTTCAGCTTCTGCTAAAACGAAGACACCGAAGTCAGATGCACGGGCCTTCAAGAAGGAACCATCCCGTGCAGACTTCTTCCGTACCTCGACCTCACAGCCTTCGACCGGTACTTCCACTACACGTCCTTCCAAAAAGGCGCATAGGAAGCACAGTTCTCCTTCCCCGCCACGGCGCATTTCTTCTCTTGCGCCACCCAGCGGCTGCCGCCCCAGGCCGTCATCCGTTTCGCCTGGCCGCACCGCTGGTCGCCGTACATCTGGCCGTTCACTGGCGGAGGAAGCTCCCCCTCCCGGCCATCCTCCCGAGATGGCCGATGACCCTATAGACCCAATGGACGATGACTGTCCGCCTACTGATAGCGGCGGCAGTGCTCGCTCGAAGCCAGGCCCTAAGCGGCCTTCGAGGTGACCACTTCTCTCATCTTTCTTTTCTTACGATGGCACTTATTCACTGGAATATTCGCAGCATTCGCTCCAACCGAGAGGACTTGAAGTTGCTGCTCCGCTTGCACCGTCCGCTTGTCGTAGCCCTCCAGGAAACGAAGCTACGCCCATGCGATCAAATTGCCTTGGCACACTACACCTCTGTGCGTTTTGACCTACCCCCTGTGGTAGGTATCCCAGCTCATGGAGGGGTTATGTTGCTGGTCCGGGATGATATTTACTACGATCCCATCACGTTGCACACCGGCCTGCAGGCAGTTGCCATCCGCATTACTCTCCCCACTTTTACGTTTTCCTTTTGTACCGTTTACACTCCATCGTCATCTGCCGTTACCAGGGCAGACGTGATGCAACTTATTGCTCAGCTACCTGCACCATTTTTGTTAACTGGAGACTTCAATGCCCACCATCCCCTTTGGGGCTCTCCAGCATCCTGCCCGAGGGGCTCCTTGTTAGCAGACCTTTTCAACCAGCTCGATCTTGTCTGCCTCAATACTGGCGCCCCTACTTTTCTTTCGGACACATCTCACACCTATTCCCATTTAGACCTCTCTATATGTACTCCCCAACTTGCACGCCGGTTTGAGTGGTATGCACTTTCTGATACATATTCGAGCGACCATTTCCCGTGTGTTATCCATCTCCTGCAGCATACTCCCTCTCCGTACTCCTCTCGTTGGACCATCTCCAAGGCAGACTGGGAGCTCTTCTCTTCCAGGGCTACCTTTCAGGATCAAACCTTCACAAGCTGCGATCGTCAGGTCGCACACCTCACGGAAGTCATTCTCGCTGCTGCTGAATATTCCATCCCTCACCCTACTTCTTCTCCACGTCGCGTACCGGTCCCCTGGTGGACGGCAGCATGTAGAGATGCTTTACGTGCTCGTCGACGTGCTTTACGCACCTTTAAGCGCCACCCTACAGTGGCGAATTGTATTAATTATAAACGATTACGTGCTCAGTGTCGTCGTATTATTAAAGAAAGCAAGAAAGCCAGCTGGGCTGCTTTCACAAGCACCTTCAACAGTTCTACCCCTTCTTCTGTTGTCTGGGGTAGCCTGCGCCGGCTATCTGGCACTAAGGTCCACTCCCCAGTTTCTGGCTTGAAGGTCGCGAATGAAGTCCTTGTGGCCCCTGAGGCTGTCTCCAATGCCTTCGGCCGCTTTTTCGCCGAGGTTTCGAGCTCCGCTCATTATCACCCTGCCTTCCTCCCCCGCAAACAGGCAGAGGAGGCTAGGCCACCTGACTTCCGCTCCTCGAATTGTGAAAGTTATAATGCCCCATTCACCATGCGGGAACTCGAAACCGCACTTGGCCGATCACGGTCCTCCGCTCCAGGGCCTGATTCTATTCATATTCAGATGCTGAAGAACCTTTCTCCTGCGGGTAAAGGTTTTCTTCTTCGTACATACAATCGCATCTGGATTGAGGGACATGTTCCCGCATGCTGGCGCGAGTCTATTGTTGTCCCGATTCCTAAGCCGGGGAAGGACAAGCACTTGCCTTCCAGTTATCGACCTATCTCGCTTACCAGCTGTGTCTGTAAAGTGATGGAGCGAATGGTTAACTCTCGATTGGTTTGGCTGCTCGAGTCTCGACGCCTACTTACCAATGTACAATGTGGATTTCGAAGGCTCCGCTCTGCTGTTGACCATCTGGTTACCTTGTCGACCTTCATTATGAATAACTTCTTGCGGAAGCGCCCGACCGCGGCTGTGTTCTTTGATTTGGAGAAGGCTTACGACACCTGTTGGAGGGCGGGCATTCTCCGCACCATGCATACATGGGGCTTTCGCGGTCGCCTCCCTCTTTTTATTCATTCCTTTTTAATGGATCGACAGTTTCGGGTACGTGTGGGTTCTGTCCTGTCCGACACCTTTCGCCAGGAGAATGGGGTGCCACAGGGCTCAGTTTTGAGCGTCGCTCTCTTCGCCATCGCGATCAATCCAATAATGGATTGCCTCCCAGCTGATGTATCAGGCTCCCTTTTCGTGGACGATTTTACCATCTATTGCAGCGCGCAGTGTGCACGTGTCCTGGAGCGCTGTCTTCAGCGTTCTCTTGACCGTCTTTACTCCTGGAGTGTCGCCAATGGCTTCCGTTTTTCTGCCGAGAAGACGGTCTGTATTAACTTCTGGCGCTACAAAGAGTTTCTCCCACCGTCCTTACGACTCGGTCCCGTTGCTCTCCCACTCGTGGAGACAATCAAATTTTTAGGCCTTACCTTTGACAGGAAACTTACCTGGTCTCCACATGTGTCATATTTGGCCGCCCGTTGTACCCGTTCTTTAAATGTCCTCCGTGTTCTCAGTGGTATGTCGTGGGGAGCGGATCGAACCGTCCTACTTCGTCTATATCGGTCGATCGTCCGCTCCAAGCTGGATTATGGGAGCTTCGTATACTCCTCTGCACGGCCATCCATCTTACGCCGCCTCAACTCCATACAACATCGGGGTTTACGACTTGCGATCGGAGCATTTTATACCAGTCCCGTAGAGAGTCTTCATGCTGATGCTGGCGAATTGCCACTCACCTACCGGCGCGATATACTGCTTTGTCGGTATGCCTGTCAGCTACTGTCAATGCCCGACCATCCGTCTTATCGTTCCTTTTTTGACGACTCTCTTGACCTTCAATACGGGTTGTATGTCTCTGCCTTGCTACCCCCTGGAGTTCGCTTTCGTCGCCTCCTTCAACACCTTCATTTTTCACTCCCTGCAACCTTTCGAGTGGGCGAGAGCCGCACGCCACCTTGGCTCCAGGCTCAGGTCCGCGTTCACCTCGACCTCAGCTCGCTCCCAAAAGAGGTCACCCCCGGTTCGGTCTACCACTCCCGTTTTTTGGAACTTCGTTCGAAGTTCAACAACATGACTTTCATTTATACAGATGGCTCTAAGACCAATGACGGGGTCGGGTGTTCCTTTATTGTCGGGGCACAAAGTTTCCAATACCGGCTCCATGGCCATTGTTCGGTCTTCACAGCTGAGCTCTTTGCCCTCTACCAGGCTGTTCTTTACATCTGCCGCCACCGACATTCTGCTTATGTCATCTGCTCAGATTCCCTGAGCGCCATCCAGAGCCTCAGTGATCCGTACCCGGTTCACCCTTTCGTACACCGGATCCAACGCTCTCTTCAGCAGCTGGTGGACGTCGGTACGCCGGTTAGCTTTATGTGGGTTCCTGGCCATGTCGGTATCCCTGGGAACGAAGCTGCAGATGCCGCGGCCAAGGCTGCGGTCCTCCAGCCTCGGACAGCTTCTTGTTGTGTCCCTTCGTCCGATTTTAGCAGGGTCATTTGTCGGCGCGTTGTGTCGCTGTGGCATGCCGATTGGGCTGCACTTACCGACAACAAGCTTCGGGCCTTAAAACCTCTTCCCGTGGCTTGGAAGTCCTCCTCACGCCCTTCTCGGCGGGAGGAGGTCGTTTTAGCAAGGTTAAGAATTGGACACTGCCGGTTCAGCCATCGCCATCTGCTGACGGCTGCGCCGGCGCCGTTCTGCCCATGTGGGCACTTGCTGACGGTTAGACACATTTTAATGTCCTGTCCTGATCTTACCACACTGCGCCTCGATCTTAACCTGCCTAATACTTTCGATGCCATTTTAGCGGATGACCCACGAGCAGCTGCTCGTGTTCTTTGTTTTATCAATTTGACACACCTCGCTAAGGACATTTGATGATGTTTTTTAATCCTATGCCTGTCAGTCTGTCTTTTATTGTGTTTTCCCTTTTAGTTGTTGTTGTCAACTTGTGCCTCGCGGTGCATTCTTAGAGTAGTCAGGGCGCTAATGACCATTGAAGTTGTGCGCCCGAAAACCACAAAAAAAAAAAAAAAAAAAAAACTATGCTCCTGCCCCACCTCCATACAGTCTCTCCACTGATCTCGGTAGTCGCCTACCGTAGTAACGAGCGGTGCGATTGACTAGAGCGCTTCCGCTGTGTCTCCAGGCCAACGCACGCTCAAACATATTGAAACGCTTCCAAAATTCTGGATTTCCATTTAAATAACTTAAAAATAAATAAATGTTCCTGTGGCTCGACCATAAACACACTCACGTTACTAAATACATAGATAAATCAAATACACATATGGAAGGAATAGAAACAAAAGTAGGCCAGTAGCCTAATGTCTCTGTGCTTTCTTAAACACAGTGAATATTTTACCAATTTCTTCATGAATAGTATATATCGGATATAAGCAGAGACCTAGATGGATAAATATATTCACAAGCATGCTTCTACAGTTTTGCGTGTAACAGTGTCCACAGCTCATGGCCTTGCGGTCGCGTTCTCACTTCTCGAGCACAGGGTCCTGGTTTCGATTCCCGGCAGGTTCAGGGATTTTCACCTGCCTCGAGATGACTGGGTGTTTTTTGTTGTTCTCATCATTTCACCATCATTCATGAAAGTGGCGAGATCGGACTGAGCGAAGGTTGGGAATTTGTATGGGCGCTGATAACCGAGCAGTTGAGCGCCGCACAAACCAATTATCGTGTAACGCGATAAATAGTAATCGGCCGCTTTGACCTCAATAACTAATGCACTATTCACGTTACATGCCTGTAATTCATACCAATTTAGGTTTACACCAATATCTTTCTGAAAACGTGTCGATCGAAAAATTCGGATGAACGGTTTAGATTTTGGAAATTCGTTGCTGGCTGTTACTTGTATACTTCAGTCGGATACTAAACTTTAAAGCAATAAAGATG
Organism: Schistocerca serialis cubense; assembly: GCF_023864345.2. Taxonomy (NCBI): domain Eukaryota; kingdom Metazoa; phylum Arthropoda; class Insecta; order Orthoptera; family Acrididae; genus Schistocerca; species Schistocerca serialis. The sequence continues at coordinate 67,923,691 of NC_064639.1, read as the reverse complement.
ATTACACCATCAGAATCGTCGTACAAATAATGGTAATGTACATGTTTCTTTTTAAGGTATCATGATTCCTCTGGCTATTATTAATTTCTGCATCAACTGTGAAATGTCTGCAATTATCGTTTCACAAAGTCCACCATCTTTGGCAATCCCAGTACACAAATTTCCTTAGACACAAAACCCACTCCTTGGCACTGCGTCAGCATGGAGTTCCCAGCCACGCGGTCGGACTGGACCACGCAGTGTGGCTACCCCTCTTGCTCTGGCCAATGTTCGGCACCCCGCAGCTGCTGACCAGCCCCGGCTTGCCGAGTGGCCCATTCGACCATGCCAACTCCGAACTTTGAATATTTTCTGGCGCCACAACTCGCCCATTGCTTTACAACATCTGAAACGTACCTGTTCAGGTATCGCTCTATTCCCGTAACAGCCACTAGTAGCTCCACTGTAAGGATACATATCAGGTATGCTTCAAATAGGCGCTGTAACGGTCGTTAACTTTGGTTACTTTAGAGATTGGATGTGATACGCTGACGTTAGTAGAGAATGCCTTTCAGGCAATAAAGACGCACTGAGTTGGAGGGAACACATGCAGTAGGGTTACAAGAAAATGGATATTCCTTTTGCGAGATTGCAGAAAAACTTAGAAGAAATGCGGCCACTGTCAATAAATGCTGGTAGGTGGTCATGGGGATGTATGGTCACAAGACCACGCTTCGGACGACCATGTAGCGCTACCGAGAAAAAAGACCATCGTGTTCGACGTACAGCTTTGCTGCATGGTAGTGCATGTGCTGCAGTAGTTGGAGCAGTTGTTGGCACCACAGTGACACGAGGAGCTGGTTCAAATTGATTACTTAGAGCTGAGCCAGACGCCTTGTAGCGTGTGTTCCACTCATACCAAACCATCCATGCCTGCAACTTCAGTGGTGTCAAGGGAGAGCTCATGAGAGGGCAGGGTGGATGTCAATTACGTTCCCTGATGAAATGTTTCTACCCTGGTGCCAGAGATGGCTGTGGTGGTTGAGAGGTCAGCTGAGAGCCGGCGACCAGCCTGTCTGTGTGCTAGACACACTGGACCCAAACCTGCAGTTTTCGTCTAGGGTGAAATTTCGTATGACAGGACGACTGCCATGACTGCCTGCCGCCGCCCCCCCCCCCCCCCCCCCGCACCCTGACACCAGATTTGTACATTCGTCTGAAGATTCTACCTGCTGACTGCCATTCACGAACAGCATTATAGAGAGTGATTTCAAACAGGACAATGCTGGGCCACATGCTGCTGTTGTAACCCAACATACTCTATAGAGTGTAGATACATTACCTTTCCCTGGGCGATCACCATATGCTTTCTACTGATGAAATACTGGACATCATCCGAAGGCTGCTAGTCACCCACAACCAGCGTTAACCTTCCCTGTATTAAGAGCAAGAGGCGTGGAACTCCGTCCTACACACTGGCATTAGACACGTGTGAAACACAATGCATGCACGTTTGCATGCTTAGATTCGACATTCTGGCCGTTACACGGGTTGTTAATATAACAGCAATTCACATTTGCAATGGCTTGTTTAGCGCTGTCGTTAACCTGTGATTGTGCAATGTTAGTCACTTAAATACGTCACCTAGACAAATGAATTCCTGAAATTTCATTACTGCAGTTTCTGGTGTTTCCTTTGCGTCAGTGTGTATGTCCATTGCATCTGGTGCAGGATGTCACCATGTTTCAAGAACGTGGATTGGCATGGGAAAACATGGCGTTTTGCAGATACTTCATATTGCTGATTCTCCAATTCCCAGTCAGAGTTGACGAATATTGTTCATGAATTTGGGTGGGCAAGTGAGCATTCACGGTTTTACTCTGGACACGTGACTGATCCGTAGACATGGTGATACGTTGCACTGACGATATCATATCCCAGTATTTAGGACAGGAATGTAGACGATGGGCTTAAACAGAACCTCTTGTAAACTTCGGCATTTGGTTCTGGTAATGCTCTCAATGTTCTGTTGACATATTTTAATAGGATACCACTTCTGCTGATGGTTGACCCTGGAAAAGAGCTTCTGATGTGCTGGGTCATTCCTCTTCTGATTGGTGTCCTTACCCTTAAAATACAGTCACTGTGCACAGTGATTCCTTATGGAATCAAAGTTGGTTACTTCTCATATATCTGAAAAGATCCTCTCACAGTCAGTTCCGTTGCTTTCTTAGCAGCACCCAAACATCTGCAGGGCACGTATAGGTTGTCACCTAGGGATGTGAAGGTACATCGATCCCTGGAATACTTATAGAAGGATGCAGCTAAATAGTTCAACAATTGACGGTTACCTTCGATAAGCTGTCTACTCCAGTGTTGCTCACAAGAACGGAATGAGTCATTTAAGAGAAACTTGTGTGCATTTGATTTGAAAAGATTTACTATTCATGCATTTTGCACGCTAATGGGAAGAAGTTAGTAAAACCCAACAGCAGCATACTTAACGCCTCACTACAGCAGGGACAGATTACGATAAAAAAGTCATACTATTTTTGTCTCACACGGAACTAGTCGCGTTCAAAGAGTATGGTGACCGTGACGACAGATGAGAGGAAGAAAGTTTAGAGAACCGCTGGTAAATATTCTCAGCTTGCTCAATAATTTGAAACAGGAGATTCTTGGACTACATCTGCATATGACTCCTATCATTGTGTTAAGCAATGAAAATATTATGAGCAAGAGAGAAACTCCCTCATGAGTACCCAGAAGCCAAAAGCAGCCTTCGTGACTGTTTCGTATCTAATACGAGACGGCATTCTGGATCCGAAAGCTGCTGAGCCAAATCTGTTTTCAGACTGGGACGTTCCCAGTGTAGTTTTCAGTCTCTGAATGCCCAGGAAAATCGTGCTCGTTACTGTAACTGAGAATTTCTTTGGCTCTGTGACGTGATCTAAATTGTATTAGTTTCTTAGGCGCGCAGGGAGGGAGGTACCACCAAACCAATTAATAACCTTTCGATAAAATGTTGTTACTGACTGTTGACGGGTGACACCAGTATTACAGCAGAACATGTCAGACAAGGCAAATTTGCGCTCTGCCCTATTCACTACTGCTGGTAAGTAGGTATAAATCAAAGACGTTGAAGGATACAGCACAGAAAGTGCATACATATTATTACACTAAAATGTAAACTTTCATGGCCGGAAATATCATGTCCATTATAATTATCCGGGCTGTTATGCCGTGGTCGGTTGATGAATTCTGTGGTGATTCCCAACGTTTCGTCTCCGACTGCGGGAGACATCAAGGGGGTCCGTAGCTTGATGGAAGGTCCAACACACACACACACACACACACACACACACACACACACACACACACACACACACTGGCTCGCTACTGACTGCCACTAAATTCCGTGTCCGCGCGCCCCCGCGCAGCGGCGTGACGTCACGTGTTTTGAAAACGTCAGTGCAATTGGCCGCTGTCCGTCACCGTCGATCGCCGTTGCCATCACCCAGTAGTGGACGAGTGGTACACATCTTCTTTAACACCGGCATCCATATACAGCTTAATTTGACGCCGCCCTCCTTTCGGTTGAAATTATTTGGGTGTTTAGCGATTTGGATTGCCTCCCTGTAGAGCCTTTCGTAATATCCGCTCGTGGCCGCTAGTACTTGCGTCTCCTCGAAACGAATATTGTGGTTCCCTGGCTGGAAAGCATGCTCCGCAACAGCTGATCGTTCCGTTTCTCCTCTTCTACAATTTCACTTGTGCTCTTCCAAACGTTTAGAAACAGTTCTTTTTGTGGTACCCACCTACTCGTTAGCCAAGTTTTTGACTACGCTGTTAAAACCACATGTGGGCCGTTCGGACTCTTATATAAAGAATTCGACACATTTCGTCAGCAGATTGAATGGCATAGTGGTCCAGCCGGAGGACGTATTGGTCAGCTTCGATGTGGTATCGCTGTTTACCATGGTTCCACTTAATGATGTATTGGAACAGCTGGATCGAATTTTTCTTGCCGATATTTTAGAGCTGTTTAAGTGTTGTTTGACGACCACATACTTCAAGTGGAATGAACAGTTTTATGAGCAAACGGATGGCGTGGCTATGGGAAGCCCCCTAAGTCCCGTAATTGCAAACTTCTTTATGGAGAAATTCGAAGAACAGGCCGTAGGTACTGCCAGCAAGAAACCAAATGTATGGTTCCGATACGTGGATGACACGTTTGTGTTGTGGAGACATGGTAGGGAGGAACTAAGCCGGTTCCACGAACATCTGAACAGTATAAACTCAAGAATTCAGTTTACGATGGAGGAGGAGGTAGACGGCAAACTAAATTTCCTCTATGTGCTTGTGTTTAGAAACGAAAATGGTAGTTTGGGCCACTCAGTGTACCGCAAACCCACGCACACGGACCGTTATTTGCACCGGGATTCGAACCACCACCCACAACAGAAGCGGGGTGTTATGAAGACGTTAGCGGACAGAGCTAGAAATATTTGTGAACCTGAGTTGCTCGACGCTGCGATGGAACATCTCCACAATGCACTAACGAAGAACGGATATTCGTCCGCGAAATAAAACGTGCGTTGAGGCAGCCACGCAGAAATCATACTGACGTACAGGCTACTGCAAAATCTAACGTTTCCCTGCCGTTTGTTAAAAATGTAACGGAAAGAATAGGGAGGATCTTGACGAAGCGGGATATTACCATAATTTACAAGCCCACCAGGAAGATACAGGAATACCTTAGGCCTGCCAAGGACGCTCGCAAACCACTGGAAAAATCTGGAGTGTATAGGATCCCATGCAGCTGTGATGATCTTTATGTGGGTACCACAAAAAGAACTGTTTCTAAACGTTTGGAAGAGCACAAGGGAAATTGTAGAAGAGGAGAAACGGAACGATCAGCTGTTGCGGAGCATGCTTTCCAGCCAGGGAACCACAATATTCGATTCGAGGAGACGCAAGTACTAGCGGCCACGAGCGGATATTACGAAAGGCTCTACAGGGAGGCAATCCAAATCGCTAAACACCCAAATAATTTCAACCGAAAGGAGGAGGGCGTCAAATTAAGCTGTATATGGATGCCGGTGTTAAAGAAGATGTGTACCACTCGTCCACTACTGGGTGATGGCAACGGCGATCGACGGTGACGGACAGCGGCCAATTGCACTGACGTTTTCAAAACACGTGACGTCACGCCGCGGCGCGGGGGCACGCGGACACGGAATTTCAGTCAGTAGCGAACCAGTGTGTGTGTTGGACCTTCCATCAAGCTACGGACCCCCTTGAAGATGTCTCCCGCAGTCGGAGACGAAACGTTGGGAATCACCACAGAATTCATCAACCGACCACGGCATAACAGCCCGGATAATTATAATGGACATGATACATATTTATACACTATTAACTGGGTTCATGACACCCAGCGCCAGGTGCATTTTCCCTGTATAATGGCTTCTAGGAGCAACAAAGTTTTAAAGATTCAATTTCAGAAAGATAATAATTTTTGAAACCAAATGAATCATCTGCTCATTAAGAGGGAGAATTATTAGGTCTACAATACTCGTTTGACTGTATGAAACCTGCGACCTATGTATGTTCCTCCAGGATGCATAGCTCACGATGCGCAAATTAGCCAGACTAACTCAGTGTTACGTAGTGAGGATATTCAATGTTAGTTGGGCGTCGCTAAGCATGATTACAAAAACGCTTTATAGTTTTTTCTTGCTTATATTGCTAATGTCAGATATCTAACACACTGGAACAGCATAAAATTGATTGCTTTACAAATGAGTTCAAAACATGGAAGTTTGATTGCATAAAGGATCAGAGGTTTACTACTAGATTTCTAATAGCTATCAATGCTTCTGATGACGGAGGAATTTCATGTTCTATATTTGTTCTCTTATATTATTGTTTTCAACATGTGCTTGATGTAAGACTACTTCTCCCATGAGAACTACACTAATTTAAATGAAACAAAATACTATACAGAAATTGTTCACATCGTTATTCCGGATAGAGCAACGACACTTGCTTATTACGGCTGTACTGATGGTCATAAAAAGGTTTGCATTTAGTTTCGTTGTGCTAATGTGACAGCGCTACTAAATATGTACATCTTTGTAACTACTTACGCCATTCAGTGTATCTAGCTGCTTTAGCGCTTATGTACCCTGCTTCACTTTTAACAGGCAGAGAACTGTGCTTTTCGTTGTACCAATAGGTCGACAGTTCATATTCAGTGTACTATACTAGTGTACTACACAGGCTGTGTACTGTACCGTTTCTTTTCGTGCTAATAAGTCAGAACTAAATATTTTATTCCTTGTAACCACTTAGCGCTGTAATAGCTACATGCATTGTATAGCCTAATATACGCAGTTCGTAAATAAGAACTGGTAGACTACACACTTCGTGCCGACATAAGTACCATGAAACAATGTCCAACACGCAAGGAAATGTACTGCTCAAATTACGTTTTGCGCTTTAAGTTCAGAACCACGCTTATTTTAATTGTGACCGCTGTCAGATGTCTACATGCTATATTTGTACAAACCACCAATCAAAACTGTCGCTATGTAGCGTCATACTTGCATGTGCAACGTCATCTGGCGTCAAACACTTGTACCGTCAGCAATATTAATAATAATGCTGTGTTTTACTAATTTTAACACTCTATTTGTATAAACATTATTACTATTCTTGCACATTGCGTTGTATTTCCCTTGGTTTAATGCTTTTTGTAAGTCGTACGTAATTTCATATTACGGTGCTGCAGGCGCAACACCCATTCTTGTAACGCAATCTGGTATTAAAAATTTGTGTCATCTAATGATCAGCAATTTTATCAGTCTTCTTATGTCTGTAAAACATGTAAATACTACGTCCAGTTGTGCTTGTAACTGGTATGTCTACTGCTTGCATGCAGTTCCCTGGCACATGTCGTCTTCAGATTTGCAATGCTTCAATTGTATGCCAATACTGGTTCTGATTAATTAAACAGATGTCCGATGACGAACGTCTCATTGGGTTAAGTGAGTGACTTTCCTTCTGTGAGCAATTCAGCAATGTGCACACTATATAAAATTTTAGATATTAGCAGCACTCTGTTACCATATTGCTTATCTTTCAGTTCTGTATAAGGGATATGAAATTTATAAGGGCCAGCTCAACAAATATATTGTACCACGCTTTATCGTTTTTATGCCCTTTCATTATCTGTCGATTTCATTATATACTGTATAAATCTTGTTATTTAAGCAATCCTCTCATCTGAGGACTGTCATAGTATGTAACTGTTATAAAGTACATCAGGTAGAGTGAGCATTTCGCTATTAATAACTCTAATTATGTTCTAGGTGTAATTTGAACTCTCCCCGTTTCTCACTCTTACAGAATTTTAATCAGAAATTTATTGGCTTTGTATACGCTGAAGCGCCAAAGAAAGTGGTACGTATTCAAATAGAGATGTAAACAGGCAGAATACGGCGCTCCGGTCGGCAACGTCTATATGTTTCTGGCGCGGCTGTTAGATCTGTCAGTGCTGCTACAATGGCAGGTCATAAAGATTTGAGTTTGAAAGTGGTGTTGTAGTCGCCGCACGAGCGATGGACACAGCATCTCTGAGGTAGCCATGAAATCCGGTTTTTCACGTATGACCACTTCAAGAGTGTACCTTGAATACCAGTAATCCGGTAAAACATAGTCTTTGACATCATGCGGCCGGAAGAAGATCTTAAAGGAACGGGACCAATGGCAAGAGAAAGGTTCAACGTGGTAGAAATGCAACCCTTCAGCAAACTGCTGCAGATATGAATGCTGGGCCGTAAAGTGTCAGCGTGTGAAGCAGTCAACGCAACAACAGACACTGGACGGTTGACAGGAAACACGTTGTCTGGTCGGACGAGTCTCGTTTCAAATTGCATCGAGTGGATAGATGTGTGTAGACAACCTCATGAATTCATGGACTCTCCACGACAGCAGGGGACTGACGGTTCAAGCTGGTGGAGGTTCTGTGATGGTATGGGGCATGTGCAGCTGTGGTGATATGGGACCTCTGGTACGTCTAGATATGATTGAAAAGTGGCACATTTGTAGCCATCCTGATTAATCGCCTGCATCCATTCACGTCCCTTCTGCATTCTGACGGACTTCAGCAATTCCACCAGAAAACTAAACCAACCCAAACGTCCAGAATGGCAAACGGGCCTCCTGGGAGATGCGGAGTTCATACTCCCGCTGGCCACCAGACTTCCCAGAAATGAACATTATTGAGCATATCTGGGATGCCTTGCAACGTGCGTTTCTGAAGAGATCCCCACCCTTTCATACTAACTCGGATTTATGGACAGCCCTGCCGGATTTATGGACAGCCCTGCCGGATTTATGGAGTCAGTTCCCTCCAACACTTCAGGCAATAGTGGAGTCCAGGGCACGTCCTGTTGCGGCTCTTCGTCGTGCTCGTAGGGGCCCTATTCGATAGTAGGAAAGTCTACCAGTTTCTTTGGCCTTCGGTGTATGTCGTTCTGTTTTGGTTCAGTTGCGGATAGGTTCGTTCAGTCATTGTGCATAATGAATGACATGCATTACCTTGAGTGCTGGTTGCCTACTGCTATTGACGTCCCACCAACAGTTTTCTAAAGTGGAATAGTACTCTCATACGTGTAATATTACATCTGGAACCTCTCATGTTACTTTACTCAGTTGTATTGCAATTAGTTGGCATACATATACGTAAGATTCTTGATACTCATTTACTGAAATCTCTTAGCAATATTAGATACCTCAGAAATATTGGATACATAATACATTACTGTATTCCTTAACATGACTTCATTGTATTGTGTTTGAGTATGTTCAATTTAATGGTAAAGCCCATTACAACATTTGATTTTTGTACCCTTACTTACCTCTGGGTTTGTGCATGGTTCCTATGTTCATGAAGAATGTGCACTGTGCACATTCAGCTCACTTTGGGAGTGAAGTACAATTTAATTTTTATAATCCATTTATTGAACGTAATCAATTTACTTTCATACATTAATATGATCTTACGACAAAATACTTGGCAGAAATTGTTCCATATTGCTATGCACATGTATACTCCCCATTTGTCCTGACAGTCAATGTATAACTTGAGAACTGCAAACTTATGTTCACTTTTATATACATTTTTATTGTGACAGTATATGTAGAAATATAGGATATCTGATGTGATAAATATTTTTTCATAAGAATGTGAAGATGACAACGTAATCCCATTGGATCTTTAATTCCTTCTATTGTTACATTGGGTTTCCTTCTCTTACGGTGTTCTAGTACTGTGAGTGATCAGTGAATGAAACTAGTCGTAATAAATGATTAGAAGACAGCGTTGTAATGGACTTTATGAAGCCAATAATTGATTTCGTACTGATAGCCAGTATATCCAAATGTCGGTGTTTGAAGATAAAACACGTTACTGATTATAGGTGGCTATGAAAGTAATTTTGTCTAACCTTTGATCTTTATGTAACCTCACCAATACCACATGTGGGTCCCACTCACTGCAGTCTCTCACTTCCTCTTCCTCTTTACCTCTCCCAACCTACCTCTTCTACTTGAACGAAATGCTAGTTACAGAATACATGGTTTTCTTAACTGTGATTAATGGTACCTATGTTACCATTATCTTTATGTGTTCATGTTATCGTGTGTTAGATATATATTAAACAGTTAGTGTAACACTCGATAATTTTTCATGTTCACATTTTAATAGCCTGCAAAAGTGTTGAAGTAGATTTTGCAAGGCAGTTCTTAAAAACCGAGTTTGTGGTGTGCTTGAAGTATTGCACTCCATCTGGGAAAAAATTGTTCCTCAGTACAGAGAACTTTCTGAAATATTTGCAATCAATGAGTTCATCGTAACTGAAATTGGTATTACAAGTAGTCAACTGAAATTACTGTCTCTGAAAGGAAACTGTAATATCACGTGAAAAGTTGCTGAGATTTTTAAATTAGTGTTATTTCTCACAAGTGTTGTAATAAAGCCCATTACAAAAATTCTCCATTTATTAGAATTGGTAAATGGTACATACAGAAAGTACAGCTCAATTGTTCCGAATACTTTACTTTGTATCACCAGATCTAACAACTTGCATTGTTATTTCAACAACTGAGATTAAGAAAAAATTGTAACTCTAGATTTTACTTTTAAGTGAGGTGTAACCTCAATTTAGCTCTCATTGTGCAACAATCACAAACTTTCAATGTCAAATAGATCAGCAGCATTGTTAAATAAGTAACTTCTACAACATACAGTGTGCAGATACGTCTTTTAAGTTACATTCTATTAATCACCATTCCTTTGTAAGCAGTATTATAGAAGCGCAGTTAGACTAGAATTATTACTTTTAAAAAAATTGACAACCTTAGTACAGCAACGTTCCTTTTATGTAGATAATCTTGCTAGTAACTGTTAACGAAGTCTGACTTTACTTCCACTTACTTCATGATCTTCTGTTCCCTTTTCTGTCGGCCTCTCTTGGTCAACCCTTGTTCTTTTCGACCCCAATGGTATTAGGTTGCGAGGCCAGAGGGTGTCTTCCATTCTCAATTTCGCCTTCAAATGGGGGAGGGGGGGGGGGGGGCCGGCGGCGGCGGCCTCAGACATGATGAGACGTTCCTGGGGAGGAAACCCATCAGAGAGCCTGGCCCTCCAAGCTGGGTGTTAAGCGATCAAGTTAGTAAACGATCCATGTTAAAGTCTTCATAGTCCCACATCTGGAAATCTTCAGATATGAAGACCAAGCAAGAGATAGAACAAGCCATACCAGATGTGTGAACACCATTGTCGGCATGATCACTCACAATATTCCTAGTCCGTGAACAAAATGTGAATTGCAGTTGGAGACGTTACTCTGCATCAGTAGTGAAGTAAATGGGATCGAAAAAGAAGCCTTACACAAGGATGCTTGTCACGATGTAAACCTTGTCAAATGTTAACTGTCGCTGATCTTGGAGGTGTGATCACCAGTAGAAATATTGGAGCACACTGGAATCACACAATCCCAAGCTCCTGCAACTACTACAGGGACAATCCTGGAAAGGTCCACAGCGCTGAAGTGACATTGCTGGCTGGTGAACAAATAAGTGAGACAGAGAAGGCTGATGTTTCAAAACTCCAGTGACATGTACCATGTTGGAGACTGCTCACAAGCAAAGTAATTTTGTGGTTGCCAATTGCGAGGAGAAGACAATGTGCAGACGGGGATAGAATGCTGTGGTAAAGCATTGCTGTATCAGATACTGATGTACTTCCTCCGAAAACAGTAAGTCTTTAGTACCAAGCCTGCCATATGGTACCATGTTCCAAGTTCCGTGTCTCAGACCTCACGAATGTCTGTACTGAATTTCATCATTTGTATGTTGGTGACTATAACTGGAAGATTTGTGATCATTTGTCATTGAAGATAGTTCCGCATAACAGTCAGCAAGAATAAGAGAAGAGGTCCAGCCAGAACTTCACCTGCTGTCTTTCACTTGGCGAAGATCATCTTGGCGTCCGCTGAATGCAGTCCTTACAGCTATTTCACTATCACTACTACCTAACCTGAAATCACCCAGCTTACAAGATGTACAGTGAAAAATGCAAGTTGTTGGCGAGCACCTCAAGTGGAAATCAGTTCCCGACGATTTACAAGCCTTTCAGCGAGACATTCCAGAGTTGGCTGTGGAAGGAGACTGACAGTTTAAAAGCCAGTGGCTCCGAAGTTGGGGAATTCCCCGCCCCCCCCCCCCACCCCACCCTATCTTACGGTACATTTAAATGTAATGCGTTCCAATAACAATCGGCATTTTTCTTGTGATTCGTGCGGCAGCCTACAGTATCCCTTTCGCAACTCTGTTTGCAGAATCGGCAGGATCATTAAAGAAACAGCTACAGTGCTCTGAAAGCTAAGAATGTGCATGTAGGAATGTGAACATCTAAGCAAACAATCTGACTGGAAAAGAAATAAAGATCATTATTTATTATGAATTTCAACGCTGGTAATTTTACTTCATATTTGTTAAGGCTACGGTTATGTATTTGCTTTGTCGTGTAATGTGTGTTCATTATTTTTTCAAATATGCTCGAAATACAAAGAAATTCCGGCTACACATGTATAACAGATTATTTGCAGAAATTCTACGTAGTTTAACTGCGTTCTCAGCAGTTAAATCTTACTGACAACTCTTTCTCATCCAGAATGGTGGTTTGTCACATCCAACAAAGCGCAGAAGACTGGCCACAAAGATACAGCGCCTACTCGTCATCACCGATTTCGTCCAAATATATGGTGTATGTAGGGCTTGGCCTGACATGAAAAGGCTAAGCGTTTAGAAAAAATAACATGCACTTCGCTATAGTAACTCTGACGACTATTTTTATTGCAAGATAAATAATTTGATCAAAACCCTACAAAACTGCTTTTACCTCACTGAGTGACAAAAATAAATTACATTCCGAGAAGACTGCATCTTTGTGCATCACCAGCTATACTATTCGACGAAATGATGCGTTACGCGCCAAATTGTGTGGTGAGAGAGCCTTTCACGAATGTAAACCAAGTTTGCTTCGGTTGCAGTGCAGTAAAAATAACACGTTCATAACGTGTGCAATATTATAAGAAAATTAAAGCTCCCTGTTTTTACGATGAGTATCACTACAGCAAGCGTAAATCTCTAACTGTACAGTAATGAAGGATTCAGTTTTTTACACGCAGTTCTCGTGTATGCCTTACAATCCTTTCCTGGAAATTTGTTCACAGTGCCACATTGTCCTCTGCTTTCCCTTTTCACGCCTTTTATGAAAATATTAACAAATACAATATATTGACCTATACTTTGGTCTATTTGCAGTGCAAGTGACGTAAAATTTGAAGAAAAAGTTGAACATACGAACGCAACCCCACGAGCCTCTGATAACCGTTCGGCACTACATGGCTAGCATAATGACTCAGCACGACAGCTCGCCGATTGGACAGCGGAGGTTCAGCAGTCTCAGCATTAAGCCTTTCCACCGGGCTGGTGTAAAATGCTCCAGACACTAAACGTAATCCACGGTGGTGGATAGTCGAGACGCCGAAGCATAGACGACCGAGCAGAGGAGTAAACCATGCTTCCATAGTCCAATTTCGCGATAGAGGCGGAGGACCACCACTCGGTCCGCTCCCCAGCAGGTACCACTCAGGACACGAAGGGTGTTGAGGGATCGCAGACAGCGAGCCGAAAGATAGGAAACGTGGGAGGACCAGCACAGTTTTCTGTCAAACATAAGACCCAAGAATGTAGCGACGTCCGAAAACGAAAGGTTGACAGGTCCTAGATGTAAGGAAGGTGGAAGAAACTCCGTACGACGCCAAAAATTAACATAAACGGTCTTACTGGGAGAAAAGCGAAAGCCGGTTTCGATGCTCCAAGAGTGGAGGCGATCGAGACATCCTTGAAGACGTCGTTCAAGAAGGCTGGTCCATTGAGAGCTGTAGTAGATCGCAAAATCGTCCACAAAGAGGGAGCCCGAGACATCAGGAAGGAGGCAATCCATAATTGGATTTATGGCAATGACAAACAGTAAAACACCTGGGGTACCCCGTTTCCTTTGGAGGAAGTACGGGAGAGAGTAGTGTTCACCCGCACTCTAAATGTGCGTTCTGCCATAAATTAGCCAAGAAAAAGGGGCAGCCGACCTCGAAAGCCCCAAGAGAACAGTGTGCGGAGGATGCCTGTCCTCAAACAGGTATCGTATGCTCTCTCCAGATCAAAAAATATTGCTACTGTTTGGCGTTTCCGGAGAAAATTGTTCACGATGTAAGTGGGGAGAGCAAAAAGATCGTCAACTGCTGAACGATGCTTTGGGAAATCGCATTGGGCACGTGTTAAAAGACTGCGGGACTCCAGCCACCAAGCTAAATGGCAATTCACTATAGGCTCCAAAACCTTACATACACTACTCATGAGAGAAATGGGGCGATAGCTAGAGGGGAGACGTTTGTCCTTTCCAGGTTTCGGAATAGGAACGACGATAGCTTCCCACCATCGTCTGGGAAAAGTACTGTCGGTCCAAATTCGATTATAAAGGCGAAGGAGGTAACGCAGACCATGGGTTGATAAATGCAGCAACATTTGGATGTGGATACCATCCGGTCCTGGGGTGGAGGAGCGAGAAGAAGAGTGTGCATGTTAAAGTTCCCGCATGGAGAAAACAGCATTGTAGCTTTCGCGATTTTGAGAGGAGAAAGAAAGAGGTTGCACTTCCGCTGCACGTTTCTTCGGGAAAAACGCTGGCGGGTAATTTGAAGAGCTCGAAATCTCTGCAGTGTTGACCCATTGAGTTAGAAATTGCGATGGGGTCCACTAATGGGTCATGTGTGACACTGAGCCCAGAGACAGGGAAGAAATTAGGCGCGCCAGATAACCGTCGAATCCGACTCCAAACTTCGGAGGAGGGAGTGAATGTATTAAATGACCTAGTAAAGGAGTCCCATCTTGCCTTCTTGCTATCGTGGATGACACGACGGCATCGCGCTCGGAACTGCTTATAGCGGATACAGTTGGCCAAAGTAGGATGGTGTCTGAAAACGCGAAGAGCACTTCGCCGCTCACGTATTGCGTCTTGGCATGCCTCGTTCCTCCAAGGAACTGGGGGCGCCAGGGCAATTCGGAGGTGCGAGGTATTGAACGTTCCGCAGCTGTAAGAATCACGTCAGTAAAATGAGTGACCTCATCGTCGACGCTAGGAAAGTGACGCTCATCGAATTTTGCTAGAGACGAAAAGTGTCCAATCGGCTTGGGTAAACTTCCTGCATCTCGGGCGCGTATATGACAGTTGTGGTGGCAACCTAAGGACACATCGAAAGTGGTCACTCGAGTGTGTATCAGCAAGGGAGATCCATTGGAAGCGCCGAGTTAGCGGAACAGTACCGACCGAAAGGTCTAAATGAGAGAAATTTGTCGTGAAGACTGATAAAAATGTAGGGTTTCCAGTGTTGAGGAAAACAAGATCTGCTTGGTGGAAGACTTCTATCAACAGTGAGCCACGCCGACAAGGATGCAGAGATCCCCAAAGTGGGTGGTGGGCATTGAAGTCCCGAACCAGCAAATAGGGGGGCGGAAGCTGACCAGGAAGATGGCGATCAGCTTGTGCCATTGGTGTGGACGATGGAATGTATACAGTACAAAGAGAGAAGGTGTATCCAGAAAGGGAAAGACGGACAGCAACAGCTTGGAAGGAAGTGTTTAAAGGGATTGGGTGATAATGGAACCATGGCGAAGAAGCATGGAGAAGAAGCATGGAGTCCTCCATGTGCTAGAGTGCCTTCAGCAGAGGGGAGATCAAATCGGACGGACTGAAAATGGGGGAGAACATAGCTGTCATGGGGACAGAGCTTTGTCTCCTGAAGACAGATGATGACCGGCGAGTAGGATCCCGATTGGTTCGAATGCCGCAGATATTCCAATGGATAATGGACATAGGGTGGACATAAAATGGAAGAATGTGACCAAGGTTGCTGTCAACTCAATGACTGCTCAGAGCTTGCGACCGACAGCGCGGAACGGCATTCAGCTGAAGACAGAAGATCCTGATCCATAGGTTGTTCAGGATCAGCTCCTGCCATCAGCGATCGGCTGGCCGATCCTGATCCATAGGTTGTTCAGGAGCAGCTCCTGCCATCAGCGATCGGCTGGTCGATCGGGCGCCAGCAGTGCGCCTCGGCGACACAGAAGACAGCTAAGGGAGGGCTACCGCCAGGTGGTCCTGTAGATGAGACACGCCGTGGCGGAGAATGAGAGGAACTGGGTTTCTTATTAGCCTTCTTGGAAAAAGGATGTTTATATTGGGGAGGAACCGATGGTTGTGATGTTGGGGTATGTAAGAAATCTTCACGAGTAGGCTCTTTTTTGGAAGTCCGGGTGTCTGACTTTTGGGCTCGAGATTTAGCAGAACTCGATGAAGTGTGAGCCATAGAGTGAGCAGGCGAAAGTGGGGAGGTTCTATGGGCGATCTTTGCACTGACCGATCTGACGACTGTAGCACTAAAGGTGAGATTACAAGTCTGCATGGCCGCTTCCTTTGTTGGCCGAGGAGAGGCAAGGACAGTGCTGTATTTACCTGTCTGAGGCACAGTAGGCTTTTGACTGGCGAATAATTTTCGAGCAGCAAAGGTCGACACCTTTTCCTTCACTCTGATTTCCTGAATGAGCTTTTCGTCTTTAAAAATGTGGCAATCTCGAGAGGAAGCAGCGTGGTCACCTATACAGTTGATGGAACGAGGGGATCGAGGTGGACAAGCCCTCTCATGGGCATCCTTGCCACACGTAACACATTTGGCCGGATTGGAACAGGACTGGCTGGTGTGATTGAACTGCTGACACCAATAGCAATGCGTAGGGTTTGGGATGTAAGGGCGAACGGATATTATCTCACAGCCCGCTTTGAAGTTCGATGGGACTTGAACTTTGTCAAATGTCAAGAAGACAGTACAGGTTGGAATGATGTTCGTGTCAACCCTTTTCATGACTATGAACAGCAGTTACGTCCTGGTCAGACAGGTAGTGTTGAATTTCCTCGTCAGACATGCCATCGAGGGTGCGTGTGTAAACGATCCCACGTGATGAATTTAAAGTGCGGTGCGCTTCCACCTGGACAGGGAAGGTGTGTAGCAGTGAAGTATGCAGTAATTTTTGTGCCTGGAGGGCACTGACTGTTTCTAACAACAAGGTGCCATTCCGTAATCTGGAATGAGACTTTACATGACCTGCAATTGCGTCAACACCTTTCTGAATAATGAAAGGGTTGACCGTGGAGAAGTCATGACCTTCGTCAGACCGAGGAACAACAAGGAACTGTGGCTGAGATTCATTGAACTTACACTTGAGAACAGACATGGTGGAAGATGAGAACTATTGCGGAAGAATCCCCCATGATTACTGGCGTCTCTGATGGCGCGCTCCTCCCTTGTGGGGGCCCTCAGAGTGCACTCCCACCTTAGGCGATTGTTCACACCTCAGGTCACACCTCCCGAGAAACGGATGGAGGGACCAATCTGCACTTTCGGAAGGTATCAGCTCGGGTAATCACCACTCCCTGGGCCTGGCCATTACCAGGGGTACGTACGTGTCCTACCTGTCTACCCGGGGGGAAGAATTAGGTGTTACCCCTTCACCCACTACGCATCAAAATGCGTGGGTCGGCCTTCAGAGGGAGGAAAAAAGAGAAAGGGAAAAACAAAGGGAAAGGAAAGAAGAGAGGTCTCAAACGCCGCAGCGGATGAAAGGGTAAAGGGGAGAGTTAAGGAAAAGAGAAGAATGAAGACTTGCAAGCAGAGAAAGCGAAGATTGTTTTACATTTTGGAGCGTCTGTCTCCGCACGTAGGCACAATACATACTCCCAGAGGGGGAGAAAGGGATGGAAAGAGGTGGTGGTGAGGGTGGGGGTGGGTAAAGATGGGGTGTGGGGAAGAATGCAGAAAAGAAGGTATGCAGCCCGGCAAGGAAGGAGGGTCACATTAGCTCGAGGTCCCGTGCTCGCTATGTGTGTATCCACAAAAGAGTTGCGGACCCCTTGGGGGGTTATTTACATCTGTTATGGCATTGTACAAATAAAGAGGGTATGTGTTAAATACAAAGCACGTAAATTTCTCTACAACACCCTAGTGGACAGTTTCGGCAAATTCTACAACCGTCTGCCCACCTACGCCGTTGCTTTACAACTCGGTAATTCTCATATAAACATTGCAGTACCATACAGGCGTCGCTCAGATGACAGGCTAAATTAATAACACAGTGTGCAGATGCTATATGGAATTTCGGTACCACGCTCTGCTTTGTGAACCAGTATTTCGAGTTCCTCTGTCTTAAGCGTACTGCAACTTGAAAAGCTCTTCAAAACAAGCGCTTTCCGCTTGTACTGACAAAGCATAAAAAGTAGTACTACTGTAATTATATGAGCATTTTCATTCTTTCGGTATTTATATACGAAATGACAGTTTTGCTTAAGAATGACTTACTCTAGACGTTTGAGTCAATGTGCTGTGTTCCTTGTTTAATTTCTGCTGACAACTGCTTCTCTTTTCGTATTAGCTAATTCAGTTTTCTCCATTCGTTTTCGAGACCGCTGTTTTGGACATGGCACATGGTTTTCGTGAACAGTAGACCACTTCTGCAACTTTGTTAGTCATAGCTTAAAGTCTGTGTTTCAGTTCACGTTCTGCAATCAATTCTGTGTTATCTTTTCAAATGCATTACTGCTTTTTGGGGTAGTACCAATGCAAGTGATCTTTAGAAAATATTTTGAAAGTAAATTATGTTAAAGAAGTGTTGTGTACTCAATGCGTGCAGTAGAACCAATGCAATGCTCCAACTGAACACCATTTCTTTGTAGGTACATATTGTTACATTTTATATTCTGCATGAACTGAAAATTTGATATCTGCTCTATAGATAACTTTCACTCTTCTCTTGTTTTATTCATTTATCTTTCTTGTAAATGTTAATCCAAAAATTTCTTATTGAATGAATATAAAAGCAAAAACATGTTAAATTTGGTAAATAATGGAGGTACTGCCAGTGACCTGCGCACAGTAGTGACACAGGTCAACACCATAGAGATGGGAAATAAATGCTACTACTTCTTCTTCCAGGTTTCAAAATGAGAGGAGGTGAGAGCTAAACGTTTGGTGTTTTGCATTTGCTAATTGGGCTCCCACACTTCATTGTTTGGGGAGGGGTATGTGGTTGTGAATGCAGTTGACGTAAAATGTTCAGCCACATTTTGAAAGCTCCTACTCTCCTACACTTCTATCATTGAGCACAATTTGTTTTCTTTTATTTGTACAACAAGAAAATAATGCTTGAATTAAAAGCATTGTCTGCATCAGGATCACCATATTTTTATTATTCCTCTTAAGAATTTCAACAACCACCTGCTCCCATCTGATATTACATAAAAAATTTTCTGTAAGATGCTCACCTCCTAAATCTATCTCAACAAGAATTATCACTTGGTTTTGCTGAGATATTATTTTTGTTGTACTGGTATACACTGAATTTAAAAATCACACCCTTCAAATGCTAACTCTCAATGGGTTTGGTCTGCTGGTTAGTAGTTACCAATTTAGTAAGAATTAAAGTGTTCTATTATGTGTAACAATGACATACCAGATACAGCAACACTTTGCCGTGGAAAGTGCATCTCTTTCAGTACCTATGTACTACCTCTCTGTGAGTGTGAGTGAGTTACTGAGTACACTAATTGTGAATGCTACAGTAAAATTTTCAATGACGCAGTTACCCTCATACTTTTCTGCACCAAGGGAAAATCAGCAAAATCAGAGCCAATGTAGAAATTTTGCTTAAATCAGGATGATGAAGCATCAGTGCCTCACGCAGCTGGTTTTTAATTAAATTAAATGCTTCTTGATATTCCTTATTCCGTTTCCAAATGGAGATAGACTTGTGAAGATAAACAATTTCGAGGTTGAAAACTGTGATATAAATTACATATACTGTGTGACTTTGTTTTCTTCAATATTTTGGTGCAGGAAAATATTTCTCTGGTTCTATTTTTCTCAGATCAGATTTGATTCTGCACAAAGAAACGTGCCCAAGGAAATTGTTTTGTGACTTGGTGAATTCTTATTTATCCATTTTTTAATGTGACTCATGCTCCACTAAACCGGGAGTCCGCTTCCGTCAACTGCTCCATTCTCTTTCCTTCCGCTTTCCTAAAACCTTCTTGACAACTTGTGGTACAGCACCGCCTTGGCTCCGTCCCCAGATCTGCCTGCTCCGTGACCTTTGTCGATTTCCCAAGGATGGTACCCATCACTTGTTTATCGCCGGGCATTTGCTGCTCTATGTGCACAAATGACGGAAGCCACATTTATTTACACCGACAGATCGAAAACATTAGGTGTAGGGAGCGCCTATATCGTAGGCGACACCCCAAATCACTTTTGGCTTCCCCACCAATGTTCGGTTTATACTGTGGAGCTTTACGCTGTTCTCCAGGCTGTCCACTACATCCGCCGCCATCAGTGGATACAGTACGTTATCTGCTCAGATTCTTTCAGCTCTCTCCTCAGTCTCCAAGCTCTTTACCCTGTGCACCCTCTGGTCCACCAGATTCAGGACTGTCTGTGCTTTCTCCACCTGGGGGGTGTCTCGGTGGCGTTCCTCTGGCTTCCGTGACACGTTGGTATCTGTGGAAATGAGGTGGCAGATACTGCAGCCAAGGCTGCAGTCTCTCTTCTTCGGCCAGCTATCCAATCGATTCCCTTCGCTGATCTACGGAGCATTTTATGTTGTAGTGTTGTTAATTTATGGCACGCTCATTGGTTGACGCTTCCCCATAATAAATTGCAGGACGTGAAAGCTCTTCCTTGTGCTTGGACCTCTTCCTCCTGAACGCGTCGTCGGGAGGAGGTAATTTTATCTTGACTCCGGATAGGACACTGTCTTCTTAGCCATCGACATCTTTTAAGCGGCAATCCTCCCCCACTCTGTCCCCACTGCACTCAGCTGTGGATGGTAAGACACCTTTTAATTGAGTGCCCCTATTTTAATCTGTTACGCTCCCGTCTACAGTTATCGCCTGATATATCGTAAATTTTGGCAGATGACACGCGCTCAGCCGATCGCGTTCTCGAGTTTATTAGTGCCAGTGAAATGTCAGTCATTTGAAGCTTTTTTTGGGGACAACCAACCCCTTTCTGTAGTGGATTTTTAAGCCTTCCTTCTCCTTTTAGTTTCTCCAATTTTATGACTTTCGTTCCCATTGCTGCTGGTTCCCATTTTCGGTTTTTTACTGTTTCCTAAGTCACGGACTGGGCGCTAATGACCATAGCAGTTTTGCGCCCTAAAACCAAAACAAAAAAAAAGCTCCATTAAATGCTTAAATTACGTAGCATAGAATGTCTAAATGTTCTCCTTAAAGGCAGCACTAATTAAAATATCACCTACATAATGCTGAGTGTGTTAAAAATTCTTCTCTTAGAACTTCTGTAAGTTCTGTTATAAAGGCCGCTGATGATCCTGACAGACCGAAGGGTATTCATTTAAACAGGTAACATCTTCCATTCAACAGAAAGTCTGTATTTTTCCAGCTATACCTTCATTTTCCAGTTGATCTCGTTTTACAGTAAACCACATCACTGCACCATAAGCATCAGTTAGTAAATGAACACTGAAATCCCTTTTTTCTACAGTGTGGATTGGATTAGATAGAACCATCAATATCTGAGTGTTAAATTACCTGATTCTCCAACTTACCTTTAATTACTTTATTAACTACTGCTTTCTAGGGCAAGGGTACTGGATACAATATACTATAGAATGACTCATGATTCTTAACTACAGTTCAACAAGTGCAACATCTGATCAGCTGAGGTGTTTTTAAAATAGATCAACATAACACCTTAATATTTCTACCTGTTTCTTCCATTTAGCTACAGGCATGTCCACTAATAACTGAATCATACTGTGAGTATTAGTCAGAGCATCATCATCATTATTATTCACCTGGAGCTCAGTATCTTCCTCAGACTTATTTAAAGTTGCAGTTTCCCCATTTGTCGAAAACGAATAAGCTCATATTTATGATTGCAGCTCCCTAATCGTCTCCCTTGTTGAATCCTGAAACACTCTCCTCTTCTGTTCCCTCCACTAGTCACATAGAAATGAAGTGTAGGGGAATGCATTTACAAATCTATTCAGAATCAGTCAATTCTGATGGATAAACTGATATTAAGTGACCCAAAAATGAACACATTCTGATCACACACACTTTCCTGAATTCTGAATTTTAACAGTGCTTGGCCTTCAATTATACAGGGTACTTTCCCGGCTCCATATCATGTGAAAATCAACACCTATTTCTCTTGGGCACTGTTCGTATTGTATATGTTTCACAGATTTTTTTTTTGGTTGATATCAGGTAATGCAGCACAATTTCTAAACAAATTAAAAGTATTTTCAATATTTTTGAATCTGCTTAGGGTTATTCAAAAAGATTACATAGAAATTGATGCAACATTTTTTCCCAAAATGCTTCGTCAAATTGAGGTGCCATTTAATCCAATGTTACACATTTGAAGGAGGCCAAATTTTTACCAGATATGCACAATATGATGGCTGAGGTGCTAGATCTATTTAATTCCACCTATTATGTATATTAAAAGGATGAAAACATTATCTCTTACATTTTAACCTTTACAATTTTTTCCTAATAAAAATGTTACATTCTCTATAAAGTTGATTCTGCAATATAGCTTGTGTCTACTACCTACCTATGGATTATTGCAAGTTAAAGAAAAAAATTAGAGCAATGCTATATAACTTTAGGAAATATTTGTACCTGAAATCTGAAAAATACAGGTTGTGTGAATGAAGATATGAGTACAATTAAATCGTACCTCAGAACATTCCTGAAGCATATTTTTCATCCTGCAGCATTTCTTCTCATTCAAGCTTCCTCTTGGCTCTCCTTTTAGCACTTCTTGCTTCTTCGGTAACTTCAGGAGCTGAATCTTTAAGCTTCATGCACCCATTCTCCGTCACACATAAGCAATTGATCTTCCATATTAGATCCACATTTTATGCCTAAATTTCTCAGAGCTTCCAACTTTCCTATCATTCCATCATTGAAACACATCACTCCCTCTAGTACACCATTTTATAATGTATTTAGTCATACAAAAACATTCTTGCATTATCTTCCCATATGCAATGGTTGTAACATTCATGTTTATTCTGGGTGCCCCCATGAAGACGTTTACTACGCAAAACAAGATCACTCACATCTCTCAAAATTAGCTATATATTATTCATAACAGGCTCAGGAAGAGAATACTTATAACAGTATATTTGACCACTTTTTTGCTTTATTATAACCACACCAAGAGTCTGCTCCTCTAGGGCAAAGTCCATGAACAGGGTGGTCATCTGTGGGCAACTCATGAAAGTAGGTGACCCAGAGAGCTTTTCTCGTTGCTGTAACGTCTTCAGATTGTTATGGACTAGCCATTAGATGACCTGCACCTCTGAATTAAGCTCTATTTCAGTTTCTGTCAATCTGCTTTGGCCAGACAGATTTTCCATCCACTAGCAACTTTCCTTTCATTTATCTTCATAGCTTCCTCAATCTACCACCCATCCTCTTTTGCATATGTCCACAACACTCCAGTTTTGTTACCAAGATATCACCATAGACATTGAACTCATTAATTTTGTTGAAAGCTTTAGTCACCATCGCCTAGGTACTTCGTATAATTAACATTATAAATGGGCACTGACCTTTGAAATATTTTTAGAGTTCCATAACACTAGATACCTCCACTGTAGCCACCATAATTCTTAGAACACTTATGTTCAGTATGTCCAGTGTTACCATCACAGGTGTGGCAGTACTTAGATAAGCACTCAACATCAAAAACTTTTCCATTCTCCAGAGAAGTTCCACTTCAAACACCATTCAAGAAATAATGTCCTTGGCGTTGCCATGTCCCATCAAGTGCAACAGCAAAGTCCCTGGTTCCACTAATATTTACGGTTTCTTCTACCGCACGTTTCATAGATGTTTTAGACACAACAGTCAAGGCACCTAAAAGTATTTTTATGTACTTGTTGAACCTAGTTTGAGGAAGAGGTAGGTCCATCGAACCACAAAATATTTGAGTAGCCTTTTCCCCTTTTTTGTATTGCACACATGCAGGCACTAACTTTAGATTTACACCATATGTATCATGCACAATGTTCAAAGTCATTTTTGAGGTTATTTATTGGAGGATGTACACAGAACTACTTTTGATGCTAAACCCTTCCAGACAGCCTACACCATCACACTGCTTAAATTTCCCCCACTTCCTTTATCAAAGAAGATAAAATGCCATCAACAACAACAAATCCACTACAAACAGCATCATTGCTAACACACAAATTTTAATCACTGGGTGGCGTGGTGGGAGTGTCTCCCCTAAAGAAATGATACATAAGTTACTTTAAACAGTGTGGCTTCCTTCTTTGTATATGTAGCACTCGAGCAACAAACATTCAGCAACATGTGGGTAAACTGTTTCAACAAAACAGAGGTAAATACTAACAAAGGTAATAAATTACAGGCACTAGAAACCTGCATTGTTACTAACATATACAATGTATCATACAAATAATCACTGGAAACAGTTTACAGTTGTTTCCAAAATAATACTGGTTTTTGCAACAGAAATAAAGGGGGTGTGGTGGCATACATGTCCATAACTGTAAATTTTGCTATACTTAGGTCATTTTTCATTTGAAACCCTGTAATGTACATCTATCAATGTAATCGGGAAAGACTATAGAATTTATTAAAGTCATTAAAAAAAATTTCTATTTTTCCACCAATTATAAGTACCCAGTATGATTAATGGGTTTACTTAGATTGTTTACAGCGATGGTAATATGAAAGTTACTAACAGGAAATACAGCAAATGCAAGGAGGTAGATTTTCCACAATAGTTCTCATCCTCCTCAACGAAATGGCTGCTGCATCCATAATTCAGCATATTTGGACTTCCACAAAAGGCATTAAACTGTATTTATGATGCTATGTTTCCTCCCTCTATAAATCTTCTTACACTTCAGTGATAGGTTTGCACTTTGTGGTGTTCATTGTGACTTCTGACCCATTTCTGACAACTTCAGGTTTGGTGTGACCTATTTCCAAAACTTCATTTAGTTGGCTGAATCATGACTTCTCGTATTATGACTTCAGCTTCTGGAAATTCTGGCCATTGGTTTTGCACTCTTTCTCTGGCGTATGTTGGGATTTTTGGTTTTTAATTCTGTTTCTTTTCACAAAACCAAAATGTGTTTAAGAATGTGGCTTAAAATTCTTCACCTATGGCATAATTTTTGTTTCTGAAATGTGTGAACTGTTTGAACCCAACCATGGCACACATCCTGTGCCCTTTTTTTATTGTCCTGAAAGTTCTGTTATCTACAATTATTTGAGTTGCATTATGAATGTTAGTCTCTACTTTGCTTATTGCTGCATTAATGTTGTGCAGTGGAAGCTCTCCATTTATTCCATGGACACTTCCTCATAGTGTATGAATTGCTGGTGGATTTCATCTTCTCCAGTACACACTACCACACACCCACAAACACTATTGACATTTTTTGCCATGGGCGCTACTGCACATTAATGCTGTCAGGGATATTAGATTCAAAGATGTATGGGTACTTTTCCCTTCAATTGGTACAGTGGTACTTTGTAACTATGACATCACTTTCTAGTCACTTTCTTCTTGCACAAAGCTGATTCCCATTATTTGTATGACTTAATTGTTGGACAACCATGTTGATAACATGCATAAACAGTATCTTTCCTAGAATTAGGCCTTCGGTTAGACTAATGCTTCAATGTTGAGTTGACATGTTTTAATACTTGGTCTCACTTCTGTAGATCTTTGTCCCTGGTAAAGAGCTATTGATGTGATGAGTCATTCCATCCCTAACATATGTACTTCTCATGTAGTTGGGAGATTAGCCACAGCTTCACAACTGACAGAAGGTTAATAAAATTATATATTATGTTGGATAAGTAGTTTTAAACATAGATTACAACATAGTGATTCTAGAGAAAGTTATGTAGTTTAGTTTTTAATAGATATTTACTATTCCATAAGATTTTCAGCTCAGTGGGAAGGAGGTCGAGAGTTTTTACAGCAGCATACATAGCATATCTCTGCAGCAGAGACAGTGTACATAATTCTTTGTTTAGACACACCTGTGAATTCCGGAATTCTGTCACCAAGGATCCAGTCTCCAGGAACATGATACATTAGAAAAATAAGTGTTGAGAAGCAGTAGTAAATATTCTCAGCTGGCTAAATTATTTGCAATGGGAGTTTCATGGACTCATTCTATATATGACTATTTTCACTGCTCAGTAGATTCTAGTTTAAGGAAGAGTTCCCCCATGACATATTTCTATGTGACGCTATAGAGTGCACAGAAGCAGAATAAGCTACCTGTCTGACCCCTTCATCATCCAGAATGAGAGAGCAAAAGCTGCTGAGCTCACTCTGCTCAGTCTGATAAATGTGACATTACTTCCATGATTTGCAGTGGATGTCAATGCGCAATAACTCCATGGTATCAACTGATAATATGGTGCTTATTCACTTTCACTGAGTGTTTGTCTGGCTTTTTGTGACTTCATGTAAATTGCATAAAATTTATCATGTTTAGGTTGGCAGGAAGGGAGTCAACGAACCTGTTACAGAAGTTTCGTGAAATGTCATTGGAGACGGTGTTTGACAGATATTCTGTTAAAACGATGGTGTCATCTGTAACAATGGTACATTTCCACTATACAGCATTCACTACTGCAGGCAGATCTTAGCATAAATGAGAGACGCTGAAGGACTCAGGAGGACAGAAGTTGTTTCTTTACCCAAACACAGTTCTGGCAGTATTACTAAATTACTAATCAGGTTCATTACACACAGTACCAGTTGCATGTAGCCTATATAAGTGCTTTCTTTGATTCTCAGTATTTCATACAAATGTAGAGTGAATTTAAATCCCTGCCATAATTTAGTACTTACATCTTACAAGAAAAGTTTAACCCTGTGGGATGAGTATTACAGTCAGAAACTGTGCATACATGTCTCGCAGCAGTGTAGCTCAAGTTACGCGATTTATACACACTGTATATATCCAAAGTTTGATAATGAGAGCACTTGGTGATTTCCAAAAACTGCAAACATAATTTCAAACCTCTCCTAAATGCTCAATGTCAGAACATAGTTGTGCATTTGCAAAGCAGTCAGAAGTATGAAGTTGTTTTATACATTGTAGTTTAAGTCTTTTAACATACTGAGTATGATTTATGTGGAAGATACTTATTATGCATCATAATTTGAGCATATTTTTACAATAATGTGGCTCGTCACTCGTGCCTGGAATTATCTTATGCAGATGTAACAATAATATACATCCTAAACGATTACTAAGTATTATTAGAAATTTCAGTTATAGGTTTCTCTTCTAAATGTACTTCACAGATAAGTAATGGATACATGTTTGCTGAAATGTATTATGCCAGTGTTCTAATAATCTAAATGTTAGTAATCTGTTACAAGCTTACATGCATTAAAACTTGAAAAAGCAGTTCATGATCTATGTACATTTCTACTAAGCAGCAATGTTTCTAGATTGACACAGCTCTTCAGTATTATAAAATATGCATCATATTAGTATAGTCAAGTATGAGATGGCAATTGTAAGTGACTGGATATTATCAGTCTTCTCACTGCATACAGGTGTTGCTAACATTCCAGTAACAGGGTTTGTACCATTTTGGTCTATTTTAGAATGTAAGATTCAACTGACACTAATTGGCACAACAGAAAACTATGTAATCTGTCTTGGCATATAGTATCAGAAGACATGTATATTAATTTTTAATGTGTCTGCGGTGGAAATTGGAAGAGCTGATTCTCTCATTCTGTGTGTTGATGTTACTGGTAGATTTGATTAGTTGTGGTTTACACATGATCCAGTATGGTTCTGAGGTGAAACGACAGGATCTTCATACCTGAATTATACTAGGTATGGATATTTTCACATACTGTACTGCTCCTTCCTTTGTATTTTATACAGAACATACTGTTGTTCATGTGTGCCTTTGTGTGGGCTGTTCGTTATCTGTATGTCACATCTCATGAAACATGGTGCATATTTTTCAGTACAGTCTACAATGGACGATGTTTTCTTTTATAAAATGATTATCATATTTGGAGACTGTGGATGTGCATATAATCAAACTTGGTCAATGTAGCTACAATAACTGCTGGTCAAGAAGGTATGGGAATTTGTTAATGACATTGTAAATATGTGATTGTCATTAGTTTTTAAATTTTATTTATTCATAGAAAACTTACTTTAGCATAATTTAGAAACTCAGTAATATAACATTCCATAAATTCCTCTGTGTTAGGTAACCTGTGTATACAGGTAATTACCATATTTTGTGTTTGTTAAATTGTTATCTGCGCACATTCATACCATTACCACAATAGCAGTATGTTTTCTAGTGTGTCTCAACTTTGATATTTCTGTATGATGCTTTTCTATATGACAGTCTGCATTTGTAACCCAACGTAGAAGGGGCATTCACTAAGTAATGCAACATATTTCTATTCCTGGCCGATGTCAGTTCGAAAAAATGTGCATGAAACATCTTCGGCTTTGATGAAACTATAGGGGCTGAAGGAATATTCCACAAAGTTCCAATAAGTGGCAGCACTATTTGTGCCTTAAAATTTGTCTGTAACAGAGGTATGTTCCAAGCAGAGCCCTGCTGAGTTTTCAGTGCAAAACCAGACCACTTTAGTTATTCATAGGCACTTGCAGAATATCTACAGAGACCTGGAAAAAAAGTGTGCCATTTGCACACTGTTGTGACTGCAATGTTGGAACATGCAAACACTCTGATTGTGATCTGGCAATCACAATGGATGGAACACCTTGCTGCTCAGCTGGACATGTCTGTTGTTAGTGCAGACACAGTTGTCCACCAGTTAGGGTACTCAAAGATGTGCCCTGCTCTGTTCTGCCAAACTGGAGATGGTAAAGACCAACAAACAACCATCTGTGCCAAACTGACTGTGCATTAGGAGGGTTATAGTGATAATCTTTGTTGAATCTTGTCAGATAGTGCAACACTTTGAACTGAGAAACAAAACAGCAATCCACAGAGTAGTGCCACATCACCTCCTCTGAAGAAAAAGTTCAAAGCTTCATCCTCAACCAATGAAGTCATGGTGGTGGTCTTCTGAAATTTTGAAGTTGTTATTCTTTGTGCTTTTCTCCATCATAATGTAGTGTTTTCAACTACCATCAGGAAGTTGAAAAATGACTTCAGCATGCACATCACCACAAAAATGGAAATGAACTATTCCTTCTCCATGGCATTGCAAACCACGCCAAGTCTGCACACTTGAGAGGAGCACACATACTTCATTGGGACAAAGAAACGAAAGCCAGAAGGTGCGATATCCAGACTGTTGTGTGGACAAGGAAGAATTATCCATTGAAGGACGCTCGCTACAGAAAGCAGTGTGTGGATGATATAGTAGTTGTTGCAGCAACAAGATGGCACCAACGTCAAGCAGTAGAATTGTCTCTCAGGCATACAAGTCCTCCCTGTAAGGTGGCATAAGGCCATCAGATTGAACAGAAATTATGCTGAAAACTCAGGTTTTGTATCAAAGACCATAGGAAATTATATGGTGTTATGGAATCCTGAATAGAACCAACCTGCTTTCTGAAAAATTGTTGCATTACTTACTGAATATCCATCATATAATTAAGCATTTTAGACAATCTGGTGTTCCAATTTAGTAATGTAGGACATACTATTTTGTGTATTATGATCAGCTCAAACAAGCTGCATAGTTATTTCAATTTTAATAGGTGTCAAGACATTTCTTTTAAAACTTGTTATTTAATGTCAGCTGAGTTGTAGCCTGTAGTGACTACAGAGGCCTGTTACATGTTATATTTCATTAATGTGTCTGTGTTGTAAAAATAAAATTTCAAAAAATTTAATATCAGCAAGTTATTACTTGGAAGGAAAATCTAACAGCATACATCAGTGCATAAAGTGCTGTTACATTTTTGAATAATTTAATGTTGCACTTCTGTGCATCTACCCATTGTTAATTGTATCATGACCAAACAATGTACTTGTGATGTTAGTGACATACATATGACTGTTCTGTTTATGGCAAGTGGTATTTGACCATATTTAAAACCAAAGATCAGGTCAGATTTAATACTGTGAAATTTAAATGTTTATGCTGAGCCAACAAGTTGACACAATGCCTTGTTCTCTATCACCTTTCTAGAAATGTCTGACATTACTTCCACTTACTTGTGTCAGACATATTCTGTTTCCTTTCCTGTCGGTCTCTCTTGACCAACTCTTGATCTTTTCGACCCCAATGGTATTAGGTTGCGAGGCCAGAGGGTGTCTTTCATTTTCTTTATTTAATCTTCTCTGTGATGGATGGAGGACATGCTCATCTATTGAAGAACAAGAACAAGATGAAGAGGAAGTAGTTGTGATACTATTTTGTATCTCCTCAGTGTCTGGAGAAACCTTTAGCAATGCTTGTATCAGAACAGAGTGATGACCATGCTGTGGTGGAGCATTATTAAATTTCTGTGAAGTTGTGCAAAAGGCTGGACATCCCTGATGGACACAAAAGTAATTTGGAGGTGCCAGATGTTTGGAGAAGACTGAAATAAAAATGAGGACAGGACTTTGTGATGGGGCAGTGTTGAAAGTATATGAGGTACTGCTGTATCTCCTCACAAGAGAGTATCTTCTTGCTAAACAGTTTCCCAGATGCTACTGTGTTCAGAGTAATGTCTCACATCCCAGTCCTCATGGATGTCTGCCCTGCTCCTATCATTTGTATTTTGGTGTCCATCATTGTCATCATGGGTGAATGTTCTCTAAGGCTGCTAACAGGAAGATGACAAGAGGTCCAGCTAGCATTGACAGATGCCTGAAGTACCTTTACCTGCAGCCTATCACTTGGGGTAGGCACCAAACTGTCTCACATCAGAAGCCCTACTTGCTGAGCATCACACTTTTTCCAGCCATTTACATGCCTCACCTTCCCAAAAATGTGCATCAGCATTATAAAAACCAGAGCACAAATGTATGAAGGGTAGTTCACGAGTTTCATCAACTACAAGTTGTGGATTCTCAATCACGCATTGACATTGTAGTTACTCACAGAACTTCATATTGGTCTGAATGCAATGTTAAGTGGTTGTGGATATCACTATTGTCTGGTGTGGAAGGAACCAACTTAAAATAAATATTGTGCAAGTTGCCAGTGTTATCCCTGCACTTCAGATGTGGAATTCCCTTCCAGATGTTTTAAAACACACCCAGTGAGACCTGGTGTAGTTAGGCAGGATCCCATAACGTCAGAATTAAATGGATAAAAGAAGTGGTAAAGTCACTATTTTGGTCATTTATTTATTTAGTCTTAAATACCATATGCTCTTGGGATATTTTCATTGGTGTTACATACATTTAATGTAAAATATGCAATCTGTTGTAAAACTGCCACAGATTTCTCTTTCTGTACCCAGGGCATGTCAGAATTCCTATTACATGTGTGTAAGAGTTATAGAAGGGACTTTGTACATTTACAGACATGGGTTCATTAATGAAATCTGGTGGATAAAGTTTTCTCTACAACCTCTCTGTAATAGGAATTGTGAAACACTCTGGATTTTTAGTGACTAGATGGATGGCATGTGTTGAGTGTAGACTTAGTGAGGCTCGATAGTCACAAAAATCTCGCACTTAAGAAGCTTTGCTTTAGTCTTACCTAATTGATATAAATATGCAATAATACAAAAACATCATTATTTGGTGAAGTCCATACAATTCTCAGTTTAGATATTTTTGTAGTAATATTACCCCAGTTTGGAGTTGTCAGTTATTGACTTCCATGTTTCCCTTTTAAGTTCAGTATTACAGTGGCAGAGAATGTGACTGAAACACAACAGGTAATATTACAATAGTTAATTCATAAATATATTCTGAGTGAATGTGCTGTCAGCAAGAATGTATATATGTTACACTTACTCTGTTAGAACAAACTTTTTGTGGTTCACAAGTTACTGCAATAATGTCTTTGTATTCATAATATCATCCCTGTTGTGATAATCATATGTACACCAATTATAGTGATATTTGCATGTTCCTGTTGTTCATAAGTGAAAATTTAGTACCCTACCATCTGGATTTTGTAAAGGTATCAACAAATTTCCAAATGTTCAGACTCTGATGCCCTTTTATACACAGGAGTTAATCTTCTGACTGGTTTGCAAATAAGTTAATGAGCTCAATGTTTCACTTAAAGCATAATTGCGAACATTTGCTTAACTTTTTCTTCCTTACATGCTTGAAGTCATCAGAAGTCCTTAAGTGCACTCATTCTGAAATACTCAACAAATGTTACACTGCCTTGACAAGCACACAGTTTCCCACTGTACTACTGGCCAATATCTACTCGCTAAGACACACAACCTTACGTTAAAAATGTCTTGTTGTGTTTAAGTCCATCAATAACTAAGCAAAATGTGTTTGTAGTTCCTGGAAGGCATTAATTAGGCACCTTGTGACTGGTACTCAGTTCCTGGATATACAACCGAATCTCCAGTACCATGGTGTAAGACTTAACTTGAAGGTCAGTTACTGCAATAACATTAGTTTAATATGTGATGTCATTCGTTATGTGACTTCTGTGCATACAAAGTTAGTTTCACAATACTGTCTGATTGTAAAGTGACTTATTATGTCAAAGAAGCCTTGAGTTATTAATATAGTGCATCATTAGGGCTCTTGTCTGTTTTTATTACACTAGCCGTTGGCTACAGGTTTTTCTACATCAGATGCATGTGTCCATGCATGTCCACTCTATGCACATTTCTTACTTAACATTTGAGAATTTTGGGTATATGAACGGTGGTTAGGGTAGATCTTGTTTCTGTACATGGTTGTTGGATGATCATAAATCATTAACTCAATCCATTAATTCATGTCTAATGTTAGAAGCAGTTCCCAGGTAGGGAATTTTCTTCATTCCCCTGTGTCATATCTTTACTTCAACACACGTTTCATTCTTCTTGTGATACTGATCACTGCAATACAGGGGACCAAGTAGTTGTTTGAATACAAACTTCTGTCAGTGGATACAGGACTCGTAGCATGTGAGTGTGGACTACCACAATCCAAAGACACACAAATACCATCAAAAGCAGGAGACAGCTGTTTCCATAAGCGGTTCCTACGTGATTTGCTTGTAATTATGTTGGCAGATCGGATTGGTCATTACCATGATGGTGAGCTGCAGTAGGTTTGATATAGCAGCTTACTCCCATTGACTGGTTGCCTTGCAATGTAAGGGAAGTTAGACATGTTTGTGCACTTCCATTCTTCCACTGTTCTTCTCTATTAGTGTGATTCAGTAGCTTTATGATTGGATAGAAGGCAAAGATCTGGAGTGTTTCTCTAGAATGTTTCTAAATGCTTTTAATGTGCCTATTTACAGAGATTGCTATACACATATTCATTTCCTGTGTTGGATTAAATGTACTAAGCAATCAGTAGGAATAAATGTAATCAGTACCAATGTAGAAATTTCTTCTTAAATCAGGATAATGAAGTATTGGTGCCTCATGCAGCTGGTTTTTAATTAACTCAAATGCTTCTTGATATTCCTTATTCCATTTCCAGATGGAGGACGACTTGTGAAGATAAAAAAAATTGAGGATGAGTACTGTGATAGAAATTGCATGAAATGAGAGATTTTCAGTTGTCTACAGCTTAGTTGTGGAGGAAAATTTGTCACTGGTTTCATTTTCATCAGATCAGATTTGATTCCACACAAAGAAATTACCTGCCCAGGGAAATTGTTTTGCGATTTGGCAAATACTTATTTATCCATCCTTAATGTGACTCTTGCTCCACTAGATACTTCAATTACGTGGCATAGAATGTCTAAGTGTGCACCCTAAAGGCAGAACTAATTAGTATACCACCTACATAATGTTAAGTGTGTCAATAATTCTTCTCTTTGAACTTCATTAAGTGCTGTCATAAAGGCCACTGATGATACTGACAGACCAAAGGCTATTCTTTTAAAATGGTAACAACTTCAACTCCACAGAAAGGCTGTGTTCTGCCTGCTATACCGTAGTCTTCTAGTTGGTCACATTGTACAGTAAACTGCATCATTTCTCCATGAGCATCAGTTAGTGAATGCATACTGCCATCTTCTTTTGTTACAGTGTGGATTGGAATAGGACATTACCTACCTGAGTTATAAATTAGCTGATTCTCCTAAATATTCTTAATTGCTTTATTAACTACTACTTTCTAGGGCAAGGGCACTGGGTACAATTTGCTATGGAATGACTCGTGATTCTTAACTTCAGTTTCACAAGCGTATCATCTGATCGGACCAGGTGTTCTTCAAACAGATCAACATAACACCCTATATTTTTACCTGTTCCTCCCGTTTAGTTTCAGGCATGTCCACTAATGATTCATTCACACTTTGAGTACTAGTCAGAGCATCATAGTCATTCTTATTCTCCTGCAGACCAGCATTTCCTCAGACTTACTTGAAAATGCAGTTCCCAAGCTCATAATTAAGAATGGAGCACTCTAATCGTCACCCTTGATGAATCCTGAAACTATCTCCTCTTCTGTTCATTTTGTCTGGCTAGTGGAAGTAAGTGTGAGAGAATGCATTTATAAAGCTATTCAGAATCAGCCAACTCTGAGAACTAAACTGGTATCAAGTGATCCAAAAATGAGTACTCTGCTTGTACATACTCTCCTGAATTCTGAAACCTAACAGTGCCTGGCCTTTGGTGAGATTGCATTGATTGTTTACAGCAATGGCAATATGGAAATGATAAACAGGAAATATTCAAAATGCAAGGATGTAGATTTTCTGTAATAGCTCCCGTCTTGCTTGCATGAAAGGCTTTAAAATGTATTCATGTTTCCATTTCTTCCTTCCTCTATAAATCCTTATTCACTTCAGTGACAGGTTTCCACTAGGTTGTATTCTGACTCATTTCTGACAATTTCAGTTTCTGAATGGCCCGCTTCCAAAATTCATTTAGTTTACTGTATCATAACTTCACAAATTACGACTTCAGTTTTGGAATATCTGGCCATTGGTTTTGCACTCTGTCTGTGGCATATGTTGGAAGTATTCCATTTTCAATCCTGTTTTTTTTTTTTTTTTTCACAGAACTAAAATTTCTTTAAGAAGGTGGTTTAACCAAAATTTATTGCAATTGTGAAGAATTTAAATGAATCGTCCAGGTATTTGCTTAACATGACATGAGGTTAATGCACATGTCTACTTTGCCCTGTTTGGTTTAATGCTTCTGAAATAAATGTTTGAACTGTTTGAACCCAACCAAGGTGAACACCCTGTGCCCTTTTTTATTGTCCTGAAAGTTCCATTATCTACAGTTGTTTGAGGTGCATTGTCAATGTTAGTCCCTATTTTGTCTAATGCTGCATTAATCTTGTGCAGTAGAAGCTCTTTATTTATTTCTTTTCACCCTATGTCACAGTCTGTGGATTTCCGGTGGATTTTTTCTTCTCCAGTATGCACAACCTCTACAGACCTTTCTTGCCACATGTGCTACTGCACATTGATGCTTGCTAGACACTTTCCTCCTGTATGTACCTGATCTCCATTATTAGTATGACTTTGTTGTTGGACAACCATGTTGATAACATGCTTAAACAGAATCTTTCCTAGAATTTGGCATTTGGTTCAACTAATGCCTTCATTGTTGAGTTGACAAGTTTTAATACTTGGTCTCACTTCTGTAGGTGTTAGGCCCTGGCAAAGAGCTTTTGATGTGATGAGTCATTCCTTCCCTGGCTGGTATGTACTTCTCATGTAGTCAGGAGGTTAGCTAGTTGTGTTGGTTTTTTAGTAACACCCAGAGATTACGTGTAGGGTCCTTTAAGGTTGACATGTGCACGTGTGAAGCCGCATTGCTCCCTGAAGTACTTTTACTAACCTTTTGTCATGTGCAGGGAGGAGACCCCCCCCCCAAGAGGGATCATTGCTGACAAAATTTTATTACATTAAATTTTTCCACGCATCATGTTCGGCCGTAGCCGGCTTGGGCATACTGTGGTGGAAGGTGCTGGCCTGAAGACCATGGTCGGCACATTCCTCCCACGTGCTCCTCGGTCAGACTAAAGTCCCACAGGTTGGTTGCGCTGACGGGGGTATGCTACTAGCAAGGCGCGTTGGCGGAATCAATCCTCCAATCGGAGACTAATCGTGTGATCACGTGGGGATGCGGCCGGGAGTGGCAGGGCGGCTTGGAAATAGCTCCGCGCTCTCTTAGCTTCTGACCTCAGCCCCGAGTAGTTGCTCCTCTAGCCTCTGCCTCTCTGATGAGCAAACGGCAACCCCTCTTGAGGCTGCTCAGCCCTACGTAGGCACCACTGTACCATCATTACAAGAATAAACTGGGTCCATTCCACTTATTTTAATTTTCATTTTACAGCGCCCTCTGCTCCTGACTTCTATCCTGACGAACAGTCAGTTATGAAAATTGTTAGTTATCTCTTATGTTCGATAAGTAGTTTATAAACATATTGTATAACAGTCATTAAAGATACAGTTATGGAATAGTAAATAACTATTCAAAACTGAACTATATGAGGAAACTACATAAGGTTTTCAGCTCAATGGGAAGGAGGTTGAAAATTTTTACAGCAGCATGCATAGCATCTCTCTGCAGCAGTGACACTGCACACAATTATTTTGTTTGGTGCCACACATGTGAATTGCTGAGTTCTGTCACCAAGGATCCAGTCTCTAGCAACAAGATTTTCTGTGGTGTATTAAATGTAATAAGTGTACCAGTGGGAAACTCTTTCATAGCCTCTCAGTCAAACACCACTGCATTTTGTAACAGGCCTACTCTCCACTTTATCACCCTTAAGAACACACAGTTGCAGTAAATGCTTGTACACAACAGAACAACCCACATAAGCCGCAATCTTATTGGCGGATGTGGTCTCCCCGACTGCTGATTTGACTCGTGCAGCAGTTAACATCCTGTTGCAGCTTATCACTGTTTTCAACTTTTATTAGAACTATCAAATCCTCAGCAATTAGATAAATTTATGTTCTTCTACACTTACATGCATTATGTTCAACTGCTTTGCCATTTGACCACTTTACCTAGAGTACCATCTGCTAATGACGCTGTAATACACAGAAACGTATTATCGGTTAGGAACTCTTGGACGATACATGTTGACTTGGACTGAATTTCTATTTAGTATGGTGAACAGCAACTTGTTCCACATGTAAAAAATGTAAGTGGATGTGGATGAGTAGGAGAAACAAGCCATTAACATTAAAATACAGTATCGGTACTGTGATGCTTGACACAATCTACATCCACATGACTGATCTGCATTTCAGAATAAAGTGCATGGCAGAGGGTTCATTGGCCAACCTTCAAGCTATCTTTTCCGTTCCATTCATGGACAAAATGGCGAAAAATGAACACTTTAGTCACACCATGTGAGCTCTACTTTAATTTGTGGTGGTGGTGGTGGTGGTGGTGGTGGTGGTGGTGGTGGTGATGCTGAATATAATCATATGTAGGTTGGTGCCAACAAAATATTTTCACATTAGGAGAAAACTAGTGATTGATGTTTCATTGGAAGATCTCACTGCAATGAAGATCATCTTGGTTTTAATGATTGCCACACAGATTCGCTTATTATATCCATGACACTGTCTCCCCCTATTTAACTATTATACTAATTGTGTGGCTCTTCTATGGACGGATGTTTTTCCTCCGTCAATAATATGATGCGGATCTCACAAAGCACAGCAATACTTCAGAAGATGGTGGACAAGGTTGATTACATGAAGTCCCTGTTGTAGACCTGTGGCACTCTCAGTGTTCTGCCAATAAATTGCAATTGTTGGTTTTGTTTCCTCACAACATTGTCTATATGACCATCCAATTTAATTCGTCTGTAATTGTAATTTATAGATATTAAGCTTGATTGACAGCCTTTAGATTGATAAATTATCAAACTGAAATTTAGTGGGTATCCCCTCATACTCATGTGAATGATCTCATTTCTCCTTATTGAGAGACAATCACCACTCTTCACACCATACAAATATATTGTATAAATCATTTTGCAATTTGTATTGATCATCTGATGACTGTGTTTGATAGTAAATGACAGCATCATCTCCTAACAATCTAAGAGGACTGCTCAGATTGCTTCCTAAATCATTTGTGTAGATCAGGAACAGCAGAGGGCCTATAACACTCCGGTGGAGATCACCAGATGTTACTTCCATTTTACTCGATGGCTCTCCATAAATTATTATGGTCTATGACCTTTCTGACAGGAAATCATGAATCCAGTGCATAACTAAGATGTTACAACCATGCAATTTCATTAGAAGTTGTGTCTAAGGAATAGTGTCGAAAGCCATCTGGAAACCTAAAAATATGGCATTAGTTTGGATCCTCCTGTCAATCTCAGTTACTTCGTGGAAGTAGTGTGAATGTGTTGCCTTGTTTAATGAGAAAAACATTTTCAGAATCCATACTGACTGTGTATCAACAGATTGTTTTCCTGGAGCAAATGGGTGTGTATGATTACTAACTTTGGAGTTATTGTATAAGCATACTCTGAAAAAAACCTGAGTGGCATGCAATCTGGACCAGAGTAATGTAAGCTGCTTCTCAACATGGAGAATACCTGCTACCAAGTTATTCATGTTCGCATTCATTCTTGATTTGAATACTGAAATATTTTCTTGCTTTTTGAGACTTTCAGCAAAGAGAACTATGCTTTCTGCAACTCAGCTTTAGTCTCACTTCATCAGTAACATCACTATTGTTATCGCACAGTGAAGGTATTGATTCCATGTTGGTGTTGTTGTACTTTACATACGACCAGAACCTCTATCGATTCTGCCAGTTTTAAGGGCAGTTTCATTGTGGAAACTACTAAAAGCCTCTCGCACTGGGAGTTTGTGGTTTTACAATTGGCATGCGTTTCTTCATAGCTTTTGTAATAGTGTTCTGATCTGTCTGTCTCGAGTACTAGGTGGGACCTCTTAATAATTTATTTTGTACATAGCTCTGAACTGCTGTTGATTCCATTTATTTGTATCCATGATCTCTGGTCTAGGTGTACATAGTCAGATCAGATGGAGTTCAGGCTGCCTCTTAGAAAGATGTCAAGTGCATTTTTAACTGCATTTCTATATGTATACTTTACTTTTATTTTTGTGTGTTTGGATCTTACAACATTTATTCTCGCTACAATAAGAGTGTGGAAACTAACCTGTGTATCCATCATAATGCTCCCTATTTGTTCATTATTATTTGTGGATAAGTAGTCAGCAATGCTTCTACAATAATTTACAATTAATGTGGGCACCTGCACTAATAATTATTGTTGTAAATGCTTCTCTGAGAAAGCTTTTGGTATGTCAGATGACGTACCTAAAACCGACTTGCAACATGTATTTTAGCCAACATGTGGAGGCTAGATTGAAGTCATCACCAACTGTATTTGTATGAATGGGGTACCTATTTGGAATGGCTAAGCTCTTCTTTGAGCTGTTCAGCAACTCATTCAGGTGGTTGGTAAAACAAGGTATGTAAGCTTGAGTGCTTTCTATTAGTGATTGGAGTTCTGGATCTTTACCAACACAGCCACAATAATTTACAGTTACAATACCGACTATATCTAAAACTACCTTCATCCTGTTTTTGCTCTGCACTGTTTTAAACTGTCAACCTTTCTGTAGCTTACCGAGACCTTCTAACATAATAAGACAGCCATTCACCTCCACACAGCCCCCAATATCAGAGTAGGCACCTCCTGTGTGTAGTGGTCCTCTGACATATTAAGCATAACCCAGGAAACACACCACCATAAGGCGCAAGTCAGAGAATCTGCATACTGAGTGCTGGACTGTCATAGCCCCTGATACAGAGCTGAATTGGTGGTATGTTTCAAAGGACCATGGTCAATTCTGTCATTATGCTATTGATAGAGCTCCACCTTCAAATAGCAAGACAGGCAATCTTTACCATATCAGCTAGCTGCCAAAAAGCACACACACTGTTTGTTGCTTTGGATCAGATCAGTGTTAGTACCAACATGAGCCACCATCTGCAATTGGCCAAAACCATTGCGTGTCATGGCATCCAGAAGCACCTGTTCCACATCAGGAATAAGTACTCCTGAACTTTCATATAGGCTTGACCACAGAGTTCTGCAACATTAGTTGGTCCAGTCCTAGTGTTCTATTCCATCCTGTCATTGCCAGATTTCTTCACTGTAATAGGTCTTCAGCAGTCCCATAAACATTTTATCCAGTGGCTGAATCTTACAGGTGCAGTGAGAAGGGAGCCTAACTAAGTGAACATGATGATTCCTACTTGCAGATAAGAGACTTCCATGATTAGGTGGAGATTCACTGGTAACACAGTTCTACATGCTAATTTCATTGTTGCTGCCTCCTTCTCTGACTTAGCCAACCAAAAGTGTCATCCAATGGACATTGTGGCAGCTTTAAAATATTGCATTTTCTTTTCCCCACTAAGTTAACAGCTTTTGCCATTTGATCAGAATCCAGTTTATTTTGTTGTTGTTGTTGGTCTTGTGACACACATTTCTTGTGACTGGTAATAGAATCCCCATTTTTTTCGTTAGCTCAGTGTTACTCAGCTTATATTTTACTGTAACAGACAGAAACCACTTTGAATACAAGAATTAAGATTTAAACAGCCAT
This sequence comes from Schistocerca serialis cubense, assembly GCF_023864345.2. Lineage (NCBI taxonomy): Eukaryota > Metazoa > Arthropoda > Insecta > Orthoptera > Acrididae > Schistocerca > Schistocerca serialis. Next base: position 67,883,252 of record NC_064639.1, on the reverse strand, counting down.
GTGAACATCAAGGGGGTTACGGAGCACTTGAAAGCCAGACTGTTTCATAACCCCCTTCAAATAAAATCTGACTTCCTCATTCTCTGGATGAATAACTTTTAGACCCTTCATGGGGAGTTACACAATTGACTTGCTTTATTAAATTACTATCTGACCAACGCCTGCTCCTCAAGGAGCTCTTACCTATAAATACTTTTTCAGTGTTTTTTGTAAGTGGTCAGCCAGCCACATACACCCCTGTGTCTCCTAGTTTTCCTTTTGTGTCAGTTGTTTTTTAATTGACAGTTTTTAAACATCTCCCCACTTTCACATTTTTTTTCCATGTGGTTGGGCAGCTGTGGTTCAGCAGCTGTGGTTTAGCCCGCGAACACGCACATGTACCATACCGCACCTGTATCAATCAGCGGCTGAATGGGGCAACCAAAGGAAAAGTAGCCAATGTACAGCATTGGGGTCTCCCAGCTCTTGCATCTGTTAGAGCTACTGCCACTCTGCTGATGAGAAGCAACAAAGTCAGTTATTCACTGATCCATCCATCTGTCCATCCATCCATCCATCAATTTCACCTTTTCAGTTAGTAGTATTGCCTCTGACATATACTGTGTGGGAATTGTCTACAACAAAGAATTGGGGTGATGGACGACATAGAAGATACGCATAGAAACAGATGAAGAAAGATCATCAGAACAGGACAGACAAACTGACTCCAGCTTAAATCTGTCGTATGACAGATCCAGAATTACTGCACAGGTACAGTGAAACAGTCCTCTGCCAACCAGCTTTCAGAGGTTATTCAGGGTTACCTCTTCAGTACTTTCGCATAAGGGATCTGTGCTCTCCAGTAACTCATTTCAGAGTTATTGCATTCCATTTGCTTTCATGGCAGATTTGTTCAGTATCTGTATTGCACTAAATATCACAACACTGCCAATGTTGAAGATGTGTGCTGTGCATTTTGTTTATTAAAAAAACTCCTATTCCATCCATTAACAGTACCCTCTGCACACAACATAATGCCCACCTTACTCTTCAACCTTGAACTCACAACCTCCAGGAGACTTGCCGCTCTTTGGTGGGTTCATGCTTGGCTACCACAGGCTCCCAGCCTTAGCATCTTCTCCCTTCCATGCTGCATGTCTATCCTCTTTGGGAACATGTCTGGTCTGTTTTTGGGAATGTTGTACACTGTCCATAGCTGACATACAAACAGTCTCACCGCTGGTTATCATGCCTATTTTCCTTCCTTCATTGACCGTTTCCTACCCTTCCTTCTCTTGGATATTTGAGGGTCCTCTTTCTCCTTCTTCATCCCTGAAGGCCAGTCAACATATCAGTTCTTCAGACTAGTCTCATTGAGCAGAATCTTCAGCGAGTTCTAAATCATTTTTACTCATGGAGCATAGACAAATGGCTTTGTTTTTCCACTCAGAAAACCATCTGTATGAATTTCTGGTGGTGTAAATTGTTTCTCCCACCATCTTCACAACTTGGGCCTGATGCTCTTTCGCTTGATGAAACTATGAAATGTCTCACACTCCAGCTTGACAGGAAACTTTCTTGGTCCCCCAATGTGCCTTAGCAGGGAGCGCGCTGTATGTGATCCCTTTGTGTCCTTAGTGGACTTCCTGCGAAGCAAATCGATCTACATTCCTCAGTTTGTACCATTGCCTTGTCTGGCTGAAACTAGACTATGGGTGTTTTGTGTATGCATCTGCAAGTCCATCGCCCTTACACTGTCTCAATGCTGTCCACCATCGTGGCATCTTTGTGCACCAGCATCTCTTACACTAGCCAGGTTGAGAGTCTGCTGAACAACCACTTTCCTTGTGCCATGATTTTCTCCTCAGCAAGTATGCATGCCCTTTGTCTGCCATGCATGGCCACCCATCCCATGTCTCCTTTGATCTTAGTATGGGGTGCATCCCTCTTCTGTTACCTCCTGGAGTTCGTATCTGGATCTTGCTCTGGCAGCTTAACTTTATGCTCCCTGCAACTTTCCCAGTGGGTGTGAAACCTTCAACACCTCAGCTTTATGTGGTGGCCCATGTTTGCCTTGGTCTTCATTCTCATCCTGAGGTCACTACTTTAGCCTCACTCTATCCCCTTCAGTTTCATGACTTTCGCGTGGAACTCTGCGACTGTACCTTTGTGTATACTGATGGTTGTCGGATTGACCATGGTGTCGGGTACACCATTGCAATTGGTGCCAACGTCTTTAGTTATTGGCTTCCGGTGCACTGCTCAGTATTTACAGCAGAGCTCTTCACCCTGTATCAGGCCACTGAATACATTTGGCGACACAGGCTTTTCAGATGTCAGACACTGTCTGCACCCTTCAAAGCCTCTGGGGGCTGTACACCGCCCATCCCTTAATGCAATTGTTCCAGGAAAACTGTCACTTGATCACTCTTGATAGAGCCACTGTGATGTTCACGTGGGTTCGTGCCCGTGTCGGTGTGACAGGAAATGAGGCTACTGATGCTGGTGCTAAGGCTGCAGTAATTGAACCGCAGCCCATTGGTTCTTACATTCCTTCTAATGAACACTGTGTCACCGTCTCTCAGGAAGTGGTGTCACTTTAGCTTCACTGGTTCTCCATTCAATGGAATTAAGCTCTAGGTTATTAAGCTTCTCCCTGTGGCTTGGACAAACTCCTGTCAGCCCTCCCTTCATGAGGAGGTCATTTTATCTAGGCTGCGTATTTTGCACTGCCTTTTCAGCCATCGCCATTTGTTAAGTGGCGCTCTCCCAGCATGTTGTGGACATTGAGTGCAATGTTAAAATGTCAGGCATTTCCTGACAGAATGGCGTTTTTTAACACTTTCTGTTCCTGTTTGAGTTTTCCATCTGAATTATCACCCGTTTTAGCGAACGACAAGCGAGCTGTCGACCGCGTGTTACTTTTTATCCATAAAAGCAATATAGCGAAGACCATTTAATTTTTATTTCAGGTCCTCCATTCCTCTATGGCATACTTTATATACTTTTCTCCATGTATCTGTTTTAGCATTCTTCTGTTCCATTGATTGTGATTAGAGTGTAGTTGTTTCTACCTCCTCTTAGTCTTCATGTTGCATAGTTCTGATATGGATGCATATCATTATAGTTGCTTTTGCACCCAACTACAAAACAAAATAAAAGGAAATAAACACCACACAGAGTAATGTGTAGAAAGCAGGAGCTTTGAAATCAGAATGAAAGATGCAATTTCCATTTGTGCATGACAGCAGGGGGACAAACTCATACAGGTACATCTGGATACACAATTCTGGTCTGCTCTTAGGCCATTTGAAGTGCTCCACGTTTTTCAGTCCAATGTGTGGATCTCATTGTGATTTTTTTTTTTTCTCGTCCATGTCCTCCATATGTGATTAAGACTTCTTCATCTTACACTCTCCAAATTGAATTGTTAATATGTTGCTTGTGTTGAGCTTGACATTCTCTTACATCTGTTAGAGAGAAAACTTGATGAAAGACATGGCAGTAAGAAAGCAAATGTTGGTGTATATGTTCGTATCATTTTTCCAATTTTGATAAACACGAGAGATACACAAGAGATTTCAGTCTCCAGTAATGTGTTTTCCTTCACTGGGGCAACTTTACTAGTCTGTGACTGTAGAAATCGTGTAGTTTTGAGGTAAAGAACTCACCAAGCCATGTTCACAGTGCCTTTTCATCCAGAAAGAAAGGAAGCAAGTTCCTCGAAGGTTGTTGGGCAGAGAGCAAAAAATGGGGAAATCTGAGTGCACAAGATTAAGTGAATAAGATTGGTCTGGAATGACTTCCAAAACAAACTCCTGTACATTATTTTTTGTCAGTCTAGCAGAATGATGGAGGTTATCATGGAGCAGCATCACTTCATACAGTCTTTCTGGTAATTGTTCTTGGATTGCATCTGAGAGAGGTCATAGTTGTTGAAAATGAATGTATTTTCTTTGTGAATCTTTTGTTGATGTGTGCAGATCTTTGTAGGGGGAGTTGCTGCTTTGTCTGGACACAATCATTCCTTTCTTTTCCTTGTGTTAGCATAGAGACACCATTTCTCAAGGCCAGTGACAATACAGGATAGGAATGGTTGGTGCTCTTAATGAACCACTAGAATTCAATCAAGCAGTGAGGCACAGATGTATACCTGTCGATTTTCGTGATTTTATCTTGGATAACACGATACCTGTAAACAGTTTTTGAATATTCCCCTTTGCATGCAAATGTAACATGGTTAACTAATCACACATAATTGTACTACCCTGTTCTCAAGTACACTGATGTGGTTCATTGGGGGTTAAGGTGCCTTTAACTGAAAAAATGACAATAAATGAACTTAACAAGCAATGGTGAACCTCAAATAAAAAATAAGCAATAAATAAATTCATAGCAGTTGGAATAACAGCATGCAAAACACAAAAGCTACAAAATTATACCCCAACCCAATACCTATTAAGTCATGGTGTGAAGGCGTAAGTACAATACAGTTTAGAGACCATACACAAGATTTCCTGCTGGAGCTGCTACATGGCTGTATAAGATGCATTTGCCCACTAGGCATTTGGCTGCATGTGATTCAGGTGTTGGACAGAGGTCAGGGTTCTCAGGTGGGGGCACACAACAGCTGAACAGCACGCTACCCAAATCAGCACACATACCAACACACTCTACATTAGTGATGGCAAAGGTACAGTAGTGTGTATGTTACTACAAACTCTCATTGCTTTGGGGGAAAAGTGACCAGATGCCAGCACCTTTGTGGTGCACTGAAGTTGACATGTCCATAGTTTTGAAGTGGTCATGACAGCAGTTCACACAAAATGGGAACTGTTCGCACCTGAGTAGGAATGAATGTCACGTGTGTGCAGAGATGCACAGCTACTGGCCTCCTCCACGAGAGTGGCACTGTGAACTGGAAAGCTGCAGTTTCTGGAGGTAACGTAGGTGGTGCCAGCAGGTGGATGGCAGCCACTGGCACCTGTAGGCATGTCAATGAAACTTCAGTGTCCCCTCCAATGAGAGAAGCCACTGCAGCTTTTGGGGACCAGTCTACTGGCGAAGGACCCAGAAACCACATTGGGAGGGTGGCCAGACATAGTCCGGATGGCATGCTGCTCACAGTGAACTGCGATGATGGCATATGAGGCACCTACGTGGTGGGTAGCACAGGGGCATCTGTACCACCCTAGGACAGAGTCAATGACAGTGGTGCACCACGGGCACTCATCAGCGTGCGCGCGCACACACACACACACACACACACACACACACACACACACACACACACACACACAAAAGCTATGGACAGTGCCTGGAGTCCGTGAAGACCAAAATGCGTGCTTACTTTGAGAAATGGTTTCACTGTATCTTTTAATGGAACCTGCAGGGAGACCATACCCCAGACAGTTCGGGAATAGGATTAGTGCAATTTTGAGAGTAACTCATCAGCTCATGGCAGAAGGTATGTGTCAATAACAGGACTCTGATAAATTTGATGTTTCCACAAAGTTGGAGGTGACACACGTGTTTTTGATGATCATTAATAGTGTAGCTCACTCATTTGTCTAAAGCAGATGAATTATGCCTGGTGACTCAACAGATTCAATTGTTCTCGTTCATGTAAGGACGTGAAAAAATGCAGCCAAACCAAATTGTTACATTGATGTGTGCTGTGAAGTTGTTCACACACCCTAATCCCACAGAAAACAAATCCAAAAATTCAGAACACAATTAATCTAGGTCTTGATAAGGAACCAGATCTGACAAAAGATACATACTTTCATTAATAGAAAATTCAAAAGTAACAAAAGCATGGAACCCAAACAAATTTTCTGTGTCAGTATCATTAATAACCAAATACACATTTGCAGTCTGTTCAACCATGTAAGCTGTGGTGGACGAAAACTGAGTGAGAATTGGAATATGCTGTTTGTTTGTAGCTTACCACATGGCATTTGATGGTTGCTGATGGTGGGAGCCAATCTGTGTGTGGGTCTGAGAGCAGAGGAGTGAAACGGTTGATCTGGTGTTCACTTTTGGAGATAACGGTTTCTTCAGTGCAAACACTTAAATAAAAAGTTCATTCTAACCTGCAGACAATAATGAAATGGAATTAATATCAAAGTCCATTTATATTGAGGTAAGCTGGGTGTGACAAATCGAAGCCATGTAGTTTTTGTTGTCCCACAACTCTCACCATTTGGGACAAGCAGCCTCCTCATGCTGCACAAAGAGAGAGGGATATGTTGCAAGTGCCAAATGGTCTCCTCATCAGCATCAACCGAAAGAAATTTGTTCTGCCCATTCACATACATTACACACCCATCCAAGTTTTCACTCACTGTTGCAGATAGTTCCTGGGGAAATATTTGCAGTTTTTCTCAATTTTTATCAAGTAGGTACCATCTGTTTAATTTACTTCCAACGCTTGTGAACAGCCATGCACCACAATCCTCTTCGTTCTCTGATCCATGGTTTCCTTTTCTTCTTTCACCTGTTCTCCTCTGCAGTCTAGCATCTTTTGTTGCTCTGAAGAGCATACATGTCTGCTCTGGCCATGCCTTTCTTGCCAGTTACAGTGAAAGCAGGAATGGTATTCTTTGCAACTACCGAGCAGGTTGGCTGAAGCATTCAGGTGGATTGCAGTTCAACTCTGCATCCGACCATTCAGATTTAGCTTTCCCATGATTTCCATGAACCACTTCAGACACATGCTAGGGTGGTTACTTTGAAAAGGGCATAGCCAATTTCCTTCCCCATCCGTTCCTAATCCGAGCTTGTGTTCTGTCTCTGATGACCTCATTGTTAAATGCTAAATCTCCTCCTCATCCTCATCGTCATCCTCCTCCTCATCCTCCTCTTCTCTGGAGCTGTTATTCCCATCTCCCCAAAAACTTCAATTTTTGATCCACCACTGAATCATATGTAGTGGCACCGCCGTTTAGGATAGGGAAAGTTAGTTTTGTGCGATATTCTGAGTACAAGTTACAGACAGGTGCTTGCCAGAAGTTTCATTTTAGATGTTTGTGTGGGCGTAGTATTTTTTGTTGTCAGAGTAAGTGTTGGTATGTTCAGGGAGTAACATTGTTTTGTGGTGATTAATTACTTTTGTATAGGTTTATGATGTTACTGAGTGTGGTGATACGGAGCTGTAGGAAGTCTGGTTATTTTTGTACTTAGTCCCAAAACAAAATGAGTAACTGAGAGCGAAAGCAACACAATGGCAGTCAAGGATGCAAGGTGTGTCGGAGCCAGAAGTGGTACAGTTTTTGATGGAAAAGGTAGCACAAATGATAGCAGACAATACTCCATTGAGAAATGAATTAACATCTAGAAGCGCGCGGGAAACCACATTTGATCAGTCGTTGCCTAGGGTGCATGAGATTCCTCCAGCTGCCACAAGTTTGATTATTCCATTTTCTGGCAAGGCATCTGAGGATGTGCATTTGTTTGTGGAGGATCTGGAAATTTCAGCTGTGATGAATGGTTGGCCTGATGAGCAGTTGTTACATGTAGCCAAGGTTAGACTAACGGGTGAAGCGAAAACGTAAGTCAGGTGTTCTGAGGCCTTAAGGAAGGCAGGATAGTTTAGGCAGTTAAAGGAAGGGCTTTTACAAAGGTACAAGAAACAGAATAGCGCTCAGTGCTTTAGGGAGAGATTAAGTACAATGACAAAGAGACAGGGGGAGACGGTGGAGAAATTTGCTGACAGGATAAGGGAAATTAATGAGTACACTTAAGAGTTGGGTCAGAGCGATGAAGCGAATAGTGTTCTGTTGCAGGAGGCTGAGCAAAGGGCACTTGATGTATTTTTGAGAGGGTTGCTGGTGCATATATCACGGAAAGTGTGTGAAGGGACTCCGAAATATTTTTATTCGGCCATTCTGCTGGCAATTCAACATGAGGAAATAGACATGGCAACAGGGGTACATGAGAGGCAAACAGTATTTGCAGCGGTTATAAAATGTTATAAGTGTGGTCATATAGGACATGTGCAGAGGCAATATACCCAGTCACCAAGGAATAGAGGAAGGGGTGGAAATCAGCAGTGTGGAGGATGGAGAAGTGGAGATACAAGAGGTGGATAAGTGTTAAATGACAGAAGGTGCACAAGACCCACCTAAAGGATCTCCTGTTTAATTTCAGTGCTACGTATATGTATGCAGAGGTGGAATGTTCAGTGGTACGATCCGTAGAAACTAAAAAGTTGAAGATTTTGTTTGACACAGGGGCGCAAGTGTCAGTGGCTATTAAGAACGTAATGGGATGAAGAAAGTTAGACCCACCTTTTTTTAGGTTGCATGGAGTGGGGGTTAAGGAGGTCATGCCTTTGGGGTCAGTGACAGTTGACTTTTTCATAGAGAAAGTCCAATTAAATGCACGCGTGTAGGTGGTACCATGGGTGAGCGAGGGCTACGACATAATCCTAGGAGTAGATTTCTTGCATCAACATCATGCCAAAATTGACCTTGGACAATGAACTATGGATCTTATTGGAATGTTAATTCCACTATGAGAAACTGTTGTCAATGCAGAGCTGTCATGGGGGCATTCAATGAGATGAACAAACCAATTGAACCACATACGTTAGCATTAAGGCTTAATTCACATGAGTGTGTGTCCAGTGTTACTGGGAAGTCGCTTTGGGTAAGTGTGGAGTCGAATCTGTGTAGATTGTTATTGAACCAATTGGCTTCATTGGGTTGTTTTTTGAAACAGTGTTGTACACGGACAGGAGGGGAACAAGGGGTGAGTAGTTCCTGTGAATGTGGATAATTTTAGCGCTGTAGACAGGAATTTGAGGAATGGAATTTTAGTAGCAAATTTGGATGTGCCAGATGATGAAGACTGGTATTCCAGATGTAGGTGAAGTGATCAACCACTAACTGCCGATAGAACTTAATTGCATGAAAAAATTAAGCATTTGAAAGGAGAAGAAAGGGAGCAGATGGAAGAATTATTGTGGGAGTTTAAGGATTTGTTCTTTTCTAAAGGGGCCGTTTCCAGCAACTCCATTAGTTCAACATAGGATACCAACAGGGAATGAAGCACCATTTTACCATTACCATACAGAATACCAAGGTATTTGCAGCCGATTGTGGAGGATTTCATTGATCAGCAGTTTGCGGTTGGTATTATAGAGTATAGTGTTAATTGTTGGGGAGGGGGAATTGTTGTGCTTAAAATATCTGCGGATGGAACTAAGATATACAGGTTCTGTTGTGACTACCAATACCTCAATAATAAGACAGTAATGGAGGCATACCCCATTCCAAACATATTGGAGACTTTGGATCACTTAGGACAGTGCCAGTATCTTTCTATGATGGATTTGACAAGTGGTTATCAGTTAGAGGTGGCTCTGGTAATGTTTAAGAGGTTGCTAGACAGTGTATTGACGGGTTTGAAACCATGGCAGTGTCTTGTCTCTTTGGATGGCATTATAGTGTTTTCAAGTAGTATGGAGCAACATAGACAGCGGTTAAGGGAAGTCTTTATGAGGTTAAGAGCAGTTCATTTGTCATTGAGCCTGGGAAAGTGTCATTTTGCGTTAGAAGAAGTAAAATATTTGGATCATATTATCAGTAAGGATGAAGTGTGAACAGATATGAGGTTGTTACAGACTGTAAGGGATTTCCGGGAACCGAAAACAGTTAAGAAGGTTTGTGAAGGAAGTTCGTGAAGGATTTTGTAGATTTAGCACAGCCGTTGATGAGATTGTTACAGAATTGTGTGAAATTTGAGTGGACAGAAGAGTGTCAGAAAGCATTTGACAAACTGAAAGAAGTGTTAACATCAAGTCTGGTTCTTGTACTTCCAGATTTTGGAAAGGAGTTTATACTAGCATGTGATGCATTGAATCAAGCAATAGGGTGTGTTCTTAGTCAGGAAATAGATGACAAAGAGCATCCTGTAGCGTATGCGTCTAGGCAGTTGAATACAGCAGATAAGAATTAATCAACAACAGAGATGGAGATGCTTAGTGTACTCTACAGAATCACACATTTTAAATATTATTTATATGGGAGATTATTTCGGGTTGTGACAGATCATGCTGCATTGAAGTGGTTGTTGGGGTTGAAGGATCTGTCTACTAGACTCGCTGGATGGGCTGTGAGGCTTAGTGAATTCTACTACGAGGTGGTGCAGAAACCTGGGAAGAAGCACGGTAATACAGATGCACTAAGTAGGAAGGTGGCAAAAGTAGAAGTCGTAGGTTATGGCCTAGCAGCATGGCAAAAATTACAAGATGCGGACAATTATTGTAAATTGTATTGGACACAGCCACAGTTTAATGTGTACGACGGTCTTCTGTGCAGGGAAATGAAGTTCAGGCCAAAACTAGTAGTGACAGTGAAGTTGAGGGATGAGGCTTTAAAGGAAGCTCATGATCACGTGTTATCCAGTCATGGAGGGTGTAGAGTGATGAGCAGGAGAGTGGCGGAGAGGTATTGGTGGAGAGGTAGGAAAGTAGATGTGGATCTGTATGTCAAGAATTGCGTACCATGTGCAAAGAGAGCAGATTTGAGTCAGAAACAGATACAGATACAACGATTACCGGAAGCAACATGTCCATTCTCTTTCCTGGGGATTGATGTCTTAGGACCTTATAGGCAAACAGCATCTGGAAACATTCATTCTGACAATAATAGACCATTTTTCAAGGTATGCGGAGATGGTGGCTACGACAAATCAACCGGCAGCAATGGTCACACAGGCGTTGGTAAATAACTGGATTTTGAAATTTTGTGTACCAGAGACAATAATTACTGATTAAGGGACCAACTTCATGTAGATTTAATGAAGGAACTATGTAAATTTTTGAACGTAAAGAAGCTGAGGATGAGCGCAGTTCATCCACAGGCCAATGGAGGGACAGAACAGGTACACAGAACACTTGGGAAGATGCTGAGTTTTTATGTGGATTCTCATCACCATCAGTGGGACGAGTGTTTGAGGCATATTGTATGCGCATACAGTGCAAAAGTCCATACAAATACCATATGAGGTAGTGCATGGGCATAAAATGACATCACCGTTTGATTTAGTGAAGCTACAGAAAGGAAGGACTAGTGAATCTATATGTCAATTCATGAGAGCAATTTGGAATATTCGGAAACGGGTACAAAAGGCGAATACAAAGGCTTTGGAAAGGCAGGAAGACACAGTAAAGTGGAAAGGAAGTTTACCGCAGTATAGGGTGGGGCAATGGGTAATGCTGTCCAGCCCCTACACACAAAAAAGAAAACGAAGTTCCTCATGAGGTGTCAAGGGCCATACCAAGTTGTTGAAACCACATCTTCCATTAATTTTAAACCTCAGCTGCCAACGAGATCATCAATAGTACACAATGGGAGGTTACGGCCATTTAAGGGTTGCCCGGATGTGATTCCAGGCGTGTCAGAGGAAGGAAAGAGGAAGAAAGAGAGAGTGAAGAGAGGTGCTAAGGACAGAGTAAACCAGGAAGATAGAGCACAACATGAAGCACAATATGCCTTGCAATCTAGAAAATAGTTGAGTATTTGTATTTTTCGTGTCCTGTATCCTTGGGTTTGCGTAGAGTAATTAGGCATTGTATTTTATGTGTTTTCTTGTATTGTGAGCCTGCTGGGGACATCTATATATTTGAAGAGGAAGAAAGGGTGATGGTGATTCCTGTTCTCAGGTTACTGAAAAGGGATGTGTAGCGTCTGACGTATGTGGAGTGTTGTTGGAGGAGAAACAAAACGCAGTTCTGGAGAAATAAATGTGTCGGAGTAAATTTTGTGGCAAAGCTGTAATAAATAGGTGTTGAATGATGTCAGTCATACGATTTCTTGTTCAAATTTTTGGTTATTGACAGTGCTGGGTCAGGAATGTTGTGTTTATTGCACCAGTTCATATAATGTAAATTTAAGGATGAAAGTAGTCACACAATCAGTGTTGAGTTTGAATAAACAATAGTGAATGTTGGAGGAAAATTTGTGAAGCTACAAACATGGGACACATGCATGGTGCAGTTATTTTTAGCCAGGGGGAAAGAAATACTGTCCAAGGGACATCGTGGAGCCAAAATTGAGCTTGCGTTGGGTCTTTGCTGCCAACAAGAATTTGGTAGAAGTAGGAAGTTGTTTTAAGCAAGGAGTGTTTATGGAAGTGAAACGTGTAGAGCTTGAAGGAAGTGAAATTTCAATCAATGGAACTAAGTGTAACATAACAGGACCAACCTTCCATCTGCCAGAGTCAATTCCAGGAGTCACGCAATTGAATGTTGTGCAGTCACAGCTGTACTTGCTGTAAACCAAGACAGAATCTGACCTTTTAAAATCAAACTCTGGAGCCAGATCTGTTGAGATCCATAAACCAGTTCATTTTAGAGCAAGAGGGGTGCATATCCGCTGGACAGCTTGTTCAACATGCTGCACAGTATCAGGAAAGGCAACGGCAAAAAACAATCATTTTGAGCACCTCTGTGCCAAGTGTCACCGCAGCCTTAACTTTGTTATGTGTTTTCTTTCTCATCAGGTAGAGAGACAATGCCCACAGGGATCCGAGGGTAGTCCAGGTCCCAGTGGATCGGAAACAGAGATTGAGAGATGAGTAGGTAAGGGGTTGATCGAGCAGTGGTTGTCCGGTAAGGAATTTTTACGTTTTGTTTCATGTCATGGTTTTAAGAGGGCACTAGACCACATTTAAGGTTTCTAATAGTAAGTAAGCATGGCATAAGTGCCAATCCAAACAAGTTTAAGAGTTAGTTAAAGGATGACCCAGGGTTCAAAATGGCTCAAATGGCTCTGAGCACTATGGGACTCAACTTCTCAGGTCATTAGTCCCCTAGAACTTACAACTAGTTAAACCTAACTAACCTAAGGACATCACAAACACCCATGCCCGAGGCAGGATTCAAACCTGCGACCGTAGCAGTCTTGCGGTTCCAGACTGCAGTGCCTAGAACCACACGGTCACTTCGGCCGGCGGATGATCCAGGGGCCGGGTCTTTCCAAAGAGGAGAATAATGTAGCGGCACCACCATTTAGGATAGGGAAAGTTAGTTTTGTGCTATATTCTGAGGACATGTTGCAGCCAGCTTTGGGCCAGATTGCAGTAAGTTATGGTGACCAGCGGTTACAAAGTGGAATGGAGACCACAGGGGCCATCGAACCACTGAAAAGAGTAAATACAGTGGTTAGCATGTCACAAGTTACAGGAAGAAGGGGCCCACTGGCGCAACCGGGGTGTTGGGCGTACGTGACTCGGAGCTATGCGTTAGCAAAACAGAGGTGTGCAGCCAAACATAAATAGGTGTTGTTTTCTAACGAGATTCATTGAAGTATGACAGCTCTCCTGGACAGCGGGGCGTGTCGCACCACCAGCTACATGCAGCAGCAGGTGGGGCGACAGTGTCCCAGTCCACAGCAGGTTATTGGTTCGACCCTATGAGGCTGACGCAGGGTCCGCAGCCAGCCAGAGCAAGTGACTCTTTGGCTCACTACAGTGGTCAGTCGTCTGGTCTCCCGACACATGCCAGAGACTTATGAGGCGAGGACTGCAGTTTTGGACACCGGAACGGGGACGGTCGTTGCTGCCACTTTTCCAACTACACCAGCCAAGGAAGAAGTAGCAGCAAGGCCTGCCTATGGCTCCCGGTGGAGCAGCACAGTCAACGAGTCAGCTGCTGGCGTAGCCATCCTGACATAATTGGAACTCTACAGCTGGCGGATAAGGCTGGCACAACACAGCGTTGCGTTGCACAGGTCGCTGGGGCAGTGGCCTCAGCAATGCGGGGCCTGTGATGCAGACCAAGGTGAATGAAGCTCTGTAATGGAAATGAATAAATCATTTGGAAAGTTCTCGCCGACTTTTAACGTGCCACATTCTGGCACCAGACTACGCATATTGCAGAATCTAGAAGACAAGACTTCTGAGGTACTTATTCGGACAAATACATTTTTTGGTTACCATTCCCCGATTATACAGGGTACAAGGTGCACACCACCACACACCGTACTGTGGCTTGCAGAGTATGTATGTAGTGTAGATGTAGATTATCTGATGGAAGCTTTCCGTATGCTAGAATTCAATAACTAAAAATTGTGTAACATCTACAGAAATACCATTAACATAATTTACCAAGTTCTTTATCACACACAGTGCAACTCATGCTAATTGCATTCTGCATAGTAAGTTTGTTTGCGCAGTTTAAGATGAATGAGTACTGCTCACTACAAAAGCAAACTCACATATAAAAGAATTAGACAGCTAAAATGGTGCCCTTCCTTATAGCTCCCATATACTTGGTATGGAGGTACAACACACATCAAATTGCTAAGCCATAAATGCTGCTAGGTCTAAAACTACTCAACACATCAGCTCCAAAGTTCTATGTTCACATAAAGTGTTTGCATGTAAGGCTGCGACCAGGTTCTTTCATCAGACTTAGTGTACAGCACAGCTTGCTTACTTTGTTCCAAAATGTTTATTGGTTGAAGTGTGTTCATTGCAATCTGTTGTTGGTGTTCTAGATTTTTACCATTGCAGAATTGTGGGAACTGAATATTGTGTATTTGTCCTGTACCACGCCAGGTGATCGAACACCAATTGTGTGGCACTTCGATGGAAATAACAGCAATGTTTTGAAATGAAGCCATTCACAAACAAATGTCACCAAATTCCTGTCAAACTGTAGATTTTCGAAAACTGACATGAGAGTGAGGTCTCATTCAGATGGTTTTTCTTGCAGTAGCACTTTTGTTGTCACGGGTATTTTTTTCTGCAGAGGATCCTTAATATTCCACATGAACCCTGCAAGTAATGTTCAGTTAGCCTTTGACCTGCTGAGTAGTAATTTGAGTAAAACATCTCGGATGACAAGTGGTCATTTTTGATGTCTTCATATTTGTAGTATTTAGAATTTCTGACCAGGACTAGTGGCTCATTTCCACAATGACAAAATTATCCCCAAAGTAAATGGTAACAGTGCTCAGTGTCATAGGCTAAGAAGAAAACTCACAAAAATGCAAACCATACCTGAAGTCACTAGCTGGCTATCCTGAAGCAGTTACTTGTCTACATTGGATTGGCGTCGGCTGCTGTTCAGTGTAGGTGAGATGTGAGAGTGGGTGGATAACAGGTGCGTGGCAGATGCCTTCTTTTGTCTGGCCTGGTAATTGTTCATCTGTTTCAGGAAGTAAACAATTAGCAGGATGGTTGTACTTCATAGGAGCATCTGTGAGTGGGTTCCATACAGTAAAATGAGTGCCACCACAGTTGATGTCTGCTGGGTTAAGTGCACAATTCCTGGGATTTTGGAAAATGCCCCTGCTGCTGGAAGCAGTGGTTCAGCCTGCTCTCCTTTAGAACTTGATCTTAATTTTCATGTGATGAAGCAGGGTCTGCAACTACCAGACATCTCCTACATTCAAGGTTGTATCTATGAGATGTTGTTAGTTATTAACTCACTGCATTGCTGCTGACAGGCTGTTTTTAATTGGACTACAGTGGCCAGTTTAATGCTGTATGCCAGAGGGCATGCTGGATTTTCTATGGCTCTGCAGCAGAGGTGTTTACAGCCACTGTTGCCCGAGATTTGCTCTCTCTGGCCACAATTATGGTGCTCAGTTTCCTTTGGGTGAGGATTCGTGCTGGTTCCAGACACTACACTGGCTGTACGTACACAGGTGCATGCCAGAGAGCCAAGGCTAACACAGGCAGGGCCATTATGCAGGAAAGGTTCACTGTAAACTGGAACACCTAATCCACAATGAGGACTGTTGTGTTGTGGTGCTATGATTACAAGACAAATGCACACATCACAGATGCTGTGGTGTGCGATACACTGATTTTCACATATGACCTGTTGATTTCACTCCTCATTATGTTCAGTATGTGACTGTGCAAATCAAATTTGTGGCATGACATGTCACAGCTCAGAGGTAAGTGACTTAAAGTTAAGATTGGTACAAAATACAATTTACTCATCTGAAGTAAAAGCTGCTGTCACTGTAGCCTGATCCAGCTGCTGTCGGAATTTACAGTATGAAGATGATATCAGTGTTCAGAGCTATTTCCTTACTCTGGCACATTTTACCATGACTTCCAACTCTGTCTCTAGACTGAAATATTTAATCCTTACAAATGTTTGTGATGCAGTTATTGATCTTTATGCGATAACAAGAACAATGAGAAATTTCAGTCTCAAAACTCTTTCTTTCAACTCCATGAAAAGTAGCAAATGCTTCTTCAAACATAATTTTATTTGTCCTTGCTGTTACTGGAGAGGAAGGGACTCTACATACCCATGTGATGTACTAGTATGCAGCGAACATGAAACATTCCATCTATCTTTCCTGTTGGCAACCCAGATATTTGTCAGTGAATGCAATATAGCCAGGGATGTGAATCATCACATCTGGAGCACTAGAGATCAAACGTTAAACATTATTGTCACATCTGTTAACCTTCGATTGAGTGGTCCAATATTAAGGCCCCTCCCCCCTCTCACCCATGGACTTAGAAACAAATAGACAAAAAGCACTAATTATTGGCCAACAACTCCTACATCGCAAAAAACAAATGATGTGACTTACCAAATGAAAGTGCTGGCAGGTCGACAGACACACAAATACAAACGTACACACAAAATTCTAGCTTTCGCAACCAACGGTTGCGTCGTCAGGAAAGAGGGAAGGAGAAGGAAAGATGAAAGGATGTGGGTTTTAAGGGAGAGGGTAAGGAGTCATTCCAATCCCGGGAGTGGAGAGACTTACCTTGGGGGAAAAAAGGACAGGTATACACTCGCGCGCGCGCACGCGCACGCAAGCAGACATTTGTCTGACAAATGTCTGCTTGTGTCTGTGTATGTGCGGATGGATATGTGTGTGCGAGTGTATACCTGTCCTTTTTTCCCCCCAAGGTAAATCTTTCCGCTCCCGGGATTGGAATGACTCCTTACCCTCACCCTTAAAACCTACATCCTTTCATCTTTCCTTCTCCTTCCCTCTTTCCTGACAAAGCAACCGTTGGTTGCGAAAGCTAGAATTTTGTGCGTATGTTTGTGTTTGTTTGTGTGTCTCTTGACCTGCCAGCACTTTCATTTGGTAAGTCACATCATCTTTGTTTTTAGATATATTTTTCCTACGTGGAATGTTTCCCTCTATTATATTCATAAAAAGTTACTTACTTATTTTTGCAGCCCTTGTAATACATTGTCATAAAAAGGTACTTTTACAGTTCAATCCTTTGCTTAGATAAACTACAAAGAGCACACTCGTTACACTTGTTTCTTTCTGACAGTTTTGAACAAGAGTGGGTGCATGTTAAACATAGTGCCCCACTACATTTTCTTTATGAAACAATGCAATACTGAGGGCTCTGAGTTGAGGAAGCAGGGCAGAGGAAAGGAAGGGGTAAGGAGGGTCGGGTAAGCAAACGCATAGAGCTGCCACGTCGCAGGGCTCTGCATTCCACTACAACTCTACAAAATTCCTCTGAGGTACTCAGTACCCCACCACATCTGCTTGAAGACTAATAAACTTCCTTAATTCACTAATTCTGACTTTTCTCATGCTGATGATTCATTGATGACATGTATATAGAGCACACTGGTAATGAAGGTTGAGGATGCAAAATCTAGATTTCTCCCACCAGATCAGGTGCTTCCCCATATTTTGTTCTTAATAACTAATACCTGAAACAGTCATTCATGTGAAACAATATTTAATATTTCTGCTACCTAGTACCCACACTGTTTGGCTTAGATAGGGTGAAATAATCTTATTCTCCATATGATCTGCATCCTTGATGGCATCATCTGAGTGCTTCTGTCTTCATTTTGATTGCTTATATGAATCTAAAACTTGAGGTTACTTCACTGAAGGACACACTTCTATTTGCAACTGAACAATGATCATTTTGTCATATTCTGGATTATTGCTTTTTGGTGACTTGCAGAAATAAATCTCGGAAAGTCACCTTAGATACATGACACCTCTATAAGAGAGATCCTTAGGGTTTCAACTCTGTCAAGTATGCATTTGTTTAGATCTCATTGGTTGCAAGTTTGCAGATGCGTTCTTGTGCTCAATAAACTGATCATGCATGGGACAAAAAAATAAAACTTCATAGCAGTGCTTATCAGCTATGCTTGTAGAAGCATTAGGTTGGGTCAGCTGGCAGCATCTGATGTATTTCTAAGGGAATAGAATTTGTTATGATATCTTCTTATTAAATATGAGGAATAAAGTTTTTGTAATTTACACTGGATGTTAGCATGCATACAAAATGTTTCTGATGTTTGCAAGAGGGGTGCATGACAGACCAGATATGTCTTCTGAAACATTGAACACCTCAAGTGGTGAAAATAAGTCCTGGCATCCGTGCAGGGTTCATATGTAAGACATTTCACCTGCTTGAAAAACGAGAGACAAGTTGCCTCAGGTTAGGTTAGCATTGATTAGCTGTCTCAGTACTGTTGCGGAGACCCTGATTCTCACTACATTTATTGTGAAGCTGACCATGTCCTCTCCAGTAATGTGGCCAATATAATAATCAGACATCCAGTGCTGTGGCAATTTTTGGGAGCAATATCTTGTCTCACCTAACTCAAATCTTATAGTTTTTACTTCGAAATAGAGATCAGTCAGTCCACCAATGAAATCAAACTGTCAAAGCAGACTGTAGAGGTCTATGTATGTAAATAATGAACTTCTCGCACGTTCAGTGTGTGGAAGTTTATGGACTGAACCATGTCATGTATATGTGCATGCACTGGGCAGAAATTTGCCCTCAGTTGTTTCCTTATCATGTTTCCATACTGATGAGTCGCCGGCAGCATTAATTGAATGATTCCCATAAACAGCCATGACCATATTATCTGAAAAACCTGGAAGGTCAAGTTAAGATTGTAATGAAAGCGGTCGTCTACAGTATTTGCCTGTGTTTTCTGATCAAATGATGGAGCAAAATAGTAAATGAACAGAAGATATGTTGGCAATATTGTAGTATGAAATAGGATCATTGGGTGACCCTACCAGTTTGTGTGGAATTAGTGTAATGACACCACTCTTTTTCTTGCATAAAATGGTATAGTTAATATAAAAATTACACAATTACCATATCCAAGAATGAAAAACAGAAAGATAAACTTCCAAGGATGACAGGTTGATAGCTTTGATCAGCGTCCAACAGTCCCAGACCAACTGTGAGTGGAGTCCCAAAATCTGCACCTAAGGCTACTTGCGGCAGGAAATTCTAGAAACTCTGTATCTAACTTTTGTTAATCATGCCTGTGACTTATTGTTACACTGAAGGGTAATTGTAATCATTATAAAAAGCAAAGAATGCGACTTGCTGCTCAATGGTAATCAGTGTTTGTGTCTGCAGGGTTGGAGCAAATGGCTGTATCCCACTTACAGCACTGTAAAGTACAAACTTTGAGGGTAGCACTCCAAGTGAGATTTGCTGGAGCTTACCTGAAGGTGTCAACAAGAGACAGAGTTTGCACCCCAACACTTTGACTGGGAACTCACCCTGAATAAAAAGGGATTGTGCCAGTGCACTATATCTGTAGTTAGCCCGCCAATCCACTGACACTTTACACTCATCGACCAGTCTGGTGTGGAACTCCGCAACTCCCTGGTGTCTCTGGCCATCTGAAATTAAATCCCATCCCTCTGTAGGTGGGGATGTTTCTGGCCATTACATTAACACTCCAAGCTTGGTAGCAACTGCATTCAGCTGAAAGCTGAACATCACTGTCCTTCCTATTATAGCTAGCAACAGCCGTGTTCTACATTACTTGGCACTGCCCTGCAACCTCTCGTAGGGTGGGGGGGGAGTGCTGCCATAGCAAAGTTACCCATTTCTCACCTCAAAGTTACTGGATTTGAGTCCAAATCCGACACACAATTTTAATCTGTCTGAAAGTTGTCTTGAGAACAGTTCAGGACACACTTTATGATCACATGACAGTGCAACTTCACCTGTACTCTCATCAAATGATCCTTGCTCAGTTCGTGATGTAGATGGTCTGAGAAATCTCAGTCAATCAGTTCCAATATCATGTCCCAAAATATAGCTTTCAAACAATGTTCTTGTTGTGGTCTTCAGTCCAAATACTGCTTTGATGCAGCTGTCATTAACAACAAAAAACAAAAAAAACCATGTACTCTCATCTTTATTTCTGTACCACTGAAACTCAGTATGTTTAGTGTTACATTTAAAAATCTACTGTTAAAATTTCTGATAGTCTTCCTATCACCTACACAGTTTGATCACCAGCTTATTTGGTCTGACCTAATTTCCGTTGAATCTTTCTCCTTCCCACAATTCAAACTTCCCTTTCTTTATGATTGTTACCATAACTTTCATTATTTCTTGCCTCATCCTCACATTTACCAAATGTGATATCACTGATAACTATAACACCAATTCATGCAGAAAAGCAACACTTAACTGATGAAAATTATCGCAGTGTGAAAGACTGCTCTGGATTTGCACCAGGTCGGATTGAAGAAAAATATTGAAGCAATTCAGAGGCAGGCTGCTAGATCTGTTACTGATACATTTGAACAACATGCACATATTACAGCAATAGGGAACTTGAATGGGGTTCCCTGAAAGGAAAACTATCTCCTTTTGAGGAGAAAATTTAGAGAACCAGCATTTTAAGCTGAATGCAGAATAATCCTAGTGCTGACAACATACATTTTGGGTAAGGACTATTAGGATAAGATTAGAGATATTAGAGTGAGTTTCACACATGTTAGATACCACACAACTTCCAGTGCACAGTATACATTGTGTTTATGTGAGCTATTCACAAAGATCTTGATTGCCTATATGCCTCCATACAAGTCCTGTTTGTGAGTGGAACAGGAATGTAAATCACTAGTTGTGGTACAGGATACACTCGGCCATGCACCATACGTTGGTTTGCAGAGTATGTATGTAGATCTACAAAAAATTAAACACACATATGAAACACTGTCCCCTTCTACTTTCATGATGTATGAAATGAGTGATACTAAGTCCTGTCCCCATTACCCTAACTGTTGACTCAACTACCCTTGGTATAGTCATTGTCATTGGTGTTGTTACTTTTGTAGTTATGAAGTCTGATGTTAAACATCACACACAGCTTCCAGTGAACAGTATACACTGAGAATAACTTGCATCAACAAACACTACAAAGATCTTTGTAACTGTTCATGTGAGCTATTCACAATGTATACTGTGCACTGGAAGTTGTGTGTGGTATCTAAAATGTGTGAAACACTGCACAGATGGACCATCAGAAAACTCATTCAATAAAATAAAGCAGAACCTTGTATATTAAAAACACTGGATAAGAATGGTACAGTAGAAAGAGAAAACATGGTACTTAAAAAGGGAACCATTTCCCGAAATATGTCGTGTAAAATGTGAATAAAACAATAAGTAGCTGATAGCAGAGAACTTACTCATAAACAAACACATTGATCTTTGAATATTTTGCCTTAGATATACCCAATGTGACTGCAATTTTTTTGTATGTCTCTGGAGTAATCCTTGCCATGGCATTGTCCATTCAGGTTTCAGCTGACATTAGTGATGCTTATCATTGTTTTAGTTTCCTCTGCTGATGGAATGAAAATTTTGTGCCTCACACTGAAGACGTTAAGTGGCAGTGCTTCATTCCATATGTTCGGTGCTTGATGGAGTGACATCGACGAATGTAGGTTGAGTCTAATGGCTTGACCTCTGAGGTTACTTGGTGTAGCACTGTCCCAAGTTTTCCTCTTTCTCTCTTCAGTGGCTCTGGGGAGTTGGTACTCTCAAAGGGCCTACCCTGTTGGGGTAGGAACTGAGGAGGAACTGGCAGCTCTTGGACACAGTGCTGTTACCTTCAACCACTCCATGTTAGTGTTCACTGTTCTGAAGTCAACAAGTCCATTAATTATCCTTCTTTCCTTCCTGTCACTCATAGGTGTCAGGTTTCTGGTCTGGAACGGGTCCTGTAATACGAGCCCAGTTACTAGTAGATGTTGGAGGACAACACTGCTTCTCCAGCTGGGTGTGGGGAGGTGATGCCCCCAAATACAGTAAACAATCAATATACATAAAGTTATATAGTACATAACAATCATGGCAGAATGTGATACCTTTAAGGCAGTACATAATTTATAGTACTTTTTCCAGGATTCTTAATATGATATACAAGTGAAGGCAGGAAGGTGTCTGACTACACATTCATTAATTAGGGAAGCACAATTCGAGGATTGGAGAGGCGTTGGGGGGGGGTCATCTGCAGTTTCTGCAGTGTGCTTGATGTTTTCCTCTCACAGTTTGCTCAAGGCAGGAGAGTTACTGGTCATAAAGAAATATCTTAATTTGTGTGAAGAGATTTCTGGAACCACATGGCCATTATGCGATAAGTTTGGTGCCAGATATCTGTCCTGTGCCTGTTACTCCGAACAAGATCTCTGCCCCCATATGGCATGCAGTCAGTCTGATGCCAGCCTGCCTTGACAGGCATTTCCCAGAATTCCTGTGCCCACAAACAATCTGACAGCTACTTGTCATCGTGCACCTGGTGGCAAGAGTTTGGGCATCAGTTCTGTGCTCCTACATTATCAATAGCTGCCACTGCATTTGATTATTAGTGTGATGTGACTGTCATAAAAATTGTAACAACTGCTGCAATTCCAGCAGAGCCAGTCTTAGCATTGGCAGTTCCCTTCATAACTTCTGTTCAACACCACTGCCACAGTAGACGCTTGCAACAAATAAGAAAGGTAATTAAACTGTATAACAAGAAATGGACCAGGTCAGCCTGCAGAGTGTGTGGTGAGGCGTGGGGCTTGCCATGTGTTGTTCTGCAGCTGGGCAAGTGGTGGATTTCCTGACTGTTGTTGTAGTTTTGTGCACTTTGTATCTGTTGTTGTCTCCAGTGTGCTCTCTCTCTCTCTCTCTCTCTCTCTCTCTCTCTCTCTCTCTCTCTCTCTCTCTCTCTCTCTCTCTCTCTGTCATTGAAACTGTCTGTGACTATGCACTCCCCTACTAATTTCATACAGTTAATTATATCTGGAGAGAGAATTGTATGGGATGGAGTGTAAATGACTGCAGAATTGGAACTGTATCATAGTCAGTGATTCAGCTGCAGGACATCATCCTGTCAGTGTTGGATTTTCAGTTTAAAGTGCAGTCTCAAAAGACTTAAAAAACATCCTGTCCAATGGCTGTAACCAAAGAATGTTATGTGGTGGCATGTTCAGCATACAAACGTGATGGTTACCTGCATATTCTGTAACTGCCACGTCTTTGACTAGCATGGCCATCCACTGTTAAAAGGACTTGATTTGTTACCCCTGCAGGGCGTGCTGTTTAAAATCGTACAACCATTGCAAGAACTCGTGCTGATTCATCAAATTGCTCTTAGAAGCTCCACTGAAAAGTACTGCTGTTGCACATACCATCAAATGACCATCGTTATTCAGTTTCTTGTGAGGGAAATTGAAAATTAAAAAGTGTACGTATAAAATGGTGAGTGACATCCATTGTGGAAGTTTGTGTTATGCACTGCTGGTTTGAAAAAGGGAAACACTGAACCTAAGACATGTGATCAATGTGAAATTAATACTACTGATTAGAGACTTGACATTGCACAAATGGTTCACATTATGGCACCGTACATGCACTGTGACTGTGGCAGTTTACTACAGAGAAGTGTCACCCTCAAGCTGCAGTCAGAATCCCTACATATCGTGGTATGGAATCGGAGTACGTGAACATGCTGCTGAGGTGTACTGTACCACACGGTTTGTAGGCATGTCTACAGAGTATCATCTTTGGCTGCAGCAAGCCTGAGGGAGTGAGTTGTTGACAGACTGTTTCCCAGACATGTCCAGTAGGTGACACGTCAGGTGAATGGATGTGCCAGGGAAGTGGTGGTACCATTCATTCTTTGAAGACAACTTGCACATTCCTTGCTGTATGCAGTCGGGTGTTGTCCTGCTGAAATACACCAAGTGGAACTGCCTATGTTAACAGCAGTGCCCCAGGCTGTAAAACCTCCCCATTTAGCGAGAGCTGTTCAGAGTGTCCTCAAAACATAGGCAACAAGGTCACACATAGCAGGCAATGGTGCCCAAAACCCTCACAAATGGAGTTCGTCCAATATGGTGCTCACCAATACAGTCAGCTGGATTGGAATCACCACGGCAATGTCGAAAGCCTATGCGGTCATCACTTTGGACGAGTTGAGGTTGCACTTCTCAGAAAACGTAAATCTTGCCACTCAGTATACCGGTGATAGTGTTCACATGCCCATTGCAGTCTGTGGTGTTGGTGGGTCCCAGTCAGTGGAAACCAATGCTATGGCATGCATGTCATGAGTGTAATCCACAATTACATGTTTTCACTTTGTATGATGGCACTGTACCTACTGAGTGATGTGTAACACTGACCTGTCTTGTCAAATAAAAGAGCATGCTGTTGGGCCTAAGAGCACGCCACCTCTCTGCCATTTAAATCACTTATTATCGTTCTGCTGCTCTACATGTCCTCTCATCGTGACGTGTTTCAGACCACTGCCTGTGACAAGAGAAGCACTGGGACCTCTCAGTGAGAATTCGCATAAGGCTGTGAGAGGTGGAGAGGCATGCAAAGAAAACAATGTGTGAAATATGGTGTTTCACAATGGATCGCAATCCCTGTGAACATATGGGGTATGTTAATGGTGTGACAAAGGATAAGAGTAATGGACATCAGGGTCAATAAAATAACATGAGGTACGTACTGCATGTACGTTCCATGAGTGTGTTGCTCCTATATTAAATGTGCAGCAACAGATGTTATGATACCATAGATCCAAATAATATAGTCTTTGTAGTTCTTACATGTTTCCAAGACACTCACTGCACAGAAACAAAATGTTTCTGCTATGTATTTCTTTCTTTTTGCAGTGCAGACATTGTCATGAGTGTTCCTTGCACATTATGTCCAAATCTTAAAGCTATGGTCCTCGGGGGGGATCATGAGCTGAATTCCAAATCAGACTATACATAAATGAAACATTGTATGATATATTTTTATTTGTGGTCAAAGCACATACAAGCTACTGTAGTCCTTTGCATTGTAATGTGGTGGGAGAAGGCAATGCTGTTGGCAAAGTGCCTTGTTACACCACGAGCAGATCACAGTGGCACTTGATTCAGTGAGAAGCATTGCAGATGTCAGCTGCAGCCAAGTTGATGTCCAACACATAACAGAATGACAGAGGCATGTCGTGTTCCATATATCAAAGACACTTTCAATGCATGTTGCAACACAAGTTGATATTTTGGTGCTCAGAACTGATAATGTACGATAGAATGCACTCTGAAAATGAAGTTTGTCATGCGGATTGATAGTAAGATTCTCAACACCACATATGTACCCCCCTTCGGTGTGCCAATAGTTTATATTGGCTAAAGAAATAAGGGTCCAGAGGCTGGCAGTACTTTCGAGTTTTCAGTGAATCGATCTTTGTCTACAACTGCATATCCCTGTTGCAAGGGGCTTTGGTCAGAAAACTTCTCAGTTTGAGCTGTCTATGAATCCAACAAAAGAATGACAGGTCTCATTATTTCCATTTCCAGTACCTTTCACATCCAATACAAAACAAGTGTTATAGTCACCGTCCCACTAACAATGCAGCATATTCTATGTTCAGTGGTTTGTTCCATTGTAGTGGTTGGGACACATGTTTGCTAAACTTGCCACACTATTCCTGAATGCAGGTGTGCAATTTGTTAGTAATGTGTCCTGACATGGACAAAAGCACTTGAATTTTATAACAGTGCGAATTACGTGTGGCAATAGCATGAATACTTCAGTTGCACTCTCTCCAGTCACTGAACTCACAGTAAACCAGATACTATCATACTCAAATCAACTCTGGTCTGTATTGAACACTGTACCAAAGATGATGGATTATATTACTGGCAATCACACTAATGCCGACACAAACTCCAGTGCTCTTTCTCAGTGTGGTGTAAACCTTTTGATTTTGCATAATGTTATTTTATAGTGACATTGGAAGTGATGAAGAAAATAGGTGCTGGCCCTAAAATTAGGTATGCCTAGAGTGATAGCTGCTTGCTTTACCCACGTGTTTAAATGCCAAGAGTGAATTTAGATTCCCATGTGACATGACTCGTGGAATTTGGTATATGTATGCTAATGAATTCTGGAAACCTTGTGTTCTGTAGTACCACCAGATTTAAGAGCTGTAACAGTTTGCCACACCTTCTCCGGTGTTGTCATGTGTTGCGTTCAGTCACTGCTACAGACTGTTAATCCTCTGTGTGGTTCTTGGTGTGAATCGTTTGTATGTCACAGTAGGTGGGGAAATAGGGTGGGGGAGTTCGTGATAGGTCATAGGACCTGGAACTGCTTGCCATGTTGTTTTGCAGTGGCAACTGTGGTATAGCATTGTCAGACAAAGTGCAAGAGATGGGATGACAGGGACAATCATGAATATCACACCACAGCATCAGTCTTTCCAACATGATAGATCCCCTTTAAAATGTTGCTCCAACAGGTTCAACATCTCCCATACAACACGTCTGTCAATGTACGTTGTACCATTGTAATCTGTTGATAGGTCTGTATCATCTCCGTCATTAATATTTGTACTACAGCATGGGTATTGCACACCATTTCGATAATCTTTGTAACGAAGATCATCTTCACAACCCCAGCATTGAATGGTTGAACAGGCATGTACCCAGCAGAGCCATCCTTATTCTAGTGTGGCTAGGGCCTACTATAGGTTAATGGGGTTCCTATGACCTTGGCAGAGCACTATTTTCTTAGAATATACAAAGTGGATAAGCGAGTTCTAGACAGATTATCTACTCATTTAATGTGAGTGTAAAGAAATAAAAATATAATATAATCCACTAGAGTAACCTATGATGCTAAAAGGTTTAGTGGTTAAAAATCTAAATTTGAGATCGGCAAAATCATTAGTCACATCTTCAATATCTTTATTTTTGAGCATATCACTTCCTATAGACATCAGCGATAAACTGGTTGATCTCTCTTGATGCATTGTACTTCTTAATTCATTTTTTATTCTTTTCAATTTGGAGTAGGAGTGTTCTGCACTCCAAATGGCTACTGTCATGCTTAAAAATATTCTCAATGTGATTTCTAGATTTGGAAATATATTAAATTTTTTTTTTTTTCAAAAGCTAATATATTTACTATATACTATTAATTTCCCCATTTTAATTATGTGCAATTTTCAAGTATTCTGTTAAACGCAGGTATTCAGTTTCCAACTCTTGCTCATTAACATTTTCGTAATAAATTTCAGCAAATTCTTTGCAACTTCATCTCAGCTCTTCAGCATTCAGTTTTCAAGCAAAAAAGTAAACCAAAACATTAGTCAATGTTCTCATATAAACTTAAATTGAGCATTCATCTAAAATAGTGATTATCAGTTATGAGAAGAAAGTTTTCTACTTTGAATTTCTCTTTTCAATTCAGTTGGACTGATGCTTCAGAGCCATCAGAACAACTCCAGCATGAACTCAACATTTTGTTCTTTGAGATAAGTTCTTGTAATCAGATTCTGGAGTTTTCTTTGCCAAATGATCCAAAGACATCAAATTTATCCCTGAGGTTAATGTTAAAATCATCAAGTGAAGGGAACAAATTAGTTGCAAGGTGCAATGTTACTGTTTCTTTCTGAAGTTACATCTACATCTACATGGTTACTCTGCAATTTGCATTTAAGTGCCTGGCAGACGGTTCATCGATCAATGTTCATACTACTTCTCTACCATTCCACTCTCGAATGGTGAGTGGGGAAAAAGGAACATCTAACTCTTTCCATTCCACCTCTGATTTCACTTATTTTATTATGATGATCACTTCTCCCTATGTAGGTGGGTGTCAACAAAATATTTTCACATTCGGAAGAGAAAGTTGGTGATTGAAATTTCATGAATAGATCTCACCGCAAAGAAAGCCGCCTTTGTTTCAGTGACTGCCGCCCCAACTTGCATATCATAACAGTGACACTCACACTCCTATTGTGCAATAACACGAAACGGGCTGCCCAATTTTTGCACTTTTTCGATGTCCGCCCTCAATTCTTCCTGGTAGAGATCCCACAGTGCGCAGGAATATTCCAGCAGAGGACGGACAAGTGTAATGTAGGCTGCCTCTTTAGTGGCTTTGTCGCATCTTCTAAGTGTTCTGCCAACAAAGCACTGCCTTTGTTTCACCTTTCCCACAATATTATCTGTGTGGTCTTTCCAATTCAAGTTGCTCATAGTTATGATTCCTAAGAATTTAGTCAAACTGGCAGCCCTTAGATTTGTGCGATTTATTGTATATCCAAAATTTATCAGATTTCTTTTAGTACCCATGTGGATGACCTTGCACTTTTCTTTTAGTGCCAATTGCACCTTTCTCACCATAAAGAAATTCTCTCTACATCCGTTTGTAATTGGAACTGACTGTATGATGAAATGAAATGTCGTGTGGCTAGGGCCTCCCGTCAGGTAGACTGTTCGCCTGGTGCAGGTCTTTTGAGTTGACGCCACTTCAGTGACCTGCGCGTCGATGGGGATGAAATGATGATGATTAGGACAATACAACACCCAGTCCCTGAGCGGAGAAAATCTCCGACCCCGCCGGGAATCGAACCCGGGCCCTTTGGATTGACATTCCGTCACGCAGCCCACTCAGCTACCGGGGGCGGACAATTGTCTGATGATTTTACTAGACAATAAATTACAGCATCATCTGCAAACATTCTAAGGGGGCTGCTCAGATTATCACCTAGATCATTTATGCAAATCAGGAACAGCAGAGGGCCTATGACACTACCTTGTGGAATGCCAGATATCACTTCTGTTCTACTCGATGATTTACCATGCATCACTAACATTTTGATAACATAACTGAATTTGAATCCTGGTGGCACCAACACACGCTTATTTTCTTCATCATTCTGTCATGCTATTATTCAGAATTTTATATTTTGTTAACTGCAAATGACAACTTTCTCGAAGTGCACTGCATGTATGCAAGTCATCAGAGAGCATGTGTGAAGCTAATGCAATAGTTCTCTCTGATTTTTAATATACTGTAAAATGTTAATTTTATGAGATACATAAATATAACTGTGGTGTGCATATGCTGAATGGTATGACAGTTCCCCTTATCACTTAAGTGATGAAAAGGATACAAATAACCCAAACTAAAACTTGACCCATTTGGCAGCTAAAATGAAGCACACACTGTACCAGAAACCAACACACTGAACTCGTCAAATCCGTCATGCAACTTTACTTATGTTACATGAAGTCCACTGTATTATAAACGAAAAGTCTCCCACATAACTAATATCAAAAAACATAGCCTATCCAAAGATGGTAAACCAGAATACACGACACCTACCAACCATAATAAAACAGAAAGCAAATATAAACAGTGCAACCATTGCTGATTAAAAAATTTCAACCATCCAACAAATCTGAACAGGGAAACAAGAAAAAACAGGTTCATTTTGCAATTAAATTTCAAAGAAAATATTCGGAATGAGCACCCTATTATGTAAGTTCTCTCAAAGGAGAGTTTTAGTGAGTGAAGAAGACCTTACAATGTTCATTTTTGCTTTGTATGCATCACATGTCTGAAAACAATGTGGACTTATTAGTTGAAGCTCTTTTACTCAGAAATTGGTTTACTTGTTCGAGAACTTAACAGCACTGCAAAATACGATTTACAAGAAACATAAGGGAGTTCATTTACTGTGGCTGTCGTGCCTAAAGTGTTGTCCCTCCTCTGCAGAAAAAGACTGTAGTGCTGAGGCAAAAAACTGACAAAAAATAGCAAAACCACGCACACCAAAATAAAACATACATACAGGATGAGCAACTCTCACACATCCACACACACTAAAAATAAAAAACAGTCCACACGTATGAAAAGCTACTGACAAGGAAAGCTAAGCTGCTGGCAAGGAAAGCTAAGCTGCTGGCAAGGAAAGCTAAGCTGCTGGCAAGGAAAGCTAAGCTGCTGGCAAGGAAAGCTAAGCTGCTGGCAAGGAAAGCTAAGCTGCTGGCAAGGAAAGCTAAGCTGCTGGCAAGGAAAGCTAAGCTGCTGGCAAGGAAAGCTAAGCTGCTGGCAAGGAAAGCTAAGCTGCTGGCAAGGAAAGCTAAGCTGCTGGCAAGGAAAGCTAAGCTGCTGGCAAGGAAAGCTAAGCTGCTGGCAAGGAAAGCTAAGCTGCTGGCAAGGAAAGCTAAGCTGCTGGCAAGGAAAGCTAAGCTGCTGGCAAGGAAAGCTAAGCTGCTGGCAAGGAAAGCTAAGCTGCTGGCAAGGAAAGCTAAGCTGCTGGCAAGGAAAGCTAAGCTGCTGGCAAGGAAAGCTAAGCTGCTGGCAAGGAAAGCTAAGCTGCTGGCAAGGAAAGCTAAGCTGCTGGCAAGGAAAGCTAAGCTGCTGGCAAGGAAAGCTAAGCTGCTGGCAAGGAAAGCTAAGCTGCTGGCAAGGAAAGCTAAGCTGCTGGCAAGGAAAGCTAAGCTGCTGGCAAGGAAAGCTAAGCTGCTGGCAAGGAAAGCTAAGCTGCTGGCAAGGAAAGCTAAGCTGCTGGCAAGGAAAGCTAAGCTGCTGGCAAGGAAAGCTAAGCTGCTGGCAAGGAAAGCTAAGCTGCTGGCAAGGAAAGCTAAGCTGCTGGCAAGGAAAGCTAAGCTGCTGGCAAGGAAAGCTAAGCTGCTGGCAAGGAAAGCTAAGCTGCTGGCAAGGAAAGCTAAGCTGCTGGCAAGGAAAGCTAAGCTGCTGGCAAGGAAAGCTAAGCTGCTGGCAAGGAAAGCTAAGCTGCTGGCAAGGAAAGCTAAGCTGCTGGCAAGGAAAGCTAAGCTGCTGGCAAGGAAAGCTAAGCTGCTGGCAAGGAAAGCTAAGCTGCTGGCAAGGAAAGCTAAGCTGCTGGCAAGGAAAGCTAAGCTGCTGGCAAGGAAAGCTAAGCTGCTGGCAAGGAAAGCTAAGCTGCTGGCAAGGAAAGCTAAGCTGCTGGCAAGGAAAGCTAAGCTGCTGGCAAGGAAAGCTAAGCTGCTGGCAAGGAAAGCTAAGCTGCTGGCAAGGAAAGCTAAGCTGCTGGCAAGGAAAGCTAAGCTGCTGGCAAGGAAAGCTAAGCTGCTGGCAAGGAAAGCTAAGCTGCTGGCAAGGAAAGCTAAGCTGCTGGCAAGGAAAGCTAAGCTGCTGGCACACTAGAGCCACAGTACTGATACCACAGCAACTAACACCCAACTACTGTACTGCCACAAAAACTGCTGTATTGATGCAGCAACTGTACTGAGACAACAACACCACTATTGACACAATAACACAGCACACACTGATCCACTATATTCTTCAGTAATCGCGTAAATGTTAACGGTCACTGTCACAAAGCAGAATGACTCACAACCCTTTGTTTTGTAGGTCGCTGCAGTGAGCCAGAAAATGTGACTTGCCAGCGGCGCCTCTCATGGCTCTTCACGGCCCTACATATGCACCAAGCGGGCGATCATCTAATTGGAGCTATGTTGGTAGATTGGCCGACCGACCGACGAACGTGCAGTGCCAGGATGTAAGGCGCGTAGCGCCAGCTGACAGTCATCCCCCTGGCTCTCTGACACAGCGGCCGCCCATAGCTGAGGGGTCAGCACGGCAGAATGCCACATGAAGGGGCACGAGTTCTATTCCTGTCTGGTGCAGGAGAATTTTCTGCTCACCGTCTGGGTTTTGTGTTGTCCTTCTCATCATTTCATCTCCATCTCCGACGTGCAAGTTGTCCAATGTGGAGTCGAATACAATAAGCACTTTCCCTCGGCGGCCAAGCTTCCCCAATTGGGGGACTCCAGGCCCACGATGACGTATGCTCATTTTCTTTAAGCCGATTCAGCGAACGTGTCGTGTATAGCACTTACATGCCAACCGCTCGCGTTTTCTCACTGCGTGCAAGATTAAATACTGCTCTGATATACATGACAGGGTGCATGGCGGACAAAACTTTAAGGGCAGAGTTTTAGAGGAATTTAAATGATTCAGATGTTAGTGGAACACATCATGAGAGGAGTATAGCAATAGAGATGCAAGAAAAGAAGCACTTGTTTCATGCCGGCCGGAGTGGGTGAGCGGTTCTAGGCACTTCCGTCTGGAACTGCATGATAGCTACGGTCACAGGTTCGAATCCTGCCTCGGGCGTGGATGGTGGTTATGTCCTTAGGTTAGTTCAGTTTAAGTAGTTCTAAGTTCTAGGGGACAGATGAACTCAGATGTTAAGTCCCATAGTGCTCAGAGCCATTTGAACTATTTTTGAACTTGTTCCATTTTTTAAGGAATCCGTCTGGTTTCGTACGGCACATAGATAGATGTAACGTCTGTCGGCCTTCTGCATTTCTGTTTTCAGGTTTCATTTCCAATACTAATGAAATCTAAAAACTGAAATATTGACATTCCATGGGCGTTAATTCATAAACTCTACTTGCTTCACTGTTGTAAGTGTTAAAAAGTACAACCTATATCCTAGCCCTCTGCTATGAAGAGCAAAGTGTGGGACTTTTTTTCCAATTCTAACAGCTGTTAAATGCTTCATTTCTCATGCATCTGTTGTATTTATTAGATAATGTGCACCACCACTACATGTAGTATTTCTTTCTCGAATTTGAAATGAGTCTCCTGAATGTACACGTCATCTTTTATGTTACAGCCATAAATAAATTAATAATAACATTTTCAACATTAAGCCTCTGCCTTGACTGCATTATTTTTCTTAAGAATGGTTTGGTGATGTTCAGCAGCTCCGAAATGCGTGATTCACCCATTCTTAAATAATTGCGAAAATCGTCTGCTCCCAGTTGGTTAAGTAACAGAATATGGGTGAATTTCTTCCCTTGCACTAGCCACTTCTTTGCTCACAGCTTTCTCTCGGCTTTGTTTAGCCTTGTTACCTCTAACACAGTCAAGACCGCCCCACTTGTTGTTTCTGTGTAAAACCAAGCGCGATCTCGTAGATGTAGTTCAATGAACTTCATGGAATCAAAACAACAGGGTGGCTCTGTAGTCGGGATGTGTGTTAGGTTGCCACGAAATGGGTCGTCTGCCGATAAATTGGTGCATGTGTAGGGGACTTAAATGTTGTTTTCGGCACACTGGAGGTTTATTATACACACGTCACCATTGGTACGATTTTTTTATGATTAAATGTCAATAAGTAATAATGCACTCTAGGTGCAGAAACTTTAGGAATGAATGATGATAATAATGTTGCCGACTACATGTAATTAGCCGTGGACGATGGTTCGAGCGCTGCTGTAAGCTACTTTTTTTTTCCATCTTTGCCTTTGTAATAGGTTCTTGGACCACCAGTCACATTGGCATTCGTCCTTGTGGAAAACTAACATGCCATTTCTGGTTCTTTTCATAGTTATACTTGCGTATTATGAAAATACGCTGTTTCAGTGATACGCTGCATTAAACATTTCTCCAAAATCGTGTCATTTTTCAGTACACCTTTTTCTGCAAGTGTTGGGAAATATACACAAACGTGAAACACGCACGTTAATGTTAAACTGATTTTAAGTCCCAATTTGGCATTGCATGTACAGTCTTAGATAATAAAACTGACCGCCGGCCGGCCGCCACAGAGACTAAGTCAGTCGTTCACTTAAGGTGGCCAATAAAACTGACAGCCCCTGACAACTCTGTTTGGCCATCTGCACAATCTGGCAACACCGTAAGATGCCGAAGTGTTAGGAGGAATGTTATCTACTTCGGAAATGTTCTCGGGTTGTGTGAGCCCGTGGTCTAGTGGTAATCATCATGTATTCAGAATGGCTGTATGCCTGTTCGCGTCCAACTTTATTATTATTACTATTTTTTTTTTACCATATTTCGATCCTCGTATAAAGTTGTGAGTCCGATTGAACACTGAAGATAATTCGCTTCACATTCTACCCACCAGCAATATCAAGAATTCCAGAAACAATCCGCATTACAGCTCGTGGCTGCGTCGTGATCATAACAGCTTACACTCGAGCGTTTCCTCGTGCTGCAGCGGCTACCGGTCACCGGCCAGACGCCACCAGCCACCTGAAATCCGGGGCCGGACATGTGAACGTGGCGTGACGCTGTCAGTGTATAACTGCAACATGATAACTAGAACTTCAAATTCGAAAATGACAGTTGATACAAACATTGGATTTTGCATATTTGATAATCATGAACTTCAGTTAAGCATTGTAAAATTGAGTTGCAAGTGGAAAAAGGTGTAACATTTGTAACACAACATTTACTTTTGGTATAACAGAGGGGTGAATGCAGAGGAGGTAGCTAGAAAGACTTGAACTGTGTTTGGAGCGAGTACATTTCGGGAAAATATGCCTCAAAAAGAAATTCTTGTTTCAACAAAGATCGTTCTGGCATGAATGATTTTCCATATTAAGGAAGTCTCGACTACTGATATATGTGACAGATTACCATTCTACCATCATGCGACATTTGCAGTCAACAGGCAAAATTCAGATGTCTGGTGTAGGAGTACTGCATCCTCTAATTCGAAACTGATCATCATCAGGTCACTCATTGAGCATTCCTATGCAGTAGTGTTACTGGTGACATGTTATGATGCCTTTATCATTAACTTCCTAAGAAGAAATGAAAAGTTGAGCCCCACCAAAAGACGTAAACTCGAGCAAAGAGTAGTGTGAACGTAATATTTTACAGCTGATAGCACAAAAGTGTGTTTTGGGCTACGAATTCTGCCACAAGCAGTGTATGCAACAAAGCTGGAGTTTGTTGTCAACATCTGAGATACCGTTCGGTCGCAGTGTAAGAAAATCGAGCAACAAAACTACATCACCTATGCTACTGCATGATAACACACTATGTTGATTTGAGAAACAAAACTATCCAGGAGATTGATAGGGAAGTCACTTCTCAAGCACTTGTATTGATAGGGAAGTCCCCTCTCAAGCATTTGTCCCTCTCGTAATATATTCGTAAAATTTTACCTTTCCCACTCTTGATCGATCAACCGTCAAGGCAGTTCATTTCTAGACAAAAATACTCATAATACTACTCCGGTTTAATGACATCATTAGAACCAGTGGGTTTCTACGGGCGTAGAATTTGTAAACAACTTTAGCATCGTCAGATTGTTTTAGATATCGTGAAAGAAAATTCTGTTGCTGATCAATTTCTTTTTGCTGATTACTTTTGCGTTCAGTAAACTAATGGAAAATGCAATTAACATATTCACTGTACTAATGCAAATTAAATTCAGCTTCCTACAGAAACATCACGACGGCATTCTATCTTAATAAAGCATTAAATGTCTGTAAGATATTTGAGCCTATTTTAACATGAATTAGTAGGATATTACCGACTTTTGACTTCGAAAAGATCTGTATTTACTTCATTTCCTACATCATTCGCAAGCATTATGAAAATGTAGCACTTCATATATAAAATTATGTATTCACAACAACAACAACAACAAATATGTCGGCAGAAAAGAAGTGGCATTATGAACTTGGCAGTACCTTAAGGTTTTCTCTCTGACACTAAGGGTTACTGAAAGTAGCATGACGAATTTTGCTTGAGCGTTGTCTTACGATTCAATTATTGAGTTTTGTAGTAGAGCTACAAGTAGGCAGATACAAAGAATTAAATATCTGGCTTTCAGCGAGTCTCAAAAGGCAAATGAAAGCAGCTTGCACCTCGTAGCCAGGCATGTTACCGGGAACTGGTTTTTCTCCTAAAGTGGGAAGACATCCTTTTGTGGTTGAATTGTTGGCATATGTCAGTCAGACGTCTGCCGTTGGTCTAAGCGTTAGGGTGTGTTGAATCTGTACCAATGATTTTTCTACAGGTTTTTTCTGTCTCAAATAGTGTTGAAGTCTCCCATTAGTATTTTCACGTCATCTTGGTGAATTTTGCTCATAGTATTTTCGAGTGTGTTCCAGAATTTTTTGACATTTTCGGTGCTTTTCTTATTTTCGATGTTGGTGGGGGCATGTGCATTGATACCTGTATATTTTTTACTGGGGTTCTGAATGAGCATAGTCATAAGTCGATTGTTGATGGGCCGGCTGCGGTGGCCGAGCGGATCTAGGCGCTTCACTCCGGAACCGCGCGACTACTACGGTCGCAGGTTCGAATCCTGCCCTGGGCATGGTTGTGTGTGATGTCCATAGGTTAGTTAGGTTTAAATAGTTCCAAGTTCTAGGGGACTGATGACCTCCACTGTCAAGTCCCATAGTGCTCAGAGCCATTTGAACCATTTGATTGTTGATAAGTGTGATTTCTTTGACAGAGTTGATGATAGATCTGTTTACGATAGATGCAGTGCCGAAGATTGGTATGCCTTTCGATACCTTTTGTTGTATTTTGCTCTTGAAGATGCGATGGGATCCGTAATGCAAGGTTTTATTGTCAGTTAGTCATGGTTCTTGAAGAGCAAGGATGAGAATTTTTTGTCGGTCAATTTCTTTTGTGAGATTGTTTAGTTTTCGTATTTGAATTAATGTATCGATGTTTAGTTTTCAAATGCAGGTTTTCTGCTTGTAGGGAAATTTACCAGAGATCTTAGATATTCTCTGCCGTGCTAACCTGGACTCCCCAGAATCCAAAAATCCAACTGCCACCTGTCGACAGGCGGGTTGTGTACCACCTGGGGTAAAGTTGACTTGCTTGCACAGTTCATGTTTGCTTGTGTTTCATTGGTTTTGCTTGGGTGATACCAGGACTGGACAGGACCAGAGGGTGTTGAAGCCTTTGGAAGCAAATATTTACAGCTGAACTCATTAAGCTAACAGACGGTGACCAGAGTTACTACCTGTTACTCCATCATAGGAATTTATGTGCGCAGCATTGTTGCAATACAGACGTTCAAATTACGAAGTTTCTGTAATTTCATTTTGATACCACATCGTTCTAATCGGATTCAACCAGTCAGTCTTAATATGGATATCCGACTATGACTCTCATCATATGATAGCCTGGGTAAACCACATTCTTAATCAGACTGTTGAATCTAGATCACTTATCTATGACAGGGTGTGAATTCCTAGACACTGTGGAAAATAATAGTACAATGTGTTTATTACAAATACGTTATTTAAATATAAATACATGAACTAATGAGAGAACAGTTTATTTACAGGAGCAGAGCCCCATCCATCATAGCAGAGCAGTGTGAGCTTGGTTTTAGGGCCAAGAGAGGATAAAGCTGTTACCGTTGGTTCCATGATCACCGAACATCGACCAGATAGTGAATATGTGGCAGGGGCAACAAAGACATCGCCATGTGGACCTAGAAATGCTAGCGACATTTGGTCGAATATAGAAAATGTATGGTGGGAAGTAAACCATCACGCTACACTGTCGATGACTTAATGAAATCAATGCCCTTACGCCTTCCAGAAATCTTACGTAATGATCGTGGGTGGGTTGGTTACTAAAAGTACACTCGTCCACAAAACCCATGTGGGTTCACGCACAATCTGAATCAATACTATAATACTATTAACATTACGGAGACAACCAACAATAAATATTGCATCAAATATGACTGTAAAGTATTTAAGTGCGATGGGAAATTACAAGCTGAATTTTGACCCAACCCACGTCCTGCATATTACGTTAAGTAAGATATATTAACTCCATATTATCTTCAGCAGAGACAGTCCGCTCTTGTTGTCGAGGCTCGTGACAAGTTCAGCGATTAGCAGTGCCCAATGCCGCTGCGATTTGTTTATGTGGGCTGAGCGTGGACACTGCAGCAGACGCTTCACCATAAACAGAAAGAAATCACCTTGGCTCTGACTGCAGTGAGCGGATATCACTGCCTGCGTGTTCTTATAGTAACGAACGTGATACTCTACTCACAGGTGCCATGGAGCTATTGCAACGGGTATCATGGCATTAGTCATCAGAATATTAACCAGTGATGAAATGTCCACTCTATTTGAATCCCAAGAAAATATGAACCTTCTCACAAAGGAATGTGAGGTGATATCAAAATATATCCAACACACAAAAATTAACTGCAGGGCTTTCCTGTTTGTAGTAGAAGCGCACAAGGAAATATTATGTCTTGGAAGTGTACATTTCATTTCCTCTTCTCATATCATAACTTTTGGGTCAAAGGGAAAGTGTCCACCTCGGCTGCTCGCAAGCATTTTGCTAGTAGGAAGCCCACGCTGCTTCCAGCGGGGAAATACAGTACCGTCCTCGCCTCTCCTTGGCCTACCAGGGACGTATCGATACAGACATGTGATCTGACCTTTAGCGCTACGGTCGTCCATTTGGCCAGTGCTAAGATCGCCCGATCAATGTCTCCTCTTCCTCCAGTCACTCCTAAGACACGAGCACCTACATCAGCTTCTGCCAAGACTAAGACCAAGAAGTCAGATGCACGGTCCTTCAAGAAGGTACTGTCCCGTGCAGACTTCCTACGTACCTCGAACTCCCAGCCATCAACCAGTACTTCCACTAAACGACCTTCCAAGAAGGCTCATAGGAAGCAAAGTTCCCCTTCTCCGCCACGGTGCATTTCTCCTCCTGTGCCACCCAGCGGTTGCCGCCCCAGGCCGTCATCCGTTTCGCCTGGCCACACCACTGGTAGCCGAACATCTGGCCGTTCACCAGCAGAGGAAGCTCCCCCTCCCGGCAGTCTTAACAAGATGGTCGACGAACCTATTGAACCAATTGACGATGACTCTCCACCTATTGATAGTGGTGGCAGTGCTCGATCGAAGCCAGGCCCTCAGCTGCTTTCGAGGTGACCCCTTCTTGCTTCTCCTTTTTCTTCTCACGATGGCACTTCTTCATTGGAATATTCGCAGCATTTGCTCCAACCAAGAGGACTTAAAGTTGCTGCTATGCTTGCACTGTCCGTTTCCTGGAGAGCTACGAAGAGCGAAGCTACGCCCATGCGATCAAATTGACTTGGCACACTATGCCTCTGTGCGTTGTGACCTACCCCTGTGGCAGGTATTCTGGCTCATGGAGGGGTTATGTTGCTGGTCCGGGATGATATTTACTATGATCCCATCACATTGCACACCGGCCTGCAGGCAGTTGCCATCCGAATTACTCTCCCCACTTTTACATTTTCCATTTGTAACGTTTACACTCCATCGTCGTCCGCCATTATCAGTGCAGACATGATGCAAATTATTGCTCAGCTACCTGAACCATTTATGTTAACTGCTGACTTCAATGCTCACCATCCCCTTTGGGGCCTTCCAGCATCCTGCCCGAGAGGCTCCCTGTTAGCAGACCTTTTCAAACAACTCAATCTTGTCTGCCTCAATACTGGCGCCCCTACTTTTCTTTCGGACACAACTCACACCTATTCCCATTTAGACCTCTCTATATTTACTACCCAACTTGCATGCCGGTTTGAGTGGTACGCACTTTCTGATACGTATTCGAGCGACCACTTCCCTTGTGTTATCCATCTCCTGCATCATACCACCTCTCCGTGCTCAACTAGTTGGAACATCTCCAAAGCAGACTGGGGGCTCTTCTCTTCCAGGACAACCTCTCAGGATCAAATCTTCTCAAGCTGCGATAGCCAGGTCGCACACCTCACGGAAGTCATTATCACTGCTGCTCAATATTCCATCCCTCACACTACTTCTTCTCCACGTCATGTACCGGTCCCCTGGTGGACCGCAACATGTAGAGACCCTTTACGTGCTTGTCGACGTGCTTTACGCACCTTTAAATGCCACCCTACAGTGGCGAATTGTATCAATTATAAACGATTATGTGCGCAGTGTCATTGT
This sequence comes from Schistocerca serialis cubense, assembly GCF_023864345.2. NCBI lineage: Eukaryota > Metazoa > Arthropoda > Insecta > Orthoptera > Acrididae > Schistocerca > Schistocerca serialis. The sequence goes on along the minus strand of NC_064639.1, from coordinate 67,843,476 downwards.
GTTATTGAAGAAAACAAGAAAGCCAGCTGGGCTGCTTTGACAAGCACCTTCAACATCTTTCCTCCTCCTGTTGTCTTAGTGCCAGATAGCCGGTGCAGGCTACCTAAGGTCCACTCACCAGTTTCTGGCTTGACAGTCGCGAATGACGACCTTGTGACCCCTGAGGATGTCTCCAATGCTTTCGGCCGCTTTTTCGCAGAGGTTTCGAGCTCCATTCAGTACCACCCTGCCTTCCTCCCCCGAAAACAGGCAGAGGATGCAAGACCACTTAACTTCCAATCCTCGAATTGTGAAAGTTATAATGCCCCATTCACCATGCGGGAACTAGAAAATGCACTTGCCCGGTCACGGTCCTCTGCTCCAGGGCCTGATTCTATTCATATTCAGATGCTGAATAACCTTTCTCCTGCGGGTAAAGGTTTTCTTCTTTGTACTTACAATCGCATCTGGATTGAGGGTCGTGTTCCCACATGCTGGCGTGAGTCTATTGTTGTCCCGATTCCTAAGCCAGGGAAGGACAAGCACTTGCCTTCCAGTTATCGACCCATCTCTTTACTATTCCTTCCTTTGTATTTGATACAGCCCTACATGCTTAGCCACACCTGAATAGCAGTATGTGCGGCTAGGTGTGTAGACTGATAATTTGATCTGTATGTAACATCCTTTGCAACATGGTGCATAGTGTTAGCTTATTTACAAGTACAGTCTATGACAGACATCGTTTCATTATAAGAAATGTTCACAAGCAGACCCACAACTTGCAAATGAGGTTATCAAACTCACCAAATGGCGTATACAGACATTGTTGGTCAAGGTGGTGTAACTGCAGTTGGCAATTTATTAATGAGCTTGTAAATGTATGTTGTCATTACTTTTTAAACTATATTTACTTACAGAAAACTTACTTTAACATAATTTTAAAACAGGCAGAGGAAGTTTTACAAAGTAATATTTACTTTCTGTTATATAACATGTGTATGCAGACAATTAACAATTTAACTGAGGTAAAGTATACTATCAGCACACATTTATACAGCTACCACAATGGCAGTATGTTTTCCTACAAAATGTATCTCCAGCAGTTGAAACACACTACTTCTAAGATCTCTCTACTTTGCTATTTCTGTATGATACTTTTCTACACAATGACATTCTGCGTGTGTAACACAGTGTAGGAGGTGCGTTCAATTAGTAATGCACATATTGTTTTTCTTGGCCAATGTCAGTTTAAAAAAATTTGAAATCCGTCAAGTGATAAGGGCTGAAGTGGGAAAATACCGTGAAATTCCGATAAGTGGCAGCAATCCGTGCAGTCTTCAAAATGTAATCTGTAAGGGAGGTACATTCCAAACAGACACCTGTCGAGTTTTCAGTGCAAAACCTGACAATTGCAGATACTCACAGGTGCTGGCAGAATGTCTATGGAGAACTGGTAGTGGAGAGAAAAAAAGAATGCCAGCCATACACAGCTGTGACTTTTGCAATGTTGGAAAATGCAGATACAATGATTGTGATCTGTCAGTCACATGAGATAAAACACCTTGCTACTCATCTGGAGTGGAGACACACACGTCCACCAGTTGGTGTGCCCTACCGAGTTCCTTGCCACCTAAATGAAGACCGTAAAGAGCAATAAGGGACGATCTGTGGAGAATTGTCTGACAAAATTATAACTATCAACCTCATAATGCACAAACATTGTCACAGACAATGAAACAAGGATTCATCACTACGAACCTGAAACAAAACAGCAATCCGTGGAACTGCACCGTACCACCTCTTCCGAAAAAAAGGTCAAATCCGCATCCGCATCCTCGGCCAGTAGAGTCACTGTGAGGTCTTCTGGTACTGTGAAGGTTTTACTCTGATTACATCCCTCGTGGTGTAACAGTCAACTGTAAAGTGTATTGCACTATGAATACAAAATTGAAGAAATGAACTCGGCATGTTAGTCACCCCAGAAATCGATCTTTACTTCTCCTTCTCTGTGGCATAATGAGTCCTCACACAAGTCTGCACCCCCGAGAGAAACATACAAAATATCATTGGGACAAGTGGTGGGAAGGCAGGAGCTGCGAGATCTGGGGTGTCGGGTGTACGAGTGAGAACCGTCCATTGGAGGATGCACTCCATAGGAAGAAGTGTGTTGATAACGAGGTGCTTATTGATGCGACGAGACATCGGTTCTGGCATTGACCAGTAGAGTGGTACCATGCTGGCATACGGGCCGTCCCAGTAAGATGGCATAAGGCTGTCACATTTAATGAAAATTATGTTGAAAAGTAGGATTTTGTAGCCAAAAGCATAGGGAACAATATGGTGTATTGGAATCCTGAACAAAACAAAACTGCTTTCAGAAAAATTGTTCCATTACTTACTGAACACCTCTCATATATTAAAGTCAGTAATTTAGATAACTGAATGTTCCAATTTAGTAATGTGGAATATGTTATTTTGTGTATTACAATGAGGTCAAACAACCTGCATAGTTATTTCAGCTGTAATAGACATCGAGAATATTATTTTAACTCTAGTATTTACTTTTACTCTGTAACTTGTAGTGTCTACAGATATCTGTTAGATGCTACATTCTATTAATGGGTCTCCGTGTTGTAAAAATTACTGTTTAAGCAATTCAGTAAATATAACAGCAGTTTATACGCTGATATATGCTGTTAGATATTCCTTGCAGTGACTAGTACCTTACAGATATTCAATTTTCTAATGTTGCACTTTGGTGTATGATTGTGATACAATTCAACAATAGTTGCACAGAATGTACTTCCAGAACGTGGTATTATGTCAACATGTTGGCTCAGCCTAAACATGTAAGGCACACAGTGTTAAATTTGACACGATCTTTGTTCAATTTATGTCAAACAGTATTCAACTGTATTTAAAAATAACCATAAGCGTCCGCTAGCAGCTTACTAGAAATGCCTGGCATAGCTTCCACTTACTTGTGTTAGACATATTTTGTTTTCTTTTCCGTTGGTCTCTCTGGACCATCTCTTGATTTTTTTTTTTTTTTTTTTTTTTTTTACTCTGATGGTATTAGGTTGTGAGGCCAGAGCGTGACTTTCCTTTTCCTCATCTAATCTTCTTTCTTGGGGGGGAGGAGGACCTCCTCAGGCATTGTGAAGCCAATCTTCCTAGGAGTGCAAGTACATAAGACAGAGCTGGGGTTGATGTGATAAGGTCAGTAACGTATCCATGTAAAAATCTTTATAGTTGCAAGCCTCAAAAGAAGCATCAGGCATGAATGCTGAGAAAGCAATGCTGTGGCTGAACAGAACAAGAGAACAATTCCTGAATTGGCAGAAGAAGAAGTAGCAGTGGCACTATTTTGTATCTCCTCATTGTGTCTGAAGAAGCTTTTAGCAATGCTTGTGTCTGAACAGAGTGAGGAATGTATTGTGGATTAGCATTATTGAATTTATATCCATGACCATCGGCTGGTTGAAAGGCAGCAACTGAGTAGTGGCTGTGATACTGAAGGTTTCATCCTGGCTGCCTGTGTCCCTAAGACTGCTGACATACTGGGTGTGAAGAGAGCAGTGATCCTAACGTTACATATCCAGTCACAGGAATTTTGCATGTGGAACACTATGTGACAAACAGTTGGAGACATTTCTTTGCATCAAAAGTGAATGTGTGGAAAGCTCCTCTGTCCATCCAGCCTAAAGCAAGCATCTTCAATGCAAACTTGTTAAACACATTAAGTTGGAAATTGTTGGTCTTAGAGGTATCATCAAAAGGAGTAGTGGGGCATATTGGAAAGCTATAATTGCATGTTTCTGCCATTACTCTGGGACAATCCTGGACAGAAGCACAGCACTGGAGTGTCCTCCATGGCAAGTGAACAAATGCTTGTGACACAGAGATGGCTGCTTTTCAAAAATTTCAGTGGAGTTGTGCAGAAGACTGGACTTTCCTGATGGACAAAAATAAATTTGGAGGTGTCGGATGTTTGGAGAAGACTGCCACAATTTCCTGTCCTAATTTTCCATTCAGTGTGTTGCTGGAAGCGTGTGAGGTACTGCTGTCCTTCCTCCCAAAACAATATCTTCTTAATAAACAGCCTCCAAGATGCTACTGTGTCCTGAGTTGTCATTCTTCCCTGATGTCACAGATGTATGCCTCATCATTTGCATTTTACTGACTGCTACTGGGAGAAAGATGATAGTAATTGTGGAAGACTGTTCTGCAAATATGCTAGCAGGAAGATGACATGAGATCCAACTAGCTTTGCCAGATGTCTGAGGTACCTTTACCTGTAGCCTATCACTTGGGGAAGTGACATAAGCTGTCTGTAGGCCAACATCCTTCCATGAAAGCTGTGTTAAAAGTGTCGTGCATCAGAAGCCCTACTCATTGAGCAGCACACTTCTTCCAGCCATGTATGTGCCTTACCATCCCAAAAATGTGCACATCAGTACCTATGAAAGGTCGTTCACAAGTGCCGCCAAAAAGAAGGCGTTGATTCTGGATTCTCTGACATGCTTAGACATTGTAGTTAGTCACTATCAGCACATTGTTGTATCATTACTAGTGCTAGGCTGAATGCAATGCTAAGTAGCAGTAGATACCACTCTTTTCTGTTGTGGAAGCAGCCAGATTAGTAGGAATACAATGAGAGGTGCCAGCTGAGCATAGCACTTCAAACACGGAATTCCCTTCCCGATGTTTTAAGATGCAGCCAGTGAAATCTGGTTGGGTTGGTTCTGTGTGCATGTCGCATGTAAAAACTCTGGATTTAGTTTAATTTTAGATATACCTTAGATGGTATTTAAATTTTTTCCTTCTCTGCAGTTTAATTCTTTTCTCTGTGTGGATTGTAATGTGTTTAACTAAAGAATGCTATTTATGCAAGTAGTTGTGATTTGAAGACCATTTCCTGCTTCTGTTTTACTGCAGTAAATGGTGTGGACAATTGATAAAGTTATTTGTTGTATTGTAGCTGCCAGTTAACTATGAATATTTTACTGATAATAGATCAGAAGTGTATCAAGATTTTAGAATGAAATGTATTAAAAGAAAAATAAACTGAGCAGCACAGTGACTTTATAATATGTGCAGTTAGCTTGGTGTGGTAATGTTGCAATAAAATATATCCATGCAATCTGAGATGCACATTTCTAAGGTGGTATTAATATACACTCCTGGAAATGGAAAAAAGAACACAATGACACCGGTGTGTCAGACCCACCATACTTGCTCCGGACACTGCGAGAGGGCTGTACAAGCAATGATCACACGCACAGCACAGCGGACACACCAGGAACCGCGGTGTTGGCCATTGAATGGCGCTAGCTGCGCAGCATTTGTGCACCGCCGCCGTCAGTGTCAGCCAGTTTGCTGTGGCATACGGAGCTCCATCGCAGTCTTTAACACTGGTAGCATGCCGCGACAGCGTGGACTTGAACCGTATGTGCAGTTGACGGACTTTGAGCGAGGGCGTATAGTAGGCATGCGGGAGGCCGGGTGGACGTACCGCCGAATTGCTCAACACGTGGGGCGTGAGGTCTCCACAGTACATCGATGTTGTCCCCAGTGGTCGGCGGAAGGTGCACGTGCCCGTCGACCTGGGACCGGACCGCAGCGACGCACGGATGCACGCCAAGACCGTAGGATCCTACGCAGTGCCGTAGGGGACCGCACCGCCACTTCCCAGCAAATTAGGGACGCTGTTTCTCCTGGGGTATCGGCGAGGACCATTCCCAACCGTCTCCATGAAGCTGGGCTACGGTCCCGCACACCGTTAGGCCGTCTTCCGCTCACGCCCCAACATCGTGCAGCCCACCTCCAGTGGTGTCGCGACAGGCGTGAATGGAGGGACGAATGGAGACGTGTCGTCTTCAGCGATGAGTCGCTTCTGCCTTGGTGCCAATGATGGTCGTATGCGTGTTTGGCGCCGTGCAGGTGAGCGCCACAATCAGGACTGCATACGGCCGAGGCACACAGGGCCAACACCCGGCATCATGGTGTGGGGAGCGATCTCCTACACTGGCCGTACACCACTGGTGATCGTCGAGGGGACACTGAATAGTGCACGGTACATCCAAACCGTCATCGAACCCATCGTTCTACCATTCCTAGACCGGCAAGGGAACTTGTTGTTCCAACAGGACAATGCACGTCCGCATGTATCCCGTGCCACCCAACGTGCTCTAGAAGGTGTAAGTCAACTACCCTGGCCAGCAAGATCTCCGGATCTGTCCCCCATTGAGCATGTTTGGGACTGGATGAAGCGTCGTCTCACGCGGTCTGCACGTCCAGCACGAACGCTGGTCCAACTGAGGCGCCAGGTGGAAATGGCATGGCAAGCCGTTCCACAGGACTACATCCAGCATCTCTACGATCGTCTCCATGGGAGAATAGCAGCCTGCATTGCTGTGAAAGGTGGGTATACACTGTACTAATGCCGACATTGTGCATGCCCTGTTGCCTGTGTCTATGTGCCTGTGGTTCTGTCAGTGTGATCATGTGATGTATCTGACCCCAGGAATGTGTCAATAAAGTTTCCCCTTCCTGGGACAATGAATTCACGGTGTTCTTATTTCAATTTCCAGGAGTGTAGATGAATTGTGATTGTTGTTATGACAATGGAAAATACCATATTTTTCATTCCAGGCATTGCCTTAGGCTATGATAAAGAGCTAGTTGAATAATGTTGCTTCTTCACTGCAGTAATTGGTAAAAGATGATTGTATGACATCAGAGATGCTATGATAATGCTTGTTAATTACGTGGAAATCCAAGCACATACTCATAAACATTGTGAAGCCTAGTTTTCTGCTTGATCTTATTAAATCAGTAAAATTATGTTTTGGAATTTGAACCTTATCTACTGTATTGATCTTGCTAGTTGTAGCAGTGTAGTTAAATTATTCACTATAAGATTAATAATTAGCTACACACAAATGTAAGGAGAGAGAGATGTAATTGTATAGTTATACATCATTCCAGAGTTATATTGAAGTGTACTAATAACTTATCTGAAATTCTTAAAGAAAAGCCCATTAGAAGTTTTATCTGGCCATTAAAGATTTCTTACTGTTCTTGACGGTTTGAAACCATATGAAGTAATGTGAATGAAATTTCAGTCACCTCAACATGAGAAGCAGAATTTAAAGCGTGCAGGTTGCTCTTGCTGTGCTCAGGACGTTTCGCAATTCATATTACAGGCTTGTAGGGGTGGTAGGAGGAAATTTGTACATTTCCAGACATTGATTCATTACCAAAACTTAGTGGATAAAGTTTGCTGTAGAACCTCTCTGTAATGGGAATTGTGGGACACCATGGCTTCTTTGGTGACCAGATGAATGGCATGTGTTGAGTGTAGACTATTGAGCCTCAGTAAATCTATGATCTGTGTATCTAATTTGCACATTGTTCTACTTGCTACAAACTGGAAAGTGTTGTCAATATTATTACACAGAAAGAAATTCTATATTAATTTCCTGTGTGAGTTTCTTTCTTTTTATATTGCCAGTTGATCATTAGGATACTCTAGGCGCTTGTTGTATGCTGTGAAGCTGTTTTGACACCAAAGAAGGGAACTAAGTTTGGGCTTTGTAAATCCTTGAAACTTTGTTTTGTGAGTAGTTTGTTACCTGGTAGTGAAAAACAGTGCTTGTACTTAAGCTTTGCCTCAGTGTTATTCACTGGATATAAATATGCAATAGAAAAACATTGTTATTTTGTGATGTCCATACTTTTTTTGTCAAAATATTACCCCAGTCTGGAATTGTCAATTATTGACAGTCATGTATCATTTGTAAATTCAATTTTTCAAATAATGCATTAGTTTGTTCATAATGTTTTCAAAGTTGATTATGTTAGCAATAATTCATACATTTATATTATCTGTATACTGTTACAACAAACTTCTTTGTTGTTCACAAGTTACTGTAATTAGTGTACATATATGATTATCACAATGATGTTGATATTGTGAATGCAGACATATTACTGCAGTGCTACCTCCATGCTCCTGTTCATCTGTGAAAATTCAGCATCTTATCATCTAGCTCTTACAGGTGTACCAGTAAGTTCCCAATTGTTTACAGACTCTGATATTATTTAATACAAGAGAGTTAAACTACTGATTGCTTCAGAAATGAGTTAATGTGTTCAAATATTTCACTTGAAGCATAATTTGAAATGTTTACTAAACATTTTCATGCTTATGTGCTTGAAGTTTATCAGAAGCCTATAGGTGTGCTTATTCTAAAATACGCAATTAATAGTGTCTTAGTGCTTGAGGCACCGTAACTGTTTGCATGTGCAAATACCATTTCCAACTGTGCTTGTCAGTATCTACTCATTAAGAGGTATAATTTTATGTTAAAAATTTAGTATGTCTTATTGTCAAACTGCCTATTGGCTTCTGTCTCGGGTTCTTTGGCCGACATTTATCTAATGATTTTTCTGACATTTCGCCAGCACGAGTGGCTGGCATTGTCAAAGCTTCACTCTCCATTGCCGGTGGTGAACTGGCAATGGAGAGTGAAGCTTTGACAATGCCAGCCACTCGTGCTGGCGAAACGTCAGAAAAATCATTAAGTGAACGTCGGCCGAAGAACCCAAGACAGAAGCCAATAGGCAGTTTGTCAACAAGTAGCCACGAAAGCCTTAACAATTTTGTATGTCTTATTGTGTTAAAATTTGTCAATAATTACCAGAAATATTGACAATTAAATTTTTGTAGTCCCTTAAAGGCATTAATTAGCCAACCTGCAACTGGTACCGAGTTTGTGGATAGCCCCTGGATATTCAACTGAATCTCCAGTATCCCAGTGTACAAGTTACCTTGATTGAAGTTACTGGGACAGTGTTAAATTAATGTATGACTGTCTTTTGTTGTTACAAAAGCCACTTCCATGACTACAAGCTTGGTTTTGTAATATTATCTGATTGTATGGTGACTTTTAAACATAGTAAGCCTTGATTTATTAATATAAGTGCATATTCATCTGCTTTTCTTGACTTTTTTTATTACACTACATATTGGCTACAGATTTTGCTCCTTCAGATGCATGTGTGGCGGTTATCGACTACGAGTCAACGGCCTCATCTTTGAGAATCAACTTCTTTGAAAACTGTTGATCTCAGTGTGTTGCGAACTCTGTATTTGAGCAGATGTGCTTGTACCAACGTGATCAAAATCAAGTTAATTCATTATAAACGAGTGAATATTTAATGTTGGGTTTGAGATTACTGCATGTAACATCTCGATCCCCACATGGTGACCCCAATACTAATGAACACCCCTTACAACACCAGAAATGTGTACTGCAACATCGCCATGGGCAAACAATGCAGCAACCCTTTGTCGGATTTCTACGTCCATCGACTTCGCATCACGCCGCATCTGGATGCAGTGTACAGGAAGTGTAATTAGTGTGCAAATTCCCAACTCTTGTGTGAATTGCGCCTTTTGGTAACTTTCACAATGCCACTGAGGCGCATACGTCGTCTGTCAAAACCAGCTCAACACATCGGTAATTTCACTTCCGGACAGTGCAGTGCTCTTTTGCCAATTAATTAGGACTATTTTGACTTACTTTTGTGTAATGAATTAACTTTGATCAGTGCTTCAACATCAGACGATCATGCCAAACAATGGACTGCAACAAATGGGGACTATGGATTTTGTGTGAACTGGGATTTGCAACAAACTACAGCTAAATCGCATGCCTGGTCGAATTCACAGGAACTATTTCATGAAGGACATCTTACTGATCAACAACAATGCACCAATTACACCGATGACAATGCCGGCTGTTTCTCAGTGCAATACTGTACGTGCCATACCTACCTCTATGCAGCACATGAGCCACACCGACTCTGTCCGACCGCTACTGACAGCGATAACACGGCCACCACCTGCTGGCTCACTGACCTTGACCCAGTCAAAACAAATAGCTGCAAGACATACAATCCTGCCATGAGTACCGCATTCACATCTTGTCAACAACTCGCCAACACTATGTACGCCTACCACCCGGCCATTCACTACTGGATCGCACCCACAACTTGTTCACCCACCCCAGAAGACAATTTCAGCCAAATCAATGCTTCATACAGCAGTGAATGTGTTCTCACTCCACCTCCACTGAGTACTGAGTTTCACATTCGAGATCGCACACACGATCTCTTCTACTCAATCTGCTACATCAATACTGTGGCACCAACCTTGTCTTGTACGCCAGGCAGATTCTGATTTTGACCGCATCTTACTCAGTGATACACAGCAGATTGCTTCATGGCATATATGTTTGCCTTAACAACTGCAACAGCTATGTGAGCAAATTGTGACATACAACTTGTTGGTACAAGATCAGTTACACATGCTGCTGCCGACACCGACGGAGCACAACATGAAAAGAGATGCTCCTGTCATTGCTTCGCCTCCAGCTGCTGATGATCCTTTGCCATTACCACCAGCTACAACTAATACCTTGGCGATCATGCCACATGGATCTATGTCCCAGATGTCACATCTGTCATTACGCCGCCTCAAGTGGAAATTCTACGTTACTGATGTGATACAAGCAACTTATTTACGCCGCTGCCATCTTTCCTTGGTAGTTCCAGACACTTGGTGTCTGTACCATGGCATAACCAGCTGCATTCCAGTGCCCCTTGCTTTGCTGCCCTCTTCACTACCTCTGCAATGTACGACCAACACATCTGTCATTTCAGCTTTGACGAGTGAGCATCTTTCCGCTCCAGCACACGAGTCTGTAGCAGTTTCGCACTAGCAGCTTGCAGCCTTATGACTTCACCGCAGCGCCAACAGTGACAGCACACATGCAGCTCCAGTTCCATCAAACTGTGTCGCCTCTCTGCCACAGACCAGTAGTTCATCCGCCGATTTGACTTCTCCACAATCAGATTACGTCTCATTGCCTTCCTGCTCCGACCATTGCTTCGCCGACCACGTCCACCTTCCACCACCTCTCGCTGTCGCCATGCCTCATGCACAGGGTTCATGGCCACGCCCCTCAACCTTCAATCATGGCTGTTCCGTACAGCAAAACACCGACACTCTCAACTCCACTTGAAACATTTTGCCATCTACTGCTGTAACACACTCACCGTCCATGGACCCTGAGGTGATGCTTCTGTCTACACTGAAGTCATCCGCCGCCAAGGTCAGTCATGTGCAGCTTGCTGTTTTCTCCCCTGCTGTGACATCAAGCGCTTCTATAAATCCATCATTACTGCAAGTGTTGCTCATACGGCATCTCTTACGCAACCTGTTAAGCCACAGCATGCTTGCTCCTTTGTCATATGGCCAATAACAAACTGTTACCAGACATGTTGCGGTTACTGTGGCACTTGCAATGCAATGTATTGCCAAAGTATTTGCTGGCATCTTTGACGCACTCCGCGCCTTTGATCAGATCAAAACCCTGCTGCACCACATGGCCTTGGCACAACGACGTTCTCCCCACCGACACGCCACCGCCTTCTGCTTCCACCGTGCGATCAGCAGCATGGCACGGTCAACCTGTGGACATCTTCTGCGCCTCCTTCCCTCCACTGGTTATGCCTACCAAGACATCGAGAAACGGTCTGATCGCGCCTCCCACTAAGGCCTGCCACGACACGATCGGTCACACGCACCTGCGCTATCAGCTGGCCGGGTGCACACACGCTTCTCATCATTCCTACCGTGCTCTGCACTACCAGCAGGGGCGGTGGTTATTGACTGAAAGAGTTGACCGCCTCATCTTTGAGAATGAACTTCTTTGAAAACTGTTGTCTCAGTGTGTTCCGAGCTCTGTATTCGAGCGGATGTGATTGTACCGACATGATCAAATTAAGGTTAATTCATTATAAATGAGTGAATATTTAATGTTGGGTTCAAGATTACTGCATGTAACATGTCGATACCTGCACATGTGTTCATGCATGTCCTCTCTATGCATATTTCTAATTTTGGTACCTTGTCAGAATTGTGGGTACATAAATGTTGATTAATGTTGATGTTGTTTGTGCACATGGTTATTGGGTGATCAGAAATGAACAACTCATTCCATTATTTCATGTCTAATGATAAAAGCAATCCACAGGTGTGGAATTTCTTAATTCTCCTACACTGTATCTTTATTTCAACATGCCTTTCATTCTTCTTCAGATACTGCTGACTGCAATACAGGAGACCAAGTACACAAAGTGTCTGTCAACTGTTTGTTTGAATATCAACTCACTTCTCAAGCTGGGGAAATGTGGCTAAGGAGGTCTGTTGCTCATGCCTGATTCTGTTTGTGGCTACAGGACATCAAGACACTTACTCGGAGTGTGTCAGTGTGGACTCCCACAATCCAAAAGCCCACAAATACCATCAAAGGCTGTGGTTGGTTCCATAAGATATGGAGTAGTTACTTTCGTAAGTTATTCCTACATGCTTTAGTTGTGATTATTTTGGGTACCAGATCAGATCAATACTGAGATTGTGAGCTGCAGTAGGTTTGATTTACAGGTTTTCTCCCATAGACTAGTTGCCTCACAAGGTAGTGGAAGTTTGCACTCTTCCATTCTTCTTCTTTATTATTGCAATTGCCCTCCTTTCAGTTGTAAAGGTATTGGAAATGCTAGACTGTTCCTCCGGAGTGTTACTAAATATTTTAGCTGTGGCTAGTTAGAGTGAGAACTAAGCTTGTATACCTTTTCTGTGTTGGTGCATGACATGTAGTGTTTAAAACCAGTCACTTGAATTAAACGAACTGGTGTACCAATGGGAATTTTGTAACAGAACTACTCTCCACTTTTCTCTAAGAATGATAAACTCAGTCACAGCAATAGAATGACCCTCATATGCCGCAGTCTTACTGCCAGATGTGGTCTGCCTGACTGCTGATTCAATTTTGTAGCAGTTAACAGCCTGTTGCAGCTCCTCACAGTTCTCATCTTTTAGTAGAACTGTCAAATAGACAGCAAATGAGATTCCATTATGTGCTTCTTCACTTGTGCCTAGTGTGTTCAGCTGCTTTATTTGATCACTTTACCTAGTGCATTGTTTGATGATGACACTGTAATACACAGGAAAGTGCTGTCGTTGAGGGACTCCAGGAGGATTAAGATTGTCACCATTAGAAATTCAACCTGTAGATAGTCAGTTTGAATTTCTATTTGGAGTGATGTATGGCAGCTTGCCCTACATACAGAAGAAATGTAAGTTAATGTGGATGACTAGGAGAAACCAGCCAATAATGATTTAATACAATTTCATTACTGTGATGTTCAGGACAATCTACATCCAGATGATTAATCTGCAATTCAGAATAAAGTGTTCAGCAGGGGGTTTATTGACTCACCTTCAAGCTATGTCTTCCATTGCAGTCATGAGCAGTGTGAGCACTGATTTATCTTATGATGATCATTCCTCCCTATGTAGTTGAGCCTCAACAAAATGTTTTCACACTCTAGAAGGAAGCTGGTAATAGAAATTTCGTCAGATCTCACTGCAGTGAAAAAGATCTTTGTTTTAATGATCGCCACCCCAATTCCCACATAATATCCTTCACACTGTTTCCCCTATTTCACCATAATATTAATCAATCTGGTCTTGTCTGAACTTCTTGTTTTCCTCTGTCAGTCATATGTGATACGAATCTCATACCACACAGTAATAGTCCAGAACAGGGTGGTCAAGCTCAATGTAAGTTGTGCTCTGTAAGTGTTCTGCCAATAAATCGCAGACTTTGGTTTGCTTTACTCACAACATTGTCTGTACGACAGTTCCATTTTAATTTGTTCATAATTGTAATTTCTAAGTATTAAGTTGAAAAGACAGTCTACAGACATATTGTGAAACCAAAATGTACCATACTTGTGTGGGTGATCTCACTTCTCCTTACTGAGAGATAATCGCCACTCTTCACACCATACACATATGTTTTCTAAATCATTTTGCAATTCATTTTGATCATCTGAGAACTGTACATAATAATAGATGACGGCATCATCAGCTAACAATCTGCAAAATGCTCAGATTGCCTCCAAAATTGTGTTTCTAGATTAGAAACAGCAGAGAGCCTGTAACATATCCTCGGGGAATGCTACTGAGCCATTTGTGGCTCATGTTCCCGCCGTCATGTATTTTACATCCTGTTTTTAACATACCTCCACCTCACTACGTTAATTTAGATTACTGCTGTCACTGAGATGTTGCTTGCCCTGACTGTGAGCAGCATTAGCAGTGCGTATTGAATTATCCCCTCTCATAGTATCTTTGCTCAACTGCTGTTACTTTCTGGTCATTGTCTGTTGTAAGGAGAGTTTGGGTCATGAAATTGGGCTGCCAGCTAGTTGGAACGTGTCTGGAGTGCAATCCGGTCCTGCCAGTTGGGGAGTTGCAATGCGGCACTAGTTCCTTTGTGTGTGCTTAGTTACTGTTGGATGTCATTCAGGTCTTCATGCAGGTGTTTGTGAGGTTGTGTGTGTAGTTGGCAGTATTTCAACAGACAAATATTTTGGATGTTGTTCGCATTCTGAAAGGAGTCAGTCCAGGAAGTTAGCTCTACATGGTGCAGTTGGCTGGGTCCGCTGGCAGTTCCTGTGCAGTGTTGGAGCATGTGTGGAGCTGTCCGATCACTACGAGCTTCGTGGTTCACCGACCCAGGATGTCAAAGTTGAGTAGTGGTTTCAACTAACCAAGCCACGTCCATTCATGTTGTGGTGGTTCATTTTGGTGGTTTGCTGTTGGGGATGTTTTCCTGTAAGCAACACTGAGTGTTTCTACTGCTGAAATTTAGCCACCATGCAGTTCAATTAACTATTTTGGTTGACTACAATGCCAGTGCACCAGAGGAATTTTCTACCTTTTGGCCATTACTGTTCTGGTTATCTGCCCCAAGCACTGATGTAAATTCAGGCAGTGTTATTTTGGTTAAAGTTGACTATACTAGCATGTTTCAAATTCAAGAGATCAGCATAATTTTCTGCCTCGTGGCTGTTAATGTTCCAATTACCTGCACTAGCCACTAACGTAATTTCAGGCAACATCCTTTTTACCTGTAGCCGCTGTCCGACATGGTGTGTAATTTTGACAGCTAATACATACTCCATTGTGGATTATCATGTTTGTAACCTTTTCTATTCAAGTTCTCATGTACTGATTGATGGGATGCAAGCTGTTGTGTCAGTCAGTCTGTGGCTGTCCCCTGGTTGGGTTCCGACGGATCAAGTGAACGATGGCAGACCGACCTCCCTGGGGGCTTCTGAGTGCCATGGTTTTTACTATCTTTCCCACTGGTGCTTAATTATCTGTTTTTGGCTACTTGAAAAAGTAACCATAAGCCTTAAATTTTGTCTTTTCTTAAAAATTTTGCAGATTTAATTGTGGGCTTTGTCTTGCAACCTTATTCATAAAATTCTTTCAAGCATAAACATTGTGGCCGTCTGCCTTTAAAAGCCTTTGGTAATATATTCTAAAATTTTTAAACTTAATTGTGGCCTTCAGCCATTTGTATTGCACCTTGCATATGTTTGTTGTATCTACTTTGCTTTGAGGCTTTCCACCTATCTGTGATAGATTTTTTAAAATTATTTTATTGCTATTTTAATTGGATTTTTATGTTGTTGATTAGTTAAGATTTCTTGGTTGGATGCCTTCAGCTGTGAAAGAGTTGCATTTGGTAAAAGTTCGGCTATGTGCTGCTTTGGTTGTGAATATGTTATTAAATTACAATAAATTACACTTAGAAGGTGAAACTGACCCCCCCCCCCCCAACCTTTTTTGGCTCTTTCCACAATCCTAATTACCTGTTCTGCCCAGCAGGTTTAGCGGGTGTATCAGCTATATATCATTTTTCTTTTCCTCGATGACTTTCCATAAATCAATACCATCTGTGACCTCCCTGACAGTAAATCAAGTGCACAACTAAGACGATAGTATATAGCCACGCAATTTTATTAGTTCTTGTGTTTGAGGAACAATTTCAAAAGCCTTCTGGAAATTTAAAATATGGAATTAGTTTGAGATCCCACTGTCGATAGCACTCATTACTTTGTGAAACTAAAGCACTAGTCGTGTTGTTTTACGAGAAAAATATTTTCTGAATCTGTGCTAACTGAGTGTTAACAGATGTTTTTCTCAAGGTAATTCATGATGTACAAACACATTTCATGTCCAAAAATCCTGATGATAATCTGCATTAGTGATATGGGTCTGTAACTAAGCAGATTACTCCTATTTTGTTTCTTGGGTACTGCTGTGGTACAACTTCCCACTCATTAGGCCCCATGGTCTTAGATGCCTTGCCATGGTTTGCTTGGCTCCATCCCATTGGAGGTTCGAGTCATACCTCGGGCATGGCTGGCTGTGTTGTCATTAGTGTAAGTTAGTTTAAGTTAGGTTAAGTAATTTGTACCAGAGGCCATGCTTTTATTAAGTGATTTAAGCTGCTTCTCAAGATGAAGGATGTCTACTTCTAAGTTAGTCATGCTGGCAGCAGTTCTTGGTTTGAATTCTTGAATATTTACTTTGCTGAAAGAATTTCACACCATTAGTGGCACTTCGTTAGTAACATCACCATTGTTATCATGCTGTGAAGGTATTGGATACAGCCAAATTTTGGGATAATTTCATTGTAGAAACTATTAAAAGCAGCCTACACTGAACTTTGTGCTAAATATCCAGCCTTTGTAAACCTTTCTTTTGCGTACCTTGGGATTTTATGTTCTCTTAAATTTGGCATGATCTTCATTGCTTCTGTAAAACATTGTTCTCAACTGTTTTGTGTACCATGCAGGATCAGTACTATCACTTACTAATTTATTTGGTTTATATCTCTTAATTACCAATAGCCTTGGTGAAATGATAACACCATTTCCAATCAGATCACCAAAGTTAAATGCTGCTGGGATTGGCTAGCACATGAATTGGTGACTGTCTGGGTCTGCCATGCGCTGTGAGCAAGTTGGGTGCACTGAAACTGTGCTGCCAACTGCGGAGCTATGTAACTGAGACGTAGTGGCTTCTGTGATGGTAACTGAAAACGGGCAGGGGAGCAGTATGCTGACCACATGCTATTCCATATCCACATCCAGTGATGCCTCGGGGCTGAGGATAATAAGAGGCAACTGGTCGGTACTGTTGAGCCTTCAAGGCCTGTTGAGACAGAGTTTAGTTTTTATATATCTCTCAGTTGCCATCGATTTTATTTATTTGAATCCAAACAACTTCTGATCTAGACTCATTCTGATCTGATTACATGAGTTGAGGCTCTCTCTTAGAAAGGCATAAAGTGAGATTTTATCACCTTTTCAGAATGTGTATTATTTGTATTTACTTTTTGTGGAGTTGGGTCTTGTGATATTTAGACTGACTCCCACAACAGTGTGGACAGTAACACTTGTACCCATCAAAATGTTCTTTATTTGCTCAGGATTATTTGTTGCTAAGAGGTCAGATATGCTTTTGCAACAATTTACAAATAAAGTCAACATGAAATAATAATTTTTGTTCAAAATACTTTTCTAAAAAAGCGTTTGGTATGATTTTGGATTACACCTTATGCCTACAACTGACTTGAAATATGTATTATCACCAACGTATGGAGGGGTGTATTAAGCTATGAACAACTGTAATTGTATGATTGGGAAGACTCAGCTCATCTTTGAGCTGTTTGGCAACTGATTCAGGTTGTCGATAAAATGAATCAATGGTTCAAATGGCTCTGAGCACTATGCGACTTAACTTCTGAGGTCATCAGTCGCCTAGAACTTAGAACTACTTAAACTGAACTAACCTAAGGACATAACCACCATCCATGCCCGAGGCAGGATTCGAACCTGCGACCGTAGCTATCATGCAGTTCCAGACGGAAGTGCCTAGAACCGCTCAACCACTCAGGACAGAGACTCAGCATGTGAACTACAGTCATGACTCCAGACCTTGACCTCTTTTGTAGGTGCTGGATATCACTACCAGGAAAAAGGACACATTAGTTTGGATGTGTATTGCATAGTTGAGCAGCAGTTATTACCTTGTGATCTGTACGGTAGGGATGCCAGTTTAAATGAGTACACTCTTCACATGGCTGATCTGGAAGGCACATGTCTCAAGTTGCAACCCACACTGGTGCATCCCATCTAGCATCCACAATGCTGAAGGTTTGTTGAACCATACTCCTGGATCCCATATTAAAGAAGTGACAGGATCAGAGCTTTGTAGAGTGGCAGAAGTCTAGAGTGGTCTGCACCCGAGCTGATGTTAGAGGCAGTGAAGGGTATTAGTACGTGTTCACACTGCACACTGGGGCTAGATGTGCCTGGATTTCAAACTCATCATTTTCCATTGTGGTATTCACACTGGCAACCAGGCCACATAGGAATGGCAAGAGCTGGCTCATGATATACCATTGATATACATAATGTTTAATATTGTTGGCATGAGCTGGTGACCAGTGCAAGCCGGTGAAGCTACACTTCAGATTCTGTAGTAAATGTATCACATGTCTCACATCTATTTTTATCTGAAATATCACACAAAATGTTAATCAGCCTCTGCCACTGTACCATTTTCGACAATAGGTGTCATTGGGCAATAAACCCCCATCATATTTTAATTTACTTTATTTAAATGACAATTACAAGTATTAGCACGTGATGGAGATAGTATTTTGGTTTATAGATATCATTCATTGGACAAATTTCTCTGATATCTTGAACTGATTGTTATATATTAGTGTAGCATATTTTACATGAAGCCCCTCTCCCCAAACACACACCAGATAACAGTACATTGTAAAGTACAGCATCACTAAGACAAAAAAAGAAAACTTCTTCATGTAAGGAAAAAACTGCACTAAATGTCAGTCGATATTCAAGGGGTGACTCCATAACCACCTATTTTTTCAATGGTTTCAATGTGGAATGAGTCACAATGTGAAAACAAAACCATGGAACAATGAAATTTTTGTTATGTAAGGTGGTTGCACTTGTGTTAGCTGGACAGTAAGCTGCAAAATTGTGAGGATCCCTTGCTGTTGGGAACATGCCTACCAAGAGGGCAAAAAAAAAATTAAATAAATAAATAAATAAAAATTAAAAAAAGTATCTATATGGAAGCAGAAATAGTGACCCAGATCTCATCCTTTAACCAGGTTTGAACTGCATGACAATCCAACACATCAGTCTGTGGGGCGGCTGGTAGAATTATTTACTGTATAAATATGTTTAAATGTAGAAACACTGCACTTCCCGGCCGATGCACCATATGTGGGGCGGCGGTTAGAATTAATTTTTATATAAGTGTTCCTGTTATTTATGCTGTTGTTTGCCGTTCTCAACACTGGCTCTCTGACTACAATACTGGCAACCAGAAAGTGATTAGCAAAACATGAAGCCTGTAATTAGAATTCCTAGTGCCCACTTCATCTGAGAAATACACTTATAGCTACAGCTTATAGCTCTGAGGAATTAGGAGATTGTCTGGGATTTATAATCAAAACTATCGTGAAAAAAAACTCTCTCTATATTCTGAAAGTCACAGATGAAAAAAAAAAAAAAAAAAGAATCTACACAATCTAACTAACAGAGCAGTTCAGAGTCTAATGCGCTGAAGCCACTATAACTGTCCAAATTAAATATTTAAATGAATGCTCGCCATAATTTGATGATGATGTTCATCAAACGCCACGCTAAATAATAGAATGTCTGTCCCGCGGCGGCACGTGAAAATACGACATACGCAAACTGAAGATATATCATTAAAGTCATCCCACAATTAACACTTCTCTCGAAAATGATTTCATGGTTACGCGTATCCCGACTAACTTAATACGGCATCCGAGGCTGTTTATGGCAATGATACCGACGCGACGCGACTCCCGACACAGATGGCATGCTATTCAACGTCTGGAGAGAACTGAGGCCTTGCTTCCTCGTGCAGCGTTCTTATATATAAAGCTGCGGTGTGGACGGCTAAGGGAACGCCTGATCAAATCGGCTCTCCCAACTAGCCGCTGGGCTAGTAATGCACCACATAAAGTTACCGAATAAATCATAGCTTCTTTTTCTGATGGCCGATGAAGCTCTTAATTTAAATGCGCATTTAGCACACAGGTAAGTAATCATAATAAAAGTTTGACGTGGGTAAGTTAAATATTTTGGGCGAGAGAATTAATTTAATTACACTGCACGCAGTAGACGAGCTCTGAACTTGCCCTTTTGAGATACGCTATCGCTATAGTTTTATAGTTATTTAAATGAAACTTCTCACATCTTTATGGTTATAGCGGATCTCCATTCTACTTAAATATAAACATCCTAGCCTTATTTATTAGCCTACTTAATCTATCTTGCTTCCCTAATTTTTAAGACGAAAACCAGAAAATTATGAATTTCAACTAAAATCTTAATTTGTGAGATCCAAAATATTGTTTCTATTAAATTATTATGAAAAAGGAATCTAAATTTAAATTTTTAAGTTTCTAGCTCTTTTTCTGTTGCGCCAATGATTTTTAATAGAAAAACGTCCAAATTTCGAAAATGGTTAAAGTTATTGAACTGATATTCAACACATATTACTTTAGTATTACATCTGACATGCTAGAAACATTTTAGGTTATTTACTTGATTTTTAAAGTATTGCGCAACATTTATGACGTCAGAGCTAGTTACAGCGGACTGGCTGGCACACAATGGAGAGACTGATGTGCATTTATTACGGCGTGAGTAGGCTGCTTCCCTACAAGTCAATAGTAATTAATTTACCTGACCTACAGGGTTTGGGGTTAGGCCAGATCCACACATTTTTCTTCCAGTTAAATTAGAAAAACGAGAATGGAAACAGCTTTGAGGGAAATAGGACTTAATAATTTTGTCATCGAATGATCCTGAATAATGGCCACTGAAACACAGTTCATCTTAGCATTGGTTTCATTACATTAATTTACTAAAATAAATACTAATTGTAAGAGCTATCCGCATTTGAAAGTGGAGATAAAGTCAATCCAAAACGTGTAATTGTTAACAACATGTAGAACTGTTTCCCAGGACTACAAAACAAAACTGTCAAAATGAATGTCTGTGTATTAATCACTTTGAATTACATTTATAGATGTTTCTATATCTGTTTTTCAGCATCTGCTGTTTCTCATCTCCAGCTAGAAAGGAATTAAGCAGAATGTTTCAACTTTTTATTGCAGTCCATCCACAGAAGAGTCTCATCTTAAATTAAATTGTTCTTCTCTTCTGCATCCAAATACAAAATACATATTCTACTAATTGTAAATGTAGACAACAAATAACTGTATGCCTTTTATAATGTAAGGTGTGGCCCCTGTAAAACCATAGCAGATGTCCACTATAATCAGATGTTGCTGTGGAATAAATTTGTACATATTTGGATCTTTCTAGGCATGTCTCATTAAAATAAAACAAAGGGCTGACTATGCCTGAAATTATCACTAGCAATTCACTTATTATATCCTGCACTGTTTGTAAATGGAGACAGATGTGTATCAGTGCCATCTGGAAATTTTTTTGAACTTCTAGCTATCACAAGCAGCGACATAGTTGTGAATATAAACAGTGATCCAATACTGTCAAATGATTCTTATTCCAGTTTTTGATCACAATATCAGTTCCTTTGACAATGACCAGTTTCAGTCAGTAATGACAGTAGAACAGATCTGATGATGATCATTACTGACTGGATCCGGTCATCATCAAATAAATTGATATTGTCATCAAAGACTGTTAATGCGTAGCTTGCTGTTAGATATATTTTAGACCATACATTATTGCAACAGAGATATAGCTAGAAGTCAAATGATTTTTATTCCAAACTCCCTCATTACACAATTTGTTTGTCAACCACATGCAGTTGATTTACAGTGTCCTTTCATAATGACCATTATGAATTATGAAAAAGTAAATGGTTTATTAAGAAATGAAGCTGCTACACTACCATGTTTAAAATAATCTGATTCCAAAACTGATCAAGATACATTATAGAACTAGAAAAAAGGCAAATGAAATGAAAAATAAGCTTCTTTTTACAAGGAAAGTAAATCTTTTATGGTAATTACAAGCTCATCAATTGATGGGCCATAGTCTTATACATCACCAAGAGCTTCTACAACACCAAAATCAGGATGCGGATTTTATTCTTTTTTGTTCTCCTGGTCCAGCATACAGTGTGAACACCCAGGACAGCTGCCTGAACTAGGAGTGGCTGGTGTGGTACACATCAACCAGGCCTGTCGTACAGTGTGAATGCAGCCTTGTGGTGTGACCAGTAAGTTTGCTTAAGTTGGTAAAGATGGGATAGCCACATCAGCTGGGCATCATAGACCAACCCTAAGAGGTGATATACACCACCACATTGAGTATTTGGTCCTCAGATTAGGGTTAGACAATATGACAGTGTGATAGTGACAGAGGTGCATGACATGTATTGCAAGTGTAAAACTGGAAGTGATGGTGAGAGCCCAGGACTGCACCTTTCCTATGGCACCCTGCAGTTGACATTCAACAACACCCACAGCTGAGGAGCCATAGTAGATGCAAAGTCATCAGCATACAGAGAGGTTTACATTGTAGACCCCACAGCTGCAGCTAGACCACTGATAGGGCTCTGTAATGAGTGTGACCCATTTTGTAATAACTGTGGACGCCATTTTCTTGTATATGGGGAGTAGTGTGGGAAGCACCAACTTTAACCTAGAAAGTGCAGCAAGACAAGCAGTTCTGGACAAAAATTGGGAGCTAGTCCCAGAGACTCCACCACATCCTGGTTACTCGCATAGGGTCTAACACACCACACATCATCACTCAAGGCAAGTCAGACAACAGCTGCAAGATATTAATGTCAGAAAAAACTGACTGAGTAGCAGACTCCAGGGATACCAAATTTTCAGCAGTAGAATGACCTTGGTGAAAACCACCCTTGAACAGAGCCAAAAGGCCCCAGGACTCAAGGTACAAACACAGCTGTCTGTCCACCATACGTTCCAGCAACTTGCAGAGATCATAAATGAGATAATTTCACAATAGCTGTCCCTCTCAAATGGTTTTTTACCAGACTCAGAACAGAGACCGTCATACTTTCTCATCACTGCGACAGGAACTCAACCTTGCATCAGATATGGTAGAAAATGGCAAGGACATGACATTGCGCATCCACTAAAAGTATTTGAGCATTTGGCTATCGGTTCACACTAGCCATCAGGAAAACTACCTCAGATACAGAGGCAGAACATGTGGGGTCTGGCAGCATAGTGGTCATCAGAATCTCCCTTTTTTGGATGACATGTTTTCCTAAGGTAATTTAGACTATGGTTTGTCTGCTCGAGATTCTGAGGCAGAGGAAAAATGTGAAATCCTGTGACCTGCAACCTGTAGCTTCTTCAACCACTAGCTGGCATCTGGTTGCAAGTCAGCAGAGTCCTGGTAAGGGAGTCTCCCAAGGGACACCTTCCTGGTAAGAAGTGCTGGAGGGCGACATTGCTTCTCTGCGTAGAGGTTGGGGAAAGATGACCCCAGTGGATATGGAGTCGACATTAACAAAGCGGGTGTGGGAGAAGCAGTAGGAGGAGGACCCCCTCCACCATGGGATCAGTTGTAGTCAGACGGCCTAGTAGGTCAGACAAAGGAGACATGGAGGGTGATGACACAGCCACTGTAGAAGACATAGTTGTAGCAGTAGCATTTGTAATTACTATACGCTTGGGATGTAGGAGATCATGTTTTTTATTGGTGTCTTGATGTGTGAGGGTCTGTATTCCTGATTTTCTTTTCATGTTTGAAAATGGTGCAGTCTGATGAACGGGAGGAATGGTGATCCCCACAGTTGAAACAGTTGGAAGCGATAAAACCAAACAGCCACAATCCCTACAGACAAGACTGGACTCCAGCATGAAGATGTGTCTAAATTGCATGCATTTATAGCACCAAATGGGAGTAGGGACATATGGCTTGCGATCACAGTGATACACCACTGCCCTGTTCTTCTTAGTCAACGAATAACCATCAAAGATAAAGTTGAATGCTCCAGAATCCACTGTGTTGTCTTTTGGTTCCCACTGGACACCATGGAAAAATGTGCATGTCATCACTCCTAATTAGCAAACAGCTCTTAAATCAGTATCTAAAATGTAATCTAGGTGGAATCCCTGTACCGTGTTCAGACTTTTATGTGGGGTTGATACTGACAGAAAAATCTCCAAGCTTATCACAGGGCCTGTGACTGAGCAGATGTAGTTTTAAGCAGAATGTAGCCACTTTTCATTTTTGAAATCACTGCCACTTCCCCAAACCTGTCAAGATGTTCAATGAATAACAAAGGCTTTGTAGTCAAAAATTAATCATCGCCTGTCATAGAATAAACTAAGTTTTAACTTGGGAGTATTTCTTGTCTTGTCTCTGAGCCATAAGTTCCTCCCCTGCTGTAATCAGGGAATGGAAAACGTCAGAGCGATACTTCTATATATCGTATTGTCTTAGCTTCAAGAGAGACTGCTGGGGCCATGCAACCACTAGTGGAAAGATGTTTGAGTAACTTCATGTGGGAGTCTTTTGTCATGCTACCACCCATTCACAGTGGGGACTTTGGCCATGGGTGCCACACAGCAACAATTACCTGGCCAGTAAATCATTGACCAGAACTCCTCTCCTCCCCCTCCCCAATAGCATTGCTAACATGCTGGGTTTGGGGGATAGTACCATTGCAGGAAATAAGGGTGCAAAGAGAGAGAGCTTTCTTTTTAAGCCTAATCAAAGGAAGGAAAGGAGGAGGGTCCACAAAATATGCCATATAGGCAGCAGAGGTCCATAATCACAGATTAAATGTACCACACTAAAGTGCTTCAGTGGATAGAAAGTGAAACACAATTGACCGCCTGTGCAATGTTTCCTGAAATGGCTGATAACAGCAACATACATTTGAATGTAAGTGGTCTTACAAAGGGCACTGGGACAGGAAATGGCAAGCTGTCTAAGGTTGTTGACAATGTGTGTTTGTTGATGATGTGTGTAAAGTGGTCAGGATCGCCACAAATGGTGACAGCTAAACAGTAGGAGGGGAGTAATCACCACAAATGGCAATGGCTAAAGTGACAATGCACAATACGCAACCTAGCTAAAATGATCTCCTCATGTAAAGATGGCCGAGAGGAAGCTGGCCAAGCCATTGAGAGAGTTTTAATTTTCTGGAGCTTATTCCTGTGAAGAGAAAATGGGTGCTTAAGTCAAAAGTGACACCATCCACCAACAGATGGCAGCACGGAGAGTATCTGAAGGAATGAAAGTGCTGGCAGGGTGAGGTAGGAGGACTGCAGCCTAGGGAGCAGTTTCATTTCCTGTCAGACTGATGTGGTCAGGAACCCACATGAACATCATGGTGGCTCCCTGAACAGCAAGCAAGTCAAAGCTTTCTTGGACCCATTACACTAAGGGATGGACTGTTTATAATACACACAGGTTCTGAAGGACACTGAGATAATCAGACTATATGACACAATGAAAAAGCGTATGTTGCTGCATGTACTGGGTGCCATCATAGAGGGTGCAGAGTTCTGCTGTAAAAAGCATTCACTGTTCTGTAAACTGAATCTGAAAATCATCAGTGCCAAAGACAAAGGCACATCCAACACCATGGTCATCCTATAACCATCTTAGACATAGAATTTTCATGTACAAAGTAGCATTTGAAGATCAAGAAACTCCCAGTAACAGATCAAATCCAGAGAAGAGTCCTTGGGAAGCGAATGAAGTCAAGAATGAAAATGGGCCACTGCATGAAGCCAAGACAGGGAAGGATTCATACCCATTATGAACGTCTGAAGTTAATCTGCTGGAGCAGTAGCCATGAAGTAGAACTCCAGGAGGTAACAGAATATGGGCACGTCCCATATTGGTGGTCAAGGGAGTCATTTAAAAAGGAAACATAGGATGGTGGCTGAGCATGGAAGAAACATCAGAAACACTTGGTTTAAGAATCATAAAAGAAGGTTGCATACATGGAAGAGACTTGAAGATACCAGAAGTTCTCAGATTGGTTACATAATGGTAATACAGATGTTTTGAAACCAGATTTTAAATTGTAAGATGTTTGCAGGGGCAGATATGTCTGACAACAACATATAGGCTATGTACTGTAAATTGAAGCTGCATAAATGCAGAAAATTAAGGTGATGGGGCCTGGATAAATTAAAAGAACCAGAGGTGGCTGAAAGATTTAGGGGAAGCATTAGGCAACAGTTGACTAGAAGAGGGGAAAAGAACATAGGAGATGAATGGGTAGCTTTGAGAGTTTAAATAGTCAAGGCAGCAGAGGATCAAGTATGTAAAAAGACCTGACCTAGTAGAAATCCATGGATAACAGAGGAGATACTGAATTGAACTGATGAAATGAAGAAAGGTGAAAGGGAATACAAATGTTTAATTAATGAGACTGACATCAAGTGGAAGATGGTTAAACAGCAAGGGCTACAAGAGAAATTTGAGGATATAGAAGCATATTCCACTGAGGGAAAGATATATACCACCTACAGGAAAATTAAAGAGGTCTTTGGAGAAAAAAGAAGTAGCTGCATGAATATCAAGAGCTCAGATGGGGAACCAGTCCTAAGCAAAGAAGGGAAAGCTGAAAGGTGGAGGGAATATATAGTGTGTCCATACAAACTGGAAGTTAACATTATAGGAATGGAAGTGGCTGTAAATGGAAATCAGATGGGAGGTACAATACTGTGAGAGGAGTTTGACAGAGGACTAAAAGATCTTACTCAAAACAAGGCCCCAGGGATAGAAGACATTCCATCAGAACTACTGATAGCCTTGGGAGGGTCAGCAAAGACAAAACTATCCCATCTGGTGAGCAAGACATATGAGATAGGTGATAAATCTTCAGACTTCAAGAAGGATGTAGTAATTGCAATTCCAAAGACAGCAGATTCTGACACTTGTGAAAATTACCAAACTATCAGTCTAATAAATCATGGATGCAAAATACTAACTGGAATTATTTACAGAATAATGGACAAACTGGTAGAAGCCAACCTCAGGGAATATCAGTTTGGATTTCAGAGAAATACAGGTACATGCAAAGTGATACTGTCTATATGGCTCACTTTACAGGATAATTTAAGGAAAGATAACCTTATATTTATACCATTTGTAAATTTTGTCAAAACTTTGCTGTGTGTTGACTGGAATTTTCTCTTTGAAATGCTGAAGGTAGCAGTGGTAAAACGCAGGTAGAAAAAGGCTGTGCAGAAATGAGTTGAGGCACAGGAAAGGGAAGCTGTGGTTTAGATTGTGAGTAATATCTGGAACAGGCAACAACCCTGTCTCACTAGTCTTTTACACTGTGTAAGCAGTAAAGGAAACAAAAAAAAAAAAACTTTCGAGTATCAATGAAAGTTTGAGGTTTGCCAGTGAAACTTTAAATCTATGTTTTTATTTCTTCTCCTTAATCAGAGACAGGAAGAGCAGTTGAACAGAATTGACTGCATCTTGAAAGGAGGATATAAGATGAACATCAACAAAAGCAAGACAGGTATAATGGAATATAGTCTAACTCCTCAGCATCACCTGATTTAATTTGATTCATAAATGAGACTCTTACAGTGTTAGATGAAACTTGCTCTTTGAGCAGCAAAATAACTAATGATGGCTGAAGCAAAGTGGATATAAAATGTAGATTGACAATGGCAAGAAAAGCATTTCTGAAAAAGAGAAAATTATTAACATGAATATAGATTTAAGAGTTACACAAAGTCTTTTTGAAGGTAATTGTCTGCAGTGTACCTATGCACTGAAGTGAATCACTCACAAAGATTTTAGACAAGATGAGAATATAAGGTTTTGAAAGATTGTGCTGCAGAAGAATGCTGAAGATCAGGTGGATAGATCAAATTAATAATGAAGAGGTACTGGGTAGAATTTTTTGGCATAACCACACTGGAAGAAGGGATTGGATGATAGGATGGGTTCAGAGACATCCAGGGGTAATGAATTTAGTATTACAGGGAACTGTGAGGAGTAAAATTCATAGAGGGAGATGAATACAGTAAACAAATTCAGAAGGATGTAAATTGAAGTAGTTATTTGGAGATGAAGAGGCTTCCACAGGATAGAGTGCTTTGATGCAGCTGTCCATGCCAGTTTTCACACTAAACACCACAAGAAAAACAAGACAGCACAGTGTGTATTGTGCATTTCTCAAAGTTCAGCTTTGGAGCTGTGTCATAGTGCAATACATCATATCTTAGCACACATTATGCAAAAGTATGAGTGTACAGGTCATTATCAAGAGCATTGAATTTGATGTGTTTTTTTTTCTAATATCATCTACGCAAAGTATTGTTGTGTGTTTGTGAATACTAAGACATGCTGGTATGTTCATAAAAACTGAGACACCTCAGCAGAGACAGTCCATGTAATTCTTTTGATATGTGCCGTTCAAGCAAATTGCTAAATTTTGTCACCGAGGATGCAAACTCTAGGAACACAATACAAGTGTTGGGAAGCTGTAGTAAATATTTTGACCTGGCTACATTGTTTGCAATTGGAGGTTTGAGGACTCAATCAAACTATTTTCAGTGCTTAGCTGGGAGATTAGAGCCATAAATGGAGTAAGAGAAGAGTTCAGCAAAGAGACTACATTGACCTCCATCTGTCCAATGCCCAGCTTCACACATCCGTCCACATCAAACCCACTAACAAGCAACAGTACCTCCATTATGACAGCTGCCACCCATTCCATATCAAATGGTCCCTTCCCTACAGCTTAGGTCTTTGTGGCAAACGAATCTGCTCCAGTCCTGAATCCCTGAACCATTACACGAATAACCTGAAAGCAGCTTTCACATCCCACAACTACCCTCCCAACCTGCTACAGAACTGAATAGCTAGAGCCACTTTCTCATCCCCTCAAACCCAGAACCTCCCACAGAAGAACCCCAAAAGTGCCCCACTTGTGACAGGATACTTTCCGGGACTGGATCAGACTCTGAATGGGGCTCTCCAGCAGGAATGCGTCTTCCTCAAATCCTGCCCTGAAATGAGATCCATCCTTCATGAAATCCTCCCCACTCCACCAAGAGTGTCCTTCCGCTGTCCACCTAACCTTTGTAACCTCTTGGTTCATCTCTATGAAATCCCCAAACCACCTTCCTACCCTGTGTCTCATATCTCTGTAACCGCCCCTGGTGTAAAACCTGTCCCATGTGCCTTCCCACCACCACCTACTCCAGTCCTGTAACCCAGAAGGTGTACACGATCAAAAGCAGAGCCACATGCTGAAGCACCCACGTGATTACCCAACTGACATGCCTACACTGTGAAGCCTTCTATGTGGGAATGACCAGCAACAAACTGTCCATTCACATGAACGGACACAGGCAGACAGTGTTTGTTGGTAATGAGGATCACCCTGTGGCTAAACATGCCTTGGTGCATGGCCAGCACATCTTGGCATAGTGTTACACCGTCTGGGTTATCTGGATACTTCCCACTAACACCAACCTATCAGAACTCAGAATATATTGAAGAGCAAGTTCCCATCTCCGCTCTTCCCATTACTCCCCAGGCTTCAACCTCCACTAATTTCAAGCTGCTGCCACTCATACCTCATCTGTCATTCAACAACATCTGTACTTCCACTTCGACTGACATCTCTGCCCAACCTCTTTACATATGTCTGCCTGTGTCTGTATATATGTGTGGATGGATGTGTGTGTGTGCGCAAGTGTATAACTGTCCTTTTTTCCTCCTAAGGTAAGTCTTTCCGGTCCTCAGATTGGAATTACTCCTTACCCTCTCCCTTAAAACCCACGTACTTTTGTCTTTCCCTCTCCTTCCCTCTTTCCTCATGAAGCAACCATGGGTTGTGAAAACTTGAATATTTGTGTGTGTGTTCGTGTGTTTTTTATTTTATTGTGTCTATCAACATACCAGCACTTTCTCGTTTGGTAAGTTAAAGCATCTTTGTTTTTTACATATGTACTACACTAGAATACACAGAACACTATAATGTATTCATCTCGTTATTGCATTCCCACAGCTCCACAACTCACATCATTTCACTTTGTAGGTCAGTTCTCACAGTCACCAAGACTCTTTTTTTCCTGCACCTCTGAAAATCATAATGTGCAATCTTTGGACACATCAGCAGTTCATTTTGAACAATGTGAATGTACCATCACTTAAAGTTGTGATGATGTCACTCTTGCAGTTGTCATTCCCAGCAGGAAAAATGTCCCTTTAAACTTTATTGTACACTGCAAAAAATAAACTTTTGGATTATGTCTACCCATAAAATGCCCAGTTTTGTGTAATACCCATCACCAACATCTGGCAATGTTGCTCAAAATTTCTTACTGCAACAGTGAAAGCAAACCATGTTGACCCCAATGATGCCACATCATCATTGTCTCCTACTCCATGGATCCTATATTGTGTAGTCTTTGGCATCTACGTAAGATGTCTACTCTAGCTACTATCATGAGCACCTGTCTTCAGCAAAAATTTATATTGTGTACCATTTACCATTACCTGCAAGTAGCATTCTACCTCTGCATATGTTTTCATGATACGCTATTTTATTGGGAACACTATATGTTGGTTAAGGAGTTCCCTCTGGCATTTGATGCACAGTTGTCTCAAAGGTGTCTGTTTTGTCTCATTACAGAACTCTTGTGCATGGTGCTCTACTCTCCATTTGTAATATGGAGTTTGATGGTGTTACTCCCTAACATGGCCCCATGTCCTCACTTATGACATTTCATATCAGAAGAAAATGTATTTCGGTTCCTTTGTCATTGAGTGGCAGTATCCATTTCTTCAAGCTGGCTGGCAATCCTAAGCATGGTGACTAAATCTTGGGTTTTCCTAAGTGTCCTCCTTGACATATTTCCTGGAAATCCTCTTAAAAAAAAACCACACATCCAGCATCTAGCAGATTAACATAGGATTCTGTATCAGCCTTCAGTGTTATGTCTGAAAATGCTCCTACAAATTCATTTTATTTCTGTGCTGAACCATTAAGCTGTTCTCTAAAAAACCCTTGCACTGTTCTGTCAAATATCTTCTGCTGTTCTTTTTGCTATGCCATTCATAAAGCCCCTTCACAATCTGTATGAATTTCTGCACTTTATTCTGTCCTGCATAGTACATGGCATAAGGCTTCACGACACCAGTCAACTGCAACTTACCCATATACAATCATGTCTCATCATGACAATTTGCTATCTTTGCAGCAGATTTGAAGTCACTTACAAATACTGACACATCTTTAGTTGTTGTTGTTGTTGTTGTTGTGGTCTTCAGTCCTGAGACTGGTTTGATGCTGCTCTCCATGCTACTCTACCCTGTGCAAGCTTCTTCATCTCCCAGTACCTACTGCAGCCTACATCCTTCTGAATCTGCTTAGTGTATTCATCTCTTGTTCTCCCTCTATGATTTTTACCCTTTTAGTTAATTTATCTGAAAGAGGAGGTATCAAATTACCAGAAACAGGGTCTGTAGAAGGGATAGATATAGTCATTGAGGCTTTTACCTCTACCATCTCGGCTTGTCCTCTCAGTTGAGCTTCTTAAAAATATAACTTTGCTACTTGCATCTGCAAAAATTTGATCCCTTCATGTATCAGTGTTACTCTTGTTTGCAACATACATGCACCCTCCATCTAATAATACAGAAAATATGATGAATCACCTCAATTAACATAAAACTAGGTACACGGTAAGATTAAACCTTCTTGTGTGACACTTGTGGAAACTTTAGCCATGAAGTGCAGCAGTGTACTGAATCTTGTAGGGCCACAATACAGCATAACTGGCACTGCTGTTGTATATACCCAGACAGATTAAAGTATTGACATCCAACCTATCACAAATAGCATTGTTTACCATTGCTCCAAAATTGTGAAACATCTGCAGACTCCTGCAGCTTCAGCAAAGTCACTTTTAATTTATGGAGAACATCCTACTGGCTAATTGTGGCTGTAACAGAAAACAAAAAAAGCCAAAACTAAGAATCACTCATGAAACCATAGTGCTGGGCTGCAAGATGAGGCTGAAGTTGCAGTGCTGCCCCAAGCTACAAGTCCAACACCAGCTAACTTCTGATACCTGATGTGACATCCAGGCTAGACATTAGTTACATCATGCTATTTTTGAGGGCTTTTTGGGAACAGGTGTCTCTCCAACAATCACCACAGGCTTGGTAAGTGCATTACAGTCTGATGCCCAAGGGCTTTAGTACAAGAAACTACCATTGTTCATTGAATCTCCAGGAAGCTAGTGTTGCTGGGGCAGTGGGAGGAGACATCCACCCAGCACACACTGATAGTGGCGGGTGGTGGCAGAAGCAGCTCCAGTCAGGCTTGTCAGCCCTTTACAACCTTATTTATGGGATACATTCTGCACAAGGTTGATTAATGAAACTTTATCTTTCTTCGTGCCTTCTCTTTTATGTGTCTTGGTCAGGTTTTGAGCACCTGAATAGCTAACGCTTCCATCTAGTATCATTGAGTGTAGCTTTTAATCTTTAAATCTATTTTTAAGTAACTTCTGTATTCTCAGCATTCAGTAATTATATGCTGTACGATACTTTAAGGCAGGCCAGCTAACTCACATGCACTTCAGAAGCTCAAATGATGTTTGATTCTCAGTCCGTAGCTAATAAATTTGTGAAGTAGTAATCAATCAACAGAAATGAGCATTGTTCAACAGATATTTGCATCAAAAAGATGTTATGCAATGTGAAAAGCATGTGAGCAGACCTATAGTTAATGTTGCGTGCAGTGTCAAATAGCTAGTTTCGTAATTGTGGAAGGGTTATACTGTTGCCATAAGTAACTGAACATTTTTGTGACCAGAACAGCTTCATAAATATGTGATGATGATGATTGGAATAGGTGGTGCAGGTACGGGGTATAAATTAATGTAAAATTTTTCATCTTTATTCTCGTTTATAGCAAATATTGAATGATCTTCCTAGCTTTACAAACACAAAACATATTCCAGAATGAGATTTTCACTGTGCAGTGGAGTGTGCGCTGATATGAAACTTCCTGGCAGATTAAAACTTTTACAAAACATATTCCTTATTAACTGAGTTGTGATTCACTTTACCATTCAGTTGTTTCTTGCAAGTGTAGAATGTACTCTTACCTAAGCAGTCTGTAACCACAGTAAAAGAGTGGGTGAAAGGATGTGATATTTGTTTCCACTCATTCACATTGCAGAAAAATGTGTGCAACAGTTCATTTATTTAGGAATGTTATCAGAGACTATGCCTTGAGGAAATACGAAGACAAAAGCAATGTATGCTATGCAGCTTCCATTTTACTCATTGTAGCAAGATGAACGTAGCATACGTGTTTGAGATAAAAATTATGGCTGCATAATGCAATATGTGGAAGGACTTAGTTTTCTGTAGAGACTCCAGTTACTAAGTTAGCAAACATCAGCTTTGGTCATGCTGCCAGTACCGAGAAATTTGATGCCTTATGATGTATGGTCCATTTTCACTCAATAGCTTATAAAATGTAAAGTATTTGACTTATATAGTCCTGCACAGTATCACTGGAATATGTATGAAAAGGTCAGGCTACTTATCTCAATTAAAAAATGAATCTACATTAAAATGAAACTACACTCAAATGTATCTACATTAAATTCACACACGACGGTGAGATGCACATGTTACAAATAAGCTTTCAGCGAAAGGGCCTTCTTTTGAAATACACACACTTGCACAGACACAATTCACTGTATAGTGCTACTTAAGGTAGCATGCAGGGATGTGGTGGGGAGAGGATAGTGTAGGCAAGTGGAGTCGGATGGTTACACACAGGAGGAGAGGGGGGAGTAAAGCAGGCAGCAGTTAAAGAATGAAGTAAAAATACTGGGAAATAGGAGGCTGTATGTTGTTGGAGTGGGAACAGGGGAGACGATAGGTAGGTGAAAAACAACGACCAACAAAATTTGAGGTGAGTCCAGTTATGGGAGCATAGAATATATTGCAAGGAGAGTTCCCAACATGCACAATTCAGAAAAGCTGGTGTTGGTAGTAAGGATTCAGGTGGCACAGGCCATGGAGCAGTCATTAAGTGAAGATTGTTGTGTTGTGCGGTGTGCTCAGCAACTGTGTGAAGCAGCTGTTTCTTGGGAACATTTTTTCGATGGTCAGTCGTGCATGCAGACAGTTTGTCCGTTTGTCAGGCCCACATAGAATATAGAAGAGTGGTTGAAGATTAGATTGTAGATCACATTACTGCTTTCACAGGAAGGCTTGCATTTGATGGGATAGGTATTGCTTGTGACCAGACTGGGGTAGGCTGTGATGGGAGGATGTATGGGACAGATATTGCATCTAGGTCTATTACAAGGATATGAGACTGAGGCAAGGGATTGTGAGCAGGCCTGGAGTACAGATATGATGATATTGCAGGTTTGATAGAAGGTGGAATACCACTGTGGGAGGTGTGGATAGAGTAGTGGGTAGGACATTCCTCATTTCAGGGCACAACTAGAGGTAGTGGAAATCCTGTCAGAGTGTGATTCAGTTGCTCCAGTCCTGGGTTATGAGGGGAATGCTCTTTTGTGGCTGGATTGTGGGATTTTGGGAGGTGATGGGTAACTGGAAAGGTAAGACACAGGAAATCTATTTCTGTACAAGGTTGGGAGAGTAATATCTGTCTGTGAAGGCCAAAGTGAGACATTCGGTATATTTTGAGAGGACTGCTTGTCACTGCAAATGTGCACAACAACCGGTAACTAAGATGTTTGGAAGGGACTCCTTGCTGTGGAATGGGTGGTAGCTGTCCAAGTAGAGGTACAGAAGGTGGTTGGTAAGTTTGATACGGACAAAGCTACTAATGTAGCCATCTTTGAAGTGGAGGTCAACATGAAGGAATGTGGATTGTTGAGTTGAGGAGGACCATGTGAAGCAGATGGGAAAGAAGGTGGTGAGGTTCTGTAAGAATGTGGATAGGGTGTCCTCACCCTTGATCCACATCATACAGCTTGTCATCAGTGAATGTGAACAAAGTGAGGAGTTCAGGACTCTGGATGTATAGTAAGAATTCCACTATATGGCCCATGAATAGTTTGGCATAGGATGGTGTCATGTGGGTTGGCATTGCTGCACCATGGATTTGTTTGTAGGTGATGCCTTCAAAATACTGAGGATATAGTTGGTCATGGTGTGCAGGAAGGAGGTTATAAGTTTGGAATCTGTTGGGGCACTACAAAAGGTAGTGTTCGATAAGGGCAATGTCGTGGGCATTAGGGATGTTAGTCTAAAGGGAGGTGGCACCAATAGCAATGAACAGGGCACCGTGTGGTAAAGGAACAGGAACTGTGGAAAGTTGGTGTAGGAAATGGTAGGTGTGTTTTATATAGGATGGTAGATTACGGGTAATAGGCTGAAGGTGTGGACAACAGGAGCAGATATTATGTCAGTGGGGCACAGTAACTGGCCACAGTGGTGCTTGATTGGTGGGACATCAGGGAGTACATAGAAGTTATGGGCACAGAGGTGGTGGGAGTGAGAAGGGGTGGGGGGAGTGAGAGTGAGAGACATAGAGATACAGAGAGAGAGTCAGGGGAGAGGTTCTGGGATGGGCCTAAGGATTTGAGGGGAGACTGGAGAGCCTACAGAATCTCAGGAATGTATCACTGTTGCTGTGTTTGTAGGTAGATGAATATGACAGCTAACTGAGGCCTTCAGCCAGACAAACCTTGCAGCTCAGAACCACAGTGGAGGAGCTTTTGTCAGCAGGTGGGATTATAAGGTCAGGATCAGTTTTCATGTGGTGGATTGTGATTCTTTCTTCAGATGTAAGGTTAGTTTGCATGTTAATCTATTTTTGGAATGATGGTGAGTCAAGGTTCAAGGCTAATAAATTCTGGAAGGTTAACATGTGGTGATTTGGATGCAGTGGGTGTTGGTCATGGATGGATGGATGGAGGAGTGAACTGAATCAGGCATTGTTCAAGATTGGTTTTGGGTTAAATGTGATATGCAGGTGTTAGGCAGCATTCAAGATTGGTTTTGCGTCAAGTCTGACAGGAAGGATTGATAGGGTAACATATATCCACTGTAGTGAACAAGAATAGGAGACAACGTCATTAACAATTAAAGCTTGATTGAATATGGGATTGGAGCAAACCTGTCTACCAACTGCAATACTTCCACTTTGACAGCTGCCACCTATTCTATACCAAGATGTCCTATCCATATAGGCTAGTCACCTTGAGGAACCCCTTTCAAAATTATCTGACAGTATCACTGATGCCTTCTCAGAATAAAATTACACTCCAACCTTGTGCAGGAACAGATCTCTCATGCCCTATCTTTCCAGTCACCCATCATCTTCCAAAGTCCCACTGTGCAGCCACAAAGGAGCTTTCTCTTGTGATTCACTACCATCCAGGACTGGTGGAACTGAATCATATTATCAGCCAGAATATGACTACCTCTCATTGTGCTTTGAAATGTGGGATATATTACACACACCTTCCCACACCTTCCACAGCGGTATTCTGCTGTCCACCAAAACTACACATCCATGTTCATCCCTGCCCCGGCTCTGCTCCCTAGGCTTTGCCTTATGGCCCATATCCTTATTACACACTGAGGTGCAAGACTTGTCCCATACATTCTCCCACCAAGACCTAATCCAGTCATTTCACAAGTACCACCTATACCATCAAAGGCAGGACTTCATGTGAAACCAGTTATGTGATATACAACCTAAGCTCCCACCACTGTGTCTCATAAACAGCTCGTTGATTGTCATGCCCATGTATATCTGACTGAATGAATGACCACCAGCAAACTGAGCCCAAAAAAACAGCTGCACCATCCAGTTTCTGAGCACACTGCCCAAAACAATGTTCTTTACTTCACTGACTGCTTCACAGCCTCTACCTTCTGTATCCTTCCTACCAACACACACAGGTGGGAACTCTCCCTGCAATATATCATGTGTTCCTTTAAGCCCTCTGGCCTCAGTTACTGTTAGTCACTGTCCTTCATTCACCAATCCCTTTACTTGCTCCCACTCCAACACTACGCAGCCTTCTATTCGACCTATGCACATGAGTCTTTTTACTTCTCTCCTTTTTCAGTGTCCTTGTCCCCCTTCCCTCCAACCACTATCTAATCTCACAACTGTACCTAGCTGTCCTATCTTCTTCTCACCACATACCTGCATGCTTCCACAAGTAACACTTTACTGTCTCCCACCTCTACCCTGCTATCCCTCCCCCTCCCCGCCCCAGCCTCCACCATACCACTACTGCCCAGAGTGCTTCTCTCATCATCCTCAGCAGCCAGAGACAGTGGTCATGTGTGTGTGTGTGTGTGTGTGTGTGTGTGTGTGTGTGTGTGTGTGTGTGTGTGTGTGTGTGTGTGTGTGGTTTCTACTTTAGAAGAAGACCTTCCGGCTGAAAGCTTACTTTTATTGGAGACTTTTGTTGTGCCTGTCTGTAACTACATGTCTTCAGTAGCAATCTAACCTTTTCATAATAGAGTCTGTATTAAATACACACATAAGTTAAATGCTACCATCTCCTAGTAAATATAGTGACCTTAACATCTTTAATATTAATGGAATTTGCATCCCAAGGTCTGGCATCCTAACTAGAGCAGTACGCACAAAGCAGAGATTATTGCTAGCATTCACTCACAAAATTTGCTCTGATACAAATGAAATGAATTAATTTGACAGTCCTACACTTCATGTGGATCAGTTCTATCTAGTACCTTGAGGAAATTAAACCTAATGCCTTATTATTGTAGCTTTTTGCTAATAAGATTGCAGAGCTTGCCAAAAGCATTAGACATCCACTAACTCACAGGGAGCAGTGTCACTTCCAGTCTGTTCCTTACTGTTCTATAAACCTTACAGGGTAGAGGAAGGAAGAGCATTGCCACTACATGCCTTTTACATGAGGGTAGATAACACTGCTCACTGCGTGGCCTCTCTGTGTCTGTTTTAAGATTGGGAGAAGTTAATTTGGTACTCCAAGCCGACACCACTAGGCTACGCTCTGGCTCTAATGGAGCATGTTTGAAAGGAATCTACAAACTTGGTTATTTTTCCACACTCATACAGTAGGAAATTGCAGTAGCAAGGAATTAATTATACATGAAAGCATTTTCCTTCAGCATTGAGTGTGTGGCAAACTTCCATTAGTACAAGAATTAAATGCAGTTAGTTGCTCAAGTAATTGGGGTCCATATTGTACACAAATACCATGAACACCATGAAAGCAGGACTTGACTGAGTTTCTGGAGGTGGTCAGCCAAGATGGCTCACCCCTCGTAATGACGGAACAGCAACTGTATATTGCCAATGGGAATGGGAGACCCTCACAGTGGAAGGCAGTGGCAGTCACAACAGAGCTCTTCAATTGGTCCTCTGGTCAGAAACACCAGAGTATACGAGGGTTGAATTAAATGTAATGCCTCCACCTTTGTTAATTGAGTTTGGATGGGAATATTTTAATAAATCAAACACATAAATAATCTTTAGAATGTGATCTTTAATTACCAATATTCACTTTTCCACATAATCATCAGCCAATTGGATACATTTCTGCCAATGATGAACTAGTTACTTGAAGCCATTGTGGAAGAAGTCAACACTCTGTTATCACAACAGTCTCACATTTTTTTCAATGTCTTCGTTAGATGCCTAATGATGTCCCCGCAGATCATCTTTCATTATTGGGAACAGATGGAAGTCAGACAGTGGTAAATCTGGACTGTATGGAGGATGTTGTATGGTGATGAGATTCAGTCTCTTAAGCTCTGCTGTGGTGGCACATGAAGTGTGTGGTTTGATATTTTCATACTGCAGGAAAACATTTCCCTTTTCCTTTTGGGACCTTGTTAGCCATCATTACAGTATTTGCGGCATTGTGATATAACACTCTGAATTTATTGTTGTTGCACAATCAAGGAAACTGACATGGATAACACCATCTGCGTCCCAGAACACGGTGCCCATGACTTTTCCAGCTGAGGGCTGCGTCTTGAATTTCTTTTTCTGGGGTGAGTCTTTGTGTCACCATTCCATAGATTGACATTTCATCTCCAGAATGTAATCATGAACCCGTGTTTTGTCTCCTGTCACAATTGAATGGAGAAAGGTGCCACCTTCATTCTCATAATGCGCCAGGATTTCCTGGCAAATTTCAAGTCTGTGCGCTTTCATTTCAGGAGTCAGCATCAGGGGGTACCCATAGTGCACAGATCTCACAATATCCAAGCAAAGCAATAATGTGACCCACACATTCTTGTGAAGTGCTGATTGTGCTTGCAATTTCTCTGATGAATCTCCTTTGGGGTGACACCTTCTGCTGTCAAGATTTCAGTGACAGCATGTTGCTTAAATCGCATTGACTGACTGTTTGCGCAGGGTTCCGTACTTAGCATTGAATGCTTGTGTTGCTACATTGTAAAGGCTTCCTGCCAACTGGAGCTGTAGAGAAGAGGCTATGGAACAAGCCAGTACCTGCCACATACCAATCCTGACAACTGTTGAAGAGTTATGGAGGTGGAGGTATTACTTTTCAGTCAACCTTCATAAAAGTCCCCAGAGTGAGACTTGCTGTTCTGTAGAACCTTGTAGACAGCAAGATGAATAATCAGAATGTGCTGTGGTGGAGATATTCCTGATCGATTCTTGATCATTGGGCTTTCGAGTGGTGTTTCTTTCTCTGTTGCGAGGCACCTCCTGGTGGCGGGTGGCGCCGTCTCTACCCGGTGGCATGAGCACAGGCAGTCAAGTTTGGGCGTGAGCTGCATGAGCATTGCGTTTTGCAACAGACGGTGAGTCCCTCCACACTGTCACTGTCCGGGGCTGTTGTTACTTGCTGCTCCCCAGGTTGGTGGTTGAGTCGTTGCCTGATTACCAGCTTTCCTGCCCTGTCTGACTGCTCCTTGCTAAGGTATGGGTGATGATACTCGTGCTGGATCATGTTTCTCGTGGTGATTTCCCTGGACCATACCTTGGCAGGAGCTTATGGCTGTGCTGCTCCTGGATATAGTTTATAGGAGAGTACTTTTCCATCCTTGGAAGTTTGGTGCTGTTTGTGTGTTTCAGCATGCTATGGCTAAGAAGATTATCTACAATGTTGTGGTTGTGTCGGAAATGTGGCCAAACACCAGTGTTCGTGTTTCTCAGCATTCTGTGGGGTGATGTACCTTACTTAGTGTGTTTCTCTTGGTGTCCTATTGTGCCGTTGCAGAACTTTGTTTAACCTTTTCCCTCCTTATTCTTTTGCAGAGTACCGTTGGATCTTGTCGCCTGTAATTCCGCTTGTGCCAATTTCCATGGTTTTGGGGGATAATTGATTAAATTATGTTTTGGAATTTATGGGATTCTGTGTGTTTGTCTGGGCTTTTTGCTGGCCTGTGCCCGTACAATTTCCCATTCCCTGACCCGGGCGTTGTATGTAAAGTTGAAGGTGAGTGAACTTTGGTAGTTCCCATCCAGTGGTTCGGTGGGCCCCATGACAAATTGTTTTCTTTGCACCCTGCTGGTCCTATCTCCCTGGCTTAAGGTTGGCTCCACTCTGCCCGTGCGTGAGTGTGTGTGTTGGCGATGGTGATTGTTTCCTGACTTGTTTACAGTTTCGTGCCGACTTATCTGCATAGACTGCTGAATCTGTAATTTGGTCTATGACATGTTACAGTTATTTCAAGTTTGTTCACACACTCACCTTGGTAATGACATCTGCACACCTATGAGATTGAATAATGTGTTGAACTATTGTAAGCTGGTGCTTGTTGCCGTGTGTGTGTTAAATTTTAACTTGTATTTGAGTTTTGGTGTAATTGTATTTTGTTAACTGAGCTAATTTTATCTTGCCTACTGCTGCGATGTCAGAAATGCTGCAATCTAGCCTTGGGCTCTTTGTGAATTTTTATGTTGATAACTGATACAGCATTTTAGTGTAGAGATTTATATTTTATGTTTTGGGGAAATTTTATCTTGGCAAATCCCTGGGGTTAAATTGTGCAACTTATGTCTGTGATGTATGGAAATGTTGTGGTGGATTGCA
Organism: Schistocerca serialis cubense; assembly: GCF_023864345.2. Taxonomy (NCBI): domain Eukaryota; kingdom Metazoa; phylum Arthropoda; class Insecta; order Orthoptera; family Acrididae; genus Schistocerca; species Schistocerca serialis. The sequence continues at coordinate 67,802,422 of NC_064639.1, read as the reverse complement.
CTTTCTCGTTAGGCCTATTACTTATTGTTTTACAAAAGGCATTAAGGGATATTTGTTGAAAGTCTTTTTTAAAAAAAAATTAACAATCATAAATGTAACATTACCTGTGAAGCCATATTTGTGGAGAGTTGTTATATAAATTTCATTGTCTTCCCAGCTTGCCCTTTGCTACTGTATTAAAAGTGTTTGTTGTTTTGATTAATCACAGCTGCTTGCCTTAAAGAACTAAAGCTGATTTTGAAAGATTGAGAATTAGTGTAACTGCTCACTCCAATAAAGCCACCCTGTTAAAAGAAATGGTAGCACCAAAATTTTTGTTTCCCCCCATGTTCCCCTTCCACAGCTCAGAGCAGACTCACATGAGTCCCTCCTCCAGGTCAATGTGCTCCCATCTGATGTAGTTGCACTGGAAATGAGCAATATTTATGAGAGACTGGCCTGTCTTCATCATGAAACTGTCGGGCAATAATCACACTAGTTGGCATGGCAGCATCAGGACACTGAATATTTGCCCTTGCATATGACTTACACTTTCTTATTTAAACATGTGTGGTCACCAAAATGGTGGCCCCTTTCCCCTGCTTAGGCATCTGAGACCATGCAGCTCTTAATGGTGTGCTCCAATCAGGTCGATAGTGTGGCCGTAATATCTGCAATAACAGCGGTGCCCACAAGTTGACAATTTACTCAGTTTCTGATGCTTGGTCTCCTTTCCTCTGCCTCCTGAGCGGCCAAGGAAGAAATCTGAATTTTTGCGTAGCTGCACCAGTATATTGTTTCACAGCACAAAACTTCATATCAGAGTGCTATAAAAATTCTGGTAGAAGGCTTACACTGATCTGCCAGAACATTATGACCAACTAACTAACAGCCGGTATGTCCAGGTTTGGCACAGATAACACTAGCGATACATCATTGTGTGGAAGCAATAATGCCTTGGTAGGTTGCTGGAGTGAGTTCCCATGACATCTGCACATACAAGTCACCTAATTCCTGTAAATTCTGGGGAGGCAGGCCAATGACCTCTGGTGCTAAGTTCAATCACGTTCCAGATGTGTTTGATTCGGTTCAGATCTGGCAAGTTGGAGGGCCAGTGCATCAACTGGAACTATCCACTGTGTTCCTTGAACCACTTCATCTCACTCCTGGCCTTTTGATATGACACATTATCTCATTGCAAAATGCCCCTACTGTCGGGAAAGATGATCATCATGAACGGGTGTAAATAGTCTGCATACAGCATATGATACTCCTTGGTCATCATGGTGCCTTGCATGAGCTCCACTGGACCCATTTATGCCCTCATGAATGTTCCCCAAATTATAATTGAGCTGCCACCTGCTTGTCTCTGTCTCGCAGTACAGGTGTCAAGGAACTGTTCACTGGGAAACAATAAATTGGCGGCCTCCCAGCGGCACAATAAATAAGGTATCAGAATTCATCAGACTGTATGATGCTCTGCTGCTGCACCAACATCCAGTGCCAATGTTCATGTGCCCATTTCAGTTGCAGTTGTCAATGTCATGGTGTTAACATTGTCACACGAATGAGAAATTGGCAGCAGAGGCCCATCGTTAGTAGTGTTTGGTGCACTGTGTTTTCAGACACCCTTGTACTTTTCCCAGCATTAATTTCTGATGTTCTGCCACAGTTAATCACTTCTATTGTTTTACCAGTCTGCCCAGTCTACGATTCCTGATGTCTGGACATGGTTTCACCATTTGTTGAAGACACTCACCACAGCACTCCTCAAGCATCTGACAAGTCATGCAGGTTCTGAAATACTCATGCTGAGCCTCTGGGCTATAACAATCTGCCCTCAGTCAAACTAAGAGAAAGCCTTCCCCATTCTGGACAGCACACTAACCAATACTACATGCACCATGCATGTATCTGACTAACAGTCATTCCTTACCAGGTGACATTGCTATCACCTGGGTGGGTTTGTACTGATACTGGGTCAGTAGTTATAATGTTGTGGCTGATCAGTGTAAATCAATTGAGGGGCATACATTGGTCAGTCTCATTTGTGTGTTCAATACTTTTTCATTTGAATGTTCCATATTTTTTTGTTAGAAGAGAATTGTTATCATTTGTTAACCCACTAAACAAAAGCTCTTCACATTTTCCACTGGGTGTTTCTCACATGTAGAAAAATGTCGTCTCCACTGCATTCCCCTCATCACACATGGAAACATTTTGTACATATACAGTTAGGGAGTGAAGTAGGCCATTAACCCTGAACCTGCTCCAGCATAATAATGAAGATGATTCACATGTTTTAAAAACAAGACTCTAATAATCCTGAAGAAGGTTATCATTGACATGTTATGTCTCATCACCGCATTAGAGACATTGATTCCCATTATTTGTATTGTGAAACACATCATATCCTGTCTGCAAATGGGGCCAATGTTATATTAATACATAGACTGCATGGCAATCTGGAGAAGCAAGGCTATTATCTGACCAAAACTAAGTCTTGTAATTTTTGCATCAGAATCAAGGTCAGTCAGCCCACTCATAAAATTAAAATGTGATGGCAATCTATCTAGGTCTATGTATATAACCATTGAGCCCATGTAACTTACCATGACCCCATATTTTGTGTAAGTTTCTGGATTGAACCATGACTGAATTGTGTCCAACATGCAACATTGTGTTGCATAGATTTGTATATTCTAGCTAGAAACTAGACCCCAGTTTGTTTGCTTGTTGTATTTCCATACCGAGATGTTTATAGCAGCATTAATTGCAGGCCTCTCATAAACAGTGTTGATAAAATTATTTGAATACCCTGGAAGGTCAGGCATAACAAAGTTGTGGTACCTTGGTACCTGCCATCGATAGTGTTTACATATGCCAACTGATCAGCTGATGTAGCAGAGCAAAATATGAAAAGGAAATATGTTGGCAATGGTGAGGTGTCTAGTGGGAACAGGCTGCATCTCATTATACTCATGGGTAAGACCTGTATTTAAAATTGCATAGAGTTAAGAAGAAACATTTTTGAGATTTTATATTTATGTGTAATCAATCGTGATTTGATCGGTAAGTTAATCCTCAGATGACAGACATAGTAATTAGGCTTTGAAAAAGACCAAAGAAATATTTGTTGCCATAATTAAACCTTTTAAGAGATGCAACAATTGGTCAACTCTAATTATCATCATTTGAACATATTCAAGAATCTGTTTAATAGTATTCTTGTGAGTTGTAAGATTGATTCCAAATCCACTACACAATGGCGAATGTTTATCTTTTGTAGGTGGAGTTCAATAAATCAGAAATGCCATTAACAACTTGAGTAATGTCTTGCATAGAAAGTACTTCAAAGGCTGTATTGTTAGTCATGAAAATGGGAATGATGCCATCCACACTGCCTTGCTTATCCAGTTACACTAAAGTTCAGTGTTAGCTGTTTGATTCAGAAAATGTTTTATTTGTAAATTTTTCTACATCCATACCATATGTGACAGGTACAGCACACATTGCAGAGTTTTGGACAGCCTTGATAAGCTACTAGTCATAACTGCATAGTAATTGTAACAAACTGGTTGATTGTAGAACCCTCATATCATGACAAATTAAACGCTGGAATGTGGACCAACTGCTGTGCTCTCCAACAATAAATGTAGGACATCTTCAAGGCTACCAGGGCTTCAGGTAAATTCCTTAATGCATTTGTGAAGTGTTTCCCCACATGGCAAAGGGATTTGTCACTTTTGCCACTAAGTGTAGGGTTTTTGGAGTAGGGTTCTTGAAGTTATAGTGTGGGCAGTGTCTTCTGAATTCCATGTTAGCCTCTGTTTCTGCTTAGCAGATGACTCAGAAGTGTAGAAAGCATTGTGTCAAAATGTTTTATACCAGCACAGATACGACATGTGGTTTTATCTCTCATATAGGTTAACCTATTTTTCCCCCTGTAAGGATACAAGAGAGATTAATATTGCCTCTCACTGGCTGTACCCCTGGTCTTTCACATAATAAATGAAAAGATAAGTAGAGTAGTTCTTTCAAAATGTTCACACATAATCATTTTGCATGTTTATTTATGAAGTTTGATTCCTATCACTATGGACCAGGCCACATTACAGATCAAAAATAGTTGTGCAGGTCTCCTTGTACTCATATTTGACAGATAACTTTTTATATTCTGCCAATAGTATGAGAATCAGGAGGAGGAGGAGATTAGTGTTTAACGTCCCGTCGACAACGAGGTCATTAGAGACGGAGCGCAAGCTCGGATGAGGGAAGGATGGGGAAGGAAGTCGGCCGTGCCCTTTCAAAGGAACCATACCGGCATTTGCCTGAAGCGATTTAGGGAAATCACGGAAAACCTAAATCAGGATGGCCGGAGACGGGATTGAACCGTCGTCCTCCCGAATGCGAGTCCAGTGTGCTAACCACTGCGCCACCTCGCTCGGTGAGAATCAGGAATTAATTGACACACCAACAAATTGTTTACAAGGCACATGGAATGATGATAATAGTTTTGGTGTATTTCATCTCATTACATACACTATTCAAATGGCTCTGAGCACTATGGGACTAAACATCTGTGGTCATCAGTCCCCTAGAAGTTTGAACTACTTAAACCTAACTAACCTAAGGACATCACACACATCCATGCCCGAGGCAGGATTCGAACCTGCGACCGTAGCAGTCGCGTGGTTCTGGACTGAGCGCCTAGAACCGCTAGACCACCGCGGCCGGCATACACTATTCAGATAATGTGTTCTGTTGTACTGGAGACATGACAACATATAATTTTAGGGATTTAGTTTACCGACTTAAAAATAATAACAAACAGTTTTCTAGCAGTACGACACTTTTACATTTCTCCACTGAATAATAACATTCTCCACTAAGATTTCATGTAATTTTTTCTTTAGATGAGCAATTTCCATGCTCAGAATATCACAGCCACATAATTTATTGTATACTTTCATGATAATGTATTGAGGAGTCATAAAAAATAGCTTTAATCGGTGTGGAGGGAGCACAAAATTTTGTTTTTGCTAGTAGTCTAAGTGTGTTTGAAGTGAAATTCCTTGAAAAGTTCATGTTTACTGTACAGGAAAATAAGAATTTCAGAAATGTATAGTGATGCGACAGATAATATATTTACTTTTTTAAACAATAGGTGACCCGATGTTCTCAGATGTGTGGCACACATCTTCCTAATGATTCTTTTCTGAAGATTTAATATCCGTGCCATATGACTTGAATTACACCAAAAAATTGTGCCATATCTGATGACAGATTTGAAGTAACTATAGTATACTATTTTTCAGCTCTCCATGTCTATTGCATCATGTAATATTCCCATTGCAAGAAAAAAGGCTATTTAATTTGTTAACTAAATATTCTGACTGTGCCTGCCAGTTTAAGTTTTTGTCCAAGTTTAGTCCTAAGAATTTCACTGTGCTTGCTGGTTCTACCGTCTCATTTTTATGTAGGACACAGATCTCACTTGGTTTAGAGTGTTTTGTTTTGAACTGTGTGAGTTGTGTTTTTGAAATGTTTAGTTGCAGACCATGTAATTGAACAGAAACTAGGCTTCCAGGGAATCCAAATTGTTTACAACACAGTCAGCAATTTCTGCAGAGCTATTTTTTTCAGTCAGCACTGAAGTGTCACCTGCAAATAGGACTGACTTTGCATTGATGTTCAAGGGTAAATCATTTATATAAAACAGTAAGATAATTGGTCCCAAAACCGAGCTCAAGGGAACACCTAGAGAAATAGCTTCCCATTTTGATGAGTAATTTTCAGTGTTAGATGTTATTAGAACTCTTTGCTTCCTGTTTCTCAAATATGAGGTCAGCCACTGGAGGGCACTCCCACTGATCCCATATATCTCTAATCTATAGAGTAGTATTGAGTGATTCATTGAATCGAATGCTTTGCCTACGTAGCAGAAGATACCTGCAACTTTGCTGCTGTTATCCAATGAGGAGCTAATTCTTCCAACAAATGTGTTTGTTGCATAAAGGTACTTTTTCGTTTTTGGAATCCAAATTGATTTTTATCAATGATATTAAATTTTGAGACAAAATTTAGTACTGTGTTGCAGCAAGCTTTTCAAATAACTTAAAGAAAACTGACAGGATAGAAACAGGTCTTCTTTTGGGCCTTTTTTGTGAACTGGTCATACTTCGGCATACTTCAGTAACTCTGGAAAGCATCCCTGCTCAAACAATTACACATCCTCTGACAGAAATAATTAAACACCATTTTAATTACTTTAGTTGGTATACCATCAAATCCTGCAGAATTTTTATTTTTCAGAGACAATATAACATCTTCTACATCTTTTGGTTTAACAGTTGTAAATGCAAAAAGCTGATCAGAATTTTGAGTAAGGCCAAAGAAGTGCACATTATCCTTATAAGTAACCACTTTTACATTAGATTTAGCTGCATTTATCAAAATTTATCAATGTTACTTGTCAAGTCTATCACTGAGTCTAGTAGTCACTGAATTAATCTCAGGATTATTTGACGATATGAGCAAGTGACGACACTAGAGCAAACATTGTAGAGAGTACTGAAATGCTGGAGCTAGTTACATACTGACTGAGACTTAACTAAAAGAAAAATTGGGAAGTGTAATTATGGAATTGCCCACATTCCATCATTATATAGATACATGCTAGAATATTATGTGCTTTTGGTTATTTGATTATTATTTGAAATTTCCCGAGGTCAAATTATTCCTTTTTAAATAGATGTAATAATGACAGACTTTTCTTATAAAATTACCTATATGAGCAGTAGCTATCAAATTATACAGAACAAATTTATGCTTACACAATGGGAGTTCCTGACTCTTAGGTATGGCATCCTTATTATTTTATTAAAATCTGGATATTAAAAATTATACAATTCCTCATTATGGCAATTATACATTTGCCATGGGTGTCTTTGGGTTCAGAAAATTTAGCTCATCAGTAGTATGTTAACATATTCTAGAAATTTGTGGTGATTTGGTCACAATAAACTTGAAAGTTCAGGCTAGTCGAAATGTTATACAAATTATATCTCCTGAATTAATTAGGTTTGAGCTAAAATAAAGATGTCTTGGAAATGAGCAAATATTGGTCTACAGTTTAGAGATAAACTACTTTACTGAATCTGTTTATTAGCTCGCTAGATTTTTATGGATGCCTTCTTGACTGAAAACTTTGAAATATGTCATTCCCAGCAAAGCTAATTAATACAAAATGTTCAGAACAGTGAATTGCATAATCTAAATAAATGGGTTTCACAGAAGTAATTAATTAACATTAGTATTTAAATTCATGTAATGTGTGCTCAATTAATGGATTCTCTTATCAAAGGTTTGGGAAGAATAATAACAAATGGGGAAGAACTAGTACAGATTGTAGCTAGGAGTGTAAAAGACTAATTAGGATGGCCAGTGTCAAACCTGCTTTGTCACATTCTTTAATGAAAGAATACTGCAAAGAGCATTTGTTTTGCTTCTCAAGGATATGTCATTTCTTTATAGTGCCACTAGTTTCTCTGGCTTCCTTCCCCATGAGGCTGATATTTCAAGATATCAACCAGTTATAATTTTTCTGTATACTAACGTTACCGATATTGTGCTGAGTTGTTTCTAAGACATTAGAAGGTTCATCAGGTTACCCTCTATTCCATTATTTTGATTTGTAAATAAAAGATTTCATCTATCAGTCATTCAGCTATATTCCAAAGGACCACTGATAGCTGAAATCTCTCATTTACAAAACATTAAGAGACTGTTTATCATCAGAACATGACATTCCGACCTCACCTGTACTCCGTCAAGGGATCCTAGCTCCTTTCATAATCTAGAAGGGGAGAGAAATCTCAGCCAATCAGTTCCTAATCTGTGTTCAAACTTTTCTCCTCTGCACAATTTTTTTTCTTAACTTTCATTACTTCTTGTGGTTGGACTGGCAAGGTTCCCTCTCTCTCATGGCCACTGCATGTGGTTTCACTAAAGAGCGAAACAGAACATCCATCATTAAGAACCACAAGACCATATACCTTGATTTTTTAAACACAGGAAGACCTTATTTTTGTTGAAATCAGATGGTGAACCACAAAGGCTTGGTGTCTGTCATTTTGTTCCAAGAACAATACCCTTATACCTTCGACATGTACAAAATCTGCTCTCCTAGACCCTATCTCTTGCAGCAGCCACCACTTGTTTTGTCACCGCTCTGAGGGACTGTAGCTCATATGATTATTTCCTGATTCCACGAATGTAATGTGTAACATCTACGATCTTTACACTTCTCTGTGGCAGAAATATCTCTTGAGTTTGGGTGTTCCTTCTGAACTTACTGTTATTATTATCATTATTATTATGTATTTGTGAGCTTGGAGGGCCCAGTCTCTGGCAATCAGGGAGTGTGAAGGATAAATTTCATAACTGAGTAAGACTCAGTTATTTACTCTGTATAGCTGAAGCCAGAACTTTATTAATCAGTTCTGCAGACGGCGTGGTGTGTCAGAAAGTATGCTTCATTTTGAACTTTGTATCCAAAGACATCGATCAGACTTACAAAAATCACATTATTTGAAATTTCTGAGCATTACATGTTTTAGATGAGCTCGCATCAGTTGTGAACAGGAACATATGGCAGTAGGTGTGACACTTGGAAGCAAGAGGCCCAGATGCCTTCTGAAAATGCCTTGTGAAGACCAGCACATCAGCCTTGTGCTTGTGACCTATAGAGTGTGAGGAGCCAGTGAGTAACTGAACTGTCCTGCCCAAGAGCATGAGCGTGTACTCTTATCAGCTTTCTGAAACATTTGAAACACCCGCTTCAGAAGGAAAGAGTCATGTGTTGCCTGACTTGCACATATCCCACACAACGTAGTTGTGTTCCAGCTCCTCTAATCTCCTTTTGGTACAGTTATTTGTCTATAGACAGGGTGGTCCATTGTTAGTGACTAGGCCAAATATCTCATGAAATAAGCATCAAACGGAAAAACTACAAAGAACGAAGCTCATCTAGCTTGAAGGGGGAAACCAGATGGCACTATGGTTGGCCTGCTAGATGGCACTGCCATAGGAGAAACGGATATCAACTGAATTTTTAAAAATAGGAACCCCAATTTTTTATTACACATTCGTGTAGTATGTAAATAAATATGAATGTCTTATTTGGACCACTTTTTTCACTTTGTGATAGATGGCGCTGTAATAGTCACAAACGTATAAGTATCTGGTATTACCTAACATTCCGCCAGTGCAGATGGTATTTGCTTTGTGATACATTACCTATGTTAAAATGGACCATTGACCATTTGGAGAAAAGGTTGATATCATGTTGATGTATGGCTATTGTGATGAAAATGCACAATGGGTATGTGCTATGTATATTGCTCGGTATCCTGGATAATGACATCCAAGTGTCTGAACCATTAGCCAGATAGTTATGTTATTTAAGGAAACAGGAAGTGTTCAGCCACATGTGGAATGTCAGCCATGACCTACAACAAATGATGATGCCCAAGTAGGTGTTTTAGCTGCTGTCTTGGCCAATCCGCACATCAGTAGCAGACAAATTGAGAGAGAATCAGGACTCTCAAAAACATCGGTTGTACCCGTACCATATTTCTATGCACCAGAAATTGCATGGTGATGACTTTGAATATCATGTACAGTTCTGTTCCTGAGCACAAGAGAAATTATGGGATGAGGACAGATTTTTTGCACGTGTTCTATTTAAAGATGAAGCTTCATTCACCAAAAGTGGTAATGTAAACTGGAATAATATGCATTATTGGGCACTGGAAAATCAATTATGGCTGCACAAGTGGAACATCAGAGACCTTGGCAGGTTAATGTATACTGTGGCATTATGGGAGGAAGGATAATTGGCCCCCATTTTATCGATGGCAATCTAAATGGTGCAATGTATGCTGATTTCCTACATAATGTCCTACCAATTTTACTACAAGATGTTTCACGGCATGACAGAATGGGAATGTCAATCCAACATGATGGATGTCTGGCACATAGCTCACATGCAGTTGAAGCAGTATTGAATAGCATATTTCATGACAGGTGGATTACTCATTGAAGCACCATACAATGGCCTGCACGTTCACCAGATCTGACGTTCCTGGATTTATTTCCATGGGAAAGTTGAAGGATATTTGCTATCATGATCCATTGACAATGCCTGACAACATGTGTCAGCACATTGTTAATGCATGTGTGAACATTACGGAAGGCGAACTACTCATTGTTGAGAGGAATGTCATTACATGTATTGCCAAATGCATTGAGGTTGACGGACATCATTTTGAGCATTTATTGCATTAATGTGGTATTTACAGGTAATCATGCTGTAACAGCATGCGTTCTCAGAAATGATAAGTTCACAAAGGCACATGTATCTCATTGGAACAACCAAAATAAAGTGTTCAAACATACCTACATTCTGAATTTTAATTTAAAAAAACCTACCTGTTACCAACTGTTCATCTAAAATTGTGAGCCATATGTTTGTGACAATTACAGTGCCATCTATCACAAAGCAAAAAAGTGGCCCAACTAAAACATTCATATTTCTTTATTTAGTACCCAAATATTTAATAAAATGGGGGTTCCTATTTAAATAAACACAGTTGACACTTGTTTGACCTATGGCAGTGCCATCTAGTGGGCCAACCATAGTGCCATCTGGTTTCCCTCTTCAAGGTAGACGAGATTTGTTCTTTGTAGTTTTTTTGTTTATTTTGTGAGATATTTGGCCCGGTCATGATTAATGGGTCACCCTTTCTAACAGTACTTTTTCAGCTAGCTGTTGTGGTTTTGCATCTACCCATAAACGAGTTTACATCTCAACAACTTTGCACACTTTTAATTTACACTTTTAATTTACAGTAAGAACTGTTAGTTCTATACACTGAATGGGGCACAGCAGCTCAACCAGAGGGTTACCTACTTGCTCTATATGACAGTGTTTCTCGGGATTGATTGTTGACAGAACAGGCCAGTGTTTGTTATACTACAATCCACTTATGTATTCAAAATATCCACGGGTGTGCTGCCAGTCTATAGTGTCCAACGGGCACAATATTTCGGTGATCATACATGTTGCCATCATCAGGTGAACTGACGGACTGAGCTCCTATGAATGTGCCGGCACGGAGATCCGTACGCTATGGCTGCTCAGAGGGAACTGGGTTCGGTCGCGGCGGCGGCCAATTTAAATATCCTCCACCTGCGGCACACTCCCTCCGCCGTCCGCGCCCCGCGCCACGATCGCATGGTGGAACAGATTGCGACGGCATCTGAGATGACGTCGGTATGATGGCTCTGTCCGCCGTGGTCGTCACAACTATACGTTAGCTCGATTTACTCTTGATTAACCCAATCGCTGGTTCCCAAGCCTTGCTAAGATTATAGCCACAGTCAGGGTTTATGAGGTCGTCATTGGTGCAAATTTCGATGGCCTCTCTAACAACGCTGTCCCAGTATCTCGACGTTTGTACCAGAGTCCTCGTGCGGTCATACTCCATGGCGTGATTTTCCGACAAACAATGTTCAGCGACCGCCGACTTGCTCAGATACATCAGTCGAGTGTGTGTCTGGTGCTCACGGCATCGATCCTTGACGGTACGCGTCATCTGACCAATATACGACTTGCCACATTGAGACGGAATCTGGTATACGCCGGCCTTCCTCAAACCAAGGTCATCTTTGGCGCTCCCCACCAGTGCACGAGTTTTATTTGGAGGACAAAACACAGTCTCAACCCGGTGTTTCTTCAGAATGCGGGTGATTTTCCCTGAGAGTGCGCCTGTGTATGGAATAAATGTAGTGCCTACCTCCTCCCTCGTGACTTCATCCATCTCAACAGATTGTGCTGCAGTGGTTGGGCGGAGAGCACGTTGAATCTGCCACTCTGAGTACCCATTTTTTCGAAATACAGTTCTCAGATGTTCCAATTCCTGGGGTAGACTCTCTGCATCAGAGATTGTGCGCGCCCTATGTACTAGAGTTTTAAGTACCCCATTCCTCTGTGAAGGGTGGTGGCAGCTGTCTGCGTGCAAATACAGATCAGTGTGCATTGTCTTCCGATACACCCCATGACCTAGGGTGCCGTCAGCCCTTCTCTTGACCAAGACGTCAAGGAAAGGTAATTTACCCTCCGTTTCAGTCTGTATAGTGAATTTGATGTTGGGGTGTATGGAGTTTAGATGCGTAAGGAAGTCAAGGAGTTTATCCATACCATGTGGCCAGAAAACGAACGTGTCGTCCACGTAACGGAAAAAGCAAGTAGGTTTCCGTGCGGATGATGACAGGGCTTTCTCCTCGAAGTTCTCCATGTACAAATTCGCTACCACCGGTGAGAGTGGGCTACCCATGGCGACTCCCTCCGATTGTTCATAGTATTCTCCATTAAAAAGAAAATACGTGGAAGTCAAGACATGCCTAAAAAGTTCAGTGGTCTTCTCGACAAACTTCTGACTAATCAATTCTAGTGACTCTCGCAGGGGTACCCTCGTAAACAAGGAAACAACGTCAAAACTCACCATGATATCTGACTCATCCAACCTGAAGCTATCAAGGCGTTTAACAAAATCCACGGAATTATGGATGTGATGAGGGCATTTACCCACATAAGGACTTAATATTCCCGTCAGGTATTTGGCCAACAAATATGTAGGTCCCCTGATGTTGCTGACAAGGGGGCGTAATGGTACCCCCTCTTTGTGAACCTTCGGGAGTCCATATAGTCTAGGCGGTACCGGACCTTGGGGTAACAATTTCTTGGTGTCACCCTCCGGTAAATCTGCGTCCATGAGAAGCGCCCTCGTCTTGTTCTCCACCTTCTTTGTAGGGTCAACGCTGATCTTCCGATAGGAATCGTCATTTAGCAGGCTCTGCATCTTATCAGTGTAGTCCTTATGGGAGACAACAATTGTAGCATTGCCTTTGTCAGCCAGTAAGACAACAATTTCAGAGCGCTCCCTCAGATGACGAATGGCCGCCCTCTCTTTACTGCTGATATTTGACTTCATCGGCTTGGATTTCGTCAACGCACGACAAGTTTCACGACGTATTTCCTCGGCTGATTCTGGTGGAAGTCAAGGTGCAACCTGTTCAACAGCACTAACAATTTCTGCGACCGGAGTGAACTTGGGGGTGGGAGCGAAGTTGAGACCTTTCTGCAAAACCGGTCATGGGGTGTATCGGAAGACAATGCACACTGATCTGTATTTGCATGCAGACAGCTGCCACCACCCTTCACAGAGGAATGGGGTACTTAAAACTCTAGTACATGGGGTGTGCACTATCTCTGATGCAGAGAGTCTACCCCAGGAATTGGAACATCTGAGAACTGTATTTCGAAAAAATCGGTACTCAGAGTGGCAGACTCAACGTGCTCCCCGCCCAACCACTGCAGCACAACCTGTTGAGATGGATGAAGTCACGAGGGAGGAGGTAGGCACTGCATTTATTCCAGTTCAGAATGTGTTTACACTCTACCATTCAGAATGTGTTTCCACTCTACCATTCAGAATGTGTTTCCACTCTAATCAAGTCACCACTTCACATACTGCTTGCCATACTATTACCATCATGCCTGCTACCCAATGAACAACAACCATAATGTAACAACATCTCATTCCAAAACACAGAGTAAAAACCATATGTAACAGTACAAATTCTTACTTAAGTTAACAAGTAGTCATTGTGCTAATCTTGACAATAATGTAAGGTTCTGAAAGCTAATTCAGTGAAGTGAAACTATTATTTTGGATTCTTTTTATTCTATACTGTAATTAGAAAAGGCAAATATAATTTTGCTATAACTGCTTTTTGGATGTGATACGATCACCCACATAGCTATTATTTCCATAATGCATACAATAAAAGTAAATCTGTAACGGTTTGGTCTGAATTTTTTAATACAAAAATGACAAATTGAACTTATCAATACCGTACAGTGACATAAACTGAAAAGACTGTTACCCATCAAAACAAACTCGCATACCTTCAACATATTTCACATTGTAGGTTCAGCATATCCTGAAAGATTTCACTGGCATAATTCATGTTACTCTACCTACACCAATTTCATCTGTACCGATCTCTCTACTCATTTCTGCTCTTTTAACTCATTTCAGTTACATAATACACACACAGCTCCTGCAACACAAGCATGAGAAGTGTTCAGTACCCACTGTATGAGGCACATCACTGTGCAGCTGCAGGTAGAATGTCTGGAATCAGGTTGTACACAGGTTGCAGGGAATTGTCTTACAGAGATACTGTACGGCTCTACAACAAAAGAAGAGTAGACCATTCACACCGGGGCACCACTGGGGTCAGCCTCCCATTTACTAAAACTATACTGAGGCGACCTTTGTGACTAGGAGATACTTGTGCTCAATCTGGAGCCAATCCCAGAGTTTGCATATCTGAACACAGCACCCAACTTCAACTTGGCAGTTGCTTCCAGTTTTCCAAGACTGTACAGGTTCTCCTCTAACCCTCTATTGAGTTAGCACTCCTAGGTGAAACAATATTATGAGGATTAGCTCATCCAAAGACTGCAAGTTGATTCCTGGAAGAATCTTTCATTTTGGAGCGGCACTTGTACTGAAATTCCATCTCAGTGCCTTATAAGTGTACCTAAGTTTCACCACAAAGGACCACAGTTTTATAGCACTAATGGAGGGAACTACTCTCAACTAAAACATATGTAACAGTACTTTACAGTACAACTATATTATTTTTAAAGTCCAATAATACCCACAGATGTCTCGTAACATTGAAAATATTCAAACTAATAATTCCATCCTTTTATTATCACCATGGCCAATCACAAGTTACGCAATTATTTTCTGGGGACTACACTCACTACGGATGTAATGGAGTTGGTTTTCTCAGAACTCAAGTTGAAGGTGGTATTCACTTCATTATCATTTCTGAAATGGCCTAAGGCTGTTAATTTACCCATTTACCTGATAAAATTGGTTGTATTGTAAATTACTTATGTACTTAATGATGGCAATTTGTATACCGCAGCAGTCCTCTGTGGAGGGTCAAGCCCATAATGACGCTCAACCGTCCTCAGTACAGAGCTGATAATACCGCTGTCGGTACTTGATAATTTTGCTTTTAGAAGCTTCAAGTTCAAATTTTGAGCCTTCATCTTCAGTAAAACTTGCATTTTCAAAACTACCTGAGCCAGAAATGCAACTTCAAATGCAAGCTCCATTACATCCTGGATCAGGAATTAATGTGTGATTATCAGAAAGGTTTTATGTACAGGACTATTTTTCCACCTTATCACATTCTAGACACTGAGGTACCTGTCTTAACAGTGTACATGCTTTGGGGATGTCCATTAACTAGCTGAACTCAAAACCTCACCAAATCTCATTTAATAATGTATATTCTTTCCATTCACAAACTGATGTGAAGTTTTCATTGCCCTCCCCTCCACCATTATAGTGGATAACATTTTTGTTTACAAAATTATTCTCCTGTATAACAATATTAAAGTGTCCATCAACCTTTACGGCCCCTCTGAACTCAATGCTATCATGCCAGCAAGATGTTAAGCATTCATGGGCGGATGCTAAGATGAAGTGCACCAATGTGACCTCTCAAGTGATCATACAAATGAAGTGAGAGAAAAACTAAGTAATCGCACAGTTCAAAGGAAAGTACAAACAATGTCGTCTTTCATTTGCAAAGTAAGCAAAGGTTCAACGAGATTTAATGTATTGTATAAAATATATCAATATAAGACTAGTTTTTTACCTATCCATCAAAACTATGAATACTATATTTGCAGAGCCTTTTCATCTGTCTGGCTCTTGTCTGTCCATCTGGATACTCCTCACTGGAATGTTTAAAATAAGTGTTTTAAAATGTTTTTAATCATGAGTTAAAAATACTATTTAATACATTTTCTAAATGTATGTACTACATTTTTTCTGCAAAATTAGCTGTCAAATGACAGCTACATTTACAATGGAAAACAATAATTTTAATTGATTTAACTTTCTTGAAACTGCCAAATGGTGGAGAATATTCAGAGAATGTCTGTTATCATAACACATGACATTAAGTTTTATAAAAATAATTCTGAGCATTGCATTATGTGTTTTTAGTGGTACAAAGCAAAAACATGAACATATCAAATAAATTTAATTATTAAAAAATTATAGGGTAAACTTCAAGTGAGGGAAAGAGAGGGGGTTTCACCACATCTCATCTAGGTCCAAATTTACTTAAAAACCCTCACACAATTAATGGACATACCCTTTCCTATATCCTTCGCAGACAGGCCTGTTTATCGAGATGCCACTCTCTACATCCACATTCCTGTTCCTTGTTTCCTTATTTTACATACTTCTTAAGATAATACTGCATCATCTCCACTGATAGTCATGTGTGACAACTTTTATTACAGCCAAAGGACATAAATAAAGAACGAAGTTGGAGATACCACACCTTGTCAAGTTTATTATTAATATTTTCTGGTATGATTTCTGTACCTTTTGGCATTTGTATCCCGTGTATTGAAATTTACAGAGCATTACAAACAAAGTGTCAAATAGATTAAGAAGTGGTGTTAGTCATCAAGACAAGTAAAACAATCCCAATTAACATACCAAGAGAGGCATACTTTCTGAAATCTGCATGAGGGGCTGAAAGACTATTGGTTGCTGATGTGAGCACAGTCACCACTTGGTGCTTCATAAAGTGTGTCAACAGTACACATCACTCTGATGTGGTCAGTAGTCAGTTATGTGGCTAGAGTTGTGTTGTAGCATAGCTCATTTTGTTAGTCTATGTAACTGTACAGTAAATTACTCACAACCCTTGGTGTTTATTGCGGCATCTTAGCTACTTATAGAGATTACATTCATACTGTTTTAAGTGCATTTTCTTTTCTCTCCAACAATGGAAACCTACTACTCCACAAATGATATGGCAAATACGATTTTATGTTGCAGTTTAGCAAATGTAAATAACTTTCAAGTATGTGAACTTCATGCTGAAAAATATCTGCACCTCAGAGTAGCACCTAATAAATTGTTTGCCAAACATTTCCACAGTCCTAGTTACACAGGTTCTTTGGCAACCCAAAGGGTAAACAGTCAATACCCTTGTCCACTCCATACACCTGATATGGATGGAACATGCCATCTTTAATGGACAAAAATTCTATAAAATGTGTGACAATTAGCGGGCTGTGTGGTTCCTACCCTTTTATAGACAGTACTTCATACACAATTTCTGTATCCATACCAGCACAACCAGACATCAAGGCAACAAGATCACAACTGGCAACTTGCAGTTCTATCAATGGCGCAAGTAAATGTGTAGTGCAGATCCTTTGTTTGTATCTAACATTTTGCTTGCAGATAAGGTGCACAGCTTACATCAATTTGTGTCGTAAACTTCCAATATGAGCATGTGTGAGCTGATGAAAACCTCATCTACCTGCATTAAGACAGGATAAGCACTTTTTCTCAAACAACAAAAAGGCAGGTGTTTTTGGGCAAAGATTAATAGGGCCACAGAGATTAAATGGTGCTCACTATCAGTATTTTCTCATTAATACTGATCAAGGACGAGTCATGTCAGTGAAGACTACAGATAAGTTTGATGCACAACATCACACCAGCACATTCTCGCAGCAGTGTGGTAGAACATCTAGCACTGACATTTCAGGACCACCACTGGTTTGTTTGGGTACACCACACCTCAATCATCAATACTTTCACTTATGGGAGCAACTGAAGAAATAATGGATTTAGTTTCAAAGGAGTGTGATTCCTAATCCTGGAGAACAAAGGGACACACTGTTGTGGTTAGTAATAACACTGAGCCCCTCCTGTAAACAAGAATTGAGATCTAAAAAAGTATGTGATTCCACGAGCTCCTTTATAGGATCTGTTTCCTTGTTTTGATGATCACTACCACTTCTTAAATTATTATACACCTTTTTAAAATAAAAATAAAATAAAAACGTTTATTTTGTGACTTTGTGTACTGTCTTGTTCCAGATGTAACCAGAACATCAACAGCTCTGACACTTCTATGTGTCAAAGATTTCTGGAGCTGTGAAATAATAAAAAAAAGAAATGTGTTGACAGGGAGAACCAGTCTGCTGATTTGTTTTTGCAATCATACAAAAGTGGTTCAAATGGCTCTGAGCACTATGGGACTTAACATCTGTGGTCATCAGTCCCCTAGAACTTAGGTTAGTTAGGTTTGAGTAGTTCTAAGGACATCACACACATCCATGCCCAAGGCAGGATTCAAACCTGCAACCGTAGCAGTCACGCGGTTCCGGACTGAGCGCCTAGAACCGCGAGACCACCGCGGCCAGCGCAATCATACAAAATAAGATTGCAGGATGCTGCAAAAAATAAAGTAAATACATTCTCTAAATAAGAAAGCATCATAAGGTAAACAATATTACAAACTGACTGCCCATAAATGTACAACGTGCCAAATAGTTGAATCTGAGTCATAAGTAATGCGATATCACTTCAAAGATTGATGCACTTATTACGGTTTTAGACATAAAAATAACAATAGAGAAAACCTGCCAAACTTTTACTAAATTTCCAGAAAAGCAAGACCCACTGAAGGTGGCTCACAGCTGTGAAAACAATTGGGTAACAAAAGATCTGAACTTGGTGAATGATTGCAGAAACCAGTAATTTCCCTTTGAAATTTTGTGTGTTTGTGCTGGACAATAACCCATTTTAAAAAGGCTTATTTGTTTCCCTATCTTTGGTTTTATTTTTGAGATACTGCTACAGTCTCAAAAAACAAAAAACAAAAACATAATTGCTCATATTAACATTACTTACTGACTCTAGTTTGATGGTAGTCACACCACAAACAAAGCTTTGATGTTGTTCTGCTTTCATCTTCTGGGGGAAAAAAAATTAAAAAAAAAATTAACACAAAGCAAACAGCAAAGAACTAACAGCAGGTAAACCATGCACTACAAAAAAGTGGGTGACTAGTTCCAAATCTTTTATTTTGTTTGACTGGAGCTTCAAAACATGCACAGTTATTGCATGGGAGTTGACAATAAAACCAATTGTTGAAACCTTGTTTCACATACACACACAGATTCAATCTGTACTTGACGAAGTTTAAGTTTATTCAAATCATTTTTCTGACTACATATTTTTTTATAATATGTAGATTTTTTATAAGTTGCCCTTATATGTAGAGCTAGATAATCAGAGCTCAAAGTGGTGTTAAGATTGGCAACTTGTTTTTAGCATTCGAAACTGTAAAATTGTGCATGTCACTAAACAAAACACAAAAGGGATATTCTATGACCACAACATCAGTGAGTCAGAGCTGGAAGCAGTGATCTTATGCAAACACCAGGGTGTAACAATTTCTAAGGGTATGAAATTGAATGATCACATGGGTTCTGTCATAGGTAAAGCATTTGGCAGACATCTGTTCACTGGTAGAATATTGGTGAAAGATGCAATATGTGTATAAATGAGATATCTCACAAAACTCTCACGTGACCCATCGCGGAATATTGCTCAAGTACAAAATAAGGCTAAAAGGGGATCCTGAAAGCATGCAGATAAGGGCAGCATAAATTGTCACAGGTTTTTGACTCAAAGCAGCATGCCACAAAAATGTCAAAAAATCTGAATTGGCAGACTCTTGAAGATAGATGCCATATTTACTGAGAAACTGAGCTGTGATGTACCCAGAAACAGTATTATGTGAAGAATCTATAGAGACAATGTTTAGCTCTCTGTGTATCACTCCCACAGAAACCGTGAAGACATGATTAAACTAAGTACAGAATGCTCAGAGATATTTAAATAGTAATTTTTCTCATGACCCAGGTGTAATCAGAATTTTAGAAAACCCTAACACGTGTTACGGCATAAGGTTTTTTCTTCCATGCACTTCACAGTGGTTTGCAAGTATGCAAAATATAAATCTTTCAAACATTTATATCAAAATCAAAGAAATATTTGTTCGTCACTAATTCTGTAAATTATCTGAACATTTGGAACACGGATCTACAAAATGTTTTTAGTGCTGCAGAAAAGCAAATTCGTTGTGTATAACCTTACATTACACAGCTTTAAGTATTTTCATTCCTTCATCAGTTGTTAGTATACTCATGAAACTTCCAGGCATCTAGTTGTTCTCGAACAGCAACTGAATAGCTCATTAAGAAAATATTTCACATTAAAGATTACTTGAACAACTAAGGATAATGCTAAAAACTTTAAAAGGTTATTGTTAATATTGAAGACTAGTAATCTCACAACCCCCACCCCCCTTGAACCATGGACCCGACAATTGGTGAGGAGGTTTGTGTGCCTCAGCAAAACAGATAGCCGTACCGTAGGTTCAACCACAATGGAGAGGTATCTGTTGAGAGGTCAGACAAATGTGTGGTTCCTGAAGAGGGGCAGCAGCTTTTCAGTAGTTGCAGGGGCAACAGTTTGGATGATTGACTAATCTGGCCTTGTAACATTAACCAAAATGGCCTTGCTATGCTGGTACTGCGAATGGCTGGAAGCAAGGGGAAACTACAGCCGTCATTATTCCCGAGTTCATGCAGCTTTACTGTGTGATTAAATGATGATTGTGTCCTCTTGGGTAAAATATTCCAGAGGTAAAATAGTCCCCCACTCGGCTCTCTGGATGGGGGACTACCCAGGAGGACGTCGTTATCAGGAGAAACAAATCTGGCATTCTACAGATCACAGCATGGAATGTCAGATTCCTTAATAGGGCAGGTAGGATAGAAAATTTAAAAAGGGAAATGGATAGGTTAAAGTTAGATATAGTGGGAATTAGTGAAGTTCGGTGGCAGGTGGAACAAGACTTCTGGTCACGTGATTACAGGGTTATAAATACAAAGTTGTAGGGGTAATACAGGAGTAGGTTTCATAATGAGTAAAAAGATAGGAGCACGATTAAGCTACTACAAACAGCATAGTGAATGCATTATTGTAGCCTAAATAGACACAAAGCCCATGCCTGTCACATTAATACAAGTTTATATGGCAACTAGCTCCACAAGATAATGAAGAGATTGATGAAATGTATGATGAGATAAGAGAAATTATTCAGATAGTGAAGGGAGACGAAAAGTTAATAGTCATGGGTGCCTGGAATTCGATAGTAGCAAAAGGAAGAGAAGGAAACATAGTAGGTGAATATGGAATGGGGGTAAGAAATGAAAGAGGAAGCCATCTGGTAGAATTTTGCACAGAGCATTACTTAATTATAGCTAACACTTGGTTCAAGAATCATGAAAGAAGGTTTTATACATGGAAGAAGCCTGGAGATACTGGAAGGTCTCAGATTGATTATATAATGGTAATACAGAGATTTAGGAACCAGGTTTCAAATTGTAAGACATTTCCAGGGGCAGATGTGGACTCTGACCACAATCTATTGGTTATGAACTGTAGATTAAAACTGAAGAAACTGCAAAATGGTGGGAATTTAAGGAGATGGGACCTGGATAAACTGACAGAACCAGAGGTTGTAGAGAGTTTCAGGGAGAGAATTAGGGAACAACTGACAAGAATGGGGGAAATAAATACAGTAGAAGAAGAATGGGTAGCTTTTTGAGATGAAATAGTGAAGGCAGCAGAGGAACAAGTAGGTAAAAAAGATGAGGGCTAGTAGAAATCCTTGAGTAACAGAAGAGATATTGAATTTCAATGATGAAAGGAGAAAAAACAAAAATGCAGTAGATGAAGCAGGCAACAAGGAATACAAACATCTCAAAAATGAGATTGACAGGAAGTGCAAAATGGCTAAGCAGGGATGGCTAGAGGGCAAATGTAACGATGTAGAGGCATATATCACTAGTGGTAACATAGATACTGCCTACAGGAAAATTAGAGAGACTTTTGGAGAAAAGAGAACCACTTGCATGAATATCAAGAGCTCAGATGAAAACCCAGTTCTAAGCAAAGAAGGGAAAGCAGAAAGGTGGAAGGAGTATATACAGGGTCTACACAAGGGAGATGTTCTTGAGGACGATATTATGGAAATGGAAGAGGATGTAGATGAAGATGGAATGGGAGATATGATACTGCGTGAAGAGTTCGACAGAGCACTGAAAGACCTGAGTCGAAACAAGGCCCCGGAAGTAGACAACATTCCATTACAACTACTGATAGCCTTGGGAGAGCCAGCCCTTAAACAGCTCTACCATCTGGTGAGCAAGATGTATGAGGCAGGCGAAATATCCTCAGACTTCAAGAATAATGTAATAATTCCAATCCCAAAGAAAGCAGGTGTTGACAGATATGAAAATTACTGAACTATCAGTTTAATAACCCATGGCTGCAAAATACTAACATGAATTCTTTACAGACGAATGGAAAAACTGGTAGAAGCCAACCTCGGGAAAGATCGGTTTGGATTCTGTAGAAATGTTGGAACACGTGAGGCAATACTGCCCCTATGACTTATCTTAGAAAATAGATTAAGGAAAGGCAAACCTATGTTTCTAGCATTTGTAGACTTAGAAAAAGCTTTTGACAATGTCGACTGTAATACTCTCTTTCAAATTCTGAAGGTGGCAGGGGTAAAATACAGGGAGCGAAAGGCTATTTACAAGTTGTACAGAAACCAGATGGCAGTTATAAGAGTCGAGGGGCATGAAAGGGAAGCAGTGGTTGGGAAGGGAGTGAGGCAGGGTTGTAGCTTCTCCTTGATGTTATTCAATCCGTATATTGAACAAGCAGTAAAGGAAACAAAAGAAAAATTTCGAGTAGGACTTTAAATCCATGGAGAAGAAATCAAAATTCGGAGGTTTGCCAATGTCACTGTAATTCTGTCAGAGACATCAAAGGACCTGGAAGAGAAGTTTCGCGGTATGAACAGCGTATTGAAAGGAGGATATAAGATGAACATCAACAAAAGCAAAATGAGGATGATGGAATGTACTCAAATTAAATCAGGTGATGCTGAGGGAATTAGATTACAAAATAAGACACTTAAAGTAGTAAATGAGTTTTGCTACTTGGGGAGCACAATAACTGATGATAGTCTAAATAGAGAGGGTATAAAATGTAGAATGGCAATAGCAAGGAAAGCGTTCCTGAAGAAGAGAAATTTGTTGATGTCGAGTATAGGTTTCAGTGTCAGGAAGTCTTTTCTGAATGTATTTGTATGGAGTGTAGCCTTGTATGGAAGTGAAACATGGACTATAAATAGTTTGGACAAGAAGAGAAGAGATGCTTTCGAAATGTGGTGCTACTGAAGAATGCTGAAGATTAGATGGGTAGATCACATAACTAATGTGGAGGTATTGAATAGAATTGGGGAGAATAGGAGTTTATGGCACAAATTGACTAGAAGAAGGGATCAGTTGGTAGGACATCGTCTGAGGTGTCAAGGGATCACCAGTTTAGTATTCGAGGGAAGTGAGGAGGGTAAAAATCGTAGAGGAGACAAAGAGATCAATACACTAAGCAGATTCAGAAGGATGTAGGTTGTAGTAGGTATTTAGAGATGAAGAAGTTTGCACAGGATAGAGTAGTATGGAGAGCTGCATGAAACAACAACAACAATCTTACAACTTTACTGAATTCAACATCTAACTCATCACATGGAGATGATGCATCAGTTTTTCAGATAGGCAGAAAGGGCTACATGGGCATACGAAAGGCATGTACTGGCTTGCTCATGCTCCTAAAGTAATCTGCAAGTATGTATGACTGTGTGCAATGAAAAGCATTGAGAAACTACAATAACAGTATAGTGCATTAATTGATTGTTTTGTTGATACTTAGTAGAATATTTTATACATTATGAATGAAAGAAACATGTAACACTGGTGTAATATTATACCATATTATTTTCGGTTGTTGTGCCCATTAGAAATTCAAGTTTAACACATATATTTTGGAACGACACAACAACACATATAAGTCACAGAGTAAGTTGTCAAGTAAGACATGTGTGCACGTTAGCATTCGAATGAGCACTGAGTCCCAGTCTAGCGGCCGCTGCTCGGCTGGCCGCTTAGGTGGCACAGCTGCTGCATGGCTGGCAGACAGTGCCGCACATAGAAGACACGCGTAATTGCGCGGCAGCACTTTGAATGATCGGCGAGTCACAACAGTGCCATTGTCAGATACAAAATTAAGTATGCATTGCTGTGAAGTTTCTATGGGACCAAAGACTTTAAAAAGTTGAGTAATGTATATTAAGTTTTCATGACATGTACCAAAGGGGTGACTGAACAACATAATCGTGCCCTTAATTGGTCCATTATTACAAACAGGTAATATATTATGATACATAATTTCATAAAATTGTTACACTCCATCCTGTATTTTACAATGTTTAATATAAGTGAGACTCAACATGTAAACGAAACAACTGTAGTCATACTAGGTAGTGTTCTTTTTAAGGGGGCAATTGAAACTACAGGAACTAAAATAAAGGACATAAAGGAAAAATGGAACTTAGGAGTGGCAGGGGTAATTTTACAAAGTGGTCTGGATGAGATTATTAGCAGTACTGCAGTTCGAATGGTGAGTAAGGAATCTAATTATTCTGTACTAACCTTGGGAAAATAGTTATATGCTCATTAATTTCCATAATTTCAAGGTACATTATCTTCCCTCATTTGTTATGTATCACCTCATGTTGCACTTGTAACTTGTGGCCTTCTTTACACAGGTTGACTGCAAAGGTAGAGTCCCCTTTTCCAAGTCTTCAACTTTTATGGTGTCCCATCAATTGGATGGAAATTGTGCTGCCAGACTGTCCTCTCTAGTATTGGTGACAATTACAAGTGATTCTGTATGTACTACTCTCTTCCAAAGTTGAAGAGCTGTCTTTGCCAGAGGGCAAAAGGGTGTTTAGTACTGATGTGCACATAAACAGTTGTCTGTTTCAAAAATCAACTGAGCTACTCTGTAGATGCATTAGTTTCAAATCACTGACCCACAAAAATTTCACAGCTACACATATTTATGTTTGTAACTGATGGTGGCATAACAGATGAAAATTAGCTTAAAAAGTAATAAATATTGTACAATATTACATCAGTGTAATGCATGTTTTCATTGACAACAAATAGTATAAATTGTCCATTCAAAAAGTTGTGACACTGATGTTATTCTTAGCATACAAGCGCTATCAGCACAGCAACTATAGTGACTGTAAACAACAGTTGTGACATGTGAGCTGTCAGTTATGAGCAGACAGTGTTAAGTAGTGGACATGTGGCCATAGCCCGTCAACATTTTTGTATCACAAATAACGATAGAGTAACAGCCGAACTTCTCTAAACCAGGTGTTATGGGTGTTACCCAGAATTTTTTGAACTGGAGAAAATAGTGTGCAAAGTATGTGCCCACCTCAACACCCAAGCATAAACAACAATGTACGGACATTTGTCATGACTTGATTGAAATGCAAAATGTGGATAATTTTGTTCTGGGAAAATCATCACACGTGATGAAACTTGTCATTATCAATATGAACATACCACAAAATGACAAAGTGCAAGAATTCATAGAACTCATAATGCTCTGACACCACAAATCAAGCCATAACACATGAGTCAAAGATCTGACAGAAAGACTTTTCTGACACTTATATATGGTTGTATGAATGTTCTGTACATTACACTCAATTCTTTGCCCGTGTGTGTGTTTGGGGGGAGGGGGGGCGACTATGCAGAATACCTGAGGCATTAACACCACCATCTTCATCTTTCTCTATTTTTTATTAATCTAGTCTCAAAACTTTTTGAGCTGATGGGGTGTATTACATTTTATGTTATTGGACTAATTTGCCCAAAATAATCAAAATATGTACAGTATGAACAAATCTACATCTACATCTACATTTACATCCATACTCCGCAAGCCACCTGACGGTGTGTGGCAGAGGGTACCTTGAGTACCTCTATCAGTTCTTCCTTCTGTATGTTAAAAGGAACTGAGTGAGCTCATATCAGTCGGTAGTCCGTGCTCTATGCTGTGATCCTGATTTAGGTTTACCTAAACAGCTTTAGGTGAACTCCAGGATTCCTTCAATAAGACCACAGCCAACCACCTGTTCACTCTATGATAAAACACTTGTGTATATTCACATGTCTGTATACAGTATGTGTCATAATTAACTGGTAAATCCGATTCTTTATGGAATCGAACTCCCATATACCAAACAGCTTCAAACATCTGATTACTTTACAAATGAGTTACCGTGTTAAATATATGATAAAAGCATGCAAGTGAACAAGATTAGAAAAGGTTTAAAATTATGATTACTTTTTAAACAAACCTGTGTGGAATGTGCTACATACCATCCACTGTAATATCAATGTGGCATGTATGATAGAATCGTAATGGAATAGGATCTATAACAACAAGTTTTTGAAGACGACAGTCTTAAGTGTTGAAACCAATCGTCAGGAACAAACAGAATTGAATGCAATCTTGGTTATTAAAAGTTACTTCAAGGCAAATACAGATTGATCCTTCCAATATCCAATTACAATAAATTTTGAAAAATCATTAGGTGTTACACAGGAGTAGGACTAACAGCGAACAACAGAATAGGAGTATGAGTAAACTACTACAACAGCAAAGTGAAACAATTATCGTAACCAAGATATAAGAAAATATAGCATGTGTATTAAACAACAACACAGTGCCAGTCAGTTAAAAATATCAATAAAGTCCTTTGACTGTGAGCATCGCCTAACCTTTGACTGTGACCTTTCATCTCAGTGAAGATTTTGTTTCAGTAAAATACTTCCTGATGTGTGATTGCGTCATATGCAACAAAACTATGAATGGTTTCACTGGTATTGTATACAGCCTTCATAGGGTGAGTGTCAAGTACGGAAAGACAAAACGTGTTTACTTTATGTAGGCAGGCAGTGTGGAAGCCTTTTAGGACCAATTCATGATATTTTACACAAATATTATCTACACTGAAACTTCCTGGCAGATTAAAACTGTGTGCCCAACCGAGACTCGAACTCGGGACCTTTGCCTTTCGCGGGCAAGTGCTCTACCAACTGAGCTACCGAAGCATGACTCACGCCCGGTACTCACAGCTTTACTTCTGCCAGTACCTCGTCTCCTACCTTCCAAACTTTACAGAAGCTCTCCTGCGAACCTTGCAGAACTGGCACTCCTGAAAGAAAGGATATTGCGGAGACATGGCTTAGCCACAGCCTGGGGGATGTTTCCAGAATGAGATTTTCACTCTGCAGCGGAGTGTGCGCTGATATGAAACTTCCTGGCAGATTAAAACTGTGTGTCCGACCGAGACTCGAACTCAGGACCTTTGCCTTTCGCGGGCAAGTGCTCTACCAACTGAGCTACCGAAGCACGACTCACAGCTGTGAGTACCGGGCGTGAGTCGTGCTTCGGTAGCTCAGTTGGTAGAGCACTTGCCCGCGAAAGGCAAAGGTCCCGAGTTCGAATCTCGGTCGGGCACACAGTTTTAATCTGCCAGGAAGTTTCATATCAGCGCACACTCCGCTGCAGAGTGAAAATCTCATTCTGGAATTATCTACACTGTTTTCACCATATTGAAACTGGAGCTATGTCAAGTACTGCAGTTGAAAGCCTAAACAAAGAAAAAAACCACCAGAAAAAGATGTAATCATAGGCAGTGCCAACAATGTTGACAAAAAATAAGAGTGAGTCTGCACTTTAGAGGTGACAGGACATTATTGCCAAAACTATATCACACAAACGAGACAATAATGAATTTAACCAGTGCAAAATGATCCACCTAGTGGCCATAGAGTAATACAGAAACTCAGCACTAAATTATAACTTACTGAAACTGCGTAAAAAATTTTGTTGTTAGTAGTTACTACATATAGCTGAAATGAATTGTGAAAAATATACCAGGCAGAGACTTCACTTAAACAGAAAAAGAAAGCTGAAGTTAGGCAACCAGATTGCGTGACTCATCGATGTGATTAATTGTAGCTTTTTGTGCCATTTCAGTAACTCATAGACCAACTATCCCTTTTCAGTCTTAACATTGGCCTCTGATGATGCTACAGATCAACCTACCCGGTTAGCCGTGCAGTCTAATGCACTGCCTTCCAGGTGCGAAGGGATGCCAGTCCTCGGCATGAACCCGCTTGACGGATTAGTTTCGAGGTCCAGTGTGCCGGCCAGTCTGTGGATGGTTTTTAAGGTGGTTTTCCATCTGCCTCAGCGAATGAGGGCTGGTTCCCTTTATTCCACCTCAGTTACACTATGTCGGCAATTATTCTACCATTCAAACATTGGAGGTACACTCGTCTGGTGTGAGACGTTCCCACGGGGAGTCCACTGGGGGGCCAAACTGCACAATAACCCTGGGTTCAGTGTGGGGCAGTGGAGGGGTGAGAGGACTGCTGTAACCTGTTATGGGGTTGTGTACCACTGCGACTACAGCAGGTACCCTGTTCAATACAGTACAATACAATACAAGGCTACAGATCAGAAAGTCACTGTAACTAAGGATTCGTATCCACATTCGTTGATTTTACCAACTAACAACCAGACTGTCAGTTTTCAACCCAATCTAGACCTTGGGCTGCTACGAGTCAGTCTGTCATCACAATTTATATTCCAAAAATTTATGTAGATACAAAATAAATATTATCAGTATTCTGTCTTCTTTCTGTTTGTGTACCTGTATGTATAATGTAAAATGCCACATCATTATGTCACAGATCAATGCTGAAGTCTGGTATCGGTAGGTCAGTCAACATCTCTGTTGAACTTCAAAGAAACAAGGAGCCTTGCCAGTAACACGCAGATTGTTCGAGATGCAAGAAGGAACATAATGGTATCAAACTGAACACTGTGGATGTGTATGAATCATGAAATTCAGGTGAAGAATCAAGAACAGAATTGAACAACTTATCAGTGCAGTCTGAAAGTTAACTGATTTAGAATTGCTTATATCAAAGTGTTGTGATTCACAAAAACTTAGGGATTGAAAGCAATGAAAATGTAACTTTGTATTCTTTAAAGTTCAGAGGCGTGATGGTAAAGCTTAAATCTTGGAAGAAACATTACCATAAAAGGAATACTGTATACCAGAGGGTTATAAATACAAAAATCATTCATGCGGGTCTCACTATCATAATGGTAGTACTGTTAACTACACATTTCCAATGACAATAACTTAAGGACACTTGAGTTTAGTTGGGAATGGATGGAGAAACATTTTGAAATTACAGGAATCATACACAATTGCAGGCAAGTTATTTTTGGTGTTTCTACCATGCCACTGGTGCTGAGAAAAACATATTTCTAGATAACTTATGCAGCTCACTCAGGTATCTGACAATGTAAAATTAATGTGTTACAATAACCTATGGGAGACATAAATTCAGACTACGACAGACAATGCAACATATCTAATATAAAAATTATATAATGATAAGGCAGTGTATTGTGCCTGGTGTGAATTTATAACTCACCAGGCTAAATGCATGAGTAAATAAGATACACGGTGTCCAGAAAAGG
Source organism: Schistocerca serialis cubense (assembly GCF_023864345.2). Classification (NCBI taxonomy): domain Eukaryota; kingdom Metazoa; phylum Arthropoda; class Insecta; order Orthoptera; family Acrididae; genus Schistocerca; species Schistocerca serialis. The sequence continues at coordinate 67,772,891 of NC_064639.1, read as the reverse complement.
ACTCCCTGATGTCAAAATTAAATATCTCGAAAACAAAGATCGATAGAGGAATGCAGTAAACGGTATGTTTATTGTGAAAGCTGTAAGAAGTTTATACAGCAGTTTGAAATAATAGTTACAAAAGCTGCTAACAGATGGCGCTGTAATCGCCATACGTAATGCCTAGTATAAATAGTGATCCGAAGCCCGGAGAGATCAGTTCCACTATTGAAACGTGAGAGGAGGTTAGTGTACCGAAGGAAGAGATTAAAACCATGTACTCCATTGAACAACGCGTTTTTCTGGTGCTAGAGTACCACAGGTTAGAAGGGAGTCCTACGGCAACAAGGCGAAGTTTTCAATTACGATTTAATGTTCCAAGAGGCCCCGATGCGAAAACCATTCATAGTATGCTCTTCGCAAAATTTCAACGAACAGGCAGCGTAACTCGTGATCTAGTGAGGCATGTTGGCCACAAGCAAACTGCAGTTACGCCTGAAAATGTCGCTACAGTTTCTGGAATTATTCAGCGAAATCCAATGTCATCCGTCCGTAGAATTGCATCTGAGACTGGTTTGAAGCGTCCCAGCACGCACAAAATACTGAGAAAGAGCCTACACATGTTTCCATTCAAAATTCAAATGCACCTACCCGTAAGAGCTGTGCAACAAAGGGTTGCCTTTGCTAATCAGATGCTCATAATGAATCATAGTGAAGGATTTGATGTTGGCTGCATCTGGTTTACAGATGAAGTACACTTCCACCTGAATGGATACGTGAATAAGCAGAACTGGCGATTTTGGGGTTCCGAAGATCCATATTGGTGTGAGGCGAAACCCCTGTATTCTCCTAAAGTTACTGTGTGGGTTGCAGTATGCAGCAGAGGCATTATTGGCCCTTTTTTCATTCGAGAAACGGTCACTGGTGCACGTTACGTTGCAATTTTCGAACAATTTGTCGCCACACAGCAAGCGTTAGAGGATCGACCAGGTACTGAATGGTTTATGCAAGATGGAGCCCGACCACATTGGATCGAACAAGTGTTTCGCTTTCTTGAGGAATACTTCGGGAATCGAGTCATTCCTTTGGAATATCCCAAATTTACTGGTGCAGGCATGGATTAGCCTCGATATTCGCCGGATTTGACTCCCTGTGACTTTTTTTACAGTGCACAGTGAAAGACACGGTCTACCCGAAGCATCCCGTCACGCTGGATGAGCTTGAATCGGCGATCTCTGTGGCATGTGAATCCATTTCGGTTGAGACACTACGAAATGTGATGGCGAATTTCATTCTTCGTTTGCGCCACCTCTGTAGTGCCAATGGTGAACATTTTGAAAGCATTGTGATGTGATTGTTTGCAAAGATTGTTTTCATACGATTATTTCACTTACGTATGCTGATATGAGCGGTACAGCGTACAGCGCCATCTGTTAGCAGCTTTTGTAACTATTATTTCAAACTGCTGTATAAACTTCTTACAGTTTTCACAATAAACATACCGTTTACTGCATTCCTCTATCGATATTTGTTTTTGAGATATTTAATTTTGAAATCAGGGAGCCCTTTTCTTTATAAATACTGTCTATGCAACATGCCAACTACAGAAACCAATGCCTGAGTAAGAAAGATGTACACACTGACCCAAATAACTATAGTTGTGCTGTCAGAAACACAGAAGGTATAAAACTAACTATAAATCATCACACTATAACACTAAATCCTTTTTTTGTACTACTTAACTAGGTTTGAAAAATTCTTCATTACATTCCTCACAATGTTAAGGCAGCTAGGCGATCAAGTGATGTCATACAAACTCACACTATTCAAAATTATGACAACGAACACTTTGTCTACACATAGCTAAAACATTTATTGTGCATCTTGGGTCTAATCTGTGAATAACACAGAATCATAAACTAGCCAACACCAAAAACCAAAATGTGGGGGGCCTATCATCACGCATATTTCACAATAACAATATTTAATAGTTTCGACCTGAATTTGTCACTAATGCAGGCTCATGTCGATAAACAAATTACACACAATATATACAATCACTTATCATTACGACAAAACTAACAATTTCCAACGTAAATATTGCGGGGATGCGCTCAAGCTAATCCTTCTTACGTGTAATCGCCCTCTCACAAATGTTTAACACAAAACTAGGACACACCAGTTTTCTGCGCTTGACCGACAAAATTTCTGTTTATTTTGTTCGGATTTTGTGTGTTTACATTCAATCAAAATCGCTTGTTTTCAATTTTAGATGGCATCGAAAGTCGCAAATGGAATGTCTAGAATCCTTGGTACCCGCCTTTTGTACTACAGTTTGGGACAAAAATCAACGAATGAAAGGTTGAAAAGTGTACACTTCGTCACCTAAATCCAGAGAAGCAGTCTGTCCTGGATTTTTTGCGTAATGCACAACACTGCTCAAAACGATGAACGTCATTTAATTTCCATTGCATCGTATGTTGGTACTGCTGACACGAAAACAACAGGTAGTTCACCCCGTGAGATTCAACTTCTTCGGAATTAATACAAGACAGAGAGAAAAACATGACTTTATGTCCACACGAATTGAAGTATCTATATGTCTTGCAGGAGTAGATACTGAACATATCACATCCCTCTCCTATAAAAATAAAATTATTTACGCCGTCTGAAGGTGACCACCCAATGCACACCACATGAGACTGAACGCCTCAATTTGTTAAGCATTCCAGTTAATAACGAACGAAAGTGGCTCGAGCTGCGGATAAATTAATCAAATCTTCCAATTCTATCTGATTTGCACATATAAATCTTTTTCATTTTGTTATCCTTCTGACGCGATTCCTACGATAGTTTCACTTATTGGAACTATATCTTACTCTCGCATTCATGATAAATGTTGTTCAGTATTAGATAATGAACTTTTTAAATAACGACAGTCACTATACTGACAGCGGGCAAAGATGCTTATTACCGTCCGCACTGATTTCGTTCATTTGTCGCGCAAGAATGTTGTGATGTCGCCACATCCCCCCCCCCCCCCCCCCCTCTTTCGCAGCACCAATTTTTTACCGGTCCTCGAAAAGACGACTGGCGTAGGCGAAGATTACTCCTGTTCCCAGGTTGATGCTTCAGAGTCTTCTGCTAGGCCCAAATGCCTTGTCTCATCACTGGAGCGCGATGTTGTGGTATGCCAAGGAGACGTACCTTCGTTGGTATACGCAGGCTTGTGTCGCTCTATTTACCTTCTTTTTCAATCTTAAAAGTGTGGCTTCCACATGTGATTACTGTTTATGGTCCTGAATATGGCGAAACTAAGGGATGACGCATGGTATCATCCCTGAACCACACGTCAGTTGTTTTTCCTAAATCTTTATACACAAACACCTGTCGGCCTCCGTGTTTGACGAAAGGGCTACGTTGAATAGACTTCATTCTGACACTGAGTTGCTGTGCAAACTGGATGCATATCTCCACAACGAGAGGCTGTGTGGATGGTGGTGAGATCTGTTATCCTGGAATCCTCAACCGCTCACCGTAGGTTAGTTCTACTAGTGAGCATTGGATGTCCCTTCTTCACTGCATTTCTCAAACCGAGTGGAACCAGTGGCAATGCTTCTGACCATGATGATGAACTGCACGTAAAGCCCATTTTGAGTGTAAGGTGGAATCGCTCTACCATTTCATTGCTCGCCGGATGGTAGCTTGTAGCGCGGAGGTGGTTGCAGCCGCACAGTAGGAGAAGTTCGTGGAAAAGTTGGCTTTCAAACTGTTTCCCGCGATCTGTTGTTATGTCTCGCGATACGCCAAACCTGGGGAGCTAAGCGTGCAACAACGCTTTCGCGACCGATTGAGCACATACTCTCTACGAAAAAAATAAATTAATAAAAAATGCTCCACAAAGGAGTTGTGCAAATTGGTCACCAATAGATATCCGTACAGATATCGACGGAGAATGCAAAACCATAAGCTCTGGCGGCCGATGGAAGAATATGTGACGGGGCAATGCAATTTCACCACGCAGCTGGCACGTATAGTAAACAGGGAGCATGACAAAACCAGGATATAAAGTCTTTGTGAATCTCATTCCGAGTACTCAGTTGGATAGCAACTATACCTCGCAGACAGGGGCGAGAACAATATACACAGATGTCACCACCTGAGATAGGATGTTTAGTTGGGCTCAAAGAAGCCAGTTGGAGTGATTGGCGAATCGCTCGACATTTCAGTAAGAGTGATGCCTCTATTTGACGATGTTGGCAGAATTGGTTGAATCGTGGCGAATATAGCATCAAGAAGTAAGCAATCGATCTAGAGAGACGACAGAATGTGAGGATGGAACAATCATCAGAGAAGCACTCAGAGCCTCGGTCATTATTATCATGGATTCGACGTGCAACCAGTAATTCAGTGATCACAGGTATCATTAATAGGCGATTTACAGAAAGGCAGCTGAGTTTGTGGCGCTCTTTGCGCTGACTACCATTGACCTCTGCACATGAACAAGCCCGTTTGCAGTGTTGTGTGGCACATTTGGTCTAAAATCTCACTCACCGTGGTAGAATTGTTTCAGTGACGAGAACCGCTTCGAATTGAACCCCGATGACCAGCAAAGACGTCCGTGTGATACCAATCTGAGTGTGCCCGCGATACAGCTCGACAACCAAGAGTAATGAAATGATAATGAAATCAAGAGCCTAAGCTGCCGACAGGCATTGATATACATCAACGGGGACAGTTGAAAATGTGTGGCCCAACCGGCACTTGAAACTGGGACCTCCTGCTTACATGGCAGACGCTCTATCCACCTGAGCCACCGAGAGCACAGAGGATAAAGCGATTGCAGGGATTTATCCCTTGCACGCTCTCCGTGAGACCCATATTCCCAACTTAATGTCCACACACTACATTCATAGTGCTCCTGCCCATGACAATCATTAGGCCTACTCGCGACAGACAATCTTACCGAGGCCCGTAAGAGTTTGGGCAATGCGTGTGCATCTGCACAAAAAAATATTCAAATGTGTGTGAAATCTTATGGGACTTAACTGCTAAACTCATCAGTCCCTAAGCTTACACACTACTTAACCTAAATTATCTTAAGCACAAGCACACACCCATGCCCGAGGGAGGACTCGGACCTCCGCCGGGGCATCTGCACAGAAGAAGGTCAATGGCCAGTTAGCCTTAACTATATGAAAATGGTATCTGTTCTTTCGGATATGTCTGAAAGAACAGATACCTTCTTCATACACCAAGGGTGATGGTCTGGTGTCCCATTTCATCCTATAGGAGGACTTCTTTGTTGTCTTCCGTGACATCCTTACAGTATACCGGTACTTGGACGATATTCTACGCCCCGTTTTTTTACCCTTCGTTGCAGGCCATCCTGGGGTACATTTCAGCATGATGATGCCTGATCACACAAAGTTTGTACCACTTGTGTTCGTGCTTGCCGGCTCTATCCCCAACTGAAAATGTTTGGAGGGTTATGGGCAGAGCCCTCCCACCATCTCCGATTTTGACAATCTAATGTGCAAATTGGGCACAATTTGGTACAATATCCCTCAGGAGGATATCCATCAATACCAACCTGAATGCATGCTAGTGTAAGGGCCAGAGAGGGACCGACACTTTATTAACTTGCTCAGTTTGTGGGGCTCTTCCTTTCTTTTGAATAAATCATCCAGTTTTTCTCAAATAGTAATCGTTTGTTTGTTTGTACACGTACATCGTCTCTACCGATTTCCGTCCCATTCAGATAATTCCTTCGTGGTGCGTCGTTTGTCTTTTGCCGTAGAACGTATTCTCTACAGACTTCTCCTTCCACCCTACAAGTCTGCGCAATTGCAACATGCCAATGGAAAAGGCTCTGCTAAATGCAACCAATGTAATTTTTTTTTTAAGAACACAACTATCTCCCCGCATAGCAATCGTTTCAGTACCAATCGCTCAGTTCATACACAATTCCCACTCTTCACCTAAGTTTTCCACCTCAGCCGATACGCTAGTGTCCACTTTCACATTTCGCGGAAATTTGCATCCTGATTTCCCCTTCTCTACTGTTTTGTTGAGATTAACCAGAGAGGAGCCCTCTTAAAACTTTATAGACAGGAGTGTGCTCACATGTTAACCGGCACCGAAAATTTGGCCCAACAGTTTCCAAAGGATAAAGAATTCCTGAACACAATACAACTAAGTCGCTTGTCAGGGAACACAGAAATCTCCGTCTGTTACTGACTTCGGCTTGCAGAGGATTATCAGAAGGTGAACCGTCGGCAGAAAACACAGTTCTTTTGAAATGTGTTTTGCCCGGATGGCACTGCTTGTAAAATCAAGACTGCACGAACAAAGGAGCTCATCACGCTGCTATATACGACTTTTGTGAATCTAGGCCTGGCCCCCATAGTGTGCAGTGTATGTTATGTGTATCACTGCCAGAAAGCAATGCCCAGGCACCTGGACCGAACAAGGCTTGAGCTGTGGTGTTTACCTGTGATGAGCACATACTCTGCCCATCACACTTGTTTTCTCCTCTGAAAACTAAATTTTGAAGCGTTTATATGGCCAGCCTGAAACGGAATTGTAAAACGGTCTACGAAATCCGAATTTGAGAGCCTCATGTAAACATAGTGAGTGAGCTGCTTATAAATGTTGACTCAGACTTTGTTGGTATATCAGGGCACTACAATTGGCTCTGAGCTCTATGGGACTTGACATCTGAAGTCATCAGTCCCCTAGATTTAGAACTTCTTAAACCTGACTAACCTAAGGACAGCACACTCATCCATGCCCGAGCCAGGATTCGTACCTGCGACCGTAGCAGCAGCGCGGTTCCGGACTGAAGCGCCTAGAACCGCTCTGCCACAATGGTCGGCTATGTGACTTTTCAGAGTCTACCTTTACCACGATACAGGTTACCCGTCTGTATTTCAAGGAGCTCTTTTCGGAGTGGGGGAGTGGCTATGTACATGAAAAACGATATTCCATTTGAATCTACTGACGTAGCAAAACACTGCACTGTATAGGTCTTCGACTATTGTGCAGGAGTAGCTTAATTAATTGAAACTTAACGTTAAACTTTAATTATTTATAGGTCCCCTAATTCGGATTTCAGGAAATTTCCGTTCAAGCTAGAGAGGGTTCTCGGCTCACTTTATAGAAAGTACCAAAAATTATTTTATGTGGCGACTTTAACATTAATTTTACAAGTGACTGTGCAATAAAAACAATGTTGAAAGATCTGCTAAATTCATGTCATCTGACGTTGATTATATCCTTTCTGACCAGAGTGTAGGGTACGGTAGCACAACCACAGATAATATTTGTGGATACACAAATGTTAAATATAATCGCAAAGCATTTAGAAAAGTAAATCCAGCGGCAACAGAGACTTTTTCTAACATCATTAAAGAACAAAAGTGGCAGGACGTTTACACAGGGTGTTACAAAAAGGTACGGCCAAACTTTCAGGAAACATTCCTCACACACAAAGAAAGAAAATATGTTATGTGGACATGTGTTCGGAAACGCTTACTTTTCATGTTAGAGCTCATTTTATTACTTCTCTTCAAATCACATTAATCATGGAATGGAAACACACAGCAACAGAACGTACCAGCGTGACTTCAAACACTTTGTTACAGGAAATGTTCAAAATGTCCTCCGTTAGCGAGGATACATGCATTTACCCTCCGTCGCATGGAATCCCTGATGCGCTGATGCAGCCCTGGAGAGGGGCGTATTGAATCACAGCCGTCCACAATACGAGCACGAAGAGTCTCTACATTTGGTACCGGGGTTGCGTAGAAAAGAGTTTTCAAATGCCCCAATAAAGGAAAGTCAAGAGGGTTGAGGTCAGGAGAGCGTGGAGGCCATGGAATTGGTCCGCCTCTGCCAATCCATCGGTCACCGAATCTGTTGCTGAGAAGCGTACGAACACTTCGACTGAAATGTGCAGGAGCTCCACCGTGCATGAACCACATGTTGTGTCGTACTTGTAAAGACACATGTTCTAACAGCACAGGTAGAGTATCCCGTATGAAACCATGATAACGTGCTCCATTGAGCGTAGGTGGAAGAACGAAACTAAAATGAGCTCTAACATGGAAATTAAGCGTTTCCGGACACATGTCCACATAACATCTTTTCTTTATTTGTGTGTGAGGAATGCTTCCTGAGAGTTTGGCCGTACCTTTTTGTAACACCCTGTAGAACTGATAACATCGCCGACAAGTAAATATAATACTTTCCTCAACATATTTCTCATGGTGTTTGAAATTTGCTTTTCATTAGAGCACTCTATACTGGATATTAGCACTAACAGGCTTTCGAGGTAGCTGATTAGTGAGATAAGGATATCTTGTAGAACACAGTGCGAATTATATAATGTTAGAAATATTCACAATAGAATTGCAGTAGGCCATTACAAACAGTACTGTAAAGTACTTAAAAATGTTATTGGGAAGGCAAAAAGCATGTGATATGCTAATAGAATAGTTAATTCCCGGGATAAAATTAAAACCATACGGTCAGTATTGAAGGAAGTGTCTGGTCGGCAGCACAATGCCCAGGACATAAAATCAGCATTTAATACAGATTCCGTTACTGATAAGTCAGATTTAGCTACAATATTTCACAATCACTTTCCCAATATAGAAGGTGAGCTAAATAATACCTTAGTTTCCAAGGAGACTCACATAACTCTCTTAGAAAATGACTTTCTAAGACTATTCTCTGAAATATGCTTCCGTGATACTGACAAGGGGGAGGCTGAGTCAATAATTAAATCGTTGGAGACTTAGGGCTCTCAGGGATATGATGGGTTACGTGGAGAATACTAAAGCACTGTGCAGCATATATTAACTCAGTACTTAGCCACATTTACAACTTTTCCTTTAGGAATGGTCAGTTTCTTGAACGATTAAAGTACTCAGTAGTGAGACCGGTATATAAAAAAGGAGAAAGGGATAACGTAGACAGTTTCAGACGTAATCCTATACCACTGGTGTTAGCTAAAGTTATGGAAAAAGCTGTATACATAACCATAATTAATCATTTCAGTCACATAATGTGCTGTCAAAAGATCAGCTTGGGTTTAGAAATGGTTTAATAACTGAAAATAATGTATTCTTTTTTTTCTCTGTGAGTCACTTGGATTAAACAAAAACTCGTGGACACTAGGTGTTTTCTTTGATTTAACTAAGGTGTTCGATTGTGTTGGTCACAAAATATTACTGGAGAAGTTGGGATAAGACCAGTAACACGTAATTGGTTTCACTCATACTTTCAGAATATACAGCGGAAGGTCATACATCCACAGTAATGAGAACGGCTAAGACGTGGAGCCTGACTGAGAGACGGTTGGGGAGGGGGGCTCAGGTGTCAGTGATGGGACCGTTCCCGCTTCTTATATCTATAAATGTTATACTTTTTAATATGACAGGTGACTCTGAAACATTTCTGTTAATTCGGTAGTGAAGGATACCGAGTGCAGCATAGGCAAAGTACCAAACAGTACAGTTCGTGGCTTGTAGAAAGAACATTGTTGCTAAATCACAATAAGACCCAGATTTCACTGTTTCCAACACAGAATTCAACTAAAATTGCTATTTTGATTATACAGGATGAGCATATGATTTATGAATTTGAGCAGTCCAAATTCCTAGATATTCGGATAGTTGGTAAACTGTCATGGAATTCTTTTCAAGATCTTGTTCAAAAACTTAATGCTGCTATATTTACCACCATTAGAACAGTATCTGAGCTAAGTGATAGACCAACACAGGAATTAGTCTACTTTGTTTAGTTTCATTCGCTTATGCATATCGTATTATACTCTTGGATAACTCTTTCCATTCTCAAAGAGTATTTTTGGTTCAGAAATGGGGAGTTCGAGCAAAATGTGACATACCTTCGCGAACCTCTTCTCGGCCCCCGTTCAAGAGTCTTGGAATTCTGACACAGGCCTCTCAGTATACGTTTTCTTTAATTTCGTTCGCTGTTAACAACATGAGCTTATTCTCTAGAAGTAGCAGCTTTCCCTCAGTTAATACTAGGCAGAAATCCAGCCTGCATTTTACTCACACCTCCTTTCCTCTTTGTGAAGAAACGCGTGCAGTATTATAGTGCATTCATTTTCAATAAGCTACCATGAAAAATTTTGTCATAGCTCACTCCTTCTAGTGTGACGGGAATTCATGTGTTATATTGTTGATTATGCCAGTTTTTACCCATCAGTTTGTCAGTTGCATACGCTTCGTGTAAACGTTAACTGTTATTTACGTTTCTGATGTTAATTTCATGTACTGACACGTCCATAACCACGGAGATTTGCTCCGCAGTTTGGTCCTAATGAACCACAAGTGTAAAATAACATAAAAATAAATAAATCACTTTCCAGAACGAAATTTTCACTTTGCGGCGGAGCGTGCGTTGGTATGAAACTTCCTGGTAGACTAAAACTGCGTGGCAGACCGAGAATTAAACTCGGGACCTTTACCTTCTGCGGGCATTTTTTTTTTTTCACCAACGATATCACAGAGCTTGACCATTAAGAAGGGGAGTTAGAACGGAATATATATATATATATACTCACATGGGAAGTCTTTAATTTTATTTTTTGAAGTATAATCTACACTGGTTGAAAATGTTAAAATTTTTACATCCATTACTTCAACATATAATAAAATCGCTATTTTTTATATAGAAGGATGCAATGTGTTGGTCATGTCCAGAACAGGATGGGCACCAGGTTGAGGAAGTTGAAACAAAGTATGAGAGACAAGAACCTTTCTGATCGTAAAACCGTAAGAAACAGGCTAACAGACAAAATGATTGACGAACTACAGCAATATTATGGGATGACCATCAGAAATAATACTGAGGATTTGTTGAAAATGAATCAGGCAGTATGGGCTACCGTCTTCCCCAGACTGTCAACTGATGAAAAACCCTCCAGGACCTAATTCATGGTGCAATTACCGCAATTCCCGTACTTAAAAAGTTCATAGAGCCGTAAACATTCCATCCCAACAGCAGTCATGGATATCATAAAACCTATTTACAGAGACCTAGCAAATCCTGAATTGCTGAAGAAGTGTCTGCATTGTCAGACTCAAAATCCCAATGAGTCGTTCAATAATCTTACATGGACTCGCTTACCAAAAAATGTTTTTGTTGGAATGAAGACACTAATGTGGGGGTCAGTGATGCTGTTATTGCTTTTAGCGATGGCAACATTGGTAGGGTAAAAGTGCTACAGCATATGGGAATTAATCCTGGAGCAAACTGCATCAGAGAACTTGAACGGATGGACAAGGCTCGCATTGTTAAAGCAGAGTATGCAGCACAGTTGGCCACTGAGGAGTCCAGAAAGAAGAAAAAACTTGGAAAAAGATCAAGAGGATGATATACAGTATGGTGTAGGGTGCTTCTGAGTGACTAAAAATAAAAAATCAAGTATATATTAAGTGAGTTACGGTCTTTTGAAACTTTAGAAGCCGTTCGTGAAATTTTACATTTTCTGTTGCATTTTCCCTAAATCTCAGATACCACTTCGAGTAGAGTATTCAAATTTTCAGGGAGTAATAAGATACATATCCTGAGTCCACTGAACTAAAAGAAGAACATAATGTTACGTACAATTAAAATTATTTAGGATAACTTACAAAAAAGTACACAAAATTCTAACCATGTAATTAAAAAATTGTATTTCCGAAAGCAGTTGCTGAAATGCAGTTATTGTAGATCAGTAGACACAGAACATACAGTTTAATGCCCTGTAAAAGCTTCATGTCAATGGCTACAGTAGTTCCTTAAACACAGGGAAACCAAGTCAATCAATTTAACATTATCGGGATAGGACGTTCCAACACCCCTGGAAGTGAAAGTCGTTCAAGAGTGGCCAACAGCAGACTGACTACACTTTTAAAGACGTACATGACATTCAGTATTCATTTCATTATTTTATTGTAAGATCCCAATCGCTGCAGGAGACGTACAGCTTCAGGCTTCTTCTTACCAAGGACAGCCGTCGACCAAGTGGGTGTAAAATATATGTCGTGTGACTGGGGCCTCCCGTCGAGTAGACTGTTCGTCGGGTGCAAGTCTTTCGAGTTGACGCCACATCGGTGACTTGCGCGTCGATGGGGATGAAATTATTATAATTGGGACAACACAACACCCAGTCCCTGAGCGGAGAAAATCACCGACCCAGCCGGGAATCGAACCCGGGCCCTTAGGATTGACATTGTGTCGCGCTGACCACTTTTTTTTCCTTTGTTGATCCCATTTTGTTCTGTTTTGTTCGTTGTATACGTTCGGGGCGGACTTCTCATGACACTCGTTCAGGTTGTTCGTTGATCCGTTCACTCAGTTTTTTTTTATTTTTTTAAAACCTAACCCTCTGACCGAACACGCTGAGTTACCGTGCCGGTGTACTACTCAGCTACCGGTGGCGGACAGATGAATGTTGTATCCGCGTGAAGTGTAGCCGCAGCCGTCTACGCCCGCCTCCGCTGCACGAGAAATCCCAGCTTAGTGACTGCTTCAAGTTGGTCTCCTCGAAGGGTAGTTTCTTGGTTTTCCATTTCGTGGCAGGTATGTATCCACGCTCAGGTTTCCCGAGTTTGGATTTCTTTGTTTATCTTCTCTGAACTCTCAACGTCACGCTCTGAAAGATCCTTTCTCCCAGTTTGGGCGCATCAGAATATGAGGAGGGTATCACGTTCATGTAATAGGTTTCTTCTCTTAATATCCAAATGAATGTTGTGGATGAATGCTATTCACAACAAATAAACTTAAAGAACGGAAGGAAAGTTGCTTCTCCTGTGGTGGTAGCTTCTCACCATTTGGAAATGAAATTGACTTTGCAGCAATATGTAAGCGTCAGTTAAAAATAAATAAAAAAAAGATTTCTCTAACAAATTACATAACATTTCTCGTTTGACTATTTACAGTTTTCTTGACTGGTGTGTGTACATGTGACTATGTTGTGCTTGCGCTCGTCAGCTATGTGTAAGATGCTTTTCCGAACATGAAGTAATACAGGGTGTTCGAAAAGACTTTTCCTGATTGCATAAATTGATAACTCATCGGATTGTTTACAACTATCAAAGCTTTTCTTTCTGTTTTAGGTTCGCAGTACGTAAGTAGCGGATGAGGTGCAGTGGCCAAGAAGCCATGTTAACCAATCAGGAGAAGGCACATTGTGTCCTGTGGTACCATGAGACACGATCACCAACCACAGTGCAGAGACACTTCCAGACAACATTTGGAAGGAATCCACCTGATGTCAAGAGCCTTAAAGCCTGGTATGAGAAGTTCAAGAACACAGGATCGGTTGCTGACCTTCCGAGGTCTGGTCGACCAAGAACCTCTGCAGACAGGGTGGAAGCTGTAAGGCAGTCTTTTCTGCGAAGTCCGAAGAAATTGGTGCGCTGGGCCTCACGTGAATTACAGATGCCGAAAGGCTCTCTCCATGACATTTTACACAAACGTTTATTGTTTCGTGCATACAAAGTGCAAATCGTTCAGGCCTTGTTGCCCAATGACAGTACACGTCGATATGACTTTGCGGTCGAAATGCTATCACATATTGAGGACGATGATGGTTATCTCAGACCAATTGCCTTTTGCGACGAAGCGACGTTTTTTGTCAGTGGAGTAGTGAATCGCCAGAATGTGCGCATTTGGGGTTCACAACGCCCTGGCGACGTCATGGAGTGCACCAGAGGCAGTCCAAAGGTGAATGTCTGGTGCGCGCTATTGCACGATCGAATTATCGGGCCATTCTTCTTCGCTGAGGCAACCATCACATCTGCAGTGTATCTGGACATGTTGCAACTGTATGCTGTTCCTCAGCTGCTTCAGTATCACCCCGATGTCTTGTTTCAGCAAGACGGTGCATCGCCTCATTGGGGTTTGAACGTCCGTGCCTGTCTCGATATGACCTTTCCTGGGCGATGGATTGATCGTGATGGGCCAACGGTTTGGCCTCCACGCTCTCCTGACACAACCCCATTAGACTTCTGTTTGTGGGGTTATGACAAGGGCGAGGTCTACCGAAAACGTGTACCAGATCTTGAAACCCTGCGGCAACGGATAACCACAGTCGTTGAATCGATCCCTCCAGTGATGTTGGCTAATGTGTGGACGGAAATTAAATATCGCCTAGATGTGCTACGTGCTACCAAGGGTGCTCATGTGGAAGTTTACTGATGTGTGAAAAAAACTTTGATAGTTTGTAAACAATTAGACACAAGTTTCATATGTGTATCTTACTTCTAGCCTGAGTTATCAATTTTTGTAATCAGGGAAAGACTTTTCGGACACCCTGTACGATGTGGAATGACTGTTAGTTTTGAGGTAAAACGCAAATAAAAATGTTTTGGAACAACTGTTTATACTTAGGATGTTTTTTCAAATTACGATGTTGCTCCTGAACATACCAAATGAATGCTTTGAGGCGTGCATGCTGTTGGGTAACAATGTAGTACGCACGTTGTCCGAGGACCAGGTATAACTATTGTTGTTCACGGCAGGGAACAAGTGCTAGTCCGGGTGTAACAAATCGTCCACAGTGATCGCATTCTCTGTCGTCCTGTTAATAATCGATTACTTTTTCCTCGTCCAGTTCCATATCACGATGTTCTCTCCACAAACGAAGGTGTGAGCCATTGTGTCTATAAAGTGACATTGGTTACAGTATGGTGTACGGCGTAGTTTAATTTTATGGATCTTTTCGCCTCTAGAGATACTTTTATTTACAATGTCATACCATACAGCAGCTATGACCGACATAAGAACGGGGTTGGTGATGTTCGCCTATATCCGTATTTTACCCGAGTTTTTCTTTTCGGGTGGATTTCGTTGTTGTCTCTTTGTCAGTTCAAAGTAAAGTGTAGAGGTACTAAAATGATGAGGTGACAGGTGCAGGCAGTTGGTTTTCGTGAAGTAGACGCTGACGTATCCGAGCCTTTGGTTGGTGTGCCCAACGTTGATTGGCGGCGTCACATCCTGAGGTATTAAGGAGGTGAATAGTCTCTCGTATATCCCAGTCTGGTTGCTGCCGATTATTTTGGATGTTCTATGTATGAAGACCGCAAGACGCTGAGTGCGTACATCCTTATACACTACTGGCCATTAAAATTGCTATACCACGAAGACGACGTGCTACAGACGCGAAATTTAACCCGCAGTAAGAAGATGCTGTGATATGCAAATGATTAGCTTTTCAGAGCATTCACACAAGGTTAGCGCCGGTGGCGACACCTACAACGTGCTGACATGAGGAAAGTTTCCAACCGATTTCTCATACACAAACAACAGTTGACCGGCGTTGCCTGGAAAAACATTGTTGTGATGCCTCGTGTAAGGAGGAGAAATGCGTACCATCACGTTTCAGACTTTCATAAAGGTCGGATTGTAGCCTGTCGCGATTGCGGTTTATCGTATCGCGTCATTGCTGCTCGCGTTGGTCGAGATCCAATGACTGTTAGCAGAATATGGAATCGGTGTGTTCAGGAGGATAATACGGAACGCTGTGCTGGATCCCAACGGCCTCGTATCACTAGCAGTCGATATGACAGGCATCTTATCCGCATGGCTGTAACGGATCGTGCAGCCACGTCTCGATCCCTGAGTCAACAGATGGGGACGTTTGCAAGACAACAACCATCTGCACGAACAGTTCGACGACGTTTGCAGCGGTATGGACTATCAGCTCTGAGACCATGGTTGCGGTTACCCTTGACGCTGCATCATAGACAAGAGCGCCTGCGATGGTGTACTCAACGACGAACCTGGGTGCACGAGTGGCAAAACGTCATGTTTTCGGATGAATCCAGGTTCTGTTTACAGCATCATGATGGTCGCATCAGTGTTTGGCGACATCGCGGTGAACGCACATTAGAAGCGTGTATTCGTCATACTGGCGCATCTCCCGGCCTGATGGTGTGGGGTGCCATTGGTTACACATCTCGGCCTCCTCTTGTTCGCATTCATGGCACTTTGAACAGTGGACGTTACATTTCAGATGTGTTACGACCCGGGGCTCTACCCTTCATTCGATCCCTGCGATTCCTTGATTGTGTAGTTCCTTACCCTTTGTCTGACGTAGCTTTTCTCAATAGTATATGTTTTAATACGCAACAAGCTGTAATTAATATGGCCGACCATAGCTGACACCCTGCTATCTAGAGGAGACGCTGTGTTCACAACGTATGAAAGGAATTTCCGTCACTTGTTGCTAGGACCTTTGCTGTCCTTGACATCAGCAGAGCTCTAACGTTGGTGAGCCTTAAGCCACCATTTGTTTCAGGTAGAGTCATGATTTGGTAATTAACCGTAAGGACACGCCATGTCCATATGAACCACGCTGGAATAGATTCACTGCGTTTTCGTATTGTTGGAGGCAAGGTGAAAATACTTACCAGGGAGTATACTTTAGGTAACATAGCCAGATTTACCAGCGTGATAACTAGAAGACGAGTGGAATTATTTCTTAATATCACTCAGATATTACTGAGTTTCATTTTCAAATTCAAGGCTGTTGTCTTGGTAGTACGAAAAATGGCTCTGAGCACTATGGGACTTAACATCGATGGTCATCAGTCCCCTAGAACTTAGAACTACTTAAACCTAACTAACCTAAGGACAGCACACAACACCCAGCCATCACGAGGCAGAGAAAATCCCTGACCCCGCTGGGAATCGAACCCGGGAACCCGGGCGTGGGAAGCGAGAACACTACCCCACAACCACGAGATGCGGGCTCTTGGTAGTACGTTTGCTAAACCACATCCCTAGAAGTTTGATGCTGTCTGCTTTTCTACTGGTCCAGTTTCAATGAGTCATATCTCTCGACCTAACTGCAAAATGCTGGATTTACTTACATTGTATTTAGCTCCAGAATAGTAACAACATGTTTGAATCACGTCTTGTATCTTCATATCTTCATAACATCGGTTGGATCAGACATGTACACGCCCAGGTCATCACTGTAACATCTACAAACATATTTGTTGCCTCCAGTTTCATTTTCATTAAGCTTCTCAGATAGTGGTCGTAGAAGTTGCTCGATTGATATTGAGAACACCAGCATCGAGAGGAGGCAGCCTTTTCGTATCGACGCTAGAATGGGAATTCTGTATGTTAATTGTCAATTTACAAGAATTCTTGAAGTTACATGAATGTATAATCTCCTGTTGATATTTACAAAAAATGGCTTCAATCTCATTTTCGACATGACACGTAGCAGGTAGTTGTGATGGACCCTGTCAAACGCTTTGTCTATGTCTAACAACATGCGGTAGGTAGATCAAAACAAAGTGTCCAGACACTCTGTGACCAAAGTGGTACTGAAACAGAGGATGACAGGCTAAATGCCGAAATACTAAATGTCTCTTTCCAAAGCTGTTGCACAGAGGAAGACTGCACTGTAGTTCCTTCTCTAGATTGTCGCACAGATGACAAATTGGTAGATATCGAAATAGACGACAGAGGGATAGAGGAACAATTAAAATCGCTCAAAAGAGGAAAGGCCGCTGGACCTGATGGGATACCAGTTCGATTTTACACAGAGTACGCGAAGGAACGTGCCCCCCTTCTTGCAGCGGTGTACCGTAGGTCTCTAGAAGAGCGTAGCGTTCCTAAAGGATTGGAAAATGGAACAGGTCATCCCCGTTTTCAAGAAGGGACGTCGAGCAGATGTGCAGAACTATAGACCTATATCTCTAACGTCGATCAGTTGTAGAATTTTGGAACACGTATTATGTTCGAGTATAATGACTTTTCTGGAGACTAGAAATCTACTCCGTAGGAATCAGCATGGGTTTCGAAAAAGACGATCGTGTGAAACCCAGCTCGCACTGTACGTCCACGAGACTCAGAGGGCCATAGACACGGGTTCCCAGGTAGATGCCGTGTTTCTTGACTTCCGCAAGGCGTTCGATACAGTTCCCCAATGTCGCTTAATGAACAAAGTAAGAGCATATGGACTATCAGACCAATTGTGTGATTGGATGGAAGAGTTCCTAGATAACAGAACGCAGCATGTCATTCTCAGTGGAGAGAAGTCTTCCAAAGTAAGAATGATTTCAGGTGTGTCGCAGGGGAGTGTCGTAGGACCGTTGCTGTTCACAATATACATAAATGACCTTGTGGATGACATCGGAAGTTCACTGAGGCTTTTTGCGGATAATTCTGTGGTATATCGAGAGGTTGTAACAATGGAAACTTGTACTGAAATGCAGGAGGATCTGCAGCGTATTGACGCATGGTGAAGCGAATGGCAATTGAATCTCAATGTAGACAAGTGTAATGTGCTGCGAATACATAGAAAGAAAGATCCTTTATCATTTAGCTACAATATAGCAGATCAGCAACCGGAAGCAGTTAATTCCATAAATTATCTGGGAGTAGGCATTAGGAGTGATTTAAAATGGAATGATTGTATAAAATTGATCGTCGGTAAAGCAGATGCCAGTCTGAGATTCACTGGAAGAGTCCTAAGGAAATGCAATCCGAAAACAAAGGAAGTAGGTTACAGTACGCCTGTTCGCCCACTGCTTGAATACTGCTCAGCAGTGTGGGATCCGTACCAGATAGGGTTGATAAAAGAGATAGAGAAGATCCAACGGAGAGCAGCGCGCTTCGTTACAGGATCATTTAGTAATCGCGAAAGCGTTCCGGAGATGATAGATAAACTCCAGTGGAAGACTCTGCGCCGGCCGCGGTGGTCTCGCGGTTCTAGGCGCGCAGTCCGGAACCGTGCGACTGCTACGGTCGCAGGTTCGAATCCTGCCTCGGGCATGGGTGTGTATGATGTCATTAGGTTAGTTAGGTTTAAGTAGTTCTAAGTTCTAGGGGACTGATAACCACAGCAGTTGAGCCCCATAGTGCTCAGAGCCATTTGAACCATTTTTGAAGACTCTGCAGGAGAGACGCTCAGTAGCTCGGTACGGGCTTTTGTTGAAGTTTCGATAACATACCTTCACCGAGGAGTCAAGCAGTATATTGCTCCCTCCTACGTATATCTTGCGAAGAGACCATGAGGATAAAACGAGAGAGCTCACGGTACCCTCCGCCACACACCATCAGGTGGCTTGCGGAGTATGGATGTAGATGTAGATGTAGATGGTCACTCTGCAGTTGGATGCCGAAGCGACAGCCGTTAGATCACGGTATTCCTACAGCGCTTGCTGTATTGTCCTCCTAGGGACGGTAACGCGTCTGATACTGACCTATGAGGAGACCAACAATGGTGTTCAGTCGATGAAGCAATACGGTAACAGCTAGTTTCGTAGTCAGCGCTTAGAAGCGATTTAGGACGAGTGTTTTGCAAATCATTAGCGCAATTCTCTTTAGGGATCAACATTATGAACTCTTCTAAAAACTCACAAGGAAGTGTGGCAGACGTACAAAATGGCTCTGAGCACTATGAGATTTAACTTCTGCGGTCATCAGTCCCCTTGAACTTAGAACTAATTAAACCCCACTAACCTAAGGACATCACACACATCCATGCCCGAGGCAGGATTCGAACCTGCGACCGCAGCGGTCACGCGGTTCCAGACTGTAGCGCCTAGAACTGCTCGGCCACCACGGCCGGCGGAAGACGTACATTTTTCGTTGAGCACTGCTGTCAACATACTGCCGATCAAATTCCAGTACTTTAAGTAAAACCCTACCCGTAATCCATCAGGTTCAGCGTGTTTGTTTCCCGGGGTTCCCTCAACGCTTCGTACAGTTCTCTTTAGTAATCTGAGAGTCCAGATTTGCATTTTCTGCTTCCGTCATAGTCGGTTCAGTGCAGTTTAAAAAACCCTCAAAATTGTCGTTGTCGTCAGTGTCTTCTGCAGAATATAGTATCGTTGGACAAAATTTATTATGTACTGTATGTGGATAAGTTGTCATCAATCACCATGTCATGCTCGACGCCGCTTTTGTCTCTCGATCTTATTTTAACTCCCTATATTTGTTGACGTTTCACAGCGTTATTTTTTATTTGATCCGTTTTATTTTCATGATGTGACGTGGCATATCTCCGTATAATTCTCTTAGACACCGGAAGTAGAATTCCATTGTGTGTGTTTCCCACCATATCTTTTCAAAAGCATAACTTTTTAGTAAATTTCGTATATTGGGTTTTGTGTGTGTTATCCACCATTCCAGCTTAGTTCTGCAGCGCCGTTTGTGCCTTATGCACATTTACCAAGCTCAATTTATCTCGTGCTCAGGCTGTGCCATCAGGTGTGAGATATTGAATTTCCATACACTCCTACCCCTAAATAACCTTTGCCTTGGCACGTTAATATTAGACACAACTGCCAAATGAGCAGAAAAACTGACAGGACAAGTTTCTGCGCTGAATACACTCTTTTTCAGGGTACTAGAGACGTAGATTTGGTCTATTCTGCTCATAGACTGGCTTATAATATAGGTGAACCCTGGGATCCCTCTTGACTAGCTGTGCAAGATGTCAACGAGGTGCAATCCCTTCACTAACAAGGGGAGGCCGCCAATTGTGAAATTCAGATTCGATTCATACTGCGCATAATAAAAGCTCATGGCCAGAGGTGTAATGTGACAAAGCACCAAGATGCACTTCTCAGCCGTTGTCGAGAAAATCAACAGTTAAAAGAAACCGTTGCCGTGAAATACTCTCTATGATTAATGATTTTCTACAGCGTCATAGCGCAGCGGTAAGCGCTGGGGTTCGTAATCCGAAGGTCGCCGGATCGAATCTCGTGCCATGCAACATTTTTTTTATTATTAGTTTTTTGCAATTCAAATATATATATATATAAACTATTAATGAATTGCTTATGCATGTTGGTGAAGGCGGATCGCTCTCCAATTTTACCGCCTCCATTTTTTCGTTTGTTTAACAGGGTGTACCAAAGCTGTCCCGTCCGCACTGATTTTCGACTATGTTATAAGTTGCGCTAGGGACCGCATCTACCTTCTTTCGATGTTAGCAGGCAACTACGCTGTTATGGGGCGGCTCGTTTCGGCCCATTCAACATCTGTCCTTCAAGTGTAACGAGCGAGTAACGGAGTTTGTATTTCATACCTGCCACAGCAAGTTTGTATTTTTGGGGTCTCTATTCTAATTCGAACGTTTGACTTACGCTATACGTATTCGTTTCTACGTCTTCCGTTAACTATACGTGGTTAACATTATGAAGACAATTAATAAAATTTGTGAAATACAACTTTGCTTGCGGAAAACACAATGATGTTCGAAGTCGCCAGTATTTCCACGACAAGCGACTTTCAACAACTCATTATATGCATACTTGTTGCAACTGATTGCCAGGAATTTTATATATATATATATATATATATATATATATATATATATATATATATATATATATATATGAATTACAAAAAACAATTACTAAAAAAAAAAAGTTGCATGGAGCGAGATTCGATCCGGCGACCTTCGGATTACGAACCCGAGCGCTTACCGCTGCACCACCACGCTGTAGAATATTACTAATCGTAGAGAGTATTTCACGAAACGGTTTCTCTTAACTGTCGATTTTCTCGAGAACGGCTGAGAAGTGCATCTTGGTGCTTTGCCACATTACACCTCTGGCCATGAGCTTTTATTATGCGCAGTATGAATCGGATCTGAATTTCACAATTGGCGGCCTCCCCTTGTAAGTCTCCCAGATCTGATCCTATGTTGGGATCGGGTGATTGGTCGGCGGCGGAAAGAACACAGTTGAAATTACCAGCAAAGTTTGGAGTTTTGTTTCCCGAGATTGATTAATTCAACTATGCTTTCCTGAAAGAAGATAGTTTTAGCCAGTGTGGCTTGCGAACCGAGCTGTGTCTGTTTCGGCAGAAATTCCTCGTCCACTTCTTAACTTTTTAACACGTCTAGGTATAGTTCCATCCTTGAATAACGTGGGGTACCACTTTTAGGTCCTCTATTGAGGATAGCATTGTATATCGCGATATGTTCCACCCTGTTTACTCACACTTCGTGCAACATGACTGTCTTACCGAAGGTATATATAAAATCTCGTATGCACTCTAGTTTAGTCAGATTAGAGATTCTGTTAATGTTAACGGTAGCTGTTCTATATTTCAAATAACTTCCGGGAATTCAGCAAGGTAACACTTTCAGCGACCGCCGATATTTCGGCGGGAGAACACCCCACCACTTTCAAGGCAAACTGCAACGGACAGGCGACGTACATGCAAATTTAAAAACTCGGTTCTCGGACTGATGCAGGAAAGATAACACACACACTGAACACTAGTGCTAACAAAGATGATGAAAGTCAGAGCAGTCGATAGTGAGACTACGAACTCGCAGATGAGGTAGCATTGACTCTGTCCCTCTGTTTTTTGATAAGGGAGAGAGCCGGATTCCAAATAGAGTTTAAACAAAAACCTCCATCCCTGTTACCGAGGTTGCTCGCTGATTTAATCTCAACTGCCTCCTTAATAACACTGTCCCAATAGCTTGACGTACATGTCAATATCTCTGTGTTATTATATAACATAATTTGCATGTACGTTGCAGTTTGCCTTGAAAATGACGGGGTGTTCTCCCGCCGAAATATCGACGGTCGCTGAAAGTGTTACCTGGCTGAAATCCCCGAAGTCATATGAAAGTTGTATACGCCAGGAGAACTCAGGTCTCGCAAGCTGTTCTATATGATTGTAAATCAGTACCAGTACTCATTTCTGTCAGTCCTCGATTCACAGCTGTGCGTTAATAGAAGTTGTCTTCCATGTCTGCACCCATGCCACCGAGCGTCCCTGAATCACGTCCGCCACCGTGTGTTGATGGCAGATTACACTCTTCCATTTCTTCATGCCTAGGTGTGTTGTCGTGTAATGTTGCAGACAAGTCCTTGCTGTACGGAGTGAGATTTCCAATACTTCCCTGTGTTCTACGCCAGCCATCTGGCATTCTTTGCTTTGAGGTTTCTTACGAATCGTCTCTCCAGAAATTTTTTCCGATTCTTCGAGGGTCGTCTTCTACGAGTAGTCGCCGCCATTGCTTAGTTTTGAACACCTTCTTCGTCATCGTCTTCCGATGCCTGTGGATGGTTGGCTTTCCGTGTTCCTTTTATCTCACTGCATGCCTCCGTAGTGCTGAACGTCCTTTCTAAATTATTATGGTGTTTTTTTATTCCTCTAATTTTCCTATTTCACGGTCTGACATTTCTGCCACCCATGATTTCTTCGCCATTTATTGGTGATGTTATTGGCTTTCCGATGGGGTGTCATGAAGTTTCTGTAGTGCTTGCTTCGCTTTTTCTCTCAGGTGGGCACACGGTTTTCAATTCCCGGATGGTCAGTCCTCCTTTTTTTGTTTTCGTTGGTGGAGCTTTCTGTCGTTTCGTCGTTTGTCATATGTGATTCTCATGTGCGGACTTCTGTTGATTATTTGGAGCTGCAGTCATGTCATCGTCGTTTGCGCTGTGTGCGCAATATCTGCACTACTGCCTCGTTCATTGTCGTGGGGTCGCATGTCTGCATTTTCTGCTTTGGTCTTTTCCATACGTGTGTCCTCTTCGACGTGGCCCGCAGGGTCATCAGTAACTTCTTGCGATGTCTTAGCTAGGGTTCCAAGAACTGCTGGGACGTACGTTATCAGTAGTTGGCAGTTGCGACATAATGGGTGGAACAGCTGCCTCTTCGTCCGTAGTTGGCTCACTTGGCGTTCCGGACACTGAAAGGGTACATGCCGCGTGGAACCACATCCAGTGCATGCTGTAGGCTGCCTCTCATAAATATCAATAGCTCTATATCCACAGACGATTATACGTGAGGGAACATTCCAAGTCTTGTTTTCATAACAGTAACATCACCGACAATGCCGTCAGAATGTTTGAACTTTAAGTTGTTTCAATATAATTTCACAATTAGGTCACATTTTTCGGGATTCTTTAACTTTAGTAGACGGACTACTACTAGTCGACGGATGAATTCCAGCTACACTATGTGATGAAAAGTATCCGGACACACCCAAAAACATGTTTTTCATATTAGGTGCATTGTGCTGTCACCTACTGCCAGGTACTCCATATCAGCGACCTCAGTAGTCATTAGATATCGTGAGAGAGCAGAATGGGCCGCTCCGCGGTGCTCACGGACTTCGAATGTGGTTGGGTGATTGGGTGTCACGTACGTCATACGCCTGTACGAGAGATTTCCACACTCCTAAACATCCCTAGGTCCACAGTTTCCGATGCGATAGTGAAGTGGAAATGTGAAGGGACACGTACAGCACAAAAGCGTAAGGCCGACCTCGTCTGTTGACTGACAGAGACCGCCGACAGTTGAAGAAGGTCGTAATGTGTTATAGGCAGACATCTATCCATATCATCAGACAGGAATTCCAACCTGCATCAGGATCCACTGCAAGTACTCAGTCAGTTAGGCAGGAGGTGAGAAAACTTGGATTTCATGGTCGAGCGGCTGCTCATAAGCCACACATAACGCCGATAAATGCCAAACGACGCCTCGCTTGGTGTAAGGAATGTAACATTGGACGGTTGAACAGCGGAAAAACGTTGTGTGGATTGACGAATCAGGGTACACAATGTGGCGATCCGATGGCAGGGTGTGGGTATGGTGAATTACCTGTGAACGTCATCTGCCAGCGTGTGTAGTGCCAACAGTAATATTCGGAGGCGTTTGTGTCATTGTGTGATCCTGTTTTTCATGGAGGGGGCTTGCACCCCTTGTTGGTTTGCGTGGCACTATCACAGCACAGGCCTACACTGATGTTTTAAGCACCTTCTTGCTTCCCGCTGTTGAAGAGCATTTCAGGGTGGCGATTGCATCTTCCAACACCATTGAGCACCTGTTCATAATGTACGGCGTGTGACGGAGTGGTTACAAGACAATAACATCCCTGCAATAGACTGGCCTGCACAGAGTCCCGACCTGAATGCTATAGAAGACCATTTGGATGTTTTGGAACGCCAACTTCGTGCCAGGCCTCACCGACCGACATCGATACCTCTCCTCAGTGCAGCACTTCGTGAAGAATGGGCTGCCATTCCCCAAGAAACCTTCCAGCACCTGATTGAACGTATGCTTGCGAGAGTGGAAGCTGTCATCAAGACTAATGGTGTGCCAACACCATATTGAATTCCAGCATGACCGATGATGGGCGCCACGAACGTGTATGTCATTTTCAGCCAGGTATTCGGATACTTTTGATCACATAGTGTATAATTCCACAATTAGATCACATTTTTCGGGATTCTTTAGCTTAGGATAGACAGTCTACTACTGGTCGAAGGAAGAATTCCAGTTATATCCTCAGCTGTTAACTGCTTCTTCCATAAAGTCCTCTACCACAAACGGCTTAGGTCGTGCATAGTTATTGTCAAACATAAAATTCAAAGTGTCCTTCCTTACAGGTTCAGCCATCAAAAATGCTGTCTTATTTGTGGCACTAAGTTAAGAAAGTTCAACGGCATTAAACTCACTGAAAACATCACACGGCCGGCATGTGTGGCCGAGCGGTTCTAGGCGCTTCAGTCTGGAACCGCGCGACCGCTACGATCGCAGGTTCGAATTCTGCCTCGGGCATGGATGTGTGTGATGTCCTTAGGTTAGTTAAGTTCTAAGTTCTATGGGACTGATGACCTCAGATGTTAAGTCCCATAGAGCTCAGAGCCATTTGAACCATTTTTGAACACCACACGGCTACCAGCAGCGGAGACGTAAGCACAACCCGCTTCTCTCACCACAGCCGCCGGGGCCAAACGCGCTAGTCAGCTATCCCAAGCACGTCCTCACAGCTTTACTCGCTTCAGTGCCTCATTAGGCAAGATTAGCACAGCTGGGATAAAGGATATTGCGGTGGCACGGATTATCCATAGCCTGGGGCTAAGCCGTGTCTCCGCAATATTCTTTCTTCAAGGCGTGTTAGTGTTGTATGTTTCGCAGGAGAGCTTCTGTGAAGTTTGGGAGTATTAGATGAGATACTAGCGGAAGTACAGCTGTGAGAAGCGGCTGTAAGTCGCGCTTGGGTAGCTCTGGTGGTAGTGTACTTGTCAGTGAAATGCAAAGGCTCCGATTTCGGTTTTCGATCCCGACAACAATTTTTAATCTGCCGAGAAGTTTCAATAAATTATTTTGATTACGTTAACGTAGCGAAAAATTTGTTTTGGCTGATTCATTTTATCATTTTATCCACCTTTCCCTCCTGTTTTAATGTTTCATTATATATTTCATTTCTTTCCTTCGTTCGGGCACCAGGCAGACCTAATTATCGGCGGCATTGCCCCAGACGCCACAACCATTCGTGCCCCTGTCATTGTCGCTTGCAGTTTCTTTAACGGTACGGTGATAATTGTCCGCATACCCTCTTAGAGTAAACAACACAAATCGCGTTGTGACGCAGTTTTCAACAATACTGCGGTCTCTTTAACGCCTCGTGCCGTATCTTAGCAACAGTCTGAGACGATTCGAATGGGGAGCAACACTGGTGTTCCTGACCGCATTCAGCAAAACCTTCAAAGTTCGTGAAATGCAGTAGGTGCACGGGCAACAATGGCGGTGTCTGGTAAGTCATGAACCAGCATCTTAATTCTGTGAATCCTTAGCAGCCAAAACTAGAGGCGTCGATCAATTGCTCCTTTCTGCGGACGCATAACACAAATTCTCACGTCATATATGTTTAATGAATATAGAGACCTTCGACACAACAATTATATTCAGGGTGATTTAATTATGCAAACCAATCGTCCAGACTGTTTATCTCGGTTAGTCTAAAGCGGTTTGTATTGGAGACAATTTAATTTTATACATCTTGTAATTAGTGTGAGATCGGAATACTACAAATTACAAATGCTCATATGGAGCTGCCCGTGCCACGCCCTTGTCGTATTCGCTCGTTTAAATAACGTTCGACAAGTTAGGTACATCGCCAAGCTGTCTTGAAACACACGTTTTCTAGGGTCCTATCGTAAGAAATAATATACTTTTAAAAGAATTTCTAACGGGTTATAGATGAGTTTCAGGTATTAAGTGCTATTTGTTATTCCAACTGTCAGCTTTTACCTGTCACATCCTGTGTGACGCCATGAGTTCACGATGTGAAGAATGTACTGCATGATGTACTGGCGTTGTTATTAAATGTTATCTGTGGTTCTCTTAGTAACTGACGTAAAATATGCTGTTTTATGTAAATATGTCGCTATTTTCGAGGGTGTGGCTAGGCAGGAACCTAAGTGAACAGCCCGAATTGCTGTGAGTGAATCAAGTAGCAATCGTATTTATAATCTTGGTTCTCCTAAATATATTTGGCTGCTTTTTTGCGAATATGCCATGATTTCCGAAGGGAACTTTAAGTAAGAACCTAAGAGCAATGCTTAAATTGCTACATGTGAAATGATTTTGAGCTATATTTATAATCTTGGTTCTCACAAAAATTTGGCTGTTTTTCTTTTTTTTTAGAATGTCGCATGATCGCCGAGCGTGTGGTTAGGCAGCAACCTAAGAGGATAGGCTATATAGCTTAATTTCAGTTCTCCATTTCACGGTTCATTATTTTTCTTGATTTTTCATAGTGTTTATGTTTATTTCTGCTACATCTTTTTTTGTGTCTCTATACGAGTCAAGTCGCGATTTTTCATAGAGTGTTTGTGTTTATTTCTGCTGCGACTCTTTTTGTGTGTCTATACCAGTCTAGTTGTCGATTCCAACATTTGTTATTTTTAGCGTTTTACCAGTAGCTTAGTTAGCGATACGAACATGTCAAATCCTTAACGAAATAATTAACAGCCAGTAAAAATGAAGAATAACGGCATGTGGAATCAACAATTAGAGTGATGACAATTCTCAAAGAATACACAATACACACCTACTGTAACAACAGCAGTACAGAAAGCAACACCAAGAAAGCACAA
Source organism: Schistocerca serialis cubense (assembly GCF_023864345.2). Classification (NCBI taxonomy): domain Eukaryota; kingdom Metazoa; phylum Arthropoda; class Insecta; order Orthoptera; family Acrididae; genus Schistocerca; species Schistocerca serialis. Next base: position 67,745,010 of record NC_064639.1, on the reverse strand, counting down.
TCTACAGTGCATTCGTTTAGAGTTTTCGTATGTGGTACCGCTCTAATTGCCGATTCTACGTTCCTTTATTACGTCATTTTCTTTATGTGAGGGTTGCTAATTCCTTTAGGATTCAACTTATGATATTGCTTCCTGTACCACTACAAAAACTGTATAAATAGCAATCCATGGAATCGACGACTGGAATTGACCTATGTAGGTCAAATCAAGTTACCGGTTCCTAGATATTTTATTTATCACGGTAGTACAGAAAGCGACACCAAAAACAGAAATCCTGTAGCATAGAACTGCATACACCTACTACAAAAACAACGCTGAAAATAATGAATCTTGGAATCGATAAGTAGACCTGTCCTATATAGCTCCATTCTAGTTATCGATTCCAAGATTTGTTTATGTATTTTCGTTACCTGTGTAGTGACCTTACTCTGTGGAATTCAGTATTTTTTCTTCTTATTTCCTGCTTATGTCCTTGTTACGTTTTCTGTATATTTTCTGTTTTGCAGGTGTTGTGTTAGATGTTAGTTGCCCCCAGCCAAAACCCCCACCTTCCCACGTTAATCCCGTTAGATTCAATACCTATTACTAAGAAGTACCAGTATTCCATAACATTACGTGTTTACTATGCGAAATATTATAGTGATCTGTAAATATCGTATATGGTTATTTCACGACTACTCACGTAAACTCGGACCATAATTGAGGCATTGAGAACCACAAGGGCCCAAATAACATACACAAAGTTTTGAGAAAAGTAGATGTTTGTGAAAATCAAATTTATAGAGAAACCACCAGTTTCATAGCTTTGACTTTCCAGTTGGAAACCGTAACACATCAACTAAGATGGTGTTCAGATTTAAATTATCTGCCCTTCTTCCTCTTTTTCCTAGCCTGTATGCCGTATCTTCACGGGATCAGTATGTTAATTTGTTGGTGGTACAGGGAGCACGATGCCCCTTCCTGTTGCCAACTCTTCCCCCCCCCCCCCCCCCACCAACTTCTTTGGGCACAGTTTTGGCAGATCTAGGAAGGTAGCAAGGTCACAGGATTACCTCGGTACTGCTTATATCAACTTTTATGCTGTGCTACATTTTTGTCGGTTAATCTTTCTCAAAATTGCCCTGGGAACGAAGTACTCAAGACAAATCAAACGTATTAGTGCAAAATACGTGTTTTGGCAAACTCATACGCATTTTTATGTCGTCATATCTAGAAACACGCAAGGAATAAAAGAATTGTACACACAACTTTGTCGTAAGTTTTATCATCTACAAAATTTATTCAGGCTATTTTAAACGAAATTCCATTGGACGGGAGATATGTGGGGGAAAAGGATTTCGCCATGATTTCGGCTGGTTTGCTCAAACATGGCCGAATGCGCACATGCGCTCCAATGACGAGATTTGGATTTTACAACAGGAGGCCAGTGCATGCAACACACTAAAAAACTGGAACTACAGGGATGATTACGATCACGGATCATTAATTTCACTCGACTGCACACCTGCGTGTGTCAGATATATTCTGGTGTAAAGTTCTAACGTAAACAACAGCCTGACGGAATCAGTTCACGCTATGCAAATACTGTACGGTATTATTGCACCAAGTGGGCGTCACCAACACGACTTCCAAAGTAGTCATTTTGTTCACCATAGCGTTTTCGAATCCAGATCTTTAACGTACCATAAGATGAACATAAAATTGTCGTCTGTGTCAAAATAGACGTCGTCAGATTCGTGCCGTGCATTTCCTGATTCTCACATCGGAAGAACGGAAAGGACAAGAAATATTCGAAATGACTGCAACGGAATGCTGTTAAGTCATTAATAACAACACATCTAACTTTCGTACCTGTTTCGACGCACAGTCAATAAATTTAAAAGCAATTTCACTTACTGTATAGGTTTTGCCCATGGGTTAACGTGATGGATAACGACTGCCGTCAAAGAGCGAGAACTCTTGAAATGTCAGCATTTCGAGTATATGTGTAACGCATACATGTTGCACAGACTACATGTGAGCATTTCATCACATATCGTAGCTCATCTGGATGGAAGTAACACACATCTCAAAGACCTGCAGTTCTTACTGGGCACAATCACAGCTGTCCACACTCTCTTACTGGTAATACGAGGGCTATCCACAAAGTACATTACGTTTTGGAATTAAAAATAAATAAAGTATTGGAAATTTTTTTATTATATACAGATGAAAGCCACACTTAAATATTACTTTTCTACATAGTTGCCATTTAAATTAAGGCACTTATCGTAGCGATGGACGAGCTTGGAAATTCCTTCGTCGTAAAATTCTGCCGCCTGCGCCTTCAACCACGTGGTTAATCAGTAACCCGGTAGAAATACGACTTCTGTGGATTTCCTGGAAAGAGGCACTACAGTAAACTCTCAAAGGTATTGCCAAACTCTGCACAACCTCAGAAGAGCAATACAAAACAAGTGCAGGGGAAAGTTGGGCTCAAAGATCTTGCTGATTCACGACAACGCCCGGGCCCACACGGCAAATGCCACTCGTGAAGTTCTCGAATCTTTTAAGTGGGAGTTGTTTCCTCATCTGCCGTACAGTCCCGACCTGGCACCGAGCGACTTCCACTTATTCCCAGCAATGAAGAAGTGGTTGGCTATGCAGCGTTTTGATGACGACGCACAGCTTCAAGAAGAGGTAACCATGTGGTTGAAGGGGCAGGCGGCCGAATTTTACGACGAAAGAATTTCCAAGCTCGTCCATCGCAACGATAAGTGCCTTAATTTAAATGGCAACTATGTAGAAAAGTAGTACTGAAGTGTGGCTTTCATCTGTATATAATAAAAAAATATTCCAATACTTTATTTATTTTTAATTCCAAAATGTAATGTACTTTGTGGATAGCCCTCGTATATTCTAACCTTTGTGCCAAGGAAACTTCCTCGTCCAGACTGAAATACGAAATTCAAATTTTGTGTTACTGATCTCCTTAAAACAAAACTAGTTACTTGCGATTCAGCTTTTCTATTGCTGTCTACTGGTGCATCATAGGATAGATCATTTACGATTCTCTTGTCACACTCACTTAGCAGATTGTGAGTAGTGGAACAAAGCAGCCACCAGCGCATTTCGCTAGTGCCAGTTGCCTACGTAAGGGGCAGGTATGCACTCAGAGGCAAATCTACTGTTCTCCTTTGATTGACAGGTCATTAACCTCTTGTTCTCCTTTGATTGACAGACCCTTAACTTATTGTTCTGCTAAAAGGATCCTTCCTTTTGATTAACAGGTCCTTAACTTATTGTTCGTCGCCTCCTGCCCCTCCCCCCCACCTCTCAGGAAGGCTCCCCCCTCGCTGCTACAGGTATACTTTCATGTCTGAGTTATTGTGATAGCCCCTCTCACTCTAATCAATTCGATTGACTACTTAATTAAATTGATCAATTAATTAACCTCTCCCCCTCTCGTAAACCCCCCCTCCCACCCTCAGACTCAGTTGGTCTGTCGTTTGGAGGGAATTGGATTGTAGTGGATGGAATGTTGTTTAAACAATTTAAACTCTCTATAGAATATTGTTTGGTTATTTATAGCAGTGTATGGAATATAGTTTATTTATTCAGTTAAAGAATTTGTCTGGAAATAGATTGCTGTGTATGGAATATTGTTTAAACAAAGTAGACAGTGTGTGGAATATTTTTATTTAAACGATTTAGGGGATTCAAGGCAGTGTATGGAATATAGTTTATTTATTTATTTAAAGAATTTTTCAGGAAAATGACCACCACCACTGCCACCCCATCCTCACCTCATTCGGCCCCTCTCCTCTCCCCTTCCCCTCCTCTACCTGGAAACTGGCGGCTCTGCAGTAGAGAGGAAGGATCTCACGAAGGGAAATTCAAGGGTACATTGTTCTTTTTATAAAAAAAACAGTTTGCCGGGCTTGGATTTCACTTTCTCATCATTCTCTGCTGTTTGAAAAGATGCAGGTCTTATGAGAAGTAATTACATCGATCACATTTCTTTTTTTATTCCAATTGCGTAAGGAATACCGCCATGAAACACACATCACACTGAATTACACACCGTTAAAAATCTTTCGATCGTGAAGCGTGCACCGCCCACCATGCCCTGTCCACTGGACTGCACAGGACGCTACCGCACATGCACAGGAGTCGGGATGCACCGGTGGCCCCCACAAAGTGACAACATGGCCGTCAGCAGCCAAACCGAGTGCAGGTGTCAGTTCGGATCCTGCAAGGATGAGGTGTTAGCATCCCTGTGATACATGACACCTGAGAAATACGTGTCAAAATACATGTTCACCTAGGCACCGTTGCTGGCGCGATGATGCAAAGCTGCAGGTCTAGTGCTTTAGAAATCTGTTCCAATGCTTACCAGAATTGCTCAGGGTGCAGTGTTCCTAGTGATCCTAATGGGAAATGCAAGCTGTGTCTAGCTGTGCACGCGTGTTTACCTGCCCAACGTGGCTGATGCATCGCTGCAAAATGTTAGCGTAGTGACTCACCATCTAAAAGTTCTCAATGTTGTACTGACGTCACATGGCTATGTAAATAACCTCTCGGAAATTGTAAAGTATTGCAGAAATAATTAACGGTCGCTTTTGAAGGAGCTTTCGTGATGTCTCAGCTTGTCCGTATGAAAGTTCCTGTCCTGACAGAACCTGTTTACGACAATAGCCTAGAATAACGCTGAATATATTCCTCCTGATGTTCCTAACGTGGCACCCTTCCTGGAAATCGTCAAGTCATGTTTTCAACAAACATCTCTGAAACACAAATGTTCTCACTGCTATACAGGGTGGTCCACTGATCGTGACGGGGCCAAATATCTCACGAAATAAGCGTCAAACGAAAAAACTACAAAGAACGAAATTCCTCTAGCTTGAAGGAGGAAACCAGATGGCGCTATGGTTGTCCCGCTAGATGACGCTGCCATAGGTCAAATGGATATCAACAGCGTTTTTTAAATAGGAACCCCCACGTTTTATTGCATATTCATGTAACACATAAAGAAATATGAATGTTTTAGTTGGACCACTTTTTTCGCTTTGTGATAGATGGCGCTGTAATAGTCCCAAACATATAGCTCACCATTTTAGATGAACAGTTGGTAACAGGTTGGTTTTTTAAATTAAAATAAACAACATAGGTACATTTGAACATTTTATTTTGGTTGTTCCAATGTGATACATGTACCTTTGTGAACTTATCATTTCTGAGAAAGCATGATGTTACAGCGTGATTACCTGTAAATACCACATTAATGCAATAAATGCTCAAAATGATGTCTGTCAATCTCAATGCATTTGGCAATACGTGTAATGACATTCCTCTCAAGAGCGAGTAGTTCACCTTCCGCAAAGTTCGCACATGCATTGACAATGCGCTGATCATGTCGTCAGGCATTGTCGGTGGATCACGATAGCAAATATCCTTCAACTTTCCCCACAGAAAGAAATCCAGGGACGTCAGATCCGGTGATTGTGCGGGCCATGGTATGGTGCTTCGATGACCAATCAACCTGTCATGAAATATGCTATTCAATACCGCTTAAACTGCACACGAGCTATGTGCCGGACATCCATCGTTTTGGAAGTACATCATCATTCTGTCATGCAGTGAAACATCTTGTTGTCACATCGGTAGAACATTACGTATGAAACCAGCATACATTGCACCATTTAGATTGCCATAGATAAAATGGGGGCCAATTATTCTTCCTCCCATAATGCCGCACCATACATTAACCTGTCAAGGTCGCTAATGTTCAATTTTTCGCAGCCATCGTGGATTTTCCGTTGCCCAATAGTGCATATTATGCCGGTTTACGTTACCACTGTTGGTGAATGATGCTTCTAAATAGAACGCGTGCAAAAAAAATCTGTCATCGTCCCGTAATTCCTCTTGTGCCCAGTGGCAGAACTGTGCACGACATTCAAAGTCATCGCCATGCAATTTCGAGTACATAGAAATATTGTACAGGTGCAATCAATGTTGATGTGGCATTCTCAACCCCGACGTTTTTGAGATTCCCGATTGTCGCGCAATTTGTCGGCTACTGATGTGCGGATTAGCGGCGACCGCAGCTAAAACACCTACTTGTGCATCATCATTTGTTGCAGGTCGTGGTTGACGTTTCACATGTGGCTGAACACTTTCTGTTTCCTTAAATAACGTAACTATCTGGCGAATGGTCTGGACACTTATATCATGTCATTCAGGATACCGAGCAGCATAAATAGCACACGCCCATTGGGCATTTTGATCCAATAGCCATACATCAACACGATATCGACCTTTTCCGTAATTGGTAAACAGTCCATTTTAACATGGCTAATGCATCACGAAGCAAATACTGTCCGCACTGGTGGAATGTTACTTGATACCACATACTTATATGTTTTTTGTCAATTGCAGTGCCATCTATCGCAAAGCAAAAAAAGTGGTCTGACTAAAACGTTCATATTTCTTTACGTACTACAGGAATATGTTATAAAAATGGGGGTTCCTATTTTTAAAAAAACGCAGTTGATATCCGTTTGACCTATGGCAGCGCCATCTAATGGGCCAACCATAGCGCCATCTGGTTTCCCCCTTCATGCTAGATGAGTTTCGTTCTTTGTAGTTTTTTCGTTTGATGCTTATTTCGTGATATCGTTCGCCCGGTCACTATCAATGGACCACCCTGTATAGAGGCTCCTATGTACTGGCGCACAGAATGTCTTGTGAATGAATGAATGATCAGCACTTACTGAATTTACCTGCCAAATTACTGATGCTGTCAGTATAGAAGCACTGTCTGCCTTTTTCTTTCTGCAGACAAGGCTTTCAGTCCCAAAACTATTTTGTACAGATCGCTATATTGCACTGATAGTTAAACCCTGCAAAAGTGACCTACAGATCGTCAAATACAGAAAGACTCTCACTCAATTACACTGCTCTACCAGTGAGGACGGAAGATTGAACATAAGAGCATAAAACCGATCTCCAACCCAAAAATATGTCACCGTGTACTGTGTCGATGTAGTAAACATACAATTCGTACCCTGCGCCATACAAAATCGCCCCTTTCGCATCATTCATACAGCTATCAACCACCAGACACTCGTACATATACCGTGAAGAATCGTTGTACAAAGGCCGTGTCGGTTCCCCTTCGCACAAAGGCGTCACTGTTCATGGTCCCGACCTGCTTGCTTTGCTTGTTTTCTACACTAGTCTCCAGACTCTGGGATTACGAGATCATATGTAATTTCACATGGCTTGCCAGAATATCATACCATTTTCGTGATTCTTCTCGATATCTAGTACATAGCAATAATGCGTGCTTAGCAGTATTGCTTGTGCAGTATAATTTCGAAGATATAGGCTGGAAATTATTTATCTAGAAACTCGAAACCTTAATGAGGTGGAGCTTGCTGTAAACCACCGAGTAACTAGAAAATGATCTCGCAGATAGATCATTGGAACAGATTTCTAATGCGCTAGACCCACAGCTCTGCATCATTGCGGCAGCAATGGTGCCTAGCTCAGCACATATTGCGACAAGTATTTCGCAGCTATCATGTATCAAAGGGATGCCACCATCTCATCCTTCCAGGACCCGAACTGACACCTGCATGTGGTTCAGCAGCTGATGGCCACATCGACACTTTGCGGTGCATCCTGACTCCTAATAGCGTGTGCGGTAGCGTCCTGTGCGGTCCAGTGGACAGGATACGGTGGGCGGTGCGTGCTTTGCGATTGGAGGATTTTTAACTGTGTGTAATCACGTGTGATGGGTGTTTCATGACGGTTTGGAAAGATGCAGGTCTTGTGAGAAGTAATTATATCGATTTCATTTCTCACAAGACCTGCATCTTTCCAAACAGCAGAGAACGATGAGCAAGTGAAATCCAGGCCCCACAAACTCTTTTATTTTATAAAAATCAATATACCCTTGAATTTCCCTTCGTGAGATCCTTCCTCTCCACCGCAGAGCTGCTAATTTCCAGGTCGCAGATGGAAGGGAGAGAATGAAGAGGGCGAGGGGGGCGGTGATGGGGTGGCAGAGGTGGTGATCGATTTCCTGAAAAACTCTTTAAGTAAATAAATAAACTTTTTAATAATAATAAAAAATAAATTAACTTGAGGACACTATTGGCAAGATCCCAGAGAGGAATACAGTCATATTATTGCAGGATTTTAACGCCCAGTTGGGCAAAGAGCGGAAGTATAAATGTATAGTGGGGGAATACCCAGCTCACATGCGCACTAACAGAAATGGAGAATGGCTTGTGGGATTCTGTAAACCATTTAACCTAGTAATGAAATCAACAGCCCTTAAGCATGTACCAAGAAAGCAGAAGACATGGACTTCATCCAATAAACTTCTAGGAGAGTTCCAAATAGATCATGTGGCCATTTCAAGAAAGTCCTGTAAAGAAGTCCAGAATGTGAGAGTGTTGAGAAAGGCTAACTTGGACTCACACCACTACCTCTCCGATTTCTATCTAGGAATACAAGAAAGTCTCAAACTCCCAAACTCACCAAGTTTGACTTTGAAAAACTGAAAATCTGCAATATGGTTACAGAGAGAATGCAAACACTGGATAATGAATGCAACAACTGGGACCAATTAAGGGACCAATTACCTACTACCAAGCGATCGCAAAGAGACAAGCAGCTTGGCTAAGATGGAGCTCACAGAAGTCCGAAACAAATAAGGAGAAGTTCGTAGAACAGATCTGGCTAGCTGCCAAAACCATCAGGCAGGTTAAACATCAGTACACTCAGGTCCAATAGACACAATTAGATGAAGATACCAAAGAGAATAACACTAGAAACTTTTACCAAACTTTCAAGCGAAACATTAGAAGTATGCCTCACCCAGATTACACTTCAGAGGACCAGATGGAAACGTAGCCTATAATGACAAAGACAACTGCCACATATTGGCCAAATATTTTGTCAAATATTTTGAGAATCTCCTCAGCTGTGAGTTCCCTAAAACCTCCTTTATCTATTGAGACAGTCCCAGACAACCAAACTCTCACCCTCCAACAGAAGAAGAAGCGAAAAACGTCATTCAGTCCCTGAAGAATAACAAAGCACCAGGAGAAGACGCTATAGTTGATAAAGCAATTAGCAATTTGACCAAGATTCTATGGAACATAGAGTGGCGAAAAGAAGTGGAAGAACAAAATACAGCGAGCGGTATTTACCTGGACACAAACGAAAGGGACAGGTAGTAGAATGTTTAGCTTTCGCAGATGTTCTGGCACTTATAGCAGGCTGAGTGGAAGTAGCAGTAAAGCAGATCAATATGCCCAAACTCCAAGGAGCCAAGGTAGGACTTCAATTGTCACTAGAAAAGACAAAATTCCTCACCAACATCAATGAAACTCGCAGTGTTCTACAGTTGGAACAAGGTCAAATTGAGAAAGTTGACAGATTCAGGCATCTAGGAGAATGGTTGGAACATGATCTAATAATTTTCATTTAGCATATCGATTAACCAAGAACATCTATAATAAGAAATGCCTATCATACAATAACTCAGACCTGAAAGTGTACCGGTAGCAGCGAGTGGGGAGGTTTCCTGAGGGGGAGGGGGGGGGGGGAGGGGGGGAGGGGGTGAACAATAAGTTAAGGACCTATGAATCAAAAGACAGGGTCCTTTTAGCAGAACAGTAGGTTAAGGACCTGTCAATCAAAGGATAATAACAGCTTAATGACCTTTCAATCACAGGAGAAGAATAGGTTTGCCCCTGAGTGCATACCTGCCCCTGCAGTAGGCAACCAGCACTAACAAAATGCACTGGTGGTGGCTTTGGTCCACTACTCTCGTGGTCTTGTGATGTTCCCTAAGGACACATATCGCATCCTTGAAATGAGAAGAAATTCCATCAAATGGTTCAAATGGCTCTGAGCACTATGGGACTTAACATCTGAAGTTATCAGTCCCCTAGAACTCAGAACTATTTAAACCTAACTAACCTAAGGACATGACACACATCTATGCCCGAGGCAGGATTCGAACCTTCGACTGTAGCAGTCGCGCGGTTCCAGACTGCAGCACCTAGAAACCCTCGGCCACCGTGACCGTCAAAAATTCCCCCACAAAACTTTTTCACTTCGCACTGTTTCATCCCAACATGTTTCAAATGTTTCTTTAAGGGGAGTGGCCACTGGTTCTTTTAGAAGCGTTTTCTTTTCAGTGTCTTCCAGACTAATATGACATAACGTCTTTTATTCCCACAATGAAATTACTTAATTTGCCTAGAGCAGATTTGTTTATTTTTCTTTCAATGAAGAGGTTATTTTATTCATTTACATGAAGAAGTTATTTCGGAGTTCTTCTACTACGATGAGTAACTTAACAGAGTCTGGAAGACACCTCAGGACAATTTCTCCGCTCGGGACTGGTCGTGTGTGTTATCCTCATCATCATTTCGTCATCATCAGTGCGCAAGTCACCGAAGTGGCGTCAACTAAGAAGATCTGCAACAGGCAGCGGAAAATCCACAATCCCAGCCAGTACTTCCATACGCACTTTAATTTTTTTAATTTTTTTTTGTGTAACTTGTAGATAATTACTGAAGAATGTCGCTTTCCTTTAAGAACAAAAAGTGATTGGTAAACAGCAAGAGACCTGACCTTTTGCGGAAGGATCTCGTGTAACTACCCAACAACGTGAAGTTTTATTCGTTACACTTCCAGCCATATAAGTGAACGCAGAACATAGGAAAGTTATATGGAATGCAATATCTGCCCTATTTAAAGTACCAAACAAGCCAACACAGACGTGATAATAAAACGTCAAAAGTTGTAAAACAGTTTCCCGACAGAAGAAACGAATGCTGCAGTTTTTGCTATAAAAAAAACAATAATCTTCAGCACACTCGTCTTTTGAAGAAAAATTAATTACATTTACGTAATGTCCGTGTATTAGAAAGTCGAGTGACGTGTACGAAAGTGCTAATCATTAGACATGTCAAGAAAAGTGGCAATCATAATAAGAACAGGCCTCAGCATAAGTATCTACATGCGTCTTATGCATGAAACACTGTGTTTACGTTATACTGCTTTCAGCGGAGTAAGCTACAGTTATACCGTATACGAAAGTATTTCTTCACTGAATAAGCTGTTCACTGGATCAGCGAGATTTGTGATATTTGGCTCTTTTTACATTTATTTCACGATCATTCATGTCTTAGTTAAGCAGAAATACAACCAAAAGCAAACATTAATTTCTCGAAGTTAGGGGGTGTTCATCTTGGTCAGACTGTAGAGCTACTGTGTTGCAACAATACAATCAGAGAATAGTAAATAACTCGTGGCGGAAAAAATAATCATGCAGCGAAGGCCATTAAATGTTTGCTGTCAGTCGTCTACATCGATTATATATATTTTTTTAATTCTTATGATTATATCATAATCAGAAATAAGACAGACAATAAATAAGTGGACTACCGATTTGAAAACAACTACGTCTTTATCCAGTATATTTAGAGAAATGGTCCTCCAGTTTTATCCAGTTACTGTCGTTTCGCCACTTATGTGGAAAAAAGTTCGATAATCGAAACTGAATTTTTAACATGGCTTCATTCTTACAAACACAAAGTTACGTACACGTATGTTATCATGTTTTCTTAGTTTGCTGTGGGTGACGTTAATGAGATTTATATGAAGTTTCTCACCTTCATCAGTCTTTCACCCTGCATTCAACACGAAACATTTTCTCGGAGACAGTTACTGTCGTTCCGCCACTTATGAAGAAAAAAGTTTGATAATCGAAACTGTATTTGAACATGGTTTCATTCTTGCTAACACATGGTTACGTACACGTATGTTACCATGTTTTGTTAGTTTGCTATGGTTGACGTTAACCCGATTTATATGAAATTTCTCACCCTCGTCAATCTTTCACCCTGCATTCAGCACGAAACATTTTCTCGGAGACGTACATGATATTGCGTTGTACTTATCGTTCCACGCCCTGCGCGTCTCTACATATTCGGAATAGCCACAACTGAGACAAAGTATCTCATGTTTCGGAATAACGTATTCTTTATGCATAAACAGAAATGCCGACGAGGTGGATTACGAATGGAACTCTATATCAAATGCGCAGTAGTGAATCAACAGCTATTTCGACGGTGTTTGCTTATACGACGTAGGTCCCACAACTCTCCTGCCTGACTACATTCAATGGTACTATTTTTCAACGTAACCACTCTTTATGTCAATATACTTTTGACACCTCTATGCCTTTCAAGAAATAATCTTATACTGTGTCGGCAAAATGTCCCATTACAGCAGCTTTCACTTTATCATCATCAAATTTCTTCTTTGAAGAAATGGCTCAAATGGCTCTGAGCACTATGGGACTTAACATCTGAGGCCATCAGTCCGCTAGAACGTAGAACTACTTAAACCTAACTAACGTAAAGACATCACACACATCCATGCCCGAGACAAGATTTAACCTACGACCGAAGCGGTCGCGCGATTCCAGACTGAAGAGCCTAGAACCGCTCGGCCACAACAGATGGCCTTCTTCGAAGAACTTTCTTTAGTTTGGAGAAGAGGAGTAGTCATTGTTGGCTAGATCTGGACTACAGGTGGGTAGTCAGTCTCGTAGAAGCCACATTCCTTTACTGCAGCCTTCGCAACTGCCCCTGTGCGCACTGGCGCAGTGCCGTGGAGAAGACGAATACCATGTCACAACCATCATCACCCCTGTGGTATGACGGACTCGCGTTATTTGTGCAGAAGTGAAGTATAGTACTGTGCGTACACAGCGGTATCCCGTTCTTTGAAATGAACTAAAAGAATTCCTCTGGAATCACAGAAGATTGTTCCATGACCTTCTTTGTGGACTGAGTAGCCTTCACCTTTCTTTGAGGAGCATCATCAGGTTTATGCCATTCAAGAGATTCTCTTTTGGACATAGGATCGTAATAAAGAACCACAGATTCATCCCCTGTAACATACATTCCAGAACTTCTTTCTGGTTGCCACGGCACAGCTCCAAAAACTCGGTACGCGAGTCACGCACTGTTCCTTCTGCACTGCAAAGAGTAGTCTGGGCACCTGACTTGCACTAACCTTTCTCATGTGCAAATGACCATGCATGGCCCGGAAAACACTTGTTTTAGATAACTCTAACCTTGCTGCAATTTTCTTAACTTTCAACCGCCTGTCGCTCAGAACTTCGCTTTCAGAAATAGCTATAGTTTTCTCAGTCACCATCTCAGCTGGCCGACCAACAGGTGGTCATCAGCAACCTTTTTTTTTATTATATGTCGACTCCCCCCCCTTCCCCCAGAGGGAGGGGGCAGTATGGCAGCAGTGTAATACGCCGCTCTGCAGCCTACAGATAAAGTTAAAAACATAATGAGGAGACATAACAATAAAAAGAGGTGATAAAACGGTGACTGTGTAAAACTGGTACCATACATGGTGAAAAAGTTGTGAAGAAAACATAAAAAACAAAGAGGTCAGTGATGCTGATTAAAAGCACTTAGGAAATAGACAGGCACAATTAAAAAACACGGCGACGGTCTGGTTCTGTTCGCAGCACTTTCAAAAGGGTACGCACAACACTGAACACTCACGGAAAACACTATAGAGTACAAAGGCATGGGGGGGGGGGGGGGGGGGAGGGGCGGACCTGCACAGATGGGGTCAGCAACGCTCTCTCTGCCTAGACGAAACTGTTTAGACCATTCCTTCACTGTGAAGTATGAAGGGGAAGCATAAGCATAAAAGCATCCAAATGGACTCTGATTTCAGCCAGTGGAAACTCGAGGAACTTTATCCCTGCACGGTACTCGCTTTTATCCATGGCAGCACCGCAGCAAGCAACGCCTTACTGAAAGGAGTGTCACCATACGACTGAGGCTAGCAGTGGGCTTAAGTTTTGTGCGAGCATCTACTGGCAGATGTCGCTAGCTCCCCTTCGCGCTCGTATTCAAGGCCAGGCCGGAAACTAATGGAACCTAATTCTAGGTGGCCTTCGATACTTGTATTATCTGTAACTGCCAACAGAGTACACTATTACATACACGTAAGACGGTTCTTCTTTAAAATACTTTGAGCAGCACATGAGCCCATTATAACCCTGAAAATTAATTTTAAATGTGCATGGCAAATACAAGGTGTACAACTTTGCTTCCGCCATTTTTCCCCAATATTTGAGGCTTTAATGAAACAAATTGGTTACACATGTACCAGTCAAAGTATTTTCCATCGATGTCCACTACTTTCTCCCATCTTTTGCGCAGTGTACGAATCCCGCATCGATAAAATTGTGCATATTTTGAATCGACCCACGAATCGATCCAACTTGTGATTTCTTCATGAGATCGGAAGTGTTGGTCAGCCAGGCCATGCACCATTGATCTAAACAGGTGATAGTCAGAGAGAGCAATGTCTGCCGAACACGGTGGGTGGGGTAGGACTTCCCATTTTAACGTTTCCAAGTACGTTTTTAACCTCTTTTGCAACGTGGGGTCGATCGGTGTCGTGCTGCAAAATCACTTTATCGTGCCTCTCGCTGTATTGCGGCCGTCTGTCTTTTAATGCTCTGCTCAAACGCATTAACTGCGTTTGATAACGAGCACCTGTGATTGTTTCACTTGGTTCTAACACCTCATAGTACACGACGCCGAGCTGGTCCCACCAAATGCAGAGAATGGTCTTCGAGCCGTGAATATTCGGTTTGGCCGTCGACGTAGAAGCATTGCCGGGATATCCCATTGATTTGCGTTTAGGGTTATCATAATGAACCCATTTTTCGTCTCCGGTCACAATACGATGCAGAAATTCATTCCGTTTTTGCCTCTGAAGCAACTGTTCACAAACACACAAACGCCATTCAACGTCTCTCGGTTTCAGCTCACACGGGACCCACGTTCCTTCTTTCTGAATCATGCCCATAGCCTTGAGACGTTTTGAAATGGCTTACTGTGTCACTCCCACTAATCGTGCCAATTCTTCTCGAGTTTGACGCGAGTCTTCACTCAGCAATGTCTCCAATTCTGCATCCTCGAAAACATTCTCTCTTCCACCACTATGCCGGTCTACGACATTAAAACCCACCGTTCTTGAAGCGTTGAAACCACTCACAACACGTTCTTTCGCTAATACCGTCCTTACCATAAGTACTTGAGAGCATTCGATGATACTCAACCGCTGTTTTCTTCATACTGAAACAAAACAGTAACACCTCCGCAAATGACGAGAATTAGGCTCGTAAACTGACATTTTCAATCAAGAACGACTTTATGATGCAGACACAAATCGACTAATGTTTGAATGAGGTTATGTTGACCGTGGTCCAAGCCAACTGCCTGGCGTCTGCGATCGCTAAGCTTAGCAGACGTTACTCAGTCCAACTCTGCATAAAACCGTAGGAGTGACAGGTCTGACTCAGACGCCGTCTTTTAGTTTACCAGTTCCGAACGCATCGAGACTGGGATGACAGGGGCGCTGTTGCATGGATCCGGATGGTGAAGGAAATGGTGGAGCAAGAGCGGTTGATCTTGACCATCCAAAGTAGACGGTGATGACGTTAAAAAGAAAGGAAACAGAAATAAATACTGAAACACTATCTAATTCAACACGCATAAATGATTTTGGTGATTGTCCGAGTGTTGGGCATTTAAAAGGTATTAAATGATCCTTGCCCGACTTGGTCCTGCCGATAGCCCACAGATATCCACACGTGTAAGGCAGGCATGACCCTAGGGAGAAACAAGCACTTTCCTTCTCGTGGTGTATACGTTCATCACAAATAGTGCTGCCCTGTTTGGGGTAAAATTGTACACTTTGATTTGAAACTTTGAGTCGGATAATGTAATAATTACTTAAACGGAATATTGGATGTCCATTATTTTCTGCCAACCACTGTGAAAACTTTCCGAGGCAAATTATCTCATTCAAAGTGCTTTATCAGTATTACTGGATACTACAATATCGATATCTCATTCGCACGGTTTGTCATATGAGCGATTCGATATATTGTATTATCAGTGAACGACGCTAGTATTCGGTGTCATTTTCCGGATTGCTTCTGAATTTTTGCTTGCATTCAGAATATACAACATTAATTTCTGTTTTCAATTCCTCTACAGTATTCACTTAAAACTTCCGGGCTGATAGGCCGTGGTCGAAGTATAAAACTCTCCCCTGACGTTTCGTTTTCGACTACGGGAGACATCCTCCGAGATACAGCGGCGAACTGATAAGAGAATTCGAGGAAGCGCTGATTATATAGGCTGTACAGAGGGCGCCACTGTCGATCACGTGGCGTCGGCTATGGGATTGTCTCTGGTAATGCCAACATTCTCGATTGAAAGTAATCGATCGTCACGCTTGCGGTGCAACGCTGACATCCAAGCTGTACCTCCGAGGATGTCTCCCGTAGTCGGAGACGAAACGTCAGGGGAGAGTTTTGTACTTCGACCACGACCTATCAGCCCGGAAGTTTTAAGTGAAGACAGTACTGGCCGTGAAAGCTTACATTGTATGATCCCCTACAGTAGTTCGTGTATTTCCAAGTAATTATGTAATTATTCTATCTGCTTCCTTCCGGTCGTTACTGAGAACGTCAAGGATTCCTGTGATGTTTTCCCTCGCCAAGGTCATATCTACAGACTTGTTAGATAATTGGACATGAACTACTGGTTCCAAAACTGCTGGGCACTTGGTTATTGTTTGTAAAGCTAAGATCAACACTGGTTTGGCTGAATGTAACTGATACACAGATACTCTCGTTGCATAATATCCATCTGTAGAATTTTTTTTTCCAGCTCCCACGATGTTGAGAAAATAGTCTGATGGTTTCATATTTCTCAGGCCATCTCGTCTTATACATTCGTGATAAATTCGAATCATATTTACAGCGTGTAGTCGATTCTCTAAAAATGTTTATAGTGTCTTTTACAATGGCAACAATATTCCTAATTTTCGGCACTGTGTTTGTATCGTAACCCATTTTGTAAAGCCTCGTCGCCAATTTTGTAAAGACCTCGTCGCTACTGCTGTGGAGATCGAGCTTGTGAGTTGGTGAAACGGCTTCTGGTGCAATACAACGCTAAGACAATTTCTCCCTGCCACTATTACACAGCTATGCGCCAGGGCCAGGTAGCAGGATACGTTCTACAACACCCTAACAAATTAGTAACGAAGTGACACAAATGAGTTGAAAAGGTTGATTTATCTTTGTGACTTGTTGAACAATGAAGTCTGCAACACTGCTTGTAATATAACACAAGAAGACCCTCAATGGCTAAATGCAAATAATTGTAGGTAATCTTCACAGTACATAGCAAATGCAATTATAACAACAGTCTTGGTTCAAATGGCTCTGAGCACTATGGGACTTAACATCTGAGGTCATCAGTCCCCTAGAACTTGGAACTACTTAAACCTAAGGATTCGAACCTGCGACCATAGCAGTCGCGCGGTTCCAGACTGAAGCACCTAGAACCGCATGGCCACCGCGGCCGGCAACAACACTCTGTTTGCGAAGAGTTCACTAAACGACGTTCCCTGACTAAGTCACGACTGGACGATGATCTATTACCAACTGGGCGAGAGCTGCTCTTTTGTCTTTCGATTAGCCTTCCATCCGTTGCCGTCCGGTCATTGGCGGATTGTACTCGGCCGGCAAGTGGCCGAGGCGAAGTCGATATCTTTATCTTCAGCGTCGCAAGAGGCGAGTCCCTACGGCACCGGCACGGCTCGCATCAATGCGCCTGTGGTGATTTTGCCCTGACTGTGTCTTGTTCAGACGACACAGCAAACCACAAGATTGAGTTTGTGGCTTGACCGAAGAAAGTGTGAGGATCGATAATGTTCTGTCTTAAAATGGTTTGTACACCGCTCTCTCTGCCCGCCATTGTAGAACATCCATCGAAGCAAAATCCTACACAGTCTCCAGCGTTGCACAGTTAATGTTCCCCCATGGTGGACGCCACAGGTTCCTTGAAATGAGGCTGGATTCCCAGTTCAAAGTGTGCCTCGTATCGAATCGCGACCAGCACAAAAAGTCTTGCACCATTCCACAACGGCACATTCTCCATTCTCTGGTGGATGTTTACTGGTGTTCGTCCTTCAGCAGTCACGAACAGAATAACAAAAGGTTGGTGCTTTTGGACACATTGGGTAATAAGGTCGTCGTATTTCAGGTTTCCTCATTAACAACACGAGTGTCGGGAAGAAACGAATGTCACACTAACCCCTTACCAACATGTTGGTGCTTGTATACTCTCATCCGAGTCGCGCCATGTTGCATATACGCTGCAGCAGCTCCTCAAACGGAAACTTTCTAAGCGACCCTTACACTACAAGACTATCCGGACATCTGGCTGAAAATGACTTACAAGTTTGTGGCGCCCTCCATCGGTAATGCTGGAATTCAGTATGGTGTTGGCCCACCCTTAGCCTTGATGACAGCTTCCACTCTCACAAGCATACCTTCAATCAGGTGCTGGAAGGCTTCTTGGGGAATGGCAACCCATTTTTCACGGAGTGCTGCACTGAGGAAAGGTATCAATGTTGGTCGGTAAGACCTGGTACGAAGTTGGCGTTCCAAAACATCCCAAAGCTATTCTATAGAATTCATGTGAGGACTCTGTGCAGGCCGGTTCATTACAGGGATGTTATTGCTGTGTAACCACTCCGCCACACGCCGTACATTATGAACAGGTGCTCGATGGTGTTGAAAGATGCAATCGCTATTCCCAAATTGCTCTTCAACAGTGGGAAGCAAGAAGCTGCTTAAAACATCAATATAGGCCTGTGCTGTTGTAGTGCCACGCAAAACAACAAGGGGTGCTAGCCCCCTCCATGAAACACACGACCATACCATAACACCACCACATTCAAATTTTAACGTTGCACTACACACGCTGGCAGATCAAGTTCACTGGGCATTCGCCATACCCACACCCTGCCTTCGGATCGCCACATTGTGTAGTGTGATTCGTCACTCCACACAACGTTTTTCCACTGTTCAATCGTCCAATGTTTACGCTCCTTACACCAAGCGAGACTACGATTGGCATTTACCGGCGTGATGTGTGACTTATGAGCAGCCGCTCGACCACGAAATGCAAGTTTTCTCACCTCCCACCCAACTGTCATAGTACTTGCAGTGAATCCTGATGCAGTTTGAAATTTCTGTGTGACGGTCTGGATAGATGTCAGCCTGTAACACATTACGACCCTCTTCAACTGTCGGCGGTCTCTGTTAGTCAATAGACGAGGTCGGCCTGTACGATTTTGTGCTGTACTTGTCCCTCCACGTTTCCACTTCACTATCACATCGGAAACAGTGGATCTGTGGATGTTTAGTATTGTGGAAATCTCGCATACAGACGTATGACACATGTTACACCCATACATCTGACTGCGATCAAAGTTCGTGAGTTCCGCTTTCTTATTCTCTCACAATGTCTAATGACTACTGAGGTGGCTGATGTGGAGTACCTGGCAGTAGGTGGCACCACTTTGCCCCTAACATGAAAAAGTATGTTTTTGGGGATGTCAGGATACTATTAAAAACATTCGTGGTAAGGTCTTATCGGACCAAACTACTTAGGCCATCGGTCCCTAAGACTACATATTACTTAAACTAACTTACGCTATGGACAACACACATACCAATGCCCGAGTGCGGACTCGAACCACCGACGGGGGGAGCCGCACGGACCGTGACAATGCGCGCAGACATCGCGCAGGATTCTTTTGATCACATAGCGTGTATAATAATTTTCCGCGTAATAACAATGGCTATGCCACTGATAACAGTGCCTCTAAATCAGAGTTATTAAACACGGTTTTCAGAAACTCGTTCACCAAATGGGGCGAAGTAAATCTTCCAGAATTCGAATCCAGAACAGCTGCCAACATGAGTTTCTTAGAAGTATATATCATCAGTGTAGTGAAGCATCTTAAATCACTTAATAAACGCAAGGTATCCGGTCCAAATTGCATACCAGTCGGATTCCTTTCAGCAACAGTTCTGCATCTAACAATGATACACAAGCGCTCGCTCATTGAAAAATCTGTACCTAATGACTGGAAAGTCGTACAATTCGCATCGAGAAAGGAAACATGAGTAATCCGTTGAATAACAGACCCCTATCACTAACGTCCATTTGCAGTAGGTTTTTGGAACGTACTCTGTGTTCAAACCTAATGAATTATGTCGAAGATAACGATTTACTGACTAATAGCACGGATTCAATAAACATCATTCTTGTGAAACACAACTAGCTCTCTGTTCTCATGAAGTAATGAGTGCTGTCGACAGGGGTTGTTAAACTGATTCCGTATTTTTATATTTCCAGAAGGCTTTCGGCACCGTTCCTCACAAGTGTCTTCTAATCAACTCGCGTGCCTATGAAGTATCGTGTCAGTTGTGCGGCTGGATTCGTGTGTTCCTGTTGGGCAAGTCACAGTTCATAGTAACTGATGTAAAATCATCTAGTAAAATAGAAGTAATGTACGGTATTTCCCAAGGAAGTGTTTAGGCCCTCCTAGATTGTTTGCAGAAAATACTGACATTTACCGTCTTGTAAGTCAAAAGATGACCAAAAGGAATTCGATAAAATATCTGTATGGTGCAAAAAGTGGCAGTTGAGCCTGAATGAAGAGAAGTGTGAAGTTATTCACAAGAGTACTAAAAGAAATCCGCTAAATTTCGGTTACGCTATGAATCACACGAATCTAAAGGCTGTAAACTCAACTAAATTCTTGGGGATTACAGTTACGAATAACTTCAGTTGGAATGGTCATATAGATAATGCAGTGGGTAAAGCAAACTGAAGACTGCGATTTATTGGTAGAGAATGTAGAAAATGCGACAGGTCGACTAAAGAGACTGCGTACACCTTGCTTGTGCGCCCTCTTCTGGAGTATTGATGTGCGGTGTGTGATCCGCATCAGGTGGGACTGACGCAGGACATCGAAAACGTTCAAATAAGGGCAGCTCGTTTTTTATTGTTGCGAAATAGGGGAGAGAGTGCAGCGCACATGATGCCCGAATTAGGGTGACAGTCATTTAAAGGCGCTTTCCGTTGCGGTAGAATCTTCTCGTGAAATTTCGATCACCAACATTCTCCTCCGAATGCGAAAATATTTTGTTGGCACCCACCCACATAGCGAGAAATCATAATCATGATCAGAGCTCGCACAGTGCTCGTGTTTCCTGAGAGCTGTTAGAGAGTGGAACCGTACAGAAATAGCTCGAAGGTGGTTCGATGAACCCTCTGCTACGAGCTTAATTGTGAAGTGCAGAGTAATCATGTAGATGTAGTTGGAGACAAGTGGGATGTTTCTCGTTCTTGTTGATGTCGGCTAACCGCAATAGAGCACATACTCTGAGACAAGAAATCAATGTGAGCTCGTAGCAGACCGTTCACTATGTTATCATTAAAACTTGTTGAGGTACGACTGGACAAACAAATGTCGGTTATGAATAATGTGGTATGCTGAGTTTTCTATTTTGTCTTTGACACGTATCCTAGTTCCTGGTAACACCTCTTTCCGTGAGACTACTTTTAAAATCCACATACTCAATAGGAATAAATCGTTAATAGTCCAGAACCACATGAATCATGTGTAAAGGTTGCTTTTTTATGAAAATAAACAAAGGGTTTTACAAAAGTTTATTTCTTTATCACGCAAGTCTGTAACAAACAAAGGAAAAGTAAAATTTGACAGCTCTTTTGCGTACATGTTTAGCTATCGGTGTAACGAACTGTCAGCTAAAAATTTAAAGTTACGTCACTGAGACAAGCAAAAACGAATTTCGCATCTTTGGTCTTTATAAATAGCTGGTCTTTATAAATGGATGGAAGAATTTGGCCATAATTTCTGTAAACATACAGGTCGACGGAGGGCTACTGCAATCGACGTTGCTATTTACAAAACAGTACATTACTCGAATTCATATATTATATTTTGAGCTCATGTCAAAAATCTGTACGACTGATACGTAGCTTTTAGTCATGTTCGCTACGAGATTGTTTTTCCCGCCACGTATATTTACTCTTTGATTGTTTTCCCGCCACGTATTAATTACTCTCTCTTTCCCCGCAAGGAATAACTGCTCTTTGAATGGTGTATGTATACAAGTGGCTGTCACTTCGCAAGACTTGCCTCTTTTGCTCCACCTTCGACAGTTACATACAAGGCGAATTAGAAACTTCCAGTATTCTATAAAGGACTTCTGTAACAGAAGATTTTATTTTCTGTTTCCACCGTCCAGCAGAAATCTACTCGGCATGAAGGTAAGAGATACTCCTCTTTTGTAGCCCAGGATGAGACTGACGTATTATCATTAGCGGCTGTGCTTACAGGTACTTGCAAAAATTTCTCATGTTTCTGTTCTTCGAGGGTGTTAAGTCTGTTGCATTTGTATTAGACATTTTTTATATGAAAAAATTATTGTACGAACTGTCGATTGAAAGTAATCGATCGTCACGCTCGCGGTGCAACGCTCACATCCAAACTGTACGTCCGAGGATGCCTCCCGTAGTCGGAGACGAAACGTCAGGGGAGAGTTTTATACTTCGACCACCGTTTCACCACAGGCCAGGGAGGGGGGGTGCGGAGCACGACACATTTTCTTTCTTTGGTAAGCATTTTTTTCTGTTTTATACTTTTGGAATTTTGGTTTTTCATGTTGATTTTAAAATGACCTTTTTTATGTTTGAAAAGTACTAACTCGTTTTTTCCTCACAGCACGTCAACTAGTGTGTGGTTGCAACATTACGATCCCATTGAGTACATTTATGGAGAAAGGGACATCAGCTGCACCACAGGGCGGGAGGAGGGTGTGTAGCACGATACATTTTCTTTCTATGGTAAGCATTTTTTTGTGTTTTATTCTTTTGGAATTTTGGTTTTTCATGTTGATTTTAAAATGACCTTTTTCATGTCTGATATGTACTAACTCGTTAGTTGCTCACAGCAGGTCAACTTGTGTGAGGTTGCAACATTACGGTCCCATTCAGTACATTTATGGAGAAAGGGACATCAGTTGCACCACAGGGCGGGAGGAGGGTGTGTAGCCCATTACATTTTCTTTCTTTGGTATGCATTTTTTTGTGTTTTATACTTTAGGAATTTTAGTTTTTCATGTTGATTTTAAAAGGACCTTTTTCATGTTTGAAATGTACCAACTCCTTTTTTCCTCACAGCAGGCATATTTGTGTGTGTGGTTGCAACATTACAATCCCATTGAGTACATTTTTGGTGAAAGGGACATCTGTTTCACCACAGGGCAGGGAGGAGAGTGCAGGATACAATACATTTTCTTTCTTTGGTAAGCATTTTTCTCTGTTTCATACTTTTGAAATTTTAGTTTTTCATGTTGATTTTAAAATGAACTTTTTCATGTTTGAAATGTACTAACTCGATTTTTCCTCACAGCAGTCAACTTGTCTGGGTGTTTGCAACATTACGCTCCCATTGAGTACATTTTTGGAGAAAGGGACATCTGTTGCACAACAGGGCAGGCAGGAGGGTACGGAGCACGATACATTTTCTTTCTTTGGTAAGCATATATTCTGTTTTTAACTTTTGGAATTTTGGTTCTTCATGTTGATTTTAAAATGACCTTTTTCATGTTTGAAATGTACTAACTCGTTTTTTCCTCACAGCACGTCAACTTGTGTGTGGTTGCAACATTACGATCCCTTTGAGTACATTTTTGGAGAAAGGGACATCTGTTGCACCTCAGGGCGGGAGGAGGGTGTGTAGCCCATTACATTTTCTTTCATTGGTAAGCATTTTTTTCTGTTTTATACTTTTGGAATTTTGGTTTTTCATGTTGATTTTAAAATGACCTTTTTCATGTTTGAAATGTGCTAACTCGTTTTTTCCTCACAGCAGGTCTACTTGTGAGTGTGGCTGCAACATTACGCTCCCTTTGAGTACATTTTCGGAGAAAGGGGCATCTGTTGCACAACAGGGTTGGCAGGAGGGTGCGGAGCACGATACATTTCCTTTCTTTGGTAAGCATTTTTTTCTGTCTTATACATTAGGAACTTTGGTTTTTCATGTTGATTTTAAAATGAACTTCTACACGTTTGAAATGTACTAACTCGTTTTTTCCTCACAGCTGGTCAACATGTGTGTGTGGTTGGAACATTACACTCCCACTGAGTACACTTTTGGAGAAAGGGACATCTGTTGCACCACAGGGCAGGGAGGAGTATGCGGAGCACAATAAATTTTTTCTTTGGTAAGCATTTTTTCTCTGTTTCATACTTTTGGAATTTAGGATTTTCATTTTGATTTTAAAATGACCTTTTTCATGTTTGAAATGTACTAATTCGTTTTTACCTCACAGCTGGTTAACTTACGTGTGGTTGCAACATTACGCTCCCATTGTGTACATTTTTGGAGAAAGGAACATCTGTTGCACCACAGAGCGGGAGGTGGGTGCGGAGCACGATACATTTCCATTCTTTGGTAAGGTTTTTCCCTGTTGTTTACTTTTGGAATTTTTGTTTTTCATGTTGATTTTAAAATGATCTTTTCATTTTTGAAATGTACTAACTCGTTTTTTCCTCACAGCAGGTCAACTTGTACGTGGTTGCAACATTACGCTCCCATTGAGTACATTTTTGGAGAAGGGACATCTGGTGCACCACAGCCCGGTAGGAGGGTGCGGAGCACGATGCATTTTCTTTCTTTGGTAAGCATTTTTGTTGTGTTTTATACTTCTGCAATTTTGGTTTTACATGATGATTTTAAAATGACCTTTTCAATGTTTGAAATGTACTAACTCGTTTTTTTTTCGGAGCAAGTCACCTTGTGTGTGTGGTTGCAACATTACGCTACCTTTGAGTACATTTTTGGAGAAGGGAACATCTGTTGCACCACAGAGCGGGAGGTGGGTGCGGAGCACGATACATTTCCATTCTTTGGTAAGGTATTTCCCTGTTGTTTACTTTTGGAATTTTGGTTTTTCATGTTGATTTTAAAATGACCTTTTTCATTTTTGAAATGTACTAACTCGTTTTTTCCTCACAGCAGGTCAACTTGTGTGTGGTTGCAACATTACGCTCCCATTGAGTACATTTTTGGAGAAGGGACATCTGGTGCACCACAGCCCGGTAGGAGGGTGTGGAGCACGATGTATTTTCTTTCTTTGGTAAGCATTTTTGTTGTGTTTTATACTTCTGCAATATTGGTTTTACATGATGATTTTAAAATGACCTTTTTAATGTTTGAAATGTTCTAACTCGTTTTTTTTTCGCAGCAAGTCACCTTGTGTGTGTGGTTGCAACATTACGCTCCCATTGAGTAAATTTTTGGAGAAAGGGACCTCTGTTGCACCACAGGGCGGAGGACGGCGCAAAGCATGATACATTTTCATTCTTTAGTATGAATTTTTTTTGTGTTTTATTCTTTTGGAATTTTGGTTTTTCATGTTGATTTTAAAATGACCTTTTAATTGATCGAAATGTACTGACTCGTCATTTCCTCACAGCAGGTCAACTTGTGTGTAGTTGCAACATCACGGTCCCATTCAGTACATTTATGGAGAAAGGGATATCTATAGCACCCCAGGGCTTGAGGACGGTGTGTAGCACGATACATTTTCTTTCTTTGGTAAGCAATTTTTGTGTTTTGTACTTTTGGAATTTTGGTTTTTCATGTTGATTTTAAAATGACCATTTTCATGTTTGAAATGTACTAACTCGTTATTACGTCACACCAGGTCAACTTGTGTTTGGTTGCAACGTTACGGTCCCATTGAGTACATTTATGGAGAAAGGGACATCTATTGCACCACAGGGCGCGACGAGGGTGTGTAGCACGATACATTTTCTTTCTTTGGTATGCATTTTTTTGTGTTTTATACTTTTGGAATTTCGGTTTTTCATGTTGATTTTAAAATGACCTTTTTCATGTTTGAAATGTACTAACTTGTTATTTCCTCACAGCAGGTCAACTAGTGTGTGGTTTCAACAATCCGATTCCATTGAGTACATTTATGGGGAAAGGGACATCAGTTGCACCACAGGGCGGGAGGAGGGTGTGTAGCACGATACATTTTCTTTCTTTGCTAAGCATTTTTTTGTGTTTTATGCTTTTGGAATTTTGGTTTTTCATGTTGATTTTAAAATGACCTTCTTTATGTTTGAAATGTACTAACTCGTTTCTCCTCACAGCAGGTTGACTTGTGTGGGTGGTTGCAACAATCTGGTCCCATTGAGTACATTTATGGAGGAAGGGACATCAGTTGCACCACAGGGCGGGAGGAGGGTGGGTAGCACGATACATTTTCATACTTTGGTAAGCATTTTTAGTGTTTTATCCATCTGGAATTTTGGTTTCTCATGTTGATTTTAAAATGACCTTTTTCATGTTTGAAATGTACTAACTCGTTTTTTCCTCACAGCAGGTCAACTTGTGTGTGGTTGCAACATTACGCTCCCTTTGAGTACATTTTTGGAGAAAGGGACATCTGTTGCACCTCAGGCCGGGAGGAGGGTGCGGATCACGATACATTGTCTTTCGTTGGTAAGCATTTTTTTGTGTTTTATACTTTTGGAATTTTGGTTTTTCATGTTGTTTTTAAAAAGAGTTTTTTCATGTTTGAAATGTACTAACTCGTTATTTCCTCACAGCAGGTCAACGTGTATGTGGTTGCAACATTACGATCCCTTTAAGTACATTTTTGGAGAAAGGGACATCTGTTGCACCACAGGGCAGGGATGAGGGTGTGAAGCACGATACATTTTCTTTCTTTGGTAAGCATATATTCTGTTTTTAACTTTTGGAGTTTCGGTTCATCATGTTGATTTTAAAATGACCTTTTTCATGTTTGAAATGTACTAACTCGTTTTTTCCTCACAGCATGTCAACTTGTGTGTGGTTGCAACATTACGCTCCCTTTGAGTACATTTTTGGAGAAAGGAACATCTGTTGCACCACAGAGCGGGAGGTGGGTGCGGAGCACGATACATTTCCATTCTTTGGTCAGGTATTTCCCTGTTGTTTACTTTTGGAATTTTGGTTTTTCATGTTGATTTTAAAATGACCTTTTTCATTTTTTAAATGTACTAACTCGTTTTTTCCTCACAGCAGGTCAACTTGTGTGTGGTTGCAACATTACGCTCCCATTGAGTACATTTTTGGAGAAGGGACATCTGGTGCACCACAGCCCGGTAGGAGGGTGTGGAGCACGATGCATTTTCTTTCTTTGGTAAGCATTTTTGTTGTGTTTTATACTTCTGCAATATTGGTTTTACATGATGATTTTAAAATGACCTTTTTAATGTTTGAAATGTACTAACTCGTTTTTTTTTCGCAGCAAGTCACCTTGTGTGTGTGGTTGCAACATTACGCTCCCATTGAGTACATTTTTGGAGAAAGGGACCTCTGTTGCACCACAGGGCGGAGGACGGCGCAAAGCATGATACATTTTCATTCTTAAGTATGAATTTTTTTTGTGTTTTATTCTTTTGGAATTTTGGTTTTTCTTGTTGATTTTAAAATGACCTTTTAATTGATCGAAATGTACTGACTCGTCATTTCCTCACAGCAGGTCAACTTGTGTGTGGTTGCAACATCACGGTCCCATTCAGTACGTTTATGGAGAAAGGGACATCTATAGCACCCCAGGGCTTGAGAACGGTGTGTAGCACGATACATTTTCTTTCTTTGGTAAGCAATTTTTGTGTTTTGAACTTTTGGAATTTTGGTTTTTCATGTTGATTTTAAAATGACTATTTTCATGTTTGAAATGTACTAACTCGTTATTACGTCACATCAGGTCAACTTGTGTTTGGTTGCAACG
The DNA here is from genome assembly GCF_023864345.2 of Schistocerca serialis cubense. Classification (NCBI taxonomy): domain Eukaryota; kingdom Metazoa; phylum Arthropoda; class Insecta; order Orthoptera; family Acrididae; genus Schistocerca; species Schistocerca serialis. The sequence continues at coordinate 67,717,193 of NC_064639.1, read as the reverse complement.
TTACGGTCCCATTGAGTACATTTGTGGAGAAAGGGACATCTATTGCACCACAGGGCGCGACGAGGGTGTGTAGCACGATACATTTTCTTTCTTTGGTATGCATTTTTTTGTGTTTTATACTTTTGGAATTTCGGTTTTTCATGTTGATTTTAAAATGACCTTTTTCATGTTTGAAATGTACTAACTTGTTATTTCCTCACAGCAGGTCAACTAGTGTGTGGTTGCAACAATCCGATTCCATTGAGTACATTTATGGGGAAAGGGACATCAGTTAAACCACAGGGCGGGAGGAGGGTGTGTAGCACGATACATTTTCTTTCTTTGCTAAGCATTTTTTTGTGTTTTATACTTTTGGAATTTTGGTTTTTCATGTTGATTTTAAAATGACCTTCTTTATGTTTGATATGTAGTAACTCGTTTCTCCTCACAGCAGGTTGACTTGTGTGGGTGATTGCAACAATCCGGTCCCATTGAGTACATTTGTGGAGGAAGGGACATCAGTTGCACCACAGGGCGGGAGGAGGGTGTGTAGCACGATACATTTTCATACTTTGGTAAGAATTTTTTGTGTTTTATCCATCTGGAATTTTGGTTTCTCATGTTGATTTTAAAATGACCTTTTTCATTTTGGAAGTGTACTAACTCGTTTTTTCTTCACAACAGGACAGTTTGTGTGTGGTTGCAACATTAGGGTCCCATTGAATACATATTTGGAGAAAGAGGCATAGATTCCACCACAGGGCGGGAGGAGTGTGTGTAGCACGACACATTTTCCTTCTTTGGCAAGTATTTTTTTGTATTTTATTCTATTATTTTATTGTGATTTATACTTTTGGAATTTAGGTTTTTCATGATCATTTTCAAATGACGTGTTTCATGTTTGAAATGTGCTCTCTCGTATTTTCCTCACAGCCGGTCAACTTGTGTGTAGTTGCAACATTAGGGACCCATTGAGTACATATTTGGAGAAAGGGACATTTATTGCACCACAGTGCGGGAGGAGGGTGTGTAGCACGATACATTTTCTTTATTTGGCAAGCATTTTCTTGTATTTTATACTTTTGGAATTTTGGTTTTTCATATTGACTTTAAAATTACTATTTTCATGTTTGAAATGTACTAACTCGTTATTTCCTCACAGCAGGTCAACTTGCGTGTGGTTGCAACAATCCGATCCCATTGAATACGTTTATGAAGAGTGGGACATATATTGCACCACACGGCGTGAGGAGGGTGTGTAGCATGATAAATTCTCTTTTTTTGGTAGGCTTTCTTTGTGTATTATACTTTTGGAGTTTTGGTTTTTCATGTTGATTTTAAAATGAACTTTTTCGTGTTTGAAATATACTAACTCGTAATTTCCTCACAGCAGGTCATCTTGTGTGTGGTTGCAACATTCCAGTCCCATTGGAGAATGGGACATATACTGTACCACAGGGCGGGAGGAGGGTGTGTAGCATGGTACATTTCCTTTCTTTGGTAAGCATTTTTTGTGTTTTATACTTTTTGAATTTTAGTTATTCATGTTGGTTTTAAAATGACCTTTTTCATGTTTGAAATGTACTAACTTGTTTTTTCCTCACTGCGGTTCAACTTGTGTGTCGTTGGAACATTTCAATCAAGTTGAGTACATTTTTGGAGAAAGGGACATACATTGCACCACAGGGCAGGCTGAGGGTGTGTAGCATGATACATTCTCTATCTTTGGTAAGCATTTTTTTTTGTTTTATACATTTTGAATTTAGGTTTTTCATACTGACTTTGAAATGACCTTTTACATGTTTGAAAAGCACTAACTCGTTATTTCCTTACAGCAGGTCAACTTGCGTGTGGTTGCAACAATCCGGTCCCATTGAGTACATTTATGGAGAGTGGGACATATATTGCACCACAGGGCGCGTGGGAGGGTGTGTAGCATGATACATTCCCTTTCTTTGGTAAGCTTTATATTGTGTTTTATACTTTTGGGGTTTTGGTTTTTCATGTTGATTTTAAAATGTCCTTTTTCACGTTTGAAATGTTCTAACTCGTTTCTTCCTTATAGCAGTTCAACTTGTGTGTGGTTGCAACATTACGGTCATATTGAGTACATTTATTGAGAAAGGGACATCTATTGCACCACAGGGAGCAAGGAGGGTGTGTAGCACGATACATTTTCTTTCTTTGGTAAGCATTTTTTTGTGTTTTATACCTTTGGAATTTTGGTTTTTCATGTTGATTTTAAAATGACCTGTTTCATGTTTGAAATGTAGTAACTCGTTTTTTCCTCACATCAGGTCAACTTGTGTGTGGTTGCAACATTATACTCTCATTGAGTACATTTTTGGAGAAGGGTACATCTGTTCCACCACAGGGCGGGGCTAGGGTGCGGAGCACGATACATTTTCTATCTTTGATAAGCATTTCTTTGTGTTTTATACTTTTATTTTTTTGTGTTTTATAGTTTCGGAATTTTGGTTTTTCATATTGATTTTAAAATGACTTTTTCCATGTTTGAAACGTTCTAACTCGTTTTTTCCTTACAGCAGGTCAACTTGTGTGTGGTTGCAACATTACGGTCCCATTGAGTACATTTATGGAGAAAGAGACATCAATTGCACCAGAGGGTGGGAGGAGGGTGTGTAGCACGATACATTTTCTTTCTTTGGTAAGCATTTTTTTGTGTTTTATACTTTTGGAATTTTGGTGTTTCATGTTGATTTTAAAACTACCTTTTTCGTGTTTGAAATGTACTACCTTGTTTTTTCCCCACTGCTGTTCAACTTGTGTGCCGTTGCAACATTTCGATCCCATTGAGTACATTTATGGAGAAAGGGACATATATTGCACCACAGGGCGGGAGTAGGGTGTGTAGCACAATACATTTTCTTACTTTGGCAAGCAATTTTTGTGTTTTATACTTTTGGAATTTTGGTTCTTCATACTGACTTTGAAATGACCTTTTTCATGTTTGAAACGTACTAACTCGTTATTTCCTTACAGCAGGTCAACTTGTGTGTGGTTGCAACAATCTGATCCCATTGAGTAAATTTATGGAGAGTGGGACATATATTGCACCACATGGAGGGAGGAGGGTGTGTAGCATGATACATTCCCTTTCTTTGGTAAGTTTTTTTTGTGTTTTATACTTTAGGAGTTTTGGTTTTTCATGTTTATTTTAAAATGTCCTTTTTCATGTTTGAAATATACTAACTCGTTATTTCCTCACAGCATTTCAACTTGTGTGTGGTTGCATCATGACGGTCCCATTGAGTACATTTACTGAGAAAGGGATATTTTTTGCACCACAGGGCGCAAGGAGGGTGTGTAGCACGATACACTTTCTTTCTTTGGTAAGCATTTTTTTCTGTTTTATACTTTTGGAATTTTGATTTTTCATTTTGATTTTAAAATGACCTTTTTCATGTTTGTAATGTACCAACTCGTCATTTCCTCACATCAGGTCAACTTGTGTGTGGTTGCAACATTACGGTCCCATCGAGTACATTTATGGAGAAAGGGACATCTGATGCACCACAGGGCGGGAGGAGTGTGTGTAGCACGATACATTTCCTTTCTTTGGTAAGCATTTTTTTGTGTTTTATACTTTTGGAATTTAGGTTTTTCATGTTGATTTTAAAATGATCTTTTTCATGTTTGAAATGTACTAACTCGTTTTTTCCTCACAGCAGGTCAACTTGTGTGTGGTTGCAACATTATACTCCCATTGAGTACATTTTTGGAGAAAGAGACATTTATTGCACCACAGGGCGGGAGGAGGGTGTGTAGCACAATACATTTTCTATCTTTGGTAAGCATTTGTTTGTGTTTTATACTTTTATTTTTTTGTGTTTTATACTTCCGGAATTTCGGTTTTTCTTGTTGATTTTAAAATGACCTTTTTCATGTTTGAAATATTCTATCTCGTTTTTCCCATACAGCAGGTCAACTTGTGTGTGGTTGCAACATTTTGGTCCCATTGAGTACATTTATCGAGATAGGGACATCTATTGCAACACCGGGCGCGAGGAGGGTGTGTAGCACGACACATTTTTTTTTTGGTAAGCAATTTTTTGTGTTTTATACTTTTGGAATTTTGGTTTTTCATGTTGATTTTAAAATTGCGCAATTATTGTTTTAAATGTACTAACTCGTCATTTCCTTACAGCAGGTCAATTTGTGTGTGGTTGCAACATTACGGTCCCATTGAGTTCATTTATGGAGAAAGGAACGTCTATTGCACCACAGGGCGCGAGGTGGGTGTGTAGCACGATACATTATCTATCTCTAATAAGTTTTTTTGTGTTTTATACTTTTGGAATTTAGGTTTTTCATGTTGATTTTAAAATGACCTTTTTCATGTTTGAAATATACTAACTCATTATTTCCTCACAGCTGATCAATTTGTGTGTGGTTGCAACATTTCGGTCCCATTGAGTACACTTATGCAGAAAGGGACATATACTGCACCACAGGGCGGGAGGAGGGTGTGTAGCACAATACTTTTTCTATCTTTGGTAAGCATTTGTTTATGTTTTATACTCTAATTTTTTTGTGTTTTATACTTCCGGAATTTTGTTTTTTCATGTTGATTTTAAAATGACCTTTTTCATGTTTGAAATGTTCTAACTCGTTTTTTCCTTACAGCAGGTCAACTTGCGTGTGTTTGCAACAATCCGATCCCATTGAGTACATTTATGGAGAGTGGGACATATATTGCACCACAGGGCGGGAGGAGTGTGTGTAGCATGATACATTGCCTTTCTTAGGTAAGCTTTTTTTGTGTTTTATACTTTTGGAGTTTTGGTTTTTCATGTTGATTTTAAAATGTCCTTTTTCATGTTTGAAATGTTCTAACTCGTTTTTTCCTTACAGCAGGTCGACTTCTGTGTGTTTGCAACATTACGGTCCCATTGAGTACATTTATGGGGAAAGGGACATCTATTGCACCACAGGGTGGGAGGAGGGTGTGTAGCACGACACATTTTCTATCTTTGATAAGCATTTTTTGTGTTTTATACTTTTGGAATTATGGTTTTTCATGTTGATTTGAAAATGACAAATTTCATGTTTGAAATGTACTAACTCGTTATTTCCTTACAGCAGGTCAACTTGCGTGTGGTTGCAACAATCCGATCCCATTTAGTACATTTACGGAGAGTGGGACATACATTGCACCACAGGGCGTTAGGAGGGTGTGTAGCATGATAGTTTCCCCTTCTTTGGTAAGCTTTTTTTGTGTTTTATACTTTTGGAATTCTCGTTTTTCATGTTGATTTTAAAATGTCCTTTTTCATGTTTGAAATGTACTAACTCGTTTTTTCCTCACAGCAGGTCCACTTTTGTGTGGCTGCAACATTACGATAGCATTGAATACACTTCTGGAGAAAGGGACATCTGTTGCACCACAGAATGGGAAGAGGGTGTGTAGCATGATACATTTTCTTTCTTTGGTAAGCATTTTTTTGTGTTTTATACTTTTGGAATTTTGGTGTTTTGTGTTGATTTTAAAACGACCTTTTTCATGTTTGAATCGTTCTAACTCGTTTTTTCGTTACAGCAGGTCAACTTGTGTGTGGTTGCAACATTACGCTCCCATTGAGTACATTTTTGGAGAAAGGGATATCAGTTGCACCACAGTGCGGGAGGAGGGTGCGGAGGATGATACATTTTCTTTCATTGGTAAGGATTTTTTGTGTTTTATACTTTTGGAATTTTGGTTTTGTCATGTTGATTTTAAAATGACCTAATTCACGTTTGAAATGTACTAACTCGTTTTTTCCACACAGCAGGTCAACTTGTTTGCATGGTTGCAACATTACGGTCCCATTGTGTGCATTTATGGAGAAAGGGACATCTGTTGCACCACAGTTCAGGCAGGAGGATGAGGTGAACGTTACATTTTTCTCTTTGGTAAGCATTATTTTCTGTTTCATAATTTGGGAATATTCGTTTATCATGTTGATTTTAAAATGACCTTTAAATGTTTGAAATGTGCTTTACTCGTTTTTTCCTCACAGCAGGTCAACTTTTATGTAGTTGTAACATTACGTTCCAATTGAGTACATATTTGGAGAAAGGGAAATCTGTTGCACCACAGGGCAGGAGGAGGGTGCAGAGCACGATACATTTTCTTTTTTTGGTAAGCATTTCTTTGTGTTTATTCTTTTGGAATTTTAGTTATTCGTCATGATTTTAAAATGACCTTTTTCATGTTTGATGTGTAATAACTCGTTTTTTCCTAATTGCAGGACAACTTGTGTGTTGTTACAACATTACGCTCCCATTGAGTACATTTTTCGAGAAAGGGACATCTGTTGCACTTCAGTGCCTGAGGAGGGTGCCTCAGATGATACATTTTCTTTTTTGGTAAGCATTTTTTTGTGTTTTATACTTTTGTAATTTTGGTTTTTCATGTTGATTTTAAAATGACCTTTTTCATGTTTGAAGTGTACTAACTCGTTTTTTCCTCACAGCAGGTCAACTTGTGTGTGGTTGCCACATTATACTCCCATTGAGTACATTTTTGGAGAAAGGGACATCTGTTGCACCTCAGGGCGGGAGGAGGGTGCGGAGCACGATACTTTTTCTATCTTTGGTAAGCAATACTTTGTGTTTTATACTTTTATTTTTTTGTGTTTTATGATTTTGGAATTTTGGTTTTTCATGTTGATTTTAAAATGACCTTTTTCATGTTTGAAATCTACTAACTCGTTTTTTCTTCGCAGCCGGTAAACTTGTGTGTGGCTGCAACATTACGATCACATTGAGTACATTTATGGAGAAAGGTACATCAGTTGCACCACAGGCCGGAGGAGGGTGCGAAGCACGACACATTTTCTTTCTTTGGTAAGCATTTTTTGTGTTTCATACTTTTGGAATTTAAGTTATTCATGTTGATTTTAAAATGATCTTTTTCTTGTTTGAAATGTGCTAACTCGTTTTTTCCTCATTGCAGTTCAACTTGTGTGTCGTTGCAACATTTCGATCACATTGAGTACATTTATGGAGAAAGGGACATATATTGCACCACAGGCCAGGAGGATAGTGTGTAGCATTATACATTTTCTTTCTTTGATAAGCATTTTTTTTATAAACTTTTGGAATTTTGGTTTTTTATATTGATTTTAAAATGATCTTTTTCATGTTTGAAATGTACTAACTCGTTATTTCCTCCCAGCAGGTAACTTTGCGCGTGGTTGCAACAATCTGATCCCATTGAGTACAATTATGGAGAATTGGACATATATTGCACCACAGGGCGGGAGGAGGGTGTGTAGCAAGATACATTCTCTTTCTTTGGTAAAATTTTTTTTGTGTTTTATACTTTTGGAATTTTGGTTTTTCATGATGATTTTAAAATGACCTATATCATGTTTGAAATGTGCTAACTCGTTATTTCCTCACATCGGGTCAATTTGTGTGAGGTTGCAACGTTACGGTCCCATTGAGTACATTTATGGAGAAAGGGACGTCTGTTGCACCACAGGGCGGGAGAAGGGTGTGTAGCACGATACATTTTCTTTCTTTGGTAAGCATTTCTTTGTGTTTTATACTTTTGGAATTTTGGTTTTTCATGTTGATTTTAAAATGACCTTTATCATGTTTGAAATGTACTAACTCGTTTTTTCCTCACAGCAGGTCAACTTGTGTGTGGTTGCCACATTATACTCCCATTGAATACATTTTTGGAGATAGGGACATCTGTTGCACCTCAGGGCGGGAGGAGGTTGCGGAGCACGATACTTTTTCTATCTTTGGTAAGCAATTCTTTGTGTTTTATACTTTTATTTTTTTGTGTTTTATGATTTTGGAATTTTGGTTTTTCATGTTGATTTTAAAATGACCTTTTTCATGTTTGAAATGTACTAACTCGTTTTTTCCTCACAGCAGGTCAACTTGTGTGTGGTTGCCACATTATACTCCCACTGAGTACATTTTTGGAGAAAGGGACATCTGTTGCACCTCAGGGCGGGAGGAGGGTGCGGAGCACGATACTTTTTCTATCTTTGGTAAGCAATTTTTTGTGTTTTATACTTTTATTTTTTTGTTTTATGATTTTGGAATTTTGGTTTTTCATGTTGATTTTAAAATGACCTTTTTCATGTTTGAAATGTACTAACTCGTTTTTTCCTCACAGCAGGTCAACTTGTGTGTGGTTGCCACATTATACTCCCATTGAGTACATTTTTGGAGAAAGGGACATCTGTTGCACCTCAGGGCGGGAGGAGGGTGCGGAGCACGATACTTTTTCTATCTTTGGTAAGCAATATTTTGTGTTTTATACTTTTATTTTTTTGTGTTTTATGATTTTGGAATTTTGGTTTTTCATGTTGATTTTAAAATGACCTTTTTCATGTTTGAAATGTTCTAACTCGTTTTTTCCTTACAGCAGGTCAACATGTGTGTGGTTGCAACATTACGGATCCATTGAGTACATTCATGGAGAAAGGGACATCAATTGCACCACAGGGCGGGAGGAGGGTGTGTAGCACGATACATTTTCTTTCTTTGGTAAGCATTTTTTTGTGTTTTATACTTTTGAAATTTTGGTGTTTTGTGTTGATTTTAAAACGACCTTCTTCATGTTTGAAACGTTCTAACGCGTTTTACCTTACAGCAGGGTAACTTGTGTGTGGTTGCAACATTACGCTCCCATTGAGTACATATTTGGAGACAGGGACATCTGTTGCACCACAGGCGGGAGGAGGGTGCGAAGTACGATACATTTTCTTTTCTTGGTAAGCTTTTTTTTGTGTTTAAACTTTTCGAGTTTTGGTTTTTCATGTTGAGTTTGAAATGACCTTTTTCATGTTTGAGATGTACTAACTCGTTTTTTCCTCACAACAGGTCAACTTGTGGGTGGTGGCAACATTACGCTCCCGTTGAGTATATTTTTGGAGAAAGGGGGAATACGTTGTACCAGACGGCGGGAGGGGGGTTCGGAGCACGATACATTTTCTTTTTATGGTAAGAATTTTTTGTGTTTTATAGTTTTGGAATTTTGGTTTTTCGTGTTGATTTGATAATGACCTTTTCCAAGTATGCAAAGTACTAACTCGTTTTTTCCTCACAGCAGGGCAGCTTGTGTGTGGTTCCAACATTACGCTCCCATTGAGTACATTTTTGGAGGAAGGGGACATGTTGCACCAGGCAGCGGGAGGTGGGTGCGGAGCACGATACATTTTCTTTCTGTGGTAAGAATTTTTTGTGTTTTATACTTTTGGAATTTTGGTTTTTCGTGTTGATTTTAAAATGACCTCTTGCATGTTTGAAATGTCCTAACATGATTGTTCCTCACAGCAGGTCAACTTGTGTGTGTGGTTGGAACACTACTCTCCCATTGAGTATGTTTTTGATGAAAGGGACATCTGTTGCACCACAGGGCAGGGAGGAGGGTGCGGTGCAAAATACATTTTCATTCTTTGGTAACCATTTTTTTGTGTTTTATACTTTTGGAATTTTGGTTTTTCGTGTTGATTTTAAGATGACCTTTTTCATGTTAGAAATGTACTAACTCGTTCCTTCCTCACAGCAGATCAACTTGTGTGTGGTTGCAACATTACGCTCCCATTGAGTACATTATTGGAGAAAGGGACATACATTGCACTACAGGGTGGGAGTTGGGAGCGGAGCACAATACGTTTTCTTTCTTTGGTAAGCATTTTTTGTGTTTCATACTTTTGGAATTTAAGTTATTCATGTTGATTTTAAAATGATCTTTTTCTTGTTTGAACTGTGCTAACTCGTTTTTTCCTCACTGCAGTTCAACTTGTGTGTCATTGCAACATTTCGATCACATTGAGTACATTTATGGAGAAAGGGACATAAATTACACCACAGGGCGGGAGGAGGGTGTTTAGCATGATACTTTTTCTGTCTTTGGTAAGCTTTTTTTGTGTTTTATACTATTAGAGTTTTGGTTTTTCATGTTGAGTTTGAAATGACCTTTTTCATGTTTGAAAAGTACTAACTCGTTTTTTCCTCACAGCAGGTCAACTTGTGTGTGTGGTTGGAACACTACTCTCCCATTGAGTATGTTTTTGATGAAAGGGACATATATTGCACCACAGGCCAGGAGGATAGTGTGTAGCATTATACATTTTCTTTCTTTGATAAGCATTTTTTTTATACACTTTTGGAATTTTGGTTTTTTATATTGATTTTAAAATGATCTTTTTCATGTTTGAAATGTACTAACTCGTTATTTCCTCCCAGCAGGTAACTTTGCGCGTGGTTGCAACAATCTGATCCCATTGAGTACAATTATGGAGAATTGGACATATATTGCACCACAGGGCGGGAGGAGGGTGTGTAGCAAGATACATTCTCTTTCTTTGGTAAGCATTTTTTTGTGTTTTATACTTTTGGAATTTTGGTTTTTCATGATGATTTTAAAATGACCTATATCATGTTTGAAATGTGCTAACTCGTCATTTCCTCACATCGGGTCAACTTGTGTGAGGTTGCAACATTACGGTCCCATTGAGTACATATATGGAGAAAGGGACGTCTGTTGCACCACAGGGCGGGAGAAGGGTGTGTAGCACGATACATTTTCTTTCTTTGGTAAGCATTTCTTTGTGTTTTATACTTTTGGAATTTTGGTTTTTCATGTTGATTTTAAAATGACCTTTATCATGTTTGAAATGTACTAACTCGTTTTTTCCTCACAGCAGGTCAACTTGTGTGTGGTTGCCACATTATACTCCCATTGAATACATTTTTGGAGAAAGGGACATCTGTTGCACCTCAGGGCGGGAGGAGGTTGCGGAGCACGATACTTTTTCTATCTTTGGTAAGCAATTTTTTGTGTTTTACACTTTTATTTTTTTGTGTTTTATGATTTTGGAATTTTGGTTTTTCATGTTGATTTTAAAATGACCTTTTTCATGTTTCAAATGTACTAACTCGTTTTTTCCTTACAGCAGGTCAACATGTGTGTGGTTGCAACATTACGGACCCATTGAGTACATTCATGGAGAAAGGGACATCAATTGCACCACAGGGCGGGAGGAGGGTGTGTAGCACGATACATTTTCTTTCTTTGGTAAGCATTTTTTTTGTGTTTTATACTTTTGAAATTTTGGTGTTTTGTGTTGATTTTAAAACGACCTTCTTCATGTTTGAAACGTTCTAACGCGTTTTACCTTACAGCAGGGTAACTTGTGTGTGGTTGCAACATTACGCTCCCATTGAGTACATATTTGGAGACAGGGACATCTGTTGCACCACAGGCGGGAGGAGGGTGCGAAGCACGATACATTTTCTTTTCTTGGTAAGCTTTTTTTTGTGTTTAAACTTTTCGAGTTTTGGTTTTTCATGTTGAGTTTGAAATGACCTTTTTCATGTTTGAGATGTACTAACTCGTTTTTTCCTCACAACAGGTCAACTTGTGGGTGGTGGCAACATTACGCTCCCATTGAGTATATTTTTGGAGAAAGGGGGAATACGTTGTACCAGACGGCGGGAGGGGGGTTCGGAGCACGATACATTTTCTTTTTATGGTAAGAATTTTTTGTGTTTTATAGTTTTGGAATTTTGGTTTTTCGTGTTGATTTGATAATGACCTTTTCCAAGTTTGCAAAGTACTAACTCGTTTCTTCCTCACAGCAGGTCAACTTGTGTGTGGTTGCAACATTACGCTCCCATTGAGTACATTATTGGAGAAAGGGACATACATTGCACTACAGGGGGGGAGTTGGGATCGGAGCACAATACATTTTCTTTCTTTGGTAAGCATATTTTGTGTTTCATACTTTTGGAATCTAAGTTATTCATGTTGATTTTAAAATGATCTTTTTCTTGTTTGAAATGTGCTAACTCGTTTTTTCCTCACTGCAGTTCAACTTGTGTGTCGTTGCAACATTTCGATCACATTGAGTACATTTATGGAGAAAGGGACATAAATTACACCACAGGGCGGGAGGAGGGTGTTTAGCATGATACTTTTTCGGTCTTTGGTAAGTTTTTTTTTGTGTTTTATACTATTAGAGTTTTGGTTTTTCATGTTGAGTTTGAAATGACCTTTTTCATGTTTGAAAAGTACTAACTCGTTTTTTCCTCACAGCAGGTCAACTTGTGTGTGTGGTTGGAACACTACTCTCCCATTGAGTATGTTTTTGATGAAAGGGACATCTGTTGCACTACAGGGCAGGGAGGAGGATGCTGTGCACGATACATTTCCTTTCTTTGGTAAGCATCTCTTTGTGTTTTATACTTTTCTAATTTTAGTTATTCATGTTGATTTAAAATGACCTTTTTCCATGTTTGAAATATACTAACTCGTTACTTCCTCACAGCTTGCCTACTTGTGTGTTGTTGCAGCATTACGGACCCATTGAGTACTTTTTTGGAGCTAGGGACATCTGTTGCACCACAGGGCGGGACGAGGATGCGGAGCACGACACGTTTTCATTCTTTGTAAGCATTTTTTTGGGTTTTATACTTTTGGAATTATGGTTCTTCATGTTGATTTTAAAATGACCTTTTTCATGTATAAAAAATACTAACTCGTTATTTCCTCACAGCAGGTCAATTTGTGTGTGGTTGCAACATTATGGTCCCATTGAGTACATATTTGGAGAAAGGGACATATATCGCACCACAGGGCGGGAGAAGGGAGCGGACCACAATACATTACCTTTCTGTGGTAAGCATTTTTTGTGTTTTATACTTTTGGAATTTTAGTTATTCATGTTGATTTTAAAATGATCTTTTTCTTGTTTGAAATGTGCTAACTCGTTTTTTCCTCACTGCAGTTCAACTTGTGTGTCGTTGCAACATTTCGATCACATTGAGTACATTTATGGAGAAAGGACATATATTGCACCACAGGCCGGGAGGAGGGTGTGTAGCATTATACATATTCTTTCTTTGATAAGCATTTTTTTATATACTTTTGGAATTTTGGTTTTTTATATTGATTTTAAAATGATCTTTTTCATGTTTGAAATGTAGTAACTCGTTATATCCTCCCAGCAGGTAACTTTGCGTGTGGTTGCAACAATCCTATCCCATTGAGTACAATTATGGTGAATTGGACATATATTGCACCACAGGGCGGGAGGAGTGTGTGTAGCAAGATACATTCTCTTTCTTTGGTAAGCATTTTTTTGTGTTTTATACTTTTGGAATTTTGGTTTTTCATGATGATTTTAAAATGACCTATATCATGTTTGAAATATACTAACTCGTTATTTCCTCACAGCAGGACAACTTGTGTGTGGTTGCAACATTACAGTCCCATTGAGTACATTTATGGAGACAGGGACATATGTTGCACCACAGGGTGGGAGGACGGCGCGGAGCACAATACATTTTCATTCTTTGGTAAGCATTTTCTTTGTGTTTTATTATTTTGGAATTTATCTTTACATTTTGATTTTAAAATTACCTTTTTCATGTTTGAAGAGTACCAACTCGTTTTTACCTCACAGCTGATTAACTTGTGTGTGGTTGCAACATTACTCTCCCATTGAGTACAGTTATGGAGAAAGGGACATCTGTTGCACCAGAGGGCGGGAGGAGGGTGCGGAGCATGATACATTTTCTATCCTTGGTAAGAATTTTTTGTCTTTTATTCGTTTGGAGTTTTGGTTTTTCTTGGTGATTTTAAAATGACGTTTTTCATGTTTTTAAATGTACTAACTCGTTTTTTCCTCACTGCGAGTCAATTTGGGTGTGTTACAACATTTCGCTCCCATTGAGTACACTTTTGGAGAAAGGGACATCGGTTGCACCACAGGGCGGGAGGACGGCTCGGAGCACGATACATTTTCATTCTTTGGTGAGCATTTTCTTTGTGTTTTATTATTTTGGAATTTTTGTTTGTCATGTTCATTTTAAAATGACCTTCTTCATGTTTGTAGTGTACTAAGTCGTTTCTTCCACACATCAGGTCAACTTGTTTGTGTGGTGGCAACATTACGGCCCCATTGAGTACATTTTTGGAGAAAGTAACATCTGTTGCACCACAGGACGGGAGGATGGCGCTGAGCACGATACATTTTCATTCTTTGATAAGCATTTTACTTGTGTTCTATTCTTCTGGAAATTTTGTTTTTCATGTTGATTTTAAAATGACCTTTTTCATGTTTGATGTGTACTAACTCGTATTTACTTCCCAGCTGGTTAACTTGTGTGTGGTTGCAACATTACTTTCCCTTTGAGTTCATTTTTGGAGAAAGGGACATCTGTTGCACCAGAGGGAAGGAGGGGGGTGTGGAGCACGATACATTTTCTTTCTTTGGTAAGAATTTTTTTGTGTTTTATACTTTTATTTTATTGTGTTTTATACGTTTGGAGTTTTTGTTTGTCTTGTTGATTTTAAAATGACCTTTTTCATGTTTGAAATGTACTAAGTCGTTATTTCCTCAAAGGAGGTAAACTTGTGTGTGGTTGCAACATCACGTTCCCATTGAGTACATTTATGGAGAAAAGGACATCCTTTTCACCACAGTGCAGAAGGAGGGTGCGGAGGACGACACATTTTCTTTCTTTGGTAAGCATTTATCTGTGTTTTATACTTTCGGAATTTTGGTTTTTCATGTTGATTTTAAAACGACGTTTTTCATGTTTGAAATGTACTAACTCGTTTGTTCCTCACTGCAGATCAACTTGTGTGTGGTTGCAACATCACACTCCCATTGAGTAGATTTTTCGAGAAAGGGACACCTGTTGCACAACAGTGCGGGAGGAGGATGCGGAAGACGATACATTTTCGTTCAACGGTAAGCATTATTTGTGTATTATACTTTTGGAATTTTGGTACTTCATGTTGATTTTAAAATGACCTTTTTCGTGTTTGAACTGTACTGACTCGTTTTTCCCTCACAGCAGGTCAACTTGTGTGTGGTTGCAACATCACGCTCCCATTGAGTACATATGTGGAGGAAGGGACATCTGTTGCTCCAGAGGGCCGGATGAAGGTTGGAGGACGATATATTTTCTTTCTTAGGTAAACATATTTTTGTGTTTCATACTTTTGGAATAGTGATTCTTCATGTTGATTCCAAAATGACCTTTTCCTTGTTTGAAATGTACTAACTCGTTTTTTCCTCACAGCAGGTCAACTAGTGAGTGGTTGCAACATTACAGACCCATTGAGTACATTTTTGGAGAAAGGGACATCTGTTGCACCACAGGGCTGGAGGACGCCACGGAGTATGATACATATTCATTCTTTGGTAAGCATTATTTTGTGTTTTATTCTTTTGGAATTTTGGTTTTTCATGTTGAGTTTAAAATGACCTTTTTCATGTTTGAAATGTACTAACTCGTTTTTACCTCACAGCTGGTTAACTTGTGTGTGGTTGCAACATTACGCTCCCATTGAGTACATTTTTGGAGAAAGGGACATCTGTTGCACCACACGGCAGGGAGGAGGGTGCGGAGCGCGATACATATCCCTTCTTTGGTAAGCATTTTTTTGTCGTTTATACTTTTGGAATTTTGGTTTTCATGTTGAGTTTAAAATGACTTTTTCATGTTTGAAATGTACCAACTCAATATTTCCTCACAGCAAGTCATCTTGTGTGTGGTTGCAACATTACAGTCCCATTCAGTACATTTTTGTAGAAAGGGACTGATGTGTCGACAGAAGTGCCGACACAGTGTTATTCTGAGGGGGCCGATAGGCACGCTATCTAACGCAGACGGGCGTGAATTCTGGACAGGATAACTATTGAATGGTAGCAAGAAAAGTACGTAGCTGCTTTATACTTAACTTTAATGACTCCTTGTGATACATCCCTCTTGACTATACAAATGCGACTCGTAAGATACATGCACTGTTACAATTGGCGCCTTGCTAGGTCGTAGCCATGGACTTAGCAGAAGGCTATTCTAACTGATTCTCGGCAAATGAGAGGAAGGCTTCGTCCGTATTGTCGCTAGCAATGTCGTCCGTACAACTGGGGCGAGTGCTCTATCGTATCTCGAGACCTGCCTTGTGGTGGCGCTAGGTCTGCGATCACACAGTGGCGACACGCGGGTCCGACATGTACTAAATGGACCGCGGCCAATTTAAGCTACCACCTAGCAAGTGTGGTGTCTGGCGGTGACACCACATTCCTCCCCCGTAAATCGGCGAACGGTCGTGGGATAAGGCTTCCGCCCGCCGTGGGGAGGACCCCAAGTTGACGTATGCGATGAGGTGGGGAGCCTAACAACAGGCGAGGCTGTGCCACCCGCACCCGGCCATTCGGTCCGAGGAGATTTAGGAAACGCCTGAAAACCTAGTCCAGGGTGCACGTCAACATGCGGTGTATGCGCCCGTAATGAGACAGGAGGGGCCGAAGGGTCGACCTCCATTGCGTCGGGGCACCCGACGCGCGAAGACGCCATGTGGTCCGGAGCGGGCAAGAGGTCCATGGCGGAAGACAGCTGGTCACGGGAAGCGAGCGGCGGCGCGTGACCCCGGGAGGCGCGTGGCGGCTGCAGCGAAGCGTCGAATGCGGGCGGCGCCGGCGGAAGAACTGGCGGCGGCGGCGGCGGCGGCGGCTGCGGCTGCGGCTTCAAAATGGAAGGCATCGTCGGTAACACCTGGGGATGAGGCGAGCCAGTAGATGGGTCCCCAGGGCGCTGACCAGACGGCACCGTCGCTGAAAGCAGACGGGGAGCGGCAGAACCCGTGCGACGACAGAGGCGCAGCTGATTGAGATGCCGACGCACCTCACCAGAGGCCCCCAAAACCAAATACATCGTGCGGCCGAGGCAGCGAAGAATGCGCCCTGCGAGCCAACGCCGTGAACCTCGATAGTTGCGATAAAATACAACGTCGCCTGGAGCAAAAGCAGGAGTCTGCCGCTGCACAGGAACCTGATGCGGCGGATGCAGCAAAGACATCAAGGTGCGATGAGGACGACCGTGGAGCAACTCAGCCGGCGAGCGACCATCTCGGGGCTGAGAGCGATACGAAGACAAAAAGAGCAACAATGCGTCCTCCCGAGAATGCGACTCTTTCAATTTCAACATCTGTGACTTGAAAGTCCAGACCAATCGTTCAGCGGCACCGTTTGACTGAGGCGAAAACGGCGCGGATGTCAGATGTTGAATACCATTGGCCTGGCAGAAGGACTGAAATTCTGCGGACATGAATTGTGGGCCATTGTCGGAAACAATAGTCTGCGGAAGACCTTCAATGCAAAAGATAGCAGACAACGCTTGGATGGTGGCGGAGGACGTCGTGGAAGACATCCGGACAACAAAAGGAAAATTACTGAAGGCATCTACCAGAACCAACCATCGAGCATTCCAGAATGGACCAGCAAAATCAATGTGCAAGCGTTGCCAGGGGGAAGTGGCTTTTGGCCATGCAAAGACTTTCCGCGGCGGTGCGGATTGTTGTTCGGCACACGCCATGCAAGAAGAACACATATTCGTAATCGCAGCATCGATTCCGAACCAAGTACAGTGCTGACGAGCAAGTTGTTTCGTTCGCACGATACCCCAATGTCCTTGGTGAAGAAGCCGTAAGACAGAGGACTGTAACGAACGTGGGACCACGACTCTGGACTGATCATTATCAGAACGCAACAACAAAACACCACGTCGAACAAAAAGTCTCACCCTGTGAGCAAAAAATCTGCGAACCAACGGATCCTCGATCCGAGACTTTGACAAAGGCCATTGCGTAGCAACAAAACGCAAAACGGTAGCAAGGACAGGGTCAGCAGCTGTGGCTGTAGCTACACGACGAAAATCAATCGGAAACGATTCGACCACTTCATCGGTTTCCGAATCAATGAACAGGCAAGCAAGTTCGGAAGAATCGAATGCTTTATCCTCAGCAACAGGCAAACGGGACAACGCATCGGCGTTTCCGTGCTTAGCAGTGGACCGATACAAGATATCGTAGCGGTACTGCGAGAGGAAAATAGACCAGCGAATGAATTTCTGCGCTGTACGTGGAGGTACAGGCTTGGTCGGATGAAAAAGCGATGTTAAAGGTTTGTGGTCTGTGATGATGGTGAAGTGACGACCATACAAGAAATCATGGAACTTAGTAACACCAAACACGAGAGCCAAAGCTTCTTTCTCTATCTGTGAATAATTTCTTTGCGCAGACGAGAGCAATTTGGACGCAAAGGCAATAGGGCGATCATGGGAGCCAACTTTGTGCGCAAGCACAGCACCGATCCCGAAATCCGATGCATCTACCAACAACAAAAGGGGTTTCTGGGGATCGAAAGGCGTGAGGCAAGTATCAGAAATCAACGCCGAGTTCAACTGGCGAACAGCGCGTTCGCATTCCGTCGTCCAGAGAAACGGAACACCTGTACGGCGCAAGCGATTGAGCGGAGCTGAAAGGGAAGAGGCATTGCGCACATTCACTCACACCTTGTGATTCGAAATCGTGGAATGTTCTTGCGACCTCATGACGCAATGCGCGAGGAACATTGCGCGCTCTGAAAAATTTCTGTTGCGCGTTTACTTTCAGTTCCAAATGTGCTTCATAGTTTTGAGCGCAACCTAAGGCCGGTGCAAAAATGTCGGCAAATTCGTCACACAGACGAGAAACACTGTCTGAAGGCACAGTTTGATTCACCGATAGGACCTGATTTACTATAGACATGTTAAACAACTGAAATAAATCTAAACCAAACAAGTTCACTGCAGTAGAAGAACGAAGAACGTAAAATGACACAAGTTATGTGTGTCCCTTGTATGTGGCAAGAAGGCTGCACAGTCCGAACACAGTGGCGACACGTGGGTCCGACATGTACTAAATGGACCGCGGCCGATTTAAGCTACCACCTAGCAAGTGTGGTGTCTGGCGGTGACACCACAGGGACATCTGTTGCACCACAGGGCGGGAGGAGATTGCGGAGCACGTTACACTTTCTTTCTTCGGTAAGCATTTTTTTGTGTTTCATACTTTTGGAAATTTGGTTTTTCATGATGATTTTAAAAGGACCTTTTTTATGTTTGAAATGTACCACCACCTTGTTTCCTCACAGCAGGTCAACTTGTATGTGGTTGCAACAATCCAATCCAATTGAGTACATTTATGGAGAAAGGGAAATATGTGGCACCACAGGGCGGGAGGATGGTGTGCAGCACAATACATTTTGTTTATTTGGGAAGAATTTTTTGTGTTTTATACTTTTCGAATTTTGGTTTTTGATGTTGATTTTAAAATGACCTTTTTCATATTTGACATGTACTAACTCGTTATTTCCTCACAGCAGGTCAATTAGTGTGTGGTTGCAACATTACGGTCCCATTGAGTATATTTATGGAGAAAGGGACATCAGTTGCACCACAGGGCGGGAGGAGGTTTCTGAGGACGATACATTTTCTTTCTTTGGTAAGCATAATTTTGTGTTTTATACTTTTGGAATTTTGGTTTTCCATGTTGATTTTAAAATGACATTTTTCATACTTGAAGTGTACTAACTCGTTTTTTCCACACATCAGGTCAACTTGTTTGTGTGGTTGCAACTTTACGGTCCCATTGTGTATATTTTTGGAGATGGGGACATCTGTAGCACCACAGGGCGGGAGAAGATTGCTGTGCACCTTACATTATCTTTCTTTGGTAAGCATTTTTTTGTGATTTATACTTTTGGAAATTTGGTTTTTCATGCTGATTTTAAAATGACCTTATTCATGTTTGAAATGTACAAACTCGTAATTACCTCACAGCAGGTCAACTTGTGTGTGGTTGCAACCTTAAGGTCCCATTGAGTACATTTGTGGAGAAAGGGACATCAGTTGCACCACAGGGTGGGAGGAGGGTGTGTAGCACGATACATATCCCTTCTTTGGTAAGCATTTTTTCGTATTTTATTCTTTTGGAATTTTAGTTTTTCATGCTGATTTTAAAATGACCTTTTTCATGTTTGAAATGTACTACCTCGTTTTTACCTCACAGCTTGTTAACTTGTGTGTGGTTGCAACATTACGCTCCCATTGAGTACATTTTTGGAGAAAGGGACATCTGTTCCACCACAGTGCGGGAGGAGGGTGCGGAGCACAATACATTTTCTTTCTTTGGTGAGCATTATTATGTGTTTTTTACTTTTGGAATTTTAGTTCTTTATGTTGATTTTAAAATGACCTTTTCATGTTTGAAATGTACTAACTCGTTTTTTCCTCACTGCAGCTCAACTTGTGTGTCATTGCTACATTACGGTCCCATTTATACATTTCTGCATTAAGGGACATCTGCTGGACCACAGGGCAGGACGATGGTACGGAGCACGATGCATTTTCTTTCTTTTGTAAGCATTTTTTGTGTTGTATACTTTTGGAATTTTGGTTTTTCATGATATTTTTAAAATGACCTTTTTCATGTTTGAAATGTACTAACTCGTCATTTCCTCACAGCAGGTCAACTTGTGGTGGCAACATTACGGTCCCATCGAGTACATTTATGGAACAAGGGACAGCAGTTGCACCACAGAGCGGGAGGAGGGTGCGTAGCACGATACATTTTCTTCTTTGGTAGGTATTTTTTTGTGTTTTATACTTTTATTTGTTCGTGTTTATACTTTTGGAATTTTGGTTTTTCAAGTTGATTTTAAAATGACCATTTTTTGTTTAAAATGTTCTAACTCGTTTTTTCCTCACAGCAGGTCAACTTGTGTGTGGTTGCAACATTACACTCCCGCTGAGTACATTTTTGGAGAAAGGGGCATCTGTTGCTCGAAAGTGCGGGAGGAGGGCACACAGGACGATACATTTTCTTTCTTTGGGAAGCATTTTTTTGTGTTTTATACTTTTGGAATTTTGGTTTTTCATGTTGATTTAAAAATGACCATTTTCATGTTTGAAGTGTACTAACTCGTTATTTGCTCACAGCAGGTCAACTTCTGTGTGGTTGCAACATTACTGTCCCATTGAGTACATTTATGGAGAAAGGGACAACTGTTGTGTTTTATACTTTTGGAATTTTAATTTTTCATGTTGATTTTAAATTGACCTTTTTCATGTATGAAATGTACTAACTCGTTATTTCCTCACAGCAGGTCAACTTCTATGTGTGGTTGAAACTTTACGGTCCCATTGTGTATATTTTTGGAGATAGGGACATCTGTTGCATCACAGGGAGGAAGGAGAAAGCGGTGCACGTTACATTTTCTTTCTTTGGTAAGCATTTTTTTGTGTTTTATACTTTTGGAATTATGGTTTTTCATGTTGAATTTAAAATGACTTATTTCATTTTGAAATGTACTAACACATTGTTTCCTCATGGCAGGTCATCTTGTGTGTGTGGTTGCAACACTACACTCCCAATGGGTATATTTTTGATGAAAGGGATATCTGTTGCACCACAGGGCAGAGAGGAGGGTGGGGTGTACGATACATTTTGTTTCTTTGGTAAGCATTTTTTTCAAATTTTTATATTTGGAATCTTGGTTTATCATGTTGATTTCATAATGACCTTTTTCATGTTTGAAATGTTAACTCGTTTTTTCCTCGCAGTAGGTCAACTTCTGCATGGTTGCAACATAACAGGCCCATTGAATACATTTTAGAGATATTGACATCTTTTGCACCACAGGGCGGTAGGAGGGCGCGGAGCATGATACATTTTCACTCTTTGGTAAGCATGTTTTTGAGTTTTATTCTTCTGGAATTTTCGTTTATCATGTTGATTTTAAAATGTCCTTTTTCATGTTTGAAATGTACTAACTCAATATTTCCTCACAGCAGGTCAACTTGTATGTGGTTGCAACATTACGGTCCCATTGAGTACATTTATGGAGAAAATGACAGCAGTTGCACCACAGGGCGGGAGGAGGGTGTGTAGCACGATACACTTTCTTTCTTTGGTAAGCATTTTATTGTGTTTTATACTTTTGGAATTTCGGTTTTTCATGTTGATTTTAAAATGACCATTTTCATGTTTGAAATGTACTAACTCGTTATTTGCTCACAGCAGGTCAACTTCTGTGTGGTTGCAACATTACTGTCCCATTGAGTACATTTATGGAGAAAGGGACAACAGTTGTGTTTTATACTTTTGGAATTTTAATTTTTCATGTTGATTTTAAATTGACCTTTTTCATGTATGAAATGTACTAACTCGTTATTTCCTCACAGCAGGTCAACCTCTATGTGTGGTTGCAACTTTACGGTCCCATTGTGTATATTTTTGGAGATAGGGACATCTGTTGCATCACAGGGAGGAAGGAGAAAGCGGTGCACGTTACATTTTCTTTCTTTGGTAAGCATTTTTTTGTGTTTTATACTTTTGGAATTATGGTTTTTCATGTTGAATTTAAAATGACTTATTTCATTTTGAAATGTACTAACTCGTTATTTCCTCACAGCAGGTCAACTTGTGTGTGGTTGCATCATTACGGTCCCATTGAGTACGTTTATCGACAAAGGGACATCTCTTGCACCACAGGGCGGGAGGAGGGTGTGTAGCACGAAACATTTTCTTTCATTGGTAAGCATTTTTTTGTGTTTTGTACTTTTGGAATTTTAGTTTTCCATGTTGAATTTAAAATGACCATTTTCATGTTTGAAATGTACTAACTCGTTATTTCCTCACAGCAGGTCACTTGCGTGTGGTTGCAACATTATGCTCCCATTGAGTACATTTATGGAGAAAATGACAGCAGTTGCACCACAGGGCGGGAGGAGGGTGTGTAGCACGATACATTTTCTTCTTTGGTAGGCATTTTTTTGTGTTTTATACTTTTATTTTTCCGTGTTTATACTTTTTGAGATTTGGTTTTTCATGTTGATTTCATAATGACCTTTTTCATGTTTGAAGTGTTAACTCGTTTTTTCCTCGCAATCGGTCAACTTGTGTGTGGTTGCAACATAACAGGCCGATTGAGTACAATTCAGAGAAAGGAACATCTGTTGCACCACAGGACGGGAGGACGGCGCGGAGCATGATACATTTTCATTCTTTGGTAAGCATTTTTTTGAGTTTTATTCCTTTGGAATTTTGATTTATCATGTTGATTTTAAAATGACCTTTTTAATGTTTGAAATGAACTAACTCGTTAATTTCTCACAGCAGGCCAACTTGTGTGTGGTTGCAACATTACAGTCCCATTGAGTACATTTATGGAGAAAGGGACATCTATTGCACCACAGGGCGGAAGGAGGGTGTGTAGCACATTACATTTTCATTCTTTGGTAAGCATTTTTTTGGTGTTTTATACTTTTGGAATTTTGGTTTTTCATGTTGAATTGAAAATGACTATTTTCATTTTGAAATGTACTAACTCGTTATATCCTCACAGCAGGTCAACTTGTGTGTGGTTGCAACATTACGGTCCCATTAAGTACGTTTATGGACTAAGGGACATCTCTTGCACCACAGGGCGGGAGGAGGGTGTGTAGCACGATACATTTTCTTTCATTGGTAAGCATTTTTTTGGGTTTTATACTTTTCGAATTTTGGTTTTCCATGTTGAATTTAAAATGACTATTTTCATGTTTGAAATGTACTAACTCGTAATTTCCTCACAGCAGGTCACTTGTGTGTGGTTGCAACAATAGCCTCCCATTGAGTACAATTTTGGAGAAAGGGACATCTGTTGCACCACAGGAAGGGAGGAAGGTGCGGAGCACGATACATTTTCATTCTTTGGAAAGCATTTTTTTGTCTTTAATACTTTTATTTTTTTGTGTTTTATACTTTTGGAATTTTGGTTTTTCATGTTGATTTTAAAATGACCTCTTTCTTGTTTGATATGTACCAACTCGTTTTTTCCTAACAGCAGGTCAACTTGTTTGTGGTTGCAACATTATACTCCCGTTGAGTACATTTTTGGAGGAAGGGACATCTGTTGCACCACAGGGCGGGAGGAGATTGCGGTGCACGTTACATTTCCTTTCTTTGGTATGCATTTTTTTGTGTTTCATACTTTTGGAAATTTTGTTTTTAATGATGACTTTAAAATGACCTTTTTCATGTTTGAAATGTTAACTCGTTTTTTCCTCGCAGTAGGTCAACTTGTGTGTGGTTGCAACATAACAAGCCCACTGAGTATATTTTAGAGAAAGGGACATCTGTTGCACCACAGGGCGGGAGGACGGCGCGGAGCATGATACATTTTCATTCTTTGGTAAGCATTTTTTTGAGTTTTATTCTTTTGGAATTTTGGTTTATCATGTTGATTTTAAAATGACCTTTTTATGTTTGAAATGTACTAATTCGTTATTTCCTCACAGCAGGTCAACTTGTGAGTGGTTGCAACACTACGGTCCCATTGAGTACATTTATGGAGAAAGTCACATCAGTTGCACCACAGGGCGGGAGGAAGGCGTGTAGCACGATACATTTTCTTTCTTTGGTAAGCATTTTTTTGTCTTTCATACTTTTGGAATTTTGGTTTCTCATGTTGATTTCAAAACGAGCTTTTCCATGTTTGAAATGTACTAACTCAATATTTCCTCACAGCAGGTCAACTTTTGTGTGGTTGCAACTTTATGGTCACATTCAGTACATTTTTGGAGAATGGGACATCTGTTGCACCACAGGGCAGCGAGGAGGGTGCGGTGCATGGTACATTATGTTTCTTTGTTATGAATTTTTTCTGTTTTATACTTTTTGAAATTTGGTTTCTCATGATGATTTTAAAATGACCTTATTCATGTTTGAAATGTACTAACTCGTTATTTCCTCACCGTGGGTCTACTTGTGTGTGGTTGCAACATTACGGTCCCATTGAGTACATTTATGGAGAAAGGGACATCAGTTGCACCACAGGGCGGGAGGAAGGCGTGTAGCACGATACATTTTCTTTCTTTGGTAAGCATTTTTTTTTTATACTTTTGTGATTTTGGTTTTTCATATTGATTTTAAAATGACCTTCTTCTTGTTTAAAATATACTAACGCAATATTTCCTCGCAGCAGCTCAACTTGTGTGGGGTTGCAACATTACGTTCCCAATGAGTACATTTATGGAGAAAGGGACATCAGTTGCACCACGGGGTGGGAGGAGGGTGTGTAGCACGATACACTTTCTTTCTTTGGTAAGTATTTTTTTGGGATTTATACTTTTGGATTTTCGGTTTTTCATGTTGATTTTAAAATGACCTTTTTCGTGTTTGAAATGTACTAACTCGTTATTTCTTCACTGCAGATCAACTTGTGTGTAGTTGCATCATTATGGTGCCATTGAGTACATTTATGGAGAAAGGGACATCAGTTGCACCACAGGGCGGGAAGAGGGTGTGTAGCACGATAAATTTTCATTCTTTGGTAAGCATTTTTTTGTGTTTTATACTTTTATAATTATGGTTTTTCATGTTGATTTTAAAATCACCTTTTTCATTTTTGAAATGTACTAACTCGTTTTTTCCTCACAGCAGGTCCACTTTTGTGTGGCTGCAACATTACGATAGCATTGAATACACTTTTGGAGAAAGGGACATCTGTTGCACCACAGAATGGGAAGAGGGTGTGTAGCATGATACATTTTCTTTCTTTGGTAAACATTTTTTTGTGTTTTATACTCTTGGAATTTTGGTTTTCCATGTTGATTTTAAAATGACCTTTTTCATTCTTGAAATGTACTAACTCGATTTTTCCTCACTGCAGGTCAACTTGCGTGTGGTTGCAACATTACGATTCCATTGAATACACTTTTGGAGAAAGGGACATCTGTTGCACCACAGAGCGGGAGGAGGGTGTGTAGCACGATACATTTTCTTTCTTTGGTAAGCATTTTTTTGTGTTTTATTATTTTGGAATTTTGGTTTTTCATGTTGATTTTAAAATGACCTTTTTCATGTTTGAAGTGTACTAACTCGTTTTTACCACACAGCAGGTCAACTTGTGTGTGTGGTTGCAACTCTACAGTCGCAATGGGTTTATTTTTGATGAAAGGGACATCTGTTGCACCACAGGGCAGGGAGGAGGGTGCGGTGCACGATACATTTTGTTTCTTTGGAAAGCATTTTTTTCGGATTTATACTTTTGGAATCTTGGTTTATCATGTTAATTTCATAATGACCTTTTTCATGTCTGAAATGTTAACTCGTTTTTTCCTCGCAGTAGGTCAACTTGTGTGTGGTTGCAACATAACAGGCCCATTGAGTATATTTTAGGGAAAGGGACATGTTTTGCACCACAGGGCGGGAGGACGGCGCGGAGCATGATACATTTTCATTCTTTGGTAAGCATTTTTATGTGTTTTATTCTTTTGGAATTTTGGTTTTTCATGCTGATTTTAAAATAACCTCCTTCATGTTTGAAATGTACTTACTCGTTTTTACCTCCCAGCTGGTTAACTTGTGTAAGGTTGCAACATTACGGTCCCATTGAGTACATTTATGAAGAAAGGCACTTCAGTTGCACCACAGGGCGGGGGAGGGTGTGTAGCACGATACATTTTCTTTCTGTGGTAAGCATTTTTTTGTGTTTTATACTTTTGGAATTTTGGTTTTTCATGTTGACTTTAAAATGGCCTTTGTCATGTTTGAAATGTACTAACTCGTTATTTCCTCACAGCAGGTCAACTTGTGTGTGGTTGCAACGTTACGGTCCCATTGAGTACATTTATGGAGAAAGATACATCAGTTGCACCACAGGCCGGAGGAGGGTGTGTAGCTCGATTCTGTTTCATTCATTAGTAAGCAATGTTTTGTGTTTTATACTTTTGGAATTTTGGTTTTTCATGTTGACTTTAAAATCACCTTTTTTATTTTTGAAATGTACTAACTAGTTTTTTCCTCAGTGCAGGTCAACTTGTGTGTGGTTGCAACATTACAATACCATTGAATACACTTATGGAGATAGGGACATCTGTTGCATCACAGAGCGGGAGGAGGGTGTGTAGGACGATACATTTTCTTTCTTTGGTAAGCATTTTTTTGTGTGTTATACATTTGGAATTTTGGTTTTTCATTTTGACTTTAAAATGGCCTTTTTCATGTTTGAATGTACTAACTCGTTATTTCCTCACAGCAGATCAACTTGTGTGTGGTTGCAACGTTATGGTCCCATTGAGTACATTTATGGAGAAAGGGACATCAGTTGCACCACAGGACGGGAGGTGGGTGTGTAGCACGATACATTTTCATTCTTTGGTAAGCATTTTTTTGTGATTTGTACTTTTGGAATTTTGGTTTTTCATGTTGATTTTAAAATGGCCTTTTTCATGTTTGAAATGTGCTAACTCGTTATTTCCTCACAGCAGGTCAACTTGTGTGTGGTTGCAACATTACGATCGGATTGAGAACATTTATGGAGAAATGGACATCAGTTACTCCACAATGCGGGAGGAGGGTGTGTAGCTCGAAACATTTTCTTTGTTTGGTAAGCACTTTTCTTTTGTTTTATACTTTTGAAATTTTGGTTTTTCATGTTGATTTTAAAATGACCTTTTTCGTGTATGAAATGTACTAACTCGTTTTTTCCTCATAGCAGGTCAACTTGTGTGTGGTTGCAACATTAAGATCCCTTTGAGTACACTTTTGGAGAAAGGGACATCTGTTGCACCACAGGGCTGCAGGAGGATGTGCAGCACATTACATTTTCTTTCTTTGGTAAGCATTTTTTTGTGTTTAATACTTTTGGAGTTTTAATTTTAAATGTTGATTTGAAAAGACCTTTTTTAAGTTTGAAATGTACTAACTCGTTATTTCTTCACAGCAGACCAACTTGTGTGCGGTTGCAACATTACGGTCCCATTGAGTACATTTATGGAGAAAGGGTCATCAGTTGCACCACAGGGCAGAAGGAGGGTGTGTAGCACGATACATTTTCTTTCTTTGGTAACCATTTTTTTGTGTGTTATACTTTTGGAATTTTGGTTCTTCATGTTGATTTTAAAATGACCTTTTTCATGTTTGAAATGTACTAACTCGTTTTTTCCACACAGCAGGTCAACTTGTGTGTGGTTGCAAAATTACGATACCATTGATTACACTTTTGGAGAAAGGGACATCTGTTGTACCACAGGGCGGGAGGAATGTGTGTAGCACGATACATTTTTTTTCTTTGATAAGCATTCTTTTGTGTTTTATACTTTTGGAATTTTGGTTTTTCATGTTGATTTTAAAATGACCTTTTTCATGTTTGAAATGTACTAACTCGTTATATCCTCACAGCAGGTAACCTTGTGTGTGGTTGCAACATTGCGGTCCCATTGAGTACATTTATGGAGAAAGGGACAACTACTGCACCATAGGGCGGGAGGAGGGTGTGTAGCACATTACATTTTCTTTCTTTGGTAAGCATTTTTTTGTGTTTTATACTTTTGGAATTTTGGTTTTTCATGTTGATTTTAAAATGACGTTTTTCATGTCTGATATGTACTAATCCATTATTTGCTCACAGCAGGTCAACTTGTGTGTTGTTACAACATTACGGTCCCATTGAGTACATTTATGGAGAAAGGGACATCAGTTGCACCACAGGGCGGGAGGAGGGTGTGTAGCACATTACATTTTCTTTCTTTGGTAACCATTATTTGGTGTTTTATTCTTTTGGAATTTTGGTTTTTTATGTTGAATTTAAAATGACCTTTTTCATGTTTGAAATGTACTAACTCGTTTTTTCCACACAGCAGGTCAACTTGTGTGTGGTTGCAATATTCTGATACCATTGATTACACTTTTGGAGAAAGGGACATCTGTTGTATCACACGGCGGGAGGAGGGTTTGTAGCACGATACATTTTCTTTTATTGGTAAGCATTTTTTTGTGTTTTATACTTTTGGAATTTTGGTTTTTCATGTTGAATTTAAAATGTCCTTTTTCATGTTTGAAATGTACTAACTCGTTTTTTCCTCACAGCAGGGCAACTTGTGTGTGGTTGCAACATCACGCTTCCATTGAGTACATTTTTGGGGAAAGGGATATCTGTTGCACCACAGTGCAGGAGGAGGGTGCGGAGGACGATACATTTTCTTTCTCTGGTAAGCATTTTTTTGTGTTTTATACTTTTGGAATTATGGTTTTTTATGTTGATTTTAAAATGACTATCTCTCTGATTTTATTCTCATGGTCTCTTCGCGAGATATACATAGGAGGGGGCAATATACTGCTTGACTCCTCAGTGAAGGTAAGTTCTCGAAACTTCTCCCGCAGAGTCTTCCACTGGACTTCTATCTATCATCTCCGTAACGCGTTCGCGATTTCTAAATGATTCTGTAACGAAGCGCGCTGCTCTCCGTTGGATCTTCTCTATCTCTTCTATCTACCCTATCTGGCATGGATCCCACACTGCTGAGCAGTATTCAAGCTGTGGGCGAACAAGTGTACTGTGACCTACTTCCTTTGTTTTCGGATTGCATTTCCTTAGGATTCTTCCAATGAATCTCAGTCTGGCATCTGCTTTACCGACGATCAACTTTATATAATCATTCCATTTTAAATCGCTCCTAATGGGTACTCCCGGATAATTTATGGAATTAACTGCTTCCAGTAGCTGACCTGCTATATTTTAGCTAAATGATAAGGGATCTTTCTTTCTATGTATTCGGAGCACATTACTCTTGTCTACATTGAGATTCAATTGCCATTCCCTGCACCATGCGTCAATTCGCTGCAGATCCTCCCGCATTTCAGTAAAATTTTCCATTGTTACAACCTCTCGATATACCACAGCATCATCCGCAAAAAGCCTCAGTGAACTTCCAATGTCATCCACAAGGGCATTTATATATTGTGAATAGCAACGGTCCTACAACACTCCCCTGCGGCACACCTGAAATCACTCTTACTTCGGAAGACTTCTCTCCATTGAGAATGACATGCTGCGTTCTGTTATCTAGGAACTCTTCAATCCAATCACACAATTCGTCTGACAGTCCATATGCTATTACTTTGTTCATTAAACGAGTGTGGGGAACTGTATCGAACGCCTTGCGGAAGTCAAGAAACACGGCATCCATATGCTCTTACTTTGTTCATTCAACGACTGTGGGGAACTGTATCGAACGCCTTGCGGAAGTCAAGAAACACGGCATCTACCTGGGAACCCGTGTCTGTGGACGAATAGCGCGAGCTGGGTTTGACACGATAGTCTTTTTCGAAACCCATGCTGATTCCTACAGAGTAGATCTCTTGTTTCCAGGAAAGTCATTATACTCGAACATAATACGTGTTCAAAAATTCTAACCGAGCGAGGTGGCGCACTGGTTAGGCACTGGACTCGCATTCAGGAGGACGACGGTTCAATCCCGCGTCCGGCCATTCTGGTTTAGGTTTTCCGTGATTTCCCTAAATCACTCCAGACAAATGCCGGGATGGTTCCTCTGAAAGGGCGCGGCCGACTTCTTTCCCCATCCTTCCCTAATCCGATGAGACCGATGACCACGCTATCTGGTTTCCTTCCCCAAACCAACCAACCAACCGACCAAAAATTCTACAACTGATCGACGTTAGAGATATAGGTCTATAGGTCTGCACATCTGTTCGACGTCCTTTCTTGAAAACGGGGATGATCTTTGCTCTTTTCCAATCCTTTGGAACGCTACGCTCTTCTACACACCTACGGTACACGGCTGCAAGAAGGGGGGCAAGTTCCTTCGCGTACTTTGTGCAAAATCGAACTGGTATCCCATTAGGTCCAGTGCCCTTTCCTCTTTTGAGCGATTTTAATTGTTTCTCTATCCCTCTGTCGTCTATTTCGATATCTACCATTCTGCCATCTGTGCCACAATCTAGAGAAGGAATTACAGTGCAGACTTCCTCTGTGAAACAGCTTTGGAAAAAGACATTTAGTATTTCGGCCTTTAGTCTGTCATCCTCTGTTTCAGTACCATTTTGGTCACAGAGTGTCTGGACATTTTGTTTTGATCCATCTACCGCTTTGACATAAGACCAAAATTTCTTAGGATTTTCTGCCAAGTCAGTACATAGAACTTTACTTTCGAATTCATTGAACGCCTCTCGCATGGCCCTCCTAATATTTCATTTCGCTTCGCATAATTTTTGTTTGTCTGCAAGGTGTCGGCTATTTTCACGTTTGCTGTGAAGTTCCCTTTGCTTCCGCAGCAGTTTTCTAACGCGATTGTTGGACCACGGTGGCTCTTTTCCATCTCTTACGATCTTGCTTGGCACATACTCATCTAACGCATATTGTACGATGGTTTGGAACTTTGTCCACTGATCTTCAGCACTATCTGTACTTAAAACAAATCTTTTGTGTTGAGCCTTCAGGTACTCTGAAATCTGCTTTTTGTCACTTTTGATAAACAGAAAAATGTTCCTACCTTTATTAATATTTCTATTTACGGCCCATTATGATCGCTGATTCCCTGTTCTGCGTTAACTGTTTCAAATAGTTCGGGTCTGTCACCAGAAGGCCTAATATGTTATCGCCACGAGTCGGTTCTCTGTTTAACTGCTCAAGGTAGTTTTCAGTTTAAGCACTTAAAAAAAATTCACTGGATTCCTTGTCCCTGCCACCTGGTATGAACGTTTGAGTCTCCCAGTCTATATCCGGCAAATTAAAATCTCCACCCAGAACTATAACATGGTGGGGAAATCTTCTCGAAATATTTTCCAAATTATCCTTCAGGTGCTCAGCCACAACAGCTGCTGAACCAGGGGGCCTATAGAGGCATCCAATTACCATGTCCGAGCCTGCTTTAACCGTGACCTTCATCCAAATTAGTTCACATTTCGGTTCTCCGTCATTCCTTCGGTACTATTACACTTCTTACCGCTATAAACACGCCTCCCCTTTCACTGTCCAGCCTGTCTGAGTATGCATTCCAATCTGAGTTTAGAATTTCATTACTGTTTACATCTGATTTCAACCAACTTTCTGTTCCTATTGGGCATTGTGACCGTTTATTAACGAGAGCAGTTCTGGGACCTTTCTATAGACGCTCCTGCAGTTTACTAT
This sequence comes from Schistocerca serialis cubense, assembly GCF_023864345.2. NCBI lineage: Eukaryota > Metazoa > Arthropoda > Insecta > Orthoptera > Acrididae > Schistocerca > Schistocerca serialis. The sequence continues at coordinate 67,685,430 of NC_064639.1, read as the reverse complement.
TAGCACATTAATATTGTTATTCCCTGTTGCATTTTGCCTACTCCTACCTTGCTGCGTCTCAGGTGGCGTCTTGTCGGGCCTAGGGAGGGAATTCTCTAACCTAAAAAACCCACATGTGCACTCCACACGTATTCCGCTACCCTCGTAGCCGCTTCCTGCGTGTAGTGCATGCATGACCTATTCAGGGGGACCCTACATTTCTCCACCCGATAGCGGAGGTCGAGAAATTTGCACCCCAGTTCTCCGCAGAATCGTCTGAGCCTCTGATTTAAGCCCTCTACTCGGCTCCAAACCAGAGGACCGCGATCGGTTCTTGGAATGATACTACAAATAGTTAACTCAGATTCCACCCCACGAGCGAGGCTTTCCTCCCTCACCAACTCTGCCAACCGCCTGTACGAACTGAGGATGACCTCTGAACCCAGACAGCAGGCGTCACTGGTGCCAACATGAGCAACAATTTGTAGTCTGGTGCACCCAGTGCTCTCTATCGCCGCCGGCAGGGCCCCCACATCTCGGATGAGACCCCCCAGCAAGCAGACAGAGTGAACGCTGGCCTACTTCGCCGACCTTTCCGCTATTTCCCTAAGGGGCTCCATCACCCGCCTAACGTGGGAGCTCCCAACAACTAATAAACCCCTCCCCCCGTGTGCCTGCTCGGACCTCGCTGAAGGAGTGGCCACATGTCCACTCACAGGGAGAGCGGGCGATGCCACATGGCCAGCCTCCACATTGACCCTCCGCCTCGTGCGCCGTGAACGCCACTGATCCCGCCACTCCCCTTGGGGAGAGGGTGACTCAACCGCGCCCGGTGCCCGCGAAGATGTCTCGACAGCAGGGATAGTGAGTGAAGCATGGAACACCTGGGGTGTACCATGCGACGCACCAGACTCCCCACTGCCACTACACTCCGAGGCAGGAGCCAGAAGACAGCTGACCGCGGCCATCAACACGTCCAGCTGTTCGTGAACAGTGGCCAGCTCCTCCTGCGTCCGTACATAGCAGTCACACATCCTATCCATCCTAAGAAATCAGTTTACTGTAGAGTGTTAATCAACTTTTAACTAGACTGCTAATTCACTAAAGGCGGCTGATAGTTGACTAAACTGTGGTTACTAGACACTTCTTGTAGAACACAATGAAAATAGCACTACCTGTCTCTGGACTGTATTGAAAACAAACACTAGCACTACTGGGACTATGGCTGACTAAAGGGACTCTCTTTGACTGTATTCAAAACAAACACAAAATCTATGGAACATTATTACTAGCACTCGACAATTAAAGCTTCCTAAAAACAAAAACACATGGAAGAAGAAGTGACAAGTAAGAAAAATACAGTTAATACCTAAATTACCGTAGCTCACTGCACAGCAGACGTGCCGCAGACGGCAGTTACGACGACACTGACACTACACTATTAATCACTATTAATGTTCTTTATACTTGGTTGAAGAGATTTTCTGGTGGGCCATTCATGTTTACTGTAATGAGATACACATGAGTAAGGCCAGGGACAATAATATAATCTATTGTTACTAGTTATTATGACTCTGACAAACGATTATAATATTTCATTTGAAACTTAACATAAAAAATTGTATGTAATTATCTCACCATAATAAAAGATTGTAAAATGAAAACTAGAACTAATTTTGATTGTTTTTGTGATATTCGTGATCAGCACATTAGAATTGATAGGAATTGGCTATTTTCATTCAATTTACATTTTCGTTGTTGCACAATGTATTCAGTGAAGGAAGTTGAAGTTGTTTTGGTTCCCTATGAAGTAGTTTCTTCTGAGATATAGTTCGAACTCGTCCAGGATGTCATAAGACATTTATCCCTCAACATAAATGTTATGTTGATGCGAGCAATGTCATATAAGGACACAGGGTACTTTTCTGGCTCAATATTGTGTAAAAATCAACACCTATTTCTTTCAGACACTGTTTATAATGTATATGATTTACAGAATTTTTTCTTCATGCCAGGTAATACAGCACACTTTCTTAACGAATCAGAATTATTTTGAATATTTTTGAACCTGCTTAGAGTTATTAAAAAAATACAAATTAATTGATGCATTTTTTTCCAAAATGCTTCCTCAAATTCAGGTAAATTTTAATCCAATGTTATAAATTTGAAGGAGACCAAATGTTCACCAGATATGCATGACATAATGGTTGAGGTACTACACCTATTTAATTCCACCTATTATGTATATTACAAGGATAAAAAATATCACATCTTACATGTTAATTTTTATAAACTTTTCCTTATAAAAATATTAATTATTATATAATTTAGTTGATTCTGCAATAAAGCTTAGGTTTACTACATAAGTATGGACTATTGCGAGTTATAGAAAATAATTAGAGCAATGCTTTATAAACTTTAGGTAATATTGGTACCTGAAGTCTGAAAAACACAACTTGTTGGAAATGCGAATGAAGGTATATGTTCTTATATTTGACCACTTTCTTTTGCTTTTGGCAACCACACCAAGAATCTGCTCCTTTAGGGCAAAGTCCGTGAACAGGGTGGTCATCTCATTGGTGTAACATCGCTCAGAGGTGCAGTTCGTCTAATGGCCAGTCCATAATAACTCTGAAGAAGGTTTATTTCAGTTTATGTGAACCTGCCTCAGTCAGACAGAGATTTTCCATCAGATAGCAATTTTCATTTCTCTTCGTACCTTCCTCAATCCAGCACCCATCCTCTTTTGCACATATGCACAACATTCCAGTATTGTTACCAAGGTATCACCATAAACATTGAACTCATTAGTTTTATTGAAAGGTTTAGAGTCCCCATTACCTAAATACTTCGTATGTCTAACGTTATAAACGGGCACCGACCTCTGCAATATTTTTAGGGCTCCATCACACTCCATACCTCGACTATAACCATCATAATTCTTAGAACACAGATGCTGAATATGTCCTTCAGTGTTACCATGGAAGGTATGGCTGTATTTAGATAAGCGCTCAACATCAACAACTTTTCAATTTTCCAGAGAAGTAGCACTTAACAACACCATTCAAGGAACAGTGTCCTCCACGTTGCCATGTCCCATCAAGTGCAACAGCAATTCCCTGATTCCGCTAATACACTCCTGGAAATTGAAATAAGAACACCGTGAATTCATTGTCCCAGGAAGGGGAAACTTTATTGACACATTCCTGGGGTCAGATACATCACATGATCACACTGACAGACCCACAGGCACATAGACACAGGCAACAGAGCATGCACAATGTCGGCACTAGTACAGTGTATATCCACCTTTCGCAGCAATGCAGGCTGCTATTCTCCCATGGAGACGATCGTAGAGTTGCTGGATGTAGTCCTGTGGAACGGCTTGCCATGCCATTTCCACCTGGCGCCTCAGTTGGACCAGCGTTCGTGCTGGACGTGCAGACCGCGTGAGACGACGCTTCATCCAGTCCCAAACATGCTCAATGGGGGACAGATCCGGAGATCTTGCTGGCCAGGGTAGTTGACTTACACCTTCTAGAGCACGTTGGGTGGCACGGGATACATGCGGACGTGCATTGTCCTGTTGGAACAGCAAGTTCCCGTGCCGGTCTAGGAATGGTAGAACGATGGGTTCGATGACGGTTTGGATGTACCGTGCACTATTCAGTGTCCCCTCGACGGTCACCAGTGGTGTACGGCCAGTGTAGGAGATCGCTCCCCACACCATGATGCCGGGTGTTGGCCCTGTGTGCCTCGGTCGTATGCAGTCCTGATTGTGGCGCTCACCTGCACGGCGCCAAACACGCATACGACCATCATTGGCACCAAGGCAGAAGCGACTCTCATCGCTGAAGACGACACTTCTCCATTCGTCCCTCCATTCACGCCTGTCGCGACACCACTGGAGGCGGGCTGCACGATGTTGGGGCGTGAGCGGAAGACGGCCTAACGGTGTGCGGGACCGTAGCCCAGCTTCATGAAGACGGTTGGGAATGGTCCTCGCCGATACCCCAGGAGCAACAGTGTCCCTAATTTGCTGGGAAGTGGCGGTGCGGTCCCCTACGGCACTGCGTAGGATCCTACGGTCTTGGCGTGCATCCGTGCGTCGCTCCGGTCCGGTCCCAGGTCGACGGGCACGTGCACCTTCCGCCGACCACTGGCGACAACATCGATGTACTGTGGAGACCTCACGCCCCACGTGTTGAGCAATTCGGCGGTACGTCCACCCGGCCTCCCGCATGCCCACTATACGCCCTCGCTCAAAGTCCGTCAACTGCACATACGGTTCACGTCCACGCTGTCGCGGCATGCTACCAGTGTTAAAGACTGCGATGGAGCTCCGTATGCCACGGCAAACTGGCTGACACTGACGGCGGCGGTGCACAAATGCTGCGCAGCTAGCGCCATTCGACGGCCAACACCGCGGTTCCTGGTGTGTCCGCTGTGCCGTGCGTGTGATCATTGCTTGTACAGCCCTCTCGCAGTGTCCGGAGCAAGTATGGTGGGTCTGACACACCGGTGTCAATGTGTTCTTTTTTCCATTTCCAGGAGTGTATTTACAGTTTCTTCTACTGCACGTTTCATAGATGCTTTATACACAATCGTCAAGACACGTAAAAGTATTTTTATCTACTTGCTGAACCTACTATGGGGGGGGGGGGGGGGGGGAGGAAGGTCCACCAAGCCACAAAACGTTTGAGCAGCCTTTTTTCCTTTTCCTATTGCATGAATTGCATACACTAACTTCAAATTCACATCATATGAATTACTCACAATGTTCCAAGTCATTTTCGAGGTTGATTTATTGCAGGATCTACACACAACAACAAATTTTGATGCTGAACCCTTCCTGTTACTTTATTGTTCAGACATCCTACACCATCACATTGTTTACATTCCGCCTCTTCCTTTATAAAAGAAGATAAGATGCCCACATCAACAACAACAAATCCACTACAAACAGTGTCACTGTTAACACAAAAATTTGAATCACCAGGAGGCGTGCCATGTGGGGGTTTCTTCCCTGAAAAACTGATACATAAGTTACTTTCAGCAGTGTGGCTTCCTTTGTTTCTGAACTGGTTACCACGAAATTTCCTTTTATTGAATTACTTGATGCACGGCATAGTTCGTATTTCTTGCACACTAAAGGATATGTTCTTCCACAAATATATGTATCACTTGATCGACAAACACTCAGTAACAAGTGAACAAACTGCTTCAGCGAAACAAAAGTTAATACTAGCAAAGATAATCATTTACAGACACTAGAAACCTGCACTGTTACCAACATATACAATGTATCGTACGTATAATCGCTGGAAACAGAAAGTTCACAGTTGTTTTCGAAATAATACTCGTTTCTTTAACCGAAATAAAGGCGGTTTGGCAGCATACATGACCGTAACTTTAAAATTTGGTTTATATAGGTCATTTTTCATTTGAATCCCTATAATGTATATATCAACGTAATCAGGAAAGACTATAGAATTTAATAAAGTTTTAAAAATTCCTTTTTTCCACCATTTATAAGTACCCTGTATCCTTAACAGGGTTACACAGTTGGAGCAGAGACTTACGCTGAAAAGCCACCTGCTTAATATCGTGTGGGGACCCAGCGAGCACGTGGAAGCTCCACAACATGGCGTGGCATGGACTCGATTAATGTCTGAAGAAGTGCTGGAGGGAATTGACGCTATGAATTATGCAAGGCTGTCCATAAATCCCTGAGTACGAGAAGTGAATAGCACGTTGCAAAGTATCCCAGATATGCTCAGTAATGTTCATGTCTGGTTAGTCTGGTGGCCAGCGGAAGTGTTTAAACTCAGAAGAGTGTTCCTGGAGCCACTTTTAGCAATTCTGCACTCCGGCGGAATGCATAATAGACATATATGGATGCAGGTGATCAGACAGGATGATTACGTACGTGTCACCTGTCGGTGTCCTATCTAGATGTATCAGGAGCTCCGTATCATTCCAACTGCACATTCCCAACACCATTTCAGAGCCTACACCTGCTTGAACAGTACCCTGCTGACATGCAGTTCCCATGGATTCATGAGGTTGTCTCTATACCCATACACGTCCATCCGCTCGACGCAATTTGAAACGAGACTCGTCTGACCAGGCAACATGTTTCCAGTTATTAACAGTCGAATGTCGATGTCGGCGGTCTCAGGCGAGGCGTAAATCTTTATGTTGTGGGCTCATCAAGGTTACACAAGTGAGCCTTTGGCTCCGAAACCCCATATCGCTGAATGTTTCACATACTGACACTTGTTGATGGCCCAGCATTGAAATCTGCAGCAATATGCAGAAGCGTTACACTTCTGTCACGTTAAACGATTCTCTTCAGTCGTCGTTGGCCCCGTTCTTGCAGGATCTTTCTCCAGCCACAGCGATGTCGGAGATTTAATGTTTTACCGGATTCCTGACATTCAAGGTACTCGTGAAATGGTTGTGCGGGAAGATCCCCACATCATCGCTACCTTGAAGACGCTGTGTCCCATTGCTCGTGCGCGGACTATAACACCACGTTCAAACTCACTTAAATCTTGATAACCTACCATTGTAGCAGCAGTAACCGATCTAGCAACTGCACCAGACAGTTCTTATTTATGTTGGCGTTGCTGACCGCAGCGCCATATTCTGTCTGTCTACGTATCTTTGTATTTGATGCCGGTACCAGTTTCTTTGGTGCTTTTGTGTACAAGGAGCAGCACCCATTTCATTGTCACACCAAACACCTGCAGACCATATAGGAGCGATAGATATGTCGAGCAATTTGCTAACGGTAGAAAAATCTACCTTTTCTAAATGTTCACAACGTATTAAAAACTTTTCGCCTAGACCATCTTCCACCAAAGTTCACACAACGGCATTCGCAATTTATCTTTCCACATAGTGCATGGGGGCTTACTTAAATAAAATGCAAATAACTTTAATTTTAGTCGCTGTTTGTCCGATTACGAAGTCTCGTAACCGGTTGGCCCTGAGTAGTATTAGTACGCTATCTGACTGCATAGAATAACAATAAAGAATGAAAAGAAATTTCGGTTAACACAATTGATTAAATAAGTCCCCAGCAACTATAAAAGCTACGACACAACAAAGCACAAGTGTAACTGTTCTGTGTGTGGAAGTGTGATTCAACGTACAAATCTGGCACGGTTCTTCCTCAATAGGACAATTTATTTTAAACAGCATTTACAATGAAGTAATTAAAAAACTAGAAATACAATAATTGCACATAGAAATAAGAATTACAGTCTAATACATGAACACAAGCCAGATGCTTTGTTGACTGAACCTGTGACCAAGAGGGATTGTTATTTAAGAAATTTGAAATAAAAATTTTTTTGTTGCCTTCATATATATATATTGACGAAAAATACACTGTGATCATTGCAACATCCCTAATCAAACAGCATCTGCTGTCTCCTCCAACAGTATAAAGCACACGACGTATCCTCAACTAGTACTGCTATCGACATCCTCTCAACAAGCATTGCTCACGGCGACCTCAGAACTACTACTGCCCACAGCAACTTCTGAACTACCACTGCCAGTGGAGGTGGCTGAATAATACTCTTTGGCGCAATCTCTGGCGCTGTGACTCAGTGTAGCCACCATTCATATGCCCCTCCTCCATGGGCTAGAATTTGATGGTATTTTTGCCAGCATTGGTGGTGAAAATACCACCAAATTCGTCCAAAAGTACAGACAAAAATAAAAGATAATATTAATAAGTAAATATCACATAACTAAATAAATTTTGGCTTTGCACTGACCCTTCAATAACCTAATGTATAAAATACAGTAAGGAATACAAATGCTTGCGTACATGTGATTTTACATAATAGTTTACACAGGTATCATTCAATCGATGGCACCAGCAATGACGAATAAGTATAGGTAAGAGATTCAGAACAATTCATAAACATTACATACACAAAAAATCAGTTTATACAAATATTCACATAAAATCTTTTCAATGGTTCAATAAACAAGTAGCACTCCTCAGAGTAGTTGACAGTTCCAACAGTAGCACCCAGCAATGGTCAACAAGTGCAAATAGCAGTCTCATAACATTTCATCAGCAGTATTTAAACAGCTCCAACAGTGGCACCCAAAAGTGGCGAGCAGGCGCAGACACCAACAAGTGACATTATCTCAGTAGAAGCAGTTCCTTTAGTGACACCCAGCAATGTTGAACAGGTGCAGACACCAACAAGTGACATCATTTCAGTAGAAGCAGTTCCATCAGTGGCACCCAGCGATGTTCAACAGGTGCAGACACCAACAAGTGACATTATGTCAGTAGAAGCAGTTCCAACAGTGGCACCCAGCAATGTTGAACAGTTGCAGACAGCAACAAGTGACATCATTTCAGTAGAAGCAGTTCCATCAGTGGCACCCAGCAATGTTGAACAGGTGCAGACAGCAACAAGGGACATCATTTCAGTAGAAGCAGTTCCATCAGTGGCACCCAGTAATGTTGTGCAGGTAACAATCCATAATATTCACTATTGCTAATTAGACAGTTCATCAGAATTCATTAGCACAAATTAAACATTTCCAAGTGGCACCCACCAATGTTAAAATGTGTAAGTACGAACGACAGTTTGAATGCAGACACAATTGATTTTACAAAATTATCATCAATGCTCTTACGCTAAACATACAAATTATAATAAACACACAATTGGTATCAGATAATTGTCGTATTAACTATTACAAATACACAAGTATCAGTAAACCTATAATATTTATGGGTGTCAGTGCAAGCCATAACAAACAAGTAAAATAATATTTTGGTGGTAGGTCAGTACCAATTATTTGGGACTAGGAAAGGAAAACACACAAAACACACTCACTCATCTTTGTAATTGAATAGTGTTAACTGTGTAAATCCAATTCTGTCAAAAATTTGATGTTCAACATGTGTATCGAGTAGTAGTGGCAGCAATGTATAACAGTCAATAATAGTTAGTCAACGTCATAGTCATCATTTCAAGACCAATGTTTGCCAAGCCAAATCAAATGTACGGTTGCTCAACAACTGTCAGTGTGCCAAGATATGCAAATACTACCTCTCTCAAAAAAAAAAATGTGTATATATATATATATATATATATATTCCACTTGAGTGTTCTAGTCTGTCATCATCATCCTCCTAGTTCCATTTAAACAAAAAAAAAAAAAATATACTCCTCACTTACTTTACCTCTTATCCACCAAAACACCAATAATCATCAGCATCATATAATCTTAATACTTCAATAATACCTATTACGTCGATACATATCAACCTTCTCATCAATATCATTTACCTTACCTCTTGTGTACCAAAACTTCAATAATCATCAACTTCACACAATCTCAATACCTCAATAATACCTCTTCAATACGTTGATACATATAAACCTTACCGCCAATATCATTTCACTTCGATAACAACTCTTTCCTCTAGTCAGTCTCCTCGAACAAGCACAGATAAAATCCTAGTGCAAACTTCAATTTATCATCCCATACAATCCGAAGACACAATGTCCACATACAACATCTGTGTAATCCATCTGACCCAAATCTTCTACTCATTATGAATTATAAAATACATTTTGGTTTCCTTGTCCATCATTAAATAAAAGAAATGCATAGGTGACCTCTAACAGCCTTTAGTTTGAATAACTTTCAGTATGTAAGTACGAGTACGGAGTGTGAATGATCGTAATATTTCACAGAATGTACACCACTTCAAGAATCATGGCAAAACAGAAGCAAACATGTGGAGTATTTCTTGTGTCAAGTGTCACTTGCTATTTCAATTGCTCACGAAGAATGCAGTTTAATAACTGTCAATGGTCTAAACCTAGTGTTGTTATTTCATGTCGTTAGCTTCCTTTCTATTAGCATAAATTTATTCAGCTACCATAAAACCTCCAGCTCAAGTGACTTCAATGAAGTTTCTTGTACCAATGTCGTTCGTAGAATTATGTCAACAAGTGGATGTAGCACAATCCCTACAATGAGGCTCTACCAAGCGAACAATCTATAATTAATACCATAGTGTGACCTAAACTCCATGTTCGTACACAGTATATCAGCATTTCTATATACCAAATTAAAGAGTAGTTATGACAACAAAACAAAAATGTGTATGTATGCAATCCATACACAAAGCAGCAAATATATATCTTACATAATAAACAGGTCATTAGCATCATATCAGCATAAGCAAATAAATGTTCATATGTAATCTTAATAAATAAACATGAAGGCGCAAGCAGATAAATCACAAAGTGTAACTTACATACATAACCATATCAGCACAACTAATCAGGTGACAATTATAATTTAAATAAACAAGCACAGCAGGCACATAATAAAAAAATGTGACATCAGTGAAAAAGCAGTGCAGCCAAGCGATGCATAATACACGTAAGTAACAACCCTGTTAATTAATCAATCATTGTCAAAATCAGTAAACACAAAGTATAAATCACGTAATCGCGAGCAGCATATTACGTCTAAAACACGTACCTAAGTGGAAATATGTTACCTGAAAAATGAACTCAATTAATAGTTACCTTTTTAGTTTATTAGTTTCTTCTTCGAAATTACATTCTTCCTGAAATTTTCTCAATAGCAAGTCCTCTTAACGTCGGACACACACAGAATTTACCTGAAGTTCTTAAATATTTTATACAACCGTATCTTGAAAAATACTGACCGTTAATAACATAATTTATCAAGTCACTATAACTTTATACTGAACTTAATCAGAGAAATTAGACTGTGTATTTGTTTACGGCTGTCAGTGTATTCGCACTGAGCGCTCGATCAGCTGTAGGTACGCGTGACGTAGGAAGTAATTGTTTGCGGTCAACGACTGCCTTGTGCGGCGCACAGACTTGACTGTATCTTTGAGTATGTGCCGCCGCCTGAACACGGCGCGGTATCCTTGTATTCTCTGCATGTTTACGTATAACTGTTAGTTTCTCAAAAGTGTCATTCCACAAAAATTTTAACTTTCGATATATGATGTATTCCCTTCGAGCGCCGAGATTTAAGAGTTTCTACTTCGACAGTGTTATCATGAATAATTTTGCGAACTCTATATGGACCGTTATAAAGCAGAAAAAATTTGCGACACAAGCCTTTTCCTGTGTGAGACACACGGTGAGACACCTTTTGACCAACTGACAAGGGTTTTAAACGACCGGGACATGTAGCTGATTTCTCTCTTCTAGCAGCCGCATATGCAATATTTTGTAGAGCCGGGTTGACAACTTCAGAATGCCGCAGTTTCCGTGAAGGCGGAAACGGAACGATTTCAGAAATGCGATTTGTCAGTGCTTTGTTTTTTAATATCAATATAGGCAGTGAAGAAGTTGAATCATTAGGGAGTTCATTCAGAATGTTTTGAAAAATATGAATATACTGATCCCACGTTCTGTGATTCTGATGACAATAAAGTCGACACAATTTATTGATTTCCTTCATCCATCTCTCTGAAGCGTTAGATTGAGGGTGAAAAAGTGAAATGAAAATTGGTTTTATCTTACGACGCCGTAGAGTATGAAGCCAAATTTTAGAACGAAACTGTGATCCATTATCTAATATAACCTCATCAACATGACCCACTTCTTTAAAAAAATGTTTGATGAAAGCATTAGATACTGAACGAGCTGTTGCTTTGCGTAAAGGTGTAAAACACACATATTTTGATGTCAGTTCCACTGTTACCAAAATGTATGCAAAACCATTAGTAGAACGAACCACTGGACCGAACAAATCGACTGCAGCCATCTCCTTTAAATTCGCTGGAATGATAGGAAACAACGGTGCTCTGTGAGAAATAGTTGGCGGCTTAGCCTTTTGACATAATTTGCATTTGGCAAGAACAGATCGAATACGTTTTTTCATATTACTGAAGTACCAATTTTCTCGTAATTTAAGAAAGCATTTTCTGGGACCAAAGTGTGCGGAACTGAAATGTGTATACCAAATCAATTTATTAACCGACTCATCAGGAACACAAACTAACCAAACAGAGTTGTCGACCGATTTTCGTTTAAAAAGAATATCATTGCGAACTAAATAATACTGTCTAATCGCTACGCTTTCCTTTCTCTTCCACTTCTCCTTAATGTCCTTCCAGATTGGATCCTTATTTTGCTCCTTAGCGATGTCCTGGAGCGAAGACGAAATAAAATTTTCAAACGCAACACCTTCAATATACATCAAACAATAATTGTTTTCTTTGCAGTCCTCCTTGTTTCAAACCCATAGGTGCACGTGATAAAGCATCAGCAAGAATATTTGAAGAACCCTGTATGTAAACAATACTAAAATCAAATTCCTGTAGATACAGCGCCCATCGTGACAATCTTCCATGTGTTGATTTTGTTGACATAAAAAATTCCAGAGCTCGATGATCGGTGAAAACCTTAGTATGTCTGCCATACAAAAATATGAGAAATTTTGTGAAAGCCCATACAACAGCCAAAGCCTCAAGTTCCGTAATCGAATAATTCTTTTCTGATTTAGAGAGAACACGACTCCCAAATGCAATAGTTTTCTGTACTACAACGCCGTTTTCTTCTATCTCTTGAAATAAGTGTGCACCTAGGCCTTTGTATGATGAGTTCGTCGCCAAACAAAAATCCTTAGATAAATCCGGATTTGAAAGAAGTGGAGCAGCAACTAAAGCATCACGAAGTTGTTCAAATTCTGACTGAGCTTCCTCATCCCAATACCAATTAGAATTCTTTCCAGATAGTTCACATAACCGAGGTGTGACCAAATCGTCCAATCTAACAAAGCGTCTAAGAAAATTACAGACACCAAGGAAACTACGAACATCACGTTTTGTAGTAGGAGCAGCATAATTACGAATAGCGTCTAGTTTCTCTGGATCAGGAAGAATACCTTCTGTGGAAATAATATGGCCAAGAAATTTCACCTGAGAACGACCAAATTCAGATATTTCCAAGTTCACTGTAATGCCAACTCTTGCAAAAATACGTAATAATGAATCCAAAATTTTGTTGTGCTCACTCCAAGAACGTTTAGCAATAAGAATATAGTCAACATATGAAGTAATATTGTCACGAAGATAAACAGGTAACATTTCGTTTAAATTACGAATGGATGCTGCAGAAGATATAGTAAGTTAAAACGGTAATTTTCGAAATTACTAACAGTTACCAAAGGCTAAAAAGGCAGTGTATTTTTTACAATCAGGGCGGAGTTCTATTTGCCAAAAACTTGCGCGCATATCAATCGTGGATAAAACTTTAATTCCATGGAAATGTTGAAGAAGTTCATCTAAATTTTGTGGACAGTCAGTTTCAGGAATGATGATATTATTTATCTGTCTGGAATCCAGAACCAAACGAATTAACCCATCCTTTTTAAGAACGACGTGTAATGGGCTGATATGAGGACTGACTGCTGGCTCAATAATGCCTTGATCTAACATGCATTGAAGTTCACTCTTAACCTTGTCTCTATAAGCCAAAGGAATAGCGTACGTTCTTCCTCGAAATGGGTGTGTTCTTTTACTTTAAATAAATATTGTAAGCCTTGTATAGTTCTGTGTGATGACTAAATACTGCAGCATGTGAAGTCAAAATTTGGTGCACTTCTTCTCTTGCAACGTCATCTGGCACTTCAGCTTTGTTAACCTTTTCATTAATTAATTCTTCACTATTAATTATATCATCCATCGCGTCTCTGTACCTATTGTCGTTGTCACGAATGAACACATTGTCGTCATAATGCTCAGCGGAAACATCAGAAGTAAGAAACCTTAAAGATTTAGTGTCTGATTCAGAATTCGTTAAACACTCGAAAAATTTCAAACAGCTCGGCATTCCGGCAACAGTCAAGTTCACACTTCCTTCCTTAAAGTTTAAAATTGCCTTATGTGTGTTAAGAAACTACATACCTAATATAATTTGTGTACTAAGTAATGGAGGAGGAGGATATTAGTGTTTAACGTCCCGTCGACAACGAGGTCATTAGAGACGGAGCGCAAGCTCGGGTGACGGAAGGATGAGGAAGGAAATCGGCCGTGCCCTTTCAAAGGAACCATCCCGGCATTTGCCTGAAGCGATTTAGGGAAATCACGGAAAACCTAAATCAGGATGGCCGGAGACGGGATTGAACCGTCGTCCTCCCGAATGCGAGTCCAGTGTGCTAACCACTGCGCCAATAAGTAATGGAACAATAATAAAATTAGCAGAAAATTCATACCCTTGACAAATGAAATTTAAGTTGGTCTGTTGTTTGACTTCCACACTTTTTCCAGAAATAGCTCCTCGAATTGTAGTTTTAGAAACAGGTAACATAGGACAAGCAATAGCTTTTACACATATACGAAAAACTGATTCACTAATAACATTCAATGGGCTCCCAGAGTCTAAAACCGCAGTGAACTCATTCTTACCCACACATACTTCAATAACAGGATGTAAAAATGCGTCTACATTATTTTCCTTTTCGTCTAGCAAAATGTCTCTCATGTCTTCCAGGCGTACATAGTGTTAAGTCGTAGTGTCATTACTTTCTGAACCGTCTATATTGCTGCCAGAAGCCGAAGCTACAAGTCATTGTCGATTGTTTGCGTCACGTCCTTCATTATTCGAGTCATTTCGCGGATCAATTTCTACGATTTGCACTTGTCTCTCTGAATTTCTGTCACGTGGAGGACGCCAATTAGGTCCCTCCTGTCTGTTACATGTAAATTCTTGTTTGTGTCTGTTATTAAAATTTCTGTTTTCCTGTCTATCTGCATGACTACTTCTTGTGTAATTTGGACTGTCACTTCTGAAATTATTGTTATATCTACTACCCTGGTTATTTGTGTAGTAAGAATTCCTATTATTGTATGAATAATTTCGATCTTGATGATACCGATTACCGTTTCCGTATGGTTGATAATTCCGGTAGGAGTTTCCGTTATTATAATTGTCTGTGTAATTTCTGTTAGAACGTCTGTTATTGTCATAAGGCTGGTATGTATTGTCCTGTCTGTTCCGTCTGTCATTTTCAAAATTCCCGCTATAACGTCCGTTCCGATCACTATTCCTTTTCTCTGAAAATCTATTGTGATTACTGTTACTGAAAAAATTACAAGAAGTCCCGTCGTCGTTGTCATACTCAAGTTCTTGTAGCAAAGTCTTAAAAGCCTCAATGTCGACTTTACATCTTCCGGCTAAAGCAATTTGTCTTATGGATTGTGGCAGCTTAGTTAAGCAAATGCGAATTAATTCGGTCGGGCTATAAGGGTTGGAAAGGAACAGTTTCTTTCGAATCATGTCTTCAAAGTATTCTGCTGGCGTGCGGAACTCAGACTGATAAAAATTACGTTGCATAATAAGACTATGTTTGACTCTGTCTTGCGTGTTTTCGGACCAATATCCCGATATTAATGCATCATAAAAATCATTTAAATTATTACAATCTCTAATAAGTGCGCGCATCCGCGTCGCCGGTTCGTTTTCTAAATATCCACACATAAATTCCAGTTTGTGACTTAGTGGCCAATTTGGTGGAAGTGCGTACATAAATTGATCTAACCATGAACATGGATGTATGTCATTCTTAAAATTGCGAAAGATCTTAAATTTCCGAACAGTTAAAAAGTGTTTATAGTCAAAGTTTTCGCCTCGTGGCGACAAAGAACTACCGCGTTTGTCCGAGTCCAAATGTCGATTATTGTGAAGTTCGAGCCCCTGGCGCTCTCTTGTTGCTTCTCGTAAATGAAATAAATTATTTTCTTCAAAGTCCTCTGTTATCTGTGATTCTAAATTTCTTCTGCTATCTTTTCCTACGATTTCGCTTTCAATTTGTTTGACTTGCTTCCGTAACGCCTCAAATTCCCTTTTAACGCGTTCATTAAATTTTCCCTGATTTTCAACATGTTTATTTATGTTCTGGTACTCTTCGATTTCTGCAAATGGCAATGCAGCTGTATCATCTGAATCTCTGTCCCCATTTAAACTAAGACTTGTGAATTTATCTGAAACCTCCTCATCTCTTTCCGATAAGTCACCTATTTGTTCTTTCTGTTTATTTACGTCTTCCGTAAGTGTCGCGACTCGGGTTTCAGTATTAAAACATTAGTAGTTAACTGTTAATATTGTTGTGTTAGATTATTTATTCTGTCATTTGGTACGGATTCCTCGATTCTTTCAAATATTTCTTCCTTATCGGGTGCACGTTGTAAATTTAACTCTGAAAGTTTTTGTACTATCACGCGATCTCTTGCTTCCTGTTCTCTATGTCGTTCCTTTTGTCTTATTTCTATTGAAATTAATCTATTATTGTGAGCATTCAAAATCGGTTGTACTTCTTCTCTAATTTCTTTCTTTAATTCATTTTTCATGTTTTTGAAACATGTCCCTATTCGTGAGTCTAACCGTGTTTCCATTGTTCCCATTTCAGTTTCTAACCGTGTTGCCAAAGTTCCCATCTCTGTTTTTAATTCAGATCGCAACTGTGATCTCACTGTTTTTAATTCCGATCTTAACTGTGTTTCCATTGCTCCCATATCAGTTTTAATTGTTCCTATTTGCGATCCCACTGTTTTTAATTCAGATCCCAAATTTAATATTGCACTCATCAACTGCTCCATATTAACTGGTTCGAAATTCTTTTCACCCCTAACATTTCCCGCAAAATCAACTTCTTTCATCAAAGCTGTAAAGCTATGTGTGTTCGATACTATTCCAGAATCTTCTGTCGTTAATCTCGTATTCTGAAAATTTTTTGATTGTGAAAGATTTTGAACTGGTTCCGGACTATTTTCCCGACTTATTAAATTGTTTTCAACTTCATTATTCATCATACTGTTCTCTTGTGTTGGCTAGTTCGCTATGTTAACAATTTCGTCATTCTGACTATCCATCATTTTTGCCTGTTTCATCGATCGCGTAATCATTTACAAAACATACAAAACTCGTCACTAAACGAAAATTACACACAAGATGACACTTTATCACCAACAACACCATTCACACGAAATGCTTCCCGACAAACACGATAAACGAACAATTGAAATCTTCATAGTTGCACAAAATTGTCAAACCCGTATACAAGACATCAAAAATCAAATTCTGCAAAAATACCATTAGAAGAATGACAAGACAATTACAAATGTTCAGTTACCAAATTTACTCATGCAATATAGACTACAATTACTAAACAACAAATTACTACAATAATACTACTGTCTGATATTTTTACTATCAAAAGAATTGCGAGGGAGGATCTAAAGCAGCGGTCACCACGTGCATGGGGGCTTAATTAAATAAAATTCAAATAATTTTAATTTTAGTCGCTGTTTGTCCGATTACGAAGTCTCGTAACCGGTTGGCCCTGAGTAGTATTAGTACGCTATCTGACTGCATAGAATAACAACAAAGAATGAAAGGAAATTTCGGTTAACACAATTGATTAATTAAGTCCCCAGCAACTGTAAAAGCTACGACACAACAAAGCACAAGTGTAACTGTTCTGTGTGTGGAAGTGTGATTCAACGTACACATATGGCACGGTTCTTCCTCAATACGACAAGATATTTTGAACAGCAGTTACAATGAAGTAATTAAAAAACGAGAAATACAATAATTGCACATAGAAACCAGAATTACAGTCTAATACATGAACACAAGCCAGATGCTTTGTTGACTGAACCTGTGACCAAGAGGCATTGTTATTTAAGAAATCCGAAATAAAATTTTTTTGTTACCTTCATATATATATATATATATATATATATATATATATATATATATATATATATATATATATATATATATATATATATTGACGAAAAATACACTGTGATCATTGCAACATCCCCAATCAAACAGCATCTGCTGTCTCCTCCAACAGAACAAAAGCACAGAACATACCCTCAACTAGTACTGCTATCGACATTCTCTCAACAAGCACTGCTCACGGCAACCTCAGAACTACTATTGCCCACGGCAACTTCTGAACTACCACTGCCAGTGGAGGCGGCTGAATAATACTCTTTGGCGCAATCTCTGGCGCTGTGACTCAGTGTAGCCATCATTCAACAGTCGTTGATTGCCGGCCGGTGTGGCCTTGCGGTTCTAGGCGCTTCAGTCTGGAACCACGTGACCGCTACGGTCGCAGGTTCGAATCCTGCCTCGGGCATGGATGTGTGTGATGTCCTTAGGTTAGTTAGGTTTAAGTAGTTCTAAGCTCTAGGCGACTGATGACCACAGATGTTAAGTCCCATAGTGCTCAAAGCAATTTTTTTTGAGTCGTTGATTTCAGCAATTCATACCCATATTTTCTTATTTACAACCCGTTGTCCAATTTGTTGCGTTGTCTTTTGCAGCTTCGGCTGATATAGGCCTTTCTTAATGTAGCAGACCCGGGGAGATATTTGCCTGCGTATTTTTCTAAGAATTGACGAAGTTTTGGATGATTCAGTTTACTTAAGAGGATGTCAACACAAAGGAGGTAAAGCTGCAGAAAGCTATTCACCGAATGGTGAATAAGGCTGATGGGATTCCCCTAGGAGCATTTGCAGTAGTGTTTTCCATTTTCAGTCCGTTATACTCAACATTTCTATTTTTCTGTAGCCACATCCCGCTGAACATAAATGACTTCTTTGCAGTCGTTCTTAAGTCGCACTGTTCATGACTAGTATCTTACCAGCAGTTGAAAATAATTTATAACCGTATTGAGTCATGAAATGATGTGATTTTTCTTAAATACTTTGCTTCACTTTACGCATTGTTTCTAAGCTATACTGAGTAGCCTACACTTCCGAATTCAACAAGGTTGAATACATGAGACATTACGCAGCAGTCCAGGATCCAGAATGGTTTAAGCAGCTACCTGCTCACAGCATAACAACAGGCTACACAAATACACTGTTGCGCAAGGTGAAGCCCACTCTTACGAAATAGGTGAGGGAAGTAGATATTTGCCATCTTCCAAGAAACAAAATAAGATGCTGATCTCTGAGAAATGTAACACGGGAGAAAAAAATTACATGAGAAAAGTTATTTGTCTCTTGAAAGAGTGCGTGTAAATATGACTTAACAAATAACAAAAATACTTTTAGGTTTTGTCATAACAATTATTTATACGCATTAAGTCTTGCCGAAAAATGCAGGTTGATTTTTTCCATCGTGTACAAATTCTAGGCATTGTTAGATGATAGGACACAGAACAAAAAAGGTATAAGTCTAACGAACTTATGTCCAGAAATGCATAGTTTTCATGCTAGAGGCCATTTATTGATTCATACGTTGTAACAGAGTGTGGTCTAATACGCCGTGTACCATGCAGCCACAGTTACAGTATGTGCTGAAAATGGTTTCCATGTGCCTCAACGCATGTGTTTACGTGCCATAGTATGTTCTGCCTCACATGCGCACATGGGCCAGGCTGCAGCCGAACAGTTTCAAAGGCAGCATAAATACGCTGCTACAGTGTCTCCACGTCTGGAATGAGCTCTGCATACACGTTACTTTTGAGATGTCCCCATAACCAGAAATTGCACAGGTTGAGATACAGTGAACGAGCAGACTACGCAACTACGCTCATCTGATCCATCGACCAGGGAAGACACGATTAAGATGCGCCCAGGCGTTAACGGCAAAGTGGGCTGGAGCACCATCATGTAACATCCAAATAATCTTTCAAATCATCAGTGAAACATCTTCCAGCAGGAGAGGTAAAGTCACCTGCGAGAAACTACCATGGGGGTCCTGCATACTATCCCACAGATGACTGTTATGAACGTTGAAGGTACCACTTCATGTAAAGGTGGCCTCATCTGTTAATAGGATGGATGACATAAATAGTGGCTGCCTCGTGAAGAAACCAGCTACAAAACTGCTCCCAGTGTGGAAAGTCTGTCGCTAGTAAGCCCTGCACATTCTGTATGTGATAAGGTTAGTAACAATTGTTGCGGAGAATGCTCCACGTGGTGGTCTGGCTTGCTCTGTACTGGTGGGCCAACTGCCCGGTACTGACATGGTGGTCGCCTTCCACAGTGTTAATCACATTTTTCTCCACATCTGGTGTCTGAACATTTCGGGTACGTTCTTCATGGTTTCCTGCTTTCTGAAATGAAATACTGTTGCAAATGTTGAATGCTGTGTTTGTTGTCAGTGGGGATAGGTGTCCTGATACAACCTTGCTACCTACCACCTGTTACCATTTGCCTGTCCGTAAGTAAATGCCATGTGGACAAGCTCTCGATTCGAATATGGAACCCTTGCGTACAGCTCTGTGTCACTTCCCCCCATGGTGAGTCAGGAAGGGAACTGAATGACTATGGTTGGTGGGGGCGTTAGGGAATGAATTATGAGGTACATTGTCACCCTCTAGAAGGATAGCATGCATAATGTAACTGTGGCTGCATGGTACCACATGTATTAGACCATAGTCTCTATTAAAATGTATGATTCAATAAATGGGCTCTAGTATGGAAACCATGCATTTCCGGATATAAGTTAATTAGATCTCTTTTATTCCATATCCTTTCATCGATCAATCCTTAGAGTTTATACATGGTGGACAAAATCTCACTTTATATGTCGAATCATGCATTTCCTATCCCTGAATACAAATAATATATGTCAAAAGATATGTCTTCTGATGCTGGTCACTTTCTTACCTTTCAAACCGACATACAAACCGATATTTAAATAAACATAAAAAGTATATATCTTACGGAACTAGGAAAAACAAAAAAATGGAAACCACATACAAAATAAAACTATTAGGACATACATATTCAGCTCAACTTGTGCATTTCTCTGAGCAGCATTCACTCATGTATCACATTTATTCTATGTGCCACCAAATTTGAATAACAGGTAATTATTTTATTCTCCAAATAATTAATTATTAATATCGTTAATAATATTAACTTAGCGCTAGTATTTTGATGTGCGAAGATGAAAGTTAGGAATAGGTAGTTTCAGATATGGTTTCATAAAAAGTTTTATTCACTGTGTGTGCTTACTTGTATGTATGTGTGTACTGGCTTGAGTAATTGATTTCATTGTAACTGAAATGGCTTTCACCGTTAACTACATACAGGGTGACAATTGTTGAACTATATGAAATAAACACGACACAACTTCTGAACGGTTTGTGTTAGCAGGTTCAAACTGAACAGTTGACTGCTGGGCATGATGGGATTTAGTATGTGCTGTATGGTTTGGATTAGCGACGAAGCCCACTTTCATTTGGATGAGTTCTTAAATAAGCAAAATCGGCTCATTTGAGGGACTGAGAATCCGCATTACGCCATCGAGAAGTCTCTTCACCCTCAATGCGTGACTGGGTGGTGTGCAAAGTCCAATCACGAAATAATTGGTGTGATATTCCTTGATGGCATGGTGTCTACCGAACAGTATGTGAAGGTTTTGGAAGATGACTTCATC
Organism: Schistocerca serialis cubense; assembly: GCF_023864345.2. Classification (NCBI taxonomy): domain Eukaryota; kingdom Metazoa; phylum Arthropoda; class Insecta; order Orthoptera; family Acrididae; genus Schistocerca; species Schistocerca serialis. The sequence continues at coordinate 67,663,993 of NC_064639.1, read as the reverse complement.
CCCATTACCCAATGTGTCCTTGACTTCGACAAGATGTGGTTCACGCAAGATGGAGCTAGGCACCACTGAAGCAGGAGAGTTTTCGATGTCCTGGAGGAGCGCTCTGGGGCCCGCATTCTGGCTCTGGGGCACCCAGAGGCCACTGACATGGGCCTCAAAAAATGGTTCAAATGGCTCTGAGCACTACGAGACTTAACTTCTGAGATCATCAGTCCCCTATAACATAGAACTACTTAAACCTAACTAACCTAAGGACATCACACACATCCCTGCCTGAGGCAGGATTCGAACCTGCGACCCTAGTGGTCGCGCGGTTCTGGACTGTAGCGCCTAGAACCGCTCGGCCACGCCGACCGGCACATGGGCCTCGATTGGCCATCATATTCTCTGGATCTAACACATACGACTCCTTTTTGTGAAGCTATATTAAAGACAAGGTGTACAGAAATAACCATAAAGCCATTGCTGACCTGAAAACAGCCATTCAGAAGGTCATCGAAAGCATCGGTTCATACAGAATTTCGATATTCGTCTGCGCCACATCATCACAAATGATCGCAGGCATATCGTACATGCCATAACCTACACCAGAATATCTGTAGTGACGTTTGCACGTTGAGTAAAGTGTGTATAACCCATAGCTCGTAATTGGTTTACTTTTTTTCATATACTTCAATAATTGTCACCTTGAATGTTACAAATGCCTGAGTTCTACCAACCACTGCTGCAGTTGTGCGCTTACAGTCGTCGTTCAGATCTACTCAGCAGCTGTACATGTTTGCGAAAAGCAATACTTTTAGCGCTTTCGCGTGATTTTGACATGATTGGTCGTACAAGCGAATTCCGAAGTGCAATTAATTCTTCTGTTCCTTAGAAAGCACTGTGGTACTTAGTTTCGATGTAGATCGTCAGGAACCTGTAAATCCATTTTTAGGCAAAATTTTGCAGTTCGCACATGACAGCTAGCGACATACAGAAGATTGTAGATAGCAGGACTGAGTTTTGTACTTCTTCAATAATAATTTTGATTAATTATCTTCATTTGCAGGACAGTGTGTGTAGTGGAACAAAATATATACGGCGCCACTCTCCATTGTAGCCAAATTTATCCGAGATGGCGTCGATGACGTCAGCCAAGATGGTGGCCTGTAGACTTGGCAACATTGCATGACGTAGTCCAAGATGACTGCTGCGATGTAAGCTGATGATGCGAGTACCATTATCCAAGATGGCGGCTTTTGTTGGGAAAGTGCCATGCCCCCTGCTGAGAACTTTGAATTTTGGCGGGAAATTGAATTATGTGCTTCTATAGGTCACCTGGCAGTCCCCTGTCCCCCCTTTCCAGCCATGGCATCAGCTGATGACACGAGTACAGTTATCGAAGATGGTGTCTTTTGGTGGGAAAGTGCTACGTCCCCCTGGTGGGAAGGTTGAATTTTGTTGGGAAATTGAATTATGTGCTTCAATAGGTCCCACGCCCCCCTTTCCGACTTTTTGGCATGATGGCGCATCATCCTCTTGGAAAATGGACGGGAATGTCGATTTCTGGAGGGAATTTTGCTCTAAGAGCTTAGTCATCCAGCTGAGGGAAATTAGTATGGTGTTGCCCCTAATAGAGACTGCTTATGATGTCATTCAATTCGAATATAAATTGTTTAAATTTGTATAAATTTGTTTAAATTCATTGAAATTTTTTTGAATTTATTATCTACCTTCAGCAGTAGGCCTGCCAGTAGTGTGGCCTGCCACCACAAGAGGCTGGTGTGGAAGGAGCATGTGTTCAATCAGCAGGTTGTTGGTGCCAGACAGGGGGAGTTTTAATAGCTGTTTTACACACACTCATTGAGCTGAGGAGTGCATCCACAGCTCACTGCATGAAGAATGGAAGCGAGCATTAATGCTTTAACATATGAAGAGGAAGAATACCATCACGCAAATAAATGCTTTGCATTAAAGATGCATTACACAATGTATGGAAACATCTGTCGCTGCTGAAACTGTCTTTCATTTCTAAAACCTACATATAAACTTCCACTCAACAAGAGACAACTGCCTCCAATCCACCAGACCAAAAACTGAGCTAGTGCACGAGTTCACCGCTTGAGTGCACTGTGTTAGGTCACATGATCATGCAGTTCATTGAATAGGAGCACAACATCATGATTACGTCAAGTGTCACGTGTTTTTCTCAGCTGCACATGTGCCCCAGCCTCCTCACTCCTCCACCCCCACCCCCCCGCCCATAGTGGTCTGGAGGGGAAAATTGGCAGGAAAAGTAATCAGCCTGTTCTGGGCTGCTGGAGAGAGGAAGGAGTGTACTTTATTTATTTTTGTTTATTTTTGCAACAGTTTATTTGGGGTGGATTTCAATTAGTTTATTTATTACGGTGATACAAAACATTCACCCTGACATGCTTGGGGTCACAATGTACAGTTTACACACCTGAAACTTCTCGTAAATAATGCAGTACACTGATGAGCAGAGTCGCAAACAACTCGTAAATTACCGAAATAATCCAGTACACAGCATACAGACATGCAAACTACTCGTAGATCACCGAAATAATGCATGTGTAACACAATGCAAACAAGTTCCCAACGCTTAAACACCCGAAAATAATGCACTGCACGAACACTCATTACACATAAAAAACGCAATGTATGAACCACTCGAACTCCAAGTGCACCCACTAACACATGGAAACGCTCCAGATGCCAGAGAGGCAGGTTAGGTTAGTGTACTTTATTTATTTTGGTCGGGAAACTGACGCAAAAATTGATCCTAATTACGTAATTAATCACAAAGATTAGTCATAATTGCACAACTACAGGTACAGTGCTGCACAAGGACAGCATAAAATCGCAATATAGCGTAAAAAAACTAACAATACCATACAAATTCTATTATCCTACTGGGAAAAAATTTCGCAATACCACTCGAAACCAGCGACAGAAACACTCAAACTCTACCCTACATCTACAAGCTAGGGGGAAAAAGGCTGGGGTGTAAGGTACTATCCTTATTCTTTTTGGTGGGAAATACTTTCAACTGACTTGAGGCTGGTGTTGGGCAGAGAGGATTTTAAAAAGTATATTACCTGCAAGCATGGCAGATCCACACTCGAACGCTAACTCGGGTCTACTGCGGGTCCTGGAAGCCATTTGTGACACATGCAAAAACACAGATATACAGAAAACAGAGCAAACACACTGTAAAATTGGAATATGAGGATGGAGGCGACTGGATACAATCGAGTACAGTGCTATACCACGTCTCCTGATCACAAAAATAGTGGATTTGGGCAAGGTGTTGTCAGCTGTACTACATTTACAAGCAGTTTTAGAACACGGAATGAGAGGTTATGTCATGATTTCTTGCGTAAAAGTGACATAAAAAATCGATAGAATTGCAAAAAATGATGTAAAATACATATAAATTGAGCGAAGTTACGCTGAAATGTGGGGAAATTGAGGAAGTAATTGCGTGTCTTCTGGTTGGCGCAGAACAGTTCTTGTACATGGGAGTAGTGGGACAACCTACGTGTCATCTCAAGTACTGTTCTCCAATATGGCGGCCGTGACGCAAGTACGTGACGTCACGTGACGTCAGGTGGTGACGCGATTGACGTCATCCAAGATGACGGGCAGTTCCTGGGAAATGGCGGGAAGTCTGAATTTTGGTGGGGAAGGAAAGGGCCCTTTGGCTACCTCTACTAACCTAAGAAAATGGTGGGAAGAAAGGGCTTTTGGGCTACTTCCACTAACCTGTCTCCTCTTCCCAGGAACCTCACATAAGTCTTTATTTAAACAATTAGAACCAGTACCACCATTAAGTGTTTCCGCTATCCTCTTGGAAAATGGGCATGAATTTTGCTCTTAGAGCTTACGCCTGCAGCTAAGGCGAGTTAGTGTGGTGTCGCCCCCACTAGAGGCTGTTCGAATATAATTTGTTTAAATTCGTTTAAATTTATTATCTACCTACAGCAACAGAGACATAGTTCTATGTTACCAAAAGAGGCTGAGGTATCAGTGCTTATTGAGCTGTCGGCGTTCATATAGGTAAGAAAAGGGGTTCGCTACACTTTGAAATACCTACATTCAACTACTTTTCAAGGTCATACAACCACATTTACTACGTAAATCGAGTGACGGATGTCACCCATTTTATTTATTACTCTGATACAAAACACTCATCCTGCCAGCGGTCGGGAGGAGGAAAATTGGTGTGAGAGAGGAATCACCCTGTTCTGGGCTGTTGAAGAGAGGAAGGAGTGTGCTTTATTTATTTTCTGAACAATTTATTTATCCACAGATTGCACCTATTTTATTTATTTATTATGCTGATGCAAAACACACACCCTGACGTGCTTGGAGCCACAATATACAGTTTACAGACCTGGAAACTACTTCTAAATAATGTATTACGCTGATGTGCAGAGACGCAAACAACTCATAAATTTCTCAAATAATCCAGTACACTCCATGCAGATGTGCAAACTACTCGTAGATAACAGAAATAATGCATTCAAACTCGCTCACAACAATTGAACACCTGAAAATAATTCAGTCCACAAACACTCAGTGCAAGTAAGAAAACGTACGTATCAGCCACTCGAACCCTGATTCTACTGGATGGAAAGTCTAAGTCCGCCCTCTAACACATGGAAACTGTCCACATGCGGTAGAGGTAAGTGAAGTTAGTGTACCTTATTTATTTTGCTCGGGAAACTGACTCAATTATCCATCCTAATTACTTAATTAGTCACAAAGGTCGGTCCTAATTTCACAACTACATGCACAGCACTGCACAAGAATGGCTTAAAATCGCAAAGACAAACTATACTGTACAACTGGCCTTGTCCTGCATGTGAAAAAAATTTCCCAGTACCACACGAAACTGACGCAAATATCTATTCTTATTACATAATAAATCACAAAGATCGGTCCTAATTACACAACTGAATGCATAGCGCTGCACAACGACTGCTTAAAATCGCGAAAACTGACTATACCATACAACTAGCGTTATCCTGCTGGGAAAAAATATTTAGCAATACCACACCGAACGTACGCAGATGTATATCCTAATTACGTAATCAGTCACAAAGATCCGCCTTAATTACGCAACTATATGCGTAGCTCTATACTAGAATGGCAATACTCTGCAAAACTGAAAACTAGTCTTATCCTGCTGGGAAATATATTTATATATATATATATATATATATATATATATATATATATATATATATACCAGTCGAAACCAGCGACAGAAACACTCAATTATTTTCAGCCATAATGGCTATGTTTGTAAACCGTGACAGTTTGGGAAAATTATTACTTAAGTTTCTGCTACCAGTCACTTTTTATTTTATGCTTAATCTAGCATAATGCAACGCTTTTCGAACATGTTTTGTTCATCTTCAAGCGTTTGTACATACATACATACATCGAGAAATGTTACTTAAAAATATACAGTCTTAAACTAGATTAATCTAGAACACTTTATTTTTTACTGTAGCTGCTGGTGTGGCATTTGGGGCGAAGGAGGGGGGCAGTGTGTATCTAGAAATCGAAGTCAACGATGTCTTCTGCTGGTTTTCTTCTTTGTTGTTGACTTTGCATCTTGGTGCTTCAATTGCATCGCTGGTGTAATGGCGAAGCTGTTGATTGACATTACACTATTGCACATTATATTTTGTCACTGATTGCCACTGCACAAGTTGCTTCGATGTTATACACACGACACAAGATGGCGGACTGTAGCATGTCCAAATTGGGGCTTGGCTGGGTCTATTCTAAAATACCATTATCCAAGATGGAGGTGGTGACATCATCCAAGATGGTGGCGATGGCGTCAATAAAGATGGCGGACTTTGGCAAGAAGTTTGAATTTTGGTGGGAAAGTGCCACGCCCCCCTTGCCGATAAAAAAGGTGCAAAGTTCAAATTCCAACATGATATTGCGTCACACCTAAGAAAATGGCGGGAAAAAAGTACTTGTCTTTATTATTTAACCAATTTCAAGCAGATGTGTTTGACGCTGGGTCTGGACTGCAACTGGCTTAGTTCATATCAGTGCCAGCAGAGGGCGCCACCATGACATCAGATCATGATGCAACTGTGGTGTCACCGCCAGACACCACACTTGCTAGGTGGTAGCCTTTAAATCGGCCGCGGTCCGGTAGTATACGTCGGAGCCGCGTGTCGCCACTATCAGTGATTGCAGACCGAGCGCCGCCACACAGCAGGTCTAGAGAGACGTCCTAGCACTCGCCCCAATTGTACAGCCGACTTTGCTAGCGATGGTTCACTGACAAATTACGCTCTCATTAGCAGAGACGATAGTTATCATAGCCTTCAGCTACGTCATTTGCTACGACCTAGCAAGGCGCCATTATCATTTGCTATTTGTCTTGTGATGCATGTACCGTCAGACCGATGTTCACCAATTATGGATTAAAGTTAAGTATTCCAGAAGCTACGAACCTTTTTCGCTAGTCTAAACACCTTGGCCTTGTTCTAGACCTCACGCCAGCCTGCGTGAGCTTAAACGCGTGCCCTTCGGCCTCCTGTCCTAGTGGATTGGCTGTCTTGCCAGTCCACAAAAGTTGACGACGAGAATTTTGCGTTCGTATTATTGCCCTGATTTACTTGTGTCATGGCTTCGCCACAATCTACAGATGTACTGTCCGAATTTTATCGCTTGCAGAATCAGCAGACGCAGGCCTTATTGGATGCCCTTGGACAGCTTGTCCAGGGTCAACGTGCAATGCAAAACGATGCGGCAGCCGCCGCTCCACCGCTACCGCAGCCACAACACGCTGTTGCACCACCTTTTCGTCCGTTTGATGCTGCACTGGAAAGCTGGACGGAGTGGTCACGCCAATTTGGATTCCATCTCGCTGCCTACAGAATTCAAGGTAATGAGCGGCAGCCTTTTCTCCTTTCCGCCGTAGGCGTCGAGACATACCATGCGATAGTGAAATTATTTCCCCGACGCGACGTAGTAACTCTGTCCTACGACGAAATTTTGTCTGCATTAGATGCATATTTCAAAGAATCCGTCAATGTAGTTGCGAAAAGGTATACCTTCTTTCGTACAAAACGTATGGCCGGTCAAACTAATCTGGAGTGGGTTGCAACTTTGCAAGGCCTTACAAGGGATTGTGCTTTTCAGTGTGAATGTGGCCTTCCTTATTCAGATACTATGGTCTGTGATGCAATGGCACAGAACGTTTCTGATGTTCGTATAAGAGAACAGATTTTGAAACTAGTCAATCCCTCCCTTCAACAAGTGATGGACATATTGGATCGGCAAGACACACTTGACTTTGCTCGGGAATCATTCGAAACTTCGCCACCCGTGTGTCAGGTTAACCGGCCCACTGGGCAAGCTGCACGGAAAAGTAAACAGTCCTCGCGCCTGGCCGAGCAAAAGCTGCCAAGCTCTCAGCCATGTGTGCAGTGCAAGCGAGCAAATGCAGTGCTAAAATCATGCCCGTGGTGTGCTACTAGACATTCGTGTGAGAATTGCCCATCACGCCAGGCTATTTGCTTTCTATGTAATAAAAAAGGACATGTTCAAAGTGTTTGCCAGAAAAAGCTCAGAACGAACACTCACAACCATTCCAGGCCCTTTGCTTCGCGCTAGAATCGGCATCGAACCCAGAATACTCAGGCTCGTGAACCTTCGCCCATGGAAATTCATGTAGTTCATTCCACTCCGCCCAGTGCCACTCTAACATTGACTGTGTTCATCCCACAAATAGTGTGCGACGACATCGCCGGAAATCCCGTCAAGTCGCAAGTGATTCTGTACCAGTGTCAGTTCACGTTGCACGAGACAGTCGCTCTTGTCATCAGCAGGACACTAAACTTTTTGTAGAATTGGACATTAATGGCAACGAGATACCATTCCAGCTCGAAACTGGAGCTGCGGTTTCCTTGAGCAATCAAGACACGTACAAACAGCTGGGCACCCCTCCATTGCGTGCCGCAAGTGTTAAGTTCAGTAGTTATTCAGGACAAGCAATCCCTGTGTTAGGACAGTGCAGCCTTCTTGCAACATACAAGGGACAAACAAAACTTGTGTCATTGTACGTCCTGCGTTCTTATTCTGCAGTGAACTAGTTTGGTTTAGATTTATTTCAGTTGTTTAACTTTTCTATAGTCAATCAGGTCCTATCAGTGAACCAGACTGTGCCTTCAGACAGTGTTTCTCGTCTATGTGAAGAGTTTGCAGACATTTTTGCACTGGGTCTTGGTTGCGCTAAGAACTATACCACACATTTGGAACTGAAAGTAAACGCGCAAAAGAAATTTTCCAGAGCGCGCAATGTTCCCCACGCATTGCGTGATGAGGTTGCAAAAACATTACACGACTTGGAGTCACAAGGTGTCATTGAACGTGTGCAGGCTTCTCTCTGGGCATCACCCTTCGTAATTTTGCCAAAACCTTCCGGAAAATTGAGACTTTGTGTGGACTTCAAGGCAACAGTGAATCCACAACTAGTGATTGCTACTTTTCCTTTACCCCGCCTGGAAGATCTTTTTGACAAACTGTGCCCGGGTAGATATTTTTCGACGTGGACCTACCAGATGCGTACTTGCAAATACCGGTGGACGAAGAATCCCAGCGCGTCTTGGTGGTTAACACGCATCTTGGTTTGTACCGATTCAAACGATTGCCATTCGGGTGTGCATCTGCCCCTGCATTGTTTCAGCAATATCTACAAACTGTTTGTGCGTCGGTCCCTACTGCAGCAAACTATCTGGACGATATTGTGGTCTCCGGAAAGACGGAAGAAGAACATTTAGCCAATCTCAGAACATTATTTAAGGTCTTGCGACAAAATGGTCTTCGCTTGCGGAAGGACAAATGTGTGTTTTTTGCTCGTGACTTACCGTATGTGGGCCATGTACTCAATGCCCAAGGCATACATCCCAGTCCAGAGCACCTCCGTGCCATACAAGACTTGCCTTTGCCGCAAATTTTGAAGCAGCTACAGAGTGTGCTGGAAAAAATCAATTATTATCGTCGCTTTGTGCGCCACGCCTCTTCCATTTCAGCTCCGCTTCATCGCTTACGCCGGAAAGGTGTTCCGTTCGTCTGGACGACGGAATGCGAACGCGCCTTTCGCCGGTAGAAATCGGCGTTGCTTTCCAATCCTTGCCTTACGCCATTCGATCCCCAGAAGCCCCTTTTGTTGATGGTGGATGCATCGGCTTTCGGGATCGGTGCTGTGCTTGCGCACAAAGATGGTTCGCACGATCGCCCTATTGCCTTTGCGTCCAAATTGCTCTCGACTGCGCAAATAAATTATTCACAGATCGAGAAAGAAGCATTGGCTCTCGTATTTGGTGTTACTAAGTTTCATGATTTCTTGTATGGTCGTCAACTTACCATCATCACAGACCACAAACCTTTGACATCGCTTTTTCATCCGAACAAGCCCGTACCTCCACGTACAGCGCAGAAATTCATTCGCTGGTCTACTTTCCTCTCGCAGTACCGCTACAATATGTTGTATCGGTCCACTGTTAAGCACGTAAACGCCGATGCGTTGTCCCGTTTGCCTGTTGCTGAGGATAGAGCATTCGATTCTTCTGAACTTGCTTGCATGTAATTGATTCGGAAACCGATGACGTGGTCGAATCGTTTCCGATTGATTTTCGTCGTGTAGCTACAGCCACAGCTGCAGAACCTGTCCTTGCTACCGTTCTGCGTTTTGTTGCTACGCAATGGACCTTGTCAAAGTCACGGATCGGGGATCCGTTGGTTCGCCGATTTTTTGCTCACAAGGAGGGACTTTGTTCGCCTTGATGTTTTGCTGTTGCGTTCTGATAATGATCAGTCCAGGGTCGTGGTACCACGTTCGTTACAGTCCTCTGTCTTACGGCTTCTTCACCAAGGACATTGGGGTATAGTGCGAACGAAACAACTTGCTCGTCAGCACTGTACTTGGTTCGGAATCGATGCTGCGATTACGAATATCTGCTCTTCTTGCATGGCGTGTACCGAACAACAATCCGCACCACCGCAGATATTCTTTGCATGGCCGAAAGCCACTTCCCCTTGGCAACGCTTACACATCGATTTTGCTGGTCCATTCTGGAAAGCTCGATGGTTGGTTGTGGTAGATTCATTCAGTAATTTTCCTTTTGTTGTCCAGATGTCTTCCACGACGTCATCTGCCACCATCCAAGCGTTATCCGCTATCTTTTGCATTGAAGGTCTTCCACAGACTATTGTTTCCGACAATGGCCCGCAATTCATGTCCGCAGAATTTCAGTCATTTTGCAAGGCCAATGGTATTCAACATCTGACGTCCGCACCGTTTTCGCCACAGTCAAACGGTGCCGCTGAACGATTGGTCGGGACTTTCAAGTCACAGATGTTGAAGTTGAAAGAGTCGCATTCTCGGGAGGACGCCTTATTGCTCTTTTTGTCCACGTATCGCTCTCAGCCCCGAGATGGTCGCTCGCCGGCCGAGTTGCTCCACGGTCGTCCTCATCGAACCTTGATGTCTTTGCTACATCCGCCACATCAGGTTCCTGTGCAGCGGCAGACACCTGCTTTTGCCCCAGGCGACGTTGTCTACTACCACAACTATCGAGGTTCACGGCGTTGGCTCGCAGGGCGCATTCTTCGCTGCTCGGCCGCGCTATGTATCTGGTTTTGGGGGCCTCTGGTGAGGTGCGTCGGCATCTCAATCAGCTGCGCCTCTGTCGTCGCACGGGTTCTGCCACTCCCCGTCTGCTTTCAGCGACGGTGTCGTCCGGTCAGCGATCTGGGAACCCATCTACTGGCTCGCTTCAGCCCCAGGTGCTACCGACGATGCCTTCCCTTTTGCTCCATGGCGACGCGCCGCCGCTGCCGCCGCCGCCGCCGCCGCCTGTTCTCCTGCCGGCGACGCCCGCAGTGGACGCGTCGCTGCAACCGCCGGGCGCCTCCCTGGGTCATGCGCCGCCGATCGCTTCCCGTGACCAGCTGTCCTCCGACACGGAACTCTTGCCCGCTTCGGACCATAGGACATTTTCGCCCGTCGGGTACCCCGACCCGATGGAGGTCGACCCTTCGGCCCCTCCTGTCTCTTTACGGGTGCATACACCGCATGTTGGCGTGCACCCTGGACTAGGTTATCAGGCGTTTCCTAGCTCCCCTCGGACCAATGGCAGGGTGCGGGTGGCAGCCTTGCCTGTTGTTAGGCTCCCCACCTCGTCGCATATATCTACATGGGGCCTCCCCACGGTGGGCGGAAGCCTTATAACACAACCGTACGCCGATTTGCTTGGGAGGAATGTGGTGTCACCGCCAGACACCACACTTGCTAGGTGGTAGCCTTTAAATCGGCCGCGGTCCGGTAGTATACGTTGGACCCGGGTGTCACCACTATCAGTGATTGCAGACCGTGCGCCGCCACACGGCAGGTCTAGAGAGACGTCCTAGCACTCGCCCCAGTTGTACAACCGACTTTGCTAGCGATGGTTCACTGACAAATTACGCACTTATTAGCCGAGACGATAGTTAGCATAGCCTTCAGCTACGTTATTTGCTACGACCTAGCAAGGCGCCATTATTATTTGCTATTTATCTTGTGATGCATGTACCGTCAGATCGATGTTCACCAATTATGGATTAAAGTTAAGTATTCCAGAAGCTACGTACCTTTTTTTGCTAGTCTAAATACCTTGGCCTTGTTCCAGACCTCACGCCAGTCTGCGTGAGCTTAAACGCGTGCCCTTTGGCCTCCCGTCCTAGTGGATTGGCTGTCTTGCCAGTCCACAAAGCAAGTACCGTCATTCAAGATGGCTGCACCCAATGTAGCCACCACATGGATTTGGTCTAATTCCTATAACCGCTCTGTCATGATGTCAGATCGAGACACAAGTACTAGTATTCAAGATGATGTCACCCACTATGTTCACCACGAGCTCCAGAACCCGAATAACTTAGTTCATATTGTGACAACCAGAGATCGCTACTGTGAAGTCACGTGAAGACACAAGATCGTCTGCTGTCTCGTGCACGGCCGCGGTGGTCTAGCGGTTCTAGGCACGCAGTCCGGAACCGCGTGACTGCTACGGTCGCAGGTTCGAATCCTGCCTCGGGCATGGATGTGTGTGATGTCCTTAGGTTAGTTAGGTTTAAGTAGTTCTAAGTTCTAGGGGACTGATGACCACAGATGTTAAGTCTCATAGTGCTCAGAGCCATTTGAACCATTTTTTGTCTCGTGCACATGAGTTATAACCGGACACACGCCGCATCAGCTTTACACTTGTGCCGAACATAGTCTTCTGTAAATATGCTAACGAAATTATCTGAACACGTGTGACACCAACACCGTTCATCTAACCTATCAATTACCTAAGTATTTAATTCCATTTCAATTTTAATCGTATTCAATAAGTCAATTTACAATTTCAATATTCAATGATCAAATGAGAACTTCCACATTTTCCTACTATCAACGCAGTGTTCATTTATGACCTAGCACCCCCACCGCTAGAATGCTGAACTCCTATTGGGTACTGCATTAATCACCTGACTTCATTGAATCTAAGACTTGGAATGAATTTTCACCAATGCCAGACCCACCTGGACTTGGAATCAAATAGTTAAAGTCTCCACCACGATCCTCAACCCAGCACCCTGCCCCCTTACCGACCTATGTTGGCAGACTAACGTACTATAACTTGTATTAATGGACACTAACCTGTACTAACCTGCACTAACATGTACTAACGTGCACAGCGCATGACATCATCCAAGATGGTGGGGCGAAATGACACGAAAACAGATCTGAACACAAGTCTTTATTTTGCAGGCGGTGTCTCCACCACGAGGTTTACTGTCCAACTGACATAGTACACATCACTGCCATCAGATCGTACTGTCATCCCTCCTATGGCCTAATCCCAGATGGTGGTCTGTAGGGGCGAGAATTATGCTAAAATTACTCACGCTGCGTTCGACTGCTGGGGAGAGTAAGGAAGGAGTCCGCTCTATTTACTTCCGATCATTTTATTTAGAGATCGAATATATTTATCACACTGAGGCGAAACACTCTCCATCTTATGCTTGCGCTCACAATAAACAGTCTGCAGACACGCAAACAACTCCTAATTTTCGCAAATAATTTAATTACACACATTCATACTCCTCGTAAGTAATTCAGCACAGGTATGTCTAGACACGATCAGTACTCGTAAACTGTCCAAATAACTCATAGCACAACCTACACACCTGCTCGCAACATAATTCAGTCAATGCCTGTAAGCACCCTCCACCAACCCCTCTCCAGTAGAGTGCACAGAAAACCCAGACGACGTGGCGCGGCCGTCAGCTGTCAGACCACGCACAGGCACCCGCCCGGGTCCTGCAAGCGGCGACATCTCATACATACTTCATTTATGACAAATTACTATCCAAATACGTGTTCACCTAGACGCCTATGATGAGGCGATCGGTTGGGAACGAAGACATATTTACAGATCGCAAACGCTAGAACGAGCACCGTTATACCGACGTCACAGAATTCCAATGCGCAGACACATACGCGAGAAACTTCCTAGCAGCAGACGTCTTTACCGCCTATGACACAATAGCACACCGCGAACTGCTCCTAGCGCGACTTCTCACACCCATTTAACTATCCATAACAACACAGCCTTGTTCTCGCCACGTTGCGAAACGTATGCATCGCGACTCGCCATCTAAAACGTTCTCAATATTATTCTTACTTCACAACACTACCTCTGTGGTGTCACCGCCAGACACCACACTTGCTAGGTGGTAGCTTAAATCGGCCGCGGTCCATTTAGTACATGTCGGACCCGCGTGTCGCCACTGTGTGATCGCAGACCGTGCGCCACCACAAGGCAGGTCTCGAGATACGGACGAGCACTCGCCCCAGTTGTACGGACGACGTTGCTAGCGACTACACGGACGAAGCATCGCTCATTAGCCGAGCAGATAGTTAGCATGCATTGCTCATTAGCCGATCAGACAGTTAGAATAGCCTTCAGCTAAGTCCATGGCTACGACCTAGCAAGGCGCCATTTGTAACATTGCATGTACCTCAAGATAGAGTCTCACTTGTATCACCAAGAACGTTGTAAACCAATGAAGATATAAAAGTTAAGTGTTCTAGTAGCTACATACTTTTCTTTATAACATTAATAAGTATCCTGTTTCAGACCTCTATCTAGCCTACTAGATTACGCGTGCCTTTCGGCTACTTCAGTGTGGCGTAGCTGTCTTGTTACGCCACAACAACCTCCACCCCATTCTATAGTCCCCAGAAATAGTTAACGCTCGCTTTCTTAATCTTTCACTTTCATGAACGGAAATTCTTCTCCTAACAGAACCTCTTTACCAAAATAAGATCCTATTCACTTGTCCCACAGCACCCAACCTGATACCCTTCCTACTCTCAAGATATGCAAACGTCCTCAACCCTACCTTGACGCTCATATATCCCACCAAAAACAATGTCAATCAATCAAGCTAGCATTTTCATTCGCTCTTATCGAATTTACACATTAAATTACAAATGCCGCCTCTATCCAAACACCATTCACCTTTTCTTTCTCAGACTTTCAGCGGTAAAATTATTTTTACACAGATCGCTAAATCCCAATGACAGTTAAACCTGCAAACTTGTATACAGATCATCAAATACATGCCACACTCACAAGAATATTGTAAGCCAGGACCATATTTACCACTTCCAGCTACAATTAAATATTATTACCATTGACGCAACGCTCTGTCAGCGGTCGATTTACACGTAATTTCTACTCTTGACTGTTGTCGTTCGTTGTCGAATATAAGTATCTATAGAGCGCATAATATTCCACATAAAAATCTCGCGTCATTATCTATGTGCTGAATCTATACGTCCCTCACGATTGCATACACACTCATTTTCTCTAGTCGTTATACAACATGAGCCAATCAAGTTTTATCATGCACATGGTCAAGTGCTATCCGTGATAATGAATACCCGACCAGCGGACGTAATGATTGTGAAGACATCACCGACGGGCGCTTGTGTACTGTACTCATCATCACAATCGATAGAACAACAAGGAAAACGCGAATTCGCCCGTCCTCCATGTTCTAATGCGGCACTGTTTCCATCACGCACTACTTCTCTTGCTTTCAACGTACGCATTCGTTCACGCCGCTGTTTAGAGACTCCTATATCCGAACACAGAGCATCAATCAACCATTATCATTTCCTCTTATGTAATTACTCATGCATATGGTGTGGAAGCAAGGTCCGCCTTTTGATTCTTTCTGCAGACGTGACTTTCAACAGCAAACAACTATTTTACACTGATCGCTATATTGCACCGGCAACTAAACATCGCCAATTGCCATACATATCGTCAAATACCTAAATACTCTTACTCAATTACACGGTGTTCCCGCCGAGCACATGAGCTTAAATATTACAGTTCTGCATGCAATAACCACCAAAACAACTACTAAATCGTCAAACCATATTTAATCTCTAATGCTCACAGCCCTTAAGCAGCTCGTGGAGAAAAAGAATCAATCCATAAACACTCTTTGCATATAGAAAAAGGTTGCGAACTGCCATCTAATGCAACTATCACATATTCCATCACACCATACAAATCTAGCGTTGGAGAGCCGCCGCCGGCATGTCAAAGTCAGATATCTGTACATCTAAATAGCCGTCCAGTCATCCCCCGGACCAGCCTGCTGACGTTGACTCTCTCTATACCTGCTCTCCAGCGAATGCCTAATTAGATACACTGTGCAAGTGGATTCCTGAGTAGCCCAGGTCTCTTTGTTCCCCTGCACCTCCAACGGGGCATGTAAACTGTGTCTTTCCCAGCCAGCAAACCTGACGTCATTCACGCTTCGCACCGAATTGCTCATTCTGCTAACAATTTACCACTCACAAACGTTAAATAGTCACATAGATTAAGTGCGAAAACACACTTAATCATAAAAAAGCATTATCCCTGTCTAAGCATAGATGGCCGGCCGCGGTTGTCTCGCGGTTCTAGGCGCACAGTCCGGAACCGTGCGACTGCTGCGGTCGCAGGTTCGAATCCTGCCTCGGGCATGGATGTGTGTGCTGTCCTTAGGTTAGCTAGGTTTAAGTAGTTCTAAGTTCTAGGGGACTGATGACCACAGCAGTTGAGTCCCATAGTGCTCAGAGCCATTTGAACCATTTTAAGCATAGATGGGTGTGCGTTTAGAACAAACAGACAAACATAATTCCAAGCAAAGTGATACAGAAGAGAAAAATTCCTTCAATTTCAGTAATCCTACATGCTCGTAGATGTCCTAGTGATACAGTGGTAGATGAGTCGCGTCATCCCTTCATCCATTCCTTGAACACATACTTTCACAGAATTTGATCTTCTTATATTGCGTCCAAGCATTTACGTCCCCACACACAACCCATCTCACGTAGCTCAATAGAACATAATAATTCTATTTTCCACAGATAGTCATATTCCATGAACAGTTAAACCCAGTAAAGTATGCATGCATATAGCCAAATACGCAAAGACAGATGGTGCTGATGCCCTTTGGTACACAAGATATATCAGAAACCTGTTGCAGACGAAAAGGAAAAAACATTCCAAATTTAAAAGAATGCAGACTCCCTTACCCTGTCAAAGTTGAACAGAAACTCGAAATTTAGCACGAACTTAACTTCGAAATGCTTATAATAGTTCCCACAACTTGTCTCAAAATCTGGTGAAAACCCAAAGAGATTCATATCGTGTGTAAGGTACAGCAGCAGCAAAGCGCAATCGATACCTTCACTGCACGATAAAAATGGCGGTCTTACTGACAACATTACCACAAAAACAGAATTACTGGAGACGGTTTTCCGAATTCGATCACTAAGGAAGATGAAGTAAATATTCCAGAATTCGAATGGAGAACCACTGTCGACATGAATAACTTAGAAGTAGATATCCACTGTGTAGCGGAACACCATAAGTCACTTAATAAAGGCGGGGCTTCCGGCCAGATTGTGTGCCAGTGAGATTCCTTTCAGAGCATGCTGATACAATAGGTCCATACTTAGCAATCATATACAGCCGCTCGCTCGTCGAAAAATCCCTGGGTAAAGGCTGGAAAGCCGTAGAAGTCGCATCAATAACCAAGGAAGGAAATAAGAGTAATTCACTGAATTACAGAACTATACCACTAATGTCGTTTTACTGTAGTATCCTGGAACATGTACTGTGTTCGATCGTTACGGATTACCTTGATGAAAATGATTTATTGACAAATAGCCAGTAAGGATTCAGAAAAGATCGTTCCAGTGAAACAGTGTTTATTCTCATGAAGTACTGAGTGCTACCGACAGGGGATAGAAGGCTTTCGATACCGTTCCCCAGAAGTGACTTCTAATCAGATTGTCTGCCTACGTACTACCGAGCGAGGTGGCGCAGTGGTTAGACACTGGACTCGCATTCGGGAGGACGACGGTTCAATCCCGCGTTCGGCCATCCTGATTTAGGTTTTCCGTGATTTCCCTAAATCACTCCAGGTAAATGCCGGGATGGTTCCTCTGAAAGGGCACGGCCGACTTCCTTCCCCATCCTTCCCTAATCCGATGAGACCGATGACCACGCTGTCTGGTCTCCTTCTCCAAACCAACCAACCAACCGACCAAAAATTCTACAACTGGTCGACGTTAGAGATATAGAAAACCGCCTTAGAAACCATCCACTGGCTGGCGGGCACACCGGACCTCGACACTAATCAGCCTGGCGGATCCGTGCCGGGGACCGGCACGCCTTCACGTTCGGGAAGCAGCGCGTTAGATCGATCGGTTAGCCGGGCGGACCTCTGCTGGCGTTCTGCTGTGTGGTGTGGGATCCACATCACACAGCACTGACGGAAGACATCGAAAAATTTCGAAGACGGTCAGTTCGTCTCATATCATCGCAAAATAGGGGAGAGATGTCCACTGATATGATACGCAAATTGGGTGGCAATCATGAAAACGAAGGGGTTTTTCGTTGTGGAAGTACCTTCTCATGAAATTTCTCCTCAGGGTGCAAAAATAGTTGGTTGGTTCCAATTTGGAGAGATTATCGTCGTAATAAAGTAAGTGAAATCAGAGGCCGCACCGAAAGATTTAAGTGTTCGTTTTTCCTGCTCGCTGCTAGAAAGTTGAACGGTAGAGAAATAGCCTTAAGAGGTCACTTAAAGAGCAATCATGTAGATGTAGACGGCACTGCAAGTTCATGAAGTTTTCATAAATGGCATTTATGAAATTTTCTGTGGACACGTGGAGGAACACTGACATTAAAATTTGATATACGCAGTAGGCGTGCTGTTGATGCACAATAATATTTATTATGTATTTCTTTGTGAAGTAGCTTCCGAGGCCATTCTCAAAGCACTTTATGAACATATAACTGTGTGATCGCTCAGTGCACTGTTCTAGACAGTATTGTGTAGTAAATGGGCAAACCAAAAACGAGATTTTGGTATTACATAACAATGTACAAACATTTTAGTAGTTAAATATCTCATTCTCATCATTAGTTGTCACACGTGATATGAATTCTTTTACAGGATGACATATATTTATTTTGTAACTGAAGTATATCTAAGGTTTCATCTTTTTCAATATTTTTAAAATGCAGTCCCATTGTTAAGGTGAGAATAATTTCTGTGGAACGACATGTAATAGCGCCACTGCGTAACGGAGCCAATTCATTTATCTTACGTCTTGTGACGAAGCGGGTTACTATCTAATGAAACTTCTTGCCTTAAAATGGATGTGAATATGGAATAATTTTGTTGAAGCGATCATTCAGATATGGCAAAAATCAGTAAAATGGCATGAGAAGCCGTCGTAACAACGAAGAAACCTGATTCACCAGTTCTGCAGTATTGGCGAGTTCAACAGACACTTGTGTTCCTAACGTAAATGCCGCAAATGCCTCACATTTTGGAATGTACATACAAATATAAGAGTAGAACTTAAAAAGTATTGGATAATATACAATTAAACATAGGGAAAGACGAGGATAGCAAGAAGCAGAAATTTTACGCGGATTAGCAAGAAAGTTTCGGAAACTAAATGATGTTATAAAGCACGTAGACAAATCGAATCAGTTATCGCAGTTAAAATAATTTACCTACAGAATTAGTTTCGACGACAGAAGAGTTGGTTAAAGTTAACAGAAGAGATTTAAAAGGTAGTGGAACAATCGTTAGTCACAAAACTGCTGCCTAACAGTCATACATTCATTAATTAAATCTGTGCTCAAACGAATTAAATAAATAGAGAGAGAACGTTCAAACAAGTTAAACTGTTTGTGGCGAAAACGCCTTTTAGCAGCCGGAATGTTTAACGCAAATTACTTTACTGTTGTAGGCATCGTGATGTTGTCTCCTGTCTGCGATCTGATTACCACAATCCATACTCGACACTGTAACCTTAGCGGTACTCCTGGAAATTAACATATCAGGATATGGCAAAAGTTCTTGTCGTTTTCTCGCAGATTAGAGTCATCGCTCTTTACGGCGAGGAATTAATGTGCTCGGCGCTAATGATGAAATGGTATGCCAAAATCATCAAACGTTAAATTCACTGTTAGACACTTTGTTCTGTTATACACTTACTTTGTGTTCTATGTGCCACATTAAATAGGAAAACAGTTTGCATAATACGTCGTCTTATTTCGCAGTCTACATGAGGTCAGTAAGCAGCGATTGCCAGATAATAAACAGCTTATGGTTCAAATGGCTCTGAGCACTATGCGACTCAACTGCTGAGGTCATTAGTCGCCTAGAACTTAGAACTAAGTAAACCTAACTAACCTAAGGACAGCACACAACACCCAGCCATCACGAGGCAGAGAAAATCCCTGACCCCGCCGGGAATCGAACCCGGGAACCCGGGCGTGGGAAGCGAGAACGCTACCGCACGACCACGAGATGCGGGCAATAAACAGCTTACAAAATGCATACAGGGTGTTCGGAAATTCCCATTTGAGACTTCTAGAACATGTAAAGGAGAATGAGTACATAATATTTTGAATGGGAACCAATGCCCCAAAATAACAGCACAAGTAAAGTGTAAATTTTCAGACCACATTTCGTTGCATCGCCGGAGACCATCGAGTCTCACAGCCTTTTTAAAAGATTTCACACAATAATTCAAGAAAGATTTACTTATGACGATGAACGCGTAAACACACTTTGTTGTACACCCAAAATCTAGCACATTCATTTACACATTTACGACACAGAGGCCATGCCTCGGATATTTCAGACAATTATGCATCTGTAGATTCATAGTTAGTTAAGGAAGTATTATGAAGCCCGTCTCTCACGAGAATTATTACTTCCTTCAAATTTATCTCTCGAATACAGCAATTTATGGACGCAAAAGTAATAACATGTTATTAACTTTGTAATCCCACAACAGCACTAAATGAAAAATGGTTACTCCTCAGATGACAACTACAGAACGTACATAGCAAACACAAACCTCACGTACGCTATCGCAATTTTATCTTGGATGAGGAGGAAGAAAAAAGGAAGACAAATTTATATTGGACTGTGGTAGTAGTATGTTAACAGCATTCTTGAACTGAACCAAAACACTGTACAGCTGGGCGACCTGGCTACTGCATCTGACTTACCTGACAGAAATACGGTTGACGGCAGTTGGCGGGAAACAGATGACCTCTGCAGTGTCATCTTGGCAGCTGGAGGTATACAATCTTCTAACGTCAACGAATCAATTTTACTTTTATTGCAGCTCACCGTGAGACAATGCGACCGTGGTGCCGCTTTGTATGCTAATTACCGCCAACAGTTAGAGCTGAATCATTATCGCTTACGAGTATATCGTGCTAGAGCTCTCATTTTTTATGTATGTGAACTTAACAGTACTACGGCTTTAGCACATCTTTCTACTGAATGGTCATGCACATCTAGCTTCTACCAGCACACGTAAGTTTTTAACTCTCACTTGCCAGCTCCATTGTTATGATAACGAGTTTTACATCGCAGAATCGATGTTCTGGACCAGTCTCATTTCAGCTGACGCTTTTTCACAGACGTCATATGCGTCTGCTAGATCGAACACTTGTACTTAGCTGCGCTTCAGGAACAGGTTTTGTTTCCGGTAGCAACGGGATGCAGTTCACCATCCGGCTGTTCTGATCGTAGTTTCCCAGTGGTTTACAAAAATGACGTTTGGTGAACACCATGCGGTTCTACCATTGCATGTTCCACTCCCTTGGTTCTCCAACTGAGCTGGTGGCACATTTCCAATATCTGCACCAAACCTTATTCCTACCCCTCGTTATGTACGTCAGCTTCTGTAATATAAGTACCTCAAGTATGTCTCACCCAGCTTTCCCACTGTCCATAATGCTCACCCACATACAGACGATCACTCTGCGATAGACGTTTAAGTATTTGGCAGATGCTTCATAAAATGACTTTCAGACTTTTTTCAACTATTCCACTCTAGAATAGCACTTGACAGAGAAAACAGCTTACTTGCGAGGTCTGAGTTCTCTCATTTTATTACGACCGTCATTTCTACCTCTGTATGTTGGACTCAACAAAATATTTTCACCTTTGGAGGATAAAGTTGGTGATTAAAATTTCTTGAAACGTCTAGCCGCAACGAAAAACGTCTGTTTTACTAATTGACTCTTCAACAAACGTATGATTTCCCTTGTACTCTCTCCATAATTTCGCGATAATACGAAATCAGCTGCCGTAACTCGAACTTTTTCGGTGTCCTCCGTCAATCCTATCTCGTAGGGGCCCAACTGCGCCGAAAAAAAAGCTCCAGAAGAGAACGAAGAAGCGTAGTGCAAGCAGTCTCTCAACTAGATTTTTCGAACTATGACTTTCTGTGAAGTGCCTAAAACGTAATTAAAGGGTCTGTGTTCCTTACATGCAATAATACGTTTACGTTTTTCACAGCAAACATACCGTCGCTGTTCAATGATATTAGAGTAAAATGAATGTGCCCAGGCACTGCTACGTCCATTGCTGTGACAAACCTAGAACATTCACGAGTTGTAATCATCAAGAAGTGCTCTGGTGACGGAGGGTGACATTTCAGGGTGTGAATGGGCATAATATTGAAGATAGCCTCCAGATATTTTGGAAACAGAACATGGAGCAGCGTAGCTTTTATCGTGGAACGTGAACATTCAATTGAACCGCAGAGACTATATTTATATCTTAAATTTCTTCCTCTGACGTATCTGTCTGTGGTAACCGGTTGACTAAGGCTGATAGCAGAATATTGAGCTTTTGGACACAGCATCAACAACCGTCACTTTGTCATCTAACTTACCTCAGTTTATACACATTGAAATTTTATGTTACTAGAGATGAAGCTGTCCATAAACCTCATTCACTCTCACCCCTAATCTCTATTACAGAACATTTTGCTATAGGAAAATAGATACCACTGTTGCAAACTACGACTTGTAGATAAGACCTTCACAGTGCCAAGGACGAGGGGGGGGGGGGGGGGACCCAAGAGTAACGAGAACTGGGCTGCGAAGGGGAGGGAGAGGGGAGCAACCCATCGTTCGACCAGGTGTCCGTTACGGTCGCGCCACCTAAGCGACGAATATGCATGTGAGTAACGAATTTGCGTGTCGCATTTCTGTTGGTTTTCTGTCTCATGGTATTCTCTGCTGAGCTCGTCCTCTCTCTCCCTCCCTCTCTCTCTCTCTCTCTCTCTTCAAGGTGTTGCAAAATGCTGAGGCCTGGCGCACCTGCGACACACTGCTTATTTCCTGGTTCTGGTTCTGTCTCTGCCTCTGACGTGACTACATTTTGCTTGTAGCAAGGTGAGTGAGTTTTAATAAAATTTTCTAGTTTTCAACCCCTTACTATTTCATGTCGTAACTGAGCGGAGAAAGTAATTATGAAAAACATTACGTATTATTGTCAGAATTAATCTCTTCCGCAGTAGCGAAAACTGCGGTGTTTTGAACTTCCAGGCAGATTAAAATTGTGTGGTGGAACACAGCTCAGCAGTATACACCGAGTGGTTATAATTAAAGTGGTGTCACTCTCAGAGGTCTTGTTTGGAATGTGATTATCACATGGTAGCGAAACTTGCTAGATATTCAAATGCATTAACACAGAACCGATTTACGCTCGTTAGTTGACTGAGGACAGGGGTCCAATCAATAAGGTCATTAGCCCCATCGGATTAGGGAAGGATGGGGAAGGAAATCAGCCGTGCCTGTCAAAGGAACCATTCCAGAATTTGCCTGAAGCGATTTATGGAAATCACGATGGCCGGACGCTGGTCTGAACCGTCTTCCTCCCGAATGCGTCCAGTGTGCTAACCATTGCGCCACCTCGCTCGGTAATTACGCTGAAAAAAAAAATTACTTCCAATTTTGGCCACCAGGTACAAATCTGGCGTTATACAGCTTTTTGAAAGAACAACATTTTGTCTATGGAGTGCGTGATTGATTCTTTTGTAAAACGTTTTTTTTTTGTTTATTTATAGACACAATCACATGTTTATGACACGGTCGTTACCGGCTTTGGCCATACAATGACCATCTTCAGATGTTCAATTCGGCATACGCTGAACATAAGTTAATGTGCTGCCAACGCATGAGCCTGTGTTCAGTGTATGCCGCCTTTAGCATCTGAAGATGGTCATTGTATGGCTATGACAGTGTCATAAACATGTCGCTGTGTCTATAAATAAACAAAAAAAAGTTATACAGCTTCTCGTCGATGTCTCCAGTGCTTATATTGAACAAATTGTGTAATCGGCAGTTAATAATGTCAACATTGCGCCTTTCTCGCTTGTTTGACCTTTTCTACCCACGTCTCGTTCCTAATCCATTGCATATGGAAACATTTCGATACGTCTTTCTTGCACAGACAGCGCCAGATTTGCGCATGGTGGCCAAAACTCGTCCCTCACTGATGTATTAGAAATTTAAAAAATTTCACTGCCATGGCTGCACTTTAATTATAACCATCTGGTACATGTATTTAGTCTTCTGTAATAAACTTAACTGGACAGCTTTAACTGCCCTGCATCTCTGAAGGCCACGTAAACTCATCGTAAGATGGCACCCAACCGCTTTTAATTGTCTGCCATTTGCTTCTGGAAGTGTCACTAAATATCCAGTGCTGCTCGCTACCTTTGTAATTTCCTACCCAATGCATGTAAAAGCCACCTTACCGGTTGTCTCATACCTTAAAATATGCGTTACATTTGTGACTGCTGAAGTTGTATTGTTCTCTTTTCAAGTAGTGGCTGATCATGGGAAAAATACGTGACGCATTTGAAGATGGGTCGCGCTGTCGAATATCCGGGCAGAATCCATAACGAGCCAAAAGCCATCCTTCTTCAGTGCAACAAGAGACTGACCCCGTGTGTTCCATGGACTGAGGAGGCTACAATTCTCTACTGAATACCGACGTCCTGAATGTTATCATTTTATTACTTTAATGAACACTGAAACTCAAGGAACAAAATACTCTGGAGCGAAAACAAACACTACATTCACATGCGACACATCTTCTGAAAGACGAAAACCGAATTTCGGAAACCATTTTTCGCTGTCGTGTTTACTTCTTGAGGTCTGAAGCGGATTTGCTAGACCAGTTAAATACGGCGTCTGGAAGACAGCTTTTCAAGTTTCTGATTTAGTCATCACAGTTACTGTACCTCTTCATTTAAATATTAGAGGTATACATCATGCTCAGTCTGATATATATACTTCTGTTTCGTTGCACAATAAATTACTCCGTCCGTATTAGTCGCCTATTTTGAACACAAGACATAATCTGACAGCCCAGGCACGTTTCAAAACCGTTGTGTGTTTACATGGGAACGAAAATCGATTTTGGATTTCCAGAATCGATTTTGGAGTGTTTAAATGGCCAACCTTTCACTGGTTTATGAAATTCGGCTTTGGGAGCACTTGTAAACACCGGTGAAAGAGATCTCAAGAAAGCAAGGTGAACATACAAAAATGCTGTTAACTCGTCACTCATGGAGACACAAAGATATTACGGTTAGGCTACTTGTTAACTGTTTGCATCGTCACAAGACTTTTATCATAATTTGTATGTCCATGCTAATGGAATTAGTTTGGGGTCCAATTTTGTCAAATAAGCGTGTTCATTTCATTGTATAAAGCTTACATCAATAAACGTTTACTGAAGACTACGAGATAAATATTTGCGCTGGATTGCCATATATCGTATTTTGTGGAGAAGACGGAAATTAATTTCTTCGGAAGAACAAATTGTAATTTTTACAATACGTTGGAGGGTGGAGAGGTGTTTCATGAGTCGTGCAGCAAAAGATTAGTGAATTACTTACGTATCTAAAGACAGCTTAAAAAACAACAGGAATTTGATTTATTATATACCTAAGCCGTGCGCCTCTCAACGGCGATTTAATGACTGCTATTGACGACAGACGTATTAGTTGCTTATCACGGTCGTCAACGTTGCTCTGCGTGTACAATTATCTTTCCCTTCGCTCACTGTAGAAGGCCCCGCTACATGATAAGGGACATTTATATGCTTAGTTAATGAATAATTTTGGTGCACAGCTTGTGTGCTGTCTAAATTGTTATGTGGCGTTCAACAATGTGAGCTACAAACTCAAACGGTATAAAACTACTCGCATTTGAATTTATGATAAGCTCAGATGCTCCTTTCATCAATGATTAATCCAAATTACTGTTTAGTTAAATAGTGGATAAAGAACTGATGAAAAGAGTTACGTGTTACTGTTAGACTAATCTTTCCCTGTGCAACGAAGTGCACGGTATGTTGAAGTGCCTGGCAGGTTAACTCTGTGTTACGGAACTCAGCTCAGCCGTATATAGATGCTAGTAGAATCCTGTAATACTACTTTGTTAGCTGGCTACAGCTGCTTTCAACTTTGAAGACCACGCTAACTAAGGTAACACCCGGGTTCCGCTGGTGTGGTTCCTGCTTATAACTGCATGCCGAACACATATCGCGTACTTCATTTATGAGTTTCGTCAGCACCAGGGAATTGAACATAGTTAACTCGTATATTGAATACTTAGAAGCATCCAGGAAGAAACCGGTGGCGATCAAATCTTTCAGCGAAATTATGATTTACGCATCGTGAAGCATCGCAAGAAAAAATTTATTGCTACGCAACGAGGTAATTTCCAAGATCACTTGCAAGCGATAAATATCAAGCACGTGACTGTCATGGCGGCAGGTGTGGATTAGTTATTGCTTTTGTTTATAGCATTCATAACAGAACATCTTGTAATAGTGAATCTGTCAGCAGTGAGAGCAAGTGAGAGATCTGGAGCCGGTGCAGTGCCGAATTTAACTAGTCTTACCCAGCGGAGGTTAATTCCGAGATTGAGTACTGTGTAAAGTGGTTTAGACTTATGTTAGGAATATCATTTATGGCCTTCGAGATTTTAGTAATTGGGGGAATTCTCATTTGGAGACGAGTATGAAACTTGGCAAAAAAAAGAAAAATACGACCGACGTTGATTTCCCCTATCGATTACATTATTGTACGAAAAGTCAGAAAAGACCTACGATCAGGAAAAACACGTGGGTCGATGGAAGTAAACTGACGATACAGAGCCGCTCGGGATTAGCCGAGCGATCTCAGGCGCTGCAGTCATGGACTGTGCCGCTGATCCCGGCGGAGGTTCGAGTCCTCCCTCGGGCATGGATGTATGTGTTTGTCCTTAGGATAATTTAGGTTAAGTAGTGTGTAAGCTTATGGACTGATGACCTTAGCAGTTAAGTCCCATAAGATTTCACACACATTTGAACATTTGACGATACAGCATAGTTTTATTTTAGTCTCTTTATGGACTGAAGAATATAAGTTAGAAGTCAATAGCTTCAGAAACTCGATTGTCAACAAATACTGATGCGATTACTATGGTTTTTGTCGTGAGGTGTGTTAAGTGATTGCGAGGAATTCATAGATATTTCAGTAATTGTAACTACAGAAAAAAAGGATTGCTGCCGGCTGCGTACGCAGCATACGGAGCTGTCGATAGTGAAAATCCGAACGACAGGTAAGGGAAGTTAAACTGCTCTTATCATTTGTCGTTGTCGTTATTGTCAACGGTACAACAAAATACTTGCCGTGCGTTCGACGTATCCATTATACACTCCTGGAAATGGAAAAAAGAACACATTGACACCGGTGTGTCAGACCCACCATACTTGCTCCGGACACTGCGATAGGGCTGTACAAGCAATGATCACACGCACGGCACAGCGGACACACCAGGAACCGCGGTGTTGGCCGTCGAATGGCGCTAGCTGCGCAGCATTTGTGCACCGCCGCCGTCAGTGTCAGCCAGTTTGCCGTGGCATACGGAGCTCCATCGCAGTCTTTAACACTGGTAGCATGCCGCGACAGCGTGGACGTGAACCGCATGTGCAGTTGACGGACTTTGAGCGAGGGCGTATAGTGGGCATGCGGGAGGCCGGGTGGACGTACCGCCGAATTGCTCAACACGTGGGGCGTGAGGTCTCCACAGCACATCGATGTTGTCGCCAGTGGTCGGCGGAAGGTGCACGTGCCCGTCGACCTGGGACCGGACCGCAGCGACGCACGGATGCACGCCAAGACCGTAGGATCCTACGCAGTGCCGCAGGGGACCGCACCGCCACTTCCCAGCAAATTAGGGACACTGTTGCTCCTGGGGTATCGGCGAGGACCATTCCCAACCATCTCCATGAAGCTGGGCTACGGTCCCGCACACCGTTAGGCCGTCTTCCGCTCACGCCCCAACATCGTGCAGCCCGCCTCCAGTGGTGTCGCGACAGGCGTGAATGGAGGGACGAATGGAGACGTGTCGTCTTCAGCGATGAGAGTCGCTTCTGCCTTGGTGCCAATGATGGTCGTATGCGTGTTTGGCGCCGTGCAGGTGAGCGCCACAATCAGGACTGCATACGACCGAGGCACACAGGGCCAACACCCGGCATCATGGTGTGGGGAGCGATCTCCTACACTGGCCGTACACCACTGGTGATCGTCGAGGGGACACTGAATAGTGCACGGTACATCCATACCGTCATCGAACCCATCGTTCTACCATTCCTAGACCGGCAAGGGAACTTGCTGTTCCAACAGGACAATGCACGTCCGCATGTATCCCGTGCCACCCAACGTGCTCTAGAAGGTGTAAGTCAACTACCCTGGCCAGCAAGATCTCCGGATCTGTCCCCCATTGAGCATGTTTGGGACTGGATGAAGCGTCGTCTCACGCGGTCTGCACGTCCAGCACGAACGCTGGTCCAACTGAGGCGCCAGGTGGAAATGGCATGGCAAGCCGTTCCACAGGACTACACCCAGCATCTCTACGATCGTCGCCATGGGAGAATAGCAGCCTGCATTGCTGCGAAAGGTGGATATACACTGTACTAGTGCCGACATTGTGCATGCTCTGTTGCCTGTGTCTATGTGCCTGTGGTTCTGTCAGTGTGATCATGTGATGTATCTGACCCCAGGAATGTGTCAATAAAGTTTCCCCTTCCTGGGACAATGAATTCACGGTGTTCTTATTTCAATTTCCAGGAGTGTATCACTTGCAGCTATTCTTGGAAATCGCCCTTAATAAATATCCCACTGTTTTTTCATTGCATCCACTATAATCTAAGTATTCGAACATTATATGTATGGACCAAGTAACCTGTGTGTAGGTAACCGACTGGTCCACTAAGCTGTAACGCCACTTATGCTCTTAATAATCGCTGTACATTAAAAAATATAGAGTAACACTGTCACATATTGCAAATTAAGTGAAAGTGAAGGTTTGCACGGGTTGATTGGTCACATAACGCGAACAGAATCTCAAGTGACCACAAACGTTCAGGATCAAATACTTCTCTCCCTCATTTCATTAACAACTTTACATCACATCTCAAGCATCATTCATTACACTTCAATCTTATAACGTATTCTATTCAGTATTCGGTTAATTAATATGTGTGTGACTGAGATGCAATGACGTCACTCTCCTTGAGTTCACAGTTCAAGGTCACAAAGGTTTAATGTCCAGGTCACGATCTGTCAAGGAGATCACACAGCAATGGGATTTTTCCCTTTTTTATATTTGTTTATGTGAAGATCAGAACTAAACTATCAATCAGCCACAGCTACGTGATACAAAATACAAATCTCAAAAACTCTCTTAGCCGGCCGCTGGTGGCCGAGCGGTTCTGGCGCTACAGTCTGGAACCGCGCGACCGCTACGGTCGCAGGTTCGAATCCTGCCTCGGGCATGGATGTGTGTGTTGTCCTTAGGTTAGTTAGGTTTAAGTAGTTCTAAGTTCTAGGGGACTTATGACCTCAGCAGTTGAGTCCCATAGTGCTCAGAGCCATTTGAACCAATCAAAAACTCTCCAGAAATTCGACCTCGTAGTTTTCGGATCCCCTTTAATACTCTTAAGTAACATTGATTTTTCACGACAGGAGCATCGCTATAGGGTCGAAAGTGTTGTGTCTAGACAAGACAGCCTAGACACAATGAGAGGAAGCCGAAAGGCACGCGCTAAGCTAAAGCAGGATGGCGTGAGGTCTGAAACAGGATACGTAATGAATGCTATAACGAAAAGTACGTAGCTTCTGGAATACTTAACTTTAATCCATCCTTTTGGTACATCTGGAGATTGTGGCGATACAAGCGAGACTCTTTAGATACAAGCAATGTTACTAATGGCGCCTTGCTAGGTCGTAGCCATTGACTTAGCTGAAGGCTATTCTAACTATCGGCTCGGCAAAGGAGCGAGGCTTCGTCAGTGTGCATCGCTAGCTACGTCGTCCGTACAACTGGGGCGAGTGCTAGTCCGTATCTCGAGACCTGCCTTGTGGTGGCGCTCGGTCTGCGATCACACAGTGGCGACACGCGGGTCCGACATGTACTAATGGACCGCGGCCGATTTAAAGCTACCACCTAGCAAGTGTGGTGTCTGGTGGTGACACCACAGAAAGCTCGTTCCCGAGGTACGTGTCCTGGGTTGTCTTCCTCGCTGTGGTAACATTTCCATGCGTGAGCATTTCCGCGAAGCATAAAATACAATAGGGTGAAGGAAACGTCATTTGTAATGTGCAGCAACAGAGCTCTGGACCTAGCTAGTACAGGAAATAATAGACATATCAGGTGTGGCGTGTGTAACCAGCAGTGGATAAACATGCAGCTGACGGAGCAACATCCGTGTGTGAACAAGAATCGAGAAAACTGCGCCTAGATGGCGTTATGATGGACTCTGCGGTCTATAGCCGCAGCTAACAGCTGAAGTAACTGTACACCACATTTTTGCAACAGAAAACCTGGAGCAGTGAGTGACAGAAAGAATAACAAATTGTTGCAATGGGACAAGTAAGCTTATGAAAATAACATAATTAATGACTTGATTATAAACACAACTACAACATTTTATTGTGAAGAATTTGGCATTCAGGAAACAGTACAGATGTAAGAATTATGCTAATTCGAGCACGGGCCAAAACCATCGGAGAAATTTTTATTTTTCAGATGCAGCTGGTTTTTCAATATAGAATCCTTATTGCTAAAACTGTGATTAAAAATATGTTCTTCCAATAAATGCAACCTATATCCCTTCTCCTCTCTACGCAAAATAAAAGTGTCATCCAAATTACTTGGGGAACGTCCACTCTGAACGAGCTGTGCAGCATATGTGGAGCCATGAACTGTGTTAAATGGTCCTTGCACCTAGTTTTACCCCCCCCCCCTTCCCATGAACCATGGTCCTTGCCATAGGTGGGGAGGCTTGCATGCCTCAGCGATACAGATGGCCGTACCGTAGGTGCAACCACAACAGAGGAGTACCTGTTGAGAGGCCAGACAAACATGTGGTTCCTGAAGAGGGGCAGCAGCCTTTTCAGTAGTTGCAGGGGCAACAGTCTGGATGATTGACTGATCTGGCCTTGTAACATTAACCAAAACGGCCTTGCTGTGCTGGTACTGCGAACGGCTGAAAGCAAGGGGAAACTACAGCCGTAATTTTTCCCGAGGACATGCAGCTTTACTGTATGATTTAATGATGATGGCGTCCTCTTGGGTAAAATATTCCGGAGGTTCAATAGTCCCCCATTCGGATCCCCGGGCGGGGACTACTCAAGAGTACGTCGTTATCAGGAGAAAGAAAACTGGCGTTCTACGGATCGGAGCGTGGAATGTCAGATCCCTTAATCGGGCAGGGAGGTTAGAAAATTTAAAAAGGGAAATGGATAGGTTAAAGTTAGATATAGTGGGAATTAGTGAAGTTCGGTGGCAGGAGGAACAAGACTTTTGGTCAGGTGATTACAGGGTTATAAATACAAAATCAAGTAGGGGTAATGCAGGAGTAGGTTTAATAATGAATAAAAAATTAGGAGTGCGGGTTAGCTACTACAAACAGCATAGTGGACGCATTATTGTGGCCAAGATAGACACAAAGCCCATGCCTACTACAGTAGTACAAGTTTATATGCCAACTAGCTCTGCAGATGATGAAGAAATTGATGAAATGTATGACAAGATAAAAGAAATTATTCGGGTAGTGAAGGGAGACGAAAATTTAATAGTCATGGGTGACCGGAATTCGTCAGTAGGAAAAGGGAGAGAAGGAAACATAGTAGGTGAATATGGATTGGGGGGAAGAAATGAAAGAGGAAGCCGCCTTGTAGAATTTTGCACAGAGCATAACTTAATCATAGCTAATACTTGTTTCAAGAATCATAAAAGAAGGTTGCATACCTGGAAGAATCCTGGAGATACTAAAAGGTATCAGATAGATTATATAATGGTAAGACAGAGATTTAGGAACCAGGTTTTAAATTGTAAGACATTTCCAGGGGCAGATGTGGATTCTGACCACAATCTATTGGTTATGAACTGCGGATTGAAACTGAAGAAACTGCAAAAAGGTGGGAATTAAAGGAGATGGGACCCGGATAAACTGAAAGAGCCAGAGGTTGTAGAGAGTTTCAGGGAGAGCATAAGGGAACAATTGACAGGAATGGGGGAAAGAAATACAGTAGAAGAAGAATGGGTAGCTCTGAGGGATGAAGTAGTGAAGGCAGCAGACGATCAAGTAGGTAAAAAGACGAGGGCTAATAGAAATCCTTGAGTAACAGAAAAAATATTGAATTTCATTGATGAAAGGAGAAAATATAAAAATGCAGTAAATGAAGCAGGCAAAAAGGAATACAAACGTCTCAAAAATGATATCGACAGGAAGTGCAAAATGGCTAAGCATGGATGGCTAGGGGACAAATGTAAGGATGTAGAGGCTTGTGTCACTAGGGGTAAGATAGATACTGCCTACAGGAAAATTAAAGAAACCTTTGGAGAGAAGATAACCACTTGTATGAATATCAAAAGCTCAGATGGCAACCCAGTTCTAAGCAAAGAAGGGAAGGCAGAAAGGTGGAAGGAGTATATAGAGGGTTTATACAAGGGCGAAGTACTTGAGGACAATGTTATGGAAATGGAAGAGGATGTAGATGAAGACGAAATGGGAGATAAGATACTGCGTGAAGAGTTTGACAGTGCACTGAAAGACCTGAGTCGAAACAAGGCCCCGGGAGTAGACAACATTCCATTAGAACTACTGACGGCCTTGGGAGAGCCAGTCATGACAAAACTCTACCATCTGGTGAGCAAGATGTATGAGACAGGCGAAATACCCTCAGACTTCAAGAAGAATATAATAATTCCAATCCCAAAGAAAGCAGGTGTTGACAGATGTGAAAATTACCGAACTATCAGTTTAATAAGTCACAGGTGCAAAATACTAACGTGAATTCCTTACAGACGAATGGAAAAACTGGTAGTAGCGGACCTCAGGGAAGATCAGTTTGGATTCCGTAGAAATGTTGGAACACAGGAGGCAATACTAACCTTACGACTTATCTTAGAAGAAAGATTAAGGAAAGGCAAACCTACGTTTCTAGCATTTGTAGACTTAGAGAAAGCTTTTGACAATGTTAACTGGAATACTCTCTTTCAAATTCTGAAGGTGGCAGGGGTAAAATACAGGGAGCGAAAGGCTATTTACAATTTGTACAGAAACCAGATCGCAGTTATAAGAGTCGAGGGGCATGAAGGGGAAGCAGTGGTTGGGAAAGGAGTGAGACAGGGTTGTAGCCTCTCCCCGATGTTATTCAATATGTATATTGAGCAAGCAATAAAGGAAACAAAAGAAAAATTCGGAGTAGGTATTAAAATTCATGGAGAAGAAGTAAAAACTTTGAGGTCCGCCGATGACATTGTAATTCTGTCAGAGACAGCAAAGGACTTGGAAGAGCAGTTGAACGGAATGGACAGTATCTTGAAAGGAGGATATAAGATGAACATCAACAAAAGCAAAACGAGGACAATGGAATGTAGTCAAATTAAATCGGGTGATGCTGAGGGAATTAGATTAGGAAATGAGACACTTAAAGTAGTAAAGGAGTTTTGCTATTTAGGGAGTAAAATAACTGATGATGGTCGAAGTAGAGAGGATGTAAAATGTAGACTGGCAATGGCAAGGAAATCGTTTCTGAAAAAGAGAAATTTGTTAACATCGAGTATAGATTTAAGTGCCAGGAAGTCGTTTCTGAAAGTATTTGTGTGGAGTGTAGCCATGTACGGAAGTGAAACATGGACGACAACTAGTGTGAACAAGAAGAGAATAGAAGCTTTCGAAATGTGGTGCTACAGAAGAATGCTGAAGATAAGGTGGGTAGATCACGTAACTAATGAGGAGTTATTGAATAGGATTGGGGAGAAGAGAAGTTTGTGGCACAACTTGACTAGAAGAAGGGATCAGTTAGTAGGACATGTTTTGAGGCATCAAGGGATCACAAATTTAGCATTGGAGGGCAGCGTAGGGGGTAAAAATCGTAGAGGAAGACCAAGAGATGAATACACTAAGCAGATTCAGAAGGATGTAGGTTGCAGTAGGTACTGGGAGATGAAGAAGCTTGCACTGGATAGAGTAGCATGGAGAGCTGCATCAAACCAGTCTCAGGACTGAAGACCACAACAACATCAACAACCTAGTTTTAATAGCCCGCCCCGTTTGACCTGCATAAAAACGTGGGCATTGATTACATTTTATCTTATAAACATCCGAAAGTGAAAATGGATCTTCCTTACGTTCTAATTTTTCGAACGTTACATTTATCAGTATGTACTTATTTCTAGGTAATAAGACTTCCGAAGTACGTCCATTTATATGGGTTGAAAACTATGTCAAGAGCTTTCGGCTACTAAGTTCTGCAATTGGTGGCTGTTTTTATTCCATGTATCGTTTTTTTTTTTTTAATTTACACGATCTTTGATCACAATATTTTATAAAAGAGCGATAATCAAGAATTAAAATTTGCACTGAAAACTCAATTTTTGAGTGCAATATGTTATTAGAAATTCTTCGGAAAAAAGAAGAAAGCAGCAACCGAAACATGACATGAAGTAACGATTACCAGATTGCAGTGCTACTGATTTTAACCATATTCATGTATTTTACGCTTCGCAGAAATGCAAGTACAATATGCACCTATGTTTAAACTCTTGTGTTGATGGGGAAACGAAAACAGAACTCTTACATGGCAGGTGAACATTCTACCACAAAGCAACACTGCCTGTGAAAAGCATGGACTCTGTTTTAGGGTGTTATAGACGGTTGTAAAAATTCAAAATCTATTTTCTCTTTTATTCCTCATTTCTGTGATTTGCATGGAACTGCTCTGGAAAGCTGGTATCTGAGTTCTGAACTACAAGTACGATAGATATAAAAAAATAACAAAAATCCGACTGCCATTGGTGAAAGTTGTGGTCAAATTTCAGATTTTATCAAAAAACACCACAGATTTCCTAGAGCAAAAATGTGGTGTGTTCTATTTGGTGATTTTAAAAAATATATGTTGTATGAACGTAGAGCATTGAATCATCTATTGCATCTGCGAGAGTTTGGGCAACTTATAGGCTTCAAGCACAATAGTCTGTCATTTGGAGATGAAATCGTAATATTGAAGATTCCCAAAATTCCAGTTCGACAGCCATAAAATCTTGAATGACATTTAGCATTGATGTAAGTACTTCATCATTTTAGAGAGATATTCTCTTTCAGAATCGACAGGAAAACCACAGCACATGAAACGAAATCGTTACTTATTACGATAAATAATTTCCTTTCGGTGTCAAAGCTTTTACCTTCAAGATTCGACTATTCATGTACGGCTTACTGCCCCATCATCTTGACCCAGCACTGGCATTGATCGTATTCTGTTGAACGTAGCAGAACTTCTCCTTGTGTAGCGGCAATACACAGTTTAAGTGACACATGCCAATAAAGAAAAACTCTTCAAAAATCACTTTCTTTCTTCGTTCCTAAAATCATGTTTGGACAGTTCGTTTGTCTTTGGCCAGGTTGTGTGTCTGTGTTTTGTGCATCATATGTGATAACTATATTTTGGCTTCATTAAGTGGTTGATTACAGAAAACTCAGTCTGTAAATGTTTTAGAGAACCTTGACACCACAATATATCGGCGGTCGCTGAAAGTGTTACCTGCCTGAATTCCCGGAAGTTATTTGAAAGTTGTATACGCCAGGAGAAACTCAGCTCTCACATTGTTTACCTCTACGGGGAGGAAATGTATCGGTGTTTACGTAAGTTGGATAAACTTCGTAGCTGTCGAGTTAGACTGCAATGTGCTTTGTCGTTTTTATTGAGGTGTCGTGATGAAAATCATGTCCCAACATTTGCTAAGGTTGTGCACCATATTAATTCTCCTGCCGCCAATCGTATCAAGCAACGTGCTGGCTTGACTCTTGTTCGCGAAAGGATTCGTTTTACTCGTCAACGTTTGGATTCCGTTTCCAAAGAATTGTATCGTTTTCATCTAATGGTTGCATCTGAAGTGTCTGATTTCACTTGGGATTGGCTGGACGATGCCTCATGGACCCAAGCTGACTGGGAATACAGCTCCGTTACTGCCCGGCATTTGGCAAAGTTTGAACGTTTTCATCGCGCGGAGTCGGATGTTATATCTCGACGTTCTGTGATAAATCTCACAGAGAAGTCTTTTGACGACGCAACCTTATCCGTGCTAGGGAAGGGTTTAAATTTTGCACCCACTGCGAAGAATTTGCCGGTAGTTGATTTTATTAGTTCAATTGAACAGGCAGTTTGCAAACTACCTCCTGACGCTGCAGAGGAAGTTAGGAGGGAGGCATGACGTGTTTTGACTAGGGCTCGTCCACCCAAGAGTAATGTAACAGCAGCAGAGAGGGCTGCTTTACGCTCTCTCAAAGTTGATCCCAGTATTGTTATTTTACCTGCTGACAAGGGCAATGCCACCGTTGTTTTAAATAAACATGATTATGTACAAAAAATGCAACGTTTACTATCTGATTCAGCATATCGCAGAATCGATGCTGCCCCCACGAAAAGTGTTGAGAGAAAGACCAACAGCCTCCTGATGAAAAGTGGTTTGTCGCAGGACACAATCAAGAGGCTTAACACCTATAGTGCTGTTCCCCCTAGGTTATATGGCCTTCCAAAGGTTCATAAGGAAGGGGTTCCTTTCCGTCCTATAGTGAGTAACATCGGCGCTCCGACATATCGTGTATCCAAGCATCTTGCTTCTCTGTTGAGTCCACAAGTAGGACGGTGTGAACATCATATCAGGAACTCAGCTGATTTTTTACGTCGTTTGGAGGGTCTGAGGCTGAATGACTCTGATATTTTAGTGAGTTTCGATGTGGTCTCTCTCTACACTCGTGTTCCTCTGTCTGATTCGTTGCGGTTAATTGAAGCCAGGTTTGGTGCTGATTTAACTAATCTCTTTAGGCATGTGTTGACATCCACTTACTTTTTATTTAATGACCAGTATTACGAGCAGACAGATGGAGTTGCGATGGGTAGTCAGTTGTCTGCTGTGGTCGCAAATTTGTTTATGGAAGACTTCGAGGAACGTGCATTGGAGTCGGCGCCTTTAAAACCCGCCTGTTTCTTTAGATACGTGGACGATACCTTCGTTGTTTGGCCTCACGGTAGGGATAATTTGAATGTCTTTCTAGAACATCTGAACTCGATCCACCCGAACATTCGTTTTACGATGGAGGTGGAAGAGGATGGTTGCCCTCCCTTTCTCGACGTGTTGGTTAGGAGGAAGGATGATGGATCATTGGGACCTGCAGTCTATAGGAAACGTACTCACACCGACTTTTACTTACAAGCTAATAGTTGTCACCATTCGGCTGAGCGTGAAGGGGTACTTCGTACCTTGGTACACAGGGCACATGTCGTTTCTGACGCTGAGACTTTGCCAGCTGAGCTGTCCCATCATGAAGTTACATTTCGTCAAAATGGTTATAGTGATAGACAGATTGGACGCGCGTTGCGCTATCGACCAACTGTACATCGGGTGATTGATGATAATTCTGAGTCAACGCCTAAGTCTACTGCCTTTTTGCCTTACGTAGGAAACATGTCCAATAAGATTGGTCGTATTTTACGGAAATACGATGTGAAATGTGTTTTCCGACCTCCATCTAAAATTAGAGCGGGTGTATATCGTATTCCTTGTAGCTGCGGCATGGCATATATTGGTCAAACTATCAGGACCGTGGAGGACAGATGTACTGAGCATAAACGGCACACACGGTAACAGCAGCCAAATAGATCTGCTATTGCCGAACATTGGATACTGGTCACCCCATGTTATATAATAACACCTAGATATTGGCATGCACGTCCAGCTATTTGGACAGTGTCATTAGGGAGGCAGTTGAGTTTAAATTAGCGAGCAACCTCGTTAACAGGGATGGAGGTTTCTGTTTAAACTCTGTTTGGAATCCGGCTCTCTCCCTTGTCAAAAAACAGAGGAACAGAGTCAATGCTGCCTCACCTGCGAATTCATAGTCTCACTATCGATAGCTCTGACTTTGGTCATCTTTGGTGGCACTAGTGTTCAGTGTGTGTGTGTTATCTTTCCTTCTTCTATCCGAGAACCGAGGTATTAAATTTGCATGTACGCCGCCTGTCCGTTGCAGTTTGCCTTGAAAATGGCGGGGTGTTCTCCCGCCGAAATATCGGCGGTCGCTGAAAGTGTTACCTGGCTGAATTCCCGGAAGTTATTTGAAAGTTGACACCACAGTTCTGCTTGGTAAATATTGCAGGGTTTCTTGAAATTTCGTTTTGTAAAGTATCTCTACTAGGCATAGTTTAAATGCAAACAGACATCAATATTAGGGTGTTAACAACATCGCTTGTATTGTCTAGTGCAGAATATAATGCATCATCTTCCGCCCCCCCCCCTTTCCCACCGCATAATGGTGATCGAGAAAAAGTTGTAGAAACGCTGGGTGATGTCAGATCGTTCTCTAGATCAGCAGAAATATATCTTCAGACTGAAGTACCAACACCCTTTATGTATTTTACACGTAGAGACAACATTGTAACATTTTAGAAGCATCATAGAACAAGTTAAACGTAAAAATATTTAAATTGAAGGTCCTCTGTGTCTTTCACCAAGTGTGGGCCTAAAACACGTAATAAGTTACTTTCTTCTACTAGCTGGCAGTAATTCCGATTGCCTATTTATTCGTGCGATTCCCTGCTTAGCATACTACGTATTCAGCCAACATGTGT
Organism: Schistocerca serialis cubense; assembly: GCF_023864345.2. NCBI lineage: Eukaryota > Metazoa > Arthropoda > Insecta > Orthoptera > Acrididae > Schistocerca > Schistocerca serialis. The sequence goes on along the minus strand of NC_064639.1, from coordinate 67,625,322 downwards.
GTGACCCAGTCATAAGTTTGGTCAGGTTAGTTTCACTACATCCCCCAATCAGGCCTAAATATGTTTACCTCCTTGTTTACAGTGTTACAAGCTCAGAAATTAGCCACACCTACTTAAATCATTGCAAGTACCATTTAACAGCACGTAACTCTGTCCCTGGACCAGAGGGCCACCTGGATTAGGTTGGGAAGTGAGTCCGCGTGGTCGCGCAGGTACGTCGCGTCCAGGTTAAACCCACTCGCTGAGAATCTGATCTCGCAGTTCCACCAAATTGCAGAGATGCCGACGTCAGCGTTTTACGCCCTGTTCAAACATGTACCATAGATTTTCTGTGGGGTTCGAATCAGGTGAATTTTCGGGCCAATCGAGATGTAATAGGGTGAAGAAGTGTTCAGAAAATCAGTCTCGTATTCTTCCAGCCTATGAACTTAGCCGTTGTCTTTACGTGCCTGTGTGAGCAAAGACCCCTTGGGTTCGAATTCAAACGTCCATTGCAAGTAGTTCCCGTCTCAGTTTTCCCTTTGAAGCAGGATGGGATGGATCTCCACTCACTCTGTCAGGGTCTCTTTCCTATCACAGTTATGACGTCGTTCTTCTTGGGCCCTGCTTAAAGACACGTTGAACAGTCCGCCGCGAAAGAGATCCAACAATTTCGTTCATCGTATGGCCATGGGTATGGCCAAACACGATGCCCTTTTCTAGCCATTCCGTGCCATGTCGTCACATTTACCCATATTTACACATGATGTCTGCGTGAACATAAATGTCTTAGTGATTACTACTGTCTTATTCTCACAAAGAGGTAATGCGTGTGCAGTTGAGCACGTGACTCGATCGCTGCGCCATCTGTAAAGATTTAGCGATTCATCTGCGTGCGCGCGTTGCGGTGACCAATTTTTAGTCCTGTGAGCTGATGTGTCCTAGGTGCTTATCACTTGGCTCCAGGAGGCTACACACGTCAAAAAAAGTTTTGCGTCACTCCGGTTCCCAGAACTTCTGAAGAGAGACGTCGACCGTGGACATTGTATGATAGACACAGTTCTTATATCTGTTCAGAGGTGTCACTAAACCCACCCAAGGATGTAAACGACGATACATGAGCAGAACCAATTAGAAGGAGGGGCTCCGACAGTCGATCAGTTCCAGTAATTTCGCCAGGAAGGAGGTACACGGCTCGTGTTGTCTGTAGTTCAACCATGCCTAGACGGTCAATACCGCGATTCGATCGCGTCCGCATTGTTACTTTGTGACAGAAATGGCTCTCAACAAGGGAAGTGTCTAGGCGTCTCGGAGTGAACCAAAGCAATGTTGTTCGGACATGGAGGAGATAGAGACAGGAACTATCGATGACATGATTCGCTCAGGCAACCCAAGGGCTACTACTGCAGTGGATGACCACTGCCTACGGGTTCTGGCTCGGAGAAACGACAGCAAAGCCCCCATGTTGAAGAATGCTTTTCGTGCAGCAACAGGACGTCGCTTTACGACTCAAACTGAGCGCAATAGGCTGCATGGTGCGCAACTTCACTCCTGACGTGCATGGAAAAGACCATCTTTGCAACCACGACATCAGGCAGTGCGGAAAAGATGTCTCAACAACATGCCGAATGGACTGCTCAGGATTGACATCACGTTCTCTTCACCGATGAGTGTCGCATATGCCTTCAACCAGACAAATGTCGGAGACGTGTTTTGGAGGCAACCCGGTCAGGCTGAACGCCTTAGACACAGTGTCCAGCGAGTGCAGCAAGGTAGTTCCATGCTGCATAATATCGGCAAACCCCGAATATCGATATGGAGGGAAGGCCAGAGACACACTGACTTCATACGTCGGCTGCAGCTGGTTCCCACAGAGTGCGCTGCTGCAGCAGTATGCATGGCAGAAGGGCCCCGTCCCCTGACGCGAGGGTTGTAGTAAATGTCGTAGCCCTGCACTTGTCCGGCACCTCCCGTTTATTCTCTGAAGCCTCCGATAAGTGCCAATGATAATATAGTATTTAACTTTTGCCTGTGTTTTGGTTTTTCGATTCGTATTTGTGCATGCTTACAACAACTTTTTCTACGCTCTGGCTAGTTGTTTACGTCCTGACGTCTGCCCTCATCGATGACAGAAACGACCTGTTGCTCCCACTGCTTCGCATCAAAGCCAGTGAGAGTCATCGTGAACTGTGTTCCACACGGCCAAGCAGGACAGATAAGTGGAGACGAGTAATTGCCCACCGTGCAGATATTCACTGAGAATTCCTACAGTTATGACAACGGCAGGTGCAGCTAGAGCAGCATCTACAGATAAACAAGCTGTGAGAATAGTAACAGCAACGAAAAGAACTGCAACGGATGGGTTTGCAGTTACAACTACCGCAAAACCAACAACAGTAGGAAGTGCAACATCAGAATCTTCCCATTACCGATTTTTTTGCTTTGATGGGGAAAACTAGTTTTGACGGACTTATCTACGTTGTTTTATTCTTCGATGTAAAGCAAGTCGAATAACTGACCCAGTACATCAGAGCGCACTTTTACTATCTCCTAGTAATGAACGGTGCTCAGTGATGCAAAAACTATGCGCACACTCACGCTCCAGTTGTTTGAGCTTCGCTGACTGCATATACGGTAACCAAATGCACAGACTTGAACGTAGACTAGAATATGATGTATGTTTAAATCAACGTAAGCAGGAATTAGCAGTATCAGCTCCTGCCGTGCAAGGGTTAGCATACAAGTCTGATTTAAGCCGGCCGAAGTGGCCGTGCGGTTAAAGGCGCTGCAGTCTGGAACCGCAAGACCACTACGGTCGCAGGTTCGAATCCTGCCTCGGGCATGGATGTTTGTGATGTCCTTAGGTTAGTTAGGTTTAACTAGTTCTAAGTTCTAGGGGACTAATGACCTCAGCAGTTGAGTCCCATAGTGCTCAGAGCCATTTGAACCATTTGAACAAGTCTGATTTTCTCCTTAAACAGTGTTACACATCGATTATACGTCTAGCTCCTGATAGTGAAGTTGATGCAAAGGCTTCAGAGGCATGTGATCCAGGTCAGAGCGAAGTGCTAAAACTGACAAAGGTCACGAAGTGACAGCGTCAACGCAAATGTCGACAGCCTTATTATTAGTAGTCATCGTTGTAGTCTACGGTTAACTGATGGTGGCATCATCATCCGATTTACTACGCACTCGATCGTCCGGTAGTCCGGCAAAGTGGGGGATCAGTGGTTACATGAGTAGTCAGTGGCCACCCCCCTCATCGTGGATAGACGAACACAAAAATAAGGGGTTCGTTCACAGCCTGTGAACCTCAAAGCAAGTGGAAGCTCATACGAAAATTCTTCCGCATCATTGTCAAAGAGACGCAAAGAAGTCAGAGCGATCAGAGCGTCTCCAGACTGCAGTGCAACGCATCAATAACGCATCTGCCAGAGCGCTGCACGCTATCTTGTCGTTGACAACAGCAGCAGCTGACTGGGTCGGAGCCTCATGCTGTAGCTGGAAATTAATGCACCAACGGCCAGAACTTCACTTGCACACAGTCGCGGCTATATTTCTGATTAGTGTGGACGTGTACAGGCGCATTGGCTCCCTACAGCTATGATACCCTCAGTGCAGAGTTCTTCAGTACAATGGACAGTCGACGCCAGTGTGAGACGACATCTTTGTCCAAGCTTAATATAAAAAGTTAGCTTGGCAACTAATCTTGTTGGTAGTAAACACTTGGCCGACAACTAGCATACTGGACGTAGATGCATTTGCGCTTCTTGGTTTCCAAATTCAAGGCCGAGTGAATCTAGTACTAACTGCGATTCCATTCAATGAATTTTATGCATTATGTGCGCAATATAAGCAACTGTCTGAACCCACATTATATTGTGCAAAAGTGTTCCAAGTGGACTTACCCTTAAAGCGATCAACAGTGCCTAAGCTTTGCAGAGGACTCCTAGTGCCTTTCGGCATGCGCTATAAATGGGAAACAGAACATTGCAAACAACGGAAATAATATCCGCAGTATTGCAAGCTAGTGGGCAATGTCCATGGTAAATGAGAATTTATAGTGATTTTAAGTTCTCCACTAATGCTCAAGCTAATGGAGATTATCCCATTGCTAGACCAGAAGAATTGTCGGCAAAATTGGCTGAAAGCCTTTTTCTTCGAAGATAGACCTCTCTGAAGTCCTATTTTGAATTGATCATAGTTGGTCAGACAAAACAGATTTTAGTAATTATTGTGCTATTCGGCATGTATCGTTATTACATATTTTCATTTGGAATCGCAATATTTCTGAGGTATTTTGAACAACAAATCCAAGGAATCCCCAGTTACCTTTAATATTCAGAAAACTTCCTAATTACCGGGAACACGCAGGAACTGCTCCTACAGAATCTATACATTTTGTTTAAGTAGCTTCAAGCCTATGAGCTGCGTGGTCGCCTCAGTAAATGTACATTCACCAAAAAAAGTTTTTCATCACCATGGTTCCGAGAGTTCCAGAACCTGTACAGAAAATTGGAATACAGATCAACATAAACATCAATTCTGCTCTTTTTATTGCTCATTAAAATCACACATTGCATGTTGTACCACCATACAGCGAGACCTTCAGAGGTGGTGGTCCAGATTGCTGTACGCGCCAGTACCTCTAACACCCAATAGCACGTTCTCTTGCACGTATGCATGCCTGTATTCGTTGTGGCATACTACCCACAACTTCAAGGCACTGTTGGTCCAGATTGTTCCCTTCCTCAACGGCGATTCGGCGTGGATCCCTCAGAGTGGATGGTGGGCCACGTCGTCCATAAATGGAGAACATGCTGGCGACTCTAGTCGAGCGATGTCGTTATCCTGAAGAGAGTTTTTCACAAGATGTGCCGGTGTGGAGGGGGGGGGGTAGTTGTTGTCCATGAAGATGAAGACGAATGGCTCGCCAATATGCTGCGATATGGTTGAACTATCGGTCGGAGGATGGCATTCACGTATCGTACAGCAGTTACGGCGCCTTCCATAACCACCAGCGGCGTACGTCGGCCCCTGTGACAATACGTCACGCAAATTTTAGTAAAAGAAAAATGGTTTTTGCTTGTGTCGCGTGTGAATTATAAAATATTTCAAGACTGTGTACGTGTGCGCGATGTATAAGAAAGACTAAAATGTTAAATAATACCACCAAAAATCACAAACAGCGATGTGATGTATAAAAAAAGATCATTCTTTTTACCTGTTTAATGAAAATGTACACGAGCAGAGACTATTGCTTTATTGAAAATTCTCTCATGTTTTTGTTTCGTTTTTGTATAGCAGGACGGTATTTAATGTAAGTTTGGTTGTAATTTAGTAAGATATACTTATAACTGTTTTTAGAATGTGTGTATTATTGACTTAGTTGTCACCTCTCATGATCACAACCATTAATTCTCGTTAACCAGGTTTTTACAGAATTCATAGTGCACGGAGTTCGTCTCTGACTGTATTACTTGATTAAAATTTCATGTCATAATATTAAATGTAAATGTGAGAGGTTTCTGTACCTTGATCTCACAATAGTTTCAGAGTTAACAGAGTAAACATAGATTTCGTTTATTAATATTTAGAATACTGAATGAGTTCAGTATGTTTCGAGTTTGGTCACCAAACGGCAGATGAGATTCTCTCTAGTTTTGCCTTGCAAATAATGAACGAGAAATATTGAAAATCATTCTATTGAATAAGCTCCGCTATATCTGAGTTAATCTTTGTGAAATTTGGTACATAAATAGCCAGTAGCCCCTGAGACCCATATCAATGGGTGAGTCGCGTGTTGTGTTTAAAAAAATATTATATCGTATTTACTTCGTGGCAGCCGATGTCCATGCGAGTATTATCGCGGTATAAGTTAATTAAAAGTCTCATGCTATCCCACAATATTTAAAGATCCCCAACCAAAATCAAAAAATATCCTTATAAAAAGAAAAATACTTAATTATCTTGTGATAAGTGGCCCCACACATATAGTTATACCGTGATACCCCACATAATGCCACCCCAAAACAGCAGCAGTCACTGTCAGATACTGAGTCTTCTTCCTATTTTCAGGTGTTAGGCAAAATTACCTGTTAGGGCACACATCTCTTCTTCCTTGAGAATTATAATTTCCAGCCTTCTAGGAGAGTCTGTCACTCTCCATTCTTTCTAGGTGTCCGTTCCATTTTATGCTATATTCAAGAATTTTATTACTTTGACTAATTTTTTTTTTTTTGTTTTTCTCTAATATGTTGATTCCTTAGTTAGTCTTCTATTGTTCAACCTTTAACTCGCCTTACGAATTTTATTTTTTGTGCCTGAATACGGCTTTCTTGCTTCCAGGTCTCACTTCCATACAGCAGTGTGGGGGCTGCAAGTGTCTCATAAAGTTTAATTTAATTACATTTCCTAGTTTTCTTTTTAAGGTTTCTGTTAACTGTTCCATAAACACGGCTAAATTTACTAAGCTTAACTTCTATATCATTGCCGTAGCCATATGTCACCTCACATCCTAGGTAACTGAAAAGGGTTGATGTTGTTGTGGTCTTCAGTCCTGAGACTGGTTTGATGCAGCTCTCCATGCTACTCTATCCTGTGCAAGCTTCTTCATCTCCCAGTAACTACTGCAACCTACATCCTTCTGAATCTGCTTAGCGTATTCATCTCTTGGTCTCCCTCTATGATTTTTACCCTCCACGCTGCCCTCCAATACTAAATTGGTGATCCCTTGATGCCTCAGAAGTGGGTTATTTGCTCTAAATCCTTTTGGTATACCACTGTTTTGGTTCTAGTATGATGTAATGTGTGTGTTAGTTTTTTCTGTTGAGACCTCCGTGTCAAATTTCGCACTTACTCGTTTCAGTAAGTAAATTCCTTTCTGAAGTTTCTTTATCTGCTGGTATCATCGCTTCACCAGCATATAGTAAATTATTTAAAAGAGTCCTCCTGTCTTGGTAAATGCTTTCCGAAAATGCTGTTTTCCATATATGCATTATTTCATGTACGTAAATCTTAACAAAGTTGAGGAGTATAGCAGCCTTGTCATACTTCTTTATTAATTAGTATCTCATTAGAAATCTTTCCATTGAGATCTAAAGTGATAGTTGTGTTCTCATATAAACTTTTTATCATATTTATTAGATATTTCGATATCCACGATCCGTCGTTACGTTCCCAAGTTTCTGTCCATTTACCCTGTCAAAAGCCTTTTTTAAAAAGAGATAAAAACAATGAGTGTTTCCTCATTGTAGTCTCTGCATTTTTTAAATTATCTGTTGTAAAATAAGTCTTGTGTTTAAGGTTTTAGCATATGTGTGCTGAGTCTACTACGTTTATTCATCTGTAGTTACTGCATAGACTTTTGTCTCATTTTCAAGAGATTTATATCACTTCAGCAATCTTCCAGTCTTTGGAGGATACTCTTGCTCTTCCAACATTCGATTAAGAGATGTAGCATCACTCCTCCACATTTTAACAATCCAGCATTAATACCACTTCTTCTTGCCACTTCTCTATACTTAAGTGACGTTAAGGGAGATTTTATCTCGTCAGACTGTATTTCATGCAATCCATGGTCATATATTGTTTCAATTTCAGTTTCTTGTGCTCTATTATCATACCTTAATCTTTGTAGTAATGTACCCATTGATCTTCAATATTGTTCATTTGTATCTTCCTTTCCTTGTTGTGTTAAAAGATTTTAAAACCTTATAGGTTGTTCCTTGTCTCTTGTGAACAACATTCTCGACATTAGAAATAAATGCATCCCAACGTTCTTAGGTTACCTTTCTTACTACAAATTTGGCTGTGTTTTTTCTCTCCTTATAGGATTGCACTTTTTAGCTGTCGGGTTGCTGAAGTATATTTTTTAATACATGCCTTCTGTTTTTCTTTAACAGCTTTTCTTATATCCTGATTGTAAGTGTTTAGGCTATTTCTTTTCCTTATTTTTTTCGTTTTACCAAGAGCTTGTCATGTTATTATATACATCACATTCTTTAGATTTTACAATTTTTCTTCTAGATCATCTTTAGTTTGTTATCCAAGTTTTGCCTAATTGTTCGTATACTTCCGACGGAGTGTCATAACTCCTTCAAAATGTCCTGCTAGCCTTCTCCACCTTTTTAACTGGACGGACAATCATTCCTTTCCTGCTTCTAGACAGCTAGCTGGACGCGACAATTTTAAAAAAAGATTGTTTTCCGTAGTAATTATTGTAATTTCAGAAAAAGACTGCAGCACATAAAGAGTTAATGCCATCATTTACAAATGGAGTAAGCAAATATGTTTAACTTCTGCAACAAAGCTAACTAATTAGCTAGAGGCGAAGGTGAAACGTGTACCGAGGTAGGACACTGTCCAACTAAAGGTAATCCGTTGAATTTCCGTCAAAGGTAAGTCACACAAATCTAAAGGCTATAAATTCAACTTACCTGGCAATTATAATTAAACTGTTACGAAGGACAGCGTTTTGTTGGCTGAATACTTAGGAGATACAACACGTCTGCTAAAGAGGCTGTCTACACTGCAGTACTGCTGCGCGATATGGGGTCTTTACCGGATAGTATTCACAGAGGACGAAGAAGGGTATAAATTCAACATGCCTGGCGATTACAATTAAATTGATTGTTTTATCGTGACACAGGGGCGACAGAGTGATGGAATTGGCGTATCAATAATTAAAACAAAGGTGCTTTTCATCATGATGAGATGTTTATCCGAAATTTCAATCACCAACTCTCTCCTCCTAATGCGAAAACGTTTTGTTCGTGTCCACCTATATAGGAAGAGATGACATCATAACAAAATAAGGGGAATCAGAGCTAGGGATGGGAAAAAGCGGCCGGTTAAAACCCATACCGTTATTTTAGTTCTGAGGAACCAACGTTTTGTGGTATTTGTTCGGTCTCTAATCTTACAGTCTTCTTTTACATGTTTCACTAATAACCCGGTAAAAAAACCGACATATCAATTTGCTACAGCAGCAGGGCCAAAATTTATGGTGTATAAATAAAACATTTCGGTTTAAAAAACGAGTGATGAATTTCTGCAAAATTTACGTTGCTTTGAAGTATTGGGTTATTACAGCCAGTGGAAAAAGCGATGAGTGCTATTTTAATTAAACCGCCGACGGCTAGAAACGAGGAAGAAACATATGACACAAGAATTGGTACAGCATTGCTGAGAAATACTGTAGCCGTTACTATATTGCGTCTCCAGCAATATTTTAAGAATGGCGCCGTCTAATCTGAAAGTATTTTACGAAGTGCGGTAGCTGTGAATTACAGTAATCCATTTGCTTTAAGATATTAAAAACGGGAGGAGGTACAACGAACTTGCAATGTAATATAGAGAGGAAACATCGACACCGTTTCTTGTAAGAGAAGGTAAATTTGATTGCTACACTTATAATTCTATTGACACGATATAAACGTGTGATAACAAGTGATAGTTTAAGTTTTCGGTTACTTGAGGGTAACTTATGCCCATTCCACCACGCCGTCGCCGCGCCTGTCTCCTTCACGCTATGCCATCTTTGTCAGAGACACTGACACCTGTTTCTGGCACAACCTCAGTCCCCTATCGATCCAGAAGACCCTACTGCTTTGTCTTCATCAAAAAATTTCAGTCCTTATTCGAAGTTGAAAACAATAGCAACACGAAACCTAAAACCGGTTATTTCAGAAACTGGTTATTTTGAACACTGTTAACAGTCGGGTTACATCAGAGACAAGAAATATCAGTATATCCGAAAACTGGTTCGTTCAGCGATACCCACCATCCCTAATCAGAGCTCGCAAGGGAATATTTGACTCAGAAGTGCACCAGAATGAGATTATTATTCTGAAGCGGAGTGTGCACTAATATGAAACTTCCTGGCAGATTAAAACTGTGTGCCGGACCGAGACTCGAACTCGGGACTCTGCAAGGTTCGCAGGAGAGCTTCTGTAAAGTTAGGAAGGTAGGAGACGAGGTACTGGCAGAAGTAAAGCTGTGAGGACGGGGCGTGAGTCGTGCTTGGGTAGCTTAGGTGGTAGAGCACTTGCCTGCGAAAGGCAATGGTCCCGAGTTGGAGTCTCGGTCCGGCACACAGTTTTAATCTGCGAGGAAGTTTCAGGAGTGTACCAAATTGACAGTAATAAGGGCCGCAAACCCCTCACTTTGCCTATGTAAGGTTCGCAAGAAGAATAAAGAAAAGAACTAAATAATTATTTATCATCATTTGTTTCACAAGTATCCTGTTGTTCAATTTTTTTTTTCAAATCAATCTTATGACTGGTCTGAAGCGGCACCAACACGAATTCCTCTCCTGTGCCAGCCACTGAATCTCAGAGTACCACATGCAGTCTACATCCATAGTTATTTGCCGGATGTATTCCAATCTCTGACTTCCTCTGTAGTTTTTACCCTCTCCAGCTCCCTCTAGTACCACGGAAGTTATTCCCTTATGTCTTAACAGATGTCCGATTCTGCACAGAACCTCTTCATTCCTTACCATATCAGTCCACCTAATTTTGAACAATCTACGGTAGCACCACATCTCAAATGCCGCGATCCTCTTTTATTCCGATTTTCCCAAATTCCATGTTTCACTACCATAGAATACTGTGCTCCAAACTTACGTTCTCAGAAATTCCTTCCTCAAATTAAAGCTTATGTTTGAAACTAGTTGACTTCTCTTGACCAGTGCTTGCCAGTGGTAGTCTGCCTTTTGTGTCCTCCACGCTCCGTCCGTCATGAGTTAGTTTGCTGCCTAGGTAGCAGAAATCCTCAACTTCATCAGCTTGGTAATCACCAGTCCTGATGTAAAGTGTCTCGCTGTTCTCATTTCTGCTATTTCTCGGTATTTTCCTCTTTCTTCGATTTACTCTGTCCATATTCTGTACTCATTACACTGCTCATTCCATTCAGTATATCGTGTAATTCTTCTTCACTTTCATTCAGGATAGCAATGTCATCAGCGAACCTTGTCATCGATATCCTTTCATCTTGAATTTTAATTCCACTTTCGTCCTTTACTTCTCGTATTTCTTCTTCTAAGTAGAAGCGAAAGACTACATCCCTGTTTTACACTCTTTTTAATCAGAGCATTTCGTTCTTGGTCTTCCACTCGTATTGTTACTCTTGGCTCTTGTACATAATGAATATTACCCATTTTCCCATGTAGCTTACCCTTATGTTTCTCAGAATTTCGAGCATCTTGCACCATTTTATATTGTCCAGCGCTTTTCCAGGTCAACAAATCCAATGAAGATTTTTCTTTAGTCTTGCTTCCATTATCAACCGCAACGTCATAATTGCCTTCCTGGGGCCTTTACCTTTCCTAAAGCCAAACTGTTGGTTATCTAACAGATCCTTAATTCTCTTTTCCATTCTTCTGTGTATTACTCTTCTCAGCAATTTGGATGCAAGAGCTGTTAAGCTGATTGTGCGATAATTCTTACACTTGTCGGCTCTACAACGTAGTCTCAGGAGAACAGGAGAACAATTTTCTACAAGGAACCGTCCTCTCCAATCTGGGAAGGAAAAAAAATAAGCTTAAAAAAATATTTACAAGAATGAAGGGCTGACCACAACCAGATGAATAGGGGGCGACATATAGCCGGCGGATGGCGATCCGTGCATCCCTTATTTTATGTGTTTGTTTTAACTGCGCGCTTTTCGATGATGACGCTGAGCAGGTGTTGAAGGAGACCAAACAGCAAAAGTCATCAGTCTCCCATTCACCTCTCAGGACAGAACCAGTGTACACAGTCTGCTGTGTACAGAGTGAGTTCTGTGTGAATGTGTGAGAAAGTGTTCGGAATGTTTGAGTACCGCGTATATAAGGCGGAACGTTGGAACAAGATCTGTGTGCACCTAGCGGAATATGGAAAACCGTCAAAAAGCCACATCGAGGCTTTCCGGCAACCTCATGGTTAATCCTGCACCTAGATTCGATCCAGGGCCATCATGCTTCCCCCTCCTGAAAGCGGTCGCATCAACACGCGCAGCTGCACTGGCTGAAGGAAGGTGATTCGATGAACATTCTGCCAGACAAATGGTTCAAATGGCTCTGAGCACTATGGGACTTAACATCTGTGGTCATCAGTCCCCTAGAACTCAGAACTAATTAAACCTAACTAACCTAAGAACATCACACACATCCATGCCCAAGGCAGGATTCGAACCTGCGACCGTAGCGGTCACGCAGTTCCAGACTGAAGCGCCTAGAACCTCACGGCCACACCGGCAGGCATTCTGCCAGACACTTACGTGTGAATTGCAGAGTAGTCATGTAGGTGTAGATGTTCAGCAGTAACGGTCTCGGGAAGGCTATGGGATACCAGTGTAGAAGCAGGATATTGCGAAATTCGTAGTGTAAATAATTCACCGTGTACACTTCCTTGACAAATATACCAAAAGAAATTGGCAGAGCTTCTGTTTTAAGGAACCAATCTGACTTTCGCATCACCTGTTCGAAAGAAACCACGGCAGTGCCAAGACAATAAGTCTGGGCAGACTTGGAATGCGGCGGTATGAGCGCAGTGTGTGACGTCACAGCGTTAACGTATTCTGCGTGCGCGGGCGCTGCGACACCGGAACTTAAAGCGTGCAGCTGTCTCCAACCTTGAACGGCGTGTTCACTTCCTTCAGCGATTATCGAACAATAGACAGGGACAAAGATACTTTCCATAATGAATTAGTTACGGTGTAGCATAAGGCGACAGCATATTAAGTGCTGAAGGCCAGGTTTTGTCGTTTGGACGTTTACCGTGGTTTTGTGTTTGGCTCATTATGATGTCCTCAATAATTTTATCTTTCTGTTACTAATTTAAAGGTAACGCCTGGAAATTGTATTTGTTTCTGTTCAAGACAACTTACCATAAAGCCTTGAATTGTTGAAAAAACTCTGTTCTGTTTTTTATAACTGAAACTGTTACATTTATGTTCATTGAGCCACAATGACCCGATTGCTTTTAATACTTATTTCTACGCTTCTTTTATTGAATTTCACGTTCCAGTTGACCCCGTGGTCTAGGGGTAGCGTCTTTGATTCATAATCAAAACGTCTTCGGTCCCGGGTTCGATCCCCGCCACTGCCTAAATTGTGATAAATAATCAGCATTGGCGGCCGAAGACTGCCGGCATAAGAAAGCAGCCTCATTCTGCCAACGGCCTTGTCAAAGAGGGCGGAGGAGCGGATAGAGGTTCAGGGCACTCTCTTGTCCTAGGGGTGGGAAATTGCCCCTAAAGGTGGAAGAATCAGCAATGATCAACGACATGAGGATGCAGAAGGCAATGGAAACCACTGAATTAAAACACGTAACGTGTAACCACAGGACATGTGGCCGGTAATTGAAGAAGTGTCATGAAGATCTCTCCATTGGCAAAAGATTCCGGAATAGTCCCCCATTCGGATCTCTGGGAGGGGACTGCCAAGGGGGAGGTTACTATGAGAAAAAGATTGTTCTACGAGTCGGGGCGTGGAATGTCAGAAGCTTGAACGTGGTAGGGAAACTAGAAAATCTCGAAAGGGAAATGCAAAGGCTCAATCTAGATATAGTAGGGGTCAGTGAAGTGAAGTGGAAGGAAGACAAGGATTTCTGGTCAGAAGAGTATCGGGTGATATCAACAGCAGCAGAAAATGGTATAACAGGTGTAGGACTCGTTATGAATAGGAAGGTAGGGCAGAGGGTGTGTTACTGTGAACAGTTCAGTGACCGGGTTGTTCTAATCAGAATCGACAGCAGACCAACACCGACAACGATAGTTCAAGTATACATGCCGACGTCGCAAGCTGAAGATGAACAGATAGAGAAAGTGTATAAGGATATTGAAAGGGTAACGCAGTATGTAAAGGGGGGCAAAAATCTAATAGTCATGGGCGACTGGAATGCAGTTGTAGGGGAAGGAGTAGAAGAAAAGGTTACAGGAGAATATGGGCTTGGGACAAGGAGTGAAAGAGGAGAAAGACTAATTCAGTTCTGTAACAAGGTTCAGCTAGTAACAGCGAATATCCTGTTCAAGAATCACAAGAGGAGAGGTATACTTGGAAAAGGCCGGGAGATACGGGAAGATTTCAATTAGAGTACATCATGGTCAGACAGAGATTCCGAAATCAGATACTGGATTGTAAGGCGTACCCAGGAGCAGATACAGACTCAGATCACAATATAGTAGTGATGAAGAGTAGGCTGAAGTTCAAGACATTAGTCAGGAAGAATCAATACGCAAAGAAGTGGGATACGGAAGTACTAAGGAATGACGAGATACGTTTGAAGTTCTCTAACGCTATAGATACAGGAATAAGAAATAGCGCAGTAGGCAGTAAAGTTGAAGAGGAATGGACATCTCTAAGAAGGGCCATCACAGAAGTTGGGAAGGAAAACATAGGTACAAAGAAGGTAGCTGCGTAGAAACCATGGGTAACAGAAGAAATACTTCAGTTGATTGATGAAAGGAGGAAGTACAAACATATTCCGGGAAAATCAGGAATACAGATATACAAGTCGCTGAGGAATGAAATAAATAGGAAGTGCAGGGAAGCTAAGACGAAATGGCTGCAGGAAAAATGGAAGACATCGAAAAAGATATGATTGTCGGAAGGACATACTCAGCATACAGGAAAATCAAAACAACCTTTGGTGACAGTAAAAGCAACGGTGGTAACATTAAGAGTGCAACGGGAATTCCACTGTTAAATGCAGAGGAGAGAGCAGATAGATGGAAAGAATACATTGAAAGCCTCTATGAGGGTGAAGATATGTCTGATGTGATAGAAGAAGACACAGGAGTCAATTTAGAAGAAATAGGGGATCCAGTATTAGAATCGGAATTTAAAAGAGCTGTGGAGGACTTACGGTCAAATAAGGCAGAAGGGATAGATAACATTCCTTCAGAATTTCTAAAATCATTGGGGGAAGTGGCAACAAAACGACTATTCACGTTGGTGTGTAGAATATATGAGTCTGGCGATATACCATCTGACTTTCGGAAAAGCATCATCCACACAATTCCGAAGACGGCAAGAGCTGACAAGTGCGAGAATTATCGCATAATCAGCTTAACAGCCCATGCATCGAAGCTGCTTACAAGAATAACATACAGAAGAATGGAAAAGAAAATTGAGAATGCGCTAGGTGACGATCAGTTTGTCTTTAGGAAAAGTAAAGGGACGAGAGAGGCAATTCTGACGTTACGGCTAATAATGGAAGCAAGGATTTGTCGTCCTGGAAAAAGCGTTCGACAATATAAAATGGTGCAAGCTGTTCGAGATTCTGAAAAAAGTAGGGGTAAGCCATAGGGAGAGACGGGTCATATACAATAAGTACAACAACCAAGAGGGAATAATAAGAGTGGACGATCAAGAACGAAGTGTTCGTACTAAGAAGGGTGTAAGACAAGGCTGCAGCCTTTCGCCCCTACTCTTCAATCTGTACATCGAGGACGCAAGGATGGAAATAAAAGAAAGGTTCAGGAGTGGAATTAAAATACAAGGTGCAAGGATATCAATGATACGATTCGCTGATGACATTGCTATCCTGAGTGAAAGTGAAGAAGAATTAAATGATCTGCTGAACGGAATGAACAGTCTAATGAGTACACAGTATGGTTTGAGAGTAAATTGGAGAAAGACGAAGGTAATGAGAAGTAGTAGAAATGAGAACAGCGAGAAACTTAACATCAGGATTGATGGTCACGAAGCCAATTCTGCTACCTAGGCAGTAAAATAACCAATGACGGACGGAGCAAGGAGGACATCAAAAGCAGACTCGCTATGGCAAAAAAGGCATTTCTGGTCAAGAGAAGTCTACTAATATCAAATACCGGCCTTAATTTGAGGAAGAAATTTCTGAGAATGTACGTCTGGAGTACAGCATTGTATGGTAGTGAGACATGGACTGTGGGAAAACCGGAACAGAAGAGAATCGAAGCATTTGAGATGTGGTACTATAGACGAATGTTGAAAATTAGGTGGACTGATAAGGTAAGGAATGAGGAGGTTCTACACAGAATCGGAGAGGAAAGGAATATGTGGAGAACACTAATAAGGAGAAGGGACAGGATGATAGGACATCTGCTAAGACATGAGGGAATGACTTCCATGGTACTAGAGGGAGCTGTAGAGGGCAAAAACTGTAGAGGAAGACAGAGATTGGAATACGTCAAGCAAATAATTGAGGATGTAGGTTGCAAGTGCTACTCTGAGATGAAGAGGTTAGCACAGGAAAGGAATTCGTGGCGGGCCGCGTCAAACCAGTCAGTAGACTGATGACCAAAAAAAAAAAAAAAAGTATGTTATGTCAAGCACTTCTAAAAAGAAAGTTAACGATGTCGGGTACCGTTAGGGGAAACAAGACAGAACCACCAAAGTTATCACGCAAATTCGTCCACGGTTCATAATTCTGTTACACGGAAGGTACTACAGTAGATTCCTACATTGCAAATAAAAATAAAAATGTTGTGTTGATGAGCACAATGCTTAATGATAACGAAATATACACGAGAGAAAATAATGAGTTAAAGATGATATTAGGCTACAGTAACACGAGAGGTGCAGTGACAAGCCCGACCAGCTTATTGCTACATAGAGGCGCAAGAGGAAAACCAATGACTGGCCTGTAATTGTATTTTACGACATGCTTGACGCTGCCACCTACAATGCTTTTGTACTCTGTAAAGAAATCAGTCCAGAGTGGAAAGAAATATTCTCCACAAACGAAGAATATTCTTTGTGGAACTAGGGTGACTTCTTGTTATTCAGTACACTGAAGCCATGAAGTGGTTGTCACGATATACAACATCCATTGCAATTCTGAGAAACACGTAAACAACGGATCAGTCTACATCAGCTTCTATGCTAAGCAAAACTACAACCACGCCAAATGTAAATTATGTAAATTTTGTCCTTCTAGTTGTGACAATAACATCACTATCATGTGTTAAAATTCTGAGAAGAAAGGTCATGTTGCATATTGCTGCACAATCTGTAAAAGGTAATGTTTTATCAGTGTTCTGTGTCCAAAAATAGTGTCTTCAGTGTTATTTACGTGTATTTTGACGAACGATTTGCACTGAAGAAACACATTACGTGCTAGACGTACAAAAACTACATTTACACACACACACACACACACACACACACACACACAATGTGTACTGAACAGTGCTTTGTACTCAAAACTACCCACTATCACTTTCTTGCATTTAGTTCAATGTTTGCGTTGAAAAGAAGCTTCCGCATTGTCACTTTTTTGCCTCTTTGTCAATGTTTTACGATCAAAAGAAAGAAATATCCTGTTATAAATTTATATTTTGATATTCTTTGTTGAAAATAAATGTATCCCAATATTATCTTATTGTATTTTGAACCATGCAGTAGAGACAAGAATACACCGATGTTGGAAGTATTCTTCGTGTTTAAAAGAAAGTTTTCTACGTTTCTTGTCTTGAATTTTCATCAGTATCAATATTACATTACATAACAATGCTACACTTGGACCAAACAAGAATTTCAGCTTGTTAAATTTCATTTAATAATCATCATTTGGATTTGTAACTCCTTGTGTTTACCGTGTTTGCAGTTAAAGTTTTTGGATGTGATATCCGCCAGTTACGCAAAACGCCGTTTTTTTCAAGTTCTCAAACACGTTTCAGCACCCCTGTGCTATTATCAGTGGGTCTCTGTTTCATTTAATCTTTACACTCGGTTTGCTTGGTTTTTCAGGACCACTTGTGCATTTTTCATTACAGGTAGCTTCTCATGTTCTTGTGTGGCAAGCCCTTTTTTCTCAGCATCATGGTGAGGTGATGTGATGAACAGGTAAATATAAGACGTATTTGCACAAATAGGGCGGTAAAAGCACTTTGCACTTCAAAGTGGTTTTCCAGTCCGAAGACTGGTTTTACGCTATATTGCACAAAGTTCTTTCTCTCTGCATAGCCATTGCTACAAACAACCTTCTGAATCTGCTTACTATTTTCAAGTTTTTGTCTCTCACTACAACATTTACCCCTCACATTTCCTGACAATTTCTGATGCCTCAGAATTTGTCCTACGAACCTTCGTTTAGTCATGTTGTGCTATAGCTTCCTTTTTTCCCATGTTGTATTCAGTACGTCTTGTTTGTTATTCGATTTACGCCTCTGATCTTCGGTGTTGTTCTTGTCTCAACTGGTTATAATAGTCCAGGTTTCCATTCGTGCAAGGCTAGACAGAAACAGATACAAGTGAGTTTTTATTACTGCTTGTTTACTTAGTCGTTTTGAGTTAGTTTGAGGTTGTAAATTCAAGATGATTCCAAATAAACAAATGAATAATTGTAAGCATAAAGGGTGGCCCAAAAAAAGGAAAGCTGTGGACCAAAGATGACAGTGTGTCAGTGTTCAGTACATAAGGATGGTATAGTCCTCCGGTAACTGCCGGAAATCGTAGTAAATACAGTAGTATTCCTTATTTGCCAAGCTGATGCTTTTTTGTATGCGATTAGAATTTGAAATCGAACAAGATGATAGAAGGGTAACTGATGAACACAATATTGCACGTTGTTTTCCCGTTATTTTTTTCCCAGTCATTTATTTTTTAAACTACTCATTTGACAAAACCTGTAACACAAACTCTTCTGCGTTTCCCACTGATTAGTTTTGCTCTAGGGTAATTTTAATATGAAATCACTATTCCTTACTGCACAAAACAGGTGTTATTGTCAAAGCAGCCAATCTGCCAATCTGCATCGTGCGTTCGTGCTGCAGATCTTTCCAGTAATGGTAGTCTTTCGTTACTCTGCACAAGTCATGTCATTGTCATTTCATATTCGACAAAAGGGGCAGATAGGAGATGTGACCTATAGCACACTATATGCACAAAAGTGAATGGATTATGATATCCTTTGCATCCAGTTAAAAATATTTTTCGCAAACACGAGCCTAGGTGTGTTCCTGTGCCAAGAGCTTTTCTTATATCATCTCTGCCCGAAGACGTTCATGTTCCACTACTCTATCGCATTCATTTTAGGGGTGAATTTTTCCTTCGACTTCGATTTATTTTTCGTTAGTTTAATCACTGTAGGACGCTGTGAAGAACGGTAGCAAATATCTCCTATACGAATTATTGCCTCCATTTTGCGGTACTCGCCTGGCCAATTAAACTTCATGGACCTTCTCCTCCTCCAAGTAAACGGGACTATCTCATTGTCAAGCAATGCTGCTTTTACTACATTTAACGTACCAGGGTGGACGTGTACTTGCGATACCAGCCTCATTAGTAGATTCGTCTGAATTTTTGCATGTTGCGCGGGCTTACTGTGCGAGTGTAGCGCGTCCGAAGTTATGCGAATTAAAACATATTACATTGATCGTAAGCGGATGAAGAAAAGTTGTTTCCTGTTATTCGTTTTCACTTCTCCTAAAAAAAAAAATAAATTGCAACTCAGGTGTGCGTCTCTAGTCCTAGTCTGGAATTTTGTGCTCAACGTTTACTAAAAATACAGGCAAGAAATAACGTTTAGGTGGATTCAGTGCATGGTAAAGAAAGTGAAGTATCAAGCAGGTAACATAAGCAGTGTCCCTAGCTGACAGTTTCAAAGCCTTCAACATCGCCTCATAATGGCGCGCAGGGCATGGGAACAGTCTCGTACGCATTCGTCAGCTGCAAGCATGAGAGAGAGGAAACTTAGTAATTCAGAACACAGCCGGCCGGGGTGGCCGAGCAGTTCT
Source organism: Schistocerca serialis cubense (assembly GCF_023864345.2). NCBI lineage: Eukaryota > Metazoa > Arthropoda > Insecta > Orthoptera > Acrididae > Schistocerca > Schistocerca serialis. Next base: position 67,605,639 of record NC_064639.1, on the reverse strand, counting down.
AGGCGCTACAGTCTGGAACCGCGCGACCGCTACGGTTGCAGGTTCGAATCCTGCCTCGGGCATGGATGTGTGTGATGTCCTTAGGTTAGTTAGATTTATGTAGTTCTAAGTTCTAGGGGACTGATGACCACAGCAATTAAGTACCATAGTGCTCAGAGCCATTTGAACCATTTCAGAACACAATAAACGATCCTATTCGTCCAAACATTTGGCTGCCTACAGCGCTCTTGTTCCTTCTGCAGCAGTAGTGGCTCACAATGTTTACATAAGGTCGTTGGACACTCCCTTGGACAAAAAGAGGTTGCCCAGTCCGCGGCTCGTGGCCTTACGGTAGCGCTCTCGCTTCCCACGCACGGGGTCTCGGGTTCGATTCCCGTCGGGGTCAGCGATTCTTCTCTGCCAGAGATGACTGGGTGTTGTGTGTCCTTCATCATCATTTCATCCTCATTCACTCGCAAGTCTCCGTAGTAGCGTTAAAGAACTTGTGGAGCGGCGCCCGAACCGCCCCGCGAGGGGTCTCCCGGCCACCAATGCCATACGCTCATTATTATTACAGGTTGCCCAGATAGTGAACTTACCTACTGAAGAACTAACGTGTGACTTCACAGTCATATTTTATGCAGCAATTTCGCAACGCCGCTGATTACATTGGACTCTAGGAGTAAGCTCTCGGTGCCGACACTGAAACAGATAAAGATCTTATCTCAAGTCACTGATAAGGAATTCCAGTTTCAGGTAACACACTTGGGCAACTTATATACATGGTCACCCTCCACCCCACACTCCCTGGTGAATGATCAGAAATTGATGAATGTCACACAGCGGAATCCCCAACCTCTCCCCTCCCTCTTCCCCCTCCTCTTCTCCATCCTTTGCCCCCTCCTCTCCCCTGCACGCCTCTCTTGACCAATAGCAGGGCTGGACCAATAAGAATAGAGATCTTCCAAATCCTCCCCTTTATTATATTGTGAATACAGCTGCCTGAACATCCCTCACTATCCCTCACTCGAGGCCTAATCTTCATTGTGAGAGGATGATGAAGTGCCAGTAGCAGGTACCCACCAGTGTCTCCAGGCACAAGAGGAATAATATTATTACTTTTATTATTAATACTGTCGTTAACAAATGTATTTTGGATTAAACTTATTGTTTATTATTGATCCTGCAACTGAACACACCCCTGACTTGGTAGTAGTGGTGCTACTGGACGAGGACATTCACATACAATTGGCCGCACTGCCACTGCAGGCCATACACGGTCTTTCCGATTTATCGGACCTGCTGTCGTTCAGCTGTACTGTACCACTACTGCCACAGCCGTAGCAGTCACCTCTGTTGCAACTGGCTAACGCCCATAAAGTGTGCTATGGTTCGCTAGCACATAATAATCAACACTGTATTCTTGTATTCCTGACGTATTTTTACAGACATTTTAGGCAAAGAATTACATTATGGTACTTTACAAGCATCAAACAACTATTTAGACATGGAAATACCTAGGATCAGGCTTCGCCGTTCGTTACACCAAGTGTGCAACTAAAAATAATATGTCAATTAATTCATTAGGATGTTATTTCTAGCTGCTTGTGTTCCTTGAAGATTTACGTATGGAAGTAGCTTAGGGGCACATAATTTGGAAATACACGCAAATGTTTTAGGCTCAGCTTTTGTAAGATTTTTTCTTTATGAAAATAACATTGTGAAACTTGACTTAAACATTTCATTCTTTTCGCCCGGGTTCCCGGGTTCGATTCCCGTCGGGGTCAGGGATTTTCTCTGCCTCGTGGTGACTGGGTGTTGTGTGATGTCCTTAGGTTAGTTAGGTTTAAGTAGTTCTAAGTTCTAGGGGACTGATGACCATAGATGTTAAGTCCCATAGTGCTCAGAGCCATTTGAACCATTACATTCTTTTGTTGCAAGCGCATTTTTGCCGGTATTTTCGATACTGTATTATCGCAACATTTGAAAAGCCTCATAGAACAATCTAGATGAGTAAAATACTTATTATTTCCGCAGCTCGTGGTCTTGCGGTAGCGTTCTCGCTTCCCGCGCTCGGGGTCCTGGGTTCGATTCCCGGCGGAGTCAGGGATTTTCCCTGCCTCGAGATAACTGGCATGATGCATCTCCATTGCGGTCGGAGGAAGGCAGTGGCAAACCACCTCCGCTACGATCTTGCCTAGTCGGCGGTGCGGGTCTCCCGCGTCGTTCCCTACGCTCCTCGGAGTATGGGACCTCATCGTCACCAGTACTTATTGTAACGGCCCATTGCGCGTTAGGACATCCAGAATGACTCTGTGATTGGCTGTTTCATTCTAAAGACCTCCATAATACTGCACTGTGACTGGCTATTTCGTTTTAATGATGGGTAAAATACTAGGATATTTAACAAGAAATTTATTAAATTTAAAAACCTTTAATTCCTAAACCACAATTTTCCTGTCACAATTAAAGTACGATAACTAGTTTCGGTCGCTATCTGAAACTGTCTTCTGGTCTTTCATAATATGAAACGGCGGTGAATAACCATTGGACAGCTTCGTTAGCTGTAGTCACGCAACAGCACGCATTCGTAAATACCAAAACAATAACAGTACGTAGTTGAAAACGTCACCGTGAAGCAGCCACGTTGTAGACGGTAATTACGCGTGTTGGTACTTACGAATGCGTTTTGTTGCGTGACTACAGCTAACAATGCATTCCAATGTTTATTCAGTGACTTTTCATATTGTGAATGATCTGAAGATGGTTGCAGATAGCAACCGAAACAAGATATCGAACTTTGTTATAGGAAAGTTACGGTCTAGGCATTAAAAGTCTTTACTTTAAAAAAATTATGTAATAAACCACATTAAGGCCATCGTCTCCCCCCCTTTGACACTGATAGCGGGATATGATCAGCAAAGAGAGAAGGGGAGGAGGATGGCTGTGATTGTGTCATTAAAAGGAGACGTGGCTTGTAATATGATAATGATATCATTACTACGGAGAGCATGACTTGCGGCGACGCTCCTCTTCGGAAGCGTTTCTGAATGCTTATTGACCTCCTTTTCAACACATTGTGTGATCTGTTTTGGATTGATCAATCGGTTACAGCTGCACGTAAAGCTACACTCTATTATTGTTATTGTGCTTTTTGTAATTGTGTCATCAAGTTTTAGAGACAGATTCCGTAACATTTTCATTCTTTTGACATCGAATTTCTATTCATATGCATGTTGTATATTTTTCTTAATATATTACAAAGTTCTGAAAGTGTCATCTTTAGTAACTGGACGGATATACTGTCTGACCAAGAAATCTGTTGTTAACATCTGAAAATGAGTGGAATAACGTAAGTAGAAAGATAAAATTTGACACACGTGCCTGAAATATAACCAAAAACGGGAGCAAAAACCGACCAACAAATGGCGCAGGGCAGCAACACAACAGCGACGCCGCAGTCGTATTCAAAGTGAGCTCTACCGAGGGAGGGAGTCAGACGCGCCAGCACTCGCTGCCATGTTCACTTTACCAGAAAAGGCACTATTGGTGACGCTTCACTATCAGAACAGAGAATCCGCTGCTGCAGCTTTAGGATCGTGTCATCATAAGAAGAGTATACGAATGGGTAAAGGTCTTGTGACAAGTGTCGCTATGAAGAAAGTAATTACGGAGTTCCAGAAACACCTCCTGGAAGGTACGATTTTTTTGTAGGATAGCGCTATGCTCCATAATTCTACATTCTCGGAAGATCGGAATATCTCTTGCACACAGCGTTTGGTGAGGATAGCGTGCTGAGTAGCCACGTCCGTCATGCTAGGCCTCTGAGGTCCCCAGACCTCAATGCCTGTGATTATTGGCAGCGGTGTTACCTGAAGTAGCAAGTCCACCGCAATCGTCCGATTCATTGGGGATGCTAAAAGACAATATCCGAAGGCGATTCCTCACCACCACTATCGATGTGCTGCACAGCATGTGACATTTCTGGTCATATATCATCTTGTAGTTCTTCGATGGCAGAGCTTACGGCGAAAAATTGGCTATAAATATGGGGGAGGCACAACACTGTCTACACCAATAATGTGCTCAACAAACACACATTTGGTTTAACAGGTTTTACTTCCATAAACGTTAGATCTCCTGACTGAATTGGTTAATTCCGTAATTTAGTACCAGTTACCAGGTATGCACGTACTGCAACTTCTATTACACGACAATAGTCATTGCGCAGTATCACGAACAAACCAACAAAAGTCTCACTCAGATGAACAATATGTGTGGCACTTTCATATTAAAGTTAATCAGCAATCATTGCATTAATTGTCCTACTCCACTGCAAGACTTCTTACTAACAACAACAAATAATTGCACCATTACATTGTTACAGTTCCGATTGACAGGGGTTTCCCTCTCGGAATCTAGGTACTGACTGTCCTTCATACTTAAGTTAATCCACATATAGTTATTAATAGTTTTAATTCACTGATTGGTTTCATATTAAGTTAAACAAATTAATTCCATATTACTGTTGTGTACATAGTTCCTCGTAGTCAGCACTACACAACTTTCCCAGTAGAGTGCGCCCCGCTAAGCACAACAGCGCAGGCGCAGCGCTCGTCCGTCTCCGCACTACGAGATGGCGCTGTCTTAGAGACGGACCAAATTCTGCTTCCGCCGATCCGCGTACTAATATGTAACACAGCCAATGAGATTCCTGCTAACATAGAACCTTTTCTCCTCGCGGATCACACTAGCGCAGTGATACCTGAACGCTCGTGGTATTATAACGAGTGTACAGACCTCCGATTGGTCAGTCTTCATTAGTCAGCATTTGTCTGCACCAGTCTGCATCAGTCTGCATTAGTATGCATTAGTCTATAGTCAAGTTTCAGTCTGCACCTAATAAGATTATCAGTTTCCTGTACATAGCCATGAAGAGAAATGTATAGACACTTTGTCAAGTATCAGAGATATGTAAGAATAAGATTAACGTACCAAGACTAAAGGAACTTCAGATTGTCAATTGTAAACTGCATCCAGAATCAAGTTATGTAATATCTATAATTTTTATTATTTTAATAAATGTGTGTGAAAATTAATCAAATTCTGTTTAAAGTTGGTCACTGTCAATCTGCTACTCTAAGCGTGCAAGTGGCATTTCTATCGTGTGACCTAACGGCAGAAGATAAACACGCCACGATAAGACCACGAGACATATTGCTGACACTCGCATACTTCGTTAGAGCGACAAGTCAAATAATCTGATGGTGTGTGTACTGAATGTCTTACAGTACGCACACCACAATTACATTATGGCAGTTTTGACTTACATGAGTTCCACTCTCGAATCTTCAGAACAAACTGACTTAAAATGGCTTCAGGTGCAGCACTTGCACAGCTTTGTAAAAATGCCCACTGTAGTTTCTCATTATTCAATACGTAACTTCCATAATTTACAATTACAATTTTACGTCTCAAATTAATTGAATAGTGCAGAAAAATCGGTTGTGGTCTGAACGTTATGTTACAATAAGAGTTTAGACTGAAATAAGAATTCTTCATGCAAAACTTCAAAAATCACTAAATAATCAAGAAAGGCAGCAGCCTCTTCAGTAGTCGCAGGGGCAACCGTCTGGACGATTGACTAATCTGGCCTTATAACTCTAAACAAAATGATCTTGCTGTGGTGGTACTACTTCTTCTTCTTCATGTGCCGTCTCCTCTAAGAAGGTTGGCTGTCATCATGGCAATTTCTGATCTTGATTTGGCTGATCTAAGGAGTTCTGACGTTGAACAGTTGTACCAATTTTTTAAATTGTCAATCCAGGATGTCCGTCTTCTACCCCTCGTTCTCTTCCCACAAATTTTCCCTTCTAGTATTATTTGCAATATTTTGTAATTTACTCCCCTAATGGGGAATGGCTGAAAACAAGGGAAAACTAGACCCGTAATTTTTCCCGACGACATCCAGCTCTGCTGTATGATTAAATGATGATGGCATCCTCTTGGATAAAATATTCCAGAGGTAAAATAGTCCCCCATTTGGATCACCAGGTGGGGGCTACTCAGGATGACGTCGTTGTCAGTAGGTGTAAAACTGGTGTTCTACGCATTGGAGTGTGGACCATCAGATCACTTAATTGGGCTCGTAGGGGTAGAAAATTTTAGAAAAGGGAAATGAATAGATTAAAGTTAGATGTAATGGGAATTAGTGAAGTTCGGTGGCAGGAGGAGCAGGACTTCTGGTCAGGTGAATACAGGGTTATAAATGCCATGGATTCTCTGCAGTTGCCTTCTATGTGCCCATGCTTTTTCATTCCACATGCCCTGATAGTGCTTTCTTAGAGATGTTCATTAATCTTCAACTGACCTGCCTACTGAGCAATTCAGTAAGTCACTATCTAATGCCTCAGAGACCTTCAAGCGTATCCTTATTACCTCCATGTCGCTCTCTTTGGGCACTTATTTTTCCAGATTAAATTACTGCCTACTCTTCATCACTATTAAATTGTCATCTAAGTCTATAACTGCTCCTGGGTAAGCCTCTCAATCCAGTATCTGATTTCGAAATCTCTGTCTGACCGTGATGTAATCCTCTCGTATCTCCCCGCTTTTCCAAGTATTTTTGAACAAAGTATCCGCTATTACTAGCTGAAATTTACTGCAGAACATTATTCTTTCTCCTCTCTCATTCCTAGTACCACACCCATGTTCATCTCTACCCCTTTCTTCTACTCCTTCCCCTACAACTGCATGCCAATTCCCCATGACTATTACCTTTTCATCTCTCCTTACACACTGAATTACCTGTTCAGTATCCTCATATAAGTTCTTTATCTCATCTTCTATTTGCGTCGTCGGCAGGTATACCTTTGCTGCCCTGACAGCATATTCAGTTATAGTGGGAATATTATTTTATTGTCATACCAGTGAGACATACCATACCAGCGCTGGATTTTAATGTGAAACAAACATTACACGGAAGTATTGAATGTTGACTTCAGTTGTGAAGTACGTAGTTATTTGATTGGCAGTACCAGATGTGGTCCAAAGGAAAAATTAGCGTCACTGTGCAAGCAGGTCACTGACCAAGTGCCTGGCCATCACCCTTTGAATCACAGTTCGGTTCCAACATGTGACCAATACTAGTAGTGGCACAACCTCCATACGACCCTGCTCTGCGATGTTGCCAGATTTATTCAAGATGGCGGATCCAAGATGGCGACGATAGATATGGTAATGTAGCAATAACGTCTTGGTGGGAAGTTCAAATTTTGGTGGAAAATAGGTCAATTTGGCTACCTCCCCAAACCCAACACCCTCTCCTTTCCAAGAAAATGGTGGGAAGTTGAAATTTTGGCAGGAGAAAGATCACTTGGGCCACCTCCACTAACCTAAGGAAATGGCGAAGAAAGGTCAATTGGGCTACCTCCACTAACCTAAGTTATCCAACCACCACCTCTTCCTTGGAATTGACAGGCAAAGAACTCAGACTGTGCTGGGCTGCTGGATAGGATGGACATTAGTCTTTATTTTGCATGCAGTGATTATGTAATAAATTTGAGTTGTCATAGGCTGTGGCTTCATCCAGTGTGTTCACCATGAGGTCTGGAGTCCAGCTGACATAGTACACAGTACCGCCACCAGAGGGCCCTGTCGTCTCTCCTGTAATGTAGTCCAAGATGGCGGTCAGGGGAAAACTGGTGGGAAGCAATAGGAACCCTTAATGCAGTCACATTTTAGACTTCAGCCAGTAGGATGGCGGTACCTGCTGATGTCATTGGTGGGGGTACAGGGCAGACTCAGAAGGTCTGGAACCTCAGTCTCGCTCAGTCAACCAGCAGCAGGAGGAGGAGGAGAAGAAGAAGGAGAAGAAGAAGAAGAAGAACCATGAAGCGTCAACAGCAGTCGAAATCCAACACAGCCCCTATCACATCTTTGTCAGTGGTTAGCTTCATCATCATCATTATTATTATTACTGGTTGTTTTCGCATCTTGGTCCATATGTGATGCTTCCTTGTCTTTGTTCAGCAGTAGCCCACGACACGTCCAAACCCTCAGGGTCGAGCGCCAACATGTCAACTTCTGCCACCTCCAGACCTGTAGCAACCTCAGCTGCCATCTTGTCGAGACCCCCACCGATCTCTGGACCTGCAGCAACAACAACCTCCAGTATGTCTGAATATGTAGGACCACACACAGCCCACTTGCTGCAGCAGGACAAAGAGCTGTTATTGTCCATCCCTCTCATTGAGCCGGCCAGTGTGGTCGAGCAATTCTAGGCGCTTCAGTCCGGAACCGCGTAACCGCTACGGTCGCAGGTTCGAATCCTGCCTCGGGCATGGATGTGTGTGATGTCCTTAGGTTAGTTAGGTTTAAGTAGTTCTAGGGGGCTGATGACCTCAGATGTTAAGTCCCATAGTGCTCAGAGCCACTTGAACTTGAACCATCTCATCGATTTGTGTGATGACAACACGCAGTCTGCTCCCAACACATCGAAAGCCGCTGGTACTCCTAAACAACAGCAAGGTGGAGGACAGTACTGATCACCAACATATGACCCATCCCAGCAGAACATCCCTGTGCTAGTGCAGGCACAGTGTGCAGATGCAGTGGATAAGAAGGTACGAAATGTACCCATGCTTTTCAGTTCTACATGCAATTTAGCTGCCAGTGGAATGAAATGTGTAAACGTTAGTATAGAAGAATATCATGACTAGGGCTTGTATGAGAGAATATAAATTTAAAATGCTCGAATGGTGTTAAAATGCCAATTTCTGGGTTCAACTGGGACGAAATATGTTGTGCAGAGTGCTACATCAATCAGCAGATGACTACAGAGTATTATCCAACTCGTAAACCCCCCCCCCCCCCCCCCCCCCCCACGGACATTCGCCTTACTGGTATGACACCATGTATTACAACTGTGCACTATGTGAAAAATCGGGTGACAAGTGTGTTTATCTATGGCACGCCTCAGTTATGAAATTATATGATCTGGATACTGCACTATGCATTGTAATGGAGAGACTGAATCATTGGTTGCCGAGCATAGACTCTGCATTCAATGATGTTGTAAACTTCCTACGCGTGAATATTGTACATGCTGATGATTTGGAGCAATACCTTTGTTTTCACATGAACGCTGGACCAAAAGAGAGACAGATTAAATATGCGTGTGAAGAACCCAAGTACTGTGAGACATCCATTGGCTTGAGGGAGATACGCGCTGAATTTACTGAATGTCAAAACGCTTTGGTCAGGAAATACTGTACATGTGTGAAGAAGAAGATAAAGAAAGAGTCTAATGATTTTCTTGAAATACTGCACCCTATATATGATATTAAAATAAATAAATAATGTATGTATACATATTCTCATACCGTGTTTGTGTTTTATTTCATACCTCTCTTATTATAGTCGAAGTATTGTGCTTATTAATATCATTATTTTTCAATGCTACACCAGTTATAGTCAAAGTATTACACCTATTAATATCATTATTTTTCAATGCTACACCAGTTATTCAGAAAAATGAATGATCAAGTTATTCTTCGTGGGTACATATATACATATACATACATATAGCTCATTTCTCTGTGTAGCCAATATAGCTCAGTCGGTTAAGTGATGGATCTACAGTGGCTACACATACTATTACCGTCCCTTCAAGTGTATCTTTCTACATATGTCAACCACTTGTCAGTACATGGTGTAGTTAGTATCATGGCAGGGTGGGTGAAACATCCGCATCGCAAGGACTTTGTTGTCGGTGACTGGTCCTGTGAAGATGCAAAAGAAGACTTGAGGAAGAAGAACAAAGGAATTCTCCTTCTTTAGAATATACGAGCAATCATTGTAGGTCCATCCACTTGTGGCAAGACTAAGTTCCTCATGACGCTGCTAACGCATGTAGATGGAGTCCGATTTGAACATGTTCGTGTATTCTCACAAACACTGTTTCAACCAAAGTATTAGCTATTACAGAAGCTATTGCGCGGTGTAAACGGTGTTACATACACGACATTCAGTGAAAGCAGTGATATCCCTCCACGTGAGAAAGCAAATCCAAACACCATGTTCATATTTGACCATGTTGCTGTGAAAAATCAAGACCAAATTCGAAAATATTTCTGTTCCGCGTGTCGTATGGGTGCTGATGGATTTTATCTAAGCCAAACATATTCCAGCATCCCGAATCAGTTGATTAGGGATAATGCAAACCTCATTGTAGCCTTTAAACAATACAATCGGAATTTGAAACACATTTATCAGGAACATGTAGAGACTGACATGTCGTTGAATGATTTTGTAAGGATATGTGCTGATTGCTGGAATCATTCACAGTATAGGTTTCTCGTTATTGATAAAAAAAGAAAATTTAGTGATGATAGGTACAGGCGAAACTTTTAAGGGTTTCTGTACATATAGTCTGGTAAGAGAGGTTAGTACATTAGTATACGCTGCACCATGGACAAATTCGCGCGCGTGCCTAGCTCTCAACCCGAGAGAATGGGTGCACACAGACAGAACATCCGCATGTGTATGGATGCGAATATTCAGGCTATTGTGCATAAAGCTGGAGGTGTGCGCAGGGAACTAGAGACGCATTACCAGACTCTTCTGAGAATGGTCAATGCGTTAAATGAGTTAGTTAATGAAATCAGTAAGAAAGTAAGCGACTTAACTGAAATGGTCGAGGCTATTGAGGGGAAAACAGATGTACAGTTCCTTGTTGTTGAGAAGTGGAAGCAGGCACATAGTAAGAGGAAGAAGAGGAGCTGATATACAAAGCCTCACGCTGCGGAGACGTCTGATTAGTACACACCGAGATGTCAACGACGCAGAAAGCCATTCAAGCGTGAAAAGCGGCTCGAGAGAAATTACGGTTGCTGAGGTTAGGGCATATGGATCGACAGCAAACACTAAGACACACCTTTAAGCCAGTTACTGAATCTCTCAGGCAGCTCTCAGGAAGAGCACAAGCACACGATAATGATGGTGTTGCCATTGATGAATTCAATGTCCGTAACTCCCCTGGTCAGATGGATAGAACATTTGGCGTTAGCAGGGGGAGACCGTATATTTTGGGCATGCAACCTATAAATGTTATTGGTGACACAATACAGATTAGTGGTAGGTGATTTGAGATAACAATTGGCTTAATGAATCTTATTTTCCTAAGAAATACCAAAAGAATTTTGAACAGAGCATAACTTAATCATAGCTAACACTTGGTTCAAGAATCATGAAAGAAGGTTGTATACATGGAAGAATCCTGGAGATACTAGAAGGTATCAGATAGATTATATAATAGTAAGACAGAGATTTAGGAACCAGGTTTTAAGTTGTAAGACATTTCCAGGGCAGATGTGGACTCTGACCACAATCTGTTGCTTATGAACTGTAGATTAAAACTGAAGAAACTGCAAAAAGGTGGGAATTTAATGAGATGGGACCTGTATAAACTGAAAGAACCAGAAGTTGTACAGAGTTTCGGGGAGAGCATAGGGGACAATTAACAGGAATGGTGGAAAGAAATACAGATGGGTAGCTCTGAGGGATGAGGTAGTGAAGGCAGCAGAGGACCAAGTAGGTAGACTAGGGCTAGTAGAAATCCTTGGATAACAGAAGAAATATTGAATTGAATTGATGAAAGTAGAAAATATAAAAATGCAGTAAATGAAGCAGGCAAAAAGGAATACAAACGTCTCAAAAATGAGATCGACAGGAAGTGAAAAATGGCTAACCAGGGATGGCTAGAGAACAAATATAAGGATGTAGAGGCTTATCTCACTAGGGGTAAGATAGATACTGCCTACAGGAAAATTAAAAAGACCTTTGTAGAAAAGAGAGCCACTTGTATGAATATCAAGAGCTCAGATGGAAACCCTGTTCTAAGCAAAGAAGGGAAAGCAGAAAGGTGGAAGGAGTATATAGAGGGCCTATACAAGGGCGATGTACTTGAGGACAATATTATGGAAATTTCCTGATAATTATGTCCTCTTGAGTAGTCCCCGCCCGGAGATCCGAAAGGGTGACTATTTTACCTCCGGAATATTTTACCCAAGAGGACGCCATCATCATTTAACCATACAGTAAAGCTGCATGCCCTCGGGAAAAATTATGGCTGTAGTTTCCCCTTGCTTTCAGCCGTTGGCAGTACCAGCACAGCAAGGCCGTTTTTGTTAATGTTACAAGGCAAGATCAGTCAATCGTCCAGACTGTTGCCCCTGCAACTACTGAAAAGGCTGCTGCCCCTCTTCAGTAACCACACGTTTGTCTGGCCTCTCAACAGATACCCCTCTGTTGTGGTTGCACCTACGGTACGGCCATCTGTACCGCTGAGGCACGCAAGCCTCCCCACCAACGGCAAGGTCCATGGTTCATGGGGGGAAGCTAAAGCTACAAATTATCGTCAGAGTGTAAAAACTTATCTGAAGCTGCCTCAGCCCCTCTTCGCGACCTCGATGCGGCAGCCACGAGTGCTGTACTGGGACTGAGTGGAGCCGAGGCAGCTTCAGATAAGTTTTTACAGTCTGACGATAATTCATGGAGTTGTAGTTTTAGCTTGACGATGTCAGTATGGACAAACGGTAGTTACTTTTATTCTGATGAGGGTTGGGTTATCCCGAATGAAACCTAGTTAAATCTAGGTAAACGTTGCAACTGAGGCTGTTTGTTATTAAAATTGAAATTAATATTTATACAGTTGCTGACAGGGCAGTGAAATATTGAATTTATGGAGACGGTAGTTTGAGAATTGCACAAACCAACACGAAAAATATACACTCGTAGGCATGTTATGATTAAATGTTTGGATGACTTGTGGCAAGCTGATCTTGCAGATATGAGGGAATATTCACACGAGAATTAAGGATTAAAATATATTTGAATGCTTATTGATACATACTCCAAATATGCTTGGGCATAACACGTTTAAACAAAAACGTTTGGAAATGTCGCGGATGTGTTTGAGCGTTTGCTACAAACAGGGACGAATCAATGCCCAGACAACCTCCAAACCGATCAAGTTGGAGAGTTTTTACAATAGGTATTTCAAGACCATGATGCAGCAGTATTGAATACATCACTGCTAAACATTCACTCACCTGGAGGCATGTATCGTGTAGGGTCTGAACAGAACAATAAAAGGTCGAATGTTTGTGCGTTTTAACCGTCGCGGCCCATACAAATGGACAGATATCCTCCGAAAATAATTGCTCAGTATAACAGAACCAAACATAGCACAATAAAAATGAGGTAAATCGACGTTCGTGATAATGGACTCATGGATACGGTGTATTATCGCATTAAAATGCTGGATCCACGCAGACAGAAATTTAATGTAGGTGATTTGGTACGTATCTCAAAACACAAGACAGAAATGGAGAAATCATACCTACCGAACAACCCAACGGAGATATTTACAGTTTCAAAGGCGCAAAGAAGGAATCCTAGAACTTATATATTGAAGGATAGTAAAGGCGAAGAAATTGCAGGCTGCTTCTACACACAGGAGTTGCAGAAAAGCTTAGAACCGGATGCGTTTCTCGTGGAGGGAGTCGTAAGACGAAGGGGAAACAGAGCACTAGTCAAATGGCTTCGTTTTCTTGCAGGACAAAAGAGTTGGATTGATGCTAACGATTTGCTATATAATGGGGCCGCACAGTCCACAACCACTGCAGTAGCATATCATGCGTGCTAGGAGACATATTGGAGGAGGTGGTGGTATTCTAGACAAACTGACAGTGGAATTACACATTCCGGGATATAACTACTGTGGACCTAGAAGAAAGCTTCAGAAACGCTTGGCACGAGGTGATAAGGAGATTAACCTGCTCGACGAAGCGTGTATGGAATATGACATTGCATACGCTGCAAATAAAGATCTCTCACATTGCAGATTGGATTTTAGCTGATAAGTCTAAGGCGATACGGAGAAGAAAGGATATTGGTATACATCAACGCATTGCAGCATTTGTGGTTGATAAAACCATGCGCAAATATTTAGTTGGGTTTAGGAGTGATGAATAGAAGAACCAGAAACATAAAGATAGATAGAGACAAATTAAGATACAATCGATCCAGATATGAGGAAGGAATTGAATCATTCAGTGAATGGGACGACAAGAAGCGAAATATGGCGAAATAGGCTGTACTATGGGGAAAGGAAGAAAAGAAACGGAAGCACTGGTTGTGGAACAAGGAATGTGAGGAAATGGTATAGAGTAGCAGGAAAGCCTGGAGAAACTGGAGCAGCAAGAAGGACCCAAAAAAATGGGAAATTTTCTTAGGAGCAAGAAAGGAAGCGGCCCATACAATAAGACGGACCAGAAGACAAGATAAAGCAGGAACTGGACGAGATTGAGATCAACTTCAGGAAAAACAACAGCAGATACTTTTTCGGGAAATTCAAAAAGAGTGTGATTGGATACAAGCGTAGACAACTGTTTATAAGAGATAAGAAAGGGGAGCTGGCTGTTAGTGTGAAGGAGAACTGTAGGATTTTTGCAGAGTAGTTTTATGATCTGCTGAACTGTGAACCACCTGAAGACGAGCTGGAATTTGGGACTGACGCAGAAGGGAGACAGAGAGCCACGCCCTCCAACCAGGGATGAAGTCGCACATGCCATAAGCGATCTAAAGAATAATAAGGCAACTGGAGAAGATAGAAAAAAATTTTGGTAAGGTCTTATGGGACCAGACTCCTGAGTTCATCGGTCCCTAACACTACACAATACTTAATCTTACTTAAACTAACTTACGCTATGGACAACACACACAGCCATGCCCGAGGGAGGACTCGAACCTCCGACGGGAGCAGCCGCATGGACCATGACAAGACGCCCTAGAATGGGCGGCTACCCCGCGTGGCAGAGAAGATGGTATAGCAGCCGAGATGATAAAAGTAGAGATGCAACAAAGCAATAGGCAATAAGACCTACATAATCCACCAGATTTGGAAAACAAAGAAGTTGGGATAAGAATATAAGAATGCAATTGTAGTACCAATATATAAGAAGGGGAACAACAGAGATGCAAACAACTACAGAGGAATATCCTACTAGAGAACGGATACAAGATGCTACCGAAACTCTTGCTCAAGACAGTAGAAGAACAGGTAGAAAGTACAGTTGGCAACTACCAAGCGGGATTCAGGAAGGGAAGAGGATGTATAGAACAGATATTTATCCTAAAGCAAATGATAGAATATAGGGCTTTAAAAAAATTAAGACAGTAATAAGCTTCGTGGACTTCACAAAGGCATACGACTCCATCGACAGACACTCTTGTCAGGATCCTGAAGAACGGAGGACTAGATGGAACTACACCAGAGCTCATAAAAGAAATTCTGACAGACATAAAAGCAAAGATGAGATTCAGAAGAGTACTGCCAGTCGTAATTTGAGATCAACTCTGGTGTTAAACAGGGAGATGGGTTGTCACCATCGTTGTTTAATGTAGCACTGGACGAAGTGATCAGGCAGCGGAGAGCGATAAACGAGGAAATGGGAATACCAAAGACCCATGTGGGGAACAAAAAGCACAACAGGGCTCAAGTGGACTGCCTAGCCTTTGCAGGCGACATAGCAATAGTAAGTGAGACGGAAGAAGACGCAAGGACACAACTCGACAACTTAAGTAAGGCAGCCAAAAAGGTGGGACTGAGGATCGCCTATAACAAGACAAAGACATTAAATATCACTGCAGACTGGGAAACACCGGAAGGCATTGTGCAAATGGTGGACATATTTAAGTACCTGGGAGAATTTTTAACAGGAAGGAACAGGAGCAAGTAGGGAACAACAGATAGGATAAAGAAGATGAGGTCAGCTTTCTGTATGACGAGAGAGATATATACAATAAAAAGAACATATCCACAGAGGCAAACATAAGTCACTACAAGGCAACGGTGAGGAATGCAGTATTATATGCTGCTGAGACAATGACACTAGGAAGAAATGGGGCAGAACAACTAGAGGAAGAAGAGAGAAAAGTACTGAGAAAAATACTGGGTCTTTGTGGTTAAAACGTTTTATTTCAAGTAGTACATCTTTTCATCTGAAGTTACATAGCATCAGCAACAGAGTTCATACACTACTGGCCATTAAAAATGCTACACCAAGAAGAAATGCAGATGATAAACGGGTATTCATTGGACAAATATATTATACTAGAACTGACGAGTGATTACATTTTCACGCAATTTGGGTGCATAGATCCTGAGAAATCTGTACCCAGAAGCACCACCATAGGCCGTAATAACGCCCTTGATACGCCTGCGCATTGAGTCAAATAGAGCTTGGATGGCGTGTACAGGTAAGCTGCCCATGCAGCTTCAACACGATACCACAGTTCATCAAGAGTAGAGACTGGCCTATTGTGATGAGCCAGTTATTCGTCCACCATTGACCAGACCCTTTCAATTGATGAGAGATCTGGAGAATGTGCTGGCCAGGGCAGCAGTCGAACATTTCCTGTATCCAGAAAGGTCCGTACAGGGCCTGCAACATGCGGTCGTGCATTATCCTGCTGAAATGTAGTGTTTCGCAAGGATCGAATGAAGGGTAGAGCCACGGGTCGTAACACATCTGAAATGTAACTTCCACTGTTCAAAGTGCCGCCAATGTGAACAAGTGGTGACCGAGACGTGTAACCAATGGCACCCCATAACATCACACCGGGTGATACGCCAGTATGGCGATGACGAATACACGCTTCCAATGTGCGTTCACTGCGATGTTGCCAAACACGGATGCGACCATCATGATGGTGTAAACAGAACCTGGATTCATCCGAAAAAATGACGTTTTGACATTCGTGCACACAGGTTCGTCGTTGAGTACACCATCGCAGGCGCTCCTGTCTGTGTTGCAGTGTCAAGGGTAACCCCAGCCATGGTCTCCGAGCTGATAGTCCATGCTGCTGCAAACGTCATCGAACTGTTCGTGCAGATGGTTGTTGTCTTGGAAACGTCCCTATCTGTTGACTCAGGGATCGAGATGTGGCTGCACGACCCGTTACAGCCATGCGGATAAGATGCCTGTCATCTCGACTGCTAGTGATACGAGGCCATTGGGATCCAGCACGGTGTTCCGTATTACCCTCCTGAACCCACAGATTCCATATTCTGCTAGCAGTCATTGGATCTCGACCAACGCGAGCAGCAATGTCGCGATACGATAAACCGCAGCCGCGATAGGCTACATTCCGACCTTTATCAAAGTCGGAAATATGATGGTAAGCATTTCTCCTCCTTACACGAGGCGTCACAACAACATTTCACCAGGCAACGCCGGTCAACTGCTGTTTGCGTATGAGGAATCGGTTGGAAACTTTCCTCATGTCACCACGTTGTAAGTGTCGCCAGCGGCGCCAACCTTGTGTGAATGCTCTCAAAAGCTAATCATTTGCATATCACAGCATCTTCTTCCTGTCGCTGTCGGCTAAATTTCGCGTCTGTAACACGTCATCTTCGTTCCTCACAAATTCATTCATTCATTTGCTATAACTATGAGGCTTGGTTTATAGCGCAAGATTTCTTATTCCTAATAAGCGATACCATGCATATCTTAACAGACGAAAGAATCACACACTCGATCACGCTATCCCCAATTAGGATAGCTTACGCTGGCCACCCTGGTAGCTGGCTTCAGACACACAAATTTAGTAAGTGGATTGACAATTTTTTGAAGGTTTTGAAGTCATCTGATGAACATCCTGTTATGCTAATACTTGATGGGCACCTTATGACATTTCTGTGATTAACGAAGCAAGAGAAAACTTTGTCTACTCATAAAATGCAGTCTCTTGTATAGACTTCGTGGAACTGCTGAAAACGTATTATCTCCATGGGATAGAAACCTGGTGGGCAGATAACCGACGTCAAGTATAAACCTACTTGGAACGAATACCAGTGGAAAAGGTATTAAAAGGGCTCTGGAAAACGGGACTTTTCTCATGTAACAGGCATATACTTGGAGGCAATGAGTTTGCAATACACAAAACGTTTAATATACAATACGAAAACAAAAAGATCTCAAAATAAGGCTTCATATCAAGACCCATCATTCCCTGTAAAATCAACACGTACTGAATCTGTTAATTAACTAACATCATCTCGATAGTGACAAAGTTTGAAACAATTCAAATGGAATGAGCTTTAGTGGAACAAAGGAGACAGAATCGGAAGTTTTATTCTTGGAAAAGAAATCGGGATAAACACAGTCATTTGGAGTCTGATACAAATTTAATTAAGGACAGTGCTTCAGATGTACAGTCTGCAAAGAAGACACATAATACCTCTGCTACAGTGATCATTTCTGTGAAGATTAACATAGAGAAAAGGGCATAGTGAATGCAATCCAGTCCTTGGGTTCCAAAATAACTTTAGCTTCAAAAATGGCATTTGTGTGGCCTGGCTGCAATTATTTTGCCCAATAACCGCAGAAAATCTTGTACAGGCAATAAGAAAAGAATATTTCTGTTTCAGTGGTTACTTGTTCTTGTATTAGTTGACATTAAGTGTTTTCTCTGTCTGTCTCACATTAGGTTGCCACAGTTATTCGATTCACACTGACTTGTTTGTACTCTCTTCAAATTTACATTTAGTTTGCGTTGAGCAGCGCGAATTCTATTAATAAAATTTAAAGGAAATTAATTTAATTTAGATTTCCAACCAACAAACACACATTTGTATCAAAATCTGTAGCATAAACTGGAGTAATGTCAGACGATGAATGATTCACATGAGGGATGAGGCTAGTCAATGGTCCACCCACCATTGGCATCAATCAACAGTCTTATCCGGTGACACATGGAGGTGGGTCAGCCTCTTGAAATTTTCTCATCATCCAAGAGACTCCCATGTATTCAACATCAGGTCCCACACTTCGTCGGTGCGCATGGGGCCTGTATGAGCCAGTGGTGGTTCATGTGCCCCTTCATTTCGGATTACAAATTTTTAAAGGTTTCAGGTCCGGCGCTTAAAGACGCCAGTCGATCAGGCTGACGTCAGCATGTTGTGAAAACCATTGCTGATACACTAATGTGCGACCAGATGACCACATATTCGATTAAGTATCCGTGCCCCATCGATGGCGCCACCACCACTAACACGAGACTGTAATTTGGCCAATATGCAAATGTTGTGCCATTAACTGTAGCATGCTCTCCAAGGCCTGAAGATCACCACCAGACTCTCATTCACTGAGCTAATTCCGGAAAGCTCAGGTAGCACCAATCACGTTATACATTCAGTGCAGCAACGGCAAGCCTATATAATTTGTGTTATCAAAGAGGGCCTCTTTATTAGCAGCGCTGTGCGTTTTAAGGCAAGCATCCCGTAAGCAGCTGTGAACGTTTTGTGATCATCCAGGGAAACTGGTCCTATTCTTCAGCTGGACGGCGTTTAAAAATGGATGTTCCATACAACTCTCAATTAACACGATGTCTTGCCGAAACGTTGACACCTTTCCTCAGCCTGATTCTCGAACTTGGCCAGTTAGCCCTGTCTCGCACCACCACGTCATCTACTTCTGACCACAGTAAGGATGAAACGGGCTGCCACTTCACATTCTATGAAACCATCACGCTGGACGAGTGCCAGGACATGTGGCTTGCATATGCTGATACATTGTGAGAGTAAATGACTCTCATACACCCGTCTGTCACACAGTGTGTTATCATACTCGGTATACCTCCGCATAATTCGTGTGAGGCTTGCAATACATCAACAAACAATACAATGACAAAAATGCTAACGAGTGGTCGCGGACCCCAATTTCTTCAATCGAGTTCCAAAGCGTGAAACGCTTCCACGGAACTACCACGAAGGTACACAGATTTAATGTTATTCATTATTGGAGGCAGAAGCGCCGTGTCGTTTCAAACACATAAAAAGTAGGTGTTATACTTTATACATAAAATAATATGCCATAACTAAACATAACTAAAGAATACCACAAAAGTCCATGAATGAAATCGATGCACTAAAACGGGAACAAATAGACTGCTCTAAGTACTGACGACACAACTTTCTATTTCTATGTATAATCGCAATGATGCTTGGTTTTATGTTTCTTAATCTACTTCAGCAGTAGCGAACACGCGAATATCACCAGCAGTCCTATGGGAGATACATAACAATAACAGTAATATGGTACATAATAAATACTATAGGTTATGCGCTATAAAATTTTAAATTTGTTTATAATACCTGTACTATGTGTTGCATTGTTCAGCACTTACTTATATTTTACGTTTATGGTTTCATAGAAATTTTTCAATTATTGTATTAATTTTATATACTTTCTAACACATTTTCATATGATTATAAAAGGGGGAAATCATGCTTTCCAGTGTCAGTGACATATTTTGCTGTGAAAGATGCCAAAGAATCAAAGATATCGCTTCTCGTGTAATTTTTTTTTAGCTTTGGTAATGCGAGCTATCTGTATATTTCTTTTGTACCTTATTAAAATGTATGCAAACACATAATTAATGTAGAAGGAAGATGTGTAAATGTTAACAGCTTAAAATCTGTTGTATTTCGTTTAAAAGGTTTTATTCATCTTTTTACCAGGATATTTGTAAAATTTTCGGCAAAATGTTTGCCTTTTAGGTCTGTTAGTGTGTTAAGAATACTTCTCCCATCTATTTTCATAAGAGAAAAAATTTCTAGTTCTTCCAGAGTGTTTCAATAATTAACTTTATCAGCAAAAAGTGTTCAAATGTGTGTGAAGTCTTAAGGGACCAAACTGCTAAGGTCGTCGGTCCCTATACTTACACACTACTTAAACTAACTTATGCTAAGAACAGCACACACGCCCATGCCTGAGGGGGGACTCGAACCTCCGGTGGGAGGGGCCGCCCAATCCGTGTCATGGCGCCTCAAACCATGCAGCTTCTCCATATGACACCTTTATCAGCAGATTTTATAACTGACACTCATCTTATTATGTCTGTCACTTTTAGACATTGCTCTCTCAAATGTGTACTGAATGGTGATTAATTATTTTCACTACTACTCTTGAAAACTCGTTTTAAAATTTCTCCTGGTATGACATATACAGTCTTTACATCTCAATTTTTATAAACTCCAAATCTGGGAAATATTGTTTGGTTTCCTAGAGACTGGTATGTTCATATTCTTACTTCGTTCTCTGATCTGAATCAGTTTTTCAGATTTGTTTCCTGGAAATCATACTACATTTTCTCTGCTATTTCTCCCCATTGTGATGAAACTATTCATTTGGCTCTCCATGTTTTGAATTCGTTTAAGTGCAATTAATTCTTTTGATCAATCTTGATCTGTTTTGTTCATTTTGGAAAGAATTTTGTCATAGGGTTATATTCATTGTTCTGCACTATAAGTGTAGCAATTTCTAAGTTAATAATGACTTAGCGGATATTTGTAGATTCTGCTAATTCCAGAACGCAATAGGCTTCTGAGTAGCATCTACTATGGCAAGAGTTGTTGTTGATCATTGCATCCCCAGTTGTAAGTTTTCTGAAAAATTCTGAAGGTATGTGCTTAGTTTTCTTCCCTGTTCATAGGTCTTCAAAAATTTGTTTCGTTGTTCTCCTCAATCACTATTATGAATGTGATGTTGGGACGTAGTTCACTGAATTGTGAATAGAATATAATTGTTCCTTTTTTACTTCCATTGATTAGGACGTAGCTTAAGTAGTACTGTATTTTGCTGTTCCACTTTGTGTGGTTACTGAAGGAATCATTTTCAAAGTTATGCATTGGCGGCGCTCCACTGATATTCACATTAGTCAGAGATCAGCAAAAACACCCTTTGAGTGCATTAGCAGGATTTGGGTTTGGTGTGTAAATACTGTCGAATCGAGTGTAATGCCTTTTGCTTTACATACCATACATTTTGATGGGCAAATCTGCTCACTATCACTGAAGTATGTGATGCGACATAGCCCCTACTCATTACAACACACAAAATCTCATGTAAGGTGTGAAATTAACATTCATTCAGGCTGTCACCTTACATATCCGCCTCCTTCTGTGCTCAGTTTTGTGATGGATCAATCAACAGTTGAGAAATTGATTGATGTTAGTGCAAAATTCTTCCCAACAGCTGATGTAGCAATCGTTAAGTATTTATACTGACCAACTCTCTATTTTCATTCGGCATAGTCAAAAAAGGTGTTTCTTCAGTCTCGCTGTGTTTTTACATTGCACTTGATTTACTATATACAACAGATTTGACCACAAAGCTAATGTTTTTCTAGAATTTAACATGTTTTTCTAGTATTCTGTTTTAATAAAATTATATATGTAATATGAAGCCTTTTCTTTCTATTCTATGGATGTCTATACTTTATTTTTAAACAAAAAATAGATTCTCTTTCAATTTATATACTACATTTTTATATCTGATGTTAATATAAACTTGTAGCACTCATAGTTTTGAAATTTCAGACTGATTTTTATCTAACATGAATGTTTACGTTAAATGATTGTGGAGATGTATTGAAGTTGAGGGAACCTTCATTTAAGGTTCCCTCCCCTATTTCAATTCTTATATTTTACTCTCAACCTCAATTACTATGTTTATTATTAGCTTTTATGGCAATTATAATCCATGAATGTTTCATCCCTTACAATAATTTTTCGAATTATATTTATAAGTACTATTCCCATACCTGTGCAAACATTTCAGTAACTGT
Source organism: Schistocerca serialis cubense (assembly GCF_023864345.2). Classification (NCBI taxonomy): domain Eukaryota; kingdom Metazoa; phylum Arthropoda; class Insecta; order Orthoptera; family Acrididae; genus Schistocerca; species Schistocerca serialis. The sequence goes on along the minus strand of NC_064639.1, from coordinate 67,582,965 downwards.
TTTCATTCAAAACCATATTTATGTCCCCCAAAAATCTTAAACTTATGCATTATAACTTTACAGAAAAAATAAATTATTAATTGAATTTTAGAAAAATATTTAATTCCTAATCCTACTAATTACTCTGTAAACATCAAATTAACATCATCAGATTGGAAAACCCTTTTTAGCACATGACCTATATACCAACAAACATGATACGTGCTAGAATCTTAGACTCCCAAGAAAACACCAACACATTGTTTTCATAAACTAGTTATGTTGCCAAAATATGAAATACAAGAAAATATCATTTATCTGTCAAATTTAAAAAATTTAAAAGTGTTGGTAACAAAAATCTATTTCTTACAGAAAATTCTGCAAGAATTAAATATTTTTAAACAATAACAGACTGCGTGTTCATAATATTTTCTCAGTTTAGCCATATACATGTTATTCTGTCACAGACAGTCTTTTCTCGTACATCTTCAATGTGGTTCATTGAAGTAATCATCCTCATCTTCATGCACCTCGACATGTCGCCTCTGAGCATACAATGATGGTTGGCAGAGAGATAGATTGCAGAAAGTCTCAGTGTATTATGAATGCTTGGATGTCTTCATCCCATTCCGCACGTACCCATGACGAAATTATATTGGCGATCTATTATTAGCATAATAAAATCTTATATTCTTTTGCAATCCTCGAATCTTTATGTCTATCCATCGTTGGTTAGATCATTTGCGTTTTCTGTACGAATAGCCGTCTCTCATCTCTCGGTGCGACATTTGAAAGTGTAGCAGTTTGCCATCAGGAATATATTGGACATTTGTATTGCTAGAGCAGTTAAAATGGAAATGGAAATGGCTCTGAGCACTATGGGACTTAACATCTGAGGTCATCAGTCCCCTAGAACATAGAACTACTTAAATCTAACTAACCTAAGGACATCACACACAACCATTCCTGAGACAGGATTCGAACCTGCGACCGTAGCAGTCACGCGGTTCCAGACTGAAGCGTCTAGAACCCTTGGGCCACACTGGCTGGCTAGTTAAAATGGATTTTATGTTGGTAGGGAGATGCAGTAATGGTCTTGTATAGGAAGGGATTTGGAAAGGTCCCTTGATTTATTCTGGTCCAGGTTTTCTTCTTCCTAATCTTCTGTATTAAATCTTCTTTTATGGTTGCATCCTGCTATCTTCTCACTTTTGTCTTCACTCTTCTATGGACTGGACATTGGGACTTAAGATCTGCTTAGCCTTGTTACTATACAATCCATTCTTATAGTATCTTCTTTCAAACCGTTGTATTTCCTTTACTGTACCAGGTTGTTCTTCAGGATAGATGGGACATCCTTCCATTGTTCTCTTCCTTACTCCCATGAGCGTTCAGGTAATGTTCCACAGTTGCTGGATTTCATATGGTATGACGTTAATTTCAACTGATGGGTTACAGAAACGCGCCTCTTCTTCTTCCAATGACTTCAAATATTTGTTCGTCATTGATGTAACACGTCCACCTCCATTCTGGTTTGGTGGACATCCATCATATCCATTTACGCAGCTCTAAATGGCTTGCAACAGAAGTGCTAAGTATCTATCACTTTAGCAAAACTGTTGTTATGAAGATCGCATGTGACTACCACATGAATAAAGAGTGCATCATGTCACATGTCGACTCTAACCAGATTTCATCGTAGATCCTTATACTTTTCCACAGAGGTGTTATCGTCTTGGACCACAAAGACATTTCCTTTCGTCATCTCGAAAGCTGACATAACAGGCACCCACAGTCAGTATTCTTTCCTCTCATACCTAACCACTATACTCAGTTGTGATGTCGACCTGACCGTGATGATGATGCATTGTTCTTGATGACTTCGTGCATATATCACAACACTGTGCGCACCTTTCTCCATCTTACATCCCCAAGTTTCTCTGATTTACATGTTATTACCACCTATCGTAGCTTTGGAATGCTTTGCCAATCTTTATCAAAGCAAAAATGATTATCAGAAACCCATCTCCCATAAGATAGATTACAAACTTTGCAAATACTTAATTACTAAGAGACTTTACAAAAGTTCTGTATTAAAAACTGTACATAAGAATCTCTTTAGTAAAACTCTTCATAACTTTGCTTCTATTTTAACAGATCAAAATCTTTTATCCTTATGCTATATGTACAGTTCCTTTTTTATTTTCACTATTAATATAAAGATAATAGTTACCTCATCTTCATCACGAAGAATAGTAAGAGGAAAATTGATGGTGATGAAGGTTAGTGTAGTAGTATGTCCTTTTTTTCTAACTACAGGTTCATCATATAAAAACTCCACACTTTGACTCCAACTCCGGAGTCTTTTTCTCTGCAATCTCTTATTTTCGACATAAGTTGTAACAGAACTTCAAATTTCATTATATCTCTACTTCTTGTCTCCCTTTTAAAAACTTTCTCCACTGTTCAAATCCAATGTTCTAGTGTTGGTACTTTTATTAGTTATAGTTATCCCTATATCCTTCTTATGAACGATAAACTTTTATATTATTTCTCCCTCTATCTTACTCTTCCTTATTGAAGTCATCCCTGTGTAAACTCATGTCCCTCTATCTCTATATTTCAAAGAAATAACGTGATTCTTGCTTTCCTTAATAATTCAAGTTCTCTCTCCTAATTCTTATCTCTTAAAAACTTTTTACATCCATTTCCCTATGATCTCCTTTTAATTTCAACTTGTGGTAACATCCAAAAATTATAAATGCTTCTCATATTCCCAAAAATGTCTCCTCAAGAAAATGTTCATCGTCCGCAATGGAACAAACCACAAATAAATAATTCCATCATACACAATTCATTATACACATAATGTCTTGGCTTCCCTTCTTCCCCCCCCCCCCCCCCCCAAAAAAAAAAATCAACTTCTTCCTACTTTACACTACATTATATGAGAGAATATACTACTATTTCGTCAAATTATCCACATGTTAATCTCTGTCTTTTTCCTTTCTTTCTCATCATTCCCCATAACACGCTTACTTTAGTTCTTACTTTATTGTTCTTCCTTCACAAATATCTTTTTGATACACTAGTAATGAGTTAAGTACAAATTAATTTTTTTTATATGTATGCATTTTCTTAACTTCCATAGTCTTTGACTTCTAAATTTTACTCTCATTGGAATCTGGATACCTGATACATCTAATTTTTCTCAGGGAGTTAGTATTTACTTTTTTAGCCTTTTGCAAACTTTCAAGTGACTAACATGGTGCAAACCCAATGATTTTCCAGTTGTTGAGATAACCAATTCGACTCCATTATTATGAAACACCTTACCTAATTCCATAGGGGTTTTATATGCCGAAAATAATTTATGGATTTGATGATTTTTCTTGCTAGAGAGATGGTGGGTTTTCACAAGTACTTTTTGTCCTATTGAAAACCCTCCTGAATTTGCCGTTTGTCCGCCTGGTTCTTTCTATTTAACGCTGCAGCCTTCAAATTGCTCAGTGCAAGTTTTACTAGACGTTGATGATCTGAATGTTCTGGGATGGGGTTATATGCCCATATTTTTTATTATAAGCATCTATGATCCCCTGTCCTATATACATCATCAGACTTGTGTATCAATACTGGTGTTGCCAATGGTGCATTATCTCCTTAGCATCTCCTTTCTCTCTCGTTTCGTATAAATGAACTAAATCCTCAACAATTCGGTCATCATTAGTTTTTGTACATCTGCATACATTAACTGTTGACAACTCTTGTTCCTCAGCATCGGAGGATCCCCAGCCATTTGTTTCTCACCATGGTGGCATTTGTATCTGATCAACTTAGAAACCTAGTTCATAATCTAATTGATCAAAGTTAAGTCTACTAACATATTTAATTAAAAAATCAACTTCATTTGGCGATTGAATCTCTTGTGACTGGACTTCATACCGTTCATCTCGTCAATTCTGTTTCTTACCAGGATTTGATGGCCTCAACTCGACTTCCTGTACATCTACATCTACATCTACATCTACATTGATACTCCGCAAGCCACCCAACGGTGTGTGGCGGAGGGCACTTTACGTGCCACTGTCATTACCTCCCTTTCCTGTTCCAGTCGCGTATGGTTCGCGGGAAGAACGACTGTCTGAAAGCCTCCGTGCGCGCTCTAATCTCTCTAATTTTACATTCGTGATCTCCTCGGGAGGTATAAGTAGGGGGAAGCAATATATTCGATACCTCATCCAGAAACGCACCCTCTCGAAACCTGGCGAGCAAGCTACACCGCGATGCAGTGTGCCTCTCTTGCAGAGTCTGCCACTTGACTTTATTAAACATCTCCGTAACGCTATCACGGTTACCAAATAACCCTGTGACGAAACGCGCCGCTCTTCTTTGGATCTTCTGTATCTCCTCCGTCAGACCGATCTGGTACGGATCCCACACTGATGAGCAATACTCAAGTATAGGTCGAACGAGTGTTTTGTAAGCCACCTCCTTTGTTGATGGACTACATTTTCTAAGCACTCTCCCAATGAATCTCAACCTGGTACCCGCCTTACCAACAATTAATTTTATATGATCATTCCACTTCAAATCGTTCCGCACGCATACTCCCAGATATTTTACAGAAGTAACTGCTACCAGTGTTTGTTCCGCTATCATATAATCATACAATAAAGGATCCTTCTTTCTATGTATTCGCAATACATTACATTTGTCTATGTTAAGAGTCAGTTGCCACTCCCTGCACCAAGTGCCTATCCGCTGCAGATCTTCCTGCATTTCGCTACAATTTTCTAATGCTGCAACTTCTCTGTATACTACCTTTTCATATGGTGTGCGTTGTCCTGCTGAAGTCTGATTCTACCAACCTTTCTGTATTCTAGGTATTTTAGTTCGACCCGAATAATTTGGGTTTTGTGTTGGAGAACTTCTAAACCTCCCTGCTTCGTTTGCACCGTGATCATATCGCGTTTTATAGTTACCACTCTAATTTCTAGAACAAAACCCATTATTGTAATTCCGCGGCTCACCAAAACCATAACTATTTTTTGACCTCTGTAAGTTGCCAATTCCATGGGCGATTACTATTGTTCCCAAAATGATTACCTTTCCCAACACTACTTGGCATTGTAACCATTATTAAAGACCTCTCGGTTGCTATTATTCCCCATACCATTAGTTTCTCTCACTGCACGTCGTTTTTTCGCGTCATATTCCCTGAAGATAAATGCAAGTTCTCTTAACATCCCGTTAAATGTTCTGCCAACCGACGACTACTGATAACGCAAGGGTAACTTCATTGTGCTCATACGTATAGTTCTCCATCACTGTATGGATTGTCTAAACACTGTTTTTCGGCATTTCTTCAGAAAATCTAACTGGATTCTTTACTTCCAAATTTCAAATGACCGCTTTTGTAACATATTTTATCCTATTTTGGGTTTCCGTGAACCAGTAATGCTCAAAGAATGCACACACTAATTGTTCATAGAACTGACAGTTTGCAGCGACTCATTGCATCGTTTCCGCTACTGCGCCTTCCATATGACCACAAATGAAATCAAGTCTATTCTAAGTGGCCAACGTTCTGGTAAACCGATATGGAATTGAAGGATAAATGTACGGGGGTGTAGGCCATTTCCGTCTTCTTTGTAATGTTGGAATTTTCTGACTGTAAAAAAATGATAATTGTCAAATTTTGCTGTTGCACCATATGACATTTGTGTTTTCGCAACATTTTCTGTTCCCTTAATTTGCGTCACAATTTCCTTTATTCGTACTACCACGTTTGGATCCTGAGACGACATACGAGGGAAAGTCAATTATTATCCTCAACGTAATTATAAAATTTTATTGTAATCAAATAGGAAACTTACAAGAACAATATTTTTCGACATAGTCTCCTTGGGCTTCAATGCACTTGGTACATCGTTGTACAAGCTTCCTGATGCCCTCATTAAAGAAGGTTATCGGTTGAGCTGCGAGCCAAGAATGCACCGCTTCCTTCGCTGGTTCGTCTGAGGCAAATCGACGGCCCCTTAATGCCTGTTTGAGAGGACCAAACAAGTGATATAAGATCGGGACTATATGGAGGATGATCCAGTGCTTCAAATTAGAGTTTCTGGAGCGTTTCAGCAGTGTGGGCAGCAGTATGCGGAAGGGCATTGTAGTGCAGCAACGCACCACCTTTTGACAGCAATCCTCGGCGTTTGCTTCGAATTGCAGGCTTTAGCCTGGCAGTAAGCATCACACTGTAACGTACGCTGTTTATTGTTGTGCCCTTTTCCTCACTACTGGACCTTGTGCGTCCCAAAAAACCGTAAGCATCAGTTTTCCTGGGTCTTGAACTTTTCCTTGCACGGCGAATTTGGATGTTTCCATTCCATACTCTGCCGTATACTCTCCGGCTCCTAATGATGGATCCATGTTTCGTCACCGGTAATGATCCTGTCTAAGAAGTTGTCCCCTTCGTTACCATAACGATCCAAATGTTTTTCGCAGATGTCGAAAGGCATTTGTTTATGCAACTGCGTGAGTTGTTTTGGGACCCATATAGCACAAACTTTATGAAACCCAAGTCTGTTGTGGATGATTTCGTAGGCAGATCCGTGACTAATTTGCAGACGATGTGCCACTTCATCAATAGTTAATCGTGTGTCTAAGAGAATCATTTCACGTGTTTCTTCATTTGTGGTGGTGAAAGGTCGTTCGGCTTCTTCATGTGTGACCATTTCGGAGTTTTTCAATCCATTCGTAGACACTCCGTTGTGTCACAACACTGTTCCCGTACTGTACCGAAAGTCTTCGATGAATTTCGGCCCCTGATAAGCCTTCCGACCACAAAAAACGGATCACTGAACGTTGCTCTTCTTTGGTGCAAATAGACAGCGGAGCAGCCATGATTAAAAGCACGCCAGCGATAACGAAACTAAAATAGCAGCCTGAAAATTGCAAAGGTATAACAACAAATAAACAAAGCATGCGTCATCAACGTAAAACGACAATACTACCAAAACAAACAAATATGTAACTAAATTGCGGATAATAATTGATTTTCCCTCGTATTTGAGCCCCATCTAGCACCGCATCTACGCAATGGTCTGTAGTTATCTACACCGTACCGTTCCTCGTGTATCGGACTGAAAGATACGTTCAAATTTCCCGTTACTGGATCAGTGTTTTGTCTTTGTACTTGTTTCATTCTGACCTGCGGTATCTGGCCTGTTGTACTGTAACTCACAAATTGAGAATTTGGTGCATGTGTCGTCGTAAATTGCTATGTTACCGCGTCATTCGAGTACGTTCGGAGGGTCGGCTGCCGCTCTGTTAGAATGCGCGCAGTTACCGCTTTCGCACCATTGTCTGCTATGAACGCACATTATCTGCTTCGCTCGCCTGTCTCATGGGTACTTTTGCCATTTGTTTCTTTTTCGGATCGGAAAATACTGACATCTTGTGGACATATAAGTGGAATCTCATGACTTCTTTGCGTTTCCGCAACTGACACGGATGTTGCACAGCGGGTTTGGTTACTTATGGACTTTTTTCCACCACTACGTCAGATGATACTTCCGATTCCGTCGCTCCACTTCTTCTTTCTGTGAGGTACTCAATTCACAGCTTCAGTTCTTTACGAAACTCTTCATGCTGCTGCTTATTTTCCGAGGTGATATTTACAGTGCGTGTATCGCATCTTCTTAAGGCGGATCACGTGTCACGTTTCCTGACATTAAATTCTTCCACGATTTGTTGCTTCTTACCCGTTGCCTTACGTGCTAAATTATCAGCTCTTTGGTTGACGTTAGACACTGCATCCTGCACCTGGTCAATGTCAGTACGGATCTTTTACTGATCGGCCATAAGCGATTCAATTATTTAGCGCGAGTCTCTCGCCTCTTTCCGGACTCCAATAAACTGTTCATTAACTTCCGTTGGCATCTTTTGCTGATCTTCGCGAACTTTATCGAACCCAGCACTGGTTTTAGTTTTGAGACCATTTCAAGCAGCATTTGTGGCCGCTAACCCCGCATTTGTTCCTGTTTTTAAGTCTACTAACCCTGCGGTCATCGCCTCACTTGTTTGCTGGACAACAATAGTGAGTTGGTTCTCCATTGCCAACAAACTATCAGACGCTTCGCCATCGTCACCTGACACCATTTGGTGTCCATTTTGCCGTTCGAGTCTCTCACGTGACGTTTTACAGACTTCTGTGCATAGTGCTGACGCACATACACTCATTATTTCCGTAGGAAACTGTCCTGTTTGATACAGAATTACAACATTTGGTTCAACGTATCGAAGTTGTACGTCCTCTGATTCTGCATCTGAACCACTAGATCTGTTATCTGCCCGGTTTTGTACGGTTTCAGCCTGAGATGCCGATTGCGAAACTGCCTCCATTCCCTCTGCATTGTTACTTCGTTCGGTTTCGAGACCCGCGTTCGATACATTTTGTTATATGTCATTTTCTATCCTTTCAAGATATTGAGTTTGCCCTAACGCGATGATCTACGTCCGCCTGCCATCTCAGACCGTGTAACTGACTTCTGTCGTTCACGATTTTCGTGTGCAGCATGAAGTTATACGACCTGACACGTCTCCAAAATATTATAGGATGTCTCTTGTGACATTAACACACAATTATCAACGACGTTCACAGTTTGTGGGAAATCAAACCAACTCAACAAGGCCGTAAATAACTTCGCGCGTGCCAGAAAGTTCATGCATAAGCTACTTTTACTCAAAAACACAAAAATTTTCTTTATTCGTTAATACAACCTTTGCTCCTCTGTGGATCATACATTTACGGTAATCTGACCAATATGCAGACACATACATTATTTTCCAAAACATAATTTTTTTGAGTTCTTAATACCAATTTTAATTACTCCCTTCAGTTTGACTAATTGGCATCCTGGCAGGTTCACCATTTTCTGACACTCCACTCCTTTTCATCTTCATCAGACATCAGGAAAAACACCCTGTGAGTGCATTATCATAACTAGAATAAATTACTGGGGATAGGAGTGGACCCTTATTCTATGACAGAGCACATAGCTGTTTAGCTATAAAAAACTGGTTCAATTTCTCTATTGTTGTCAATGAAGAACACTGGTTTACATAGACTGTGAAATGACAATTTCAGGACAATTGTCAAGATAACATAATACGTCCTGATTAGCAGAAATAGCACTGAACACAACAATATCAAATTTAAATAGAACGTTCTCTACAAGCTTTTTCTTAGATCTAGACAGTGAAACACTGTCTGAGTTGGCCAGTCTTACGTCAAATCATCCGATTCTGGCCCTAAGTTCGGTACATTTAGGATGATAACCAAGTCTACAGAGGATGGTTAGTTTTTGTGACAAGATACGTAAAAGATTACTCGAGGTTGCTCGTGTTCACAGCGGATGCGAGATGGCGTCAAATAACTTTACGCCTCTGCCAGCGGCATTTACCTTTAGTAGCGACGTGTTGTCGGCTGCATGGCTGCTCTCGCCCTGTGAAAATCATATAAAGAGCGAATTAAATTCTGCCCTATCTTTCTCGTTACGCGAGAAAACATGCACTCATCCCAAGTCTGGAAAATATGGCGATATACACGTGCATAGATGGAGCAGCGTGTATACTTCAACGCCCTCTCAGTTCTCGCAAGGACAACTAAACACGTGGCTGTTTCGTTTCTCCGCTGTAGGAGCTCAATGACTCCTCGGCTAATTTCTAGTGGAATGTCAGACAAAGTGAACGCAGTGTTCACACAAAATTCCTCTTTTGGCGTCGTGCAGGGCGTGATGGTCCCTGTTCTACACTTGACACTGGTTCAGAGGAGAGTACTCGAAGTTTTCGGTATTGTGTCTTTCGTAGCAAACTGTCCCCCCACCTACGTCCTACCGTGCTTCGCATCATGGCCTTTTTAGAGCAGTGGAAGCGTTCCTTTCATAATATTATATATTTGGAGTTGTTGACAATTTCCCAAACATTGAAGCCTTTCATCTAATGGAAACTAACCCCGACAATCTCAAAGGGCGTACCTTCAAACTGCGCTGTAATATTATGTCTGGGGTGAACTAAACTTGCAATAGAGTTTAAATTGGTAAAATGTAGTAAATGTTTTATAGTTGAAACCTTCCTATTTTCGCGATATTGAGGCTTGATTCCGGGAGGGGAAGGAAGGCAGGTGCAAATTTAACGAGGAACGAAAAATTAAGAAGCTCCTCTGGACAGAGCGTCGCAATAAGCAAAAGAACTTAAGTGACCGACGACCTGCACCCAAATCTCTATCTTCTACGCAAGTGCGTAAACATGCTAGACGGCAATAGTGTACGGAACGACATGTCTGGGGACAGGAATGGCATCAGACAGTGATGCGCGACGAATCCAAATTCTATTTGTTTGAGAATGGTGGCCGCATTTTGGTTCGTCGCAGCCAAGGGCAGCAGCATCAAAGTGACTACATTAGCACAAGACATACAGCACCAGCTCAAGACCTTATGGTGTGGGCTTCTATTGGGTACAGCCACAAATCGCAGTTGGTATGTATCCAGGTCACTTGACAAGTGTGGCCTACGTCACTGACATCCTGCGACACACAGCCAAACCCTTTCTGCAGAACACTCCAGACGCCACTCTTCACCAAGACGGTGCACGTCCACATGTTGCTGTTCGAACACGTGCGTTGTTGGTGTAAAAGTATGTCAGCTTTTTGCCCCTGCTTGCCAGATCTCGAGGCTTGTCGCCAATCGAATATGTGTGGGATACGGTGGGACGTCAGGTGCAGTACTGTGACTTAATGTTAACAACCACAGGCAACCTTGGAACCAGGTGAATGCAGCATGGATGAGTATACCACAGGACGCCGTTGGCGCCTTATAAGCGTCTGTGTCATCACGCATGGAACAAGTTATCAGGGCCCATGGCGGACCCTGTGCCTACTAGGCAACAAAACATATGCTGAACCGAGATGACTGAAGTGCTAATCATTTCTGCCGAACATCTTAGTGTACATGTTCTGTGAATATGAACGTCCTACGTTTCGTCGTTGGACGTGTTTTCTTTTCTTTCTGAACGTAAGTGTAGATTGAAGATGGAATGGATATCACAGTAGTCGTAAAGCAGGAAGCCAAACGCAAAGTGGAATAATCTAAACGTGTCTGCTTGTGAGTATTACGAGGGGGAAAATTACCCTGCAGCTCCAAGGTTAAGTGTGGCTTACTGAAAAGTAATTTTGAGGAAGGGAGGCAATTTCAAACAAAATTAGAAATGGGGTTGAGTTCAGTGTCGAGAATGCGGTGCAGCTGCATGGATATGGAACGTAGTTAAATGTAGGAGGCACTAGGCACATAATCACGCGTTTGCAGACAAGTCAACTTATTAAAAAAGTCTGCCACACTGCTGTTATAACTAGGAATAATACAATAAATATATCACAGTTCTATAGTTTATTAACACCGATACTAACAACTATGCCACCAAGCGCTAAGTGGTAGGCAAACTCTTCACGAAAATAATAGAAACTGATTGAGTTATACTAATGTCCAAGAAGTACAAGCAGAGCACGGAATTCCAGCGAAAATCACAAGTCCGTTGACATACTAAGCCTAGTGAAGAACGTTGAAGCCCAAGTTGCAGTACGGCAGCCAGATACTAAGTTCAGAGCGCAGGCAAGTCAACATCGAGCAGCAGGTCCACCACTCCAAGAGATGAAGCTCTCCACTGCAGCGTAGCACGATGGGAACTGGCTTGTAGACGTCGGCGGCGGCGTTCGGGTGGCGAATCGCTGTGGTTTGAAAGCGATGCTAACAGCGGGAAGCGCATGGATAACTTCGGCCAACGATGAGTTTCTAGGCCGCGCGTAACGAAGCGCGGCGTTGCTCGGTGCGGAGATTTAATGGTGGTGAATACCACAAGTCCGTACAATGTTAGTCAATGTTTGTGTATTTCGTAAAATGTAATGTATTTTCCGTGAAGAGTGCTGGAGGAAGTTTATAGTTTGTGGACCATCATTAGACATGCATAGCTCTTTACACAATATCTTGAAAATAAAGATCAATAAAAATTAAAGGAATTTTAATTATAAACCCTCCCACCTCTTGGTACTGCCCGTTATGAAAATTACGTCGGTATGGTAAGGGTTCAGCCGCGACCGCGAGTCGCGCGGTGGGCGCTTCGCGTCACGCGCGGCGTGAGGTGGGCAAAGGTGCGGCGATCCAAACGGGCAGTCCCGTGAGGGCGGGCGTCGTTGGAAAATATTGCGATTTAATTAAGACTTATCTCAACGACTTGATAATGTTGTTTTGATATTTACCTACGTTGTCTAAGTAACATACTTGTATTTAAATTTCATATTTTGTCATTTTTAGATGTATTTTGATTTTTATGTATTTACTTAGCTGTCCCCCAGCGCGATGACTGTTCGACCAAAGTAGTACTCCTTATATTAAAGTAAAAAGGGCAATAAATATTATTTATCACTTTTTAGAGGCTTTTTGTGTCTTTTTAAATTTTAAATTTAAGTTGTAGGTCATGCTTTTTAAAATTTGCATTTTTCTTGTAGACACGGTATGATTGCCACTCTGCCATCACACCGACACAAATTCTTTACCGGGCGAAACACGAAGCGGCGACATGAGATCTTTTTCACTTGTGCGATTTATGTTCTTCTTTTTTAATCAACTCATATATCCACTGAATATGTTTCGGTAAATACTTAGCTAATTTAGGCAACATAAGCAATAAGCAATGGCGATAATTCTAAATCAGGTCGGAAAAAAGTGGGTTGCCATTGCGCTCTCTTGCAATAGACTGCCTACACTTTCAAGGCAAAATAATTCGATTAGTACTGAATTATAGACCTCAGAAAGAACCATAGAAATGTCTGCAAGACCACATCTGTATCTCTTACTTGAGAGTCACGATCATTCTTTTTATGGGTTGAGTTGTTTGGGGGAGGAGATCAGACAGCGAGGTCATCGGTCTCATCGGATTAGGGAAGGACGGGAAAGGAAGCTGGTAGTGCCCTTTCAAAGGAACCATCCCGGCATTAACTTGAAGCGATTTAAGAAAATTACGGAAAACCTAAATCAGGATGCCGGCCGCGGTGGTCTCGCGGTTCTAGGCGCGCAGCCCGGAACCGTGCGACTGCTACGGTCGCAGGTTCGAATCCTGCCTCGGGCATGGATGTGTGTGATGTCCTTAGGTTAGTTAGGTTTAAGTAGTTCTAAGTTCTAGGGGACTGATGACCACAGCAGTTGAGTCCCATAGTGCTCAGAGCCATTTTTGAACCTAAATCAGGATGGCCGGACGTGGGATTGAACTGTCGTCCTCCCGAATGCGAGTCCAGTGTGCTGACCACTGAGCCACCTCGCTCGGTTCCTTGTTTTTCTGTTTTGTAGGTGCTCAAACGGGCGACTTCAGAGGACCAAAATCATCTATTTTATTCAACCGTAAAAGATAAAGACATATTCTCCCGAACTTTCATTTAGATCTTTTTGAGCTCTACAAAATGATACTATGCAACTCGATGTACCTCGTGTGTATTACGTATGGTATATCAAGAAAGCGCCCTGGCGGAAAACATTTTTACTTAATTTAGCTGATGAAGTTTAAACGGCTGAAGAGACTTTCACCCAACACAGTGAAGGAAAAAACTGTATTCAAATTACTCCTTCAGTTTGGGAGCTAGGATGGCGGAGACAGAAACACAGGTACAGACGTTAATTCCTGTTTGGGTCGAAGGTTAAAAAAAAAAAAAAAAAACTAACGGGTCCAACAACTTGGTGAACTACCAAGGCAAAGAAATACTGCTGAATAAAATAAGACTAAATAAACGTAAATACAGCAGTTTTCATTACATAGTTTCTGGGACCATTTGCTGATGTTGTGGTCTTCAGTCCAGAGACTGGTTTGATGCAGCTCACCGTGCTACTCTATCCTGCACAAACGTCTTTATCTCCGAGTAACCGCAACCTCCAGCCTTCTGAATCCGTTTAGCTTATTGAAGCCTTGTTCTCACTCTACGATTTTTACCCTCCGTGCTCCCTCCAATACTAAACTGAAGATCCCTTGATGCCTCAGAACGTGTCCTAGCAGCCTATCCCTTCTTCTAGTCGGGCTGTGCCACAAATTCCTCTTCTCCCAGTTCTATTCAATACCTCCTCATTAGTTACCTTATCTACCCAAGCACGTCGCAGAGGCATTGCTGTGGCTGCCGGGCAACACGGGCCCTTGTATTACTAGGCCCGTGTTGCAGAATAATTCACTTCCGGTCGCGGCAGTCGGGACTGATAAGGCGTGCTGGCGCTGTGCTAGCGCGTGGCGACCGGAAGTTGTGGTGCGATAAGCGCTACTGGGGTCCAGCTGCGGCGCAGCACGGAGCTGCAGCTGTCACTTATTAAACTGATAGTTCGGTAACTTTCACACCTTTCAGCACCTGTTTTCTTTGGTATTGGAATTATTATACACTACTGGCCATTAAAATTGCTACACCACGAAGATGACGTGCTACAGTCGGGAAATTTAACCAACAGGAAGAAGATGCTGTGATATGCAAATGATTAGCTTTTCAGAGCATTCACACAAGGTTGGCGCCGGTGGCGATACCTACAACGTACTGACATGAGGAAAGTTTCCAACCGATTTCTCATACACAAGCAGAAGTTGACCGGTGTTGCCCGGTGAAACGTTGTTGTGATGCCTAATGTAAGGAGCAGAAATGCGTACCATCGCGTTTCCAACTTTGATAAAGGTCAGATTGCAGCCTATTGCGATTGCGGTTTGTCGTATCGCGACATTGCTCCTCGCTTTGGTCGAGATCCAATAACAGTTATCAGAATATGGAATCGGTGGGGTCAGGAGTGTAATACGGAACGATGTGCTGGATCCCAATGGCCTCGTATCACTAGCAGTCGAGATGACAGGCATCTTATCCGCATGGCTGTAACGGATCGTGCAGCCACGTCTCGATCCCTGCTTCAACAGATTGGGACGTTTGCCAGACAACAACCATCTGCACGAATAGTTCGACGACGTTTGCAGTAGCATGGACTATCAGCTCGGAGACCATGGCTGCGGTTACCCTTGCACTGCATCACAGATAGGGGCTCCTGCGATGGTGTACTCAGCGACGAGCCTGAGTGCACGAATGGCAAAAAGTCAGTTTTTCGGATGAATCCAGGATCTGTTTACAGCATCATGATGGTCGCATCCGTGTTTGGCGACATCGCGGTGAACGCACATTGGAAGGGTGTATTCGTCATCGTCATACTGGCGTATCACCCGGCGTGATGGTATAGGGTGCCATTGGTTACACGTCTCGGTCACCTCTTGTTCACATTGACGGCACTTTGAACAGTGGACGTCACATTTCAGATGTGTAACGACCCGTGGCTCTACCCTTGATTAGATCCCTGCGGAACCCTACATTTCAGCAGGATAATGCACGACCTCTTGTTGCAGGTACTGTACGGGCCTTTCTGGATACAGAAAATGTTCGACTGCTGCCCTGGCCAGCACATTCTCCACATCTCTCACCAATAGAAAACGTCTGGTCAATGGTGGCCGAGCAACTGGCTCGTCACAATACGCCAGTCACTACTCTTGATGAACTGTGGTATCGTGTTGAAGCTGCATGGGCAGCTGTACTTTTACACGCCATCTAAGCTCTGTTTGACTCAAGGCCCAGGCGTATCAAGGCCGTTATTACGGTCAGAGGTGGTTGTTCTGGGTACTGATTTCTCAGGGTCAATGCACCCAAATTGCGTGAAAATGTAATCACATGTCAGTTCTGGTGTAATATAATTGTCCAATGAATACCCGTTTATCATCTGCATTTCTTCTTGGTGTAGCAATTTTAATGGCCAATTGTGTATTCTTCTTTAAGCCTGAGGGTATCTCGCCTGTCTCATACATCTTACTCACTAGATGCTTAAGTTTTGTCAATTCTGGATTTCCAATGGGTATCAGCAATTCTAATGGATTATTGTCTACTGCCGGGTCTTTGTTTCGACTTTGGTCTTTCTGTTCTCTGTCAAACACCTCACTTAGTATCATATCTCCCATTTCATCTTGATCTACGTCCTCTTCCATTTCCATAATACTGCCCTCTAGTACATCGCCCTTGTATAGACCCTCCATATGGTCCTTCCGCTTTTCTGCCTTCTCTTCTTTACTTAGAACTGGTGTTCCATATGATCTCTTGATATTGATGCAAGTGGTTCTCTTTTCTGCAAAGGTGTCTTTAATTTTCTGTAGGCCGTACCTATCTTATGCCTAATGATATATGCCCGTACATCCTAACCTTTGTCCTCTAGCCAAACCTGCTTAGCCATTTTGTACTTCCTGTGGACCTCATTTTTGAGACATTTATATTCCTTTTTGCGTGCTTTATTTAATGCATTTTTATATATTCTCCTTTCATCAATTAAATTCAATATCTCCTCTGTCACCCAAGGATTTCTACTATCCCTCTTCTTTTTACCTAGTTGATCCTTTGCTGCCTTCACTATTTCACTTCTCTAAGCTACCCATTCTTCTTCTACTTCCCCCATTCTTCATCACTAACACCAATTTCAATTTCAGAATCTCTACATTCTTCTAAAACGTGTAATATTTCTTTCTCAGTAACAAGACAGCGACGGTATATTTCCAGTCATAGTTGTCTCTAACACTAGACAAATCGGTACTGAATCAGAAGGAACAATAAACGGTCAGATACCAAAGAGAAGAGATTCATTGTTGAGATCATTGTTGTTACCCACACAGAGAAATCCAATGCTCTGAAGGTCTACACTCCCGAAATGTTATAATTTATGGGAAAAGACATATGTAGCCAAGTCACAGCTACCTCTAAGGAGGTAGACCTTATGACAGTCGCCATTACACTTAAATTAACGGATTAAGTTTAGCTGAAAAATTTTATATATTTATGAAATCTGGCAGAGAAAATAATAAAAAACCATAAATATTTTATCAGAATTTTAAAATATGAAATACCAATTTAAATTACAATATTTACAAAAGTTGGGCATGAAGTACGACCCTCCCCTTGGTAATGAAAGGGTTAATGAAGCGTGCGTTACTACGCTATCATCAAATCACTGCAGGAAATAGGCCTCGTAAGATAGATTAATGCATAAAACTAAGCTCGTATGTAATTATGTACAAATATTATATAAAAGACACTCATGTTCAGAAAAAACTGAACACCTTCAACAACTAGGGACAGGATGTTCA
Source organism: Schistocerca serialis cubense (assembly GCF_023864345.2). NCBI lineage: Eukaryota > Metazoa > Arthropoda > Insecta > Orthoptera > Acrididae > Schistocerca > Schistocerca serialis. The sequence continues at coordinate 67,565,754 of NC_064639.1, read as the reverse complement.
TATTCACCGGACATGTACATTAGTATGTTGTGCAAAACTGATTGGCATTTGACCCACGTCGGCCCGCGGGTTCGAGGACAACATCGATATCGCGGCGCAACACCACCTACTAGTAAAATGTGTCTACGGCTCTCGTTGTCGCTCTAAACTGAAGGTAATGGATCACTGTGACTTGAGTAAACGTGTAGAATGCCTCTCAGACGTATGCACAAACAGTAATGTCAAATCGGTGAGTTTGAAAGAGAGCGCATTATTGGCGTGAGAGCATGGGATGCATCCATCCGGGAATTTGCTGCATGTGTGGAACGAAGTGCAGTGGGTGTGTGTAGAATGGTTCGCGGAAGGCTGTAGGACACGACGAGATGGGTCAGGTCGCAACACCCACAACACCCCCAGTGGGGCGGCGTGTGTAAGTTTGTAAAAAAAAAAATTTATCTAATTGTTGTATCCTTGTTTGAATGTTGTAACATTCCCGGCCGATGCACCATATGTGGGCGGCGTGTGTACGTTTGTAAAAATAAATTTGCTGTAACAAACGCTTGCAAGTTGAATCAGTTTCTGGCTTTTAGAATGTTGTTAATGCTGTCTTTCGCCGTTCTCAACACTGGCTCTCTATTTACTTCTTGGCACCCAGAAAGTGATTTAATAAAACATGGAGCCAGTATTTAGAGATCCTAGTGCCCACTTCAATTGAGATACCATTATAGCTGCAGCTTATAGCTCTGAGGATTAGGAGATTGTCCGGGATTTCTAATCAAGAACGGTTTTCCAAAATAGTTGAGTATATTCTGAAATTCACTGATAAAAAACACAAGTATCCCTACAACCTAACTAACAGAGCAGTTCAGAGTCTAATGCGCTGATGCAACTATAAATGTCCGAATTAAATATTAAAAAGAATGCTCGCCATAATTTGATGAAAATATTTCATCAAACGCCACGCTAAATATTTGGTAGAATGTCTGTCCCGCGACGGCGCTTGAAAATACGACAATACGCAAACTGAAGCTAGATAATGAAAATCATTCCAGAATTAACACTTCATATAAAATGTTTTCATGGTTCCGCGTATCTCTAGTAACTTAATACGGCACCCGAGGCTGTTTGTAGCAGATACACTGATGCGACGCGACTCCCGACACAGATGGCGTGTCATTCAGCGTCTGGAGAGAACTGGGGCCTTGCTTCCTCGCGTAGCGTCCTTATATATAAAGCCGCGGTGCGGACGGCGAAGGGAACGCCTGACCTTTTCGGCTCTCTCGACTAGCCGCTGGGCTAGTAACGCACCACTTCAAGTTACATAATAATTTATAGCTTCTTTTGCTTATGGCCGATGAAGCTTTTAATTTAAACGTGCATTCAGCACGCAGGTAAGTATTGATAATAAAATTTTGACGTGGCTAAGTTAAATACTTTGGGCGAGAGAATTAACTAAATTATACTGCACGCAGTAGATGAGCTCTGAACTGCCCCTTTTGAGATCCGCTATCGCTACAATTTTATAGGTATTAAAAAGAAACTTTACACATCTTCATAATCATAGCGGACCTCCAACCTATTTAAATCTAAACATCCTAGCCTTATTTATTAGCCTACTTAATCTATCTTGCTTCCTTCAGTTTTGAGATGAAAACCACAAAATCATGAATTTCCACTAAAGTCTTAATTTGTGAAATCCAAAGTACTGTTATTATTAAATTATTATGAAAGATCAATCTAAATATAAATTTTGAAATCTCTAGCTCTTTTCTGTTGCGCCAATGATTTTTTCAGAAAAACGTCCAAATTTCGAAAATGGCTGAAGTTATCGAACTGATATTTAACACACATTAATTTAGTATTATTTCTGACATGCTAGAAAAGTTTTAGTTCATTTGCTTGATTTTTAAGGTATTGCGCAACTTTTATGACGTCAGAGCTAGTTACAGCAGACTGGCTGGCACACAATGAAAACTGATGTGAATTTACAACAGCGTGAGTAGGCTGCTTCCCTACATCACCCTCTACTTAAATTTTTTGTTTATGAATGTTAATGAATGAAAAAAAAATTTATTACGAAAAGGGAAGCAAGAGTACAGTTTAACTCCCTATGAAAATCAAAATTGAAATATAAACCTGTAGAAACATTAAAGAAAACTGATTACCTACATTAATTATTTAAATTGTGGGCATGTTCACTGCCTTTTAAACAATGCCATTACTCAAACTTTTAAGCAAAGTCAATGAAATATTTTGGCATACATATTGCCTTAGACAAACACATACAAATTGAAAAATTATGAAAATCTTAAATCCATTAAATACATGAAATACATTTTTACATACACAAATTCAAAGAAAATAACATGACACATAAACAGATGATTATCTCTTAGCAGTCTTTTCTAAACCTGAAAGAAAAGTTCACCAATAATTTCTACACACGTGGTTGTAGCCGCTTTGGCTGGCGTCCTACACTTCCATTCACAAGGGTAGAGGAGGGGAAGTTGCTATGGTGTGCGTCCTTCACGTTCTCTCTAAATTACATGGGGGAAAGGGGAGGGGTCACTGTGAGTTGTGTCCAAGTCACTCCACGCTTTCACGCAGCTACCAGGCTGCCATTATCTGGTTTGTCCTGTAGAACAAACAAAAAGAGTGCCTCAGACTCTGTTCACTTAATATCTAAGGGTGGGTCACAATGAAATGGGGATATATACATTTTCTCTTCCAATATGTTACTGGAACGAAGTTAACAGAACTTTTTCAGTATTGCTCTCGCGGTTACTTAATTGTCATAAAATCGGTAAACAAATCTCTCAAATCCTATTTAATCTGAATTTATTATTTCTGGGCCGGAACACTGAACCAATGCTCGGTACATTCCTGATACATTTGTATTTTAAGCACTTAACTGACTCATCTTTGATTACCTTATTCTTAGAGATAGTATGAGTATGATTAGTGGTTGTTTTCTCAGCTTTGTACATGTGAGTAACTTTTGGTAATAGTACAGTTATGAGTGTTCAAAACACACTACGTTTAGTTGACTACTAAATCCACTTATTGGTCCTCTGCCGTTGTCAGTTCCACATCTGCAATTACGTACTTACTTACTTTGAAGTGTATTTATGCGGATCTAAAATAATGTTTTACGTCTGCCATTATGTACTTACTTACTTTGCTAGTGTATGAACCTAAGTAATACTCACTCCATTTAAATTTAAAGCATAGGAAACCACATTTATTTCATATTCATAGTGTATTGCAGCTGATTAGATTGCTCACGTGGCATTCCATTTCCACTCGATCGGACGCTGAAACCTCAGGTAGTCTCTCTCAGACCTACCACTAAAGTGCATCAAGTAATTATGGACGAGCGTAATGCTAAATTCCTTAAACCTATAGGACACCATGAGCTGCTCTGTCTCATCTAACATAAGGGTACTTATGGTCGCATTCACGCCTCCAACTCATAACCTCAGTATGTGTAGGTGTATCCTGTCACACACTACACTAAAATAATGGCCAGCTCCAACCTTATAAATACTTCAGGGACGTGTCCTTCACGTCTCAACCACAAACACTGCTCAATTCTATTACATTGCGTTTCCTTGCTACACCAGGTGAGTTTAATCTTACAACTTATCTGCATATTTTTCCTAACACTAAGCAATCTCTTTTACTATTTCTTAGTTAGCTCTAATGCATACACTAGGTTTCACTACCACTTCAGATCCTGCTTGTACATGAATTCATATATCTTTTTAAATTGCTGTTGGTGGACCATTTCCAATAAAACAACACTTTGCAGTTACTATATTACCTGGGTTCTATACATACTTGATACTCAAATACATTTTATATCTTAATTACGTCATACTTCTCTATTGTTTGTCACTATTAGGTTTGTCACATTAGGTATTTTTCTTTACTAATCGGTAGATAGAATGGTTACATAACTCATGGCTTGATAGCCATGACAGAAAATTTTCATGTCTGGAAAGAAGAGGTCGAAATTTTTGAGGACAGGAAAGAGGAAGAATGAGTGAGACATGAAAGGGAAAGAAGATCTCACACAGCTGGGACTGCACAGCTGCCACACTGTGTAGAGGTTACAGAACAACCTCCTCCCTACAGCATTCATTAGCTTAATGCTGCCTTGATAGTCATAACGGAAAATTTTATGTGTTGGAAAGAAGACGTCGAAATTTTTGTAGATAGGAAAGATGAAGAATGAGTGAGACCTGAAAGGGAAAGAAGATCTCACACAGCTCGGACTGCACATCTGCCACACTGTGTAGAGGTTACAGAACAATCTCCTCCCTACAGCATTCATTGGTTTAATACTGTAAAGAAGAGTTAGAAATTTTAGGTGGATAGAAAAGATGAAGAGTGAGTGAGACCTGAAATGGAAAGAAGATCTCACACAGCTGGGACTGCACAGCTGCCACACTGTGTAGAGGTTACAGAACAACCTCCTCCCTACAGCATTCATTGGTTTAATGCTGTATTGATAACCATACCGGAAAATTTAATGTATGAAAGAAGAGATCGAAATTTTTGATGACAGGAAAGAGGAAGAATGAGTGAGATCTGAAATGGGAAAGAAGATCTCACACAGCTGGGACTGCACAGCTGCCACACTGTGTAGAGGTTACAGAACAACCTCCTCCCTACAGCATTCATTGGCTACCTATGAATCTGCCAGGTCGATCTGAAAATACCTTATGATGCCTTTTTAGAACCTGTCTCAGTTCTTCCTTCTGATTGGCTGAAATCTTATCGATTTACTGCAATTTAGCTTCTATTTTGTCCAAAATAATTGCTTCTTCTTCTTCTGTGTTCAGCTTACTTGTACTAAGATTAACACCTCCGTCCCAATACCTCCTATTTTTCAGAACTCGTATAGGCAGCTCCCAAGTTCCATCATCAGTTACTACATGTTTATCACTAAAAGGTACTATAATTACTCCGGTTATTGGCAAGACCATTTTTAACTGGCTTCTTTCAAAATCAACAACACTCTGATATTTTGACAAGAAATCTATGCCAATTAAAACCTCAATACTGAGATTGTTTACAATTAAACATGGATGATCAATTAAATTACCATTAATGTTAAAGGGTAGTAAAGCTTCTTGCTTTACCGTTTTTGAAACCTTGCCAGTAGCACCAATTATTCTTAGTCCTGACACCCTCATTACTGTAAGCTTGCCTTTACCAGGTAATGCATCAAAGAGGGACTGAGATATTGCACTCACCTCACTTCCACTGTCTAAGAGACAACGTACATTGATACCCAACATATTCACTATTATTATAGGGTGGCTTATTCTGGGTTGTACAGGTGGTTCCTCACATTCATCTAGTAGTTCCTTTTGGATTTGTCTCCAACTAAAGTGATCGACATCTGTCTTCATTACATTTAGGTCACAGTGTGTAGGGGTTTCCTGAATTACATTTTCAGCTGCCTTTTCCAGTCGGTCTATTAATTTTAAATCGAAACGCCGCACGACTTCATTACATTTAGTTTGCTGAACAAGACCCAAATTACTGTAGTCTGAGCGATTCTGCGCCTCCAGACCGGGCATAACACTAGTTACAGCTAAACCACTTTTACTATTTTCGTCGGGTTCCTTCTCCCGTGACAACTGGTCACAGCTACTGGGTTCATCGACCCTCAACAGCCTACCCTCTACATTCTCACTTACCTCCTGTCCTAAATCTATTAGTACATTATCAATATCCTGCACAGGCACTTTAGATAAGAGCACATCATTCTCATCGTAAATATAAGCATGAATTTCTTCTGCTTCTTCACCTGACAATTCAGTATTTTGTAGCTCGTCCCTGTCGTTACACTGCTGCGCCTTCTCTTTCTCTTCCCACTTAGAAAGCGTCTCTAACACAGTATCTATCAAATACTGTGAGTGATCTAATATTTCTGTTGTATCCTTAGATGCTACCGACACTTCATCCACATGTTCAGTTTGAGTATTCTGATCTGTCTTACCAATTCCCTTAACTACTGGCTTAGGAAAAGTAACTGCCTGGTGAGCGCCAGTGTCCTCATAGACGGGAACTAGTTTTCCTGCCTCGGCCTACTACTGTTTCCTTTATTTTCATTATAGTTGACTGGCACAGCATTACTTTCCGTACTGTTGTTTACATGCATATTTCTGTTTGGAACAAAATTATTATCCCTTGGATGCCATTGTTGGTTCTGATAATTATTTCCCCAATTCCTACCTCTCTTAGGATGGCGAACACCTACTGTTCTGATGTTTACATTGCCATTTTGCTCGTTCCTAAAATTACTACTATTGTTATGGGCATTTCGGCTATTACGTGCTTGCTCCTCATTGGCAGCAACACGTTCTACACGTTCCAAATACTCAATGAAACGATCCAGATTGTCTCTAGGGGCTGATATAATTCTAGTTTGCCAATACCATGGCAGTTTGGCTTCAAGACCTAGTATAATCATTTCTGGTTTTAGCTTTTCCGCCAAATGTGACAAACGTGAAATCCATGACCTAGCAAACTCTTTAATTGATTCCTTGCCTGCATTGAAGCGTTTCCCACTCCAAAATTCTCTCAACACTTCATTTTGCTTATTGCTAGAATACTCATTAATAAAAGCTGTTTTAAATTCCGCTAATGTTTTACACTTTAACATAACATCAGCTGACCAACGCATGGCGTCACCTGCTAAATGGCTTCTAATAAACGAGATTTTCTCTCGTTCAGACCAATTTGGTGGAATCACATCTTCAAAATCGTTCCAGAAATCTAGCGGGTGGATATTTTTATCTGGATCAAACCGCAAGAACTGCCGACACCCGATAAAAGCGGCATTTGCAGCAGCTACAACTTGTTGTATACTACCATTACCAGAAGTTACTGAAGCTACTTTACTCTCAATGTTAGCAATGTTAGTACTGATATTTTCTACTTTCATTTCAACATTATCTACTCTTTGTACAATATGAGTAGTGCCAGTTTTGATGGCTTCTACTTCTGCTTGACATATGTTGACTTTAATATTAACATCTTTAAATCTATCTGAGCACAATTCAGATTCCGCCTCGATCTTTTCTGTTAACTTGTGCTCCAGCTTCGCATCTTCCATTTGGAAGTCTTTGCGAACCTCAGCAACTTCGGATTTAACTGTTTTATACATTTCAGAAAACTGTTGAGCAACCTTTTTCTTAATATCTTCATGATTGTAATCAATTTTATAATTCAAACTGTCTAGATCCTCTTTCAACTTATTGCAACCAGCCTTGAAGGTATCGTCCATTACCTCCAATCGTATATTAAAATTTGTTTGGCTGGCCACAATTTCAGACTTTAATTCAGCATTCATTCTAGCATTACTGGCTGACATTTCAGCATTACTGCTTTTGACCTCAGTTATTTCAGACTTTAATTCAGCATTGCTGGCAGCTATTGCTTGTAATATAACATTTAAATCAACAGCCCCAGCATCTTTGGGTTGCTCACGAGCTGGCTTTTTATCACACTCAGGTGACAAAAAACTAGCTCCAATACCAGAATCATCAAAACTAAATGAAACTTCTGATTGATTAGTCATATCTAACTTCTCCTTCTTAAACTCTACCATCTCTGATGACTGTTTCATTTTTAATTCATCAGAGAAACTATCATCCAATAAATTTACAATTTCTACTTTCCGCTTTACTACAGGGGTCTCTATTATTGAATCATTGCCCCTTCGCACACAACTGTCAGGAGACAATACTTCATATTTCACTTTAACATTACTACTTTCATGCATATTTACACTTGAACCGTTGTCTGGATTTACAGTTCCCTCAACAGACATAGGTTCTGATATAAGTTTAACTTCAGTTTCTTTTGGCGGTTCCATCGCCGACAGTCTTTTAGTGCAGGTTAGTAAAATTTTTAACAGCTTTTCACTTAACTTAGTTCCTCCTGCACGACGTATGGCGTTGCCAGCTCGGCGTACCAGGATTCCTGATGCGACGTGGCACGTTGAACTGCAGACGGCTCTCCGACGGCTGTTGTGTGTTTGCGTGGCCCGCAATTGCAGGCGCTGCGTCGGCTGCTCCAGCGGATGACTGCGGTACGGCGAAACTGGCTTCTCGCGATGCCGGCAGCACCGCTAGACTCAGTGCCAGCTCCGTCAATCCAGAGGCGTTGTTAATCCAATTGCGTCGTCCACATGGACACGTAACACATTCACTGTTCTATACTCAGTTGCGTGTCGCATTTCACTCGCGAATCCGAATAGTTAAAAATCACTTTCACTTAGTTGATATTTCCCGGCCGATGCACCATATGTGGGGCGGCGTGTGTAAGTTTGTAAAAAAAAAATTAATCTAATTGCTGTATCCTTGTTTGAATGTTGTAACATTCCCGGCCGATGCACCATATGTGGGGCGGCGTGTGTACGTTTGTAAAAATAAATTTGCTGTAACAAACGCTTGCAAGTTGAATCAGTTTCTGGCTTTTAGAATGTTGTTAATGCTGTCTTTCGCCGTTCTCAACACTGGCTCTCTATTTACTTCTTGGCACCCAGAAAGTGATTTAATAAAACATGGAGCCAGTATTTAGAGATCCTAGTGCCCACTTCAATTGAGATACCATTATAGCTGCAGCTTATAGCTCTGAGGATTAGGAGATTGTCCGGGATTTCTAATCAAGAACGGTTTTCCAAAATAGTTGAGTATATTCTGAAATTCACTGATAAAAAACACAAGTATCCCTACAACCTAACTAACAGAGCAGTTCAGAGTCTAATGCGCTGATGCAACTATAAATGTCCGAATTAAATATTAAAAAGAATGCTCGCCATAATTTGATGAAAATATTTCATCAAACGCCACGCTAAATATTTGGTAGAATGTCTGTCCCGCGACGGCGCTTGAAAATACGACAATACGCAAACTGAAGCTAGATAATGAAAATCATTCCAGAATTAACACTTCACATAAAATGTTTTCATGGTTCCGCGTATCTCTAGTAACTTAATACGGCACCCGAGGCTGTTTGTAGCAGATACACTGATGCGACGCGACTCCCGACACAGATGGCGTGTCATTCAGCGTCTGGAGAGAACTGGGGCCTTGCTTCCTCGCGTAGCGTCCTTATATACAAAGCCGCGGTGCGGACGGCGAAGGGAACGCCTGATCTTTTCGGCTCTCTCGACTAGCCGCTGGGCTAGTAACGCACCACTTCAAGTTACATAATAATTTATAGCTTCTTTTGCTTATGGCCGATGAAGCTTTTAATTTAAACGTGCATTCAGCACGCAGGTAAGTATTGATAATAAAATTTTGACGTGGCTAAGTTAAATACTTTGGGCGAGAGAATTAACTAAATTACACTGCACGCAGTAGATGAGCTCTGAACTGCCCCTTTTGAGATCCGCTATCGCTATAATTTTATAGGTATTAAAAAGAAACTTTACACATCTTCATAATCATAGTGGACCTCCAACCTATTTAAATCTAAACATCCTAGCCTTATTTATTAGCCTACTTAATCTATCTTGCTTCCTTCAGTTTTGAGATGAAAACCACAAAATCATGAATTTCCACTAAAGTCTTAATTTGTGAAATCCAAAGTACTGTTATTATTAAATCATTATGAAAGATAAATCTAAATATAAATTTTGAAGTCTCTAGCTCTTTTCTGTTGCGCCAATGATTTTTTCAGAAAAACGTCCAAATTTCGAAAATGGCTGAAGTTATCGAACTGATATTTAACACACATTAATTTAGTATTATTTCTGACATGCTAGAAAAGTTTTAGTTCATTTGCTTGATTTTTAAGGTATTGCGCAACATTTATGACGTCAGAGCTAGTTACAGCAGACTGGCTGGCACACAATGGAAACTGATATGAATTTACAACAGCGTGAGTAGGCTGCTTCCCTACACCCCCTCCACCGACCCCCCTTTCGATAAGATCGACACCTCATCCGAAAGGCAAGGCACTGAAGGACAGATCTGCCTCCGCCTCGGCTCTGGTGCAACAGCGGAGCAGTGTAACACATCGTACAATATCTGGAGTGACAGGCCGTCACCCTTTATTACGGCGAGGATTACGTGCGCGTTGTCCACTTCTCTGCCCACTTTTGACGCACGTGCAGAAACATACTAGATGGCAATGGTGTATTGAAAGACGGGACGGAATGTCCTCAGTATTTACGGACAAATCCAGGTTTTGTTTGTTTGAAAATGATGGCCGCATTTTAGTTGGCCGCAGACAGGGGGAGAGGCATCACATGGCTGCATTCGCACAAGGCATACAGCGCCAGCTCAAGGCGTCAAGCTGTAGGCTTCTATTGGGTACAACCACAGATCACAGTTGCTGCGTCACCAGGACACTTGACCAATGTGGCCTACGTCAATGACCTGCTGCGACCCACTGCAATACCCTTCCTGCACAACACTCCAGACGCCATTTTTCAGCAAGACAATGCACCACCACATGTTGCTGCACAACCACGTGCCTTGTTGGTGTAACGGGATGTGAGCCTTTTGCCCTGGTCCTCCAGACCCCCAGACTTGTCGCCAATCAAAAATGTATGGGATATGGTGAAACGACTGGTACAGCTCTGTGACCCAATGCCAAACACGACAGGTGACGTTTGGAACCAGGTGAATGCAGCATGGATGGTTATCCCACAGGACACCATTCACGCCTTATACGCGTCGATGCCCTCACGCATGGAACAGTTAACAGGCCCATTGGCGGACCCTGTGCCTGCTAAGCAACAGGACAGATGCTGAACCGAGGGGACTGAAGTGCTAATCATTTCTGCAGAACGTGCTAATTTACATGTCCTCTGAATATGAGCATCCTGTCTCTAGCCGTTCAGTGTGTTCTGTTTTTCTCTGAACCCGAGTGAAAATAAGTAATTCCATTCTTTATCAATGTTAGGCTTATTAAAGACGGGCTGGTTTTCATATTTTATATAATAAGTAATTATAAATTCACTTGAGATGTGGAAGCGGTGAGTACAGGACTGAAGAGATAACGTCAAACAGAAGAGGCGTATACCGAGCAGCAAAGAGTATGCTGTTCTAAAAAGGATAGCTGCTGTTAACTTTTTTTTTTTGTTTACTTAGCGGTGCCCTTGACGCGACGGCGGTGGATCAAAATATTACAGACTTTATTAAAGGGGTAATATACATGTTTTTGATTACTTTTGAATACGTTATAGGAGTGACAGTGATCAATGTGTTACAAATATTTACTATAAAAACAGTCTTGATCACGATTTATTTATTAAGGTGATCGGTTTCGACCACTACTGTGGTTATCTTCAGACCATTGAGCAGGCTCCTACTCAATGGTCTGAAGATGACCATAGTAGTGGTCGAAACCGGTCGCCTTAATAAATAAATCTTGATCAAGACTGTTTTTTTAGTAAATAGTAGGTTCCTACTCAATGGTCTGAAGATGACCACAGTAGTGGCCGAAACCGGTCACCTTAAGAAATAAATCGTGATCAAGACTGTTTTTATAGTAAATATACATCTTTTTGCTTTTTAGAAGTTTTTTGTGTCTTTTTCAATTATTACTTTAGGCATTCAGTTTGTGGAGAAGCACAGCATCAATCTGGACGGCGTGACGTATGTCCCCCTGCACGTCATGGGCGAACTCAGCGAGCAAATATTCTCAATAATTATGCGTAATCCGGACGTTGGTCTTCAAAACCGACGCAAATTGTGAGGGAAAAACGTATTCAGTAATTCCACTTGTGTAACAGACTGACGTCAGCGATATACTCGTGGGTCGTATAATTACATGCCTCTCTTCGAGGACCTTTGTGGAAAACTGGATCGAACTGCGGCTGTTTCTAATCCCTGGGAGGGGTTCGTTGCTTCAGTGACTTACGATAAACTGCCGCTAAAAAGAGGGCAAAATATGTTACATAATCTATTTACAGTAGTACGTGTATTCCATGAAGTCGTCAGGTCCAGATGCCTTTCGATAGCAGTCACAGCAAATCACTTGAATTTCTCGCTGTAGACGCCACAAGAATAAGCGTGAACTCACACTTGTTTTCAACACTCCGTGATTAACAGACATGCAAAGGCTGCAGAATTGAGTAATTTTTAGAGATAGTAAACTGTAAACTTTTAGGGATATTGAACTGATACTAAACTGTTTTAGGGATAACAAAATGTAGGGATATTTAGCTGACTGCACCAGTCAGGCGGAATTCGTCATATAAGTTTCTCTTTCACCTGTTTCATTGTTGTCTACACGTTTTAAGCTCTTCTGACACGTCTTTCGCTAACGATGTATGTTTATACCCTTGGATCCTAAAATGTAATCGGTCTACTTACAAGGGTTCGCACTGCCGCATGTGTACAAGATGATCTACTTAGAATTATAGATTCTCGAAATACGTGCTTGCTTTGTAAGTTCGAGATCAATTGGTATTAGTGTCTTCGATTTATATATCTTATACAAACAGCCAAATGTGTGTCTGCTGTTTATCGATGCGTATTTTTAACTAAAATTCTGAATATACATTAACGCATCCTACTGTCGTACCACGGATGAATAATTTTATGTTCTGAAAGTTTCTTGCGAACTTAATAAACTGTTAATTAACTGAAGTGAACTTATAAACTTGCAAATTACTTTTTAAGCCTGCGGCAGTTATCTGTATTCTAAATGGTAAACTGCAGATAAGTTCCAACTCGAGACGCAAAGGTAGGTGAAATATGAAATTTATACTCCGTTCCTTACAGTGGCGCGTTATCAGCGTAATTAGTCAAAGGTCTGCAGCAGACCCTGCGCAACATAAGCCACAGCGACTGTTTTACGGCTAAACGTTACGTTTCACTAGTGCCGGAAGCTGGACCACGAAAAGTTCTTTCACTTATACCATAAAAAAATCCTGTAGTAAGAGCACCTTCAAAAATTCTAATTTTTAGTGACTCACATCACATCCAGGAGCAATAATTTCCACACCTGGTGTGGTTAGATAGAATTACAGTTATGTAACTGCACAGTGCCAGTATACACTGAACGTTAATGTCAAAAATGAAAACAAAAATAAATATAATTTTTGTGTAAGCGATCGCTGACAGCCGTAAGGTATTTGAGGAGTTTTATAGTTATAGTCTATAGAATAGTTGCACTTGTTTTTCTTGTGGCTCCGCACCTCAGTCGGTGAAAACGAAACCCTTATGAGATCGCTTTGTGTCCGTCTGTCTGTCTGTCAAGACTGTTAAGACACTTTTCTCAGCAACGGGCAGAGGTTTCAAGTTGGAAATCGTGTCTTGTACTAATAATTTAAGCTTCGAAGTCAATGCATTCAAAACATGCGGCTATATATGTGACATATTTTGAAACTTGAAAACTCAGTCGACTGGGTGAGAAGAATGTAACAACTGGTTGTTGATTAAATGTGTCGTTTTTGTTTTTTCTCATGTCATGTGCACGGCTATACAATTAAATAAATTAATTCTTAAGCCTAGTGCAAAGTTTAGTACATGTGATATACTTTTTATTACATACATCCATAGCGAGGAGATACTCTAGGAAGCAGAATGTCATGAAAGAAGAATACGTAATAAAGGCAGGAAGAGCTACGCTGCTCCTTTCTTAGATCCTAAATGGACGCTTCTCTGCCCGCTACCTTACTTAACTGGAATATCGCGTTAATTCAATTGCCTTCGTAGGTCAACTGAAAGTATTTTCCGCTGCCCTACTATTTAATAAATGCGGAATACCTCAGTCCTAAATTAATACGCTGTTAAGTACCAGAAACCAAGACTCTTCGTATCAAAATGCAGATCCGATATCGACAATCGTTTATGGGAAGTCTGTCGGGAGAATTCGCTCCCTGTATGTGGGTTACGAGCTTGTCTGATATCGAGAAGTAATCCGTGTCGCTTCCTCGTGTGGAGGGCGCTACAGTCGCCAACGCTGTGTCTCAGTATCTGCGCACACTGTCGTACCCACTTGACTGCGCTAGTGCTGAGTGCGGTAGTTTGTGGCGTCGCTCGTGCGGCTTACTGTGGTGAAGCAGTTGCCTGTATTAGGTACGAGAGCAGTGTGTCGTGGGCTTCATCTCATCGCAGTTTGCTGTTCATCGCTGCAGTCCTTGGTGAGTACGGAACATGTGCTGATGTGCACAGTGTAGTTCTTCGAAAATACTGACGGTTTATGCATTGGCTACGTATTAGCTGTGATGTCTATATATTTCTTGTATACGGCATTTCGGATCACTTCAACTAGTTCCTGAAAGAATTTTTACTTGCTTATTTGGAGAAAAGCTGAAACGTTAGTTCCGTCAATAAATTCTTAGTTGCAAAAAAAAATTCTTGGTTCGAACGTTAAATCTGGATTTCAGACCGTACCTGCTGAGGGAACTTTAGCATCGTTGCTGCGCTCTATGACCAAATGTAAAATTTTCTATGGGTGGAAAACTCAAATGAACCACAGTTGGAAACGGTGTTGTAAGCGAGGCGCATCTGGTGTACCGCGATTGCTGGTAACTAATGGTGCGCAATACATAGCCTTATACCAGTGGTTTCCTACCTTTCTAAGACTATTATCCCGAAGTGCAGTCAGACATTAGCTAACGCAGGTAGCCCCCCCCCCCTCCCCGCCCACCCCGTTATCACCAACCCCAGTGCCTAACAACATTGTAAAATGAAAGACTTTTCTTGGAACTCTTGTATAAAATGATGAAAGTTGAATAATTGTGTGTGTGTGTGTGTGTGTGTGTGTGTGTGTGTGTGTGTGTGTGTGTGAGAGATAAGAAAGCTAACTATCCACAGCGAGAGTAGACGCTTGTTACGCCTTCTTCCCCTCCATTGCAGCACTTGCTTGGCCTGCACACTGCAGTCCCATTTAAAGCCAACTAAGTTAAAATGTGTGCACTATACTCCCTGTTCGTGAATCACTTGATTGCTGCGCTCCTTCCTTCTGAACTGACAGAAGTTGAATAACTTTAGGCTGTTAATGCTTAGTGCCTAACCGTTATAGATAATAGTAACGCTGTGTACAGCACTATAGTAGCTCTTCCGTAGTTAATGCTGTCGTGCTGCCAATCCGTTTCGAAGCAAGTAATGAGGCAATTTCTGGAAAATTGCAGATACTATCTACAACTTGGGGAAGAGATTTTCTTGGCGTATTTAGTATTCGTTAGATCTCACTTTCATCAGCAATGGATGGGACGAACAATATACGTGCGTAATGGGTGTACTGTGCGAGGAACCTGTAACCTCCATAGCATTAATGCTACTATTAGAGAAAATGTTACATAATCAGTGAGTCTTAAAATACTCAGCATAATAATGCTCCTTTGAAAAATTCAGGTTCGTGACAAACAGAATCGAATCGTTCAGTTTTTATCCCTCAGAAAATTTCATGTTACCGCATGCTGGGAACAGCTGGTTTAGACATACAAACCGTAGGAGTAACTGTTAGGTGGCCACTGGAACTAGTATCTGCTTAGAGGCCCCTACACACGCTACCGCTCATCGGCCGACCGACCGCCGGATTTGTTGGCAGCCTACACACGTGCCGACCGACTGCACGCAGCGATTACAGCGCCGGTGTGTTCTGATTTGTTAGCCTTAACTTCATTGAGTTTATCCTAAGAGTTGCTGCTTCGTTTTGCACAAACAAAAACGAGGGATTGTGTTGGCTGTTGCAGAGGTAGCAAGGCAAAAAAAAGCAGAAAGCTGTGAACAAATAAGCGACTAATGCAAGGAAAGAAATTTCGCCGCGTTCCGCTATTTAAGCAACTGGGAGCCGATGATTTTCGTAATTATGTAAGAATGGATGAATCGATCTTTTCGAAGCAGCAGAAATCAACCCATTCTTAACGAAAAAGGATAGTCATGAGAGAGGCTGTTAGCTACATTGATTTCTACCTACTAGCAGAAGTTAGAGGATCCCAAATTCGTTGTTGTTGTATCCTCACAATTATTAATTACAATGATTCCTGAAACCTGATTTATAGCTGTCTAAAGAAATACATCATGGTAATGCAAAATAAATTTGTATGTGGCATAAAATGACATGTAACTTCAAAAACATCATTCAAAATTGAAAGTAAGTCTAAACATGGTGGTTCCGCACATTATGTAATGTAACAGGTCAATAATAAATGAACCATTTAGCTACTCTTAGGACAGTAAAAAATCCCACATTTCGCTTTTCACTCACGTGAGATCTGGGAAGGTATTATGACATGCAAAGTAACTGAAGAGCCGAATATGATTTTAGCGCTGACTTTTTATGAAGTTTGTGACAAGCTACTGACAGTGCTTGGATTTGTCTTGAAACTAACGAATTTGTGGAAAATTGTCGTCCTCATGTGCAATTACAATATATTACTTTGATTTGTAAGAAATTTAAACGTTTGTTGAAGAGTTTCTACAGGAAATTAGTTTAGCCTATGTTAAGTCTTCCATATACTGCTTGGGCCATTAGCATGTTAAAAATAAAATGTCTTTGCAAATAACCGAACGTAAGTTGTTACTGAGTCAGTCTTAAATACTGTGGTATTTAGTTCCGGTGCGAATGTTTACCTCACACATTGAAATAACTAACTTAAATATCGTTCGGAGCTAGGTGCAGTCATTTTACGGTCTAAGATCGTTCTGTTGCTTAACCTAACTATCGTGCCCGCAACATTTCTAAAATCGCCGTTTCCAGGATGTTACCATCAGAATTTCCTCTAAGTGCAAAGCCATTGGTATTGGGTTTTCTGCTCCAATGGCGAGATTCAGCTTCACACCTACGTATTTTACCATTACAGTATAGTTAGTAATTAACGCGACTTAGAAAAAGTTACTGAAGCGCAGGTGAAATGATTTTCATTTAGTCTCGCATTGTGTATATTAACGGAACCGCCCATCAAATCTGTAGCATGTAGAAAATAAAATCTTAATTGGACTATAGGTTAGCCCCTAAAGTTATTAAACTGATATCTCATGAAGAATTATTCTAATCAACCGCAATGTTTCACACAACAGACAGAAAACTTCACTCATGCTAGAGAATAGATTTACTCGGAAATCAATTAGGTGCGCTTGGTTCGTAATATATTCCAGTAATGGGAAAAGTGTAGTGTGTTGCTAAAGGAGAAAACACGTTAATACAAGACTTTGACATTACTCATCGCCATGTTTACTAACGCGTCATACAGCGTGAACGGACAATTGACCACGTGTAGGGGTGAGAAGTGCAGCAAACAACTCCTTTCTCTCTTTAACATAACCTCGTTTGGTGTGAAACGTTACCAAGTTTAAGGTGCGGTGTACTTAGAATGTCTTCATAGGCCTGTAGGATAGGCATGCACTTCATCTATACACTTTGAGAGAAACAATCGTAATGCCACGGTAGGTGGTGTTGAAAAATAACCAACAAAAAATTAGATCCGTTGCCCTATTTTAGTTAACAAAGAAGTTAGGAGTCAGGCTGTTGCACGCTCAGATATGAGTGCGCTCCACGCACAATTGTCGTTGTCATAGCATAGATGATAGCGCACAAGATTAGTCTATGGCTCGGGTTCGGTCCTTACTGTCACGCTCCCAATTTTTTAATCTTTCTTTTGGTTTTAGGAATAAACCGAAGGACACGTTTGGCGACACTCTTCCGAACGCGTGAATTTCCGAGCGGAACTGCCTGATACGCTAATGCTAATAGAGCTTTTCAGACTGTTTTTGACCACCCTGTACATCAGTATAACAAAGTCAATGACATAGATGTGCTTTGTATAAACACTATTTTGATCATAGTCTCTATCACAATACGATCTGTGAGTTCCACTACACTTCTCGGTATTTGCAGCCGAGCTCTTTGCCTTGTATCAAGCCACGGAGTACATCCGGCGACACAGCCTTTCCAATTATGTCCTCTGCTCAGACTCACTCACTGCCCTTCAAAGTTTGTGTGCTGTACAACACCCATCCCTTAGTGCAGCGGATCCAGGGAAACTGTTACCTGCTCACTATTGGTGGAGCCAGTGTCATGTTTCTGTGGGTCCCTGGTCATGTCGGTCTGCTGCCAAGGCTGCAGTCCTCGTATCTCAGCCCCTGAGTACCTATATTCCCTCCTCTGATCTCTGCGTTGCCGCCTGTCAGGAGGTGTCACTTTGGCATCGCCAATGGTCCTAAAGACACGGGAATAAGCTTCGGCTTATTAAGCCTCTCTCAGCGCCCTGGACGAAATCCTCTCGGCCCTCACGCTGGGACAAGATTATTTTAACTCGGCTGCGTATTGGGCACTGCCTTTCTAGCCATCGTTATTTGCCAAGTGACGCTACCCCGCCACTTTGTACACATTGCGCCCAAGTCTTAACTGTCCGCCACTTCCTGCTGGATCTGCCGTCTGATTTCAGCTGTTTTAGCGAATGATGCGCGGGCTGTCGACCGCGTTTTACTTTTATCCACCGAAACAATATAGCGAAGGCCATTTCATTTTTAGTTTAGGACCTTCTAACAACCCTACCACAACAAAGGTCAAATTTTGATTGTAGTGTTGCTCACGCTGCTAAATGTTGCATTTTCGGGCAACAACAGTTACATTATGTGGTAGGTGTCATTAGAGTACAGTTATTAAAGTCATTTCTTGAAATAATGGATAAACTAGGCACTCATCTTTTCGTGTTTCCCACGCTGGTCTCGTTGTGAACTCATGGCTCAATCGTCGAAAATCAAAGTGGTGGTGATTCCAAGCTCGGATGCAAAGAGGCCTAGGTGTTATTCTGCGATATTCAAAAGTTTTATAGATGTGTTTCATAAATCATTCTTGAAGATTAAACTTTTGCAAGTTAGTACAATGGTGATGTAAGAAAGTAATCAGCACTCCGAATTTAAGTTACACTTCTTTATTACTTTTGTTGCACCATCACTTCACAATATAAAACATACTTGAAAATAATTTTCCTCGCGCTTGAAGTTCACATTTCATAAACTGACTACAATTCGGGTCTTTTCAACACGACGACCAAGACTTGACTCTCTAATAACCGCTTACGCGCCCAAAAATCAGAGTTAAAAGTACGTCAAAGATCATAGTGACGAAAGAATACACAAGAATAATATCATTGCAATATAAATATATAGATGTATCAAAGTACCTCTACATGAATGAAATCAAATCTGAATGTTGTCACAGAAATATGTTAACTATTCTGCAGAAACACAGTAGAATATTGCTGGTATAGAGGTTGAGGTGAGGTACCGTAATGGTTACGTAATTAAAGTACTATTACAACCTCCACTTCCATCTTGTTTTTAGCCCTTTTTCCAAGTGCCTGTTTTCAGCTGTCCCCTATTCTGTCCATTGTGACTGACGTATGATCGTTTAACTCCTTTGTTCGTGTTCTATAGTTTAACTTGGACGCGTATGACCTCAGTATTTTGCACCCTAAAGCAAAACAACACTACATACCACTACATATACACCAATCTGTAGGCCGACCAACTTAGTTGCAGCAGACACTGCGCCCAGAGTTTACAGCGCCGTTGTGGTGTGATATATCTTACGTTCATAGTGTTTGTGCTAAGAGATTCCGCTTCCTTTCACACGGAAACAAAAATAGTAGTTTGCCTTTAGAACAGTAAAGGTAATGAGGCCAAAATTAGCAGAGCGCTTTGGATAAAGAAGACTAATGCGTGGAACGAAATTAACCAAAGTTGTTACTTAAGCAGCCGGGTCCCGATAATTTTTCGTAGTTACCTGTTAACGGACGAATCGGAGTTGAACATCAAACCACCCTTAACGATAAAAAAGTCATTAGAGAGGCTGTTAACTACTTTACGTTTTATAGCGACTGGCAGAAGTCAGGATGACCTCAAATTCAGTGCTGTTCTATGACCAGTTACCAACTAAAATAATTCGTGAAACGTGCAACCTGTTTGATAGTTGAGGTCAGAAGTCGCTTTAAAGCAAAATGTTATTTACATACGTGGCATAAGACGACCTGCATGTTTAAGAAACTATTTATAAATCCGGACAAGAAAGACTACTCGTGGTGATGGTGTACATCATGTAATGAAACATACATCAGAAATGAAGTAATTGGCAATTGTAGGACCTGTAAAAAAAATTCTATCCCTTGCTCTTCATAGCAGAGGTTTTCATATATGGTGGACTTCAGCATTTGTAACAATGAAGCAGGTATAGGGTTATCCAAAAAGGAGCAGATTTCAACCAAATTCCAAAGTTCCTGGAAAGAGAAAAGTTCAAATTTTTACGCTTTAATGTGAGCGCCTTATTACACGAAAAATACCAGAACAGTGGCTCATTTCCTGCTACACACGAAGCAGGTGGTATCTCGTTATGGAACTCAAAACTTCAACAATGCGGTGTTGCACACTTCAAAGGGTCAGGGACGAGGGGGGGGGGGGGGTGTAAAAACGCGGTTTTTAACGATACCACACAGGTAAGTCGAGGTCTGGAGACTTCGGAGTAGCAGATGAACTTCGTTGCCGGTGGCCTCCCAGGTCCTGACACCTCACACCTTGACTTACCTGTGAGGTCACGTAAAAGGAGTTTTTATCTGCTTCCATCCCCACGTCTGACTCTTTGAAGTGTGTGACATCGCACAACTGAAGCTGAGGTAGATAAGGAGAGACCAGCTGCTTCATGTGTGGTACGAAATGAGCCCCCCCTTTCTGGTATTTGCCATGTACTACATGGTGCTCACATGGAATGCATAGCAATTTGAACTGTTCTGTTTCCAGGAACGTTGGAATTGTTTCCTTTTGTAGTGTGGAAGCAATAAATTTTTAAATCTGTTCCGTTTTGAATACCTGTGTATATTTTGCGAATTAAAGACCATTTAACGTCGATATTCCAGTTTTTAGATTTCATTTCCGATAAGTATTAGGAACGAGACCTAAAAACAGAAACACAGAAGGTCGACGGAGTTTTATTCTGTGCCGCGCGAAACCATTATGGATTAGTTTAAAAAAAAAAATAGCGCTTCATTCCGTGCGTCTATATTGCTATACTTCTCGCACGACGTGTCCCACAAAGATGGGCGGTTTATATTTCTCCAGAAACTCTCCTAAAGGTTTAGACTGCGTCGCACCCTGTCATGTATACAAGAAAAGCATTTAATCCCGTAGTCAGCGACAAGATCAACTTTCGTCGCAAAGTCAGCACGACAGCACTACATACGGCACAGTTTGTTGGGAGGAGACATACGGCATACTCGCCCGACATCCCAACAAGGAATGTTAGTCGGTCGGTCAAAACGCGTACACACCTGCAGTTTATCGGTCCGTCCGTCGATATCTCGGTTGGTGAGTGTGTAGGGCCCTTAAAACGTGCAATACACTGAAACCAACGGCGAACGGCGTGAAAACGTATACAAACTAAGAAAGTTTTTATGTCGGACAACTGACAATATGTGAAGTGCCTTGAACTTCCGTCACAGGTGTTTCTTGAGTATGGTAGCGAGTCAGATAGTAAATATCATTGATGAAACCATCTCTTAGGCTACGGTTGAAATGGCTCTCTTGTGGGTCTACTGGCGTTACCTATGAACGGCAATAAGTGGTGTAAGTTTACGAACGTCTTGTCGACCCGTGTTCACTAGTTTGGGTATTTTGACATTGTTCCCTCAATAAATAATTATTACTGTCATTTATTGTTAACAATATTAGCTTATTCCCAAGTTTTCACTCAGTTAATACCCTGCAGAAATCTACCTGCATTTGCATCGGACTTCCTTAACTTTTGTGGAGAAAGGTGTGCAGTATACTCCTCCATCCATTCCCTCTGCGGGTCCGGGGATTAGAATAGGCCCGCGGTATTCCTGCCTGTCGTGAGAGGCGACTAAAAGGAGTCCATCCCCCTCACGGGGGTAGTTAGCGCCTGCGTCCGGAGACGGACGGTTCCACGACCTATCATCGTGGTCTTTTTGGTTTTTCACTTCTCGTTTCTTCCTTCCTTTTGTTGGTTCCTTTCTTTGCTCTTCTCCACCTCACTGTCTTCCTTACTCTTTCCCTTGACTTCTCCTTGCCTTCTCATTGCCTTTTTCTCCTTGCCTTCTCATTGCCTTTTTCTCCTTGCCTTCTCATTGCCTTTTTCTCCTTGCCTTCTCATTGCCTTTTTCTCCTTGCCTTCTCATTGCCTTTTTCTCCTTGCCTTCTCATTGCCTTTTTCTCCTTGCCTTCTCATTGCCTTTTTCTCCTTGCCTTCTCATTGCCTTTTTCTCCTTGCCTTCTCATTGCCTTTTTCTCCTTGCCTTCTCATTGCCTTTTTCTCCTTGCCTTCTCATTGCCTTTTTCTCCTTGCCTTCTCATTGCCTTTTTCTCCTTGCCTTCTCATTGCCTTTTTCTCCTTGCCTTCTCATTGCCTTTTTCTCCTTGCCTTCTCATTGCCTTTTTCTCCTTGCCTTCTCATTGCCTTTTTCTCCTTGCCTTCTCATTGCCTTTTTCTCCTTGCCTTCTCATTGCCTTTTTCTCCTTGCCTTCTCATTGCCTTTTTCTCCTTGCCTTCTCATTGCCTTTTTCTCCTTGCCTTCTCATTGCCTTTTTCTCCTTGCCTTCTCATTGCCTTTTTCTCCTTGCCTTCTCATTGCCTTTTTCTCCTTGCCTTCTCATTGCCTTTTTCTCCTTGCCTTCTCATTGCCTTTTTCTCCTTGCCTTCTCATTGCCTTTTTCTCCTTGCCTTCTCATTGCCTTTTTCTCCTTGCCTTCTCATTGCCTTTTTCTCCTTGCCTTCTCATTGCCTTTTTCTCCTTGCCTTCTCATTGCCTTTTTCTCCTTGCCTTCTCATTGCCTTTTTCTCCTTGCCTTCTCATTGCCTTTTTCTCCTTGCCTTCTCATTGCCTTTTTCTCCTTGCCTTCTCATTGCCTTTTTCTCCTTGCCTTCTCATTGCCTTTTTCTCCTTGCCTTCTCATTGCCTTTTTCTCCTTGCCTTCTCATTGCCTTTTTCTCCTTGCCTTCTCATTGCCTTTTTCTCCTTGCCTTCTCATTGCCTTTTTCTCCTTGCCTTCTCATTGCCTTTTTCTCCTTGCCTTCTCATTGCCTTTTTCTCCTTGCCTTCTCATTGCCTTTTTCTCCTTGCCTTCTCATTGCCTTTTTCTCCTTGCCTTCTCATTGCCTTTTTCTCCTTGCCTTCTCATTGCCTTTTTCTCCTTGCCTTCTCATTGCCTTTTTCTCCTTGCCTTCTCATTGCCTTTTTCTCCTTGCCTTCTCATTGCCTTTTTCTCCTTGCCTTCTCATTGCCTTTTTCTCCTTGCCTTCTCATTGCCTTTTTCTCCTTGCCTTCTCATTGCCTTTTTCTCCTTGCCTTCTCATTGCCTTTTTCCCCTTGCCTTCTCATTGCCTTTTTCCCCTTGCCTTCTCATTGCCTTTTTCCCCTTGCCTTCTCATTGCCTTTTTCCCCTTGCCTTCTCATTGCCTTTTTCCCCTTGCCTTCTCATTGCCTTTTTCCCCTTGCCTTCTCATTGCCTTTTTCCCCTTGCCTTCTCATTGCCTTTTTCCCCTTGCCTTCTCATTGCCTTTTTCCCCTTGCCTTCTCATTGCCTTTTTCCCCTTGCCTTCTCATTGCCTTTTTCCCCTTGCCTTCTCATTGCCTTTTTCCCCTTGCCTTCTCATTGCCTTCTTCTCCTTGCCTTCTCTGGTCTCCGCCTCGGCGTTTGAGACAGTCTGTCCTCTTTCTCCCTCTCCCCCTCCTTTTCCTCTTCTTCCTTCCTCCCTGTGCGTGCCTGAAGGCCGACCCACGCGTTCACACGTGTAGCCGGTGACGGGGTAACGCGTAAGTCCCCGCCCTGGGTAGACATGTAAGGCACGCGCGTACCCCCTGGTAAAGGCCAGGCCCGGGGAGGGGTGATTGCCTGAGCTGATACCTTCTGACCATGCCGATTGGTCCCTCCGTCTGTTTCTCGGGAGGTGTGACCTGAGGTGTAAACATTCACCTAAGGCGGGAGTGCCCTCTGAGAGGGTCCCCACAAGGAAGGAGCGCGCCATCGGAGACGCTGGCAATCATGGGGGATTCCTCCGCAATGGATTCTACTCCATCTCTTTCGACTTCGACCCAAAAACGGAAACGTGACCAGCCAACAGTGACAAAAGTACTACCGCCTGCCCCACAGTTCCTCGTAGTTTGTCGAACTGAGGACGGAAAGGATTTTTCCTCTGTCAACCCTTTCGTTATTCAGAAGGGCGTAGATGCCATAGCCGGATCTGTCAAATCCTGTACCAGGTTGCGTAACGGCACCTTATTACTAGAAACTGAGAATGCCTTTCAGGCACAAAAACTGCTTCGGGCCACCCTCCTGTACACGTTCCCTGTCCGGATGGAGGCCCACCGAACTTTGAATTCGTCTCGTGGTGTGGTCTATACTGGCTCCCTCGACGGATTGACTGACGAGGAGCTTCAATCATTCCTCGCTGAGCAGGGCGTGACGGCTGTCCATAGGGTCATGAAAAAGGTCAACAATGACCTTGTACCGACCCGGACAATTTTCTTGACCTTCGATAGTGTTAAGCTGCCATCGCGCATCAAGGCGGGCTACGAGGTTATTTCTGTTCGCCCCTATATCCCGACACCTACGCGCTGCTACCAGTGCCAGCGTTTCAATCACACTCGACAGTCTTGTTCCAATGCGGCTAAATGTGTCACTTGCGGCAGGGATGCCCATGAGGGTGACTGTCCACCTCCGTCTCCTCGTTGTGTGAACTGTCAGGGTGACCATGCAGCATCCTCCCGCGACTGTCCTGTCTATAAGGAAGAACGCTGTATCCAGGAAATTCGGGTCAAAGAGAAAGTGTCCACCTCGGCTGCTCGCAAGCTATTGGCTAGTAGGAAGCCCACGCTGCTCCCAGCGGGGAAATACAGTACTGTCCTCGCCTCTCCTCGGACTACCCGGGAGGTAGCAACCCAGACATGCGATCTGACCTTCAGCACCACGGTCGTCCGTTCGGCCAGTGCTAAGATCGCGCGGTCGACGTCTCCTCTTCCTCCCATCACCCCACAGACACGAGCACCTTCTTCAGCTTCTGCTAAGACGAAGACACCGAAGTCAGATGCACGGGCCTTCAAGAAGGAACCATCCCGTGCAGACTTCCTCCGTACCTCGACCTCACAGCCTTCGACCGGTACTTCCACTACACGTCCTTCCAAAAAGGCGCATAGGAAGCACAGTTCTCCTTCCCCGCCACGGCGCATTTCTTCTCTTGCGCCACCCAGCGGCTGCCGCCCCAGGCCGTCATCCGTTTCGCCTGGCCGCACCGCTGGTAGCCGTACATCTGGCCGTTCACTGGCGGAGGAAGCTCCCCCTCCCGGCCATCCTCCCGAGATGGCCGATGACCCTATAGACCCAATGGACGATGACTGTCCGCCTACTGATAGCGGCGGCAGTGCTCGCTCGAAGCCAGGCCCTAAGCGGCCTTCGAGGTGACCACTTCTCTCATCTTCCTTTTCTTACGATGGCACTTATTCACTGGAATATTCGCAGCATTCGCTCCAACCGAGAGGACTTGAAGTTGCTGCTCCGCTTGCACCGTCCGCTTGTCGTAGCCCTCCAGGAAACGAAGCTACGCCCATGCGATCAAATTGCCTTGGCACACTACACCTCTGTGCGTTTTGACCTACCCCCTGTGGTAGGTATCCCAGCTCATGGAGGGGTTATGTTGCTGGTCCGGGATGATATTTACTACGATCCCATCACGTTGCACACCGGGCTGCAGGCAGTTGCCATCCGCATTACTCTCCCCACTTTTACGTTTTCCTTTTGTACCGTTTACACTCCATCGTCATCTGCCGTTACCAGGGCAGACGTGATGCAACTTATTGCTCAGCTACCTGCACCATTTTTGTTAACTGGAGACTTCAATGCCCACCATCCCCTTTGGGGCTCTCCAGCATCCTGCCCGAGGGGCTCCTTGTTAGCAGACCTTTTCAACCAGCTCGATCTTGTCTGCCTCAATACTGGCGCCCCTACTTTTCTTTCGGACACATCTCACACCTATTCTCATTTAGACCTCTCTATATGTACTCCCCAACTTGCACGCCGGTTTGAGTGGTATGCACTTTCTGATACATATTCGAGCGACCACTTCCCGTGTGTTATCCATCTCCTGCAGCATACCCCCTCTCCGTGCTTCTCTAATTGGACCATCTCCAAGGCAGACTGGGGGCTCTTCTCTTCCAGGGCGACCTTTCAGGATCAAACCTTTACAAGCTGTGATCGTCAGGTCGCACACCTCACGGAAGTCATTCTCGCTGCTGCTGAATATTCCATCCCTCACCCTCCTTCTCCACGTCGCGTACCGGTCCCCTGGTGGACCGCAGCATGTAGAGACGCTTTACGTGCTCGTCGACGTGCTTTACGCACATTTAAACGCCACCCTACAGTGGCGAATTGTATCAATTATAAACGATTACGTGCACAGTGTCGTCGTATTATCAAAGAAAGCAAGAAAGCCAGCTGGGCTGCTTTCACAAGCACCTTCAACAGTTTTACTCCTTCTTCTGTTGTCTGGGGTAGCCTGCGCCGGCTATCTGGCACTAAGGTCCACTCACCAGTTTCTGGCTTGCAGGTCGCGAATGACGTCCTTGTGGCCCCTGAGGCTGTCTCCAATGCCTTCGGCCGCTTTTTCGCAGAGGTTTCGAGCTCCGCTCATTACCACCCTGCCTTCCTCCCCCGCAAACAGGCAGAGGAGGCTAGGCCACCTAACTTCCGCTCCTCGAATTGTGAAAGTTATAATGCCCCATTCACCATGCGGGAACTCGAAAACGCACTTGGCCGATCACGGTCCTCTGCTCCAGGGCCAGATTCTATTCATATTCAGATGCTGAAGAACCTTTCTCCTGCGGGTAAAGGTTTTCTTCTTCGTACATACAATCGCATCTGGATTGAGGGACATGTTCCCGCATGCTGGCGCGAGTCTGTTGTTGTCCCGATTCCTAAGCCGGGGAAGGACAAGCACTTGCCTTCCAGTTATCGACCTATCTCGCTTACCAGCTGTGTCTGTAAAGTGATGGAGCGAATGGTTAACTCTCGCTTGGTTTGGCTGCTCGAGTCTCGACGCCTACTTACCAATGTACAATGTGGATTTCGTAGGCGCCGCTCTGCTGTTGACCATCTGGTTACCTTGTCGACCTTCATTATGAATAACTTCTTGCGGAAGCGCCCGACCGCGGCTGTGTTCTTTGATTTGGAGAAGGCTTACGACACCTGTTGGAAGGCGGGCATTCTCCTCACCATGCATACATGGGGCCTTCGCGGTCGCCTCCCTCTTTTTATTCGTTCCTTTTTAATGGATCGACAGTTCAGGGTACGTGTGGGTTCTGTCCTGTCCGACACCTTTCGCCAGGAGAATGGGGTGCCACAGGGCTCAGTTTTGAGCGTCGCTCTCTTCGCCATCGCGATCAATCCAATAATGGATTGCCTCCCAGCTGATGTATCAGGCTCCCTTTTCGTGGACGATTTTACCATCTATTGCAGCGCGCAGTGTACACGTGTCCTGGAGCGCTGTCTTCAGCGTTCTCTTGACCGTCTTTACTCCTGGAGTGTCGCCAATGGCTTCCGTTTTTCTGCCGAGAAGACGGTCTGTATTAACTTCTGGCGCTACAAAGAGTTTCTCCCACCGTCCTTACGGCTCGGTCCCGTTGCTCTCCCAATCGTGGAGACAACCAAATTTTTAGGCCTTTCATTTGCCAGGAAACTTAGCTGGTCTCCACATGTCATATTTGGCCGCCCGTTGTACCCGTTCTTTAAATGTCCTCCGTGTTCTCAGTGGTCTGTCGTAGGGAGCGGATCGAACCGTCCTACTTCGTTTATATCGGTCGATCGTCCGCTCCAAGCTGGATTATGGGAGCTTCGTATACTCCTCTGCACGGCCATCCATCTTACGCCGCCTTAACTCCATACAACATCGGGGTTTACGACTTGCGATCGGAGCATTTTATACCAGTCCCGTAGAGTGTCTTCATGCTGACGCTGGCGAATTGCCACTCACCTACCGGCGCGATATACTGCTTTGTCGGTATGCCTGTCGGCTACTGTCAATGCCCGACCATCCGTCTTATCGCTCCTTTTTTGACGACTCTCTTGACCGTCAGTACGGGTTGTATGTCTCTGCCCTGCTACCCCCTGGAGTTCGCTTTCGTCGCCTCTTTCAACACCTTAATTTTTCACTCCCTGCAACCTTTCGAGTGGGCGAGAGCTGCACGCCACCTTGGCTCGCTCCCAAAAGAGGTCACCCCCGGTTCGGTCTACCACTCCCGTTTTTTGGAACTTCGTTCGAAGTTCACCGACATGACTTTCATTTATACAGATGGCTCTAAGACCAATGACGGGGTCGGGTGTTCCTTTATTGTCGAGGCACAAAGTTTCAAATACCGGCTCCATGGCCATTGTTCGGTCTTCACAGCTGAGCTCTTTGCCCTCTACCAGGCTGTTCTTTACATCTGCCGCCACCGACATTCTGCTTATGTCATCTGCTCAGATTCCCTGAGCGCCATCCAGAGTCTCAGTGATCCGTGCCCGGTTCACCCTTTCGTCCACCGGATCCAACGCTCTCTTCAGCAGCTGGTGGACGTCGGTTCTCCAGTTAGCTTTATGTGGGTTCCTGGCCATGTCGGTATCCCTGGGAACGAAGCTGCAGATGCCGCGGCCAAGGCTGCGGTCCTCCAGCCTCGGACAGCTTCTTGTTGCGTCCCTTCGTCCGATTTTAGCAGGGTGATTTGTCGGCGCATCTTATCTCTGTGGAATGCCGATTGGGCTGCACTTACAGACAACAAGCTTCGGGCCTTAAAACCTCTTCCCGTGGCTTGGACGTCCTCCTCACGCCCTTCTCGGCGTGCCTCGCGGTGCATTCTTAGAGTAGTCAGGGCGCTAATGACCACTGAAGTTGTGCGCCCTAAAACCACAAAAAAAAAAAGATCCTCCATCCATTTTCAATAAGCTACCACTTTAATTCAAAAATCTTAGCAGTAACCCACGCGCTTTCAAACCGGAACTGAAGAGTTTACTCATGGGGTCACTCCTACTCTGTCGACGAGTTCTTGAAAAATTAAGGTGATTCTTGCTGTGTTCATTGCCTTTACTTAAACCTACGACTTGACTTTTCTGGATTAACAGACACGTTATTTTTATTTGTTATTACTCTTACGTTAAAATTTCATGTACTGACAAGTTTCGTGATCTTGGAGATTTGCTCCTCAATTTGGTCCTACGGAACTTGACGTGTAAGTAAGTAAATGTAATGGTATGAGCATGATGTCAAACTGAAATTACAGAAAAGGTTTTGGTTGCTAGTGGGAGAGAGAGAATGCTTACTGTAGTGCGTTTCCTGTATTGGAGGAAGTGGGGGTCTGCTGCAGTCCGCTGCTCTCACGGTGTGTTCAATGATTGGTAGTCATCGGCGAATAGAATGCCGAGAATTTTGGTGGCTTCTCTAATCTTGCATTTCGACGTCTTAGGTTTCATTGCATTGTCGCAATCTTCATGGTCTTCTGCCAGTTATGGGCAGCAATATGTACACCCAGGAGCAGGCCACTAGATCCGCGGCCGAAACGTTGATTCCATGAGCGAAAGTTATTTCCAATATGACGCGGTACTACACCCATAAAATTTTCGTAACAGGCTGGCCGTGGAGGCCTGGGCGATTAAAATTTAACCGCCTTTATGAAACCAACTCTCACAAAAATACGAAAGTGCTGCTATACAGTTGCCGTTTCTTTTTAATCAAGAAGTTATAACTTTAGTTCTGCTGTGTGTGTACTGGTACAATACTTGGAGATTTGTAACAAATTTTGTTCAGCCAAACTGTTAATACTTTAACTGTCTCCTTTCGAGTGAGTGGACATGTAATTTTGCGATGGAAATAAGCTACTTTGTTTTATAGCTACTCACGACACAATAGGTTGAAACTTAGCACTAATCATTTTGCAGACGCCGTACGAAGCTTTGTGAGTGATTAGTCAATGGAATTCTTCGGAAAAACACGACTCTCCGATTCACTAGAAAGTCGTTCGAAAATTGAGCTCGTTGCTATGGAACGACCAGGTTTGTCCCCTCTGCTTAGTGGCAGCACAGGAAGTGAGCTGTACACACGTCATTGCGGCTGGAATTGCGCTGACGTTTACTGGCTGACAGTGAATATATTACAAGTAAACCGTGGTTGCATCTGGAGTTGAGGCAGAAAGGGGAAGTTTCCAGCGATAGTTTGGTTGAGTAATGAGATACTTGGCGGACTACGCGTACCAGCTGCTATAGTTCGTTAGATCAGATTAGTTTTCATGCAGTCTGTGAAACATTGGTCTAGGTCGTATATCCACACCGACAGGTTTGTCGGACCCACCTAGGTTTGTACATAACCAAAACGTAGCACAGTACTAAAAGTATCATCTGAATAGATACTTAAACCACTAATGTGGGCAACCCTTCTAAGATCATAGCTGAAACTAATTACGAGCTTGATGCCTCGAACCACAAGCAAGACCGGTATAAGATTCTCATGTTACCCACTACTGTAAACAATTCACCATTATTGAAGTGAGACAAAGAAACGAACGCACTGCATGTGTAGTGAAAAAGACCCTTTACTCTGTGTTTAATCTGCGACTGACTTGATAATTAGTCGTACAGCGCGGAGACATTGAGGCACGATAGTGTGCAGTTCTTTTCTTAATGAATGAGATTTATTTTCTGTGTATTTGGGATAAGCTGCCTAGAATACTTGATTATGAAGATAAAAACTGGTGCATAATACTTCCCTGTTATGTTCATGATTTTTGAGGAATTTCAAAGGTATGTTTCTAATGAAACAATTTTGTGCTACGTTTTGGTTATGTACAAATCTAGGTGGGTCCGACTGAAATGTCAGTGTGCTGTCTTTTCCTATCTGATTTCTCAGTAACAATTGTCCTTAAGGTAAAAACCCATGTCCATGATTCATGGTAAAGTTCTGAATTTTATAGTGTGTGAATTGCTCCTTTCGCCACACGAAGGAACAGATATGACAAAAAAAATTAGATCATTTCAGCTGCTGCATCTCCTGATTTCTATTTGCTTTCGATAATTTCAGTACTCCAGACAAAAAAAACAGCATGCTGAGCAACAGGCAAGTCAATTTTATTTAAAGGTCGACCTCGGATTCCTGTGAAAAGTGTGTAGTCAGGATTGTGAGGTGTCGTGCTAGCAAGTAAATTAATTTTCAGTGAACAGAGTTTGCAATTTCGTATGTTTTTTCCAGAATAGACCAGTAATTTATTTTCTGTGGACAGTCTACCATTGCATCGTTCATATTGTTTCGATACTGTGTGTTATAGATTCCACTGAGCACACAGTTTCTTTTGGCATTTAATGGGATTAAATTTTCTTTAGCAAGTTTTTGCTTTTCATGAAATTAAAAATTTTATTTCAAAACACTGTTCACATGCGCAAGACAGGACCAACCGCCAGTCACTTTGGTTCAGTGGTTTAATGTTACCTAAAGCACTTGTTACATGATGGCAAAGTTTTCGAAATCATTAAGTTTTCTCACAATTTTATAGAAAGCTTACTCCAGTGCTAAAACGTGTGTGCTAGTTCAGCTTCTGTGGTTGCCTCAGGTTACCATAGGAAATTCCTAATTCATCCTTGCCACTGCTGTGTTATTCCACTACTCGTTATAACCACATTTTCAGTGAAAGTGTAATATGATGCTAATACGTCAAATTGTTACACATTTATGTGATTAGAGAAACACAAAAATACAGAAACTGGAAAGGAATAATACGTAATTATTACAGATGACTTCTACCTGAATCATAATTTGGTTAATCAATTGTGGAATAGAACGATCAGGCGTTGGCGGGCAGTGTTTATGAACTGGTACCCCTCAGCAACTGTACAGCACGAAAGTTAAAGAAGGGATAACTGTTGTTCAGATGTCTGGTGCACATATCGCGCGGATGCCGTTGTTTAACCTTTATTCAAATAACTTGTGATCAAGTAAAATTCTTTATTAAAAGTACAAAAGCTTCCGTTGGCAGTATATATTTCTTGTTGGATTGCCGGCCGCCGTGGCCGAGCGGTTCTAGGCGCTTGTCCAGAACCGCGCTGCTGCTACGGCCGCAGGGTCGAATCCTGCCTAGGGAATGGACGTGTGTGTTGTCCTTAGCTTAATTAGGTTCAAGTAGTTCTAAAGTCTAGGGACTGATAACCTCAGATGTCAAGTTCCACAGTGCTTGGAGCCATTTTGAACCTTATTGGATTCGCATAGCAGGAAATCTTCAACGTGCATGTGGAAGGAGTTGGTATGGAAGCATTAAGTTCAAAAGCTCACAGCTGTACGAACAGGTGACCATTCCGTTCGAAGCTGGCTTCCGGTATTCCATGTTTCGTTCACCCGTTTAGTCGTTTAAACCGCTGAGGCAGTTGTGATGCATTTGCAGCTGGAGCGGGTAGTCCGTTGAGGCAGTGGAGGCCGGACAGGCAAATCTGTTCTTTTCAGGGGATCCGATCGCCACCTCACTCAACGAAACCTTCATTATTCGCCATTCACTTAAGAAAGTAACTGAAAGAAAGTCGCCTTGCGCTCTTAATTAAAGGCCATTGTGCCTGTTCGGTCACGTATTTTAACATCTGCTGAGAAAGCAAGAGTTTCTCGAAATGTAGTTTTCAATTTTAAGACTTTGGAGTCCCTTTCCTCTTGCGTGATAACTGAAAAACACTACAGAAAGAGTATTTTTTATACCAGTGTTAAACTCTGAAACAAATTATCTACTTAGAGAGATTGCAAGTGGTTGCCTTTACAATCAACGTGACAATGTCCTCTTGCGCAATCGCTGCTGGATCACGGCTGATGGTACCATCCAGCCCCTCTCAAACTGACGAATTCTCGCCCATAATGAGGATAATTTCTCGATCAGCCCTTTCTAAACTGCCTTGTATTTAAGTGTAGACTGTTTTTGAAAACGTGACTTCACTTCTACATCTCATTCTTGTATTTCATATTGCGCAAAGAATTTTGAAGAACGTACAAAATGAGACGTGTGCAACGCACGAAAGCGAAGACGACGATTTCATTTTTCTACATTGCCCTTCATTACGGCAGTGATATTCAACTTCGTATTACATTTTGTTAGCAAACCGTTACTCAGTCTGAAGTATTACCTGCAACGTCCTTAAGATAGGAAGCAATCTAGAACGTACTGCTTTGAACCAAGAGCAATACCGAAAATTAAGGTTCTCCCTCTGTGGTTGGACCCTTCACATGAACATGGACACCTCTATTTCCAGCATCTGCAATACGGGAATCTTAACGCCACGAAACAGACCTATGAATAAAGATAGAAAATACTTCACTACAGCTATAAAATGAAAGCGGATGGGGAAAGTGAAGGAAGTGCTGGCTTCAGTGTGGGGACAAGCTGAAACTCAATAGCCATAACAGCACAACACCAAAACTAATGCACAGAAAGTCGGACAAAAAATGATAGACATTAAACAACGCTACAAGAGCGACAGCCATAGGAATCGAAATTTTCACGTGACCCATGGCCCTCGATAACAATGAACACGCACCACTCGAAAAGCCAAAACCTCAATTTTCAATTCAGCAATTAGAAACACACGAAGTATTAAAATTGTAAAGAAAACCATACGTAATGGATTAAAAAAGTAAGCCAAGAAAGAAAACGCAAACCAGTCACTGACAAATATATCAAAGTTGACGCACTCACACACTGAAAAGAAACCGCATTCTGCAGTCAACCAAAACAACTGCACAGACATCATCGCAATACTAGTTTTTTGTCAAAGTAAATTTGCGCCGTTTGAGTGTAAATTGTTCGTTTATTGCAGACAATTATGATTTTGGGTTTCTTAGCCATTCTCAAGTGCATTCTGAAAAGGCGAAACATGTCTGACCTGTCCATGAAGCAAAGATCGTGATCGTAACACCATATCACCGCCCGTTGCAACAGCCAATCATCTACTCACGAACTTAACGTCCATTACCGACAAAATGGAAAACACACACTTCGAAACCACAAGAAACACACGCCTTGAATAGTACCAGACACACGCACAAATTCATCATCAGTATACAAAATGAAAGTAAGTCCCAGCGAACCTAGCATACTCAGCTAATGAAATCAAATGATTCAACGACAGCTAACAAATAATTTCCAAACACGAAGTGCGCCACCAAATACAGCATGCCACCCACAACCATGACGCGATGCAAACAATTGACACCATGAAGCCACACAGGTGCCAACGTGATAAACGGGCCCTATGGTGTACTTCAAGGCACGTGAGAAGTGTAAGAGCTGGCAGCGGTCTTTTGCGGGGAGCGGGTTCCTGTTTCAGATAACTTCAGTATCTATTAACTGCGGAGTTTAAATACACAGCTCCTTAAAACACAAAGGTAAGACCTTCAGCAGGTTCCTTTCCGCTGGAATTGATTTCTCGTGTGCTCTGCGCGGAGCCGAGCGTTGGCATCTTACGCGGGCTACGCGGCGAGGCCTAAGAGAGACACACGCCGCGGCGCGTACGTCGCGAAGACGTCTGAACTCGCTCAGTACACAAAATGCGTTTCTAAACCTGTTACGTCGCAGCTGGGCGTGTACGTACTAACGTAACGGGAATTCAATCTTCTGCTAGAATCTATTATGAAGTCTTACTGATTAAAAATACAACAAACTTTAAGAACACCACTGGATATAAATGGTATAACACTTGTTTATAGCGTTTCGTCTCTTCTGCTTAAGTCCTCGTTTCAAACAAGTAGTGCCGTACGCTACTGATACTCATTTTGGCATTGTAATTTTGTTGTATCCCAGTACAGCCGTAACAAATCATAAGTAGGCCTATGGCCTTCCGATCATTGGACTAACAGTAAGGCTCCATAATAGCGGATTGCAGTATACGATACAATTATCATTTGTACTTACACACCTAGTTAACAGGTTAGTTGGCCTGTTGAGTTGAGCGAGCGCCGTGTCTCTCTCGTAGGCCTCGCTAAGAAATTAGGGACGTCAGAAGGTCATTACGGGGCCTGCATTTCGCATGGGCCCCACACCACACAGTTAAGTCACTAGTCAAAGCAGACGGGTAGAACAGTACTCTTTGATCCAGAGTTGTCACGAGGCAAAAGGTTCTTGGAGAGTGGATTAAAATGTCTAGGATAGAAACGGCTGTCAGCAACATGTTCATTAGTTCTAAAATTTATAATTACAACTTACAGAATACTATGTAGAGGGCCTTTAATAAGTCACGATTGCACCATAAGGCATTACGTCATCGCCACAGAAGACATTCACCCTGTCATAGTCTTTTTTTTTTTTCGTACTTTATGCACGGAACTGTATTTGAAGTGCCAACAATACCACTGTAAACGTGAAACAGTGCATAATATACCTTGCGTTCCGACGACGACCCATATCAGAGGTGCGTAAGGGACTATGCCGGAGATTCGCAGCGCCCGACTATGCCTAGTCGTAGCGGAGGTCCAGTCATCTCGACGCAGGGAAAATGCCTGATCCCGCCGGAAATCGAACCCGGTACTCCGTGCGCGGGAAGCGAGAACGCTACCCCAAGACCACGAGCTGCGGACTCACATCACTAGGCCCCTATTGAGGTTCCATGAATAGTCAGCGCTTTGGACTCTAGTATGGAAGTGATGAAATAACTCGGTTTTCCTTCAAGAAGTGATTCTTTGGAGCAGATGTTTTGTATTTGAAAGTACGCCTATGTTCAGTCTTCCACGTGTTGGTTAGGTTATAAGTTCAGTTAATAGTGAAAGACTAATAAGTTACAGTTCTATAAAAGCAATGTGAAAGTCCTTTACAAAAAGGACGAACTGGTAACGGTGACTGCAAATTATGTGTGTATATAAGGGATCACAGGACTACACTCCTACATGAGATATCTGTTGATGTTAATGTCTATATGTTAACAGTGTCCATTCCTGAATGTTTGCACAAATGAAAAGTATGGGACATTTTGAGTCCCCCTACGGTATAGACACTACAGCAGTAAATTCAATGCAAATTTGTTGATAGTTCAGTTTTTCTGGAAGTACTTAAAATTAGGATGTAAAATCCCTAATGTCAGAAGGAACATCTTTCTACATGGACACTCTACGAATAACATTTAAGTGCCTCGCAAAGGGTTCATTGGACGACATTCACAATTCCCTAAAATTCTAATCTCGTATAGCGTGTGGAAAGAAAGTGCACATATATCTTTTAAAACGAGCTCTGATTTCCCTTACTTCATCATGGTGATCGTTTCTCTATGTAGGTCGGTGTCAACAAAATATTTTCGCATTCAGAGGAGAAAGTTAATCAGAATTTCGTGAGAAGATTCCTCTGCAGTGAGAAAATCGTTTTAGTGATGTCCATCCCAAATCCTGTATAATTTCAGTAACTCTCCCTCACCTATTCCGCTAGAATACAAAATGTACTGCAATTTCTAGATGTATTCCGTCAATCCTATCTGGTAAGGATCCCACACCGCACAGCAGTATTCGCCCCCCAGGGGGTCCACAACTCTTTTGTAGATACGTGCGTAGCGAGCACGGGACCCCGAGCTAATGTGGCCTTCTTTCCTTTCCGGGCTACATACCTTCCCTTTCCGCATCCTTCCCTATCCCCCATCTTCGCCCCTCCTCCCCTCCCCTCCTGGCTCTTTCCTTCTTTCTCCACCTCTGGGAGTATGGTTTGTGCCTACGTCCGGAGACGAACGCTTGTAAATGTAACACATTCTCCGCTTTCTCTGCTTGTATGTCTTCATCCTTCCTTTGTCCTTCTCTTTTCCTTACCTCTTCCCTTTACCCTTTTCTCCGCTGCGGCGTTTGAGACGTCTTCTTTCCTTTGCCTTTCTTTGTTTTTCCCATTCTCTTTCTTCCTCCCTGTGCGTGTCAGAAGACTGACCCACAAATTCTTGTGCATAGCCAGTGACGGGGTAACGCGTAATCCTCCGCCCCGGGTAGACAGGTAGGACACGTACGTACCCCCTGGTAATGGCAAGGCCCAGGGAGGGGTGATTACCCGAGCTGATACCTTCCGAAAGTGCCGATTGGTCCCTCCATCCGCTTGTCGGGAGGTGTGACCAGAGGTGTGAACAATCACCTAAGGCGGGAGTGCCCTCAGAGAGGGCCCCCACAAGGGAGGAGCATGCCACTGGAGACGCCGGTAATCATGGGGGATTGTTCCGCAATGGTTTCCTCACCTTCCACTATGTCTGCTCACAAGTGTAAGTTCACTGAGTCTCAGCCACAGACAGTTCTTCCACCGTTGCCACAGTTCCTTGTTGTTTCTCGGTCTGACGAAGGTCACGACTTCTCCAGTCAACCCTTTCATTATTCAGAAAGGTGTCGACGCAGTTGCAGGTCCTGTAAAGTCTTGTTCCAAATTACGGAATGTCACCTTATTGTTAGAAACAATCAGTGCCCTCCAGGCACAAAAATTGCTGCGTACTTCACTGCTCCACACCTTCCCTGTCGGGGTTGAAGCACACCGCACTTTAATTCCTCGTGTGGAGTCGTTTATACATGTTCCCTCGATGGATTGTCTGACGAAGAAATTCAGCACTACCTGTCTGACAAGGGCGTAACGGCTGTTCATAGAGTTATGAAAAGGGATGACATGAACATCATTCCAACCCGCACTGTCTTCTTGACATTTGACAAAGTTCAACTCCCATCGAAAATGAAAGCAGGCTATGAGAATTTCCATTCGCCCTTATGTTCCAAACCCTACACGTTGCTATCGGTGTCAGCGGTTCAATCACACCAGCCAGTCCTGTTGCAATCCGGCCAAATGTGTTACGTGTTTCAAGGGTGCCCATGAGGGTGCTTGTCCACCTCCATCCCCTCGTTGCATCAACTGTATGGGTGACCACGCTGCTTCCTCTCGAGATTGCCCCGTTTTCAAAGACTAAAAGCTCATCCAGGAAATCAGAGTGAAGGAAAAGGTGTCGACCTTTGCTGCTCGAAAATTTTTCGTCAGTCGACAGCCCACCGTGCCTCAGACAGGAAAGTAAAGCACTGTCCTTGCTTCTCCTCTGCCAACAAAGGAGGCGGCCACGCAGACTTGCGACCTCACCTTCAGTATCACGGTCGTCAGACCGGCCAGCGCAAAGATCGCCCGCTCACTCACCACACTCGCCTGCCCACTTTATGGCTCACCCTTCATAGAGTTCTGCTAAATCTCGAGCCCAAAAGTCAGACATCAAGACTTCGAAGAAGGAGCATACTCGTGCAGATTTTTTACTTACCCCAACTTCACAACTATAGGTTCCTCCATCTAAACATCATATTTCCAAGAAGGCTACAAAGAAACCCAGTTCCTCTACTTTTCCGCCAAGGCGTGTCTCATCTACAGCACCACCTGGCGGGTCTCGCCCTCGGCCGTCTTCTGTGTCGCCGAGGCGCACTCCTGGCGGCCGATCTACCGGCCGATCGCTGGTGGCAGGAGCTGCTCCTGAACAACCTATGGATCAGGATCTTCTGCCTTCGGCTGTATGCCATTCCATGCTGTCGGTCGCAAGCTATGAGCAGTCGTTGAGTTGACAGCGACCTTGGTCACATTCCTCCATTTTCTGTTCACCCTATGTCCATTATCCACTGGAATATCCTCGGCATTCGAGCCAATCGGGATGAATTGTCGATCCTCTCACGATCCTACTCGCCGCTCATCTTTTGTCTTCAGGAAACAAAGCTGTGTCCCCCATGGCTGCTTTGTTCTCCCCCATTTTCAGTCTGTCCGATTTGATCTCCCCTCTGTTGAAGGCACTCCAGCCCATGGAAGACTCATGATTCTTCTCCATGTTAATCTCCATTATCTCCCAATCCACTCAAACACTTCCTTCCAAGCTGTCGCTGTCAGTCTTTCCCTTTCTGGATATACCTTTTCTCTTTGTACTGTATACATTCCATCGTCCACACCAATGGCACGAGCTGATCTCCTTCATCTTCTTGGTCAGCTTCCACCCCCCCTCCCCCTATTTGCTGGTTGGGGACTTCAATGCCCACCACCCACTTTGGGGATCTCCACATCCTTGTCCACGTGGCTCACTATTGCTAGACGTCTTCCTCCAAGCGGATCTAGTTTGCCTCAACTCTGCGGACCCTACATTTTTGTCTGCCTCCACGACAAATTTAGCTCATTTGAACCTTTCGGTCGGTACTGTTCCGCTAGCACGGCGCTTCGAATGGTTCGCCCTTGATGATACACACTAGAGTGACCACTTTCCATGTGTTCTTAGACTGCAGCCACAACTGCCATAAATGCGCCCGCGACGCTGGAAGTTTGCCCAAGCCGATTGGACACATTTTTCGTCTCTAGCGACATTCGATGACCGTCACTTTCCCAGCGTCGACGATGAGGGCACACATTACCGACGTTATTCTTACAGCTGCGGAACGTTCAATACCACGCACCTCCGAATTGCTCCGGCGCCCCCCAGTTCCGTGGTGGAACGAGACGTGCCGTGACGCAATACGTGAGCGGCGACGTGCTCTTCGCGTTTTCAGCCACCATCCTACTTTGGCGAACTCTATCCGCTATAAGCAGTTCCGTGCGCGATGCCGTCGCGTCATCCGCGATAGCAAGAAGGCAAGCTAGAAATTCTTTATTAGCTCAGTTAAAGTCTTCACTCCCTCCTCGTAAGTTTGGAGTCGGCTTAGACAGTTAACAGGCGCGCCTAGTTTCTCCCCGGTCTCTGGGCTCACTGTCGCGCATGATACCTTAGTAGACCCCGTCGCAATTTCTAACTCATTGGGTCAGCACTTTCCTGAGATTTTGTGCTCTTCAAATTACCCGCCAGCGTTTCTCCCGAAGAAACGTGCAGCGGAAGTGCGACCTCTTGCTTTCGCCTCTCACAATCGCGAAAGCTAAAATACTGTTTCCTCCATGCGGGAGCTCCAACATGCACTCTCTTCTTCTCGCTCCTCCGCCCCAGGACCGGCTGGTATCCACGTCCAAATGTTGCTGCATTTATCAACCCATAGTCTGCGTTACCTCTTTCGCCTTTATTATAGAATTTGGACCGACAGTACTTTTCTCAGACAATGGCGGGAAGCTCTCGTCGTTCCTGTTCCGAAACCTGGAAAGGACAAACATCTCCCCTCTAGCTAACGCCCCATTTCTCTCAAGAGTAGTGTATGTAAGGTTTTGGAGCGTATGGTGAATTGCCGTTTAACTTGGTGGCTGGAGTCCCGCAGTCTTTTAACGTCTGCCCAATGCGGATTCCGAAGGCATCGTTGTGCAGTTGACCATCTTGTTGCTCTCTCCACTTTTATCATGAACAATTTTCTCCAGAAACACTAATTTCTCCCGTACTTTCTCCCAAGAAAACGGGGTACCCCAGGGCTCCGTGCTGAGTGTTGTACTGTTTGCCATCGCCATTAATCCAATTATGGATTGTCTCCTTCCTGATGTCTCGGGCTCCCTCTTTGTGGACGATTTTGCGATCTACTACAGCTCTCAACGGACCAGCCTTCTTGAACGTCTTCAAGGATGTCTCGATCGCCTCCACTCGTGGAGCATCGAAACCGGCTTCCGTTTCTCACCCAGTAAGACCGTTTGTGTTAATTTTTGGCGATGTAAGGAGTTTCTTCCGCCCTCCTTACATCTAGGTCCTGTCAACCTTCCGTTTTCCGACGTCGCTAAATTCTTGGGTCTTATGTTTGACAGGAAACTGTGCTCGTCCTCCCACATTTCCTATCTTTCGGCTCGCTGTCTGCGTTCCCTTAACACCCTCTGTGTCCTGAATGGTACCTCCTAGGGAGCAGACCGAGTGGTCCTTCTCCGCCTCTATCGCGCCTTAGTGCGCTCGATATTGGATTATGGAAGCATAGTCTACTCCTCTGCTCGGCCGTCTATTCTTCGGCGTCTCGACTCTATCCACCACCGTGGATTACGTTTAGTGTCTGGAGCTTTTTACACCAGCCCTGTGGAAAGCCTTCATGCTGAGACTGCTGAACCTCCGCTGTCCAATCGGCGGGTAGTCCTTCTGAGTCGTTATGCTAGCCATCTGTCTTCCATGCCTGCTAATCCAGCCCATGACCTTTTCTTCGACGCCTCCTTTGATGTAGGGTATGCAGGCCGCTCCTCCTCCCTACTACCCCCAGGAGACCGCTTCCATCAACTGCTCCATTCTCTTTCCTTCCGCTTTCCCAAAACCTTCTTGACAACTTGGGGTACAGCACCGCCATGGCTCCGTCCCCGGATCTACTTGCTCAGAGACCTTCGTCAATTTCCCAAGGATGGTACCCCTACACTTGTTTACCGTCGGGCATTTGCTGCTCCATGTGCACAAATGATGGACGCCACATTTATTTACACCGACGGCTCGAAAACATCGTTAGGTGTAGGGAGTGCTTATATTGTTGGCGACACCCCAAATCACTTTCGGCTTCCCGACCAGTGTTCGGTTTATACTGCGGAGCTTTACGCTGTTCTCCAGGCTGTCCACTACATCCGCCACCATCAGCGGATACAGTACGTAATCTGCTCAGATTCTCTCAGCTCTCTCCTCAGTCTCCAAGTTCTTTACCCTGAGCACCCTCTGGTCCACCGGATTCAGGACTGTCTGCGCTTGCTCCACCTGGGGGGCGTCTCGGTGGCGTTCCTCTGGCTCCCGGGACACGCTGGTATCTGTGGGAATGAGGCGGCCGATATAGCGGCCAAGGCTGCAGTCTCTCTTCCTCGGCCAGCTATTCAGTCGCTTCCCTTCACCGATCTACGGAGCGGTTTATGTCGCAAAGTTGCTCATTTATGGCATGCGCATTGGTCAACACTTCCCCATAATAAATTGCGGGAAGTGAAAGCCCTTCCTTGCGCTTGGACCTCTTCCTCCCGAATGCGTCGTCGGGAGGAGGTAATCTTAGCTAGACTCCGTATAGGGCACTGTCTTTTTAGCCATCGACATCTTTTAAACGGCCATCCTCCCCCACTCTGTCCCCACTGCTCTCAGCTGTGGACGGTTAGACACCTTTTAATTGAATGCCCCTATTTTAATCCGTTACACTCCCGTCTACAGCTACCTCCTGATCTATCGTCGATTTTAGCAGATGACACGTGCTCAGCCGACCGCGTTCTCCAGTTTATTAGTGACAGTGAAATGACGTCAGTCATTTGAAGCTTTTTTTGGGGGCAACCAACCCCTTTCTGTAGTGGATTTTTAAGCATTCCTTCTGCTTTTAGTTTCTCAAATTTTATGACTTTGTTCCCATTGCTGCTGGTTTTAAATTCCGGTTTTTTACTGTTTAAGTCACGGGCTGGGTGCTAATGACCATAGAATTTTTGCGCCCTAAAACCACAAACAAAAAAAAACTGTTCTTGCAGACTCCCCAGTTAGAGGACTCTGCTGGTTTTTGCAGACTATCTGTACTGTTCATTTAAACCTTCTGCTTTCTAGTTAAGTATGAATTAAATCACTTGTGCAGTGTCCCACTCATATCACTGTACTTAATCTTACCTAGAAGAATTTCATTATTCACACAATCAAAAGCTGTTCAGAGATGACATATCCCAATAGGTGATGTTGGGTTATTCAATGCATTTAATATTTGATCAGTGAAAGCATATATACCATTTTCTATTGAAAAGCCTTTCTCAAAACGAAATTGACATTTTGTTTAGTGCTTAATTTTTACAAATATATATCGCTACTCTTAAATAAACTACTTTTTAAAGGATTTTGGAAGTAGCTTTCAGAAGTGAGATTGGGCAGTAGTTGTCAGCATCAGATCTATCCCCTTTCTCATTCAAACGTTTAACAATAGCGTATTTCACTCTATCTCGAAAAATCCCTGTTTCATTGAGCTACTATATATGTGGCTCAGAAGCCTACTTATTTGTTAACAAACTTCCAGTTCTCTGTGGGAAAAGCCATCAATTCCATGTGAGCTACTGTTCAGTGAAATTATTATTTTCTTAATTTCAATTGGAGAGGTGGGTTGAATTTAAATTCTATCATACTGCATAGGTTCTGCCTCTTCCATATACTGCCTTGCATTTTCTAATGAATAGCTGGATCCTAATTTCTCTACGACACTTCAAAATGATTATTAATAATGGTCTCTACTTCTGACCTCTTGTTACAAAACTACTCATTGTGTTTGATAGAAATGTAGTCTTCCTGTGCTCTTGGTTGCCCTGTTTCGCTTTTAACAACATTCAAAATAGTTTTAATTTTATCAGCTATGGTACTATCAGACATAATGCACCTACTTGTGGAGTCTGTACTAACTTTTAATACAGTGCAGTAGTCTGTATAAAGTTTCACTGTTTTGGGATCATTACTCCCCCTTGCTATAAGATACATTTCCCTTTCTTGTTTGCAAGATATTTTTATCCCTTTAGTAAGCCATGGCTTTTTACATGGTTTCTTACAATTATATTTCACTGTTTCCTTGGGGAAACTGTTTTAAATAAACTCACAAAGGTATCTTGAAATAGGTTAAATTTTAAATTAGCATCATGTTTCCTGCACACCTCACCCCAGTTTGTCACAAGCTTTCCCTAAAATTTTGAATTGTTAAATCATTCACTGAACGCACTATTTTGGCAGATTGTTTATTATTGCATAGAGCTATATCATATGCTCTAACTAGATGTGCATCATGATCAGACAGACCATTCTTAACAGGAAAAGTTAATGCACTAAATTCATCTTGGTATATGAATACATTATCTATCAGTGTGCTGCTTTCCTGTACCACATGAGTAGGAAAATCAATAACGGATGTCAAATTGAAAGAACCAAGTAATACTTCGAGCTCAAGCTTTCTATCGGACTCTTTCAGAAAATGTACGCTGAAACCCCCACAATTAATTTTCTTTCCCCTGTCTGACAGATAGCACAACAAAGAATCCGAATTTTAAAAAAATAATGGAAAATATCCCAATGGGGACCTGTACACAGTTAAAATAAGTGTCATTATTTAGTTTAAGCTCACATGCACATACTACTATATGTTTCTCTATGCAAAATTTCTTAGTTCCCAAACTTTTCACTCTGACAGATTTTACCACATATGACAACTCCCCTCTCCATAGTGTCTCTACTTACATGTGTTGAAAGCTTATATCCACCTACATTTACATTACCTATGACTATATGATGATCAGACAGGTGTAGTACATATTTTCCACACTCGGTTTCCAACACTTCTAAACAAACAAGTAGTTCAACTACTTTGTTTTTTAACGCCATGATTGCTATGACTGCTTTTATGTGAACAATGTGACATATTAACATTATTTTTCACTCTATTAATAGAATACTGTGATGTTTTCATATATCTAGTACCTACCTACCTACCTGTCTGAACTTCTCGCCAAGCTTAATTTCAATCAATATAGGAAGATTGGACTCTGATTTCGACCTAAAAAAAGTACTCCCATGGGTTTCAGTGCCCCCCTTAAAGATTTTGCTATCGTCCCAGCCAGTTTACCCTTCCCTTTCCTATTGAGATGCAGGCCATGTCTTGTGATGTCCCACCTACCAATACCATCAACAGGAACAAAACCTAAGCCTGACAAAGTAGCTGCCCAAGGCAGCTGATCTAGCTCTATATTGACCCCCTGACAGCTGTTCAGTTGGAGTCGATCATACCACATGAAAGCAGGAACCAATCAAACATCTGTATAGTTCGTTGCAGATGATATTTTTACCAGGTCACACTCAATATTGTAGTCCTGATCCCTCTCAATACTGTTTCTCGCTACATCCACTAACACAACATGATCTTGATTTGTGAAACACTTGCACAATGATCCTACATCCTCTCACTTAGCTAAGACA
Source organism: Schistocerca serialis cubense (assembly GCF_023864345.2). Lineage (NCBI taxonomy): Eukaryota > Metazoa > Arthropoda > Insecta > Orthoptera > Acrididae > Schistocerca > Schistocerca serialis. The sequence continues at coordinate 67,521,019 of NC_064639.1, read as the reverse complement.
TGCACTGGGCTTGAAAATGCTTGTGACCTGGTACCTGTCGCCTAATTTTTCCTGCAAGATCTGGCCAAACTACTACTACTTTCTACTATTTTTTGCAACAGTTGGCTTTCTAGTGAGTCTGAGTGCTGACTACACTTACATCTACTTGCGCCTCTTCCTTAGTTAACTGAGGCAGCAAGGCAAATCTATTGTTTGTGCCAATGATGAAACTGTCAGATACCGTTATTTCTGTGTTCCCTGTGCTACCACTTCCCACCTGTCTTCATCCTTCTGCCCCGCCCCCCCCCCCCCCGCCCTTAACCACATCAGTTTCTCCCTAACACTATCCATTTCAGCCTGAAGGGCTCTAAATCTTCCCTTCCTGTTCCGCTATTTTCCTATCCCTTCAACATAATTAGCAATACCATGGAAGAGACCCATAATTTACTTCCACGATTACCATGCCACTACATTCACCCAAGTGTAAACATCTGCCACAACAGCTGCACAGAATCCCAGAACTGACTTTCTCACTCCACCTCACACATCTCGCTCACGCTTGTTCACAATATTTTTACAAAATTTATCTAGGCAATAACAGTAATATACTATTAACTGCAGATCACAAGAGTAACTAAACTGATATGGAACACTTATATACGTGTATACTATTAATATTGTAACGTAATAAAGTTAAACTAACGGTAAAAATCAAAACCTGTACACCCGAAATATTAGGCCTAAGATCGTGTATGCGCGATACGTACTCAACGCGTTTTGAAGGGAAATGAAAGACAGAACTTAAAACCTTTAATTCCCCGAGTAGATACGGTGCCAATAAATATGTATAACGAAAGCAACCTAAATTCTTCACGTAGTACCTAAAGAAATGTCTTAAATTTGTATGTAAACCTACGTTTAAAGTGGGCGGAAATCTGCCCTTGGGTTCAGTTTTAGGTTTTCCGAGAAATACTTTGAAACGAGTGAAACCTTAAATGGATAATATAAAATTCTAACTTCGTTACGGTATAATATCAACTTGACAGTCATTATAGAATTACTTACCTTCACGAGCTTAATATTCAAGGGTGTGCGAGCGGCGCCATTGCTGCCAGTAAGATCAGGAATGGCACGCTCACTGCCTTATAGTGAAAAGTTCATTTTGAAAATGAATGTACATTAATCTAAACATGTGTTGACACTTCCGTTTAGAAAAGCTTAGCTAGAGCAATGCACTATTAGTTAACACCATAGGTTACCTCACCAACACACAATCTTTCTACATGGATGCTTTGTAACACTGCTACGTTGTTCTCTACTCGCCTACCCTTCCTGGAGTTCGAGGTACATGTCTGTTTTCACAAGATAAATACCTACAGTTTCCTTTAACATGTGATTGAAAACGATTTATGCAGTAAAATAAACTCACCAACACACCTGAACTTGTAGACACTTTTAAATCTTTCTCGTCTTAGTGCTCCACAATTATCACATGGGTGCGCATGACCTTAGTTGTTTTTTGCGTTCTAAAACACAACAAAACAAAAGTGAAATCAGATAACAGGACCTACTACATAGTTTCAGAAAGTGTGCCTTGTTTGCGTGGCTCAAGGTTAACCAAATTTCTTAAAAGCTGTTTCTGGGCCTTTCAGTGTAAAGTACAAAGAGCAGAGAGACCAATATCGATCTTCGAGGTGCGTAATTCTGGAGAAGTTTCTGGCTGCTGAGACTACCATGAGGACATTGTGTCCTATATTTAGTCATGTTTTGAAGCTATGTAGCTTCTTCGCTTAGATCAAATTCATCAATCTATAGAGCAGCTTTGTCTCCAGACGATATCGTAGGCTGGAAATAAATCGATGAAAGCCAAAGACGTTTCCATCTTCTGAAAGCCCACTTCAATCTGTATTGCGAGGGACGGGACTTCGATCACACAGTTTCGTTTGGTGCGAATGCCGGCTTGTTCTACGGTATTGTTCGACCAGTCCTGCTAAGCAGTATCCGTTCCAGAAGTTCTTGCATCACACGAAGCAGTGCAATGGAACGAAGGCTTTGCGCAAGATCTCGAGCTCTACTTGGGTTTGGGAGAACAGTTACTTTGGCTCGTTTAAGTTCTTAGGGTACGTCTCTCGTCTCCAATGAGGTGACGAATTTTGCTAAATATTTCTAAATACATTTACCAGACTTGATGAGAATCTCTGGGAGTATATGAACAGAATCAGGAGCTCAACTAGGTTTTGTGTCCATTACTGACGCTCAAATCTCTTAGAGGGTGATGTCATAATATTTAGTGTCTTAGATGGCCGCTGCTTTTATATTTTCGAGCTCCTGTTTGTTTTATTGTCTCGGTGACATGGTTCTTCAGATGCCATGACAATGTGCAAAACAATTTTAAGTGTTAGGAGAAAATGTTCTCTAAGTGATACTGCTGGCTCCCGCTGCTCGTAATTTTTGGAACAGGAACAAGATTTTCTTCTGGATACTTACAAATTGATGGAAACTAATCAGATGATAAATTTCTGCCTCCGTGCTGTATCTACGCTGTGCGTCATTTCATGAGCTAATTGTAACCGCCGCTTTAGAAACCATTGTGGTGATCCTCACGTTCTTGTCCCGGCTTGGAATATATATATATTTTCCGATATTCTCAGGACATGCGCTCGTTCGTCCTTGTGATAACTGCTCGTACACAAGTGTTGCAGATACCAGCAGACGGAGGAATCCAGTCCAGTTATTCATCAAGGATCTTTTTTGGTTCAATCTGGACTGAGGAATTACGGTTATATTAGGTTGGTGCACAAGCAAACCGCGTTTTTGTCTTGAATGTTGGTATCCCAGTTGCTAAGGGTTCAGAGATTCATCTTCGTTTGTAGTTCACTGTTCGAGTTTTCATTCTGTTATTTTTCGTCATTGGAAGTAGTGGAGCTACAAAATGGAGCGCCATATGGACAAATGGAAACTTCGTACATATTCTTCCGTTTGAGGTCAGTTGTGGAATGGCAGCATCGGAGGCAGCCAGAAAGATGATTGCCGTGTATGGCGATAATGCCACTGGACACAGCACGGCAAACTGTTTCCTAGTTTTAAGGAGGGTCGTTTTGACATACACTCACCAGGTACAGGAAGACCCTTGGGGATTGAAGATCGTTCAAACGCATTAATCCACAAATGATAGTCAGTGTACTGGAGGACTGACAAATGTGACGAACTACGATCTTTCCATCATCGTGCGACATAAGCATGCAAGGAGAAAGATCAAAAATTGTATGTGTAGGTAATGCATACTTAAAACCAAAATAAGGGAGTAGCCATACGTGCATCTATTTGCTCGTCATAAATTTGCTCGTCAACAACATCGAACATTCCTATCCTCTAGTGTTAATGGTCACGGAAAATAGTGTCTTCATGCTAAAATATGATAGAAAAGAATGGTTGACCCCAAACAAGTAACTCCCAAAACACATGCGCACTTCCGCAAAAGATAATTTATGCATCTGGTAGGACAGGGACGACGTGGTGTACTACAAATTGCTTCCCCGAGGTCTCACCACCGCTGATGACATTTGTCAACAACTGAAACGTTTTGCAGACGCAATGAAACACGACGATCACGGAGACCGTGGTGACGAATATTCCACGATAATGCCCGCCCACATTGTTCGACTGACAGAAAAAAAACTACAGGGGTAGGATTGCGAAGTCGTTAAACTCACTTTATTCACTTGATCTCGCACTCTGATTTTCACCTCTTCCGTTCTATCAAACCACCTCCGATAAATTTCCTTTCCTGATGAAAATGCGCTCCGAACGCGGCTTGGTGACTTGTTCGTCTCAAAACCACGTTATTCGTACAGCTACGGAATCGAAAACTTACCCCAAGCGTTGCCAACGTGATGTAAACAGCGAAGGATAATATATTACTGCCTAAATTGTTATGTACACGTTTTATCTTTAATAAAGTTCAGAAAATGCTACGAACTTACGCAACAACCTAATAAAAAAATACTTCCCCTGATTCGTTCCGAAGTGAGACAGTACTACCTAAGAGGGAAACCTGACAATATTTTCAGTTGTAGCGACCAAGCAATGGTTTCCATCAGCAGTGATTAGACAAAAGTCTGGATGGAACTCTTTTTTTTTTTTTCAAGCTGCTGAATTGAAGGAATCAGTATCTTCAGCACTGAAAGGAAAATCGATGTTATTTCCAACTGTCTAGTTGACAAAGACTACCTCACATTAATCAGTTATTCTACACTGAGGGGAAAAATCGCAGCAACAAAGAAGAGTTGTTGATCCACAATACATGGTAGTCGTCTTTCTACATCTGAAAGATGTGCGTTCAGATTCCGCTCCACTCGCGTGTCACTAGTAGCTTCACTGTGATGATGAAAATCATGTTCGCTTAAGTAGCCGCTGTAACGGTCGTGAGCTTCAGTTACTTCAGATTGGACGTGATAGGTTGAGGTTACAAAAGAATGCCTCTCAGGCGATAAAGACGCCATTATAAAAACCTCACTGGGTTCGGAGGACGTGTGAACCGTAAATTAACTTCCAAAATCATTTCTTAAAGAATTTACTTGATTTACTAGCGATTCATCAAGAACATTAACGCAGTTAATCACACTAGGTGAGCGTGGAAATAGTTGCTAGGAAGTAACTGATGGAAAATGAAATTACTTTTAACAAATGTGAATTTCATTCCTAAGAGTCATTTCAAAGACAAATTTAAAATTATAAGCAGAAAATTTTATCTAGAGGCAGAAAGAACAATATTAACAGTACGATCCTTCGGGCTGAGAAGCTTGCCTGCTCCCTTTCAACACGGCCGTAGTCAAGACCGCTCACAACCACCTCTGAAAGAGTACACTCGTGCAAATCTGCAACACACCAGATTACTTTAAACAAAAATTGTTAACTCACACAAACACAAACTATGCACCCCGTAACAGGGATGGAAACGGTACAACACTCAAATTATTTGCCACCGAAAGTGCAAATAGTTTTTTAAAGGACTCTTACGGTGGAAGGGTGGCAACCTTATAACCTAAAATGACTAAATACAACCCATAAAAGGCAGACTTACATAAAATGTAAAACATGCTCTACATTACACACATACTACCTCGCAAGATGACAGGCAAGAAAAAACATAGTTCAAGAATTCGGCCTTTAAGCAATAAATTCGTTAACACCGAATCCGACAAACATGACAGAGAAAGCAGCTATTAACTTACGGCAAATCGATAGGGGGGGGGGGGGAGAGAGGTTTACTGAACAACCCGAACCGCAGATTGCTCTAAACCTCCGCAATTGTACAAAGGAAAAACGGACCACCAATTCACAAATAACTACCTTCCAGCGGGTGAGCAAACGGAGAATAATGGTGGGACGACACCAAAACAAAGCGGCTGGTGAGCTCACCAAGAAGACAAGTAGAATCTAACAAGTAAATGCAACAACATATCTACAATCACTTAACTTATAATAAACTGCGCTTTCTGGCGAAGACCTGGCGCAGCACCCCCAACGCTCTCCCGAACCGTCTGCTGCCAGCCGCTTCAATGGACGCAGGAAGGCGCGCCGATCTCCCGTCTCACGGCGTCGCAGCTCGCCCCGGCCAGCCCGATGTCGTGGTTTCGCTCCTGTTGCTCTCGTGTGAACCGCGAAGCCACTACCCATTTCTATACGGCGCTGCCCACTGGACTCACATGGGGACCTCACATGCGCCGACGCTCAAGGCGGACAAGTCATCTCGTGTCTCAACCGACCGATCCAGCCGCCAATGACCGTTGCCCGAGCAACTGGAGCAGACTGGCGACCTAACGCGCAGACTTAGATGCAGGAACTCAGCCCCGAGCGGGCGACCACTAGCTGAGTTCTGTTACTAGCGGACTGGCAAGTTTCTCATTTTGTGGCTTTGAAGTTTGATCCAAACAGATAGACATACTAGCACTCCGACGACACACTAACTGCCACACAAATGCAAACGAGAGACAGACCAGCAACTGGTGACGCGAGACTAACCCAACCTAGCCTCACTCCGACTAACCCCCTGCCGAGTTGATAGCGCCCTTAAATGCACGTGAACCGGCAACCTTTCCGCTTTCCCACCAGAGGGAGACACCAAAGCTGCGATTATCACAGCGGCGCCACCGCTAGAAACGGAAGGCGACTGCTTCACACAACGCGCTGTGGCGCGCTCTTAAAAACATCAGTTTTTTACATGTCAGTGTGGTAGGGTTACGGAAAGTTCGAGGTTTTTATTGCAGAAAAACTTGGCAGGAATGTGGCCACTTCCCACGACTGCTGGCAGCGGTGGTCATGGGGCTGTATGGTCACGAGACCACAATGCTCTGGACTACCATGTAGCGCTACCGAGAGGGAAGGTCATGATATTCGACGTATGGCTCTGGCACTTCGTACTGCATGTGCAGCAGCAGTGACACAACGAGCTGGTCCTAAATGATTACTTAAAGGACAGCTCCGAGCCAGACGCCCTGTCTCGTGTGTTCCACTGACACCAAACCATTGCTATCTGCGACTTCAGTGTTGTCAAGGGAGAGCTCATGGGAGGGCAGGGTAAAGGTCTATTACGATCCCTGATTAAATGTTTCTACTCTGGTGCCAGCGCTGGCCGTAAGATGGTTGGGAGGAGGCCAGTTCAGGGTCTGCGACCAGCCTGTGGGTGTGCTAGACACACTGGACCTACACCTGCAGTTTTCGTCTAGGGTTGAGCTTCGTACGACAGCAGGAGCACTCCCGTGATGGGCCCAAGCGCAGTGACACCCTGACCTCATATTTGTAAGTCAGTCTGATGATTCTACCTGTTGCGCTGCCATTCACGAACAGCATTATAGGGGGTGTTTTCCAAGAGGACTGCGCTCGCCCAAATGCCGTTGTTGCAACCAAATGTGCTCTACAGAATATAGATAAGTTGCCTTGCCCTGGCCGATCACCAGATCCGTCTTCTACTGATTAAATACTGGACATCATCGGAAGACAGCTAGTGATCCACAAGCACCTTCCCTGTATTAACCAACCAAGAGCAACAGGCATCTAACTCTGTCCTACACACTGGCACCAGACGCCCGTACAACACAATGCATGCATGTTTGCATGCTTGGATTCAACATTCCGGCTGTTAAACGGGTTTTTAATGTAACAGCATTTCACATTTTCAATGGCTTATTTCGTGCTTACGTTAAATTGTGATTCCGCAATGTTAGTCACTTAAATACGTCACCTGGACAAATGTATTCCTAAAATTTCATCACTCTAATAATTTTTGGATGTTGGGTTTCCTCTACTTCAACGTATATGGCCATTGCATCTGGTGCAGGACGTCAGCATGTTTCAAGAACTTGGGTTGCCCACGGAGAACATGGCTGTTTGTAGATACTACGTATGGTCACTTCACCAATTCCGATCCAGAGTTAACGAGTAATATTTGTGGAATTGGATAGCAAGTGAGAATTCATAGTTTTACTCCGGACCCTTGACTGTTCCAAAGGCATGGTGATAGGTTCCTTTTTGTGGCGGAATAACGATTTAATAAACTTTTGGAAACGTTCGCTCGCTGTTTTTTGAGTTTTCTATGCGTTGAAGTCGTTCAGTAAATATCGTCCTTTAGTTTTCAGCTCACGTCTCTTACTGTTTCTAGTGGAATACTTCAGTAACAGGGGGGACAACCAACCCCCTTTCTGTAGTGGATTTTTAAGCCTTCCTTCTGCTTTGTTTCTCCAATTTTTTGAGTTTCGTTCCCATTGCTGCTGGTTTCCATTTTCGGTTTTTACTGTTTCCTAAGTCACGGACCGGGCGCTAATGACCATAGCAGTTTTGCGCCATAAAAACAAAACACAAAAAAAGAGAAATGCGTGCCCTCACGTTTCCGACTTTGAAAAAGGTCGGATTGTAGCCTATCGCGATTGCGGTTTATCGTATAGCGACATTGATGCTCGCGTTGGTCGAGATCCAACGACTGTTAGCAGAATATGGCATCGATGGGTTCAGGAGGGTAATACGGAACGCCGTGCTGGATCGCAACGGCCTCGTATCATTGTCAGTCGAGATGACAGGCATATCATCCGCATGGCTGTACGCATCTCGATCCCTGAGTTAACATATGGGGACGTTGGACGACGTTTGCAGCAGCGTGGACTATCAGCTTGGAGACCATGGCTGCGGTTACCCTTGACGCTACATCAGACAGGAGGGCCAGCGATGGTTTACTCAACGACGGACCTGGGTGCACGAATGGTAAAACGTCATTTTTTCGGATGAATACAGGTTCTGTTTACAGCATTATGATGGTCGCATCCGTGTTTGGCGACATCGCGGTGAACACACATTGAAAGCGTGTATTCCTCATCGCCGTACTGGCGTGTTACCCGCCGTGATGGTATGGGGTGCCATTGGTTACACGTCTCGGTCACGTCTTGTTAGCATTGACAGCAATTTGAACAGTGGACGTTACATTTCAGATGTGTTACGACCCGTGGCTCTACCCTTGATTCGATCCCTGTGAAACCCTATATTTCAGCAGGATAATGCACGACCGCATGTTGCATGTCCTGTAAGGGCCTTTCTGGATACAGAAAATGTTAGACTGATGCCCTGGCCAGCACATTCTCCAAATCTCTCCCCAACTGAAAACGTTTGGTCAATGGTGGCCGAACAACTGGCTAGTCACAATACGCCAGTCACTACTATTGATGAAGTGTGGTATCGTGTTGAAGCTGCATGGGCGACATATCGTTGCCACATTGTATGAGTGGGATCTTTGGGGCCTGCTCCTGATTTTTATCCAAAACTTTGTCACTCTGTACTCTCCGCGTCCAAGTTGGTACCTCCCATAGTTCTATCCATACCCAGGAGAACTGAGTCCTGCAGGGCTGCGGTTTTTTCTTCCTTTTTTTGTGACCATTAACGGTCTAGCTGCAGATGTCAGGCCCTCTCACCTTCTCTGTATGCAGACTTCAGCATTTCGTACTGCTGCTCCTCTACTGGTGTTGCTAAGTGTTGCCTACAGGAAGCCATCCACAAGGCACAGTCATGGTTTCGTGTTTTCAGCCGCCAAGTCGTGTCTCGTGCACTTCTGTCGGCGTCGTACTATTCGTCCGGAACTAGAATTTTTTCTTGATGATCCAATCACTGTAGTGGAGGCGTATCGATCCTTAGGACTGGATTTTGGCGGTGGATTGACTTGGCTTCATCTTCATCAACTTAAGCCGAAGTGCTGGCAACACCTCCATGCCCTCCATTGCCTGAGCAACATCAATTGGGGTGCAGATCGCTCTACGCTGCTGCGGCTGTACACAGGCCTTGGCCAATCCCGAATTGATCGTGGGAGAGTGGTTTATGGTTCGGCAGCGCCCTCAGCGTTGCATTTACTCGACCCTGTGCACCACTGCGGGGTTCGCCTAGCAACAAGAGCTTTCAGGACGAGTATCTTCATTGCAGATCAGACGTGCACAACTGCTCGCCAGTTACGCAGCACACATTCGTAGTTCTCCTGAGCATTCGAATTACCGTCTCCTTTTCCCGGCCGCGGCAGTCCATCTCCCACATCAGCGGCCCAGGTCGGGGCTAATGATTGCGGTTCGCGTGCGTTCCCTTCTCTTTGAACTGGAGTCCTTCCTTTTACCACCTGCCTTGTGGTCCGCTCACGTACGCCTCCATGGTGTATGTGTCGGCTGCAGCTTCGTCTGGACCTTTCATGTGGCCCTAAGGAGTCCGTTAACCCTGCAGCTCTCCGCTGTCACTTCAGCGAGATCCTTGAAGTGTTACGTGGCTCTGAAGTGGTTTACACCAACGGCTCGATGGCCGATGGTCACGTTGGCTTTGCCTGCTTTCACGGCGGCCATATTGAACAGCATTCCTTAACCGATGGTGCAGTTTATTCACTGCAGAGCTGATGGCCATATCTCGTGCACTTCAGTATCTCTGTTCATGCCGTGGGGAGTAAAAACTATCGACCAGTGCCATCCTCGTCATCCTTTTGCAGCGTCCATCCAGGAGTCCCCCCCCCCCAGGGGGTCCACAACTCTTTCGTTGACACGTGTGTAGCGAGCACGGGACCCCGAGCTAATGTGGCCCTCCTTCCTTTCCGGGCTGCATACCTTCCCTTCCCTTTCCGCATCCCTCCCTGTCCCCCATCTTCGCCCCCCCCCTCACATCTGGCTCTTTCCTTCCCTTTCTCCCCCTCTGGGAGTATGGTTTGTGCCTACGTCCGGAGACGGACGCTCGAAACTTTTCCAACTTACTTGCTTTCTACACTTACAAGTCCTCGTCCTTCCTCTGTCCTTCCCTTTTCCTTCCCTCTTCTCCTTGCCCTTTTCTCCGCTGCGGCGTTAGAGACCCCCTCTTCTTTCCTTTCCCTTTATCTTTTTTCCTCCCTGTGCGTGTCTGAAGGCCGACCCACGCACTTCCATGCGTAGCCGGTGACGGGGTAACGCGTAATTCCCCGCCCCGGGTAGACAGGTAGGACACGTACGTACCCCCTGGTAACGGCCAGGCCCAGGGAGGGGTGATAACCCGAGCTGATACCTTCCGAAAGTGCCGATTGGTCCCTCCGTCCGTTTGTCAGGTGTGACCTGAGGTGTGAACAATCACCTAAGGCGGGTGTGCCCTCGGTGAGGGCCCCCACAAGGGAGGAGCGCGCCATCGGAGACGCCGGTAATCATGGGGGATTCTTCCGCAATGGTTTCCTCACCTTCCACTATGTCTGCTCACAAACGTAAGTTCACTGAGTCTCAGCCACAGTCAGTTCTTCCATCGTTGCCACAGTTCCTTGTTGTTTCTCGGTCTGACGAAGGTCACGACTTTTCCACGGTCAACCCTTTCATTATTCAGAAAGGTGTCGACGCAATTGCGGGTCCTGTAAAGTCTTGTTCCAGATTACGGAATGGCACCTTGTTGTTGGAAACACACAGTGCCCTCCAGGCTCAAAAATTGCTGCGTACTTCTCTGCTCCACACCTTCCCTGTCCGGGTGGAACCACACCGTACCTTAAATTCCTCGTGTGGAGTCGTTTATACACGCTCCCTTGATGGATTGTCTGACGAAGAAATTCATCACTACCTGTCTGACCAGGGCGTCACAGCTGTTCATCGGGTTATGAAAAGGGTTGACTCGAACATCATTCCAACCCGCACTGTCTTCTTGACATTTGACAAAGTTCAACTCCCATCAAAAATCAAAGCAGGCTATGAGATAATTTCCGTTCGCCCTTACGTCCCAAACCCTACGCGTTGCTATCGGTGTCAGCAGTTCAATCACACCAGCCAGTCCTGTTCCACTCCGGCCAAATGTGTTACGTGTGGAAAGGATGCCCATGAGGGTGCTTGTCCACCTCCATCCCCTCGCTGCATCAACTGTATGGGTGACCACGCTGCTTCCTGTCGAGATTGCCCCGTTTTTAAGGACGAAAAACTCATCCAGGAAAGAAGAGTGAAGTAAAAGGTGTCGACCTTTGCTGCTCGAAAGTTACTCACCAGTCGACAGCCCACTGTGCCTCAGACACGAAAATACAGCACTGTCCTTGCTTCTCCTTGGCCAACAAAGGAGGCGGCCACGCAGACTTGCGACCTCACCTTTAGTACCACGGTCGTCAGATCGGCCAGCGCAAAGATCGCCCGTTCAACCTCACCTCTATCGCCTGCCCACTCTATGGCTCACCCTTCGTCGGGTTCTGCTAAATCTCGAGCCCAAAAGTCCGACGCCAAGTCTTCGAAAAGAGAGCATTCTCGTGAAGAGTTTTTACGTACCGCAACTTCACAACCATCGGTTCCTCCTTCATCTAAACATCATACTTCCAAAAAGGCTACGAAGAAACACAGTTCCTCTCCTTCTCCGCCAAGGCGTGTCCCATCTACAGCACCACCTGGCGGAAATCGCCCTCGGCCGTCTTCTGTGTCGCCAAGGTGCACTGCTGGTGGCCGGTCAACTGGCCGATCGTTGGTGGCTGGAGCTGCTCCTGACCAACCTATGGAACAGGATCTTCTGCCTTCGACTGAATGCCATTCCATGCTGTCGGTCGCAAGCTCTGAGCAGTCGTTGAGTTGACAGCACCCTTGGTCACGTTCCTCCATTTTCTGTTCACCCTATGTCCATTATCCACTGGAATATCCGCGGCATTCGAGCCAATCGGGATGAATTGTCGATCCTCTTACGATCCTACTCGCCGGTCATTTTCTGTCTTCAGGAAACAAAGCTGCGTCCCCATGACCGCTTTGTTCTCCCTCATTTTCAGTCTGTCCGAGATGACCTCCCCTCTGTTGAAGGCACTCCAGCCCATGGAGGACTAATGATTCTGCTCCACGATACTCTCCATTATCACCAAATCCCCTTAAACAGTTCCTTCCAAGCTGTCGCCGTCCGTCTTTCCCTTTCTGGATACACGTTCTCTCTATGTACGGTATACATTCCATCGTCCACACCAATGGCACGAGCTGATCTCCTTCATCTTCTTGGTCAGCTTCCACCCCCCTATTTGCTGGTTGGGGACTTCAATGCCCACCACCCGCTTTGGGGATCTCCACATCCTTGTCCACGTGGCTCACTATTGCTAGACGTCTTCCACCAAACGGATCTAGTCTGCCTCAACACTGGGGTCCCCACATTTGTCTGCCTCCACGACAAATTTATCTCATTTGGACCTTGCGGTCGGTACTGTTCCACTAGCTCGGCGCTTCGAATGGTTCGCCCTTGATGATATACTCTCGAGTGACCACTTTCCATGTGTTCTTAGACTGCAGCCTCAACTGCCATATATGCGCTCGCGACGCTGGAAGTTTGCCCACGCCGATTGGACACTTTTTTCGTCTCTAGCGATATTCGATGACCGTCGCTTTCCCAGCGTCGACGATGAGGTCACACATATTACCGACGTTATTCTCACAGCTGCAGAACGTTCAAAACCACGCACCTCCGAATTGCCCCGGCGCCCCCCAGTTCCTTGGTGGAACGAAGCATGCCGTGACGCAATACGTGAGCGGCGACGTGCTCTTCGTATTTTCCGTCACCATCCAACTTTGGCAAACTGTATCCGATATAAGCAGCTCCGTGCGCGATGCCGTCGCGTCATCCGCGATAGCAAGAAGGCAAGCTGGAAATTCTTTATTAGCTCATTTAACACCTTCACTCCCTCCTCGGAAGTTTGGAGTCGGCTTCGACGGTTCTCAGGCGCGCCTAGTTTCTCCCCGGTCTCTGGGCTCACTGTCGCGCATGATACCTTAGTGGACCCCGTCGCAATTTCTAACTCATTGGGTCAGCACTTTGCTGAGATTTCGAGCTCTTCCAATTACCCGCCAGCGTTTCTCCCGAAGAAACGTGCAGCGGAAGTGCGACATCCTGCTTTCTCCTCTCAAAATCACGAAAGCTACAATACTGTTTTCTCCATGCGGGAACTCCAACATGCACTCTCTTCTTCTCGCTCCTCCGCCCCATGACCGGATGGTATCCATGTCCAAATGTTGCTGCATTTATCAACCCATAGCCTGCGTTACCTCCTTCGCCTTTACAATCGAGTTTGGACCGACAGTACCTTTCCCAGGCGATGGCGGGAAGCTATTGTCGTTCCCGTTCCGAAACCTGGAAAGGACAAACATCTCCCCTCTAGCTATCGCCCCATTTCTCTCACGAGTAGTGTCTGTAAGGTTTTGGAGCGTATGGTGAATTACCGTTTAGCTTGGTGGCTGGAATCCCGCAGTCTTTTAACACCAGCCCAATGCGGATTCCGAAAGCATCGTTCTGCCGTTGACCGTCTTGTTGCTCTCTCCACTTACATCATGAACAATTTTCTCCGGAAACGCCAAACGGTAGCAATATTTTTTGATCTGGAGAGAGCATACGATACCTGTTGGAGGACAGGCATCCTCCGCACACAGTTCTCTTGGGGCTTTCGAGGCCGGCTGCCCCTTTTTCTTCGCGAATTTGTGGCAGAGCGCACATTTAGGGTGCGGGTGAACACTACTCTCTCCCGTACTTTCTCCCAAGAAAACGGGGTACCCCAGGGCTCCGTGCTGAGTGTTGTACTGTTTGCCATCGCCATTAATCCAATTATGGATTGTCTCCTTCCTGATGTCTCGGGCTCCCTCTTTGTGGACGATTTTGCGATCTACTACAGCTCTCAACGGACCAGCCTGCTTGAAAGACGTCTTCAAGGATGTCTCGATCGCCTCCACTCGTGGAGCATCGAAACCGGCTTCCGTTTCTCACCCAGTAAGACCGTTTGTGTTAATTTTTGGCGACGTAAGGAGTTTCTTCCGCCCTCCTTACATCTAGGTCCTGTCAACCTTCCGTTTTCCGACGTCGCTAAATTCTTGGGTCTTATGTTTGACAGGAAACTGTGATCGTCCTCCCACATTTCCTATCTTTCGGCTCGCTGTCTGCGTTCTCTTAACACCCTCCGTGTCCTGAATGGTACCTCCTAGGGAGCAGACCGAGTGGTCCTTCTCCGCCTCTATCGCGCCTTAGTGAGCTCGAAATGTGATTATGGAAGCATAGTCTACTCCTCTGCTCGGCCGTCTATTCTTCGGCGTCTCGACTCTATCCACCACCGTGGATTACGTTTAGTGTCTGGAGCTTTTTACACCAGCCCTGTGGAAAGGCTTTATGCTGAGACTGCTGAACGCCCGCTGTCCAATCGGCGGGCAGTCCTGAGTCGTTATGCTAGCCATCTGTCTTCCATGCCTGCTAATCCAGCCCATGACCTTCTTTTCGACACATCCTTTGATGTCGGGTATGCAAGCCGCTCCTCCTCCCTACTACCCCCGGGAGTCCGCTTCCGTCAACTGCTCCATTCTCTCTCCTTCCGCTTTCCTAAAACCTTCTTGACAACTTGGGGTACAGCACCGCCTTGGCTCCGTCCCTGGATCGACTTGCTCAGAGACCTATGTCAATTTCCCATGGATGGTACCCCTACACTTGTCTACCGTCGGGCATTTGCTGCTCTGTGTGCACAAATGACGGAAGCCACATTTATTTACACCGACGGCTCGAAAACATCGTTAGGTGTAGGGAGTGCCTATATTGTTGGCGACACCGCAAATCACTTTCGGCTTCCCGACCAGTGTTCGGTTTATGCTGCGGAGCTTTACGCTGTTCTCCAGGCTGTCCGCTACATCCGGCGACATCAGCGGATACAGTACGTAATCTGCTCAGATTCTCTCAGCTCTCTCCTAAGTCTCCAAGCTCTTTACCCTGTGCACCCTCTGGTCCACCGGATTCAGGATTGTCTGCGCTTGCTCCACCTGTGGGGCGTCTCAGTGGCGTTCCTCTGGCTCCCGGGACATGCTGGTATCTGTGGGAATGAGGCGGCCGATATAGCGGCCAAGGCTGCAGTCTGTCTTCCTCGGCCAGCTATTCAGTCTCTTCCGTTTACCGATCTACAGAGCGGTTTATGTCGCCAAGTTTCTCATTTAAGGCATGCGCATTGGTCAACACTTTCCCATAATAAATTGCGGGAAGTGAAAGCCCTTCCTTGCGCTTGGACCTCTTCCTCCCGAACGCGTCGTCGGGAGGAGGTAATTTTAGCTAGACTCCGGATAGGGCACTGTCTTTTTAGCCATCGACATCTTTTAAGCGGTGATCCTCCCCCACTCTGTCCCCACTGCTCTCAGCTGTGGACGGTCAGACACCTTTTAATTGAATGCCCCTATTTTAATCCATTACGCTCCCGTCTACAGCTATCCCCTGATCTATCGTTGATTTTAGCAGATGACACGCGCTCAGCTGACCGCGTTCTTCAGTTTATTAGTGACAGTGAAATGACGTCAGTCAATTGATTTTTTTTTTGGGACAACCAACCCCTTTCTATAGTGGATTTTTAAGCACTCATTCTGCCTTTAGTTTCTCAAATTTTATGACTTTGTTCCCCTTGCTGCTGATTTTAAATTTCGTTTTTTTCCTGTTTCCTACGTCACGGGCTGGGCGCTAATGACCATAGAAGTTTTGCGCCCTAAAACCACAAAAAAAAATTCCAGGGGTCCATCTATACCCTGGAAGGGTCCAGTCGTTCAGTGGTGTTCATCTGGACCCCTGGTCACGTCGGAACCCCTGTAAATGAACTTGCTGACAGGCTGTCCAAACAGTCTACACGCAAACCACTTCTGGAGATGAGTATCGCTGGAACTGACCTGCGTTCGTTACTACGCTGCAAGATTTTACAGCTTTGGGAGACGGAATGGCAAAATTTCAGTACGCACAAAAAACTGCTAGGCATTAAGGGGACCACGAATCTGTGAAAATCCTCGATGAGGGCCTCTCGCTGGGACTTTGGGGTTCTCTTCCGGCTCCGCAATGGCCATGCCTGGGCTGCCCACTGCTACCTCCTGCACTGTGAAGACCCACCTCAGTGTTGGTGCAACGCCCAGTTGACAGTGGCCTATATTCTTCCATGTCCTCCTTTGGCTGACCTGCGACTTTATATTCGATTGCCAGACTTCATTGATTTCAGCAGGCAACGCCTCATCGGCTGGTCTGCTTTTCCATTTCATCTGTGAGAGTGGGTTTCATCATTCGATCTGATTTAACTCATGTCCTTTGTCCCTCTGTCTCTTCCACCCTAGTGCTTGTGGGGTGGGGATTTTAATATGTGGCAGGGTTGCTGGCTTTTCCTTTTTATTTTTGTGGTCGGCCAGCCATTGTAATCTGCTTCCTTGTTTTACACTTGTTTCTTGCATCTCTGTTGTTCTGTTGTCTTTTGTTCCTTTTAGTGTTGGTTGCCTTCCCTTCGTTCTTGTGGCTTTTCCTTTCTTTGTTTCGTTATGTTTCGTCCGTCTTATTCTCACACTTGTGGCATTGTTTTATTAGGAACAATGGACCGATGACCTCGTAGTTTGGTCCCTTTCCCTCTCTTTTAAACCAGCCAACCAATCTGGCAGTCAGTTATGTTGCTTTAACATCGCCCAGGTGTCATCTGCAAGGCACTTAGAGGTCAACACCTATGGATGTTAAGGTACACAGATGCCGGAAACACAAAGGTATAGCTCAACATTTCCACAATTGACTGTTACCTTAGGTAAGTTGTATACTCCAATCTTGCTCACCACTGGAATGAGCCATTAAAGATAAATTGGTGTACATGCAATTTGGAACGAGATTTACTATTCCTGTATTTTGTATGGTCAATGGAGAGAATTTGAAAAAATTTCAGGCGTGATAATTAGCGTCTCTCTACAGCAGGTACAGATTATGTAACTGATGTCGTTCTATTTTTCTTCAATAATTTGCAACACGACGTTCTCGGACTACAATTAACTCTGATCATTCTACTAAGCAATGAAAATATTTTGAGCTAGAGATCTCCCCAGATTATTATTTCGTGTGACATGAAGTACACAGAAGCAAAAATCTTTCACTGTTTCGTATATAATACGAGAGAGCATTCTGGCTCCAAAAGCTGCTGAGCTAAATCAGTGTCCAGATGGACGTCTCCAGTGTAGTTTTCAAACTAAATGGACGTCCAGGAATTTAGTAATAGTTATTTAGTGTCACTGAGGACTCCTCTCGCTTTGTGAGGTGACATAAATTACATAAAATTTATCTTCCATAGTAATTCTAAACGGAGGTAACAGCAAATCACTTTTGATAAAATGTTTTTGCTACATGTTAACTGGTGACGCCAGTATTTTAATAGAACATACGTCAAACATGGCAAATTTGCAGTCTGCGCCATTCAAAACTGCTAGTACTTACGCATAAATCAGAAATCGAAGGATATAGCACAGAAAGTACATAGATAGTAGTACTACTACTAACTCGGTACATGACACTCAGCGCCAGTTGTATGTTGCCTATCTAAGGGCTTCCAGGAGCAACGAAATTTTAATTATAGACCCAATTTCAAAAAGATATTAATTTTGGAAATAAAGTAACTGTCATAATCTGCTCATTAAGGGAGAGAATTCTGTTTACAATACTTGTTTCACTGTAAGATACCTTTCACCTGTGTGTTTCTTAAGGCTCAAGACGCGCAGATCAGCCAGACTTCATCATGTGACTCTTAACGAACATTGAACATGATTTCAAAAACCAAAATTTTTTCTTGTTTGCACGCTTAACGTCAGCTATTTAAGACTCTGCAAAAGCTTAAACTTCAGATTGCTTAACAAATAAGTTCAAAACATGGTAATTTGCATAAATAATCAGTTTACTATTTGGTTTCCAATTAATATTAATGCTCCTGATGACTGAGGTTTTTAATGTTTTATATTTGGTCTTCTTTAATATTATTTGCAACATATTCTTGATGTAATACTACTATTCCTATGAAAACAATATAAATTTTAAGTGAAACAAAATGCTAAACAGTAATTGTTCAGATTGTTATCCCGGACAGCGTCACGACGCTAACTCATTACGGTTGTACTGATTGTCATGAGGATGTTTATATTTGGTTCTGTTCTAATGTGACGGCACTACAAAATGTGTAAATCCTTGTAACTACTTACGCCATTCAGTGTACCTATCTGCTTCAGCGCTTGCGTACCCTGCTTCTCAATTATAACAGGCAGAGAACTGTGCTGTTTCTTGTGCCAGTAGTTTGGCAGTTACTACTCATTACTTGTTGCAATACCTTCGTGCACGGCATGGCGTAAATAGCAAACTTAATTAAACCACTTCAAATTTCAAACAGGCAGAGCACCTTACGGCTTTCTTTTGTGCTAACAAATCGGTACTAAATGTTTTTCCTTGTAACAACTTACGCCATACAATTCATGTAGCTGTTGTAGCGCTTATACTCCTATATGCAATTCATAATACGCAACTCACTGTTTCGTTGTACTTACATGTCGGCACAAAGTGTGTAATTCCTTGTCATTATTTACGCTAAAGTGAATGTAGCTGTTTTAGCACTTATGTATGCTACTTTCCGTTTGGAATAGGCAGGAAAATGTACTGTTCAGGTTATATGTTTTGCACTTTAAGCTCACAGCCAATCTTATTTTAATTGTGACCGCTGTCAGCTTTCTACGTACAATATTTGTACATGCCACCAATTAAAACCGCCATACTTGGCGTCAAAAACTTACACAACCCTCCGTACTAATAAAAAATTTTACTTAACACTTCAGTTTGTAAAAATTTATTACTGGTATTGGCACTGAATTGTATTTCCCTTTGTTTCATGCTCTTTGTAAGTCAAACGTAATTTCATACTATGGTGCTACAGGGCACCTCAACCACTCTTAGAACGCCACCTGTTATTACAAATCTGTATCCTCGTCTAATTATCAGCAGTCTTATGTCTGCTTATATCTGTTACCTTTACAACGTGTAACTGGTGCTTGTAACTGCTATGTCCACTTATTGTATACAGTTCGACGGTACATGTCCTCTTAAAGTTTGCAATGTTTTCATTGTATGCAGATATTGGTTTTGTAACTCATTTTTATTTTATGAGTAATTGTTTTATTTCAATAGGCATCTGATGATAAATGCCTAATTGCAGTCAATGACTTTCCCTCAGTTACAAAGTCAGCAATTTGCAGACTACATACAATTTTAGATAATAGTGCACAACTGCTTGCTACCATATTGTCTTGAAATTGTCATATGGACATAAAATGTACGAGGGCCAACAGAAATGGGCTACAACCATGTTTCCAGTTTTTATACTCTTCCATTATCCCTGGATTTTGTCATATGTAGTATAAATTTCGTGTTCTTAAGGAATCCTGTGATCGTAACTGTCATAGGTAATGGTTTTTAGTTAAGTATATAAGCTAGTGTAAGCACCGTTTTTTATTAACTGTAAATGTTTTTAGTGTAATCTGAACTTATTTGTATACACAAGCATGTGTTACTAGTCTTGTGCATTTAAATACTCCCCTTTTATCACTCTGAGAATTCAACTCCCAAATGTATGGGCTTTATACACACACTGGAGCGCCAAAGAAACTGGTATTGGCATTCCTATTGAAATAGAGATATGTAAACAGTCCTAAATAACGCAAGTGTCTCGCGCAGCAGTTAGATCGGTCACTGCTGCTACAATGTCAGGTTATCAAGATTTGAGTGAGTTTGAACCTGGTCGGCGATGGGACACAGCACGTCAGAGGTAACGATGAAAAGAGGATTTTCCCTACGAGCATTTCATGAGTATACCGTAAATATCAGGAATCTGGTAAAACATCAAACCCCCGACGTTGCTGCTGCCGAAAAAAGATACTGCAAGAACAGGACCAATATCAATTGAAAAGAACCGTTCAATGTGACAAAGTGAAACCCTTCTGAAAACTGCTGTAGATGTCAATGCTGGGCCATCAAGTGTCAGCGTGTGAACCATTCAACGAAGCATACATATGGCCTTTCCGAACCGAAGGCCCACTCGTGTACCCGCACGACACAAAGCTTTACCCCCCCAGGGGATCCACAACTCTTTTGTGGATACGTGCGTAGCGAGCACGGGGCCCCGAGCTAATGTGGCCTTCCTTCCTTTCCGGGCTGCATACCTTCCCTTTCCGCATCCTTCCCCATCCCCTGTCTTCACCCCCCCCCCCCTCACCTCTGGCTGTTTCCTTCACTTTCTCCCCCTCTGGGAGTATGGTTTGCGCCTACGTCCGGAGACGGACGCTTGTAAATGTACCGCATTCTTCTTCTTCCTTGCTTGTATGTCTTCTTCCTTCCTTTGTCCTTCTCCTTTCCTTACCTCTTCTCTTTACCCTTTTCTCCGCTGCGGCGTTTGAGACCCCCTCTTCTTTCCTTTCCCTTTCTCTTTCTTCCTCCCTGTGCGTGTCTGAAGGCCGACCCACGCACTTCCATGCGTAGCCGGTGACGGGGTAACGCGTAATTCCCCGCCCCGGGTAGACAGGTAGGACACGTACGTACCCCCTGGTAAAGGCCAGGCCCAGGGAGGGGTGATTACCCGAGCTGATACCTTCCGAAAGTGCCGATTGGTCCCTCCGTCCGTTTGTCGGGAGGTGTGACCTGAGGTGTGAACAATCACCTAAGGCGGGTGTGCCCTCGGTGAGGGCCCCCACAAGGGAGGAGCGCGCCATCGGAGACGCCGGTAATCATGGGGGATTCTTCCGCAATGGTTTCCTCACCTTCCACTATGTCTGCTCACAAACGTAAGTTCACTGAGTCTCAGCCACAGACGGTTCTTCCATCGTTGCCACAGTTCCTTGTTGTTTCTCGGTCTGACGAAGGTCACGACTTTTCCACGGTCAACCCTTTCATTATTCAGAAAGGTGTCGACGCAATCGCGGGTCCTGTAAAGTCTTGTTCCAGACTACGGAATGGCACCCTGTTGTTGGAAACACACAGTGCCCTCCAGGCTCAAAAATTGCTGCGTACTTCTCTGCTCCACACCTTCCCTGTCCGGGTGGAACCGCACCGTACCTTAAATTCCTCGCGTGGAGTCGTTTATACACGCTCCCTCGATGGATTGTCTGACGAAGAAATTCAGCACTACCTGTCTGACCAGGGCGTCACCGCTGTTCATCGGGTTATGAAAAGGGTTGACTCGAACATCATTCCAACCCGCACTGTCTTCTTGACATTTGACAAAGTTCAACTCCCATCAAAAATCAAAGCAGGCTATGAGATAATTTCCGTTCGCCCTTATGTCCCGAACCCTACACGTTGCTATCGATGTCAGCGGTTCAATCACACCAGCCAGTCCTGTTCCAATCCGGCCAAATGTGTTACGTGTGGCCGGGATGCCCATGAGGGTGCTTGTCCACCTCCATCCCCTCGCTGCATCAACTGTATGGGTGACCACGCTGCTTCCTCTCGAGATTGCCCTGTTTTTAAGGACGAAAAGCTGATCCAGGAAATAAGAGTGAAGGAAAAGGTGTCGACCTTTGCTGCTCGAAAGTTACTCGCCAGTCGACAGCCCACCGTGCCTCAGAAAGGAAAATACAGCGCTGTCCTTGCTTCTCCTCGGCCAACAAAGGAGGCGGCCACGCAGACTTGCGATCTCACATTTAGTACCACGGTCGTCAGATCGGCCAGCGCAAAGATCGCCCGTTCAACCTCACCTCTTTCGCCTGCCCACTCTATGGCTCACCCTTCGTCGGGTTCTGCTAAATCTCGAGCCCAAAAGTCAGACGCCAAGTCTTCCAAAAAAGAGCATTCTCGTGAAGAGTTTTTACGTACTGCAACTTCACAACCATCGGTTCCTCCTTCATCTAAACATACCTCCAAGAAGGCTACGAAGAAACACAGTTCCTCTCCTTCTCCGCCAAGGCGTGTCCCATCTACAGCACCACCTGGCGGAAATCGCCCTCGGCCATCTTCTGTGTCGCCGAGGCGCACTGTTGGTGGCCGGTCAACTGGCCGATCGTTGGTGGCAGGAGCTGCTCCTGACCAACCTATGGATCAGGATCTTCTGCCTTCGACTGAATGCCATTCCATCCTGTCGGTCGCAAGCTCTGAGCAGTCGTTGAGTTGACATCACCCTTGGTGACGTTCCTCCATTTTCTGTTCACCCTATGTCCATTATCCACTGGAATATCCGCGGCATTCGCGCCAATCGGGAGGAATTGTCGATCCTCTTACGATCCTACTCGCCGGTCATCTTCTGTCTTCAGGAAACAAAGCTGCGTCCCCATGACCGCTTTGTTCTCCCTCATTTTCAGTCCGTCCGATATGACCTCCCCTCTGTTGAAGGCACTCCAGCCCATGGAGGACTCATGATTCTGCTCCATGATACTCTCCATTATCACCCAATCCCCTTAAACACTTCCTTCCAAGCTGTCGCCGTCCGTCTTTCCCTTTCTGGATACACGTTCTCTCTTTGTACAGTATACATTCCATCGTCTACACCAATGGCACGAGCTGATCTCCTTCATCTTCTTGATCAGCTTCCACCCCCCTATTTGCTGGTTGGGGACTTCAATGCCCACCACCCGCTTTGGGGATCTCCACATCCTTGTCCACGTGGCTCACTATTGCTAGACGTCTTCCACCAAGCGGATCTAGTCTGCCTCAACACTGGGGTCCCTACATTTTTGTCTGCCTCCACGGCAAATTTATCCCATCTGGACCTTGCGGTCGGTACTGTTCCGCTATCTCGGCGCTTCGAATGGTTCGCCCTTGATGATACACACTCGAGTGACCACTTTCCATGTGTTCTTCGACTGCAGCCTCAACTGCCATATATGCGCTCGCGACGCTGGAAGTTTGCCCAAGCCGATTGGACACTTTTTTCGTCTCTAGCGACATTCGATGACCGTCGCTTTCCCAGCGTCGACGATGAGGTCACACATTTTACCGACGTTATTCTCACAGCTGCGGAACGTTCAATACCACGCACCTCCGAATTGCCCCGGCGCCCCCCAGTTCCTTGGTGGAACGAGGCATGCCGTGACGCAATACGTGAGCGGCGACGTGCTCTTCGCATTTTCCGTCACCATCCAACTTTGTCCAACTGTATCCGATATAAGCAGCTCCGTGCGCGATGCCGTCGCGTCATCCGCGATAGCAAGAAGGCAAGCTGGAAATTCTTTACTAGCTCATTTAACAACTTCACTCCCTCCTCGGAAGTTTGGAGTCGGCTTCGACGGTTCTCAGGCGCGCCTAGTTTCTCCCCGGTCTCTGGGCTCACTGTCGCGCATGCTACCTTAGTGGACCCCGTCGCAATTTCTAACTCATTGGGTCAGCACTTTGCTGAGATTTCGAGCTCTTCAAATTACCCGCCAGCGTTTCTCCCGAAGAAACGTGCAGCGGAAGTGCGACATCTTGCTTTCTCCTCTCAAAATCGCGAAAGCTACAATACTGTTTTCTCCATGCGCGAACTCCAACATGCACTCTCTTCTTCTCGCTCCTCCGCCCCAGGACCGGATGGTATCCATGTCCAAATGTTGCTGCATTTATCAACCCATAGCCTGCGTTACCTCCTTCGCCTTTATAATCGAATTTGGACCGACAGTACCTTTCCCAGGCGATGGCGGGAAGCTATTGTCGTTCCCGTTCCGAAACCTGGAAAGGACAAACATCTCCCCTCTAGCTATCGCCCCATTTCTCTCACGAGTAGTGTCTGTAAGGTTTTGGAGCGTATGGTGAATTACCGTTTAGCTTGGTGGCTGGAGTCCCGCAGTCTTTTAACACCAGCCCAATGCGGATTCCGAAAGCATCGTTCTGCTGTTGACCATCTGGTTGCTCTCTCCACTTATATCATGAACAATTTTCTCCGGAAACGCCAAACGGTAGCAATATTTTTTGATCTGGAGAGAGCGTACGATACCTGTTGGAGGACAGGCATCCTCCGCACACTGTTCTCTTGGGGCTTTCGAGGCCGGCTGCCCCTTTTTCTTCGCGAATTTATGGCAGAGCGCACATTTAGGGTGCGGGTGAACACTACTCTCTCCCGTACTTTCTCCCAAGAAAACGGGGTACCCCAGGGCTCCGTGCTGAGTGTTGTACTGTTTGCCATCGCCATAAATCCAATTATGGATTGTCTCCTTCCTGATGTCTCGGGCTCCCTCTTTGTGGACGATTTTGCGATCTACTACAGCTCTCAACGGACCAGCCTTCTTGAAAGACGTCTTCAAGGATGTCTCGATCGCCTCCACTCGTGGAGCATCGAAACCGGCTTCCGTTTCTCACCCAGTAAGACCGTTTGTGTTAATTTTTGGCGACGTAAGGAGTTTCTTCCGCCCTCCTTACATCTAGGTCCTGTCAACCTTCCGTTTTCCGACGTCGCAAAATTCTTGGGTCTTATGTTTGACAGAAAACTGTGCTGGTCCTCCCACGTTTCCTACCTTTCGGCTCGCTGTCTGCGTTCCCTTAACACCCTCCGTGTCCTGAATGGTACCTCTTGGGGAGCGGACCGGGTGGTCCTTCTCCGCCTCTATCGCGCCTTAGTGCGCTCGAAATTGGATTATGGAAGCATAGTCTACTCCTCTGCTCGGCCGTCTATTCTTCGGCGTCTCGACTCTATCCACCACCGTGGATTACGTTTAGTGTCTGGAGCTTTTTACACCAGCCCTGTGGAAAGCCTTTATGCTGAGACTGCTGACCCTCCGCTGTCCAATCGGCGGGCAGTCCTTCTGAGTCGTTATGCTAGCCATCTGTCTTCCATGCCTGCTAATCCAGCCTATAACCTTTTTTTCGACGAGTCCTTTGATGTCGGGTATGCAGGCCGCTCCTCCTCCCTACTACCCCCGGGAGTCCGCTTCCGTCAACTGCTCCATTCTCTTTCCTTCCGCTTTCCTAAAACCTTCTTGACAACTTGGGGTACAGCACCGCCTTGGCACCGTCCCCGGATCGACTTGCTCAGAGACCTATGTGAATTTCCCAAGGATGGTACCCCTACACTTGTTTACCGTCGGGCATTTGCTGCTCTATGTGCACAAATGACGGAAGCCACATTTATTTACACCGATGGCTCGAAAACATCGTTAGGTGTAGGGAGTGCCTATATTGTTGGCGACACCCCAAATCACTTTCGGCTTCCCGACCAGTGTTCGGTTTATACTGCGGAGCTTTACGCTGTTCTCCAGGCTGTCCACTACATCCGCCGCCATCAGCGGATACGGTACGTAATCTGCTCAGATTCTCTCAGCTCTCTCCTCAGTCTCCAAGCTCTTTACCCTGTGCACCCTCTGGTCCACCGGATTCAGGACTGTCTGCGCTTGCTCCACCTGGGGGGCGTCTCAGTGGCGTTCCTGTGGCTCCCGGGACACGCTGGTATCTGTGGAAATGAGGCGGCCGATATAGCAGCCAAGGCTGCAGTCTCTCTTCCTCGGCCAGCTCTTCAGTCTCTTCCGTTTACCGATCTACGGAGCGGTTTATGTCGCCAAGTTACTCATTTATGGCATGCGCATTGGTCAACACTTCCCCACAATAAATTGCGGGAAGTGAAAGCCCTTCCTTGCGCTTGGACCTCTTCCTCCCGAACGCGTCGTCGGGAGGAGGTAATTTTAGCCCGACTCCGGATAGGGCACTGTCTTTTTAGTCATCGACATCTTTTAAGCGGTGATCCTCCCCCACTCTGTCCCCACTGCTCTCAGCTGTGGACGGTCAGACACCTTTTAATTGAATGCCCCTATTTTAATCCGTTACGCTCCCGTCTACAGCTATCGCCTGATCTATCGTCGATTTTAGCAGATGACACGCGCTCAGCTGACCGCGTTCTACAGTTTATTAGAGACAGTGAAATGACGTCAGTCATTTGAAGCCTTTTTTTTGGGGGACAACCAACCCCTTTCTATAGTGGACTTTTAAGCATTCCTTCTGCCTTTAGTTTCTCAAATTTTCTGACTTTGTTTCCATTGCTGCTGATTTTAAATTTGGTTTTTTTCCTGTTTTCTACGTCACGGGCTGGGCGCTAATGACCATAGAAGTTTTGCGCCCTAAAACCACAAACAAAAAAAAAAAAAAAAAAAAAAAAAAACAAAGCTTTACGCCTCGCCCGGACCCTTCAACACACTCTGGACCATTGGTTGGAAACATGTTGCCTGGTCGGACGAATCTCGTTTCAAATTGGATCGAGTGGATGGACATGTACGAGTGTGGAGACACTCATGAATCCATGGACGCTGATGTCAGCAGAAGACTGTTCAGGCTGGTGGAGGCTCTGTAATGGTGTGAGGTGTGTGTAGTTACAGTAATAAGAGACCTATTCTACATGCAGATAAGAGTGAAAAGTGAAACGTATGTAAGCATACTGTCTGATCACCTGCATCCATTCATATTCCTTGTGCATTCTGACGAACTTCGGCAATTCCAGCAGGACAATACAACACCCCACATGTTCAGAATTGCAGCAGTGGCTCCAGGAACACTCTGAATTTAAACACTTCTGCTGGCCACCAAACTTCCCAGACATGAACATCATTGAGCACATCTTGGATGCCTTGCAACGTGCTGTTCAGAATAGATCTCCACCCTGTCGTACTGTTATGGATTAATGGACAACCCTGCAGGATTCATGGTGTCAATTCCCTCCAGGACGACTTCAGACATTAGTGGAGTCTACGCCACATCGTATTGCGGCACTCCTGTGTGCTCGCAGGGCCCCTAGTCGATGTCAGGCAAATTGACCGCTTCCTTTGGCCTTCAGTGTATCTTGTACTATTATGGTTCCGTTGCGGATAATTCCGTTTATTAATTACGCATATGGAATAACCACACGCAGTCACAGCATTACGGTGAGTGCTGGTTGCCTACTGATTACCCCCCCCCCCTCAATCCCCACCCCCACTTTGTCCTAAAGTAGAATAATACTGTCATAGCTGTAAGATTACATTTGGAAGCTCTCTTGTTATAGTTGTCTTGCAGTTTAATATCATCGTCCATATGTTTAAGAATCTAGAATTCTTTGATATTCATTTATTGCTGTCTCCTGGCAATATTAGATAATTAAAAATGATTGGATACATGTTTCATTACTCTATTCTTTAACATGACTTCATTGTATTGTCCTGTAGTATGTTTAATTTAATCATTAAATCCCTTACGACATTTGTTGTTGGTGTGATTTACTTTTGGGTCTGTGCATGGTTCCTACGTTTGTAAAGAAATGCACGCTTTGTACATACAGTTCACTGTGGGAGCTGGGGTGTAATTTATTTGATTGCAAAACTCTCTATATTGAACGTAACCAATTTACTTCCATACACTAATACTATCTTACGACATAATATTTGGCAGATATTGTACCATATTGCTATGCACGTGTATGCTCTGTTTGTCTTGACAGTCAATGTATAACTTAAGTACTGCAGACTCAATTTATACATTTTTGTGTTCTTCCTACATGAATAAATGTAAGATACTTGATGACGTGATCAATATTTTTTATGTGAAGGTGACACTAGAAATTAATGATCCAATGAGATTACATTGTTAAATTGGGTTTTCTTCTGTTATGTTATGGTACTGTAAATGTGGTCAGTGAGTGAAACTAGTAATAAGTGATTAGAATCGTCATGGATTTTTCCAAGCCAACAATAATTTAATTTCGTGCGGATCGCCAGTGTACCTTAATGTCTGTGTATGAAGGTAAAATGTGCTACTGCTGATAGCTGAACATTAATTTTGTCTACCCTTCGACCTTTATGTAACCTCACCAACACGTGGGTCCTGCCCATCATACCCATTTCTTCCTTTCTAACCTCTCCCAACCTACCTCTTCTACTTCAGGAAGGAACTACTAGTTACAGAAGTCATGGTTTTCTAAACTGAATTTTTCCTTAGTTACCATCGCCTATGAGTTCGTGTGTTCATATTGTTGTCTGTCAATATGTGTATTAAACAGTGTATGTAACACTCTATAATTTTTCATGTTCACTTTCAATAGTTTGCAAAAGTGTTGGCTTTTAAGAACTACTTCGCAAAGTCTAAATGGAGTTCGTGGTGTGCTTGAAGTATTCCTCTTCATCAGGGGAAAGTTGTTCCTCACTACAGAGAACTCCGTGAAATACTTACATTCCATAAGTTTATTGTAACTAACATTTGTATTATTAAAGTCAATTGAAATGTCTGTCTCTGAAAGAAAACAGTAATATAATGTGAAATATTGGTGAGATTTTTAGTGTTCTTTCTTACAAGCATTGTAATAACACCTCTCACAGAAATGGTATATACTTACTAGAACTGGTAAATGATACAGAATCTGATTAAAGTTGAATTTTTACGAATACATTACTTCTTTTGACCAGATCGAACAATTTTCAATGTTATTTCAACTACAACTGAAATTAAGAAAAATTGTAACTCATGAATTTATTTTTAAGTAAGGTGTAACCTGCATCTAGCTGTGGTTGTGTAACGATAAAACTTCCAATGTCTAATAGAAGGTAACTCATAAGATGTATGTGCACCCTGTACCTTGTAAAAGTTACTTATTTAATAATACTGCTGATCTATTGATCATTGCTTTGTAAGCAGTAATACAGAAGCGCAGTTAGACTAGAATTATTATAACTATTAGCGAAGTCTGACTTTGCTCCCACTTTTTGATCTTCTGTTACCTTTTCTGTCGGCCTCTCTTGGCCAACTCTTGTTTTCTTCGACCCCAATGGTATTAGGTTGCGAGGCCAGAGGGTGTCTTTCATTCTCATTTTTCAATCTCTCCTCCTCTCTCGTTCCTTGGTGGAGGGGGGGGGGGGGGAGAGGAGAGGAGGAAGGTGCTGCCTCAGGCGTGGTGCAGGGGAAGCCAGCGTTCCTAGGGAGCAAATCCCAGAAAGCCTGGTCCTCAGAGCTTGGTGTTGTGCGGTCAAGTTGCTCAACGATCCATTCGAGTCTTCATAGTCACAGGCCTGAAAACAATCCTTGGATGTCAAAGCATCGCAAGAGATGGTGAGGTCAGAACACGCCGTACTGGACTTGTAGCTAGTACTATCAGTATGATCGTACTCAAAACTCCCTGGTTTTGGAACAAAATGTGTATCACAGTTGGAGATGTTTCTCTGCATCAGTAGTGAAGTAAATGTGATGGAAAAAGTAGCCTTACACATCAAGAAGGATCCTTTCCAAAATCGTGTAAACAACGTCAAATGTTAACTGATGCTGCTCTTGGAGGTATCATAACCAGTAGAAACATTAGGAGCATTGGAATCTAGTAATCACAAGTTCCCATAGATACTACAGGGACAATCCAGGACAGATGCAGAGCGCTGAAGTTACCTTGATGGCTAGTGAACAAATGCAAGTGAGACAGAGCACGCTGGTGGTTCAAAATTTTAGTGATACCATGCACCAGGCTGTAATTTGCTCATACGCAAAGTAATTCTGTGGGTGCCAGGTGTGAAGAGAAGAAAAGAGAAAACGAGGATAGAACGGTGTGGTGGAACATTGCTGATAGTATCAGATACTGGTGTACTTCCTCCCAAAGCAGTATATGAGCAGTACACAGCCTCCCAGATGGTACCACGTGCGAAGTTCTGTTTCGCACTTCACGGATGTCAGGACTGATTCTCATCGCTTGTATTTTGGTGACTATAACTGGAAGAGTTGTGACCGTTTGCCACGGTTGAAGATCGTTCTGCGGATCTACCAGAAGGAATAGGAGTAAAGCTCCAGCCAGAACTTCACCTGCAGTCTTTGACTTGGCGAAGAAGGTAATGGTGTCGGCTGAAAGCAGTCTTCAGTGCCACTGGACTACCACTTCTGCCTGACCTGAAAGCACCAAGCTTACAAGATACACAGAGAAAAATGCAATCAGTAGGCCGACACCTCAAAAGTGGAAATCAGTTCGCGACGATTTACGAGCCTTTCAGCGAGACTTGTTAGTTGGCTCCTCAAGGACAGTGACATTTTAAAGACCAGTGGTTCCGTAGTAGGTGGCATTCCCGACTCCCACTCTCCTCCCTCTTACAAACGTCATACAGTTTATTTCTTCTATACTTAAATAACTGTTACATAAATAAGCAACTAAAATCTCATGTTGCATATGTATGTAAAACTGAAATTGTCAGGTCTAATAGTAATATATTGTTTCCTTTATTTTGTAAATTATGTAAATTAAATGTAAAGATAATCCATTACTCAATCAGATGTGTCACATTGTTAAATATGCAACGTTTGAGTCATGTATTACTGTCATGAACGTGACAAATAATTCAAATTTGTAAGCGCAAATGTTGCGCACCATTGCACAAGACGAAAGTTGTCAGATGCAGGTAATACCTTACAATGCTAGAAAGACGAGAGAAATGGTCTTCTCTATTTATCAAATTTGAGGTTATAGTTCGTGATGAAATGTCATCAGGCTACGAAACTGAAGCAGAAGAAACGCCATTATATCTATACAGTCGTTGAAAATGGAGTTGTAGCTCCGAAACACTTTGGGCAGATAATAGAAAATAAATTCTGTGAATGACCAAGGATTTTTTTCCTTACTTAATGTGTTTATATTACTGCGTGTTGACATCCACTGATGTTACATAATGTCCATAAACTGTCTGTTCGCAGCAATAAAATTGTTGATTGTAAATTAATATTATGCACGCATAGTTATCATGTCGGTATTTGCCATACAGCCATGTTGCGGCATTGGTCTTTCGACGTATCTCTATCTCGAAGAAATGCTGCATCTAAAAGTGTTTTAAATGTACTAGTAAACCTCTGATCCATCGAATAATCGTGTATAAAAGGGCCTCAGTTGTGACTACTTCATGAATTAGTTACTGCATTAAATGTTGCACTTCAAGCTTAACTTCAAATCTCTCGTAACCTTTCTAAACGAGCTTCATGTACATAAGCGAGAAAGTCACTATGTGTTCTCATACTCAAATACTGGATGAATATAGTAAAGATTCTTAGGTGCTGCCTAAAGACACACAGTTCTTAACTGTAATACTTACTTGCTTTTGTTGTTAATCTTTAAGCATAAGAATATGCCTCCTAATGTGCAGATCATGACAATGTAAATATATACAATGCTAAGTCAATTACGTGAAATAACGGAACTCAAATAATTTGCTCCTGGAAGCAGCTAGATACGTCTCAATCGACCAGGCCATTGGACTACAGTAATATCTATGCTGACTGGAGACCATCTGTCAATAGTTGGACTAAAATAATCCGCTCATCTACAATTCTCCACTAGTAAAAAAAAAAAAATGCAGCTGTGTAGCTGCGCACTAATGGTGTTGTAGCTAAACAGCAACTTCATGCAGCGAGAGTGCGTCCCAGTACTGGCCTTAGCATTACCAGCTGACTCCCAACGACGACACAGGTTGTAAAGCCACTCCGTACCATGGCGTGTATCTGATATTGGGACTTCACTGCCGCCTTGAGTAATCATCACACGTCAAATACAGTTCCTGCACTTCATGCTGTGGATTTTCCGTCTGATCACCCCATCTCAGATGTTTTTCGATTTCCTGTATTTCCTTAGTTTCAATATTTCTCCATATATAGCCTTCCAATCTTCCTGTACAAACCTTCAAATTCTCCTTTCCCTGACGTGTATCGTCATTAAAATATGAGAAAGTCTACCTGACGTTAACGATACATCAGCTTTTCTACAAGGTTTGTAATGTCAATCAAACTGACTACATCTCCTTAGTGCAGGCAATTCATCGTTACTATTATCAGTAGATAATATACATCTCTCCTGTATCGTCCTTAGCAGTTCAACGGTGTTGGGGCGATATAGTGAGCAGTCGATCAAATATATCCGTACTCGGTTTGAAGTGTCACTCAGGGTGTGTCGTTAACTTCAGTTGTTCCTCCTGCACATCTTGCAGCTTCTGATTAACTGAATTTCGAGCTTCTGTGTTTGTCCCATTCTCGCTGCTGCATCAAGCCCGGAGGGAATAAATTGCAGCTCAAACATGTCGTGGAAATAATTTAAGGAATTGAGGTTGTGCTCTGTCCTTAGATCACCTCGCGATGAGGCACCATCGGTAGGCACTGTGACGTAAACTGAAGTTTGCATCATACTCACAGTCCCAGTGGTAGGGAATGTTTACTTATTTACATCTATTGCCGGAAACACATCGCTATGAGGCTTGCGAACATGTCGGGAGCTATGATATACATAAGACAGAGGTAATTAGGTTTGGTATAAGTACATCAGAGACCTTGGTTCAAAAAAACTAGTGACCCTGTTTGAACTGACGCATATTACACAAGACTTCGCTATGCTCTTTAAGAGCCACAAGAGTTAGTTCGCTCATGCCAGGAGCAACTGTAAGCAAAACAGTCAATACAAAATGCACCGACTTGCGCTGACATTAGTGAGTTATTGATGGGGATAGGGCTGGGGTACGGCGGGCGGTCCGAGTAAACAATGTGTGAAATTATTAATTTACAAATATTTTGACTTTAGTTTTGTGCAACACAAAAGGTGATGGGTAGTCCCTGTACATAGTGTTCAGTATTTCTCGGCCTTAGAGTCACGATATTAAATATTTCAAGAATTTATACAATCTGTTAATGGGCTCATTCTTTGCATTAATAGCACTTCCTTCAGTCTTAAAAATTTCTCCACATATGCGATAGGTCAGTCGTCACTCTGCTTCAGAGATAATTAGAAATTTGTTGAGTACAAAAATATTCAAACTCCTTTACTACATCAGTATTTTGTTTAGTCCGTTTTATTGCCGATACTTTTGTCTGTCAGGTATTAAAATTTTTCACTTTTGGGTTCTTTTCTCCTGCATTATAAACCTTTATTTTTGACGCAACACGAAGTGGTGACAGCTCTTCCAAGAAAGCCTCAGTTAGGTGCAGATCACCGTCCATACCCCGAACAGAAATCACCAGTTTCGCAGTATTTGAAATGTCTGACGTTGTGCGATGGAAAACTCGATCAATTACTGCATTTTACTAGTCTATTGTCAGTTACCGGCAGTTCGTAACACATTTGCGGCAACAAGGTGCGCCGAGAAAGGTAAACCGCTCGAAATCGATTTACATTCAGTGGGCACAATCTGCAGCCTCATTGTTTCGCTCTGTTATTAACTCGGCAAAAGGTTGGAGATCTTCCTTCAGGACAACGTAAAGTGCAGTATTAGAAGTTGTGCGTGCTGTAGGACTGTCATTCTGCCGCTCTGGGAGACTGAAAACAGTACTGCATAAAGTACATCACTTGGGTGATGGACGTTCGACGCTCTCGTGACGGCGGCGGCGGCAGCAGCAGCTCACGACAAATTCATCAGGTGCCGTTCAACCGCTGTTTCTAAGCTCATTTAACTTTCACATCTTCTCAGAATTCTAATAAGTCTGTACACATCCTTGTTTAACATATGAAAACGGATTCTCCCGTCCCTTCCTAAATGATATCAAACCTATTTTATAGTACCTACTACTCTTATTGGACATACATACATTCATTCGTAGCAGCGCGATAGCAGACGGCTTAAAGGGTCTAATGGTTCGGTAAATCCTGTCTGAGAATATGTACCATCTGCAAGTTCAACGGGGTGGATGAAATTCTTCCGTCGCGTAGCTCTCATAGTTGTGCGGTATAAGTTTTGGATGACTATTTCCTGGTTTGTTTAAAAAAAACCATGTAGACTAATAGGGTCACAAATTGTTGTTGTAGCTTGAACCGCTTATCCATAGTGAGGCCGCAGTATTTGGTGTAGCGGATGTTGCAGCTGCTTTTTGGCTTCTGTGGCTTAGAAATAGTTTTTGTTTGTGCGTTCTTCCATTGGTAAGCAGTTCATTGTAATCTGAGGGTAGGATTGTACAGGTTGTTACCATATGTTGTGTAGGCACTGGTCTCACATGGTCGGGGCTGTTCGGTCTTCACAAGGTGGTGCTTTTTCCTGTTCAGTGGAGGTGATTTCCAATATTACGTTAATCGTCGCAAGCTGTGACTCGCGTATGGTGAACTATTCATTATTTTTTACTTCTGTAGGTCTTTCGCGTACATCGTCAAAACTGTGTGTGTGTGTGTGTGTGTGTGTGTGTGTGTGTGTGTGTGTGTGTGTGTGAGGGGGACGGTGGGGAGCGGGGGGCGGCGGCGGCACGGTTTTCTGGTACTTTCCCGAAAGACAATTGCCTTCCTCTTTCCTTCAATGGTTACTGGTGGATCTTCTTTCTGGTGTCCAAGTGATTCTGCTAAAATTCCGCCAGAGTTCCTAGGATTGGCGTATTGAATTTTGTTCGTTAGGGTACTTGATCTGAAGTCCCTCTATTGAGGTATGAAAACCGCTCGGATCATCTGAACTCCCAAATGAGAGTGGGATCGAGGGTTGTTTTGTTCCGTGTATAGAGTTGCCTTTTTTTAATTGCCAGATCTTTCTCGGGATTAGGTGCACATTCTCGCATTCGTTGTAAGGAAGCACTGGGTGTTCTCGCGCTTTTCATTGTTTCCGCATTTTCAGAATTTAGTTACATAGTTCAAGTGATGGACTTCTTTTTTGGAGGTTTGTTTCATATTTGGTGGATTAATTTTTTTTCGAGGTTTTTTCTTTTAAACTTCTGAGAGACCATATTTGTCCTACACTAACTTGTGTATATTTTAAAGTGCCAATAAACAGTATTTGTGTGTATGGAGAGGGGCAAAATAGTAAAATACTTGTATTTTTGCGCCCACTTTCACTTCATCAAGTGGACATAATCATTCAGCAGATCTAGATCTGAAAATCTTCGCACGAACTCCTTCAATCTCCACTTAAGACACAAAAGAATCGAGCTGCAGTCATCAGTACATAGTCAGTTCTCTTCGCCAAGGTACAGCAATGTACTGACATGTGACTAAACTCGGTGTATTTAGAGGACCACTATTGACATTTTCAAATCCTGTTAAATCTTTTTCTGTACTGCTTTCTGTCTTCTACATTCGACGACGAAATTTGTTCATTTGATAAGCATGGTGTGAAAAAATTACGTGGAAAGTATTTCCTTACAGATTATGTTTGTTGTAACTACTCTATATGGTAATGTTACTATTTTCAATTAACGATATTCATTTGTGAAATAGTGAACTGAAAAACAGATTAGGAATGTAACACGTAAAACAACGTACAACTGAAATGAACGTAAGTGAATCAAATAAATGTTTAGGCGCTTCAATTAGGTATGTAGAAAACACTTCAGACGGCGCATTACATACCAAAAATGGTATTTCAAAAAGCAGCTTTACTGAACAGGAATGCCTGTGGCTCGTAACATAACTTCCAATTTTTCAAAATTGTGTTCGTATTTCCTGCATAATTTCGAATTATAGTTTTCAAGGAAATGAGTTAAATATCATCTTTCGTATAAGAGATATATACAAATAATCGTTTCTAAGGTAGTCTCTATAAACCTAAAATGCAAAATTACTTTCTGGGGTGTGGCTCACCATTTGAAAGTGAGATTGATCACAAAAACGTGCTGTACTATTTTGCCCTATCTACAGACAGGCAAAGATCCATCAATATCGTTTATTGATGGTAGCGAATGTTAGGTTGTAGGTAGCAATTTAGTTAAGAGATTGGAGATGGTGTCTGACAGCGCTTGTGGTGCGTGTGTGTGTTCACGTGTTAATATACTTACGCGAGTTGTCAAAAGTTTATTTTGAGATTACTAAGTGAAGTAGTTTCCTTCCATTAGGTCTTGTAGCATACATCTGTTCTGATAGTTCTTCAGTTTAAGACTACGCATGATGCATGATCTTCCTGAGAGGAACGCTAGATCCATAAATTTCGCAGACATTACTTTACGAATTCTGCCAACAAACTACTACTTAAGTATTTTTACTTATGCCATGATGCGTCCACCTTCAATTGGTGTAATACGTATTTAAACTCACTGAGTGCATTGATTAAAAAAGATTTCAGTTCAGATGTTGCAGCTGCTCCGTGCAAAATAACCTGTTTATCTTCCGTATTTCAGCGGTTACATTTCTTCAGTGTAGTACTCCTCCAAAGTACTTGTATCCTGCATGTTGTCTCGCTTACAAATGCTAACAGAAGCTACAAATTCTTTTCGTGTCATCCAAAAACGATACTTCCCACAGAGGCTCTCTAAACCGCCCCACCCCCTCCCACCCGCGATAGTGGTGTTCCTGGAATGTGTGGCTGTTTGTTACACACGTAGGCTTGCTCTAGTGTAAACTGCTCGTGTCTCTGGTGCTTACTGCAGGTTTTGTTTGCTGAGGCGAGGACGATACTGTGGATGAGTGACTTACTTTACAAGGGGTCGCACCAACCCTGGAGAAAATATGTAAACTAAGTTTCCTGTCCCAATTCTGTCTGTCGTAAATTCATCAGTGATCTCTATTTGTCCAATTGTAGAACAATCATTCTTGAGTTTCTTAAAAGAGAACGGAATTGGTTTATTATCTGTAAATAGGTCTCAAGTGGTTTGGATAATAAGGGAGAAGATGCCACAAAGCTTCTTACATAGTTAGTAGCTCTTGGTCGTACCCACTACAGTTGGTTTGTGGTCCATCAGTTTCTGTGAGGGGAAAAAAAATCGAAAGGTTTCCTTCACTTATCAGCATCCTCATGGACAGCTGTGTGGGTGGGATGCTGGCTGACGTCACCCACACTGCTAAAGGCACATTATGGTCGGGGTGAGAAAACTGGAAAGGTGAAAGCCGCATTACAAAAGCAAAGGCTTTGTGCCTCTGGCGTTCATGGCAAGGGGTGTCGGCCTGTGGTTTCCTTACCTGTCATTGGTCCTATAGTGGTACTTTGTCCTGATGCAGGATGGAGGGAAGACAATGGGCTTCAGGTCACACCGCAATTTCCGAGCGGTGAAGAGCAAATGCAGAAAGACAAATTCCCAGTGAAGGCAGGCTGATGATTTAGAACAGCCCCAAACCTGTCACAGGGCGTCTGAGATATGAAGGTTTTAAGAGTCGACAGGAGACGACTCGTGGAATTCCGGCGTCTGATTAACACTATTATCGATCGGAATAAAAAACGCAGGTTTTTAAAGAATTGTGGCGGCGCGAAACTCCTCTCTTCCTACACTCGACCCACCAATCCATCGGCCGGCCGCGGTGGTCTCGCGGTTAAGGCGCTCAGTCCGGAACCGCGTGACTGCTACGGTCGCAGGTCCGAATCCTGCCTCGGGCATGGATGTGTGTGAACTCCTTAGGTTAGTTAGGTTTAAGTAGTTCTAAGTTCTAGGGGATTGATAACCACAGATATTAAGTCCCATAGTGCTCAGAGCCATTTGAACCAATCCACTGGAACTTCACAAGCACTTCACCAGGGCACCTCTGGCCAACCACATTTAGATTCCTCCCTTTCTCCTCCCTTTCTCCTCCTCGGTAGGTAGGAATGCTTCTGGATTTTACATAAACTCAGTATGGTATAAACAGTGTTTAGCTTCCAGCTGAACGTCACTGCCACTCCTATAAGGGCCCCCCAAGGGGGTCCACAACTCTTTCGTGGACACGTGCGTAGCGAGCATGGGACCCCGAGCTAATGTGGCAGTCCTTCCTGTCCGGGCTGCATACCTTCCCTTCCCTTTCCGCATCCCTCCCCGTCCCCCATCTTCGCCCCCCCCCCCTCATCTCTGGCTCTTTCCTTCCCTTTCTCCCCCTCTGGGAGTATGGTTTGTGCCTACGTCCGGAGACGGACGCTCGAAACTGTTCCAAATTCCTTGCTCTTACACTTGCAAGTCCTCGTCCTTCCTCTGTCCTTCTCTTTTCCTTCCCTCTTCTCCTTGCCCTTTTCTCCGCTGTGGCGTTTGAGACCCCCCTCTTCTTTCCTTTTCTCTTCTTTCCTCCCTGTGCGTGTCTGAAGGCCGAACCACGCACTTCCATGCGTAGCCAGTGACGGGGTAACGCGTAATTCCCCGCCCCGGGTAGACAGGTAGGACACGTACATACCCCCTGGTAACGGCCAGGCCCAGGGAGGGGTGATCCAGGCATTATTGAGGTGAACTTCCATTTCTTCAAAGCACATCATTTCCATAACGCATTTTTCAGACATCGCCATAGACTGAGTTCTTCCTGAAAGCTATACAGAATCTTCTGTTCCCATTTAATTTTTCATTAACTGATGCCTTCCGAAAGTGCCGATTGGTCCCTCCGTCTGTTTGTCGGGAGGTGTGACCTGAGGTGTGAACAATCACCTAAGGCGGGTGTGCCCTCAGTGAGGGCCCCCCACAAAGGAGGAGCGCGCCATCGGAGACGCCGGTAATCATGGGGGATTCTTCCGCAATGGTTTCCTCACCTTCCACTATGTCTGCTCACAAACGTAAGTTCACTTAGCCACAGACGGTTCTTCCATCGTTGCCACAGTTCCTCGTTTCTCGGTCTGACGAAGGTCACGACTTTTCCACGGTCAACCCTTTCATTATTCAGAAAGGTGTCGACGCAATTGCGGGTCCTGTAAAGTCTTGTTCCAGATTACGGAATGGCACCCTGTTGTTGGAAACACACAGTGCCCTCCAGGCTCAAAAGTTGCTGCGTACTTCTCTGCTCCACACCTTCCCTGTCCGGGTGGAACCACACCGTACCTTAAATTCCTCGCGTGGAGTCGTTTATACACACTCCCTCGATGGATTGTCTGACGAAGAAATTCAGCACTACCTGTCTGACCAGGGCGTCACAGCTGTTCATCGGGTTATGAAAAGGGTTGACTCGAACATCATTCCAACCCGCACTGTCTTCTTGACATTTGACAAAGTTCAACTCCCATCAAAAATCAAAGCAGGCTATAATTTCCGTTCGCCCTTATGTCCCAAACCCTACGCGTTGCTATCGATGTCAGCGGTTCAATCACACCAGCCAGTCCTGTTCCAATCCGACCAAATGTGTTACGTGTGGCAAGGATGCCCATGAGGGTGCTTGTCCACCTCCATCCCCTCGCTGCATCAACTGTATGGGTGACCACGCTGCTTCCTCTCGAGATTGCCCCGTTTTTAAGGACGAAAAACTCATCCAGGAAAGAAGAGTGAAGTAAAAGGTGTCGACCTTTGCTGCTCGAAAGTTACTCACCAGTCGACAGCCCACTGTGCCTCAGACACGAAAATACAGCACTGTCCTTGCTTCTCCTTGGCCAACAAAGGAGGCGGCCACGCAGACTTGCGACCTCACCTTTAGTACCATAGTCGTCAGATCGGCCAGCGCAAAGATCGCACGTTCAACCTCACCACTAACGCCTGCCCACTCTATGGCTCACCCTTCGTCGGGTTCTGTTAAATCTCGAGCCCAAAAGTCCGACGCCAAGAATTCGAAAAAAGAGCATTCTCGTGAAGAGTTTTTACGTACCGCAACTTCACAACCATCGG
Organism: Schistocerca serialis cubense; assembly: GCF_023864345.2. Lineage (NCBI taxonomy): Eukaryota > Metazoa > Arthropoda > Insecta > Orthoptera > Acrididae > Schistocerca > Schistocerca serialis. Next base: position 67,481,452 of record NC_064639.1, on the reverse strand, counting down.
TTCCTCCTTCATCTAAACATCATACTTCCAAGAAGGCTACGAAGAAACACAGTTCCTCTCCTTCTCCGCCAAGGCGTGTCCCATCTACAGCACCACCTGGCGGAAATCGCCCTCAGCCGTCTTCTGTGTCGCCAAGGTGCACTGCTGGTGGCCGGTCAACTGGCCGATCGTTGGTGGCTGGAGCTGCTCCTGACCAACCTATGGATCAGGATCTTCTGCCTTCGACTGAATGCCATTCCATGCTGTCGGTCGCAAGCTCTGAGCAGTCGTTGAGTTGACAGCACCCTTGGTCACGTTCCTCCATTTTCTGTTCACCCTATGTCCATTATCCACTGGAATATCCGCGGCATTCGAGCCAATCGGGATGAATTGTCGATCCTCTTACGATCCTACTCGCCGGTCATTTTCTGTCTTCAGGAAACAAAGCTGCGTCCCCATGACCGCTTTGTTCTCCCTCATTTTCAGTCCGTCCAATATGACCTCCCCTCTGTTGAAGGCACTCCAGCCCATGGAGGACTTATAATTCTGCTCCACGATACTCTCCATTATCACCAAATCCCCTTAAACAGTTCCTTCCAAGCTGTCGCCGTCCGTCTTTCCCTTTCTGGATACACGTTCTCTCTTCGAACGGTATACATTCCATCGTCCACACCACTGGCACGAGCTGATCTCCATCTTCTTGGTCAGCTTCCACCCCCCTATTTGCTGGTTGGGGACTTCAATGCCCACCACCCGCTTTGGGGATCTCCACATCCTTGTCCACGTGGCTCACTATTGCTAGACGTCTTCCACCAAGCGGATCTAGTCTGCCTCAACACTGGGGTCCCCACATTTTTGTCTGCCTCCACGGCACATTTATCTCATTTGGACCTTGCGGTCGGTACTGTTCGGCTAGCACGGCGCTTCGAATGTTTCGCCCTTGATGATACACTCTCGAGTGACTACTTTCCATGTGTTCTTAGACTGCAGCCTCAACTGCCATATATGCGCTCGCGACGCTGGAAGTTTGCCCAAGCCGATTGGACCCTTTTTTCGTCTCTAGCGATATTCGATGACCGTCGCTTTCCCAGCGTCGACGATGAGGTCACACATATTACCGACGTTATTCTCACAGCTGCGGAACGTTCAATACCACGCACCTCCGAATTGCCCCTCCGCCCCCCAGTTCCTTGGTGGAACGAGGCATGCCGTGACGCAATACGTGAGCGGCGACGTGCTCTTCGCATTTTCCGTCACCATCCAACTTTGGCAAACTGTATCCGATATAAGCAGCTCCGTGCGCGATGCCGTCGCGCCATCCGCGATAGCAAGAAGGCAAGCTGGAAATTCTTTATTAGCTCATTTAACACCTTCACTCCCTCCTCAGAAGTTTGGAGTCGGCTTCGACGGTTCTCAGGCGCGCCTAGTTTCTCCCCGGTCTCTGGGCTCACTGTCGCGCATGATACCTTAGTGGACCCCGTCGCAATTTCTAACTCATTGGGTCAGCACTTTGCTGAGTTTTCGAGCTCTTCCAATTACCCGCCAGCGTTTCTCCCGAAGAAACGTGCAGCGGAAGTGCAGCATCTTGCTTTCTCCTCACAAAATCACGAAAGCTACAATACTGTTTTCTCCATGCGCGAACTCCAACATGCCCTCTCTTCTTCTCGCTCCTCCGCTCCAGGAGCGGATGGTATCCATGTCCAAATGTTGCTGCATTTATCAACCCATAGCCTGCGTTACCTCCTTCGCCTTTACAATCGAATTTGGACCGACAGTACCTTTCCCAGGCGATGGCGGGAAGCTATTGTCGTTCCCGTTCCAAAACCTGGAAAGGACAAACATCTCCCCTCTAGCTATCGCCCCATTTCTCTCACGAGTAGTGTCTGTAAGGTTTTGGAGCGTATGGTGAATTACCGTTTAGCTTGGTGGCTGGAATCCCACAGTCTTTTAACACGAGCCCAATGCGGATTCCGAAAGCATCGTTCTGCCGTTGACCATCTCGTTGCTCTCTCCACTTACATCATGAACAATTTTCTCCGGAAACGCCAAACGGTAGCAATATTTCTTGATCTGGAGAGAGCATACGATACCTGTTGGAGGACAGGCATCCTCCGCACACGGTTCTCTTGGGGCTTTCGAGGCCGGCTGCCCCTTTTTCTTCGCGAATTTGTGGCAGAGCGCACATTTAGGGTGTGGGTGAACACTACTCTCTCCCGTACTTTCTCCCAAGAAAACGGGGTACCCCAGGGCTCCGTGCTGAGTGTTGTACTGTTTGCCATCGCCATTAATTCAATTATGGATTGTCTCCTTCCTGATGTCTCGGGCTCCCTCTTTGTGGACGATTTTGCGATCTACTACAGCTCTCAACGGACCAGCCTGCTTGAAAGACGTCTTCAAGGATGTCTCGATCGCCTCCACTCGTGGAGCATCGAAACCGGCTTCCGTTTCTCACCCAGTAAGACCGTTTGTGTTAATTTTTGGCGACGTAAGGAGTTTCTTCCGCCCTCCTTACATCTAGGTCCTGTCAACCTTCCGTTTTCCGACGTCGCTAAATTCTTGGGTCTTATGTTTGACAGGAAACTGTGCTGGTCCTCCCACATTTCCTATCTTTCGGCTCGCTGTCTGCGTTCTCTTAACACCGTCCGTGTCCTGAATGGTACCTCCTAGGGAGCAGACCGAGTGGTCCTTCTCCGCCTCTATCGCGCCTTAGTGAGCTCGAAATTGGATTATGGAAGCATAGTCTACTACTCTGCTCGGCCGTCTTTTCTTCGACGTCTCGACTCTATCCACCACCGTCGATTACGTTTAGTGTCTGGAGCTTTTTACACCAGCCCTGTGCAAAAGGCTTTATGCTGAGACTGCTGAACCTCCGCTGTCCAATCGGCGGGCAGTCCTGAGTCGTTATGCTAGCCATCTGTCTTCCATGCCTGCTAATCCAGCCCATGACCTTTTTTTCGACACCTCCTTTGATGTCGGGTATGCAGGCCGCTCCTCCTCCCTACTACACCCGGGAGTCCGCTTCCGTCAACTGCTCCATTCTCTCTCCTTCCGCTTTCCTAAAACCTTCTTGACAACTTGGGGTACAGCACCGCCTTGGCTCCGTCCCTGGATCGACTTGCTCAGAGACCTATGTCAATTTCCCAAGGATGGTACCCCTACACTTGTCTACCGTCGGGCATTTGCTGCGCTATCTGCCCAAATGACGGAAGCCACATTTATTTACACCGACGGCTCGAAAACATCGTTAGGTGTAGGGAGTGCCTATATTTGTAGGCGACACCCCAAATCACTTTCGGCTTCCCGACCAGTGTTCGGTTTATACTGCAGAGCTTTACGCTGTTCTCCAGGCTGTCCACTACATGCCGCCATCAGCGGATACAGTACGTAATCTGCTCAGATTCTCTCAGCTCTCTCCTAAGTCTCAAAGCTCTTTACCCTGTGCACCCTCTGGTCCACCGGATTCAGGACTGTCTGCGCTTGCTCCACCTGGGGGGCGTCTCAGTGGCGTTCCTCTGGCTCCCGGGACACGCTGGTATCTGTGGGAATGAGGCGGCCGATATAGCGGCCAAGGCTGCAGTCTCTCTTCCTCGGCCAGCTATTCAGTCTCTTCCGTTTACCGATCTACGGAGCGGTTTATGTCGCCAAGTTGCTCATTTATGGCATGCGCATTGGTCAACACTTCACCATAATAAATTGCGGGAAGTGAAAGCCCTTCCTTGCACTTGGACCTCTTCCTCCCGAATGCGTCGTCGGGAGGAGGTAATTTTAGCTAGACTCCGGATAGGGCACTGTCTTTTTAGCCATCGACATCTTTTAAGCGGTGATCCTCCCCCACTCTGTCCCCACTGCTCTCAGCTGTGGACGGTCAGACACCTTTTAATTGAATGCCCCTATTCTAATCCGTTACGCTCCCGTCTACAGCTATCGCCTGATCTATCGTTGACTTTAGCAGATGACACGCGCTCAGCTGACCGCGTTCTACAGTTTATTAGTGACAGTGAAATGACGTCAGTCAATTGATTTTTTTTTTGGGACAACCAACCCCTTTCTATAGTGGATTTTTAAGCACTCATTCTGCCTTTAGTTTCTCAAATTTTATGACTTTGTTCCCCTTGCTGCTGATTTTAAATTTCGTTTTTTTCCGGTTTCCTACGTCACGGGCTGGGCGCTAATGGCCATAGAAGTTTTGCGCTCTAAAACCACAAACCAAAAAAAAAACTCCTATAATGGCCAACATCAACGCTTTGTCACCTGGCCCCGCCGTATTAAGGGTGGGGACTTCTGTAGTACCAGTCTAACCTATGTAAACCCACTAACGTTGCAGTTTTCAGGAGCAAGTATCAAGCTTGCTGCCTATAAGAAGCGTATTTCCGTGGGTATCTTCTACAGTGACGCCTTATGGCGGCGTCTAGGCGGTGAATGGAGTTAGCAGTTAATTTTCTCCACCCACTCATCAAAGAGTTTGGTTGGTCAGTCCTCCTGAATAGAAGTCTCAAAATCATAGTAACAGGGCATCAGTTTGCTTTAACACTTCCATTGTAATTAAGCCAACAGGGGGAACTTAAGAGGTGTTCTCCACTTTTTATATTCACAAGGCACTGCAAGGTACTCCTGGGCTTCTAAAAAGTCAAAGGACTTTGTAATGGAATACTTCTAGATGAAACTGCTAATTCAATCCAAATTTCTAAGTTCTTGGTATTTAAGGCCTTAGATACTACCCAATCGAGTTAGAGTTGCATAATAATTTTAGTAAGGGTGTGGTTACCTGCTGTGATAAAATGGCAGTGGACCTCGTGGAGTTACTTGATGTATGGAAAATATGGGCGTCACGGAAGTGCAGAACTGTATGAAGAGTCAGTGGCAAATTGGAGAAATCTGAAACATTTGTTCTGACCTTAAGTACTCTGGAATTACTTAAACATATCCTTGCAAGCTATATCCGTCTTCAGGCTTGCACGCTTGCTCCTAACCCAGTGTGATACTAGAAGTGTCAAAGATGTGGCCATACCAGTGTGGGATGTAATGGTAGGGCTATGATGGCAGTTGTTGAGGCTCAGGTCACGAATCAGGCAATTCTTGCACATTTCCTCCGAAATGTGTAAACTCCTCTGGGGATCACGCAGTGTGGAGCAGAAAGTGTGAGGTTTACACTGAGGGAAGGAAAATTAATCAGTTGAAAATACACACACATCCACTATGGTGAAGCTGAATCCACTTCCAAAGATATGCAGCCGCCTCAGGTTATCGCTACTTCTTTTACATTGGCCCTTAAGACGTTAATCTCAAAGTGTGATTCGTCCACACACTCGGGCCACAGATTAAAGTACGAGCACATGCTCTTGTCGATGTACCTGTGGAGGGGAAACGCTCCACTTGAAACCGAAGTCGTTCGGAAGCTGTCAGCAGTGAGCTAACCATCTAAGCCGCATATCACTACCCGCCATCAAAAGCTAACAAAGTCCTCCCGACAACCCAGGCAACCACCTCCTCCCTTCAGTACATAAAAATTTGAGACTTTCCGAAGTTGTCGAAGAAAGCTGTAGTTAAATCTTCAGATTGGCGAAGGCTCACCCTCTGTGATGGGAACTACGCTTTGGAGGATATGGACTTTGTGAGAGGAACTGGAGGACTAGGAACAAGCTAACGTCCTACTATCCTCCCCGGTAAATCATTGCCTCCCAGGGAGAGATAAAAGAACAACAATCGGTAAACAATGGCTTCCACAGGGACTATTGTACTGCAGTAGAATTTTATTAGATTTGGAAGAATAGCAGCTCCTGGTCCAGCAGAAACCGTTCTGCATCTGCTTAAAAGATACGTATATTAGTCACTGACACGCCGGCAAAACGGGTTAACCACCCATAAAGGAAGGATGATACTACTGGAGACAGGGCTAAAGGTGGAGTGGCTGTTTTCATTGGTCACATACTTCTCTCTTGACCCTCTTACCATGGCCATGCAGGAAATTGCTGTAAAAGTTCTCGCACTCTTTAATATCACAGTGTGTTCTTTGCATCTTCCGCCTAATGATTATTTGAACGAGTTCTGCCAGTGCGTCTGCATCTACTCACTCCCACATCCATTCCTTCTCCTGGAGGACTTCAATGCACACAGTGTGTTGTGTGGCTCGGCTATCACTTGCTGCAGGGGTCGGATGATACCTACTCGTCCATTCTGAGAACATCTGCCTTCTGGACGCGGGTCAGATGACACTTTTCCACAGCTACACGTCTTTTTCAGACATTGACCTTTGTTTTTGTTCTCGAGTTGTTGCGGACTCAGTTCAGTGGGAAGTGGCTCCAGATTTATATTCCAGTGACCACTTGCCAGAGTGGATCCATCTGCTGACTAGGACAGTGGCTGATAGGAGACCATGCAGATGGGTGATAGAAAGGGCAAATTGGTTGCAGTACAGTGAACAGGCTATTTTTTAACAAAAGAATTGTGCCCCAGAAATGGTGGCCCGTATCACTAGAAAGATCAAACGGGCTGCTGCAGAGTCGATGCCCCAGTCTAGTAACCATTTCAGACGATGGTCAGTACCTTGGTGGAATGATGACTATTGACAATCAGGACCGGACAAACAGCTCTGCAGAACTTCATTGTCCAACTCCAGAAAACCTTAAAGCCTTCAGATCTGCAGGAGCACATGAGCCGAGTAAGATCCATTATGCCAAGTTCCGTCATCTGCGCCCTGAATCGAAAGGACAGCTCGTCTTGTTTCAGTGAGGTCTCGTTTGATGGACAGTCCTCCACGACTTGGAAGGAGGGAATATAAATTCCATTCTGGAAACCAGGCATGGGCTGTAGCACACCTAACAGTTCATGAAGTGCTGCAATCAATTGTATGGGTAAGACTCTTGAACACATGGTCAACAGCCACTTCGTCTGGCTGCTCCAATCCTGAGGTCATCTGAGACACTCCCAGTGCAGTTTCAGGTACTACTGTTAAACCCTTGACAATTTGATTCTACTGGAGATGGCAATACAAGAGTCCTCCTTACGTCAGAATGCCTTTTGACCTCAAAAAGGCATATAACACTACTTGAAGGTACAGAATCTTCGATAACTTCATGAATGGGACTTCGTGGACACCTGCCACTTCTTACCTTTCCCGAGGACCGGCGTTAGCCATCAGGCAAGGCATCGCCAATGCGATATCAGTGTTCAAGAGAATTAGTTCCCCAAAGCCTGTGCTCTTTGCACTGTGTATCTGATGTACGTTTGGAGCTATCTAGGGCACGCCAAGGGAGAAAGTCATTCTTCACTGTATGACAGCCTGTATCTCTGCTGCACCTGGCAGGTCTCTGCAATAGTTGACTCCTAGGAATCTGATGAGATGCTCAATCCGTTGGGCATGGCACCTTCCTAGACTATTAGCTTCTACTGCAATAGGTACTAGACATTCTTTCTCCTCTCCCTTGGGAACATGTCGTGGGTGTTTTTGTGAGTGTTCCACACTGTCCATAGGTGACACATGAACAGTCTCATCACTTTCTTTAATTCATTTTTGTTTCTATGTTCACCTTCTCATTCCTCTGCTTAAGCGTTTGACACTCCTCTTCTTTCTTCTTCCTCCCTGTGCACTCCTCAAGGGCGGCCCGCACATCTGATACATTACAGATGACTCTGTAACGCGTAATTCCCAGCCCTGGGTCGACAGGTAGGGTTCCCATATAACGACTTTTTAGGTAGCAGCTCATGAAATCACCCCCTCCTTCGGCTTTCCTGTACCAAATTGTCGATTGGTCCCTGGCATATGCTTGGTAGGTGTGACCAGAGGTGAGATCACTTAAGACATGTGTGCCCCTTGTGAAGCGGCCCCCAGATAAGGTGTGCAGTCTGAGATGCTGGCAATCATCTCCGTAGTCCATGTATAACAAACATAAACAGAACGAAGCTCCCAACTCAGACCCTATCAGCTGCACCATAGTTCCTCGTGCTTTCACGTACTGAAGACGTCAGTCCTTTGCAACGGTAAATCTGTTTATTATTCAAAAAGGTGTTGATGCAATTGCCTGCCCTTTGAAACCTTTGTCGTTTACGGAATGACGCTTTGCTTTTGGAGACTACTTCTGATTATCTAGCACAGCAGCTGCATATGGCTTGGCTTCTTCATGGCTACCCCGTCCATGGAGCTCTGAAATCTTCCCATAGTGTTATTTACATTAGGCTGCTCGATGGTCTGACACAGGCCGAAATCCGAACATACGGCTCTGATCAGGGTGTGGCTGCCGTCCACCGGATAGTGGAAAAGATAGATGCTTCCTTAGTGCCCTTTTGATAAAGTGTTGCATCCGCTCAAGATAAAAGCGGGCAATAAAGTTACCACAGTTCGACCATACGTCCAAACCCTGATGCACTGTTACCAGTGCCAACGTTTCATTCACTTGAATGTCTTGTTAACAACTGGCCAAAAGTGGTAGGGATGCGAACGAGGGCAATTATTATTAACTGCCTCCTTCCCACTGTGTTAATTGCAATGGCGACCATGCCGCCGCCTCTCGAGATTATCCTGTGTATCTCGATAAGCGAGCTGTCTAAGAGTTGTGGGTAAAGGAAAAAGTACCATACCCAGTCGCTCTCAGGTTATTAGCTCGTCGCAAACCCTGCGTTCTAGCACCTAGTATTTACAGTAATGTTGTTCCTACATCTCATTCCATGAAGGACACGGGCATGCAGAGATGTGACCTCAAATTAGTCTGGTGTTATGAATTCGCCCAGTTAATGGTAGCATCGCCATCCCCCTCATCCAGTTGAGCAGCAAGCCATCAAAATCTCGCCTCACAGGGCGAACTCACAAACTACACAATTGGCAGACCAGAAAGGACAGAACAAATACTCCTGTGAAGACTTCCTACGTCCTCCCAGCCTACCAACGTTTGAGCCTTACTCTGCTAAACGGGGAGCCTCGAAGTAGTCCAACAAAGGCAAACGGTCTTCTCTTTAGCCGACTCGAAGAATCTCTGACGGTGAAAACCTTGTATGACGGTGTCACCACGTGATAAATTCCCCTGGTCGGCCTCCATGATGCTGGTGTGAAACACCAACGGTTTTTCTGCGTTGGACTCCGCAGGCGGACAGCAGAATAAAGCCAATGCTTCTGTGGACCTCGTGCAGCAGGATCCTCTCGCCTCTGCGCGCTGTAGCAGCGAGTCTTGACAGGCTGGCACTCGGCATCTGCTGAGGTGACAACCCTTCATCTTCTCATCATGACTCACCTCCAGTGGCACGTTCGCAGCCTTCAATCCAATAAAAATTATTTGCAGCTGCCTTTAGGACCGAGAGCTGGTTTCTAAGGATGGGGCAGGATAAGGTTAAGATTGTGGATGAGTACGTAGTCAGTTACTCTCGGTTGCACAACAAATTTAAACTTTATTTAAATAAATCTCTTAAACACAATCGACTGTATGACGGCTGAAGGCCTTGCCAGAGAAAAAAATTTCACAATTTTAGGTCCGAAGGCCACCAACAGCCTCAAACAAACGGCTGAAGGCCTGAATTAAGAGTGAGAACAGTTTCCAATAGCACATATGAAGATAAATACTTAGTTTTCAAACTAACTGTAACTCGGCTGAAGGGCTTATCATGAAAGAAGTGAAATTCTTGCTCGGTTGAAGGCCACACAAACAGTAATTAGAAAATTACAAACATCCTTAAAATAAGCATCACAATCTCGGGAATCAGGACAAGCAGTTCTCAGCAAGTGTTCAAAGGGTCCGCCTGGGAAGGTAACTAAAACACAAGGTAAGTTGAGACAGGCAGCCAAGAGTTGTACTCACGTAACTGGATGGCAAATTAAGTGCCGATCGACCGACTAACCAATCCGCCTAACGTCCGATCACCGGTACAACGATGGAATATTTTTAGGCAAGGGAGAAGACATAGCTCCATGTCTTCAAAAAACACCCAAGGCCAAAGGAAACACGAGAACTAAGGTAGAAGTCCCAATAAATATGCACAGTACAGTAAAAGAGGCATCAACACGATGAGGCAAGGTACACCGCCGGAAAAGTACTCTAACCTCCAGGGCAGGTAACTGGGGTGTTAACGGCCACAATGCAGAAACTACGGCTGGTTGCGCTTCACTAATAAGAATACTAAATTCAATGATGATTAACAAATAGGGAAAGGCGGCTACAATATTTCACCGCCTCGAAACACTTCACTCGTTGCCACCAGGCTCGGCGGCCCTGAGACCAACAACCCGCCGACCAAAGGCGAGATCTCGAAATAGTCGAGATTGCATTAGCAGTTAACTCCTCACTCAACTTAAACGTCCAGGGTTCGGTGTGCAACGAAGTCGTCGCTCTCGCAATTAGCCCTCCCCGACCCAGCAGAGGCGGCACGCTGCCAGTCGCCCCGGCTTGCCCTCATGCTGCAGTGTCCACCTCGCTGCTGCGCCCCAACTGAACTGATCTGTTTGCAACTGCCCCACTTCCTCTCACAAATCCAGTACGCAGACAGCATTAAAATAACTCCACATTCCAAACGTGATACACGAGGATGCAGGAAAACAATTCCATTAACTACTCTCAATACTAAAACCAGTCACTGTTGAATAACATGGATGAATAAGAAGTGGGCACAAACACAGAATGGGCCTGTAGCTTGACACTTCATGTGGACTGTCATTTTTTTAACAGGCACTGTGCGTGCTACTTTCAGGAAGTCTGGAAATTCCCCTGCATGGAGGCGTTTATTTATTACCACTGTTAATGGCTGTGGAGTTTCACTGATTATAGTTTCTAACATAGTGCAGGACACGCCATAAATATCAGGGCTCTCTCAAGATTTGTAGGTTTTCAATTTTTATTTCTTTTGGATAACCTCTCTTCTGCTGAAACATGGATGACAGCTCCTGGGAGACACCTGGAATACATACCAGACAGAACAAAATTCAAATTATTGTATGGAAGTGAAGATAGCTTAAGACAATTTTCTAAAATTTCAAAATCTTGCTGACGATGACAGTTAAGTTTCACAGAAAAGACAAATAACTAGCAAACTCACTTAACCTCATGCCAGCTGCACTGCCTCTATGAATACAAAGCCAGGAAGATACAATACGGAGCAGAGCAGTATTGAACTCGCCAAGGGGTGGTGCCGCACCAGCATGTGAGCCCTGGGCGACGCGCATAGACTCAGGGCCCTCTGGCCTCTCGCCTGGCACAGCAGCAAAGGCCTCCCTGGGCGTGGACACTTCACCACATCCACATGGTGGTAGAAAGGGTGTCTCCCTACCATTGTGAAACCTCAGCACATTTTTGCTGCGGTCTATGCAGCACTGCGGCTGGAAAAGCTCAGTTAGTGATTAGTCCCCTCACTGTGTGACCAGTATTCTTAAGCTCATATTTATTTAGAAATGGATTTCTGGAGAAAGGAGGCAGTTCCATCAAGTAGGAGCTTCAAGCTACCTATCCTCCTGGAGGGGAAGCACCTCTCATTCGCTCCAGCTGTCAGTTCTCCCATTACTTCAGAGATGGGGCTGTTATTTGATTGAGAACAATTAACAATTCTGTACGTTCTAAAATTTGTCTTATCGTGGGCTAATGTCAACAGAGTTGGAGTGTAGAAATTGGCAACTACACCACAACAGAGGAACTCGTAGTCCTGCAGTTAGCAAAAAAGGGAGTCAGTAACCACCATTCAGAATTTCACACACACTTTCACTGAGAGCCACACTCCTTGTAATGATATTTTTGAAGTCAGTCTTCCATGCCAGAGGAAAATGTGAATCACATTTGAGCTGTATAGTGAAGTACACAGAAATTGACACGTCTAGCAAGTTTGGATACATTTCATGCACAGCAGTTTCCAAAATACTGTGTAAATGTTCACACTTCAAATCTTAGATTGCAGCTGGTCCAGGTACTAATGCTGTGAGATGATGCTACACAATATGACTTTAACACTGAGATGTTGGCAAGCACAGACAATGACAAAGATATTTTTCTATTCTTTTATGAAGCAATGTTTCACTCTAACAATGGAGTCAATCTGCATAAGATACACTTTTTGGGAACACCAAATCCCCATTTATCCACCAAACAAACAAGATTTCTAAAATTTCAAGGTTTCTGCACAGTGTCAAGTGAAAACATTTATTGCCCCCTTCTTTTTCCTAGAGAGAACTGTCATAGCCATTGTTACCATTATTTCATTCTTTTAGTAATTCCGCCTCAATTAAAAGAAGAATCCAGCTACTTCACCCCATAATTAGGTGGTGCAACTCCTCACTTCATCTTAGCTGCACATTTGCCTGTGGCAATGACTGCCACACTGGTGGTAGTGATGGTTTTTGATGCACATGGCCATGATATGGTTACCAGACTGAATCACTTGCGTGGTTTTTTAATGGTTTTATAGCCTAATAGAGAGCTCTGAGCAATGGTATTGGTTGCAAAATATGGAATAGCTTTTAACTTTCAGGTAGATTTTTTCACAAGAGGGATAATACATAAATCATAAGTTATAGAACTTCTTTCCTTGTGTGTATCCATCTTGAAAACCTCACCAAGAAATGGCATGTAAGAGTTTTTCCACACTAACTCTCTTTTAGTGTGTTCTAGGTAAAAGTATGCCATCATCAATTTTTAAGGTCATTAAATTCCCTACATGTTTCATATACAACATGTTGGAGAAATTTAGGTAGCTACCAAGAGCTCGGAAAACTACTTCCAGGAGTTCAAAGTGTAAGATATGTCAGTAACTTAGTAACTATTTTAGTGTTTCTCAGTGTCATTACCCCCCCCCCCCCCTGCGGGTCCGGGGATTAGAATAGGCCCGAGGTATTCCTGCCTGTCGTAAGAGGCGACTAAAAGTAGTCCCACCCCCTCAAGGGGGTCGTTAGCGCCTGCGTCCGGAGACGGACGGTTCCACGACCTCTATTTGCGGTCATTTTGCTTTTTCACTTCTCGTTTCTTCCTTCCTTTGGTTGGTTCCTTTCTTTGCTCTTCTCCACCTCACTGTCTTCCTTACTCTTTTCCTTGCCTTCTTCTCCTTGCCTTCTCCTTGCCTTCTCATTGCCTTCTTCTCCTTGCCTTCTCTGGTCTCCGCCTCGGCGTCTGAGACAGTCTGTCCTCTCTCCCCCTCTCTCTCCCCCTCTCTCTCTTCTTTTTCCTCTTCTTCCTTCCTCCCTGTGCGTGCCTGAAGGCCGACCCACGCGTTCGCACGCGTAGCCGCTGACGGGGTAACGCGTAATTCCCCGCCCTGGGTAGACATGTAAGGCACGCACGTTCTCCCTGGTAAAGGCCAGGCCCAGGGAGGGGTGATTGCCTGACCTACTGACCATGCCGAATGGTCCCTCTGTCTGTTTCTTGGGAGGTGTGACCTGATTTGTAAACATTCACCTAAGGCGGGAGTGCCCTCTGAGAGGGTCCCCATAAGGAAAGAGCGCGCCATCGGAGACTCTGGCAATCATGGGGGATTCCTCCGCAATGGATTTCACTCCATCTCTCTCGACTTCTGCCCAAAAACGGAAACATGACCAGCCCCCAATGACAAAAGTACTACCACCTGCCCCACAGTTCATCGTTTCTCGATCTGAGGACGGAAAGGATTTTTCCTCTGTCAACCCATTCGTTATCCAGAAGGGCGTAGATGCCATAGCCGGATCTGTCAAATCTTGTACCAGGTTGCGTAACGGTACCTTATTACTAGAAACTGAGAGCGCCTTTCAGGCACAAAAACTGCTTCGGGCCACACTCCTGTACACGTTCCCTGTCCGGGTGGAGGCTCACCGAACTTTGAATCTCCTCGTCAGTCAATCCGTCGAGGGAGCTAGTATAGACTACACCACGAGACGAATTCAATCTTTCCTCGCTGACCAAGGCGTGACGGCTGTCCATAGGGTCATGAGAAAGGTCAACAATGACCTTGTACCAACTCGGACACTTCTCGTGACCTTCGATGGTGTTAAGCTGCCATCGCGCATCAAGGCGGGCTACGAGGTTATTTCTGTTCGCCCCTATGTCCAGACACCTACGCGCTGCTACCAGTGTCAGCGTTTCAATCACACTCAACAGTCTTGTTCCAATGCGGCTAAATGTGTCACTTGTGGCAGGGATGCCCATGAGGGTGACTGTCCACCTCAGTCTCCTCGTTGTGTGAACTGTCAGGGTGACCATGCAGCATCCTCCTGCGACTGTCCAGTGTATAAGGAAGAACGCTGTGTCCAAGAAATTCGGGTCAAAGAGAAAGTGTCCACCTCGGCTGCTCGCAAGCTATTAACTAGTAGGAAGCCCACGCTGCTCCCAGTGGTGAAATACAGTACTGTCTTCGCCTCTCCTCAGACTACCAGGGAGGTGGCAACCCAGACATGGGATCTGCCCTTCAGCACCACGGTAGTCGGTTCGGCCAGTGCTAAGTTCGCGCGGTCGACGTCTCCTCTTCCTCCCATCACCCCACAGACACCAGCCCCTTCATCAGCTTCTGGTAAGACGAAGACCCAGAAGTCAGATGCACGGGCCTTCAAGAAGGAACCGTCCTGTGCAGACTTCCTACGTACCTCGACCTCCCAGCCTTCGACCGGTACTTCCACCAAACGACCTTCCAAGAAGGCTCATAGGAAGCACAGTTCTCCTTCTCCGCCACGGCGCATTTCTTCTCCTGCGCCACCCAACGGTTGCCGCCCCAGGCCGTCATCCGTTTCGCCTCGCCGCACCGCTGGTAGCCGAACATCTGGCCGTTCACCGGCGGAGGAAGCTCCCCCTCCCGGCCAACTTCCCAAGATGGCCGATGAACCTATAGACCCAATGGACGATGACTGTCCGCCTACTGATAGCGGCGGCAGTGCTCGCTCGAAGCCAGGCCCTCAGCGGCCTTCCAGGTGACCCCTTTTTTCATCTTCCTTTTCTTCTTACGATGGCACTTATTCACTAGAATATTCGCAGCATTCGCTCCAACCGAGAGGACTTGCAGTAGTTGCTCCGCTTCCACCGGCCGCTCGTCGTAGCCCTCCAGGAAACGATGCTACGCCCATGCGGTCAAATTGCCTTGGCACACTACACCTCTGTGCGTTTTGACCTACCCCCTGTGGTAGATATCCCGGCTCATGGAGGGGTTATGTTGCTGGTCCGGGATGATATTTACTACGATCCCATCACGTTGCACACCGGCCTGCAGACAGTTGCCATCTGCATTACTCTCCCCACTTTTACATTTTCCATTTGTACCGTTTACACTCCATCGTCATCTGCCGTTACCAGGCAGACATGATGCAACTTATTGCTCAGCTACCTGCACCATTTTTGTTAACCGGAGACTTCAATGCCCACCATCCCCTTTGGGGCTCTCCAGCATCATGCCCGAGGGGCTCCCTGTTAGCAGACCTTTTCAACAAGCTCAATCTTGTCTGCCTCAATACTGGCGCCCCTACTTTTCTTTCGGACACAACTCACACCTATTCCCATTTAGACCTCTCTATATGTACTCCCCAACTTGCACGCCGGTTTGAGTGGTATGCACTTCCTGATACATATTCGAGCGACCACTTCCCGTGTGTTATCCATCTCCTGCATCATACTACCTCTCCGTGCTCAACTAGTTGGACCATCTCCAAAGCAGACTGGGGGCTCTTCTCTTCCAGGGCGACCTTCCAGGATCAAACCTTCACAAGCTGCGATCGTCAGGTCGCACACCTCACGGAAGTCATTCTCACTGCTGCGGAATATTCCATCCCTCACCCTACTTCTTCTCCACGTCGCGTACCGGTCCCCTGGTGGACCGCAGCATGTAGAGACGCTTTACGTGCTCGTCGACGTGCTTTACGCACCTTTAAACGCCACGCTACAGTGGCGAATCGTATCAATTATAAACGATTACGTGCACAGTGTCGTCGTATTATTAAAGACAGCATGGAAGCCAGCTGGGCTGCTTTCACAAGCACCTTCAACAGTTTTACTCCTTCTGTTGTCTGGGGTAGCCTGCGCCGGCTATCTGGCACTAAGGTCCACTCACCGGTTTCTGGCTTGACGGTCGCGAATGACGTCCTTGTGGCCCCAGAGGCTGTCTCCAATGCCTTCGGTTTTTTCGCAGAGCTTTCGAGCTCTGCTCATTACCACCCTGCCTTCCTCCCCCGCAAACAGGTGGCCTAGCCTCCTCTGCCTAACTTCCGCTCCTCGAATCGTGAAAGTTATAATGCCCCATTCACCATGCGGGAACTCGGAAACGCACTTGCCCGGTCGTGGTCCTCCACTCCAGGGCGTGATTCTATTCACATTCAGATGCTGAAGAACCTTTCTCCTGCGGGTAAAGGTTTTCTTCTTCGTACTTACAATCGCATCTGGATTGAGGGACATGTTCCCACATGCTGGCGCGAGTCTGTTGTTGTCCCGATTCCTAAGCCGGGGAAGGACAAGCACTTGCCTTCCAGTTATCGACCCATCTCGCTTACCAACTGTGTCTGTAAAGTGATGGAGCGAATGGTTAACTCTCGATTGGTTTGGCTGCTCGAGTCTCGACGCCTACTTACCAATGTACAATGTGGATTTCGTAGGCGCCGCTCTGCTGTTGACCATCTGGTTACCTTGTCTACCTTCATTAAGAAGAACTTCTTGCGGAAGCGCCCGACCGCGGCTGTGTTCTTTGATTTGGAGAAGGCTTGCGACACCTGTTGGAGGGCGGGCATTTTCCGCACCATGCATACATGGGGCCTTCGCGGTCGCCTCCCTCTTACTATTCGTTCCTTTTTAATGGATCGACAGTTCAGGGTACGTGTGGGTTCTGTCCTGTCAGACCCCTTTCGCCAGGAGAATGGGGTGCCACAGGGCTCAGTTTTGAGCGTCGCTCTCTTCGCCATCGCGATCAATCCAATAAAGGATTGCCTCCAAGCTGATGTATCAGGCTCCCTTTTCATAGACGGTTTTACCATCTATTGCAGCACGCAGTGTACACGTGTCCTGGAGTGCTGTCTTCAGCGTTCTCTTGACTGTCTTTACTCCTGGAGTGTCGCCAATGGCTTCAGTTTTTCTGCCGAGAAGACGGTCTGTATTAACTTCTGGCGCTACAAAGAGTTTCTCCCACCGTCCTTACGGCTCGGTCCCGTTGCTCTCCCAATCGTGGAGACAACAAAATTTTTAGGTCTTACATTTGACAGAAAACTTAGCTGGTCTCCACATGTTATATTTGGCTGCCCGTTGTACCCGTTCTTTAAATGTCCTCCGTGTTCTCAGTAGTATGTCGTGGGGAGCGGATCGAACCGTCCTACTTCGCCTATATCGGTCGGTCGATCGTCCTCTCCAAGCTGGATTATGGGAGCTTCGTATACTCCTCTGCACGGCCATCCATCTTACGCC
The DNA here is from genome assembly GCF_023864345.2 of Schistocerca serialis cubense. Lineage (NCBI taxonomy): Eukaryota > Metazoa > Arthropoda > Insecta > Orthoptera > Acrididae > Schistocerca > Schistocerca serialis. The sequence continues at coordinate 67,464,176 of NC_064639.1, read as the reverse complement.
GCCCCAACTCCATACAACATCGGGGTTTACGACTTGCGATCGGAGCGTTTTATACTAGTCCCGTAGAGTCTTCATGCTGACGCTGGCGAGATGCCACTCACCTACCGGCGCGATATACTGCTTTGTCGGTATGCCTGTCGGCTACTGTCAATGCCCGACCACCTGTCTTATCGTTCGTTTTTTGACGACTCCCTCGACCGTCAATACGGGTTGTATGTCTCTGCCCTGCTACCCCCTGGAGTTCACTTCCGTCGCCTCCTTCAACACCTTAATTTTTCACTCCCTGCAACCTTTCGAGTGGGCGAGAGCCACACGCCACCTTGGCTCCAGGCTCAGGTCCGCGTTCACCTTGACCTCAGCTCGCGCCAAAAAGAGGTTAACCCCGATTCGGTCTACCACTCCCGTTTTGTTGAACTTCGTTTGAAGTTCATTAATATGACCTTCATTTATACAGATGGCTCTAAGACCAATGACGAGGTCGGGTGTTCTTTTATTGTTGGGGCACAAAGTTTCAAATACCGGCTCCATGGCCATTGTTCGGTCTTCACAGCTGAGCTCTTTGCCCTCTACCAGGCTGTACTTTACATCTGCCGCCACCGACATTCTACATATTTCATTTGATCAGATTACCTGAGCGCCATCCAGAGCCTGTGATCCATACCCGGTTCACCCTTTCGTGCACCGGATCCAATGCTCTCTTCAGCAGCTGGTGGACGTCAGTTCTCCAGTTAGCTTTATGTGGGTTCCTGGCCATGTCGGTATCCCTGGGAACAAAGCTGCAGTTGCCGCGGCCAAGGCTGCGGTCCTCCAGCCTCGGACAGCTTCTTGTTGTGTCCCTTCGTCAGATTGTAGCAGGGTCATTTTTCGGCGCATTTTATCGCTGTGGCATGCCGATTGGGCTGCACTTAAAGACAACAAGCTTCGGGCCTTGAAACCTCTTCCCGCGGCTTGGACGTCCTCCTCACGCCCTTCTGGGCAGGAGGTCATTTTGGCCCGGTTACGCATTGGACACTGCCGGTTCAGCCATCGCCATCTGCTGACGGCTGCGCCGGCGCCGTTCTGCCCATGTGGGCAATTGCTGACGGTCCGCCACATTTCAACGTCCTGTCCGGATTTTAACACACGGCATCTAGAGTACATGGCAGGCCAAGATCAAGACGCAATTTTAGCGGATGACCCACGAGCAGCTGCTCGCGTTCTTCGTTTTATCAATTTCACAAACCTCTCTAAGGACATTTGATGATGCTGTTTTTTAATCCTATGCCTGTCAGTCTGTCTTTTATCGTGTTTTCCCTTTTAGTTGTTGTGGTCAACTTGTGCCTCGCGGTGCATTCTTAGAGTAGTCAGGGCGCTAATGACCATTGAAGTTGTGCGTCCTAAAACCACAAAAAAAAATCTGTCATTACTCCTTGGAAATAAGCATTCTACAGATTCTCAAATTCGCAACTTCCAAGAGCATTCATAGCCATGGGATCCATACAATGCCACATAAGGAACTGACTACGTACTTTGTGTAGCAGTAGGACCACAAATAGCTATCCACATGTTAGGCGAAGATGTTTGGTGTGTTTGAAATATGTCAACAAGTTATGTTTTCAGGTCGGTGGTCACTATTAACATGGTCATAAATTATAGTTATGACCACTAGAGGGAAGAGAAGTGGTGTGGGGAAGCGAAACACACCTCCCTCTCACAGGATAGCCATCCTATAACCGTGTTTTGTGTTTCTGTGGAAACACAACTGGCACGCACACGCACACAGTCATAGGGACCCCGGATGCCTTTGGGTGGACTTCGTAATGTTACTGAACTATGATTGACTGGGATAAGACTCTTTACTTATTTTGAAAGAACAAAATGACAGGCAACACATGACCCATATCATTAAGTAGTGACTGTTACTCAATTGTTTCCTGAGGTTGTCATTGTTATAAGTGAGTTAGTTCAGGCCCATCCTCTACATGTTTGATGCATGTAAAATTCAGAACACTTGTAACCTATTAACAGCCATGATATATTGTCCAGTATTTCAACATTGGCTAACAGAGAAACACACTTCTGCATTTTTGAGATGCCGCTTAGCAGAGTCCCCCCCGTCAAATTACTGGTCTGTACAAGATAAAAGGCAGATAAACTGCGCAGAACTGTCACAGCAACAGAGCATAGTTATATACGTGGTGGATTTCCTGCTTTTTTAATTTGGAGATAACTTTTGCACATCGTATCTTTCTAAATCAAGCTTTGGCATATGAAGTGCAATAACAGTAACCTGCAGGTGGTTACTTCTTTCATATTTATGCCCAAGAAATAAAGATGTTTCTAACAATCACTAATAAAACATTTTGTAGTGAAATCTATTGAGATGAACAGAACTAACAGTTACGAGTTACATGCAAATAGAAAGGCAAATTTTGCCACGAAATGTGAAATTCACGTACGAGAATTTTTCCGATCCCCTGCGAATTAGTCATTACTACTTCGATGTCGATGGCATTTGTCTTTGTTGTACAATGTCCACTGTCCACTGTCCACTGTCCACTGTTGATGGGTGTCTACTATCCATGCATAATGGTCGTAGCTTCAATGTTGCAGTTAGTACTACCTCATTTAAACAGAACCATTCATGATTTTTCACAACTTTGTATAAGCAAACAATATTTGGAAGTTTCAAGACTGCGTTATTACAGTCACATTTACACTGGAGGTAGGCTACAGGTTTAGTAACACAGATTCAAAACTACTTTTTCTAACATTTTCTAATGTGATGTGACGTGTCCATATCGATTCTGCTCTATTTGCCACTGTTATCTCTTAGAGGTTGTGTGTGGCACCCCGGGCCTGTATGGGCTCCAACTCAAGCAATTTTCAAGTAGTACCACATGAGGTGGGAATGAGATGCTAGTGTCAAATCTACAGTGGGGACAGGCAGACACCGTGCAATAAGAGTTGCAGCTCCTGGCGTTGTGCCCGCATTGTGCACTTGTGCTGAGGAAACATCAGTGGTGTGACAAGTGTGGATCCTGCAGTGTGCGAACAGGAATTTTTCCAATCTGTATCAGAATTGTGATAGCAATATAATACACATTATTTTAGCTAGACTTCCCTACTGACACCAAAGAGCAAGCTCATCATGTCTGTTTAATGTAAAGAGTGCTTGCGTTTACTCCTGCCTGTCATTCCCATGAAAAATCTGGCACTAGTAGTACAAATGTAATGCTCCAGATTAGAGCTTTGTTTACTGACATAAACTTGAGAATTAAAGAACTGTCGTGTTTCACAAAGCTTCATATATAGCTCATGCATGCGTCTTGTCAATTAACAAAATTATGAGACCACTGTGCCATGGTGTGTGCTGCTAAGTGATTTGTTAAAAAATACTGCATGTATCAATAACATAATTTTCCTTTTTTAGAACTATGTCAGCTATTTAAATCTGGTGTCAGGTATTCTTAACGCATTTTTTAGTACACGGCAGTAAGTACTGTCAGCTCTGACTGACCATACCAGGGGCCCAGGTCAGATACATAAATTAGTCTTTTAATAGTGTTTTCCTGCGTAAATTCATTTACTTTGAAAATTATCTTACAGTTTTCACTGTTCAGCATAGGTCTAAATGTGTATAACAGACATGTATATTGCATTGCGAATAATTCAAATTGTCTGTCCTTGTTGCCTGTCTTCTTAGGGTTAACCTGACAGTTAAATTTTAATATTTTGTGTACTACTTTAATTTGCATTGGATGTGAATGCAGTCTGTTGCCTCTGTTACGTCTAAAAGACTTAACGTTACACCCAGCTAGTTGCTTCTGTCTGAGAGTCAACATTAGTGTAACTTAATTTCTTCATATTTTAGCTCCTATTAAAAGAAGTTCAATTCTGTCATCTTAAACATAAAGAAAATAGTTGAAATATTTGCTATTTAAGAATCTCTAATTTTTTCCACTAATAATTCTAGTCTTCTTCTGAGTATAGAGATCATGTTTATTTCTTGCTATTAAATAAAAGTAATAATTCCTTAAAATTTTTGTTTAGTTCAACTCCTGGTGTGAGGAGTCATTTTTTAATAAATGAACGATATTTACTGAGGTAGTTACAAAATCGGTTGCTCCTGTCATTGGGTGCCAGGTGGGAGTTATTTGTATACAGGGCCTGCACCTGAGGATCGTTCATGATGTATTTGCATAAAAAATTATTTAACTGTGGTTGTCCTTGTATCTTACAATATGTCAGCTTTCGTTAAACTACTGTAAAAGTACCAATGTTAAAATTGTTCTTGTTGTTTGATAGATTAATTTGTCTTTGAAAAAGTTTGTTGGAATCGCTGCATGGTACACTGTGGTAAGGAAATTTAGGGTAGAGAATAGGAAAACATTAGAGCAGATTGGACTTGGATTTTTGACCTTCAATGTTCACTCAGTAGGTTACCATACATACATACTTCAGTACATTTGTCAGTAACATATGAATATAATACTTGGGTAATTTCAACAAATGATTTATATCAATAAGACTGAATAGTGGGAATATATTAAATTTGAGATTTTAGCATCCCACACAAGATTCAGACTGCATGTTGTTGTCTTCCGTCCTGAGACTGGTTCAATGCAGCTCTCCATGCTGCTCAATCCTGTACAAGGTTCTTAATCTCCCAGTACCTACTGCAACCTACATCCTTCTGAATCTGCTTAGTGTATGCGTCTCTTGGCCCCCCTCTACGATTTATACCCTCCACGCTGCCCTCCAATACTAAATTGATGATCCCTTGATGCCTCAGAACATGTCCTACCAACCGATCCCTTCTTCTGGTCAAGTTGTGGCACAAACTCCTCTTCTCCCCAATTCTATTCAATACCTCCTCATTAGTTATGTCATCTACCCATCTAATCCTCAGCATTCTTCTGTAGCACCACATTTCGAAAGCTTCAATTCTCTTCCTGTCCAAACTATTTATCGTCCATGTTTCACTTCCATACATGGCTACACTCCATACAAATACTTTCAGAAACGACTTCGTCACACTTAAATCTATACTCGATTTTAACAAATTTCTCTTCTTCAGAAACGCTTTCCTTGCCATTGCCAGTCTACATTTTATATCCTCTCTACTTCGACCATCATCAGTTATTTTGCTCCCCAAATAGCATCTAATTCCCGCAGCATCACCCGACTTAATACTACTAAATTCCATTATCCTCGTTTTGCTTTTGTTGATGTTCATTTTATATACTACTCTCAAGACACTGTCCACTCCGTTCAACTGCTCTTCCAAGTCCTTCGCTGTCTCCGACAGAATTACAATGTCATCGGCGAACCTTAAAATTTTTATTTCTTCTCCATGGATTTTAATACCTACTCCGTATTTTTCTTTTGTTTCCTTTACTGTTTGCTCAATATACAGATTGAATAACATCAGGGAGAGGCTACAACCCTGTCATACTCCGTTCCCAACCACTGCTTCCCTTTCATGCCCCTCGACTCTTATAACTGCTATCTGGTTTCTGTACAAATTGTAAATAGCCTTTCGCTCCCTGTATTTTACCCCTCCCACATTTAGAATGTGAAAGAGAGTATTCCAGTCTACATTGTCAAAAGCTTTCTCTACGTCTACAAATGCTAGAAACGTAATTTTGCCTTTCCTTAATGTTTCTTCTAATATAAGCCGTAAGGTCAGTATTGCCTCACGTGTTCCAGTATTTCTACGAAATCCAAACTAATCTTCCGCGAGGTCGGCTTCTACTAGTTTTTCCATTCGTCTGTAAAGAATTCGTGTTAGTATTTTGCAGCTGTGGCTTATTAAACCGATCGTTCGGTAATTTTCACATCTGTCAACACCTGCTTTCTTTGGGATTCGAATTATTATGTTCTTCTTGAAGTCTGAGGGTATTTCGCCAGTCTCACACATAATGCTCACCAGATGGTAGAGTTTCGTCAGGACTGGCTCTCCCAAGCCTGTCAATAGTTCCAATGGAATGTTGTCTACTCCAGGGGCCTTGTTTCGACTCGGGTCTTTCAGTGCATTGTCAAACACTTCACGCAGTATCGTATCTTCCATTTCATCTTCATCTACATCCTCTTCCATTTCCATAATATTGTCCTCAAGTACATCGCCCTTGTATAGACCCTCTATATACTCCTTGCACCTTTCTGCCTTCCCTTCTCTGCTTAGAACTGGGTTTCCATCTGAGCTCTTGATATTCATACAAGTGGCTCCCTTTTCTCCAAAGGTCTCTTTAATTTTCTTGTAGGCAGTATCTATCTCACCCCCTAGTGAGATAAGCCTCTACATCCTTACATTTGTCCTCTAGCCATCCCCACTTAGCCATTTTGCACTTCCTGTCGATCTTATTTTTGAGACGTTTGTATTCCTTTCTGACCGCTTCATTTATTGCATTTTTATATTTTCTCCTTTCATCAATTAAATTCAATACTTCTTGTTAAATAAGGATTTCTACTAGCCCTCGTTTTTTTACCTACTTGATCCTCTGCTGCCTTCACTATTTCATCTCTCACAGCTACCCTTCCTTCTCCTACTGTTTCTTTCCCCCATTCCTGTCAATTGTTGCCTTCTGCTCTCCCTGAAACTCTCTACAGTCTCTGGTTCTTTAAGTTAATCCAGGTTCCATCTCCTTAAATTCCCAACTTTTTGCAGTTTCTTCAGTTCTAATCTACAGGTCACAACCAATAGATTGTGGTCAGTCAACATCTGCCCCTGGAAATTTCTTACAATTTAAAACCTGGTTCCTAAATCTCTGTCTTACCGTTATATAACCTATCTGATACCTTTTAGAATCTCCAGGATTCTTCCATGTATACAACCTTCTTTCATGATTGTTAAACAAAGTGTTAGCTATGATTAAGTTGTGCTCTGTGCAAAATTCTACCAGGCGGCTTCCTCTTTCATTTCTGAGCCCCAATCCACATCCACCTACTAAGTTTCCTTCTCTCCCTTTTCCTACACTCGAATTCCAGTCACCCATGACTATTAAATTTTCATCTCCCTTCACTATCTGAATAATGTCTTTTATTTCATGATACGTTTCTTCAATTTCTTCGTCATCTGCAGAGCTAGTTGGTGTATAAACTTGTATTACTGTAATAGGTGTGGGCTTCGTATCTATCTTGGCTATAATAATACGTTCACTATGCTGTTTGTAGTAGCTTACCCGCATTCCTATTTTCCCATTCATTATTAAACCTACTGCATTACTCCTATTTGGTTTTGTTTTATAACCCTGTAGTCACCTGACTGCATAATTTATTTAAAACTCAAATAAGAGAAAATCTTTGCCAATAATAGGCAATGGAAAGGAATAGAACTAACAAACCTTTTTGTGTAGATTTGTTTGCATTACAAATGTCTCACATGGCCCATTTACTTGTAATGTGATGAATTGCATGTACTGTATGTATATGGACCAAAGCATCAAGGGACAATTTGTACCAAGGCCAGGAATCTAACCGAATTCTTCTACTTACCAGGAAGGTGCATTAGCCACTTATGCTAACTGGCGAACTGCACAGACTATTCTGGCATGTCTCCCTCCTCTATACAAATTCTCACTGCCACCCCAGTCTACCTTAAAGACCACAATTGATGATAATGGTGTCAAGGTGGCTTAGTGGCTAATGCAACTTCCATCTAAGCAGGAGACCCAGGTTTCACTCCTGGCCTTCGTGCAAATTTTCACTCACTCCTTCAATGTATATAAATAAAACCGTTAAAATTATTAGAAAATATGTTGTGAACATCTATCAAGTCTGGTATTAATCAAGGTGTCAAAGTTGTCAGCCTTGGGCAGTTATACAGAGACTCTAATTTCATTTCGTGAGACTCTCAATTTTATTTCGTTTGTTTCTTCATTGATGGGTTATAGAGGAATGTCCAGTTCTGCAATTCATATCTTCTCCAGATTTAACATTTTATTCTGCTGACATCTTAAGCCATTAGAGTGCCAAAGATGGACAAACCCTCCAGACTCCTCCAGGTAGTCCATCCTCCAATTACATGGTTCTGTCTCTGTGGCACATGTCTTGACGTCATCTCCTCCATCCCTGACTAGGCGGTCTGTGTATTTTTCTGTCCCATCTTCCTACAGGGACTCAGCGAAGAACTCTTGGCCCATCTCCCACACATTCTCCACGCAACATTTCCTGCCCACTCCTGTTTCCTCCCTAACCCAGCTGCACGTTTCCCTATCTCTTCTGGTAATTTTCAGTACACATTTTAGTTGCTACTTAAACAACCCTCATCCTTTTTAAATGGTATATGCAGTATAATCCACCTGACAGTCTGTACGTGTATGCTTATTTTTTACTCAGTTGCTGATACTAAAAATCAATAAAACATCCCAGTATTATTTCTTAAACATAAGTACTCAACATAAACTTTCACGAATCACACCATTATAAAATGTTAACTGTGTTCACTAGAACTTTTTTAGGAAGTGGACTGCAGAGAGCGGCTGTAAAAGAAATCTCGTTAATTAAGCCATTGGAATCATTCTCAGCTTCAGAAGTCCATCTAGCACATTTAATGTGCATAGTGTGTCAAAAACAAGTGTGTAATGCCTTAGTATTTCTTCAAAACAATGTATATGCTGCCATCACTAAGCCAAACAATAGGTTGTGGAAACAGTGGCACGAATGGACAAAGGACGATTGGGAAATAATATTCCACAGTGAGCAGTCCTGCCATACGTTTTGGCCGTGCGACACAAGTGTTTTGCGTTGTGGCGATGGGTAACGATTCCCCAGACATTCGCCCATTTAGTGCCAATAGTTAAATACCGAGGAGGAAATGTTGAAGGTATGCACATGTTTTTCACTGTGAGGAATGGTCCTCTCAATCCACTTTAGGAAATACCAAACATAGAAGTACACAAATGAATCTGAAATATTTCTCTACTGTATGCAATATACGCTGTTACCAGTCACAACATGGGCAGGTAAGAATAGTACAACTTTGAACATGGCTGATGTTTGCAGCAATCGTATAAACAAATTTGAAAAATGTTACCTTCTGATGTCACCCTTAGAGGTGACGAAACCTGGTCAAGGTATATAGTAAAAATCTGCCAACCGGTTGCATAGGTTTTCATCTTTTTCAAATCAGTCAAAACAGATTTTACTGTCATAAAGCAGCTTTAGTGAGGCAATGGTTTGCAGACAGCGAAATCCCTGAATTGAATTCGCCTGCCCCCGAGTCGTGACCTGAATGTAACTCGTCCTTAAGGTGTTCCATTACAAACTAGACTTTACTCCAGATGTGAAGTCCATCAATACCTCCTTTGGTTTCAGCTCTTGATAAAGAATAGGTTTCCATTCCTCAACAGATAGCGCTCTCACTTAGTGTCCCTAGAGTGGTTCAAGCCATCATAAAGGTGAGGGGCGAACATGCCCCATATAATGTCCACAAAGTAGGGAGCTATTTTTGATCCAGTAGTGTACATAACAGGAGCACAAGGCTCATGCCTTGAGTTTTCATTGCTACTCACATGACAGTCCTGAAACATGTCCACGCCAAGTACATCGTCCTTCCGCCCTGTGATAACATCTACTGGGCCGACAACATTATTTCCGGCTGTTGTCATCTGTGCCTGTGGATCAATATGTTGAAGTATGTAGAACTTTCGTAACAAAATAGTAACATAATAATGGGTTATTAGAAAAATGTGCAGGATGACAGAATTACCTACACAGATGCATAGGGCAGTGAAATAATTTGCTGGCGACAATAATCGGTTAAACTAGGACTAACACAGGTTTTCTATTTTACACAAGTGGTTACCTCATTTGCTTTTCCTTTTTGCGCACACTTCATGTCCAACCCAAATTCCCAACTTCTTCCACACTACTTACTTAGTGCCCTCCCATGCACCATATTCATCCCTCGCAGCATTCAGCACGATTCCCTGAAGAGATCGCATCCACACCGAAGACACAGGGTGACAATTATTGAACTATATAAAAACACATTAGTTACAAACTATAGTTTTCACACATGTTAAATTTTGAATGAACATCACTGCAGATATTCAGAATAAGTTAACATGTTTGATTGGCTACCATCATTGACGGTGATGTCACACAGATGAATACCGAAATTATGCATGACCCGTTGAGGTGTCGGAACATCAATGTTGTTGAGCGCCTCCTGAATGACTGTTTTCAGATCAGCAATGGTTTTTGTGTTATTGCTATGTAGTACCACAAAAAAGTTGATTGTTCATATCCGGAGAAAATGGCCGCCAATTGAGGCCAATGCCAATGGCCTCTTGGGACCACCTTCTAGCCATGGGATACTGAAAGTGCGCCTCCAGGGCATTTTTCTCCTGCTTCAATGGATTTTAGCTCCATCTTCTATGAACCACAACTTGTCGAAATCGGGGTAACTATGAATTAAGGAGACAAATTAAGGTTCTGGAAGATATTTTATCATTTAAGACACCAAGCCATCAAGGCATATTGCACCACTTATCCATTGATGGTGACATGTCCAGTCATGGAATGACTGTGGCGTGCTGAGACCTCTTGATTGTGAAATGTGGAATCTCTGTTCCCCAGATGCCCCAATTTTGCTTATTGATTAACCATCCACATGAAAGTGGGCTTTGCCGCTAAATAAAAGTAATTTCCATCATGCCCTGCAACCAACAATGGAGTTTGAATGTCGTTACGCAAACTGTTCAGATGTTACGATTTTTATTTCGTATAGTTCAAAAATTTCCACCCTGTATATCATGAAATGCCTTTAAGACCTGCAGATATTAATATTGTATGTGCAATAGTAAAAATGTACAGACAATGTTCATTAGTTTTATTATTTCGCACATGGTACTGAGGGTTGACACACCCCTTTGGCACATGATGGCAAACGTAGCGGCTTCTTGAGAGGAAGCATCTGCTTGGATATGCAGATTGTTGCCCATATGAGGTGCGACAATGAGACTGAAGGAGACAACACTAAACTTCACTAGAACGGTAAGCAACATTTTTTTTTCACATCAAAGTAGTTCCCTTCTGATTACCCACACTTTTTCCAGCGCTTGTGCCATCGATAGTAACATTTCTGGAACTCATCTTCTGTAATATCCTCAAATAGTCGTCACAACTTTTTGGCATCTTGTTTGAAAATGGTGTTTTTTGACACTTTTCTATTTCCAAAAGTCGCACGGAGCGATATCTGGTGAATAAGGTGGCTGTGGTAGTACTGAAATTTATTTTAAGGTTAAAAATTGCTGTATTGACACAGCAGCATCGCATGGCGCATTATCGAGATGCAGAAACCAATTATCAGCTGTGTTGGCACGGACATGAACGCTTTTACGAAGTCCTTCTAAAATTTCTTTGTAGTAATACTGGTTAACTGTCTCTCCAGGAGGCACCCACTCTTTATGAACAAGTCCCTACGAATCAAAGAGGCACACAAGCATGTATTTCGCTTTTGATTTCGACATGAGAACTTTCTTGGTCTGGGTGATCCCTTTGAGTACCATTGCGAACTTTGATTTTTTTCAGTACGATCCAGAGACAAAACGCCAACTTTCATCACAGCGATAACACGGCTCAACAATTCCGGATCGATTTCAGTTTTCTGGAACCGCGCGACCGCTATGGTCGCAGGTTCGAATCCTGCCTTTGGCATGGTTGTGTGTGATGTCCTTTGGTTCGTTACGTTTAAGTAGTTCTAAGTTCTAGGGGACTGATGACCTCAGAAGTTAAGTCCCATAGTGCTCAGCCATTTGAACCATTTGGAGTTTTAACCAACATATCGGGTGCCACATTTTTCCGCGTTTCTCGCTGTTGGGTTGTGAGATTTTTGGAGACCATTTTGGAACAAATTCCTCATACCAAGATCTTCAGTTATTATTAGATAACCCGTTTCTAGATTGCAGAAGAACTGAATATCAATCATTTTCACGGATACGGTTATAGTTGTGAGGACTTCAACCTTCCCTCGATATGTTGGCAAAAATACTTGTTTTCTGTCTACCACCGGTTTTGAACATCTTCCGATATTGTCCTAAATGCCTTCTCCGAAAATTATTTCGAGCAGTTAGTCCACGAAGCCACGCGAATTTTAAATGGTTGCGAAAACACACTTGACCTCAGCCACAATCAATCCAGAGCTAATAGAGAGCATCATGACTGATACAGGGATTAGTGATCACAAGGTCGTTGTACCTAGGGTCAATACCATTTCTTCCAAATCCACCAGAAACAAACGCAAAATAATTTTATTTAAAAAAGCGGATAAAGTGCCACTAGAAGCCTTCCTAAGAGACAATCTCCATTCCTTCCGAACTGACTATTAATTTGAGCCACATCTCGTCTAAATTTGCAAAGATATAGTAGCAACAGCAATTCAGATTCATACCTCATAAATTAGTAAGAGATGGAACTGATCCCCCATGGTACACAAAACAGGTCAGAACGCTGTTGCAGAGGCAACGGAAAAAGCATGCGAAGTTCAGAAGAACGCGAAATCCCGAAGATTGGCTAAAATTTACAGACGAACGAAATTTGGCACGGACTTCAATGCGGGATGCCTTTAATAGGTTCCACTACGGAACAGTGTCTCGAAATTTGGTAGAAAATCCGAAGAAATTCTGGTCGTATGTAAAGTACACAAGCGACAAGACGCAGTCAATACCTTCGCTGCGCAGTGCCGATGGTACCGGTACCGACGACTGTGCCGCTAAAGCGGAGTTATTAAACGAAGTTTTCCGAAATTCCTTCACCAGGGAAGACGAATGGAATATTCCAGAATTTGAAACACGAACACCTGCTAGAATGAGATTCTTAGAAGTAGATACCTTAGGGCTTGCAAAGCAACTGAAATTGCTTGATACGGGCAAGTCTTCAGTTCCAGATTGAGCCCGCATCTCGTGGTCGTGCGGTAGCGTTCTCGCTTCCCGTTCCCGGGTTCGATTCCCGGCGGGGTCAGAGATTTTCTCTGCCTCGTGATGGCTGGGTGTTGTGTGCTGTCCTTAGGTTAGTTAGGTTTAAGTAGTTCTAAGTTCTAGGGGACTTATGACCACAGCAGTTGAGTCCCATAGTGCTCAGAGCCATTTGAACCATTTTTTTGAACCATTTGAACCAGATTGTATACCGATTAGGTTCCTTTCAGATTACCCTGATCCAATAGCTCCCTACTTCGCAATCATATACAACCGCTCGCTCGCCGATAGATCTGTACCTACAGATTGGAAAATTGCGCAGGTCGCACCAGTGTTAAAGAAGGGTGGTAGGAGTAACCCATCGAACTACAGACCTATATAGTGGACGTCGGTTTGAAGTAGGGTTTTGGAGCATATACTGTATTCAAACATAATGAATCACCTCGAAGGGAACGATCTATTGATACGTAATCAGCATAGTTTCAGAAAACATCGTTCTTGTGCAACGCAGCTAGCTCTTTATTTGCACGAAGTAATGGCCGCTATCGACAGGGGATCTCAGGTCGATTCCGTATTTCTGGATTTCCGGAAAGCTTTTGACACCCTTCCTCACAAGTGACTTCTAATAAAGCTGTGGGCTTATGGGGTATCGTCTGTTGTGCGACTGGATTCGTGATTTCCTGTCGGGAAGGTCGCAGTTCGTAGTAATAGACGGCAAATCATCGAGTAAAACTGAAGTGATATCAGGTGTTCCCCAGGGAAGCGTCCTGGGACCTCTGCTGTTCCTGATCTATATAAGCGACCTGGGTGACAATCTGAGCAGTTCTTTTAGGTTGTTCGCAGATGATGGTGTAATTTACCGTCTAGTAAGGTCATCCGAAGACCAGTATCAGTTGCAAAGCGATGTAGAAAAGATTGTTGTATGGTGTGGTAGGTGGCAGTTGACGCTAAATAACGAAAAGTGTGAGGTGATCCACATGAGTTCCAAAAGAAATCCGTTGGAATTCGTTTACTCGATAAATAGTACAATTATTAAGGCTGTCAATTCAACCAAGTACTTGGGTGTTAAAATTACGAACAACTTCAGTTGGAAAGACCACATCGATAATATTGTGGGGGAGGGCCAGCCAAAGGTTGCATCTTCTAAGTGTCCTGCTGATGAAACGCAACAAGTCTACTAAAGAGACAGCTTACACTACGCTCGTTCGTCCTGTTAGAATATTGCTGTGCAGTGTGGGATCCTTACCAGGTGGGATTGACGGAGGACATCGAAAGGGTGCAAAAAAAGGGCAGCTCATTTTGTATTATCACGTAATAGGGGAGAGAGTGTGGCAGATATGATACGTGAGTTGGGATGGAAGTCATTAAAGCAAATACCTTTTTCGTCGCGACTAGATCTATTTACGAAATTTGTCACCAACTTTCTCTTCCGAATGCGAAAATATTTTGATGAGCCCAACCTATATAAGTAGGAATGATCATCAAAATAAAATAAGAGAAATCAGAGCTCGAACAGAAAGGTTTAGGTGTTCGCTTTTCCCGCGCGCTGTTCGGGAGTGGAATGGTAGAGAGATAGTATGATTGTGGTTCGATGAACCCTCTGCCAAGCACTTAAATCTGAATTGCAGAGTAGTCGCGTAGATGTAGATAATCTCCAATTAGATCGTACGAGTTCACATACCCTGGCGAAGTTGACATCCGTCTGTGAGGTTGATGGCCAAGTGAGGTCGTCTTCAACATTCGTTCTGCTTTCACTAACCATTTTATGTCAACGAAAAACTTCAGCTCTTGACATAACCATCTCTCCAAAAGCCTTCTGAAACTTACCGTAAGTTGTCACGTTTTCACCCAATGTAACACACAAGAAATAGCATACCGTTGCGCAATATTAGGCGGTTCCGTTTCCGTGACGAGACACACAATCACATGTTAACTTATTGCAGCACAACTCGCGACTGAGCTGTTGCATCAATGTGCCGCTTGGACTAGAAGCAGCTTATAGACAAAGGTCAAACATATTGTGCCTATGCTAGCGTGTAATATTGCAATATTTTGCAAAGAAAATGTCTCATTACTTCATTGTCGCTCCTCTCACACCACATTGCCCTCACTGCCCTGAAGATATGTTGGCTTTCAAGGAACAGTTATTTTGACACAAGATGCATGTTGTAAGGCACAGAAGATGAACTTTAGACACAATGATTACTGTATTTGTGTGTCTTGTTACTTTAAATGAACACCTACCTTTATCCAGCATACAATGGAGGGAATAAATAATCTGTTAAGTCGAAATTTGTACATAAAGTTATTTAAAATTTAAAGCTGACATTTTACTTACATCTCATTTTTGTGAAGTATACACTACAGTTTTGAGAAGTCAAACAAAGGGAATGAAGGTAATACCACAATTGGAATTACATAGGTGTAAACCCAGTGTGTGCACACGTGTCTTGAGTGTTCACTGCACTGTGGAAACTAAAATGGAAGCTTAGAAAATGGACTAGATGCCTATGCTTTCCTTTCAGACAGCAGAATGAGTTCAGGGGAATGTAAATTTGTCAAAGAATGATAGAGAGGTAGACCTGTGAAGGATGTGCAGTGCTGTCTGTGTACTTCTATCTGAGCTCTGTAACTAGCTCCCACAACAACTTGCCAGTCTTCAGCAATGAGGGCATCCCACTGCTGGATAACGGCGGCAGTAATGCATTCCAGACTTTGCAGCATAAGCCAAGGGCTCCCAGTCTCCCCACCTTGCTCGTGCTACACCTCCACTGTCCTGCGGATTTCTGTTGACGCATGAACTGAACTGTCCTGTGATGAATTTCCACACCCTGCACGCCTCCCACATTATTGTGGAATGAACAGGTATTTTCATGTTTGTACTTCAATAAAAATCTTTGTTCACACTGCGAAATGAAATTTCTTTTATTCCAGTTACACACGTTCTGCAGATTTTCTGTTTTTAAATAAAAGATTGTGGAAAAAATTACCGATAGAAAAAATATTAGGTCTGATACAGATTGAGTCCCCAAAAAACTCTCTGTACATATATAAACCAAAGTCCTGCACAGTGGTTTCTCTCTGTAACTGAAGGCTAACTACAAGAATTTTTTGCACAGCCTTCAACACATATTTCACAAATAGAGAAACTAGTTCACAAGGCCACAGGAGGTAGGTGTAAGACCTCTGCACCACCAAGCAGGCACAACCTACTGCTACTGGCGGACTAGCTACTGTCGACCTCGTGATGTGGCACGTACCACCTGTTAGAGTACCTCCATACTGACAAGTCTGATTCTAATGTGCAAGGCGTGCTGACAAATACAAAAAACTGTCACATGAAAAATGTCTCATGCCTGACTGAGCAGTTGTCTCTTCTGGTCTGCCAAAGAGGTGTCAGACATGGCAGTCATTTGTACCTGTGGTTATGATGAGAAAGGATAGAGGCAGTCAAATAAGCAGGCAGTCAGGGAGAGTGTGCCAATTCAAAGTGAAAAACTACCATTTACTATGTAGAGGATTGTAACAATGTGATTAGTGTTGCTGAAGGAGAAATACATGTAATATCCCACTGCCCAGCAGACTGACTCACCTGGCGGATGAAGCCAATTACTCCCTGCACACCTTGGGTGTCAGGCCAGGCCACACACATGGCAGCCCAAACCCCAGAGCTCAACAAAGGCTGCCGAAACGCTTGTTGTTTTGGCTCCTGTCAGGAAGATAGCAAGAAACCAGTGTCAAAAGAAAGCTTTGATGGCTCTCATAAGTTTCCAGGTACGGTGAAATAATGTGAAACACAATAACAGAACCATGACAAATATCTATAGTAATGTATAAAGAAAAGAAGTCATTTTGAGAAGTTCTCAACCAGTTACTTAAAATTGGAACCTTCAGACACAGGCTATATTTCTTAGTACTTTTAATACATAAATATTGAAGATATTAATAGATGATATAATAATAGTACAGCAGAGATGCTGAGTCACGGATAGGCACAACCAAAAGACTCTCAAAGAAGTAAAGTTTTGATTGAAAGGCCATCATTGGGATCCCATCTGGTGGTTCCATCACAGATGTATTCTCTCTCAAGGCATTAACACCCTTTGATAAATTACTTTCGACAGACATGATTGTAAACACCAGAAGGAAAAGTACTCCAGGAAGCAAACAATCCATCATGGGAAACAGTGACACAATTTAACCACCTGATTGTGCAGAGCCTAGATTAGATTAGATTTACTTTCATTCCAATTGATCCGTAGTGAGGTGGTCCACCAGGATGTGGAACATGTCAGAAAAACAATACATGACAAATATTTACAACTAAAACAAATAAGCTGAAGTACCATTCCACAGGTCCCAAGTCGAATGATAGTCATTTCTTAGTGAGCACTAAGCCAATTTACAAATACTAATGCACTGAATTTAATTTTAAAGTTTTTTGTTTAGTTCTAAGGTAATACAACTACTGTAATACTTATTTACAAAGAACACATTACTGCACTGAAATCGTGCAGAAGTTAGATTTTACTAACACGCGCACGCGCACACACACGCGCACGCGCACACACACACGCGCGCGCACACACACGGGCTAGGAACCAGTGATTAATGTCCACAAATATTTCATTAGCTGATCTTTCTAAGACTGCAATAAGTAGTAAATCAAGTGTAATGTTTGTATCATCAACAAACTAACTTCGCATCTGGTAATGTTACTGATGAAAGGTCATTGATATACACAAGAAAAAGGGCCCCAAAATGGAACCTTATGGGACCCCACATGTAATTAGTTCCCAGTTGGATGATTCCTGATAGGGTGTTATTAGGAAAGAGACATGTATCAAGCTTTGTTTCCTGCCAGAGATACAAGATTTGAAACAATTTGCAGCATTTCCTGTTATAGTATAATATTCTAGTTTACTTAAAAAGATATTGTGATTCACACAGTCAAATGCCATTGACAGATCACAAAATATACCAGTTGCCTGTAATTTTTTTTTCTAATGAATTAAGCACATTTTCACTGTAAGTGTAGATAGCCTTCTCAATATCAGAACCTTTTAGAAATCCAAACTGTGACTTTGACAGTATGTTATTTGAGATAAGATGGTTATAAAGACGACTGTACATTACTTTTTCGAAAATTTTTGAGAATGCTGGCAACAGTGAAATTGGACGGAAATTTGAAGCTATTTCTTTATCTCCCTTCTTAAACAGTGGCTTAACTTCAGCATATTTCAGCAATTCAGGAAATATTCCACTAATAAATGATGGGTAACACAGATAGCTTAATATGTTACTTAGCTCAGAATCACATTCTTTAATTAACTTTGTTGATATTTCATCATACCCACTAGATGTTTTTGATTTCAAAGATTTTATGAAGGACATTATTTCTGTTGGGGTAGTGAGGGTCAAATTCATATTATGGAAGTTAATTGAAATGTCTGGTCTAAGGTAATCCATAGCAGCATCTACCGAACCTGACGACCCCATCTTTTCAGTAACAGATGTGTATAGTGTTGCAGAACTTTTTAACAAACATTTTATAACTGTCACCAATGTATCGTTTACTCTTAATGCTATTTGCTCCTCTTCATGTCTGGTTCTACTGGTCACCTCCTTCACTATATCCCATATTGTCTTTATTTTGTTATCTGATATGACTATCTTTTCCTTGCAATGTATTTGCTTTGACATCCATAGTACAGTCTTTAATATTTTGCAGTATTTCTTATAATGTGCTATAGCATCAACATTGGAAATGTTTTGGATTGACAGATACAGTTTTCTTTTTGTTTTACAAGATACCCCTATTCCTCGAGTAATCCATGGCTTCTTTGTAGACTTTGCTTTCCCCCAAAACTTACCAAGGTTAGAGCAGTGTTCGAATAAGGTAAGCACTTTATTAGCAAAAATGTTGTATTTTTCATTCATGCCATGAGCACTGTAAACATCAGTTCAGTGAATGTCTCTGAGGAGTTTCCAGAATGAGATTTTCACTCTGGAGCGGAGTGTGCACTGATATGAAACTTCATGGCAGATTAAAACTGTGTGCCCGACCGAGACTCGAACTCGGGACCATTGCCTTTCGCGGGCAAGTGCTCTACCAACTGAGCCACCGAAGCAAGACTCACGGCCGGTACCCACAGCTTTACTTCTGCCAGTATCTCGTCTCCTACCTCCAAACTTTACAGAAGTTCTTCTGCCAGGAAGTTTCATATCAGCGCACACTCCGCTGCAGAGTGAAAATCTCATTCTGGAAACATCCCCCAGGCTGTGGCTAAGCCATGTCTCCGCTATATCCTTTCTTTCAGGAGTGCTAGTTCTGCAAGGTTCGCAGAAGAACTTCTGTAAAGTTTGGAAGGTAGGAGACGAGATACTGGCAGAAGTAATGCTGTGGGTACCGGCCGTGAGTCGTGCTTCGGTAGCTCAGTATGTAGAGCACTTGCCCGCGAAAGGCAAAGGTCCCGAGTTCGAGTCTCGGTCGGGCACACAGTTTTAATCTTCCAGGAAGTTTCTCTGAAGAGTGTCCTAAAATAATCAATTTTTGGCTTACTGATTACCCTCTTGAGCTCAGATTTAACAGATAATATATTCTGTTCAGTATTAACATTTAACAGAAGGAACTGCATATCATGGTCTGAGAGGCCATTGACTATTGGTTTTGAAATATAATTTTGTTCATTGGACTTCTCTATGAAGATATTATCAATGGCTGTTTGTGACCAAGTGGCTATCCTAGTGGGGAACTTTACAGTGGAAATTAAGTTCAATGATAGTGTTACTAACTCAAATAAGTTCTTATTGGGAGAGTCTTTAAGGAAATCTACATTGAAACCACCAGCAACCACTATTTCTTTGTTTTTGGTTGTTAAATGGGCCAGTACAGTTTCAAGGTGGTTTATGAACAGATTTAAGTTACCAGCAGATGCTTGATATACACTTAATATTATGGAGGATTTTTTGTGAAATTCTACTTCTGTTTGCACAGCTTCCATATGCTGTTCTAGGCAACATTTATGAATGTCTATGTTCTTCAATTTGACAGTTCCTGATGAATGTGGCAACTCCTCCTTTCTCCATTTCTGATCTACAAAAGTGAGATGCTAACCTAAACCCTGTGACACTTAAAAGTCCTATACCAGTGGTCACATGATGTTCAGAGAGGCAGATTATGTCAGCTGGGTTTGAAGACTCTAATGAGTTAACTATCTGGAGAGATGAATTCATTTTATTTCTCAGTCCTCGAATATTTTGATGAACATCATGTCAAGAAGAATAGATACTTCCTAGAACTTCTCCATAAGGCGATAGAAGAAATATCTGCCAGCCAGATTGAACAACACTTAAATAAAGACTGGGAAACAAGCAACTGACAGATATTAAATAAGGGCAACAGACACACAGTAGCACTTCAGGAAACCAGGTAAAGAGATAAGGAATCACTTGGATAAGATAATTTTATTGTCATTAGGCCTTTACAGCAATAGACAATTTTTTTTATGCATATAACATAGCCAAACATTTCTATTTGCTTACTTAATGATTGTCAGTTGTTAGCTTGCAGTTCCATGTTGCAGTTAACAAAATTCTTTTAATTCATAGAAGGGGTTGTCAAAAAGCCATTTATTTAAGGTTTCCCTAAATTCACACTCTAGAAGGTCTTGTACCCTCTGTGGAAGCTTACTGAATAGTTTGTCATCCACAACTTCAAAGATATTGATAGACTTTGGTGACCTATGGTAGGACATATGTAAGGATTTGTTATTTCTTGTGTTGTGACCATGATTATTATTTCTACATTTTACTTCATGTGGATTATTTTTCATGTACGTTAACACTTGGCGTATATATATATACAGATTTATTACAGTCATTATTTTACCTTCAGAGAACAAAAGCTTACGATATGCATTATGCTGAGAACATGTAGTGACTGTGACAAGCCATGTCCAAAACATTACTTCTGCAGAAGAAACCTGAGTTTCCCCAGGCAATACACCCATAAGACATGGTACTTACAAAAGTGTAAGATAAGATTTTTTACCTTAAGCTTCTGATATACATTTCATACGACATCTTAATAAGTAAATTACTACAGATGATTTAACACTAATGTATTTTATATGTTGCTTCCAGGACAATATGTCATCTAGGTAGACCCAAGAACTTTATACAACAGGGATCATTAAAAGTAATTTTGTCCTTAGTGCTAAATATCATTTTTTGGATTTTGTCATTCAGGACACACACATTAGACCTGAACCAATGTGACATTTGAGCGAGTGTATTGTCAGCACAATCTTTTAACTTATTTACATCATTGTTGTTGTTGTTGTTCAGGAAAGTGGTGTCATCTGCAAATAGCACTTTCTTGCAACTTATAAAGGATGGTAGGTCATTGATAATTACCAAAAACAAAAATTGTCCCAATATAAATCCCTGCAAAACTCCCACCTTTGTTTCTCGATAGACTTTTCTGTGCCAATACACACTACTTGTGTATGGTTTTTGAGATAAACCTTCAGCAGTTTTAGGCTGTTCTCACAAAAAGTGGCCTGAGCAAATCCCTTCTTCTCAAACACTGGAACATCTTTAATTATTGCGTCTGTTGCATCTACTGTTTAAGATTTTTTATATAAATCCAGGGGTAAGTAGTGGAAAGGAGAGAAATAAAAAACTAAAAGTCTGGGTGTGGCAGTAGAATGACGGCTGTGTCGTGCTGGAATGGGAACAGGGAGGGGGCTGGATGGGTGAGAATAACCCACAGTCCGGCCACAGAGGAGCATTTCCCTCATAACCCAGTACCATGCAGGACTGCCGCAACTGAATTACATTCTCTGCCAGGTTTTTGATTACCTCTCGTCGTGCCCTGAAATGAGAAATGTCCTACCCACAATCCTTGGTACCCCTTCTACCATGGTATTCCACTGTCCACCGAACCTACACAATATACTCTTCCAACATTACACAACCCCTGCTCCAAGCCCCTTACATCATGGCTCATACCCCTGTAATAGACCTAGATGCAAATATGTCCCATACATCCTCCTACCACCACCTACTTCAGTCCAGTCACTAACATTACCTATCACATCAAAGTCAGGGCTACCTGTGAAACCAGTCATGTGGTCCACAAGCTAAGCTGCAACCACTGTGCTGCATTCTATGTAGGCATGACTACCAGCAAGCTGTCAGTCCACATGAATGGCCACCAACAAACTGTGGCCAAAAAACAAGTGGACCACCCTGTAGCAGAACACACTGCCAAACATGGTACCCATCATCTCAATGACTGCTTCACAAGCTGTGCCATATGGATCCTTCCCACCACCACCACCACCAGCTTTTCTGAATTGTGCAGGTGGGAACTTTCCCTTCAATACATCCTATGTTCCCATAACCCTACTGGCCTCAACCATAATTGCTCTTTTCCTCGCCCCTCCAGCCCCCTCCCTGTTCCCATTCCAGCACTACAAAGCTATTTCACCGCCACATCCAGTGTTAATCTCTTTTTATTTCTCTCCTGTTCGCTACTTACCCTCTGCCCCCCCCTCTCCCCCACCGGACCTTCACTCCTACCCCCCACCTAAACTGCAACACTTCACTGTCCACCACTCCCACCATACTATCCCTCCCCCTCTCTGCTCAACCTGCCTCCTTACCCCCACCCTGTCGCCACTCCCATTATGCACAGGTGCTGCTGTTCACAATGTAGTTTGATCTGTCGGCAGTAGGCGCGCACACGCGTCTGCAGTCTGAGAGACCTTAAAGGCCGAAAGCTATGATTGCGTGAATCTTTTTGTGCCTATCGCGGCTCAGCATCTCCGCTATATGGTGAGTAGCAACTTTCCTTCTCTCGTATTGAACTGTCGTCGTTGGTTTTGCAAATCACTAACCCTGCACTTGTCAGTTGATAATTCTGGTTATGGCATAAGATCACTCTGTATTATAATGTCGTAATTGGTTAATTTGTTCTCAGCCTAGTGCACATAAAACGATGTCCCATTTTTCTAAGAAGACACTACTAATGCCATGAGGAGACCTGTACAATGACACTACTATTAGCTTCATACCACTTACGAAAATAACTGAATTTTGAAGGTACTCGTACAGTCATAAGTAATTTAGATCCAAGTTACCAATCTGGGGCCTATAGCGTTTATAAAGGGAAACTGACCATAAAGAACAAACTGTCACCACGCTCTGGACAGCTTTGGTTGCAGACAAACAGTGTGTAACATAACTGGTAATAAATATTTCACTCCCACCAAAGCAGACGTCGTTACTCTCATTTAGATCAGGAAATAATGGCTACACAATCATAAACGCGCACCCGTCTACCAAAATTGACAACGAAAGGTATAGGAAAGTCTGATAAAAATAAACACGTAAGAGTACTTTCCTGTGGTGCTTCATTAACATTTTTATGCAGCGACAGCAACTGATATTGTTTATAAAAGAATATACAGCCTACAGTTGCAGGTGAACTTTACCTAGGTTTCAACGTTATTAATAACGTCTTCTCCAGAACCTGCAAAAAGTTAATACAATGTGCTAGTAAAATATTGGATATGGTCATCCTACAGGATGCCAAGTGTAGTACTTACATAAATTATTATTTAAATGTTTGCCTAAAACAGGCCATGCCCTAAGTCAACTTTATAAACCTTGAAGCATAAACATAAGGTTGTGTCACTTCTATTAAACAAGCTGTAGCAATTTCACCTTAAGCCCGTTGTAGGGCCTCGTCGGGTGACTAGAGACTGCGGACCACGAGGGCTCCGCGGTCTGCCGCACAGAGGGCGGCGCACATGCGCGAGACGTATAGAATCAAACTCACACACATCACGCGTCAGATAACATTTTTGCTATGAATTAATTTTACACTTCAATTAACTTACAATAGTAAAGTATCCAGCATGACTACGTTTTACATTCTACTGCAGAGCCTTATAAACTGACCAACAAATGGCGTATGTACGTTAGTAGGAAAGATTCTATTACTACAGAAACTGTAATGGTCACACGCATTACGAATTACTTTGAACCTAATATAGGCTGGAAGCTTTCGAAGTATGCCCTATTTTTTAGATACAGTTGATCGTTCAGTAATTAGGTGTGCATAAATTTGTAGTTCGTCAAGCGTGTCCAGTCTATAGCCCTTAACTTCATGATGTAGTAGCTCTGTCACGTAAAGGTTTAGATGTATGGTGTCAGCCTTTGCAGAACATCTGGTGCAAATGGCTCAGTGTTCCTAAGCCCTTTATTGGAAGCTGTTCTTTAAACCTTACTGCTATAGCTCTGCCTGGTTGACCTATGTAATAACATGGGCAATCATCACACATACTCTTGAGAATGACTTAAGTCAGCGAAATCAGGCGTAAATAAGATTATGAACCAAATTTCGCTTTAAACTATTACTCGTCAAGAAGGAAATTTTAACACCTACAAGATAGGGCACCCGTTAAAAAATTCAGGAGACATTACGTATATAAGGAACCGACAACCATTTCTTGTTCTGATCTTGGGTTTGAGTATTTGTGTTTACTAAAGTCGTCCTTTTTTCGCGTTTTCTTATTGTTGGTGCGTCTGTGTGTGGCAAAATAACATGAGAAGTCTCACTGAGTTCTGCAGACAATTCAGTTTCTGAAGAAGTGACAGTAGCTTTAAATCGAAGAACAAATAGTTTTAAATGTTTAATATCAAAGCTGGTCTTTATTTACTGGCTGACTAGTTTCAAGCTTCATGCATTTTCACAAGCCACATAATTTACGAAATGGTTGGTTGGTTGGTTGGTTGGTTGGTTGGTTGGTTGGTTGGTTGGTTGGTTGGTTGGTTGGTGTTGAAGGGACCAAACAGAAAGGCCATCAGTCCCTTGTTTCCAATGTGGTCCATTCCAATAGTGCGGCATCCCAGGAAAGTCAGAACAATAAAAGGGAAAACGCTGTAAAATGTAAAAGGGCAGTCATGTTGTCAATGGTATAAACAAAATGAGGTAAGTCAGCAAGAGAGCTAACCCAATGCTATGCTAGAGGCAGGAAATATCCCACCTCTTCAGTCGCAGGTGGTCTTGCCTCTGCTACTTTAAAGGTACAGCCGCTAGAATGTAGAAGCGGGTATGGGAAAAGGAGACTAACCAATCCAAAAAAAAAAAACAAAGGTGAAGAAAAGAGGACCTAGGGCAGGGAGGGGAGTCAGGAATCTCCTAACACGGCTTACAGTGGGAGATACCCAAACACTCACCGCCCTGCCCAAACAACAGAGAGAGAGATTAAAAACCTTAAAACTGAGAATAAAAATCACTTTCCCAGAGGAAACCGAGAACCAGAGAGACCATCTGGAAATCATCAGCCAACATCAAAGGTAAAGTGTGGTGGAGGCTACACTTAGCATGCAGATCCAAAAGAAGGGGGCATTCAACCAAAATGTGGGCTACTGACTGGAAGGCTCCACAACCACAAAGTGGGGGTGGCTCATCACGCAAAAGAAACCCATGGGTCAGCCTGGTATGGCCGATGCGGAGACGACAGTGTGTGGTAGAGTCCTTTCGGGAGAGGCGAAAGGAAGAACGCCATGGGCCTGGTGTCACCTTAATCGCACGAAGTTTATTAGACAGGGACTAGCCTCCCAAGAGTTGGCCCATGACTATGCGAAGTGGGATTTGATGAGAAGCCGTAAATCCGCCGCAGGAGGGGTTACAGAAAACGGGGGGTAAGTGACGGTTCCCCCAGCCAAACGATCAGCGAGCTCATTACCCAGGATACCCACACGGCCAGGGACCCAAAGGAAGTCAACAGAACAAGCAGCACAGTGAATATCAGCGAGATGGTCATGGACTGCAGATACTAAGGGATGGCGTGAAAAACACCGGTCAATAGCAAGAAGGCCACTCATCGAGTGCGTACATAACAAAACGCGTTTGTGTTGGGACTGTTTAATAAAAGTAAGGGCCAGGGAAATTGCCATGAATTCCGCAGTAAACACCCCACATATAGGTGGCAGATGATTTGCCGTTCCAACAGAGGACGTGAAGGCATACCCCACATGATCAGCAGATTAAGAGCCATCAGTGTAAAAAAACAGCAGCATCCCGAAACTCCCATAAAATTTGGCGGAGAAAGGAACGGAACACCACCAGGGGGATGGAATCTTTCCGACCTCGGCTGAGACCCATCCGAATTCGAGGCCGAGAAACTAACCAAGGGGGGTGGAGGGGAGGGAGCGAGGAAGACATGGCAAAGAAGGAAGCTGAAAATCACGGCAAAGATACGCAAGGCGGAGCCCAACCAGTTAACCCCGCCCGTGGGGGGAGTCGGGTGGGCGACGTCCATGGTCCATGGTCGGGACGGGACATAAGACACCAGAAGCTGGGGCCGCCGAACAGAAAGGGGGGGATCCCAGCTTCAACCTGTGGACTACCAACAGAGCTAGTAGGGAAGGCACCAGTGGCCAAACGGATACCACGATGGTGGACTGGATCCAGCACATGCAGTGTGGAAGGAGCAGCTGGACCCTAAACTTGACAACCATAGTCCAAGCGAGACAGAACTAGAGCACGATAAAGACGGAGGAGGAGGGAATGGTCCGCACCCCAAGACGAGTGGGCAAGGAAGCGAAGATCATGGAGTTTACAGAAACATCCTACCTTCAGGAGTCTGATACGGGGCAGCCAAGTGAGCTTGTTGTCGAAAAGAAGACCCAGGAAACGAAACTGTGGGACCACAGGCAATCGTTGTGCAGCGAGATAGAGCTCTGGATCAGGGTGGACCGTAGTACGGCGACAGAAGTGGGCCACCCGCGATTTTAAAGGAGAGAATTGAAACCCGTGTGAGAGGGTCCATGCAGAGGCACGCCGTATAGCTACCTGGAGCTGCCGTTCGGCAGATTCCATCGAGGAGGAACTAACCCAAATGCAGAAATCATCCACATACAGGGTGGGGGCGACCAAGGGCCCAACAGAGGCCACAAGTCCATCGATAGCAATGAGGAAAAAGACACTCAAGACAACCCTGTGGGATGCCAGTCTCCTGGATCCGTGGAGAACTAAAAGCAGTACCAAGTCGAACTCTGAATGACCGATGGAACAGGAACTGGCGGATAAAAATCGGGAGTGGGCCCCAAAGACCCCACTGATGAAGGGTAAGTAAGATGCGATGGCGCCAGACCGTGTCATAGGCCTTGCGAAGGTCAAAAAACACTGCAACCAAATGGCGGCGCTGGGAAAATGCCTGCCAAACTGCGGATTCCAAGTGAAGTAAATGATCGATTGGAGACCGTCCCTCTCGAAAGCCACACTGGTAAGGGGACAATAGATACCGATATTTGAGGACCCAATTGAGCCGACAAGCTACCATCCATTCAAGTAAGTTGTAAACAGCATTGGTCAGACTAATCGGCCGATAGCTGTCAACAAATTGGGGGTTCTTACCAGACGGACAGGAACCATGATGCTATCCCTCCACTGAGAAGGGAAGTCACCCTGAAATTAGATATGGTTAAACACCCAGAGAAGATGTTGCTGTTGGAAGGCACTGAGATGTTGAAGCAGTTGGCTATGAATGGAGTCTGGTCCAGGGGTCGTATCATGAGAAAAAAGGTTCGTGGTAATTCTGACTGACGAGGGGTAAAACATAAGGTGGAAGCTTCGGCCCGCTGTTTCCGGTGAGGAAAGCAGCTGCAGAGGAGGCTGATGCTGACGCTATTGCAAAATTGGTCGCAAGATGTTCCGCAAGAATCAACGGGTCTGTACAAAGGCCATTTGGGAGGTGACGGCCTGGGAGGGTGGACTGCCGATGGCTAACTTGGAGAGAGCGAAGTGTAGCACATACCTGTGACATAGGGATAGTAGAACCGAGGGAAGAAACTAATCGTTCCCAACATATCCATTTGCTCCGTTTGATTAAATAACGGGCTTCAGTGCGAAGGCATTAAAAGGTAATAAGAGACACCTATCCATTGCCAGCCTTAAGGTGTTGCAAGGCTCAACAGTGGTCACAGATGACAACGGCAATGGCTGTTATCCACCACAGGACTTATCTGGACCATTTCATCCCCGGTAAGCGCGGTACAGCAAGGCTAGCAGCGCGAACAATCGCGTCAGACAAGTCACGTAGGACGTCATCAATACAACCCGACAAAGGAGAATACACGACGTGTGCAGTGTATAGAGGCCAATCGGCGCGTTGTATAGACCAACGAGATAACCTGTCCATCGGGGAGGAGGAAGGAAAGAGAATTAACGGGAAATGGTCAGTATCACAAAGGTCGTCGTGTGGCGACCAGTGTAATGAAGGGAGGAGAGAGGGAGAAGAAAGATCAATGGCAGAAAAGGTACCATTACAGGCACTGAAATGAGTAGGGGAGCCATCATTAGAAAGGCACAAGTCGTGGTCTGTAATAAACTGATGTAACAGAAGACCTCGTCTAGATGGAAATGCACTGTCCCACAAGGGATGATGAGCATTAAAATTCCCGAGGAGGAGGAAGGGAGAAGGAAGTTGCTGAAGAACGGCAGTTAAGGCAGCAGGTGTAAGAGTCCTGTCAGGATGGAGATAAAGATTGCAAACCGTGACCTCAGAGTCCAGGTGGACCCTAACAGCAACCACTTCCAATGCAGTTTGAAGAGGAATCCATGTGCTACCAATGTCTGTACGGACCAACGTACGAACGCCACCAGAAACCCACAGGGGTCCGACCCGATTTGGACAGAAAACACGGAATCCACAGAGGGTCAGTGAGTGAACATCAGTAAAATGAGATTCCTGTAGATCCACACAAGGTGCAGAGAAATACGAAATAAGGGGTTTCAATTCCAGAAGGTGACGATAGTATCCATTACAAATCCATTGAATAACAACGGAACGATGATGTAAATGGGGGTTGAACAGGCGAAAGCCAGTCACACCACCGGGTCACCACCAGTCACCGACAAGGAGGGGGCGACATCCATGAACGACAAGTGAGAATTGGGTTGTGAAGCTAGTGATGGGGCCTCTGGTGACACCAGAGGCTCTTTGCCCCAGGACTTGTTTCTTCTTCCTTTCTGTTCGAGATCGACGAGGGCTGTGTGGCATAAAGGAGGCAGCTGCAGCAAGATTGGTAACGGAAAGATCGGGCGATCTGGGGGCCGACAGACCGCAGTTCTCGCGGTTCTTGCGGTTCTCGCGGTCATCGCGTGGCAGCAGACCTTTGGCCTGGAAGGTGCCGGGAAGGGGCATCCCGGGAGTGGTGCCCTTTACCGGCAGACGCCGAAGGAGTGGGACACTTCTCCAGCTGGGTAGGGGGAGCAGCGCCCAGAGGAGGTGTGGGAGCTGAAGGGAAGGGGGGAGGAGAGGGGTCCGGGACTGGGGTGAGGAAGGGGGAGGTAGGGGTGAAGATGGAACTAAAGCATAACTAGACGTCATGGACACAGGGTGAAGACGTGTAAACTTCTTACGAGCCTCTGTGTAGGTTAAATGATCG
This sequence comes from Schistocerca serialis cubense, assembly GCF_023864345.2. Classification (NCBI taxonomy): domain Eukaryota; kingdom Metazoa; phylum Arthropoda; class Insecta; order Orthoptera; family Acrididae; genus Schistocerca; species Schistocerca serialis. The sequence continues at coordinate 67,434,807 of NC_064639.1, read as the reverse complement.
AGGGACTTGTACTCCTGTATCTTCTTTACCTTCTTATATACTGGACAGTCTGGTGAACGTGGAGAATCATTGCCATGACAATTAACACACACAGGTGGGGGAACACAGGGACTCCCATCATCGAGTGGGCGTCCAGTCACCACAGAGAGGGCCTGCGAACAGCGGGAAGACGTGTCCAAACCGCAAACACATAAACACCCCTTAGGTTGGGATGTACGGCTTCACATCACATCGATAAACCATGATCATCACTTTCTCAGGGAGGATATCACCTTCAAAGGCCAGTATAAAGGCACTAGTATCAATGTGATTGTCCTTAGGACCCTTCTGAACATGCCGAACAAAGTGAACACCCCACCGTCCGAGATTGTCCCAAAGTTCATCATCGGTTTGGAGGATGAGGTCCCTGTGAAAAATCACACCTTGTACCATATTTAGGGATTGGTGGGGGGGGGGGTAATGGACACAGGAATTGTGCCAAGATGGGTACAGGCACGAAGGGCTGCAGATTGGGCAGCTGAAGTAGTTTTTATCAGCAACGAACCCGACCGCATCTTGCTCAGGGAGTCCACTTCGCCAAACTTGTCTTCAATGTGTTCCACAAAGAATAAAGGTGTGGTAATGGTGAAAGTATCCCCATCAGTCCTGGTGCAAACCAGATAATGGGGGAAAGGCTTTGCCCCTAGCTGATAGGCTTGACCCCCTTCCCAGGGGTAGCCTTGGAAGGGAAGGCCGAAGGGGCAGGAGAAGCAGCACTAGAAGAATCAGTTCCACGCAGAGAGACGGCCAGAGTTCTGGACCCGTATGCGTTCCATTCGCATAGCGTCCGCCCTGATACCACCCACTCCGATCAGGGGCTCTCCTCACGGGTGCCACCCAGCCACAGCAAGGGCTGTCTAGCACAGTGGTCATTGCTGGGAGTTCCAATGCTCCAGGATGATGAGCAACAACTCAAAGGCATGCATGAGGTGGTTGCAGCTCAGGTATCAGAAGTGTGATCCCTGTGTGTTAAGGGGGCTCAATCAAAAGGGTACATAGCGACCAGCGACCCCATGACACGGGATGGCTACCATGCTGGCTATGCACCCTAGCATCAAACGACGACGTGAAAGTAAAGGTGGAATGAACTAGGAGGGCACATGTCTGAGACACTAGGTAAGGTGCTCTTCCCCAAATGGCCCACACTACGGAAGAGAAATTTAGTAATGGAGGTCAAACCCCAGAGGGGGACCAGGGAGTGACAAAAGGTAGTGATCACGCAACAAAGCTAAATTGCAAAACTAACATAACCAGGAGGGCAGCGGGGGCCAACATAAACAAGGACACCAGGAGATGGAGAGGAGAAGGTGAGGGGGGGAAGGGACAAGGAGAGGAAGGGGAAGGAAATGCAGCTCTGGAAAGAAGCTCGGCACCCAGTGCTTGCCACGCACGTATCCACAGGAGAGTTGTGGACACCCTGAGAAGATGGTAGGTGTGTAATGTATGATGATGTAAATACTACTTTCATGTCTCTCGTATCTTCCTTATACCATATGATGCAATTCAGATGACACTGATGTTTTCCATACAAACGAAAATTTTTTGGTACTGAATTTACACTGCATGAGACACTGAATTTTGAAATTTGCAGTAATGCCTAGATAACTAAATGACATCCTATTATGCTCAATAAACTATTTACAGTCCTGCAGGCACCCATTAATTCCAGACAGTGTCATTTTTCATGCTGTCAAAGTGATCCTGCCACATATATTCATTTTCCACGGCACACGCGGCACATACCGCACCTGTACTAAGTAGGGCTTCCATTGGATGCCCATAGAAAGTGCCGCTTATGTACAGAAGTGGCTTCGATATCAGCTGCTCCTGCTGTTGCTGGCTCTGACTTTCTGCGTTTTTTCCCAGCAGAACAATTATTCATCTATGCAAAGATTCCACTTTTACAGTTAATAATATTGCCTTGGACATACGCAGTGTAGGAATTGTCTACACCAAACAATTGGAGAGAGGAATGTCAGAAGATTGTGAGACAGTGGTAAGAAGAGAACTGGAATGATGGACAACATTTGAGGAAGGCGAGCATACAAACAGATGAAGAGAGATGCTCAGAAGAGGCCAGACAGACTGACTCCCAGTTGAAATCAGTTATCAGACAATGCAGTATTATTACACGAACAGGTGAACCAGTCCTCTGCCGACAAGTTTTCACAGGTTGTTTACAGTTAGCTCTTCAGTACTTCGGCATCGTGGGTCTTCCTCTCCAGCAGCTCACTTCAGAGTTATTGCATTCTGTTCGCTTCCTTGGCAAATTAGCTCAGTATTCGTATTGCACTAAAAGTATCACCACAATGTTGCCAACGTCGAAGATTTGCACTGTGAAACAAATTCGTTGCCAAACAAAGCACAACCACTAACAGTTCTTCCTGCTGGCAATGTAATGCCCACCTCATTTTTAAGCCTCAGCCTCATATTCATTGCTGCTCTGTTTTGTCTCGGATTTATTTTTGTAGCAATATTAGACATCTGTGACAGTGCATGTGCCACTGTTCTCATAAGTACTGATACATCTGCTGATTATTCAAGTTGCAAACTGCTCAACTCTTACACTTTAGACAAATGCAGGCGAGGGGCACGAAGATAATATGGTTTCTGCAGCAATGGCAGTCACACCACTGTTTTGTCTTCAAGTTGCAGCATTTATCTTTTATTTTGTATGGTGCACATTTGGATTCTTATGTGTTATGGACTTTTCCTTGTAGTGACGATATCTTTACTGAAAGAAAGGTTATATGGGTAAGAAACTGAATAAATTATAATTACGTTAGTACCGTGCAACAGGCTGCTAGAGACTGTGGGCCTGTTATACAAAAATACTTTGACACTACCCCTGAACAGCCACAATGTTTGTTGAAGTTCTGGTTCACTCTGTAAAATTTCTACAACTCCGAACATTTTGCGGCAACTGTTTTTCTTTAACTTAATTAGTTTGGGAGATTTTTTTGGGTACATGTCAAATTCACTGCTGACCAAAAATGCACTGGTTGAAGTTGACGCCTAAGAGCCAACAATCTAATTTTTCTTGAGAAGGAACAGCAGATCTATCAAACAGACTATATACTAACAATTTCTGTTGCTCAAAAGATACTAATTAGGATATGATTTCAAGATATCCCACTTTAATACCATCACGTTTTTAAAATCTGTGTTGATGAAGTTGTACCCTGAAACTTTCTTAACATGATAGCATTACTTTCGAATACTTTGGATTTGATGGGATTTATTCAATGTTTTTGATATTTTTTTTTATGTGAATGGTGGCTATGGGAATCTGGCGAAGTTTTGGAGAAAGTGAAATTCAGGTATCAAATAAGTAAGGCTGATTTTTGTAGAACACAGATACAGATCATTGGACCATCAAACAGTTTGTCCTAAAACCTGGTCTGGTTATCTTTATGATACGGGTATTCAATTTTCTAGAATTGGTTAATGTATCATTTTCTTATCAATACAAATCATGGGGATATGCCTCACCATCTGATGGAGAGGCTACCAACAGTCAGGATTGACAGCAGACTAGGCAGATTGGCAGTTTTCTGAGGAGACCATGAACTGTGTAAATTGTAATGGTGAAATGGTATGTGAAACTTGTGGGGAGTGTCCCATAGGAATGCTGCCATTCCTTGATATCATTGCCACATGCAGTACCTGGATGTCATTTGTGTTCTCATTCCTGTCATCTGTGGCTGCAGCTTTCAGCTGTGCCCACATGCTGCTTTAGTCCTGCAGGGGCCCCACACTGAATCCTCGCATTCTCCTTCACAGACAAGTAAATGAAATAAAGGAGTTCAGAAAAGCTATTGCATATAGTAATACACTGTAAGAAAGGACAACAACAGGAGGAGGAGGAGGAGGAGGAGGAGGAGGAGTCAAGAGGAAGACAATACACAAGTGATGAGGTGGTATGGTGCCGAAGATCAGGAAGAGAGGCTGTGTGACCAGTGAAGTGTTGTGACTGTAAATGAGGTCATTTCAAACTTTGATTCTGTTTTAATATAAATATTTCAGTTTCTGCTAATAAGTGACTTTGCAGAAACATAGTTGTCGCTTTTAACAACTGGACTATCAATTACAAATCACCCGAGTGTAGGCATTTTTTCCATTAAGTGCAGGCAAAACTCAACAAGGTTTCCCAAGGGAAATGGTGTTTGTGGCTACCTGGGTACATCTGTCACATCACTTCTTATGTAAATTTTCCTTGTTTTCATTTTATTACTTTTGTCTTACTTTCTTCCTGCCTGCTCAAATTTTCTTCCTATATAGCTATTATGAAGATTTACTTGATCTTTTAATATTTTAATAGTGACTTGTTAGGGAATTAGTTGAAAAGTAGACTATTATATAGAGCATTTTACATCTTGATGTATTGTAAGAACTTCTTTGTCACAGAGGAGAGCCTTTATTTTGGTAATAAGTAAGTTATTGGTCAAGTTAGTCTCCTTCACATGCACACACTAATTCATGCATGTGAAATGTTTCTTGGTTACATTCGATTCATTACTCTACTTGCAGCACATTTTTAAGTTAATTCTTTGAACTACTTTTATTTCTTGTGCTGAAAGGGTTGTGCTAATCTGTGCCACTTTAACTGTGGCTCACTTTTTCTTAGCTGACTACTCTTCCTTTTGAACGAAAGGTGCTGCTGTTCATTGAACACAGTGTGTTATTCCATTGGATACAGAGATAAACTATGTATTGCCTGAAACATAAATTCTAGGTGCTATATTTGTAGCCCATTGTTCATGTATTCTAGTTGGACGAGAATGAATGTTGGAGTCCATATTTGTACAAATATGTATTTTGACACTCTCAGGTTTCTGTTTGACATTGAAGAAATGCTCCAGATGTTGCATTTTCTCTGTGCCCTTCACCCACAGTACCACAGAGCAGATGACTCTACACAGTTGGTAGAAGCACCATGAAACACATGCCGAAAGTGTGGTGCTTCCCACTTACTGCATTAACTTGTGATCATCTCTCCTCTCTGTTGGTTGATGAAAGAAGTGGGCCATTTCATTCCCAGAACGACACATCACACTTCACAAACATGGGCACATCCACACCCAAGTTTCTCCACACATAAAACATCCAGGTAAGGCTCCTCACTGATCAGAATATGCCATACAGCTACCATATGGATAAACTATGTACAATAACCCAGAAGAAAGAATGAAAACATTGGAGCACTTTGTTCTCGGTGTTCCATTTTTAGACTGCCTTTAACATGCTACAGAGACGTAAGTTTCCTTCAACTGGTCGCGCAGTAGGATGCTCACTTGCCCGATTCAACTCCCACCTGATGCAAATTTGTAAATGGCGGTACCCCTCCCTCATCAGAAGCAACAGTGGAGGCAGTTGCAGTTATGGGAGATGGAACTTCCTTCCATGGGAAATGACAGTTGTTGGGGTGTTAAGGGAAGTTATGAATGCATATAATGTAATTCAGCAGCTGTTTTTGGTGTCAGACAGGTAACGGAGGGCTGTAGCCTTGACCAGTAGGCTGTTCACTGGGCTATTTTGGAAGGCTCCCGATTGGGGTCCAGTATCTGCAATGCTGAGAGTGTTACTGAACCACATGCAAGGCTTACATAATTAAGATGGACAAAAATGGCTTTGTACATATGCGAAACCATAGAGCGCTCTGCTACCCAGCTAATGTTACTGAGCCAGTGAAATGGACTGAAGTGTTGCCGGCAGTTCTGCTTAAGTTGGAGAATGTGGGGAAGCCACATCAACCACAAATCACAGACCAGTCCCAAAAAGTGGTGCGCCTCAACTACAAGTAGTAATTGATGGTCTGGGTTAAGCTCTGGGTGTGGCTGGGCAGTAAGAAAGTGTTTTCAGTCGCCCAAACTTGTCGCGCACTTTTTTCAAAGCCGTGGGTGAGGGCCAATGAGTGGGTGTCTATGCTGCCACCTTTTTGAGAAATCGGGAGTTCCACTGACATGGGTTGTGTGGCACACAGACATAGTGGAGATCCTGGTATCAGATCTCCAGGCAAAGAAGGGAACTCCAGTGGCCCCCCATGCCCAACTTCTTGTTGTCCTTGGCCTTTTTCTCCTTAGAAGAGAGGGACTGGGAAGGTGTCTTTGAATTTGTTTCAGGGACAGAGGAAGAACTAGAAGTCCACTGGCCAGCAGGCGTAGTTATCCTTCCGCTACTTGCTTGCATTTGGCTGTGAACCAGCAGGAACAGTGGAAGGGAGAGTCCTGAGGACCTATTCCTAGACAGTGAAGCCCGGAGCAGAATGAGAACCTCTGGCTGAGGGATAGGGTTCAGTATTCTCGATAGCTGGGGGAGCCTATGCGCCTAGAGTGAGCGCTGTGTAACCACCAGGGGTCCCCTAGGACAACAGGTATCAGCCACCAGCTCTAAGGGCCCACTGTAAGAGGCACAACAGAGGAAGGCGCCATTGACAGAAGCCAATGAAGTTGTGGCTGCAGTGTAAGATTGTCATTTATAGGGAATTAAGATGCTCATCCTTTTCCTGGCCTCTTTGATTGTGACCTTGTTCAGGGTCGTATACACATGGATTTATTTCTCGCATTTAAAACTGGAGCAATCTGGTCAGCAGTGAGAGTTGAGCTCACCACAGTTTACACAGATGGGGGGGGGGGGGGGACGGGCTTAAGGAATATTCGTGTTCAGCAGACATCCACAATTCCCTAAGCCAGGTGTAGCAGGGGAGTATATGTAAGAGCTTCATACTTCAGTTGTATCTCATAGGGAGAGGAACATACGTTGCCTGAGAAGGTCATGTCATTGTGACATGAAACTGTATCACTCTCAAAATCTGAGATGAAGGCTCCTGTAGCAATTCCATTTTCCCTTGGTCCCCTATGGACACAGAAAGATGTGGTGTGCACTTCATTTTTTAAGTTGGCCTGCTGCTCATTGTCAGAGTGCAAGAGCAGACCATAGTGAAAGATGATACCCTGGACCGTAATGAGACAGTTGGGGAATTACAGTCACAAGATTGTCACCAAACTTTCCTCAAGAGAGCAGCTCTTGTGCATGAGCAGGAGAGGATGTTTTAATCAGGAGGCAATCACTCTTCATCTTAGAGATTGCTGCAAATTCCCCGCATTTGTCTTCAATGTGTCCTACAAAAATAAAAACTTCTTGCCCAAAATGGTGTTCCCATAATTCCTGGTGCAGACTGGGTATTTGAGGGAGGACCTTGCTCCTTGTTGTTTAGTCCTGCATTCCTCCCATGGCATGGAAAGGGAGGGAACATACTGGGATTGTACTTCTTTGCATCATACTAGGTCTTCCCATTTGAAGAGACTGCTGGGGCTTTGTGATAACTAGCAGGGGAAAGTTTAAATCACTGCATGTGCCAACTGTCAGTCACGTGTCAACCACTGTCAACAGGGCTCACCATTGATGACACCCAGCCACAGCAGTGGCCAGCAATCCACTGCCCATAGCAAAATCATGACTGGCACATTCTCTATGGCACACATGCGGAGGGTGCAGTGCAGGTACCAACAGCGTGATCCCTGCATGGTCAGGGGGCTACAAACATCCAGATACTTCATGACTGCAACGTATATCTTCCTCTCGATGGTCCAGTACCACTGAACACATTGGCCGGCGCAGACAGTCATTTCCTGAGTCTTCCTTATCCTGACAGCCACAGCTTCAAGAATGGTTTGAAGGGGCATGGGTTCACTGCATACTGAGTTCAAGACATACACAAACTACACCGGACACTATTATGGTCACTACAGTTCTTGTAATATCCCCTATAGCCGTGGACAGTAGGGGGTCCGCATTGCAGGGAACCAGGTTTCCTGGAGGGCAGTGCAGAAAGTTGGTGTAAAGTTGCCATAGCTCAGCCGGGTGGTTGAAAAAACAGCCACAATTCCACTGGAGGATGACATTAGCGTGAGGTTTGGAAGGCATGAAGCATGCAAGGTGACAGGTGTTGCCTCAGGGTCACCAGCTGCAACCCATTGCGTATTCATCGCCACTTCTATGGTGGATGAGACTTCAGTGAGTTCTGGATCGACAGGGGACACAGATGTCCACTTCCCCCTGCGGGTCCGGGGGTTAGAATAGGCCTGAGGTCTTCCTGCCTGTTGTAAGAGGCGACTAAAAGGAGTCCATCCCCCTCAACTGGGTAGTTAGCGCCTGCGTCCGGAGACGGACGGTCCCACGACCTATATTTGTAGTCTTTTTGGTTTTTCACTTCTCGTTTCTTCCTTCTTTGGTTGGTTCCTTTCTTTGTTCTTCTCCATCTCACTGTCTTCCTTACTCTTCCCCTTGCCTTCTTCCCCTTGCCTTCTTCCCCTTGCCTTCTTCCCCTTGCCTTCTTCCCCTTGCCTTCTTCCCCTTGCCTTCTTCCCCTTGCCTTCTTCCCCTTGCCTTCTTCCCCTTGCCTTCTTCCCCTTGCCTTCTTCCCCTTGCCTTCTTCCCCTTGCCTTCTTCCCCTTGCCTTCTTCCCCTTGCCTTCTTCCCCTTGCCTTCTTCCCCTTGCCTTCTTCCCCTTGCCTTTCTTCCCCTTGCCTTTCTTCCCCTTGCCTTTCTTCCCCTTGCCTTTCTTCCCCTTGCCTTTCTTCCCCTTGCCTTTCTTCCCCTTGCCTTTCTTCCCCTTGCCTTTCTTCCCCCTGCCTTTCTTCCCCTTGCCTTTCTTCCCCTTGCCTTTCTTCCCCTTGCCTTTCTTCCCCTTGCCTTTCTTCCCCTTGCCTTTCTTCCCCTTGCCTTTCTTCCCCTTGCCTTTCTTCCCCTTGCCTTTCTTCCCCTTGCCTTTCTTCCCCTTGCCTTTCTTCCCCTTGCCTTTCTTCCCCTTGCCTTTCTTCCCCTTGCCTTTCTTCCCCTTGCCTTTCTTACCCTTGCCTTTCTTACCCTTGCCTTTCTTACCCTTGCCTTTCTTACCCTTGCCTTTCTTACCCTTGCCTTTCTTACCCTTGCCTTTCTTACCCTTGCCTTTCTTACCCTTGCCTTTCTTACCCTTGCCTTTCTTACCCTTGCCTTTCTTACCCTTGCCTTTCTTACCCTTGCCTTTCTTACCCTTGCCTTTCTTACCCTTGCCTTTCTTACCCTTGCCTTTCTTACCCTTGCCTTTCTTACCCTTGCCTTTCTTACCCTTGCCTTTCTTACCCTTGCCTTTCTTACCCTTGCCTTTCTTACCCTTGCCTTTCTTACCCTTGCCTTTCTTACCCTTGCCTTTCTTACCCTTGCCTTTCTTACCCTTGCCTTTCTTACCCTTGCCTTTCTTACCCTTGCCTTTCTTACCCTTGCCTTTCTTACCCTTGCCTTTCTTACCCTTGCCTTTCTTACCCTTGCCTTTCTTACCCTTGCCTTTCTTACCCTTGCCTTTCTTACCCTTGCCTTTCTTACCCTTGCCTTTCTTACCCTTGCCTTTCTTACCCTTGCCTTTCTTACCCTTGCCTTTCTTACCCTTGCCTTTCTTACCCTTGCCTTTCTTACCCTTGCCTTTCTTACCCTTGCCTTTCTTACCCTTGCCTTTCTTACCCTTGCCTTTCTTACCCTTGCCTTTCTTACCCTTGCCTTTCTTACCCTTGCCTTTCTTACCCTTGCCTTTCTTACCCTTGCCTTTCTTACCCTTGCCTTTCTTACCCTTGCCTTTCTTACCCTTGCCTTTCTTACCCTTGCCTTTCTTACCCTTGCCTTTCTTACCCTTGCCTTTCTTACCCTTGCCTTTCTTACCCTTGCCTTTCTTACCCTTGCCTTTCTTACCCTTGCCTTTCTTACCCTTGCCTTTCTTACCCTTGCCTTTCTTACCCTTGCCTTTCTTACCCTTGCCTTTCTTACCCTTGCCTTTCTTACCCTTGCCTTTCTTACCCTTGCCTTTCTTACCCTTGCCTTTCTTACCCTTGCCTTTCTTACCCTTGCCTTTCTTACCCTTGCCTTTCTTACCCTTGCCTTTCTTACCCTTGCCTTTCTTACCCTTGCCTTTCTTACCCTTGCCTTTCTTACCCTTGCCTTTCTTACCCTTGCCTTTCTTACCCTTGCCTTTCTTACCCTTGCCTTTCTTACCCTTGCCTTTCTTACCCTTGCCTTTCTTACCCTTGCCTTTCTTACCCTTGCCTTTCTTACCCTTGCCTTTCTTACCCTTGCCTTTCTTACCCTTGCCTTTCTTACCCTTGCCTTTCTTACCCTTGCCTTTCTTACCCTTGCCTTTCTTACCCTTGCCTTTCTTACCCTTGCCTTTCTTACCCTTGCCTTTCTTACCCTTGCCTTTCTTACCCTTGCCTTTCTTACCCTTGCCTTTCTTACCCTTGCCTTTCTTACCCTTGCCTTTCTTACCCTTGCCTTTCTTACCCTTGCCTTTCTTACCCTTGCCTTTCTTACCCTTGCCTTTCTTACCCTTGCCTTTCTTACCCTTGCCTTTCTTACCCTTGCCTTTCTTACCCTTGCCTTTCTTACCCTTGCCTTTCTTACCCTTGCCTTTCTTACCCTTGCCTTTCTTACCCTTGCCTTTCTTACCCTTGCCTTTCTTACCCTTGCCTTTCTTACCCTTGCCTTTCTTACCCTCGCCTTTCTTACCCTCGCCTTTCTTACCCTCGCCTTTCTTACCCTCGCCTTTCTTACCCTCGCCTTTCTTACCCTCGCCTTTCTTACCCTCGCCTTTCTTACCCTCGCCTTCCTTACCCTCGCCTTCTCTGGTCTCCGCCTCGGCGTTTGAGACAGTCTCTCTCTCTCTCTCTCTCTCTCTCTCTCTCTCTCTCTCTCTCTCTCTCTCTCTCTCTCTCTCTCTCTCTCTCTCTCTCTCTCTCTCTCTCTCTCTCTCTCTCGCTCTCTCTCGCTCTCTCTCGCTCTCTCTCTCTCTCGCTCTCTCTCTCGCTCTCTCTCTCTCTCTCTCTCTCGCTCTCTCTTTTTTCTTTTCTTCTTCTTCTTCTTCTTCTTCTTCCTTCCTCCCTGTGCACGCCTGAAGGTCGACCCACGCGTTCGCACGCGTTGCCGGTGACGGGGTAACGCGTAATTCCCTGCCCTGGGTAGAAAAGTAAGGCACGCACGTACCCCCTGGTAAAGGCCAGGCCCAGGGAGGGGTGATTGCCTGAGCTGATACCTTCTGACCATACCGATTGGTCCCTCCCTCTGTTTCTCGGGAGGTGTGACCTGAGGTGTAAACATTCACTTAAGGCGGGAGTGCCCTCTGAGAGGGTCCCCTTATGGAAGGAGCGCGCCATCGGAGACGCTGGCAATCATGGGGGATCCGTCCGCAATGGATTTCCCTTCTTCTCTCTCGACTTCTGCCCACAAACGGAAACATGAACAGCCCCCAGTGACAAAAGTACTACCGCCTACCCCACAGTTCCTCGTCATTTCTCGATCTGAGGACGGAAAGGATTTTTCCTCAGTCAACCCCTTCATTATCCAGAAGGGCGTAAATGCCATAGCCGGTACTGTTAAGTCTTGTACGAGGTTGCGTAATGGTACCTTGTTACTCTAAACTGAGAGTGCCTTTCAGGCACAGAAACTGCTTCGAGCCACACTCCTGTACACGTTCCCTGTCCGGGTGGAGGCTCACCGAACTTTGAATTCGTATCGTGGTGTGGTCTATACTAGATCCCTCAACGGATTGACTGACGAGGAGATTCAGTCTTTCCTCGCAGAGCAGGGCGTGACGGCTGTCCATAGGGTCATGAATAAGGTCAACAATTACCTTGTACCGACCCGGACACTTTTCTTGACCTTTGATAGTGTTAAGCTGCGATCGCGCATCAAGGCGGGCTACGAGGTTATTTCTGTTCGCCCCTATGTCCAGACACCTACGCGCTGCTACCAGTGTCAGCGTTTCAATCACACTCGACAGTCTTGTTCCAATGCGGCTAAATGTGTCACTTGCGGCAGGGATGCCCATGAGGGTGACAGTTCACACAACGAGGAGACTGAGGTGGACAGTCAGGGTGACCATGCAGCATCCTCCTGCGACTGTCCAGTGTATAAGGAAGAACGCTGTGTCCAAGAAATTCGGGTCAAAGAGAAAGTGTCCACCTCGGCTGCTCGCAAGCTATTGGCTAGAAGGAAGCCCACGCTGCTCTCAGCAGGGAAATACAGTACTCTCCTCGCCTCTCCTCAGACTACCAGGGAGGTGGCAACCCAGACATGCGATCTGACCTTCAGCACCACGGTCGTCCGTTCGGCCAGTGCTAAGATCGCGCGGTCGACGTCTCCTCTTCCTCCCATCACCCCACAGACACTAGCCCCTTCATCAGCTTCTGGTAAGACGAAGACCCAGAAGTCAGATACACGGGCTTTCAAGAAGGAACCGTCCTGTGCAGACTTCCTACGTACCTCGACCTCCCAGCCTTCGACCGATACTTCCACCAAACGACCTTCCAAGAAGGCTCATAGGAAGCACAGTTCTCCTTCTCCGCCACGGCGCATTTCTTCTTCTGCGCCACCCAGCGGTTGCCGCCCCAGGCCGTCATCCGTTTCGCCTAGCTGCACCGCTGGTAGCCGAACATCTGGCCGTTCACTGGCGGAGGAAGCTCCCCCTCCCGGCCATCTTCCCAAGATGGCCGATGAACCTATAGACCCAATGGACGATGACTGTCCGCCTACTGATAGCGGCGGCAGTGCTCGCTCGAAGCCAGGCCCTCAGCGACCTTCGAGGTGACCCCTTCTTTCATCTTCCTTTTCTTCTTACGATGGCACTTATTCACTAGAATATTCGCAGCATTCGCTCCAACCGAGAGGACTTGAAGTTGTTGCTCCGCTTCCACCGGCCGCTCGTCGTAGCCCTCCAGGATACGATGCTACGCCCATGCGATCAAATTGCCTTGGCACACTACACCTCTGTGCGTTTTGACCTACCCCCTGTGGTAGGTATCCCGGCTCATGGAGGGGTTGTGTTGCTGGTCCGGGATGATATTTACTACGATCCCATCACGTTGCACACCAGCCTGCAGGCAGTTGCCATCCGCATTACTCTCCCCACTTTTAAATTTTCCATTTGTACCGGTTACACTCCATCGTCGTCTGCCTTTACCAGGGCAGACATGATGCAACTTACTGCTCAGCTACCTGCACCATTTTTGTTAACTGGAGACTTCAATGCCCACCATCCCCTTCGGGGCTCTCCAGCATCCTGTCCGAGGGGCTCCCTGTTAGCAGACCTTTTCAACCAGCTCAATCTTGTGTCCGATAGAAAAGTAGGGTCGCCAGTATTGAGGCAAACATCTCACACACATTCCCATTTAGACCTCTCTATATGTACTCCCCAATTTGCACGCCGGTTTGAGTGGTATGCACTTCCTGATACATATTCGAGCGACCACTTCCCGTGTGTTATCCATCTCCTGCAGCATACCCCCTCTCCGTGCTCATCTAGTTGGACCATCTCCAAGGCAGACGGGGGGGCTCTTCTCTTCCAGGGCGACCTTCCAGGATCAAACCTTCACAAGCTGCGATCGTCAGGTCGCACACCTCACGGAAGTCATTCTCGCTGCTGCTGAATATTCCATCCCTCACCCTACTTCTTCTCCACGTCGCGTACCGGTCCCCTGGTGGACCGCAGCATGTAGAGACGCTTTACGTGCTCGTCGACGTGCTTTACGCACCTTTAAACGCCACGCTACAGTGGCGAATCGTATCAATTATAAACGATTACGTGCACAGTGTCGTCGTATTATTAAAGAAAGCATGGAAGCCAGCTGGGCTGCTTTCACAAGCACCTTCAACAGTTTTACTCCTTCTGTTGTCTGGGGTAGCCCTCGCCGGCTATGTGGCACTAAGGTCCACTCACCGGTTTCTGGCTTGACGGTCGCGAATGACGTCCTTGTGGCCCCTGAGGCTGTCTCCAATGCCTTCGGCCGCTTTTTCGCAGAGGTTTCGAGCTCCGCTCATTACCACCCTGCCTTCCTCCCCCGCAAACAGGCAGAGGAGGCTAGGCCACCTAACTTCCGCTCCTCGAATTGTGAAAGTTATAATGCCCCATTCACCATGCGGGAACTCGAAAACGCACTTGGCCGATCACGGTCCTCTGCTCCAGGGCCAGATTCTATTCATATTCAGATGCTGAAGAACCTTTCTCCTGCGGGTAAAGGTTTTCTTCTTCGTACTTACAATCGCATCTGGATTGAGGGACATGTTCCCACATGCTGGCGCGAGTCTGTTGTTGTCCCGATTCCTAAGCCGGGGAAGGACAAGCACTTGCCTTCCAGTTATCGACCCATCTCGCTTACCAACTGTGTCTGTAAAGTGATGGAGCGAATGGTTAACTCTCGATTGGTTTGGCTGCTCGAGTCTCGACGCCTACTTACCAATGTACAATGTGGATTTCGTAGGCGCCGCTCTGCTGTTGACCATCTGGTTACCTTGTCTACCTTCATTAAGAAGAACTTCTTGCGGAAGCGCCCGACCGCGGCTGTGTTCCTTGATTTGGAGAAGGCTTATGACACCTGTTGGAGGGCGGGCATTTTCCGCACCATGCATACATGGGGCCTTCGCGGTCGCCTCCCTCTTTTTATTCGTTCCTTTTTAGTGGATCGACAGTTCAGGGTACGTGTGGGCTCTGTCCTGTCAGACCCCTTTCGCCAGGAGAATGGGGTGCCACAGGGCTCAGTTTTGAGCGTCGCTCTCTTCGCCATAGCGATCAATCCAATAATGGATTGCCTCCCAGCTGATGTATCAGGCTCCCTTTTCGTGGACGATTTTACCATCTATTGCAGCGCGCAGCGTACACGTGTCCTGGAGCGCTGTCTTCAGGAGTAAAGACGGTCAAGAGAACGCTGGAGTGTCGCCAATGGCTTCCGTTTTTGTGCCGAGAAGACGGTCTGTATTAACTTCTGGCGCTACAAAGAGTTTCTCCCACCGTCCTTACGGCTCGGTCCCGTTGCTCTCCCAATCGTGGAGACAACAAAATTTTTAGGTCTTACATTTGACAGGAAACTTAGCTGGTCTCCACATGTCATATTTGGCTGCCCGTTGTACCCATTCTCTAAATGTCCTCCGTGTTCTCAGTGGTATGTCGTGGGGAGCGGATCGAACCGTCCTACTTCGCCTATATCGGTCGGTCGATCGTCCGCTCCAAGCTGGATTATGGGAGCTTCGTATACTCCTCTTCACGGCCATCCAACTTACGCCGCCTCAACTCCATACATCATCGGGATTTACGACTTGGGATCGGAGCGTTTTATACTAGTCCCGTCGAGAGTCTTCATGCTGATGCTGGCGAGATGCCACTCACCTACCGGCGCGATATACTGCTTTGTCGGTATGCCTGTCGGCTACTGTCAATGCCCGACCACCCGTCTTATCGTTCCTTTTTTGATGACTCTCTCGACCGTCAGTACGGGTTTTATGTGTCTGCCCTGCAACCCCCTGGAGTTCGCTTTCGTCGCCTCCTTCAACACCTTAATTTTTCACTCCCTGCAACCCTTCGAGTGGGCGAGAACCACACGCCACCTTGGCTCCCGGCTCAGGTTCGCGTCCACCTTGACCTCTGCTCGCTCCCAAAGGAGGTTACCCCCGGTTCGGTCTACCACTCCCGTTTTGTCGAACTTCGTTTGAAGTTCATCAATATGACCTTCATTTATACGTATGGCTCAAAGACCAATGACGAGGTCGGGTGTTCTTTTATTGTCGGGGCACAAAGTTTCAAATACCGGCTCCATGGCCATTGTTCGGTCTTCACAGCTGAGCTCTTTGCCCTCTACCAAGCTGTACTTTACATCTGCCGCCACCGACATTCTACATATTTCATCTGCTCCGATTCCCTGAGCGCTATCCAGAGCCTCAGTGATCTGTACCCGGTTCACCCTATCGTGCACCGGATCCAACGCTCTCTTTAGCAGCTGTTGGACGTCGGTTCTCAGGTTAGCTTTATGTGGGTTCCTGGCCATGTCGGTATCCCTGGGAACGAAGCTGCAGATGCTGCGGCCAAGGCTGCGGTCCTCCAGCCTCGGACAGCTTCTTGTTGTGTCCCTTCGTCAGATTGTAGCAGGGTCTTTTTTCGTCGCATTTTATCGCTGTGGCATGCCGATTGGGCTGCACTTAAAGACAACAAGCTTCGGGCCTTGAAACCTCTTCCCGCGGCTTGGACGTCCTCCTCACGCCCTTCTGGGCACGAGGAGGTCGTTTTGGCCCGGTTACGCATTGGACACTGCCGGTTCAGCCATCGCCATCTGCTGACGGCTGCGCCGGCGCCGTTCTGCCCATGTGGGCAATTGCTGACGGTCCGCCACATTTCAACGTCCTGTCCGGATTTTAACACACGGCATCTAGAGTACATGGCAGGCCAAGATCAAGACGCAATTTTAGCGGATGACCCACGAGCAGCTGCTCGCGTTCTTCGTTTTATCAATTTCACAAACCTCTCTAAGGACATTTGATGATACTGTTTTTTAATCCTATGCCTGTCAGTCTGTCTTTTATCGTGTTTTCCCTTTTAGTAGTTGTTTTAAACTTGTGCCTCGCGGTGCATTCTTAACGTAGTCAGGGCGCTAATGACCGTTGAAGTTGTGCGCCCTAAAACCACCAAAAAAAAATGTCCACCGCATAATCAGATGCAGAATTGGTAGGGAGTGGTGGTGTTGGCGCCATTAGAGAGTCCTGTTCATTTGCAGACTATTTCTTAGTTCGTTTGATCTCTCTTTTCTTTAGGGGCTTGCCGGGAAGATTTCTCCGAAGTAGCTTCAGGCACGGAGGGAAACAGTGAAACTCGTCATCCAGCAGCTTTTGGCTCCTCCAGTCACTGCCGATTGTCCACCGTAGCATTAGCGGAGAGAGAGAGAGAGAGAGAGAGAGAGAGAGAGAGAGAGAGAGAGAGAGAGAGAGAGAGAGAGAGAGAGAGAGAGAGAGAGAGAGCCAGCCCCATGGGTTACCTTCCGCACAAGAGGAGGAGCAGCAGCAGCAGAAGGAGGCAGCTGCTTCTCCGGCAGGTGCAAGGGGACCAATTTCCCCCCATTGGTCCCAAAGCACCTACTTTAGGAGAAATCGCCGCCGCAAACACAGGGGGACGATTTGATCCCTACCACCAAGGGTGCAGATGTATTCTGGTGGCCCCGAGGGCCTACTGTTGATGGCAGAGTAAGGCACCACTGGCATTTGGGACCGCAATGATGTAGCTGCAGCATATGTAGACGTCAACCGAATGAGGTGTAATTTTCCAAATTTAAGTTTAGCCTCTGTTTAAGTCAACTGGTCCAGGGTTCTTCACCCAGTACTTCAAAAGGAGTGGAAAATCATGGAGTAGTCTGGCGAGCAGGGGGACTGGTGCTCTCCACAGATAAAGAAAGTGGGAGAAGGTGCACATGGAGTATCTGGGTGTAGTCTCGACATGTGGCGCTGGAAGTGCAGCAGGAAAACATGTGCCAGAACTTAGTGCATAGGGGGAGGGATGTATGGTTCAACGTCGTAGTGGTAAACCATCACCTTGACCTTTTCAGGGTGATTCATTGCCTGAAAAGCGAAGATACAGACAATGGTACCAACCCTTCCTTCTTTGGGTCCCCTGTAAATGCGCCAGATGAAACGAACACCCCACCATTCTCAATTGTCACAGAGCTCAACATCAGACTGAAAGAGGAGATAATGATGGAAAATGAACCCCTGGACCATATTGAGGCTTTTATGAGGAGTGACAGAATATCACCCAGCTTGTCACAGGTGAGTAACGCTAGGGATTGGTCTGGGGATGCTGTCTGAATCAAGACCGTGCTGTTTCACATCTTTGGCAGTGCTGTCACTTCTCCTAACTTATCCTCAAGGTGTTCAACGAAAAATTGAGGCTTCATAGGTAGAAAGTAGTCTCCATCAGTTCTGCTACAGACTGAAAAACGAGGCAAATATGACTCTCTCTTTTCTGTATCCCTATGTTCCTCCCATGGAGTAGTGAGGGAGGGAAAAGATTTAGGGTCATACCTGTCAGTACTGTATTCGTCATGCTGTTCTAAGAGACTGTATGATGCTGGTGACTGCTGTCAAGAGATGACTTAGTTCACTTCATTGCGGGTCATCCACCCTGATGCCACCCACTCCAATCAGGGAGCTCTTCCCACGGGCGCCACTCGGCCACAGTAAAGGCCAACTGGTGTGAATAAATGAAGTCACAGAAGATGGAGAACCCTCTCCAAAACCTGTTTGGGTATTCAAACAACAAGAACTGCATTTTATAAAGGCAAAATTACATTCCCATATTATGTATGAAGAACTTTTATCTGATTTCAGTCAACCGGCTTCAAAATGAATGATAGTTATTGTTATGGTATTGTTGTATACCTTCATAACCAAATAACTAATACAATGTTCGAAAACACATTTCTTCCATGCATTAAGCGTAAACAGTTTTGATAAAGGTTACATTTACATAGGTTTGAACATTATTATACATTGATTTCTATAATAGATTTTATGAGGCCCACTGTCTGAAATGTGGAACAAGATAATAAATATTCAAGCTCACCCTGTACTTGGGTTGCGATGGCTTGCTGTCTACCACTTAGCACAGAAAGGGCTTCGTAACTAGTGAAGGTGTGGAAGAATGTCTCTTCCAACATTTTTGATTTAGAAAGTGGAAAGCCCACACACGTTAGCATCCCTGGAACTATGTGCCATGTTCGAACATAGGACTGAGCACTAGTTCCTCAACTTTGACAAATACGTCAATTACATTAAACATTGTACTACTCCTTCAGAACTTAACAATGTTATCAGTAGGCATCAAACAGTTTGTTAAGATGTTATTTGATCTCATCTTGGACATTGGAGATTTGCTCCAGCTGCTGGTCTCTTGAAAGTTCTCTAACACCCCTGCATGGCCTCTTTCCATAATATGTTGCAAAAAATGAGCCATTCTGTATTTATTGTGAAGTATTCAAGGCGACTACTTTTCTGGTGGTGCTTTATCCAAATATTTAATAAATATGATACAAAAATTGGAAACACAAGTTTATGCAAACAACTTTGGCCCTTCTTTGAAAGTTCATCAAATATATCTTGAAAACAAGTGAACTGTGACAGTATCGTGTCTTAAATGGTTGGAAGTTGCAGCAAGTGACACACAATTGGCAGAACCACCAACATTGTAATGGGTAACAAATGGATTTGGATGGTAGTGGTGATTTGAGGAGAGGAGAACCCAGCATCATGGTCATCAGTGCCCTGACGAAAAGTCAGCCTTTGTCCCAACCCATGAGATTCCCTGTTATCTCCACATGCTATGCAGTTTTTAATGCGTTAAAGTCTGCCTCCCCTTCTCATCAGTTAAGAATGGTGAAATTTCGTGAATTGTCAGGCCTCATCCCTAACACTGTGCTCAGAGTTGTGGATCATGCCAATGGAGGAGAAAGCCATGTGTTGAGGGGCTATGCCCAATGTGCAACCTGGTAAGCAAAACCATGTCCACCTCCTGGCGGTGAGGCAAAGTCCGCCATGCCTGTGCGGTAGATTTGAGTGACGACCGCAACCATTCAGTTTTTCTGTCTCCCACTGATGCATGCAATCATTCCACTTTCTGAGAGATGCATATTGCAACAGGATAAAACACTGCCAGACACCACCACCCCAACATGCCTCCTTAGCTGCTTTGTCAGCTGTGTCGTTTCCATGTATCCCAATGTGGTCAGGTTCCCAGCAAAAGATCACTTCCTTGCCACAGTGTTGGAGCCCTGGTAAGTAGTTGTGGACGAACTGATTCAACTGGTCTGCTGCATACATTAGATGAAGTGCTTGTAGTGCAATGAAAGAGTCTTAACAGACAAGAAACCTTGTATGGTGACACCTGTGAATCCTCTCCAGTGCCATCATAGTGCCATGTAATTCAACATCATGATTTCTTACTTGTTCAAGAAGATGCACCTTGAGAACCCTATCAGGGAAAACAGTGGAACAACTGAGGACTTTCTCTTGCTGGGATGAATCTGTATAAACAACAAAACTGTGGTACTTAAAATATAAGAAAACAAAGTTCTAAAAACGTAATCTGGAATAAAAATTCTCTTGTACTGTGTCAAGCTTAAAATCACTTTGGGCCTCTGAAGACACCAGGGCGACAATGCATTGCATCTGTGGCGGTTTATTTGTACGTCTGATAGATCCAGATCCTTGAGACAGTCCATTGCACATATACTAAATGGCTCATTTGCACAAAGGAAAAATTGCACTAAATGGCCATGACTGAGGTGACTCCAACAAATTTGAATTGTTGTTCGGTAGTGGTCCATACCACTTTCACTACCTGTTGAGCCGAAAGGATACGTCGTCAAGTCCAGAGTGGCTGTTCACCAACCTCTGTGCACAGAGTCTGAACTGGGCTGGTCAGAAAGGCTCAATAAAAGGATTTAGAGTGACCCGGTTATACCAGTGAAATACAGGAATCTCATCTTGGTTAAGATATCAGTAATTTTCCCAAAAATCCATTAAAATGGGGATTTCACTTGCAACCAGGCTGCTTATTTGTAGTACTATGTTTGCTAGGAATGAATAGATGTCTTCTCCAATACTTAATTTATTGGCGTCATATTGCAGAAACAGATTTGTGGGTTTCTCCAAGGTCTGTAATTATGTTCTTTCAGTCATTACCCACTCTTTATACAGAGTGTCCACCAAAACAAACTGGAGAAGAGATTCAACATTTTTCAGCACAGGACAGAGCACATTTTACATTGCTTAAATAAAAAGCATGGTTCATGTGGATTACAAACGTTTCTTTTAATGGAATGGTGATACATTTTCAAGGGAACAGTTCCTGACGAGCTAGATAAGTGGGTGCCGCCAGATCCCACTGAAACACAAATGAAGTAAAGAGTTGTGACAGTGTTGAGGAATCTCTCTCACTGCTGGGATATTTGTTCTCTAGATTCTAGAGGAAACTTCTGTAATTAGACTGGAAAAAAAGAAATTGCAGACGTAACAAATACTGAACATTCTTCGTGTTATATAATCTTTTTCCGTGGCATTTGTCAGCTAACTCTTCTGACTTGGAAGTAACTAGATATGTATTTTTTCCAGAAGGGCACGACATGACTTTCTAGTGTACACATCAACAAACCATTTGATGCAGAGCTTTTATACCCTGAAATCGTGTTTTGCTGCAGTAAAATGATTCAGGTTTTTAAAATACACAATATTGTTCATTGATACAACCTGAACAGCTTATCAAGGCTGGTAACGGAATGGCAAGTTTCTGCCTGACGCCAAACTCGTGGACAATTGTGCGCATTCGCTGATCCACATCTCGTGCAGCTCTCTGCCGCTGCAGTACAGTATGGCTGGCGCCAGCCACACAGCTCACTAGCACTACGAGCCACTTCACCATTGCTTATACTTAGTGGAGTGAGTCTCTTCCTGATTCAAAATGTGATAGCTGAACTGTTTCATTACAAATAATGCAGCAAGAGTCTTCATACAATGAGAAACATGAGTGGAGTAAATCTCTTTATTGCGATATCTTCTCCATTCTCCTGGATGTGCGTGGAACTATGGGAGGCACCAACTTGGACACGGAAAGTACGGAGAGACAGGAAGTGTTGGAGAAAATCGGGAGCGAACCTTGGAGACCCCGCTCATACATTGTGGCAAGGGAATGATGTCGCTAGGTCATGTCATATGCTTTACGTAAGTCACAAAAGACAGCCACCAGGTGTTTGCGCCTGGAAAATACGGGTCTCTCGAGTCTGTTCGGATGACAGAGATTATGAGTGAGTGGTAGAGCGTCCCTGGCGGAGGTCTCCCTGACTGGCCTAATGACTCCAGGACCCAGCCGACATCATACGTTCCAGCAGCTTACAAAGAACATTGGTGCGGCTAATGAGCCGATAGCTTGTAACGCCAGAAATGCATATCTTCCTATTTCCATCTATTGTACTATAAATTTGTTTCCTTATTTTGTTACCTGAAGATATGACATTTCTGTGTCATATATAAACTGTTTTTTGTTTTGTACATATTTGTAGTTTTATGCTGGGTCTGGCCTAGGGAAAACTATGCTATCGAACGATTACATCGATAGGTCGTGTGGAGAACAAAAGAGTTTAGGATCTTTGCCACGTGGAGCGCGGGCAGAGCAAACACTACCAGAGTTGAGTCTGGCTGGGTTAGAGCGGTGGGGCACGTGTGTTGATTGACACGCCCGCGAGTTGCCGCGCTTTCGGGTTAGGCAGCATGTATTTGCGCTCGACTGGCTATGATAGTTTCTGACACGGTGTCGTGGATGGGAAGCATTAGCTGGCATACATAAAGAGCCCGTTTCACCTGGTGACCGTGTCGTAGAAGCAGGATGTTGGCGCGCCTTCTTCTCAATAGCGACGGCCGACCATAAGTGTTTGAAGTCGTCGATCGAGGAGGTGGCGACAAACCTTCAATCAACCAACAAGGAAGACTGCCATACAGTTCTAAAGCCTTACGTGCTTTCAGACCTCAGCTTCTCAAATTGTTCCTTTTGCGTCACAAAAGTACAGCAACTTAGCATTAACCTTTGTTGCTCGTTGTCCCAATTACATTACCAAGCAGGGTCCCTTCCTTTTTTGGAATGAACCAGAGTGACGTTGAAATTCAAACGCCAGCATTAAAGTGAAATTAAAGCAGTGAAATGGAATGATATTAAAGTTCAGTTACAGTATTCACATGTTTCGCTTACACAAGCACAAATTAAGAGTGCGAGTTTTGTTACCATATTTTAGCTTACCTGTAACTGCAGCTCAGCTTGGTACGTACTAAATTTTGCTATTGTTAATTGTCCAAAGTCATGTAATTCAAGTTCAAAGTTAAATCTTAGTTCCAAATTGCGTAGATTCAAGTAGCTTTTGAGATGATAGTCTTGGGGTTCCTCAACAAAACTTATTTTGCTTCTGATGCACTAAGAAATTAAATAAAAGTTCACAATTAATTTCAGCCACTAAATTGACATAATTTGGCAAAATAACTTTCAGTTATCCGGTTTTATTAACTAGTGTAGCGAAATTTATTACTTCTGACACAGTTTTCACAGAACGCGTCAACCGTCAGTGGCCACGCTTTTAATGCTAATTAAATGTGCATTAACCTTTCTTTTTTAGTTATCATAGTAGTTGTTCATAGGACTGGCGACTGTAATTTTCCCCAAATCTCAAATATCTAATTAATGATAGTTAATTGTTAACGTAACGACAGCACATTACCCTTTTTCAAAATAAAAGTTAATGAAGAAGGTAGATTTCTCCAATTTCATTAGCATTTTTCCTTTCATTTAGATGTAACCCTTCCTCCCTCTTTACCGACATATTAACATCGGTGACGATTGTTTTTTTTTCCCAAATTTCATTAGGTACACGCGGTTTAGCTTTCCTGTGTCATTAGGGTCGATAAGTGAGGGAGAGGTTACAAGCTATCCACATCAAGCGGGTTTTTACCGGGTTTGAGCACCGGAATGATGGTGCTCTCCCGCCATTGATATGGATAGAAGCCATTGCAACAGATCCGGTTGAAGTTGACGAGAAGATGTCGCTTGTAGTCAGATCAGAGATTTTTAATCATCTGGCTTTGGATCCGCTCAGCCCCAGGAGCTGTGTTGGGACAATGTGCAAGGGCACTGAGGACCTCCCACTCTGTAAATGGGGCGTTATAGGGTTCAGTGTGGCGTGTAGTGAATGAGATGACTTTTCCAGCTGCCATTTAAGGGTGCAAAAGGCTGGGGTGTAATTCTCCGATGCAGAGGCTCGAGTGTAGTGCTCAGCAAGGTGCTTGGCAATCGCGTTTGCGTCGGTGGACAACATACACGACGTGTTAACACTGGGAAAACCTGTTGGGAAGGTGACGTGTTTTCGGGTACCAGACCCCAAGTCTGGACAAAGAACAAACGTATGGCACCCAAAGGTCGAAACGTATCTTCCCGACACTTCTGCTTCCGTCGTTTGGTAAGTAGGCAAATGCGGGCACACAGCCGTTTAAATGCTATGAGGTGCTCCAGGGAAAGGTGCCGCTTATGCCACTGTAGAGCTCGTCTACGCTCCTTAATTGCTTCAGCGACTTCCGGTGATCACCAAGAGACTGCCTTACACTGGGGACACCCTAAAGTGCGAGGGATCACGTTTTCTGCCACAGAAACAATTGTTGCAGTCACCTGGTCAACCATCACATCGATATTACCATGTGGGGGGAGAGTCAACAGTGACAGCAGAGGTAAAAGTTTCCCAGTCCGCCTTGTTTGAAGCCAATCTGGGCAGGCGTCTGTGGACCAGACGCTGGGGCAGTGATAGGAAGCTGGGGAAGTGGTCACTACCCCCACAGGTCGTCATGTGCTCTCCAGTGGATAGATAGGCGAAGTCTTGGGCTCTAAATGGATGAATCAATGGCCGAGTAACTACCATGAGCCTCACTGAAATGTGTGGCGGCCCCAGTATTTAAGAGGCAGCGGTCGAGGTGTGACTCGAAATTTTTCGGCATCTCTTCATTGGCCAGCAAGCTGGTGCCGCCCAACCCTCTCCCCCCCCCCCCCCACAAGGGGATTTGGGCGTTAAAACATTCCAAAAGTACGAAAGGTTTAGGGAGTTGTTGTATCGGTGCAGCTAATACGTTCAGGGATACATCACCATCTGGAGGAAGATAACTGTCTGCAATGTATGTTTCCCACATCATCCTTATGCCGACAACCACAGCTTCAAAAGTGGTTTGGAGGGGCACTGTTTGACTGCAGACTGAGTTTAGGACAAACACAAACTCCACCTGAAACTATTATAGTCGTCACTGTTCCTGTAATATCCCTTATAGCCACGAAGGGCAGGGGTCCACATTGCCGGACAATACAGATAGCAGGTGTAAAGCTTAACAGTTGCCGTAGTTCCGCCAGGTGGTGGAAATAAACCACCGCAATTCCACTGGAGAATGACGTCACCGTCATCGTCATTGTCATTGTGAAGGCATGGAACATTCAATAAGGCAGTTTGGCAGCAGGAGACTGCTCAGGCAATAAATCAGTATGCCGCAGTCTATATCCATTGTGTCTGAATCTGAGGATGGGGTGGACAGAATAGCTTCTGCTGAAGGCCTAGATGTCGCCAGACCCTCAGAGGTAGCGGTAGTGTGGGTACCACCGCAATTCCCTTTGTCTTGGGGGTCATCTTTTTGGATTTCTCTCGCTGCTGCTTGGGTTTCCATGGCTGGGAGGACTTCACTGGCTTAGGGCTTCCAGCTCGTCCTCAGTCACGGAGACTATGACCAGCTGGAAGGGGTCATCTTTCTCACTAGCAGAAATCTGGTAATTGACCCAAGGGACCCCTTCCTAGCGAGTGAAGCTGAAGAATACTTACACCCCCCCCCCCCTCCCAACCAATCATCAGTGATGTCCGTCCCCACTTCTACGCTGGAGAAGTGTGTCTCTTCCACCCAACGTAGGTGGTGCGGAAGCAACTGGGAGGGAAACGCCCCCCACCGTTAAGGAGGCAGGTGTAGTTTTCTTGCTGAGAGGTGACTGGTGTTGGCGGAGCCTATGGCGCCAGAACTGTTGTAGCGGCGGCATAAGACTATGTTGTACGCACAGAATGCAGGCATTTAAATTTTCTTAGCCTCCGTGTAGGTCAGGAAAATCTTTTACTACATGACCATAGACCGACTTTCTTTCTGGAGAATCCCGCAATCTGGCGAGCAAGGCGAATGGTGCTCTCTGTAGTTGACACAGATGGGAGATGGGGCACATTGTGGACGCCCGTCAGATCCCAATACTGAATCTCGACAAGTCAGCCATGTGCCTTCCTGCTGTACTTCTAGCATCAATTTCCAGCACTTACAGCTTCGCATTAGGGAAGGGATATAGGGCCTTACATCACAGCGGTAGACCACCACCTTGGCCTTCTTGGGCAGTGTATCACTCTCATGTGCGGCAACCTGATTATCCCTCGGACTCCGGTGGACACGCCAGACGAAATGTACACCTTGCCACGCATCTCAGTCAGACTGCAAAGAAGGTCCCTATGAAATACACTCCTGGAAATTGAAATAAGAACACCGTGAATTCATTGTCCCAGGAAGGGGAAACTTTATTGACACATTCCTGGGGTCAGATACATCACATGATCACACTGACAGAACCACAGGCACATAGATACAGGCAACAGAGCATGCACAATGTCGGCACTAGTACAGTGTATATCCACCTTTCGCAGCAATGCAGGTTGCTATTCTCCCATGGAGACGATCGTAGAGATGCTGGATGTAGTCCTGTGGAACGGCTTGCCATGCCATTTCCACCTGGCGCCACAGTTGGACCAGCGTTCGTGCTGGACGTGCAGACCGCGTGAGACGACGCTTCATCCAGTCCCAAACATGCTCAATGGGGGACAGATCCGGAGATCTTGCTGGCCAGGGTAGTTGACTTACACCTTCTAGAGCACGTTGGGTGGCACGGGATACATGCGGACGTGCATTGTCCTGTTGGAACAGCAAGTTCCCTTGCCGGTCTAGGAATGGTAGAACGATGGGTTCGATGACGGTTTGGATGTACCGTGCACTATTCAGTGTCCCCTCGACGATCACCAGTGGTGTACGGCCAGTGTAGGAGATCGCTCCCCACACCATGATGCCGGGTGTTGGCCCTGTGTGCCTCGGTCGTATGCAGTCCTGATTGTGGCACTCACCTGCACGGCGCCAAACACGCATACGACCATCATTGACACCAAGGCAGAAGCGACTCTCATCGCTGAAGACGACACGTCTCCATTCGTCCCTCCATTCACGCCTGTCGCGACACCACTGGAGGCGGGCTGCACGATGTTGGGGCGTGAGCGGAAGACGGCCTAACGGTGTGCGGGACCGTAGCCCAGCTTCATGGAGACTGTTGCTCCTGGGGTATCGGCGAAGACCATTCGCAACCGTGTCCCTAATTTGCTGGGAAGTGGCGGTGCGGTCCCCTACGGCACTGCGTAGGATCCTACGGTCTTGGCGTGCATCCGTGCGTCGCTGCGGTCCGGTCCCAGGTCGACGGGCATGTGCACTTTCCGCCGACCACTGGCGACAACATCGATGTACTGTGGAGACCTCACGCCCCACGTGTTGAGCAATTCGGCGGTACGTCCACCCAGCCTCCCGCATGCCCACTATACGCCCTCGCTCAAAGTCCGTCAACTGCACATACGGTTCACGTCCACGCTGTCGCGGCATGCTACCAGTGTTAAAGACTGCGATGGAGCTCCGTATGCGACGGCAAACTGGCTGACACTGACGGCGGCGGTGCACAAATGCTGCGCAGCTAGCGCCATTCGACGGCCAACACAGCGGTTCCTGGTGTGTCCGCTGTGCCGTGCGTGTGATCATTGCTTGTACAGCCCTCTCGCAGTGTCCGGAGCAAGTATGGTGGGTCTGACACACCGGTGTCAATGTGTTCTTTTTTCCATTCCCAGGAGTGTATGATATCGTGGACCATATTTATCCCCCCCCCCCCCCCTCCTGTGAGCCATGGACTTTGTCGTTGGTGGGGAGGCTTGCGCGGCTCAGCAATATATGTAGCCGTACCGTAGGTGCAACCACAACGGAGGAGTATGTGTTGAGAGGCCAGACAAACTTGTGGTTCATTTAGAGGGGCAGCAGCCTTTTCAGTAGTTGCAGGGGCAATAGTCTGTATGATTGACTGATCTGGCCTTGTAACACTAACCAAAACGGCCTTGCTGTGCTGGTACTGAAACAGCTGAAAGCAAGGGGAAATTACAGCCATAATTTTTCCCGATGGCATGCAACTTTAACCATACAGTAAGTGATGTACATCCGGAATATTTTACCCAAGAGGACGCCGTCAATAGACCCCCATTTGTATCTCCTGGCGGGGACTATTCAAG
The DNA here is from genome assembly GCF_023864345.2 of Schistocerca serialis cubense. Classification (NCBI taxonomy): domain Eukaryota; kingdom Metazoa; phylum Arthropoda; class Insecta; order Orthoptera; family Acrididae; genus Schistocerca; species Schistocerca serialis. Next base: position 67,407,034 of record NC_064639.1, on the reverse strand, counting down.
AGGACGTCGTAATCAGGAGAAAGAAAACTTGCGTTCTACGGATCGGAGCATGAAATGTCAGATCCCTTAATCGGTCAGGTAGGTTAGAAAATTTAAAAAGGGAAATGGATAGGTTGAAGTTAGATATAGTGGGAATTAGTGAAGTTCAGTGGCAGGAGGAACAAGACTTGTGGTCAGGTGATTACAGGGTTATAAATACAGAATCAAATAGGGGTAATGCTGGAGTAGGTTTAATAATGAATAAAAAGATAGGAGTAAGGGTGAGCTGCTACCAACAGGATAGTGAACGCATTATTGTGGCCAAGATGTACTACTGTAGTAGGCTTGGGCTTTGTGTCTATGTTTGTATGCCAACTAGCTCTGCAGATGATGAAGAAATTGATAAAATGTATGATGAGATAAAAGAAATTATTCAGGTAGTGAAGGGAGACGAAAATTTAATAGTCATGGGTGACTGGAACTCGACAGTAGGAAAAGGGAGAGAAGAAACATAGTAGGTGAATATGGATTGGGGCTAAGAAATGAAACAGGAAGCCGTCTGGTAGAATTATGCGCAGAGCATAACTTAATCATAGCTAACATTTGGTTCATGAATCATAAAAGGAGGTTGTATACATGGAAGAATCCTGGAGATACTGAAAGGTTTCAGATAGATTACACAATGGCAAAACAGAGGTTTAGGAACCAGGTTTTAAATTGTAGGACATTTCCAGGGGCAGATGTGGACTCTGGCCACAATCTATTGGTTATGAACTGTAGATTAAAACTGAAGAAACTGCAAAAAGGTGGGAATTTAAGGAGATGGGACCTGGATAAACTGACAGAACCAGAGGTTGTAGAGAGTTTCAGGGAGAGAATTAGGGAACAACTGACAAGAATGGGGGAAAGAAATACAGTAGGACAAGAATCGTTAGCTATGAGGGATGAAGCAGTGAAGGCAGCAGAGGATCAAGAAGGTAAAAAGACGAGGGCTAGTAGATATCATTGGGTAACAGGATAAATATTGATTTTGGTAGATGACAGGAAAAAATACAAAAATGCAGTAAATGAAGCAGGCAAAAAGGAATACAAAGGAGATCGACAGGAAGTGCAAAATGGCTAAGCGATGATGTCTAGAGGCAAAATGTGAGGATGTAGAGGCTTATCTCACCAGAGGTAAAGGAGATACTGCCGACAGGAAAATAAGAGGCCTTTGGAGAAAAGAGAACCACTTGTATGAATATCAAGAGCTCAGATGCAAACCCAATTCTAAGCAAAGAAGTGAAAGCAGGAATGTGGAAAGAGTATATAGAGGGTCTATACAAGGGCGATATTCTTAAGGACAATCTTATGGAATTGGAAGGGAATGTAGAGGTAAATGAAATAGAGCACTGAAAGACCTGTCAAATTCTTCACGCAGTATCATGTCTCCAAGTCGGAACAACGCCCTGGGAGTAGGCAACATTCTGAAACTTCCTTGCAGATTAAAACTGTGTGCCGGAACGAGACTTAACCGCGAAAGGCAACAGGTCCCGAGTTCAAGTGCTCCACCAACTGAGCTACCCAAGCACGACTCACGCCCCGTCCTCACAGCTTTACTTCCGCCCGCACCTCGTCTCCTACTTTCCAACCTTCACAGAAGCTCTCCTGCGAACCTTGCAGAACTAGCACTCCTGAAAGAAAGGATATTGCAGAGACACGACTTAGCCACAGCCTTGGGATGTTTCCAGAATGAGATTTTCACTTTGCAGCTCAACAGTATTCAATTTATCAGTAACTTAAATCACAATGGCACACATCGCGAAACCGTCGCATTAATCTAGCTTTGTCCTCGTGACAGCAGCTTTTCTGAATTGGGAAGGTGAAACGTTTCTTGCAACACCACCTTCATTTCTTTGTCGTCCCAGCCTAGATCTTCTCTAAATTTCATCCCCAGCTCCCTCTATCCGCTTCCCTGCTCCCACTCCAGTCATAAACACACATTCTGTCTCCCAGAGCACCTCTGTAGTTCCCTCTGCTCCTCCCTTCCTTCTCACCTTCTACATCTGGTTGCTCCCTCAGGCAGCACTGCAACACCTTACACACACTATATATGGGTACTAAGGGCCAAATGTTGCTGTCCTCCCCTCCCCCCCCCCCCCCCTATATTCGCTCAGGTGGCATTTGGAAGTACATGGGAAGTGAGTGACTAGGAGGGAGGATGCTATGAGGAAAAGGGTGGTGTGTCTTCGATGCTAGCAGTTCATGTGTAGTTAAGAGTTAACCTGCAGGGAACAGAAACATAAGCGTTAAGTTATTTTAAACCATATGCTCGGAACAAGAGAATGATCACAGCCACAGGAGATACAAAGAATACATGGCTCAATGATGCTACTCTTAATATTGTTCGAAGCTGTTCTTGTGTAGTGCGGTTCCATCGACGACGTGCAAGCACGCTCTAGCGGTCAGATGTCAGTCTTCCCAGCCTGTGCCGATGGCAGCACCTGGCACCTTATCGGATTCTACTTCGAAATAAATATTTGTCGAATTTTCCTGCATACATTCAATAAACGTGATGGGCACTGCAGGCTGCTGCACCTACATTAAATGTGTATCTGCTAGTTCCTATAGTCAGAAGTTCCTTATATGTGACAACTGTTGGACTCCGCTGTAGACACGGAGTAGACGGTACTGTGTGGCTTTTAGAGACAGTGGTACAGTTACGTTTACCAGGCAGAAGTTTTGCTGCAAAACGTAATCAAAAAAGCAGTGGGACTCTGTGAGTCATAGTATGTGATGCAACGTATCCTCAATAAATTTTCGACTAAAGCATTCTACATGCTCCTAGAGCCAAATGCTTAACTTCTTGTAGCCAACTGACCAAAAGTACCATAGTGAAAGAATGAAACAGTTTTTCATGTTCCTCATTAGAGTGGCGTGCAAATAGAAACAGCTTTGTTGGCTGGCAGCTCATCGTAGCCCTTGAAAGTTCAGGTGACTCTTACCACCTGTGAAGGATCTGTGATGACGTGATGCTTTAATTATGTGGAATCAGAGCTATTTCGAGCTAATGCTGCCCTTTCATAAGCTGTCTTCTGATAGGCTACTTGGGCTCTTGTACTACAAGAAGCTGCAAATGATTGATTTATGGGCAGAGAAAACAGAAATACTGTGTGTTTGGCCAATACATTTAGAGCGACATTTTGATGACCCCCTGTTATTATCTTACAACAAGGACGCGTGATGACTAAACCCATTGCATGGGAAGGAGAAATGTGCACGAAACAAACTACTTGGCTAAACATTCAAGAGTACACCGTTGATGGATTGCATTGAGGAAACCTGAGAAGTAGAGCAGAAAAGTAATTTGCGAAACTGCATATAAAATTGAATGTTAAGATATAAACCATGTACAATTCGATCATTCCAGATACTGAGAAACTTTGCAGAAGTAGGGTTCATTAGTACGAGTAAATTGCAAAAACCTGCGTAACATAAAATTTGTAGTGTTCATTCAGAAACCATGCAATAGGCTCACAGCTTGCAAGTCCTGGACTGCTTGTAGTGCGGCAATTCTTAGTTGAGAGTTTCGACCCGTACCAATATTCCCCTTCTGTTAGGCATCTCGATCTACAAAGCATTTGGGTCTGAATCGCAAACAAATGGCGAACCTTTCTTTCCTCATGAACTTGTCCTATGGCGTGTGGTGGTACATTTATAAAATCTGCTAATTTATTGAAAGGATCACCTTCTGTGCATCTATCATCAATTACAAGATTTTAACTTGCAACCTCGGTGTCATAAAATTTGTGCACTTACCAAAAATACAATCTGTTACCAATGGAATTAGTGTTTGTAGTGTCCAGTACCCGTTTCTTTCACCACATGTGACATATGCATTGAGTGTCTCTATTTTTAGTGGCCATTAATCGTGTAGCAGCAGCTGTCGTGCCCTCCGTCTCACCTTTTCTGTATGCAGACGACTACTGCATGTCGTACTGCTGCTCCAGTACTGGTGTCGCTGAGCGTCGCCTACAGAGAGCGCAGTCATGGGCTGTCGCCCATAGCTCACAGTTTTCCGGCATGAACACGTGTCTCACGCATTTCTTTCGGCGTCGTACCGTTCATCCGCAACCAGCCCTTTATCTTAATGACAATCCACCCACTGTAGTGGAGACATATCGATTCTTAAGTCTGGTTTTCGACGCTCATTTGACTTTGATTCGTCATCTTCGTCTGCTTAAACGCAAGTGTTGACAGCACCTCAATGCCCTCAGCTGCCTGAGCAGCAACAACTGGGGTGCAGATCGCTCCACGCTGCTACAGCTCTACAGAGCCCTTATTCAATCCCGCCTTGAGAATGGGAGTGTGATTTATAGTTCGGTAGCGCCCTCAGCATTGCGTTTGCTCGACCCAATGCACGATTGCGGATTTGGACTAGCGACAGGAGCTTTTAGGACGAGTCCCGTGACAAGCGTACTGGTGGAGGCTGGAGTCCCCCATTGAAAGTCAGACGTGCACAATTGCTCCCCAGTTAGGATGTTCAGCAGAGCTACGAATGTGTGCAACCTAATTACGTATTCTTCCCACAACCACGGCGGTTTACCTCCCGCGTATGCGGCCCACGTCAGGAATAACTATTGCGGTTCACGTGCAATTGCTTCTGCCTAGAGTCCTTCCCCCTCCCTTCACCACCTGTCCTCCAGGTCCGTTCACCGACACATCCGTGGTGCAGGTGTAGGCCGAAGCTTCGCCTGGACCTTCCGCGTCGCCCTAAGGACTTCGTTAACCCTGCAGCTATCCGCTGTCACTTCCTCTCGATTCTTCAAGTGTTCTGGAGCTCTGAAGTGGTTTACACAGACGGCTCAATGGCTGACCTTCATTATGGCCTCTGTGGGCAAAGGCGAAGCCAACATTACCATCATTCCTTGCCCGATGGCCACCAGCTCCGTAGTGAATACACTGCAGCCATGTCTCTTGCACATCAGTATATCCGTTCATGCTCCGAGTAATCGTGTCTTCTGCGTACTGACACCGTGAGCAGCCTACAAGATAGCACTGAACGACGAAGCCAGTCGACGTTTGTGTGGATCCCATTGCATGTCGGCATCCCAGGCCACGAACTTGCCGACAGGCTGGCCAAACAGGCCACGCGGAAACCGCTTCTGGAGATGGGCATCTCTGAAACTGACCTGCATTCTAATGTACGCCGCAGGGTTTTTTTGGCTTTGTTGTGCATACTGTTATGCCATTCCGTCTCCCAAAATTCGTGATATTAAGGAGACTATGAATGTGTGGAAGTCTTCCATGCGGGCCTCTCGCAGGGAATCAGTTGTCCTCCGCCGGCTCCACATTGGCCACGCCTGGGCGATCCACGGTTACCTCCTGCGCCATAAAGACCCGCCTCAGTGTCGGTGCGGTGCCTGGTTGATGGGTGACCCAAATTCTGGTGCACTGTCCCACTTTGACTGCCAGCGACGAAATATTGGGTTTCTGGACTCGTTGCTGCTCATTTTATCTAAGTCTGCTAATGAGGCATTGTCAGTTTACCGTTTTATTCGTGAGGGTGGGTTCTCTCATTTGATCAAAGTTTTAGCGCATGTCCATTGTCCCTCTGTGTCCACCCTAGCGCTTCTAGGGGTGGAGATTTTAATGTGTTGCAGGGTGGCTGGCTTTTCCTTTTTATTTTTATTCTCGTGGTCGGCCAGCCGCTGTAATCGGCTTCGTTTTACTCTCTAAATGGAACAAAAAGACAAAACGCTAAAACAGTAGTGTTCGTTGCCTTTCTTGTGGGTTTTTCCCTTTCTTGTGGGTTTTTTTTCCACTTTCTTGTGGTTTTTTTTCCACTTTCTTGTGGGTTTTTTTCCACTTTCTTGTGGGTTTTTTTTCCACTTTCTTGTGGGTTTTTTTCCACTTTCTTGTGGGTTTTTTTCCACTTTCTTGTGGGTTTTTTTCCACTTTCTTGTGGGTTTTTTTCCACTTTCTTGTGGGTTTTTTTCCACTTTCTTGTGGGTTTTTTTCCACTTTCTTGTGGGTTTTTTTCCACTTTCTTGTGGGTTTTTTTTCCACTTTCTTGTGGGTTTTTTTTCCACTTTCTTGTGGGTTTTTTTCCACTTTCTTGTGGGTTTTTTTCCACTTTCTTGTGGGTTTTTTTCCACTTTCTTGTGGGTTTTTTTTCCACTTTCTTGTGGGTTTTTTTCCACTTTCTTGTGGGTTTTTTTTCCACTTTCTTGTGGGTTTTTTTTCCACTTTCTTGTGGGTTTTTTTTCCACTTTCTTGTGGGTTTTTTTTCCACTTCGTTGTGGGTTTTTTTTCCACTTTGTTGTGGTTTTTTTTCCACTTTGTTGTGGGTTTTTTTTCCACTTTGTTGTGGGTTTTTTTCCACTTTGTTGTGGGTTTTTTTTCCACTTTGTTGTGGTTTTTTTTTTCCACTTTGTTGTGGGTTTTTTTTCCACTTTGTTGTGGGTTTTTTTTCCACTTTGTTGTGGGTTTTTTTTCCACTTTGTTGTGGGTTTTTTTTCCACTTTGTTGTGGGTTTTTTTTCCACTTTGTTGTGGGTTTTTTTTCCACTTTGTTGTGGGTTTTTTTTTCCACTTTGTTGTGGGGTTTTTTTTCCACTTTGTTGTGGGGTTTTTTTTCCACTTTGTTGTGGGTTTTTTTTCCACTTTGTTGTGGGTTTTTTTTCCACTTTGTTGTGGGTTTTTTTTCCACTTTGTTGTGGGTTTTTTTTCCACTTTGTTGTGGGTTTTTTTTCCACTTTGTTGTGGGTTTTTTTTCCACTTTGTTGTGGGTTTTTTTTCCACTTTGTTGTGGGTTTTTTTTCCACTTTCTTGTGGGTTTTTTTTCCACTTTGTTGTGGGTTTTTTTTCCACTTTGTTGTGGGTTTTTTTTCCACTTTGTTGTGGGTTTTTTTTCCACTTTGTTGTGGGTTTTTTTTCCACTTTGTTGTGGGTTTTTTTTCCACTTTGTTGTGGGTTTTTTTTCCACTTTGTTGTGGGTTTTTTTTCCACTTTGTTGTGGGTTTTTTTCCACTTTGTTGTGGGTTTTTTTTCCACTTTGTTGTGGGTTTTTTTTCCACTTTGTTGTGGGTTTTTTTTCCACTTTGTTGTGGGTTTTTTTTCCACTTTGTTGTGGGTTTTTTTTCCACTTTGTTGTGGGTTTTTTTTCCACTTTGTTGTGGGTTTTTTTCCACTTTGTTGTGGGTTTTTTTCCACTTTGTTGTGGGTTTTTTTTCCACTTTGTTGTGGGTTTTTTTTCCACTTTGTTGTGGGTTTTTTTTCCACTTTGTTGTGGGTTTTTTTTCCACTTTGTTGTGGGTTTTTTTTCCACTTTGTTGTGGGTTTTTTTTCCACTTTGTTGTGGGTTTTTTTTTTTCACTTTGTTGTGGGTTTTTTTTTTTTCACTTTGTTGTGGGTTTTTTTTTTTCACTTTGTTGTGGGTTTTTTTTTTTCACTTTGTTGTGGGTTTTTTTTTTCACTTTGTTGTGGGTTTTTTTTTTCACTTTGTTGTGGGTTTTTTTTTTCACTTTGTTGTGGGTTTTTTTTTTCACTTTGTTGTGGGTTTTTTTTTTCACTTTGTTGTGGGTTTTTTTTTTCACTTTGTTGTGGGTTTTTTTTTTTCACTTTATTGTGGGTTTTTTTTTCACTTTGTTGTGGGTTTTTTTTTCACTTTGTTGTGGGTTTTTTTTTTTTCACTTTGTTGTGGGTTTTTTTTTTTCACTTTGTTGTGGGTTTTTTTTTTTCACTTTGTTGTGGTTTTTTTTTCACTTTGTTGTGGGTTTTTTTCACTTTGTTGTGGGTTTTTTTTTCACTTTGTTGTGGGTTTTTTTTTCACTTTGTTGTGGGTTTTTTTTTCACTTTGTTGTGGGTTTTTTTCACTTTTTTGTGGGTTTGTGTTACAAGAGTTTGAGAATAAAACTTGTTCCTAATAACACAGGAAGATCTGCAGCGTATAGGCACTTGGTGCAGGGAGTGGGAACTGTCCTTTAACATAAACAAATGTAATGCAATGCGAATACATAGAAAGAAGGATCCTATATTGTATGATTATATGATTGCGGAACAAACACTGGTAGCAGTTACTTCTGTAAAATATCTGGGAGTATGCGTGCGGAACGATTTGAAGTGGAATGATCATATAAAATTGATTGTTGGTAAGGCGAGTACCAGGTTGAGATTCATTGGGAGAGTGCTTAGAAAATGTAGTCCATCCACAAAGGAGGTGGCTTCCAAAACACTCGTTCGACCTATACTTGAGTATTGCTCATCAGTGTGGGGATCCGTACCAGATCGGGTTGACGGAGGAGATAGAGAAGATCCAAAGAAGAGCGGCGCGTTTCGTCACAGGGTTATTTGGTAACAGTGATAGCGTTACGGAGATGTTTAGCAAACTCATGTGGCAGACTCTACAAGAGAGGCGCTCTGCATCGCGGTGTAGCTTACTCGCCAGGTTTCTGAGGGTGCGTTTCTGGATGAGGTATCGAATATATTGCTTCCCCCTACTTATACCTCCCGAGGAGATCACGAATGTAAAATTAGAGAGATTGGAGCGCGCACGGAGGCTTTCAGACAGTCGTTCTTCCCGCGAACTATACGCGACTGGAACAGGAAAGGGAGGTAATGACAGTGGCACGTAAAGTGCCCTCTGCCACACGACGTTGGGTGGCTTGCGGAGTGTAAATGTAGATGTAGGTACCGATGATTCGTAGTTTGGTCCTTCCCTCCACCCCCCACCCCACCCCCCGTGGTTTAAACCAAGCAACCAACCAACATAATGTGCAATAAACGGAATAAAAATTTATATTCTGGAAGAAGCAGAAGTGAGCTTATAAAAACCACTAAGTAAATGAAGTGAAGGTACTGTGCTACCTTGGCAGCAAAACATTTGTAATGCGTGGAACAACGAGAATCGAACAAGGCGACTAGCACAGGCACAGAGTGCGTTACTGGACAAGGGAAGTATGCCAAAATCAAACACTGACGACGTACGTCTGGAGCACATCACACTTTTGTAACAGTACATCTTGCTTGCCATCGTGTTGACTTTCAATTGTACACGGGAGCATGTGTAACTTTGCTTAATAGTGCCACATATGAGCAGTTAGACTCACCACGCCAGTCAAAATGTAGCACACACCTAAATGTATACAACAAACATTAAATCCCAGTATCTGGACAGTGTAGTCGACGTACAGTAAATTTCACTGTCTTAGTGAGAGATTTGTTGCCATCAAGAGATAATAAAAATATTTTTGTCTTACCTTCGTTTGTCTTGGATGATAAGGCGAAACAAAGTACATTGACTTAAGTGAATACTTCTAATCCAAAAGACAGTGTAGGTAATTTGCTTGGTTTAGGAAATCAATTATTTTTCAGATGGATTTGGAAAAGTTAGTAATTTTGTAGCGCACATTACCGTGAAAGACAATGCACAGCCAACGTTTCTGGTTTCGGCCCGTTCCCATTGCTTTACGAGACAAGCTAGTGAATTAAAAAATTGCAAGACAGTGGTGTGATTGCTCCGATATAAGCTAATCAGTGGGCAAGTCCATTGCGTTCGATGCTTACGCCACCTGGTCGCATTTTTGTAGGCTTCAAAACTATCGTCACTACACAGACATTGGCACTTACCCATTGCCTCGCCCTGTGAACTTCAGGATAGGAAAGTAACGGCCTGTGCCAAGTCTAAGATATGTTTCAAGCAGGTATATTTGCAAATACCACTAGATAAAGAATCACAGAATGTGGTTGTTGTTGTTGTTGTTGTTACACATTTAGGCCTGTTAAAGTAGTTGCATTTGCCCTTCGGCTGTGCTTCCGCACCCACCATTTTCCTACATTACGTCCGCCCACGGTAGCTGAGTGGTCAGCGCGACACTGTCAATCCTAAGGGCCCGGGTTCGATTCGAGGGTGGGTCGGAGATTTTCCCCGCTCGGGGACTAGGTGTTGCGTTGTCCTAATCATCATCATTTCATCCCCATCGACGCGCAAGTCGCCGAAGTGGCGTCAAATCGAAAGACTTGGCTTGTGACGAGGGTCTCCCGTCGGGTAGACCGTTCGCCTAGTGCATCATCCTACATTACTTTTGAACAGCTCACTGCTCAAGTGCCGTTCTGTTCGAACTACCTTTCCGATATTGTCGTCTCTGGCAGTACGACAGAGGAACACACTGCCAGTTTGAGAGTTATTTTCAGAGTGTTATCAGATGTAGGACTCAATTGTCGTCTCGAAAAGTGACTTTCTTCAGACAGAAGTACAGTACTTACGCCATCTGATAGTCAGGGCATGCACCCCCTCCAATCTCGTTCGCTTCCAATCCGTGACCTGAATATTCCTCGCCTAGCACTGAACTATATTCAGATACACTGCAAGTTGACGTGCTACATTCGTTTCGTTTCGTTTCGTTTCGTTTCATTCCGAACGATTCTCCCCTTCTCCCACCTCCCCCCACCCCTCCCCCGCCTCCCCCCCTCCCCCCCTCCTAATGGCGTTCGCCACTCTTTGGCGTGTGTGCGCTTGGCCAACATGGGGCACCAGCCTTCGCAGTGTTTTTCTCCTTCCTTGCTGCATGTCCATCCTCTTGCTATACTTCCTCCCCTCCCTTGGGCAACATGTCTAGGACGTCACTGGGATTCTTCTGCATTGTCTGTCGCAGAGCTAACAACAGTCTCACCTATGTTTGTCACTCCCTTTTCCTTTCTTCGTTCCCCTCTCCTCTCGTTCCCCCGCTTCGGCGTTTGAGGTTCATCTTTTCTTCGTCCTCCCTGTGCGGTCCTGAGGGCCGTCTCACGCGTCTGACGCGTAACAGGTGACTGGGTAATGCTTAATTCCCAGCCCTGGGTCTACAGCTACGGTTCGCACGTACCCACTGGTACGGGTCCAGGGAGGGATGATTGCCTGAGCTGCAACCTTCCCAAATTGCCGATTGGTCCCTCCGTCAGATGTGGCCTGAGGTGTGAAGAATGACCTAAGGCGGGTGCAGGGTGCACCCCCTTGTGCATGGAGCCCCCAGTTGGAAGGAGCTTGCCGTCGGAGGTGCTGGCAATCATTGGGAAGATGATCGATTCATTGCGAGAAGATCCCCATCAGTGTTTACGAAACGTAAACGTCATGAGGCTAATGATTGAAAGACCCTTCACGCTGCACCATGGTTGCTCATAGTGTCATGTGCTGAAGACGGTCAGTCTTTCGACACGGTAAACCCGTTTATTATTCAGAAAGTTGTTGATGCGGTTGCTGGCCCTGTGAAATCCTGCTCTTGTTTATGGAATGGCACTTTGCTTTTGGAGATGGCTTCTGATTCTCAAGCACAACTGCTTGCTGCCTTGCTGCCTTGCTGCCTTGCTGCCTTGCTGCCTTGCTTTTCCATGGCTGCCCTGCCCTGTTTGCGTCGAGGCCATAGAACTTCGAATTCTTCCCATGGTGTAATTTACACCAGGCTACTCGATGGTCTAACCGAGGCTGAAATTCGGCTTTACCTCTCTGATCAGGGTATCACTGCCTTTTTCATTACACGATGGACGGCAGATTCCTCCGTAGTACCCACCCGTACTCTCTTGGTCACTTTTGATAGTGGTGCTGCTGTCAAAGATCAAAGCAGGCTATGAAATCGTCACAGTCCGGCCATACAGTCCGAACCCGATGCACTGCTAAGAGTGCCATCGTTTCAACCACACTAGAACGTCTCGTCGACACCCAGCCAAATCTGTAACCTTTGGTAGGGTTGCACATGAGGGCGATTGTCTGCCGCCTCCTCCCTGCTGTATCAACTTCAATGGTGGCCATATCTCCTCCCCTCGGGATTATCCCGTGTATCTTGATGAGCGGGCTGTCAAAGTGATGCGAGTAAAGGAAAAGGAGCCTTACCCAGTAGCTCTTACGTTATTTGCTAGTCGGAAACCCTGTGGTCTCCCGTCAAGAACAGAACTATGGGTGCTAGTTTCCCCTTCCTTCATGAAGGACATGGTCTAGCAAACATGCGACCTGAAATTCAGCTGTAAGGTAGTGAAATCGCCCAGTGTCAAAGCAACAGCGCCAGTCCCCTCCCCCCCCCCCCCCCAACTCGCTGTGCTACAAACCCTCAAACTCCCCCCTCAGGGGGCGAAGCCACCAGCTACACAACCAGTAGGCAGGAAAGGACAGAAGGAGTACTACCATGAAGAATTCCTCCATTCCTCCAACCAAACAGAAACTTACTCTAGCGGAATAATTCGATCCTTTCCGGTTAAAGGCAAACGGTCTTCTCATACGCCACCTCGAAGATCCTCTTCGATGGTGTCGACACGTGATACCTAAGCTCAGCCAGTCTCCGTGTCGCTGATGCCCGCCAACAACCGTTTTTCTGTATTGGACTCCACAGACAGACCACACAAGCACGCTGATGCTTCTGTGGACCCCATGGAGCAGGATCCTCCTGATTCTGTGCTCTGTAGTAGCGTCACCATCTCATGGGGATGTCATGCTGCTCATACGGGATGACATTCACAGTAAACCCACCTCCATGATTACATATCGTCGTTGCAGTTCGCCTTTTCCTTCCCCACATGACCTTTTCCCCTCTGTACCATTTATGTCCCTCTGTCATTCGATGTCACCGTGGTAGACTTCCTTCAGATTATTGGGAAGCTACCTCCTACATGTTTACTGCATCCCCTTTGCACCTCTCTGACAGGTCCTGGTAGAACCGCAACCTTGGATGACGTCTTAACAAACTGGAGCATCCACTTTCCTTTCCGACTCCTCGCACACCTGTTCTCATTTGGACCTATCATTTGGCACTGCCCAGCTTGCCCTTTGTCCTGAGTGGTCCATTCTTTCTGACACCTACTCGAGCGACCATTTCCCGTATGCTCTCAGTTTGCCGACTCGTACCCCAGCTGCACACACGCCCAAATGGCATCTTACCAAGGCTGATGGGCAGCTTTATTCCTACCTGGCGACTTTCGAAGAAAAAGATTTACCCAGTTGTGATGACTAGGTGGGCTATCTCACCAACATTATCCTTAATGCTGCAGAACATTCCATTCCTCGCACTTCCTCTTGACCACGTCGTGTCCCAGTCCCTTGGTGGACTGAGGCATGCCGCGATGCAATTGGCGCGCGGAGGCGTGATCTCCACGTTTTTAACCGTTGCATTCATCTGTTTACAGTGAATGAAGTTTGCCATTGTAGACAAAGTGTCATCGTGTTCTTCGGGATAGCAAACGAGCAAGCTGTATTTCATTCACTAGTTCTTTTAACAGTTCCACCACTTTCTCTGTCATGTGGGCCAACTACCGACAGCTCTCTGGGACCAAGATCAATTCCCCAATTTCCGGCCTCACAGTAGCAGACGATGTTATTGTGGACCCTATTGCGATCTCCTACACCTTGGGCCACCATTTTGCTGAAGTTTCGAGCTCTTCCCACTATCACCCTGCCTTCCTCCATCGGAAACGAGCGGAGTAGGCTCAGGCGATACCCTTCTCTTCTCCGAATCGTGAGTGCTAGAATGCTGCGTTTACTAGCTAGGTTATGCTCTCACTACATCCCGATCCTCCGCCCTAGTGCCGGATGCCATCCACATTAAGATGTTGCAGCACCTTTCTCTTGCGGGCAAGCACTTCCTGCTTAACACTGCACAACGTCCGGAAAATGTACCCTCCGCCCAGATGCGGGCGTGAGCCACCATCATAACCATATGAGTCTGGTAAGGACAAAAACCTTCCTTCTAGCCACCACTCCATCTCTAACCAGCTGTGTTTGCAAGGTGATGGAATGTATGATTCATGCCTGGCTGTTATGGTGGTTAGTCTCGCAACTTATTAACCACTGCAGTGTGGATTTCGAGTGTGCAGTTCTGCAGTTGACCATCTCGTCACTATCCACCTGTGTCAAGAGTGGTTTTCCGCAGTAATCAGACTGTGGCCATGTTGTTAGACACGGAGAAAGTATAAAACACCTGCTGGAGGACTGGTATTCTCTGTACTCTCTACACGTGGAGCTTCCATGACTGCCCACTCCGTTTGCTTGAGGAAGTCATGAAACACAGTTTTCAAGGTACGTGTGGGTTCTGCTTTGCTGAATAAAGCTATTCGACAAAACGGTGTGCCTCCTAAGCGTTGTCCTGTTTGCTATCGCCACTAACTCTATAATGGCATGCCTCCCCCCTGGGCATCTCCGGCTTCTTTTTCTTGACGATTTTGCCGTCTATTGCAGTTCTCCACGAACTATTGTCATAGTGCAGCGTCTGCAGCAATGTCTCGATCGTTTTCACTCGTGGAGCATATACAAATGGTTGTGTGTCGAGAAACTAATCCTGTTGTCTGACTTTCTGGCTGAGCAATTGGTTTCTTCCACCATCTTTATATCTTGGGTCTGTTGCTCTTCCATTCGATGAAGCTACGAAATTCCTGGGGCTCATGCTCGATAGGACATTTCCTGCGCCCTCTGCCGGCCGGTCTGACCGAGCGGTTCTAGGCGCTACAATTTGGAACCGCGAGGCCACTACGGTCGCAGGTTCGAATCCTGCCTCGGCCATGGATGTGTGTGATGTCGTTTGGTTAGTTAGGTGTAAGTAGTTCTAAGTTCTAGGGGACTGATAACATCGGAGGTAAAGTCCCATAGTGCTCTGAGCCATTTGAACAATTTTTCTGCGCCCTACCACGTGCTTACCTGGCAGCCCACTGCATATGGTCCCTCAATGTCCTAGGTGTCTCCAGTGGTACTTCCAGGAGAGCAGATCGAACCACCCTCTCTTTTTGTGTACCGGGCCCTTGTCCATTCGAAACTGGCCTGTGGGTGTTTCGTTTATACATCTGCACATCTGTCCCTCTTACGCTGTCAATACTATCCATCAACGTGGCATCCGTTGGGCCACTGGTGCCTTCTGCACTAGCCCAGTTGAGTGTCTGTACACAGAAGCTGCCAAACCACCACTGTCCTACTGCCGTGAAACTCTCCTCAACAGATGCGCATACCGTTTGTCATGGGTGGCAATCCATGTATGCCTCTTTCTTCGAAGACGCCTGGTTGTCAGTAAGGGACGTAACACAAGAGGGACATCTCCTGGAGTTCGCTTTCGGTCCTTTCTCCGTCAGCTTAACTTGACGCTAGCTGCAACTTTCCCAGTGGGTTTAAACCCTTCACCACCTTGGCTTCGTGTGGCGGCACGTGTTCACCTTGGCGTTCATTCGTTTCCTGAGGACACTACTCCAGCCTCGCCTTACCGCCTTCAATTTCACGACCTTCGCAGGTGCCACGTCGCAGGGAATGGACTACATGCACATTGTTTTAAATGACACATTATACTGTCTGGCAAATGTGTTCTCCCTGGTCGTATTCTACATTGTGTTGAATTACTAACCGCTGAGCACAGACTAACAAACTTAACATATTCAATGGAAAAGACACCATTGAGTATTTGTAGTTAACATCCTAGTTGACCAAATCCAGCATCTACGTAGTAACATATGTTTGTGAAGCGCTTTGACATTACTAGCGCCGGATCTACGGAAGCGCTTACATGTTCTCTACGAATTTTGTATTTGTCCTTCCGTGCACACGTTCATTATCCCCTTGTAGTCGCATTTGGCAAGGGTCCCCCTACATTTGACCAATATTCTACGATAGATCAAACGAATGTATGAAACTAAGAAACTGCAGTCGTCAAAGGAGACTACTTACAAGACATGTTTTACGTTGTTACATGTGTCCTCTTTGAGTGATAAGACTGTAACAATTTGTGTGTGAATTCAGCTTCATGTGGCCACACTCAGATATTTGTATGAGTTGGCTGAACGCAGATACGAGTCGTTGATGTAGTTTCTTGGAACATTTAGGACGAGATGCCAATCCTTGAACTGCAGGATAGTTCGCATTAAGTTACTGAAGTAGTTGGGCAACACTAACACTTTGACAACAGCGGCTCCAGTGATATGGGCGGAGTGTGTTAAGACTTGCCGACTCCAGCCACCCCGAAGCCACCGACCCGACACCTGGTGGCAGGAAACTGACTCTGCGGACTCAGATAGGCAGAAATCTCTACAACCGCGAGAGAGAGGACAGTGACGTTCCTTCCCAGAATCCTGGACTTTAATTAAGCGCCGTGTTCCCCAGTATGAGGACGATCTCTACACTTCTTGTAAAGGACTTTACACGACATCTTCCAGATTGATGAATATGTAGGAACAACCCTTATAATCATAAAAGAAACTAGGTAATATGTTTACCTGTAAAATTCACCAACTAGTGACGAAACTAAGAGTACAGGAAACATAACATTGACAGGAAGACGCACACTTCCGCTTACAGCAAAGATCACAAATATGGAGAACCAAGGAAAAGACTTGCAAAAGCAACACATTTATTACAAGATCGTCTCTCTGTCTAATAAAAAACACTATCAACTCAGCATTGCATTAACTCAAGAACGACGCATTTCTCCCGTGTAGGGCATCGTCAGGTTATCTGAAAACGTAAGGGGGCGACGACATTACAATAAAGCCGGCGTGGTCCTATCCTAGACTACTATAAAGCTAACTTTGATTTTAAACACTCATACCGAGAAACGTGGTGTAATTTTATTCTATAACTGAAAAAATTCAGAAATTTTCTTCCGAAAGCACGCATCAAGAAGGTATGATAACGAATAAAACGTACTAAAAGACAACCCATAGGGAAAAGAATATTAAATTAGTGAAATAAAATCTTCGGGATGAGGCACGAGTAGCCAACGGGGTGCCCGAAGAAAAAAAAAAGTCATAGCAGCGCAGAACACGACCTGACGCGGAAATTCTAAACACAGCCGTGCTCTATAACGACCGCAGAGACCCGGCTGTATGCAAATAGTGAACACATCCCAATAACGGCTCATGCGAAGTGTTGGGCTACTAGTAATGACAGCCTCGATGGACCACCACCGTCGAGTGTACAGCCTAAGAGTAAAATTGAAATAGTGGTGGATAAATTAAGAAATAAATAAAAAAAATAGTTGGTTATATGGCTACACACACACAATGCAAGACATGCTAGATAGAAAGCTATGCACCGAGACATCGAAAACTCTGATGCTCAAAAGCAGTGTGAAAAAATTAGTCTTATACTTTGGGTTAAAATACGAAGAGCAATAAAATAAGGCTAGAAGATGATAATGCTAAAAAAGGCAGAATAAAAATGCATACACATGATGGGGCCCAAAGGCTGGTAATGAAAATGCAAAAACTAATAAACTGTTATAAGGAAGGAAACATCATAGCAACCTGATTTTTACGTTATAACTGTTCATTAGTTTTTACATTTTAACAGTTTCGACCTCTTAAGGGTTTTGTACCTCAATCTGCTTTGTGTTCCCGACTGTAGATGGCTGGTGGCCGCTGGATTTAATGTGCTCAGCGAAGGCAGAAGTGTGCTTAAGGGGAGCCGTACCGCCCAAAATGACAAAATTTGACATTTCTACTTTTATGCAAATTATGAAAATATGGATGTTTATGCTTAGTAACAGCAAATTATTTTCAAATATTTAAATAATGGAATATTTATTTAAAATGGTTTTATTGAATCATGCAATCACATTTCCGAGAATTTTGTTTTCCATCATTTCGCATATTTGCATTTTTCTCGGGAACTATATAGTCTAGAAGGCTGTGATTTCTTTTGTTTTGTAGAGAATGGTCCGTTCCATAAGTTTCTTACGCTGGTGGTACTTTGCAGTAAACTCTTTGAGCTGTACATTTGTTTGTTTTTGACATCAGTTATCCACTAGCTGTGTTTTAGTTTCTGTGTTTCCTGTGATACCTTTTCGTTTTGTCATGACGAAAACTGTTTAAAAAAATGAAACAAAGGAAACACAGATACTACAGAACAAATATAGCAGCAATAAAAAGAGTATCACGCCCTTCGGCGCTAACCAATTTGAGGAGTAAGAGGACTGTCACTATTTACAACCAGAGTGCTTCCAAGAAAGAACTGCTGGGTAATGTAAAATACAACGCAGCTTCAGACAGTGGAGTAAACTGCAATATCATTATTAATCTCCATATACTTATATAACAACACACTGTTTGACACTAAGCTTTTCAGAAATTTCAATATCCCTTCCACATATCTCAGCTATCTCAACGCATTGGTCTGGAGTGCACTTTGAAATGTACAAGCGAAAAGACTTTAAACACATTATTTGTAAAGACTTCAGACGTAAGGGTAAAGAACGGACTTTTTGATATTGATCTACGATACTTCTATGGACTTACACGCATAAGAAATGGCCATTACGCTGGTAAGGTTCTTTGTGACTTGCTGAACCTCCCTAGTCTATTAAATACAACTCCATAGCACACGCCTTGACACTACTGCTTACTATGGAGTCAATGACTACAGCAGAAGAACAGGCTGTAGCAGAAAATAGTAGTTCTGGCATATCAATATCATTCGGCGGATCCTGGCAAAAAGAGGTTTCCAGTCAAAGAATTCATGTGCATCTATTATCGGCATCGACAATGAGAAAGTGTTGGATGTTGTGTTGATCACGTACTGTCAGGGTTCTAGGCAAGCAGGCAAGAGTACTGAAATGCAAACTAAGCATGAAATGAATTGTCAGAGAACCTATGAAGGAACTAGTGGAGGGATGGAGGTTGCTTCTGCAGTGAAAATGAAAATGTTCTAACGTTCCCAGCATGACCGTGCTGTTCGCTACACGAGTTTTCTTGGGGGATGGAGACTTACGATCGTATAAGGCAGTGGTGGAGAGTAAACCCTACGGCGATTTGTCAATTACAAAACTAGGGTGCATTAATCATGTGCAAAAGAGGATGGGGACGAGACTACGTAGACTCAAATAGCAGTTGGGAAGTACCAAGTTATCTAATGGTCTGATCAATTTGTCAGTCGACGTCTTATACTCAGATAACACAGCATAATGGTATGAGCAATTTACCTCTGTTACTTCTAATAGCCAAACAGCTCTCTGCATATCACCTAATTTATTTTCGCAAGCTGTCTACAGATGCTGAACCAATACACAATCTGTGTTCCACTGAATGGTGTAAATAGTTCAAGGCAAAAGAGGGTAAAGTAGGAAATCAGGATTCATGGCAAGTATAACAGCATTTGGTATAGTAATTTTGTGCGTGAAAGTTTCATCATCTTGCCCAACCAGAGCTGTTGAAGAAATGTCTCAAGGGCAAAACACAAAATGCGAATGAATCATTTAACAATGTTGTATGGTCAAGGATACACATTTTTTGGTTTGTTGGAAGATCAGTCTTTGAACTTGGCTATTCAGAAAGAGTAAGAACAGCACCCAAAACACCATCATTAAGACTACAGGTTTTGGAATATCTTGGCATTCATAAAGGTTACAACACCACTGAAAGCGTGATGGACTTGGACCAACTGCGGATAATGAAGGCAGAGATTGCAACAAACAATGTCAACAGAAGTCAGATCCAAGAGGAGGGCAGTACTGGGTGAGGAAGATGGAGGGGATGAGGACCACCATCCAGGAGAATTCAAACGTTTTCTTTATGTATCAATTGGTGTGTATAAAACTTTTTTTCTTTAAACGCAATTTTCTCAACATGACATTTTTCAGTATAAAATCCCCTTTTTCTCAGAAACTTCTGAATCTAAATCAATGAATTCATACATATTTACTGTAATAGTTAGAGCTACACCATCATTCAACTACTACTAAAGTAAAATTCAAGAAATAAAAATTGTGTTGGTCTACAATCACTTCGAAAATTTAAGGAAAATCATAATTTGTTTGGTATAAACATAACTTTTTCCCAGTTATTTTAGTCACACAACATGGGAGTCCCCCCAGGGGATCCACAACTCTTTTGTGGATACGTGTGTAGCGAGCACGGGACCCCGAGCTAATGTGGCCTTCCTTCCTTTCCGGGCTGCATACCTTCCCTTTCCGTATCCTTCCCCATCCCCCGTCTTCGCCCCCCCCCCCCTCACCTCTGGCTCTTTCCTTCCCCTTCTCCCCCTCTGGGGAGTATGGTTTGTGCCTACGTCCGGAGACGGACGCTTGTAAATGTACCGCACTCTTCGCCTTCCTTGCTTGTATGTCTTCACCTTTCTTCGTCCTTCTCTTTTCCTTACCTCTTCTCTTTACCTCTTCTCTTTACCCTTTTCTCCGCTGCGGCGTTTGAGACCTCTCTTCTTTCCTTTCCCTGTCTCTTTCTTCCTCCCTGTGCGTGTCTGAAGGCCGACCCACGCACTTCCTTGCGTAGCCGGTGACGGGGTAACGCGTAATTCCCCACCCCGGGTAGACAGGTAGGACACGTACGTACCCCCTGGTAACGGCCAGGCCCAGGGAGGGGTGATTACCCGAGCTGATGCCTTCCGAAAGTGCCGATTGGTCCCTCCGTCCGTTTGTCGGGAGGTGTGACCTGAGGTGTGAACAATCACCTAAGGCGGGTGTGCCCTCGGTGAGGGCCCCCACAAGGGAGGAGCGAGCCATCGGAGACGCCGGTAATCATGGGGGATTCTTCCGCAATGGTTTCCTCACCTTCCACTATGTCTGCTCACAAACGTAAGTTCACTGAGTCTCAGCCACAGACGGTTCTTCGATCGTTGCCACAGTTCCTTGTTGTTTCTCGGTCTGACGAAGGTCACGACTTTTCCACGGTCAACCCTTTCATTATTCAGAAAGGTGTCGACGCAATTGCGGGTCCTGTAAACTCTTGTTCCAGATTACGGAATGGTACCCTGTTGTTAGAAACACACAGTGCCCTCCAGGCTCAAAAATTGCTGCGTACTTCTCTGCTCCACACCTTCCCTGTCCGGGTGGAACCGCACCGTACCTTAAATTCCTCGCGTGGAGTCGTTTATACACGCTCCCTCGATGGATTGTCTGACGAAGAAATTCAGCACTACCTGTCTGACCAGGGCGTCACCGCTGTTCATCGGGTTACGAAAAGGGTTGACTCGAACATCATTCCAACCCGCACTGTCTTCTTGACATTTGACAAAGTTCAACTCCCATCAAAAATCAAAGCAGGCTATGAGATAATTTCCGTTCGCACTTATGTCCCAAACCCTACGCGTTGCTATCGGTGTCAGCAGTTCAATCACACCAGCCAGTCCTGTTCCACTCCGGCCAAATGTGTTACGTGTGGCAAGGATGCCCATGAGTGTGCTTGTCCACCTTCATCCCCTCACTGCATCAACTGTATGGGTGACCACGCTGCTTCCTCTCGAGATTGCCCCGTTTTTAAGGATGAAAAGCTCATCCAGGAAATAAGAGTGAAGGAAAAGGTGTCGACCTTTGCTGCTCGAAAGTTACTCGCCAGTCGACAGCCCACCGTGCCTCAGAAAGGAAAATACAGCACTGCCCTTGCTTCTCCTCGGCCAACAAAGGAGGCGGCCACGCAGACTTGCGACCTCACATTTAGTACCACGGTCGTCAGATCGGCCAGCGCAAAGATCGCCCGTTCAACCTCACCACTTTCGCCTGCCCACTCTACGGCTCACCCTTCGTCGGGTTCTGCTAAATCTCGAGCCCAAAAGTCAGACGCCAAGTCTTCGAAAAAAGAGCATTCTCGTGAAGAGTTTTTACGTACTGCAACTTCACAACCATCGGTTCCTCCTTCATCTAAACATCATACCTCCAAGAAGGCTACGAAGAAACACAGTTCCTCTCCTTCTCCGCCAAGGCGTGTCCCAACTACAGCACCACCAGGCGGAAATCGCCCTCGGCCATCTTCTGTGTCGCCGAGGCGCACTGCTGGTGGCCGGTCAACTGGCCGATCGTTGGTGGCAGGAGCTGCTCCTGACCAACCTATGGATCAGGATCTTCTGCCTTCGACTGAATGCCATTCCATGCTGTCGGTCGCAAGCTCTGAGCAGTCGTTGAGTTGACAGCACCCTTGGTCACGTTTCTCCATTTTTTGTTCACCCTATGTCCATTATCCACTGGAATATCCGCGGCATTCGCGCCAATCGGGATGAATTGTCGATCCTCTTACGATCCTACTCGCCGGTCATCTTCTGTCTTCAGGAAACAAAGCTGCGTCCCCATGACCGCTTTGTTCTCCCTCATTTTCAGTCCATCCGGTATGACCTCCCCTCTGTTGAAGGCACTCCAGCCCATGGAGGACTCATGATACTGCTCCATGATACTCTCCATTATCACCCAATCCCCTTAAATAGTTCCTTCCAAGCTGTCGCCGTCCGTCTTTCCCTTTCTGGATACACGTTCTCTCTATGTACGGTATACATTCCATCGTCTAGACCACTGGCACGAGCTGATCTCCTTCATCTTCTTGATCAGCTTCCACCCCCCTATTTGCTGGTTGGGGACTTCAATGCCCACCACCCGCTTTGGGGATCTCCACATACTTGTCCACGTGGCTCACTATTGCTAGACGTCTTCCACCAAGCGGATCTAGTCTGCCTCAACACTGGGGTCCCCACATTTTTGTCTGCCTCCACGGCAAATTTATCTCATTTGGACCTTGCGGTCGGTACTGTTCCGCTAGCTCGGCGCTTCGAATGGTTCGCCCTTGATGATACACACTCGAGTGACCACTTTCCATGTGTTCTTCGACTGCAGCCTCAACTGCCATATATGCGCTCGCGACGCTGGAAGTTTGCCCAAGCCGATTGGACACTTTTTTCGTCTCTAGCGACATTCGATGACCGTCGCTTTCCCAGCGTCGACGATGAGGTCACACATTTTACCGACGTTATTCTCACAGCTGCGGAACGTTCAATACCACGCACCTCCGAATTGCCCCGGCGCCCCCCAGTTCCTTGGTGGAACGAGGCATGCCGTGACGCAATACGTGAGCGGCGACGTGCTCTTCGCATTTTCCGTCACCATCCAACTTTGGCCAACTGTATCCGATATAAGCAGCTCCGTGCGCGAAGCCGTCGCGTGATCCGCGATAGCAAGAAGGCAAGCTGGAAATTCTTTATTAGCTCATTTAACACCTTCACTCCCTCCTCGGCAGTTTGGAGTCGGCTTCGACGGTTCTCAGGCGCGCCTAGTTTCTCCCCGGTCTCTGGGCTCACTGTCGCGCATGATACCTTAGTGGACCCCGTCGCAATTTCTAACTCATTGGGTCAGCACTTTGCTGAGATTTCGAGCTCTTCAAATTACCCGCCAGCGTTTCTCCCGAAGAAACGTGCAGCGGAAGTGCGACATCTTGCTTTCTCCTCTCAAAATCGCGAAAGCTACAATACTGTTTTCTCCATGCGGGAACTCCAACATGCACTCTCTTCTTCTCGCTCCTCCGCCCCAGGACCGGATGGTATCCATGTCCAAATGTTGCTGCATTTATCAACCCATAGCCTGCGTTACCTCCTTCGCCTTTATAATCGAATTTGGACCGACAGTACCTTTCCCAGGCGATGGCGGGAAGCTATTGTCGTCCCCGTTCCGAAACCTGGAAAGGACAAACATCTCCCCTCTAGCTATCGCCCAATTTCTCTCACGAGTAGTGTCTGTAAGGTTTTGGAGCGTATGGTGAATTACCGTTTAGCTTGGTGGCTGGAATCCCGCAGTCTTTTAACACCAGCCCAATGCGGATTCCGACAACATCGTTCTGCCGTTGACCATCTTGTTGCTCTCTCCACTTATATCATGAACAATTTCCTCCGGAAACGCCAAACGGTAGCAATATTTTTTGATCTGGAGAGAGCATAAGATACCTGTTGGAGGACAGGCATCCTCCGCACACTGTTCTCTTGGGGCTTTCGAGGCCGGCTGCCCCTTTCTCTTCGCGAATTTATGGCAGAGCGCACATTTAGGGTGCGGGTGAACACTACTCTCTCCCGTACTTTCTCCCAAGAAAACGGGGTACCCCAGGGCTCCGTGCTGAGTGTTGTACTGTTTGCCATCGCCATTAATCCAATTATGGATTGTCTCCTTCCTGATGTCTCGGGCTCCCTCTTTGTGGACGATTTTGCGATCTACTACAGCTCTCAACGGACCAGCCTTCTTGAAAGACGTCTTCAAGGATGTCTCGATCGCCTCCACTCGTGGAGCATCGAAACCGGCTTCCGTTTCTCACCCAGTAAGACCGTTTGTGTTAATTTTTGGCGACGTAAGGAGTTTCTTCCGCCCTCCCTACATCTAGGTCCTGTCAACCTTCCGTTTTCCGACGTCGCTAAATTCTTAGGTCTTATGTTTGACAGAAAACTGTGCTGGTCCTCCCACGTTTCCTATCTTTCAGCTCGCTGTCTGCGTTCCCTTAACACCCTCCGTGTCCTGAATGGCACCTCTTGGGGAGCGGACCGAGTGGTCCTTCTCCACCTCTATCGCGCCTTAGTGCGCTCGAAATTGGATTATGGAAGCATAGTCTACTCCTCTGCTCGGCCGTCTATTCTTCGGCGTGTCGACTCTATCCACCACCGTGGATTACGTTTAGTGTCTGGAGCTTTTTACACCAGCCCTGTGGAAAGCCTTTATGCTGAGACTGCTGAACCTCCGCTATCCAATCGGCGGGCAGTCCTTCTGAGTCATTATGCTAGCCATCTGTCTTCCATGCCTGCTAATCCAGCCCATGACCTTTTTTTCGACACCTCCTTTGATGTCGGGTATGCAGGCCGCTCCTCCTCCCTACTACCCCCGGGAGTCCGCTTCCGTCAACTGCTCCATTCTCTTTCCTTCCGCTTTCCTAAAACCTACTTGACAACCTGGGGTACAGCACCGCCTTGGCTCCATCCCTGGATCGACTTGCTCAGAGACCTATGTCAATTTCCCAAGGGTGGTACCCCTACACTTGTTTACCGTCAGGCATTTGCTGCTCTATGTGCACAAATGACGGAAGCCACATTTATTTACACCGATGGCTCGAAAACATCGTTAGGTGTAGGGAGTGCCTATATTGTTGGCGACACCCCAAATCTCTTTCGGCTTCCCGACCAGTGTTCGGTTTATACTGCGGAGCTTTACGCTATTCTCCAGGCTGTCCACTACATCCGCCGCCATCAGCGGATACAGTACGTAATCTGCTCAGATTCTCTCAGCTCTCTCCTAAGTCTCCAAGCTCTTTACCCTGTGCACCCTCTGGTCCACCGGATTCAGGACTGTCTGCGCTTGCTCCACCTGGGGGGCGTCTCAGTGGCGTTCCTCTGGCTCCCGGGACACGCTGGTATCTGTGGAAATGAGGCGGCCGATATAGCGGCCAAGGCTGCAGTCTGTCTTCCTCGGCCAGCTATTCAGTCTCTCCCGTTTACCGATCTACGGAGCGGTTTATGTCGCCAAGTTGCTCATTTATGGCATGCGCATTGGTCAACACTTCCCCATAATAAATTGCGGGAAGTGAAAGCCCTTCCTTGCGCATGGACCTCTTCCTCCCGAACGCGTCGTCAGGAGGAGGTAATTTTAGCTAGACTCCGGATAGGGCACTGTCTTTTTAGTCATCGACATCTTTTAAGCGGTGATCCTCCCCCATTCTGTCCCCACTGCTCTCAGCCGTGGACGGTCAGACACTTTTTAATTGAATGCCCCTATTTTAATCCGTTACGCTCCCGTCTACAGCTATCGCCTGATCTATCGTCGATCTTAGCAGATGACACGCGCTCAGCTGACCGCGTTCTACAGTTTATTAGTGACAGTGAAATGACGTCAGTCATTTGAAGCCTTTTTTTTGGGGGGACAACCACCCCCTTTCTATAGTGGAATTTTAATCATTCCTTCTGCCTTTAGTTTCTCAAATTTTATGACTTTGTTCCCATTGCTGCTGATTTTAAATTTCGTTTTTTTCCTGTTTTCTACGTCACGGGCTGGGCGCTAATGACCATAGAAGTTTTGCGCCCTAAAACCACAAACAAAAAAAACAAAAACAAAAAAACATGGGAGTACATGTGATAAAAACATCACATTTTTGTACTGAACAGTTCCTGAGAAAACGAGGCATTTATATAGCCAATTTAACATTGTCGAGATAGGGTGGTACGGCTCCCCTTAACCTGTTCCTTCGCATTGAGTAAGTGCCCCTGAAACGCAATTTTAAAAGCCCTTTTGCTCTGACCAGTATAAGCTGCTTGACATTCACAGCACTCGAGCATATATATGCCACAGGCAGAATATATATCTTTATGGGGACGCCCATAGTGAATGTATTGGTATTGGATTTTGTTAGAGGTGCCGTACGCTATTCTTATTTCTTGACCACGAAAGTGTTTAGCTATGACATAGTACACATTACCTAAAACGGAAGCTGAACAAACCAGGAATTTTGAGGTGCAGCCCTGAGAGAGGTTTCTCGGTCGCGTGGCGACGTTTCTTTTGCGTGTATAATTTGTCAATTAATGAGGTGGTTTTGTGCACAATCGGAGAGGAGAGAAATATGTGGAAAACACTGACAAGAAGAAGGGACAGGATGATGGAATATCTGTTGAGGCATGGGGGAATATCTGTTGAGGCATGAGGGAATGACCTCCGTGGTTCTAGAGGGAGATGTAGAGGTCAAAAAACTTGTAGAGGAAGACGGATATTGGAAGTCATCAAGCAAGTAATTGAGGACGTAGGTGTAAGTGCCACTCTGACATGAATATGTTTGCACAGTAGATGAATCGGTGGCGGGCCGCCTCAAACCAATCAGAAGACTGATCACTCAATAACAAAAATTGTCAGTGATGGAGGGGGGGGGGGAGGGGGGGTGGAGGAGGAGGGGGCGGCGGCGGCGTAGCCATTACAGAAGGCGACATGTTTCAAGTTTTCCAGTTCATTTGACGTTTATCGAAAGCCTTCTGCAAGCGACTCGGCTACACACACTACGCCGTGTCATCACTGTAAGTACGAGACTAATTACTTTATTACGGCGACAGTGCTAATCGAAATGTCAGTAATACGCTGTATTACAGGTTTAATGTCATCAAATTTGTAATTGATTCAAAGCCGCAAAACGAGGAAGTTGAGAATACCACTGCTATTCATGACTTCATATCAAAATTGTTGTCTTTACGTATGAAGGTCGTTAAACTCTTTGTTTTAGACCAGAATTGTAGTATCCGATTCTTCGCCGCCAATTATCTGCTTTTAGAGGCGATCTGTCGATGGCATGTCTTTGAGAGCGACTATTTGGAAATGGAGGCTCTGGTCAAAGTATTTCACGAATATATCAGCAAGAAACACCGCAAGGCAATTACCCGTGGCCAGGTCATCCGACTGCTTATAGAATTTGTTATTAAAAGTTAAGAAATTGTACGACGTCAAGAGCCTAAGATGAGCTATAACTTCCACAATTTCATCAGTGCCCAGACGTTGGTGCCTAAAAAGGTTGTCCTGAATAAATGAAGTAATGTCTTCTAGCGGAAATGTTTTGTATCAAGCGACAGTAATGTACAACTCTTAAATGGTAAACCTTTCCCTCTAGGCTCAACAAGTCCCTTTCTGTTAGAAATGGCAAAACTTTTCGCGAAATGGGATGTCACTGTCAATCAATTAAAGCAAATAAATGGAATCTACTTAAGTTCCAACCTACGATTTTCGCTGCTGCTACAACAACAACAACAACAACAACACCACCAACACGTTGTTGACATACCTACCATGTTTCCGAGCAAAAGGACTCACCCTTCCCACCTCGCGGGCGTGCGCACAATCGAGAAAAACAGTCACCGTCACGTTAGACCGCTCGCTCAGAAGTGTCACTTCGTTGTTCCTGTTTCGACAACAGAGTTGGATCAAGATTAAATGTGCCAGAGATTGTACACCACGAGTGTCGTCAAGGTATTAAAGAGGCGTGCGGGTAATCGGCATTTCCGTACAGAACAGTGGCACGATGGATAAAAGCCTTCAACGAAGGTCGGCAAACTGTGGCAAACATGCATCGGGCAGGTCCTCCTAGCGTCTCTGAAGACGACGTGAATTCTGTTGCCGCGTTAGTGGACAGCGATCGACGCCATACGATTCGTGAGCTTGCCCACGAAGCCGGATTAGCGCATATGACTGTGCTACGCATCCTGAAAGAACGTCTGAGCATGCGAAAAATTGCATGACGATGGGTTCCGAATGACTTGACGGAAATGCAGAAATGGATGCGTTACGACACATGGATTGCTATGAGTGCGAAGAAGAGGCTTTCTTACGCCGTATCGTAACACTGGATGGGACATGGGCCACATCGTACGAGCCAAAACTGAAACGCCAATCCAACAAATGGCGTCATTATGGGTCGCCGCGAAAGTCCAAAGTGCGTCAGAGCCACATTATGGTGAAAGTTATGGTGATTCTCGTGTACGACTGTTCAATGTGGTTCAAATGGCTCTGAGCATTATGGGGCCTAACTTCTGAGGTCAACAGTCCCCTAGAACTTAGGTTTAAGTAGTTCTAACTAACCAAAGGACATCACACACATCCATGCCCAAGGCAGGATTCGAACTTGCGGTCGCGCGGTTCCAGACTGTAGCGCCTAGAACCACTCGGCCACTGAGGCCGGCTGTACGACTGTGATGGTGTTACCCTAACGCATTACGTTCCTCCCTGGCAGACCGTCAATGCACAGTATTACAGTTCGTTTTTGGAGCATCACGTGCGTCCAGCTTTGCGAGAGAAGCGGCGACACTTTCTGCGTAATCCAGCCATCATTTTGCACGACAATGCGCGGGGCTGGGAAGTACTGTACCGTCCACCATATTCCCCGGACTGAAGTCCTTGTGACTTTAATTCCGAAGATGAAGGAACCACTTCGTGGCATTCGCTTCAGAACTGTTCCAGAGGTTCGACAGGCAGTAGACCGCTCCATTGGCATCAACAACAGAACAGGCTCTGCTAACGGTATACTACGCCTTACAAATCGCTGGCAACGGGTTCTATACAACGCTGAAACTAATTACCCCAAGTGGTCATTCCACTGCACATAAATGCGCAAGCAGACATTCGGATTCTGGGGAGTTTACGTGACGTTGAAAAGACGAATCAGAGCGTCTTGGAATCTCAAACAAAATAAAATACAGGAAAGCAAACTACTTAGAGTCTCAAATTTCCTCACTTTCAATGCAAATTCGCTTTTGAAAGTTTCTAACGGACACGTTTAATGAACATAGAATCATCATTACGGCTGTGGAAGAGACCAGGTTCTTGGATGAGAACAGGTTCGAATCGGGAGGATTCAGCGTACTTAAGGGGAAGACGGGGACAAAGAGTTGTGAAGAAAGGTCCCCACCTTGGGGCAGGTTTCGTAATTGACAAACTATTAGGCTCCATTATGAGCTCTGAGTCTCCTGGTCGTCTTAACGTGTGTGTGGATAGCCTTTCAGAGGCAGAGGCAAAGTATATACTGTTGCAATTGTTCACGCCCCCCCCCCCCCCCTATAAACATTGACAACTATTCTGGGACATTCTTTTTGTTAACCTTCTCCTCAAACTAGATGACACGATCCAAAAGATGCCCAAAAAACATAAAATTCCCCTAGAAAGATGACAACGCCCAAGTGGGGAGAGAGAAAAGGTGTGCCGGGGATCTCCCCAGTATATGCCTCAACAACAGTATGAACCAAAATGGTATCAGGGTCATCGAATTATGCCAGGCGCACAGTTTGGTCCTGAAGTCAACTAGTTTCAAGAAATTTCCAAGAAGGCAGATGATGTAGATTTCACCTAACCCTCTCCTGGGAGAATTTCAGTTAGATCATGCCGCGATAAAGCACAAATTTCAAAATAAAATCCAAAATGTTGGGGATCTCAGAGGGACCAACCTCGACTCCGGCCACTACCTATCTAAAATTGAAGATCATCCCCAAAAGTAGTTCCCATAGGAAAAACCTTGTGCAAAGGAAATATGATCCAGATAAAATAGAGGGGGAGGAATGAAGCAAGTTAACTAGCGACCGAGAAGACGAGGAATGGAAGCAGATGGAGTAGAGTCTGATAACCAAGGCAGAGCGTCTCCTGTTACCAGGATGAATTAGCACAGGTGGTGGAACGAGATGATAGATTACTTGATCTGAGGAAGAAGGCGTGGCACATCTGGCAAAGCAAAAAGGACGAGGGTGCCTGGAAGCACTCTGACACCATCTTCGTAGTTTCCACCAAGGAGATCAAGAAAGTTAATAAGGCGCAAGAAGACCAACTGCTCAGGTAGATAAATTACAACTTCGCTAAGAACAACACGAGAAACTATTATGGGATCTTCAGGGAGAAGCTAAAGAGATACGACCCCCCCCCCCCCCCCCCAACTCTCCAACTTCAGGACATAAAAGGGAACATGGCATATAGCTGCACCTACTACTATAAGATCCTTGAAGTATTCTGCTAGTAACTTGTACACTGCGAGGAAACACCAAAAGATGGCGTTTGATGATAGATAGGGGTTTAGAGCCTGTGTTGGGGGATGGCTTCAGTCCGTGAGTGAGATCCAGACAATACTAAATCATATGGAAATTTTCAAAGCATCAGGGGAAAATCAGGGAACAGCCGAATTATGACAGTATGCCAGCATAAATGCACTAATCTTGCTCCAGAAACTTTTTGAGGAAATGTGGAAAAAAGGAATCATTCCAGAGGAATGGAAAATAGCCCTGATATAACCTACTCACAAAAAAGATCCGAAATCTGATCCCAGCAACTATAGAGGGATTTCCAAGGTGGATGAGACCTAAAAGTTATTGATATGTCAAAAATCCGCTTCAGTTGCGAAATGTTACTGGTCTTTAGCTGAAACCTGGGTAGAGTAATCTACCCTTCTTCAGAAGCATAAAATAAACTAATACATGCCAAAATAAGGCACGGTCAAATATAAAAGCTAAAGTACCGTGGTACCGTGTTACCGTGTCCAGCTACGTTACTTAGCTGAGGAACAGCCCCGGCCCCACTTCGTGGAAAGCGGCCAGTTATCTGCGTGCCACAGTCGGTTCCAATGTAGCATCCACAGCTATGTGCTAAGCAAGACGGCGGATCACGCACGGAAAGCCAAAGGTGCCTGCCATTGGCTGTCTTCATAGGTAATTTCCCAGTACATAACATAATTTTAAACTGTAAATTTCTATCTACTTAGTGCCTTGTTCTCTCACAATCTCGATGAGCGTTAACTGTAATCCGACACCTTATTAACTGACGATAAATTTAGTTCGACGTTAAGTTCAGCTTGTTGGATTAAATACCACATATAAACTTGTTCATCCCCAGCTTGAGATCGTGCGGAACCATACAACATAGCGGTGATGCGACGTCCATAACGCGAGGACTGCTCAGGGTTAGGAGAAGGTGGAAATGCATTACTCCAAGTATAATGGAAGTTATTGTATCAATTTGTTAATTAAAAATTTGACTAACGTTGCTATATTTTGGTACTTCATTACTACACATTTATGGTTGACTGGGCGTGTAAAACTTAGGGCATGATTTATGACTTTATGCACAGTTGGTCAACGTTGTGTTTTAGGAAACCTGTAATAACTTAACATACACTAACTATACATACAGTGGACGGTTGTACATATTATATTTAGTCACAAGGGTGACGTGGAACAAAACTCTTCAGGGAAAAGGTTAATTATTAGTTAGCAGTCGCTTGAAGACCCATATCCATTTAAGTGGGTTATGCCACCCTAATTGTCGAAATACACTAGTGTATCAGATATTACCTGTTTAGGATATTGCTATTAACTATTTAGGATGAGTATTATTGTGAGTGTGGTGGAATTCTCACATAGACTACCAAGAAATAAGGGCCTAATACTTAAAGTATGGGTATTTCAGGGCGTTGTACGACTTCGTGAATGGACTATTATTCAAAAATTCTGACCAAGGGAATATTTCCCTTAAAGGCAACGATGATACGCTGCGCTCAGCTCGCGGTCATGCCGTTTATTGCTCGCCTTACTGTTTTTATGGCTCTGTCGCCTCTTTCTTATGCAATTCTTTTGGCGTCACTAAGTTGCTATGCAAGTTCGCTTGCACGTGAGTGGCAGTTCAGTTGGGGACGGAGCGCCAGAGGGGCGCAGACAGCCAGTACATGACGACCGCTGGCCACACACATGAACTGTCCAACGGAAGGAGATTGGAGCGGGGTCGACCGCCGGTTGGTCGTTCTGTTGGTCGTCTCATCGGACGTCGTGTATTTGGTCGCCGACCGCTTATTGAAACTGTGTGTGTGTGTGTGTGTGTGTGTGTGTGTGTGTGTGTGTGTGTGTGTGTGTGTGTGTGTGTGAGTTTTGCCATTTCTCCTTGTTGTTCCACGGTGATTGGTTTTAGGATTGTCTGAGATCTTGGTGCAAGTTTTAACGTGGAACTGTGTAGCGTAGCCTCTGTGATATCCACTGAGCAGCTGAATGCTGTCTGCGTACTGGAGTAGCCAGTCGGTTGGTTGCGACAGAGCAGCAGGGAAGTCTCCGCAGTGTGAGGTGAGGTGAGGCCGGGGCTGATGGCGGCGTACACACGCCGTCGGTGTTGTGAGCCATTAGTTGCTTGAGTTGCAAAGTTCGTCGCCCACAAGACCTGGATACTGGCGTTGAGTAATCAGTTAACCTGTTATGAGACCTCAATTGACGTGACATCTCTTCGTTTATTGCTGGTTGTTGTTTCCTGGACTGTTCCCGCAAGCAGCAACATATGTTGTGCTGGAGTTACAATCAGTTCAATACTTGAACACCATACAGAAAGACGCTGCAAAATTTGCTAACTTCTTAGTGAAGTGCACCAGCCGTATCTTCTGCCTTGTGGCTGTTAACGTGTTTTCCTCGCCATGTTGATGCTGTCAGGCATGACGTGTAGTTCAAGAGCTTTGGTGTTTTACATTTTTTTGTCTTCAAGTGGTTTTTATGCCTTAACTGTGTTTAGAAGCCAATTGTCAAGTCTTAGGACTCCTGGGATTTTCGTCCCCGCTGATATTTTCGGTTGTCGTGCCATAGGCCGGGTGGAAGGGAACTGATTAGGTTGTTTGGTTCGTCAGCCGTCCCTAGGTTGTGCTGCCACCCGATTATTTAGTGACACGCTTGGCTGACTGTCTCACCTATACTGTTGTCAGTTTCCTCCACAGACCGACCCTTGGAACACTTCTGAGAACCATTGTTCTGTTCTTTGGGATTTTGACTTTCTTTAGTCTCAAGTAACGTGCTAGGCCTTCAGCCATGTATTAATTTAGTTTTAGTGTTTAGTATAGGGCCTTCAGCCGAACCTAATGTGAAATAATTTAAGGTAAGTCCTTCAGCCTACTAAAATTAAAATGTGAAAAGTCTTTGTTTTGAAATCTTTTTGCAATTTCCTTGTTGGAGTTCTTGGAACTGAGGGCTTAAGGCCTGGATAACAAGATGGAAGAACTAAGGCCTTCAGCCGTATGTATTCCGTAACGCAATTTTAATAACTTGTGTTCTGGCCTTCAGGCATATTGTTTCTGAATTCTTTTAAGGACATATGTGATTATTTGCTAAAAACATAGTTTGTATGTTTGAAAATCAGTTTCTGCTCGTTGCACAGAGTATCCATGTAGATGTAGAAATCACATTTAAGTGCCTGGCAGAGGGTTCATCGAACCACCTTCACAATTCTGTTATTCCAATCTCGTATATAGGTGTTCATCCTTTCTGCGCACTATCTTTCCGTACGAGCTGTGATTCCCACTTATTTTATCGTGGTGATCGTTCCTCCTTATGTAGGTCGGTGTCGACAAAATATTTTCACATTCGGGGGAGAAAGTTGGTGATCGGAATTTCGTGAGAAGATTCCGTCGCAACCAAAAACGCCTTTCTTTTAATGATGTCCATCCCAAATCCTGTATCATTTCTGTGACACTCTCCCCCATATTTCGCGATAATACAAAACGTGCTGCCTTTCTTTGAACTTTTCCGATACACTCCGTCAGGCGTATCTCGTAAGGATCGCACACTGGGCAGCAGTATTCTAAAAGAGGACGGACAAGCGTAGTGTAGGCAGTCTCCTTAGTAGATCTGAGTGTCCTGCCAATCAAACGCAGTCCTTGGTTAGCCTTCCCCACAATTTCTGTGTGTTCCTCCCAATTGTAATACCTAGGTATTTATCGTGTAATCTAAAAGCCTTAAATTCTACTAAACAGTCAAACTTCAGTTAAACGGGTTCCATTTAGCACTCATGTGAATGACCTCACACTTTTCGTTATTTAGGGCCCACTGCCACTTTTAGCACCTTTCAGATATCTCTTCTAAATCGTTTTGCAGTTTATTGACTAATAAATTCATCAGAAGGTCAAAGCAAGCGACAGCGTCATCTGCAAACAACCGAAGACGGCTGCGCAGATTGTCTCCTAAATCATTTGTATGTAAGGAACAGCGAAGGGCCTACAACACTACCTTGGGGAACGTCAGAAACCCCTTTGTTTTACTCGATGAATTTCGGTCAATTACTACTAACTGTAACCCCTCTGACAGGAATTCGCAAATCCAGTCACGTAACTGAGACGATATTCCATAAGCACGCAACTTCATTACGAGCAGCTTGTGTACTACCGTGTCAAAAGCCTTCCCTAAATCTAGAAATAGGAAATCGATGTGAAATCCGTTGTCAATACCACTCCATGTGAGCCGGCCGAGATGGCCGAGCGGTTCTAGGCGCGACCGCTACCGTGGCCGGATCGAATCCTGCCTCGGGTATGGATGTGTGTGACATCCTTAGGTTTAAGTAGTTCTAACTAACCTAAGTTCTAGGGGCCTGATGACCTCAGCAGTTAAGTCCCATAGTGCTGAGAGCCATTTGAACTTCGTGTGAATATAGAGCTAGTTGTGTTTCACAGGAACGATGCTTTCTAAACTGTGACTTGACTGTGTGTCAATAGACAGTTTTCTCAGAGGTAATTCATTATGTTAGAACACAATATATGTTCTAAAATCCTGCTGCATTTCGATGTTAATAATATGGGTCTGTAATTTAGTGGATTACTCGTACTACCTTTCTTGAATATTGATGTGACCTGAGCAACTTTCCAGTCTTGGGGTACGGATCTTTCGTCGAGCGAACGGTTGTATACGGTTGTTAAGTATGGAGCTAATGCATCAGCATACCCCAAAAGGAACCTAGTTGGTATACAGTCTGGACCAGAAGACTTGATTTTGTTAAATGATTTTAAGTTGCTTCACTACTCCGAGGATATTTACTTCTGTGTTATTAATGTTGACAGCTGTTCTCGATTCGAATTCTGGAGCATTTACTAAATACAGCCTTCCGAAATGCGTTAACAAAAGAAGACGAAGTAACTCTGCTTTGGCAGCACTGTCTTCGATTGCTATCGCGCAGGTTTCGAGACAAAGAGATTCTGGTCGTATGTGAAGTATGAATAACATGTTTCCACAACGAAACGTAGTGGCAAGAAACATTCTGTAAGCATCTCGCATGTAAGTCCACGAAAAATTTCGAGCTTCTGTAAAAGATCGCCAATCTTGCGGATTTTGCGTATGTTTAAAGTTGGCATGAGTGTTTCGTTGTTTGTGCAACAGTGTTCCAACCCTTTTTGTATACCAAGGAGGATCAGCTCCGTCGTTTAATTTGTTTTTACTGTATCTCTCTCCTCCCACATATCGAAAATAAATGCCGCTTGTGTGCATATTGATGCACTACATGGACCAGTTTATTCATCACCTGTACTATAGGTGGATGACTGTATCCCACAGACAATACTGTGAGTCGCAAGAGACGCTCCCTGTGTCCTGTGTACACGGCCAATGTTTCAAACTACGACAATGTGTTACAGCGGAAACAACCATACATTTGGTTTCTTCGCCACTATTTGGAGATCTGTGGCAGGTTCTAAACCGACCATAACACGTCATGATCAGTTGCCTCTTGCAGAAAGCTAGACGTCGCACAGTGTAAATCACTGGAAATCCGTGACCTGGAAAGATAAATCTCAATTTCAGTTTGTGAGAGCTAATGGTAGGGTAAAGGTGTGGCACAGACTCTATGGGACGATAGACCCAATTGGTGAACAAGGCACTCATAAGCTGGTGGTGGCTCCACAATGGAGTGGGCCGTGTTTGCATGGTAGGAACTAGGTCCTAGGTCCTCTGGTACAAATAAACCGAATATTGACTGGCTGCAAATGATCTCCATGTAGTCCATGAAAGACTGGGAAAATGTAGCGAATACAACCATTTCCAAACAACGTTGAAATTGGCTCAGTACTGTGTCTCTTTGACATCCAAAACACAGTTTTTCGCAGTCGGTTTGAAGAACGTTCTGGACAGTTTGAGCGAATGATTTAGGTACCCATATGACCCGACATAAATCCCATCGAAGATTTATGGGACTTAGAAATGCAAGGCCTGCGCAAAAATATTGATCCATGCTTCCTCTATAGTCGACCATAATTGCGAAAGCATTGCCGGTAAGGGATTTTGTGCACGACCTGACTCTTCTGAGTCCATGCCACGTCGAGATGCTGCAACAAGGCCCGCATCTCGTGGTCGTGCGGTAGCTATCTCGCTTCCCACGCCCGGGTTCCCGGGTTCGATTCCCGGCGGGGTCAGGGATTTTCTCTGCCTCGTGATGGCTGGGTGTTGTGTGATGTCCTTAGAACTACTTAAACCTAACTAACCTAAGTTCTAGGGGACTGATGACCATAGCTGTTACGTCCCATAGTGCTCAGAGCCAATTGCTGCAACTGGGCAAAAGGAAGTCAGACTTAATATTACGAGATATCCCATGGATTTTGTCACCTCGACGTATTTGTCAAACCCATAAATCTTACGTTACTAAGAACTATGATTTCGCCTCAGTTAATGAAAAATTAAATGGGAACAGAAGATTCTGTATAGCTTTCAGGAAGAACTGTCTATGGCGATGTCTGAAAAATGCGTTATGGAAATGACGTCCTTTGAAGAAATGGAAGTTCACCTCAATAATGCTTTACTGGCTTTAAGTGAAGTAAATTCTCACTGTAAAAAAATTACTTACATTCTTTAAAGACCAACTTTGTGTGTCAGTTTACTGCGCGCTTTCCATGTAAGTACCTCCTCTTGGCAGGGAATGCTGTAGGACGTTAAACGCTGTTTAAATTTTATAGTTGTTACACTTGATCACACACTGACTTCCCCCCAGGGGGTCCACACCTCTTTTGTGGACACGTGCGTAGCGAGCACGGGACCCCGAGCTAATGTGGCCCTCCTTCCTTTCCGGGCTGCATACCTTCCCTTCCCTTCCCTTCCCTTCCCTTTCCGCATCCTTCCCCGTCCCCCATCTTCGCCCCCCCCCCACCTCTGGCTCTTTCCCTCCCTTTCTCCCCCTCTGGGAGTATGGTTTGTGCCTACGTCGGGAGACTGACGCTCGAAACTGTTCCAAATTACGTGCTTTCTGGACTTGCAAGTCCTCGTCCTTCCTCTGTCCTTCTCTTTTCCTTCCATCTTCTCTTTGCCCTTTTCTCCGCTGCGGCGTTTGAGACCTCCTCTTCTTTCCTTTCCCTTTCTCTTTTTTCCTCCCTGTGCGTGTCTGAAGGCCGACCCACGCACTTCCATGCGTAGCCGGTGACGGGGTAACGCGTAATTCCCCGCCCCGGGTAGACAGGTAGGACACGTACGTACCCCCTGGTAACGGCCAGGCCCAGGGAGGGGTGATTACCCGAGCTGATGCCTTCCGAAAGTGCCGATTGGTCTCTCCGTCCGTTTGTCGGGAGGTGTGACCTGAGGTGCGAACAATCACCTAAGGCGGGTGTGCCCTCAGTGAGGGGCCCCACAAAGGAGGAGCGCGCCATCGGAGACGCCGGTAGTCATGGGGGATTCTTCCGCAATGGTTTCCTCACCTTCCACTACGTCTGCTCACAAACGTAAGTTCACTGAGTTTCAGCCACAGACGGTTCTTCCATCGTTGCCACAGTTCCTTGTTGTTTCTCGGTCTGACGAAGGTCACGACTTCTCCACAGTCAACTCTTTCATTATTCAGAAAGGTGTCGACGCAATTGCGGATCCAGTAAAGTCTTGTTCCAGATTACGGAATGGCACCCTGTTGTTAGAAACACACAGTGCCCTCCAGGCTCAAAAATTGCTGCGTACTTCTCTGCTCCACACCTTCCCTGTCCGGGTGGAACCGCACCGTACCTTAAATTCCTCGCGTGGAGTCGTTTATACACGCTCCCTCGATGGATTGTCTGACGAAGAAATTCAGCACTACCTGTCTGACCAGGGCGTAACGGCTGTTCGTAAGGTTACGAAAAGGGTTGACACAAACATCATTCCAACCCGCACTGTCTTCTTGACATTTGATAAAGTTCAACTCCCATCGTAAATAAAAGCAGGCTATGAGATAATTTCCGTTCGCATTTACGTCCCAAACCCTACGCGTTGCTATCGATGTCAGCGGTTCAATCACAGTCCTGTTGAAATCCGGCAAAATGTGTTACGTGTGGCAAGGATGCCCATGAGGGTGCTTGTCCACCTCCATCCCCTCGCTGCATCAACTGTATGGGTGACCACGCTGCTTCCTCTCGAGATTGCCCCGTTTTTAAAGGACGAAAAGCTCATCCAAGAAATAAGAGTGAAGGAAAAGGTGTCGACCTTTGCTGCTCGAAAATTATTCGCCAGTCGACAGCCCACCGTGCCTCAGAAAGGAAAATACAGCACTGTCCTTGCTTCTCCGCGGCCAACAAAGGAGGCGGCCACGCTGACTTGCGACCTCACCTTCAGTACCACGGTCGTCAGATCGGCCAGCGCAAAGATCGCCAGTTCAACCTGACCTCTTTCGCTTGCCCACTCTATGGCTCACCCTTCGTCGGGTTCTGCTAAATCTCGAGCCCAAAAGTCAGACGCCAAGTCTTCGAAAAAAGAGCATACTCATGAGGAGTTTTTACGTACCGCAACTTCACAACCATCGGTTCCTCCTTCATCTAAACATCATACTTCCAAGAAGGCTACAAAGAAACACAGTTCCTCTCCTTCTCCACCAAGGCGAGTCCCATCTACAGCACCACCTGGCGGAAATCGCCCTCGGCCGTCTTCTGTGTCGCCGAGGCGCACTGCTGGTGGCCGGTCAACCGGCCGATCGCTGGTGGCAGGAGCTGCTCCTGACCAACCTATGTATCAGGATCTTCTGCCTTCGACTGAATGCCATTCCATGCTGTCGGTCTCAAGCTCTGAGCAGTCGTTGAGTTGGCAGAACCCATGGTCACATTCCTCCATTTTCTGTTCACCCTATGTCCATTATCCACTGGAATATCCGCGGCATTCGAGCCAATCGGGATGAATTGTCGATCCTCTTACGATCCTACTCGCCGGTCATCTTCTGTCTTCAGGAAACAAAGCTGCGTCCCCATGACCGCTTTGTTCTCCCTCATTTTCAGTCCATCCGGTATGACCTCCCCTCTGTTGAAGGCACTCCAGCCCATGGAGGACTCATGATTCTGCTCCACGATACTCTCCATTATCACCCAATCCCCTTAAACAGTTCCTTCCAAGCTGTCGCCGTCCGTCTTTCCCTTTCTGGATACACGTTCTCTCTTCGTACAGTATACATTCCATCGTCCACACCAGTGGCACGAGCTGATCTCCTTCATTTTCTTGGTCAGCTTCCACCCCCCTATTTGCTGGTTGGGGACTTAAATGCCCACCACCCGCTTTGGGGATCTCCATATCCTTGTCCACGTGGCTCACTATTGCTAGACGTCTTCCACCAAGCGGATCTAGTTTGCCTCAACACTGGGGTCCCCACATTTTTGTCTGCCTCCACGACAAATTTATCTCATTTGGACCTTGCGGTCGGTACTGTTCTGCTAGCTCGGCGCTTCGAATGTTTCGCCCTTGATGATACACTCTCGAGTGACCACTTTCCATGTGTCCTTAGACTGCAGCCTCAACTGCCATACATGCGCCCACGACGCTGTAAGTTTGCCCAAGCCGATTGGACCCTTTTTTCGTCTCTAGCGACATTCGATGACCGTCACTTTCCCAGCGTCGACGATGAGGTCACACATATTACCGACGTTATTCTTACAGCTGCGGAACGTTCAATACCACGCACCTCCGAATTGCCCCGGCGCCCCCCAGTTCCTTGGTGGAACGAGGCATGCCGTGACGCAATACGTGAGCGGCGACGTGCTCTCCGCGTTTTCCGCCACCATCCTACTTTGGCAAACTGTATCCGATATAGGCGGCGCCGTCCGCGCTGGCGTCGCGTCATCCGCGATAGCAAGAAGGCAAGCTGGAAATTCTTTACTAGCTCATTTAACACCTTCACTCCCTCCTCGGAAGTTTGGAGTCGAATTCGACGGTTCTCAGGCGCGCCTAATTTCTCCCCAGTCTCTAGGCTCACTGTCGCGCATGATACCTTAGTGGACCCTGTCGTAATTTCTAACTCATTGGGTCAGCACTTTGCTGAGATTTCGAGCTCTTCAAATTACCCGCCAGCGTCTCTCCTGAAGAAACGTGCAGCGGAAGTGCGACATCTTGCTTTCTCCTCTCAAATCACGAAAGCTACAATACTGTTTTCTCCATGCGGGAACTCCAACATGCCCTCTCTTCTTCTCGCTCCTCCGCCCCAGGACCGGATGGTATCCATGTCCAAATAATGCTGCATTTATCAACCCATAGTCTGCGTTACCTCCTTCGCCTTTATAATCGAATTTGGATCGACAGTATCTTCCCCAGACGATGGCGGGAAGCTATTGTCGTTCCCGTTCCGAAACCGGGAAAGGACAAACATCTCCCCTCTAGCTATCGCCCCATTTCTCTCACGAGTAGTGTCTGTAAGGTTTTGGAGCGTATGGTGAAATACCGTTTAGCTTGGTGGCTGGAATCCCGCAGTCTTTTAACACCAGCCCAATGCGGATTCCGAAAGCATCGTTCTGCAGTTGACCATCTTGTTGCTCTCTCCACGTATATCATGAACAATTTTCTCCGGAAACGCCAAACGGTAGCAATATTTTTTGATCTGGAGAGAGCATAAGATACCTGTTGGAGGACAGGCATCCTCCGCACACTGTTCTCTTGGGGCATTCGAGGCCGGCTGCCCCTTTTTCTTCGCGAATTTATGGCAGAGCGCACATTTAGGGTGCGGGTGAACACTACTCTCTCCCGTACTTTCTCCCAAGAAAACGGGATACCCCAGGGCTCCGTGCTGAGTGTTGTACTGTTCGCCATCGCCATTAATCCAATTATGGATTGTCTCCTTCCTGATGTCTCGGGCTCCCTCTTTGTGGACGATTTTGCGATCTACTACAGCTCTCAACGGACCAGCCTGCTTGAAAGACGT
Source organism: Schistocerca serialis cubense (assembly GCF_023864345.2). Lineage (NCBI taxonomy): Eukaryota > Metazoa > Arthropoda > Insecta > Orthoptera > Acrididae > Schistocerca > Schistocerca serialis. The sequence continues at coordinate 67,365,996 of NC_064639.1, read as the reverse complement.
CTTCAAGGATGTCTCGATCGCCTCCACTCGTGGAGCATCGAAAACGGCTTCCGTTTCTCACCCAGTAAGACCGTTTGTGTCAATTTTTGGCGACGTAAGGAGTTTCTTCCGCCCTCCTTACATCTAGGTCCTGTCAACCTTCCGTTTTCCGACGTCGCTAAATTCTTGGGTCTTATGTTTGACAGAAAACTGTGCTGGTCCTCCCACGTTTCCTTTCTTTCGGCTCGCTGTCTGCGTTCCCTTAACACCCTCCGTGTCCTGAATGGTACCTCCTGGGGAGCGGACCGAGTGGTCCTCCTCCGCCTCTCGAGCGCCTTATTGCGCTCGAAATTCTACTATGGAAGCATAGTCTACTCCTGCTCGGCCGTCTATTCTTCGGCGTCTCAACTCTATCCACCACTGTGGATTACGTTTAGTGTCTGGAGCTTTTTACACCAGCCTTATGGAAAGCCTTCATGCTGAGACTGCTGATCCTCCGCTGTCCAATCGGCGGGCAGTCCTTCTGAGTCGTTATGCTAGCCATCTGTCTTCCATGCCTGCTAATCCAGCCCATGACCTTTTTTTCGACACCTCCTTTGATGTCGGGTATGCAGGCCGCTCCTCCTCCCTACTACCCCCGGGAGTCCGCTTCCGTCAACTGCTCCATTCTCTTTCCTTCCGCTTTCCCAAAACCACCTTGACAACTTGGGGTACGGCACCGCCTTAGCTCCGTCCCCGGATCTACTTCACCGTGACCTTTGTCAATTTCCCAAGGATGGTACCCCTACACTTGTTTACCGTCGGGCATTTGCTGCTCCATGTGCACAAATGATGGACGCCACATTTATTTACACCGACAGCTCGAAAACATCGTTAGGTGTAGGGAGTGCCTATATTGTTGGCGACACCCCAAATCACTTTCTGCTTCCCGACCAGTGTTCGGTTTATACTGCGGAGCTTTACGCCGTTCTCCAGGCTGTCCACTACATCTGCCGCCATCAGCGGATACAGTACGTAATCTGCTCAGATTCCCTCAGCTCTCTCCTCAGTCTCCAAGCTCTTTAACCTGTGCACACTCTGGTCCACCGGATTCAGGACTGTCTGCGCTTGCTCCACCTGGGGCCGTCTCGGTGGCGTCCCTCTGGCTTCCGGGACACGCTGGTATCTGTGGGAATGAGGCGGCCGATATAGCGGCCAAGGCTGCAGTCTGTCTTCCTCGGCCAGCTATTCAATCGATTCCCTTCGCCGATCTACGGAGCGTTCTATGTCGACGTGTTCTTCATTTATGGCACACGCATTGGTCGACACTTACCCATAATAAATTGCGGGACATGAAAGCTCTTCCTTGTGCTTGGACCTCTTTCTCCCGAACGCGTCGTCGGGAGGAGGTAATTTTAGCTAGACTCTGGATAGGGCATTGTCTTTTTAGCCATCGACATCTTTTAAGCGGCGATCCTCCCCCACTCTGCCCCACTGCTCTCAGCTGTGGACGGTAAGACACCTTTTAATTGAATGCCCCTATTTTAATCGGTTACGCTCCCGTCTACAGCTATCGCCTGATCTATCGTCGATTTTAGCAGATGACACTCGCTCAGCCGACCGCGTTCTCCAGTTTATTAGTGACAGTGAAATGACGTCAGTCATTTGAAGCTTTTTTTGGGGACAACCAACCCCTTTCTGTAGTGGATTTTTAAGCATTCCTTCTGCTTTTACTTTCTCAAATTTTATGACTTTGTTCCCATTGCTGCTGGTTTTAAATTTCGGTTTTTTACTGTTTCCTAAGTCACGGGCTGGGCGCTAATGACCATAGAAGTTTTGCGCCCTAAAACAAAAAAACAAAAAAAAAAAAACACCACCACACACTGACTTACAAGTAGCATGGACACATTACAAGACTGACAGGAGAAGTTACAAAAATTTGGGAATCCAGGGGACAACGTAGGTTACATTCAATCAGAAAATTCCCAATAATTGGTAATAAAGTATTACCTCATATTCAATAAAAGTCATTTAGTTTTATGGGACTTGTAGTAATGTCGAACATCTAATTGTGCTGGACATTTAATAATAGAGGCACAGTGACAGTACTTTAATGCTGCTTGAGTGATGCCTACGTAGTCCAGAGCTGCCCAACGAAGCCTGAGTCTCGGAGACGACGGACGAACACTGCAGCTTGTAGACTCAGCGGTAACTGGAGACTGTACACGACTCGGCGCACTGAAGAGAACTTTCCGACGTAGCTCAGTGTTCCGGTATTTAGCGAGGCATCGACAAATCACTGACTACACAAGTGATGCCCATGGGTTGGTAGTTGCGGCCTCTGGAGAACCTCGGTATTGTTCGTACTAACACTCGGCGGACAGCTCTCTTCAATGCGCAGCTGTTGTTCCAAGCGCGGCTTATCGATTGTGGTTCGGTACGCTCTGGAGTCATGATTACTGTCACCACAGAAATATCATCCTAAGCAAGATAATCCGCAGTTTGGTACAATTCGGCACACACTAAACAAGGCACTAAAAGAGACGTTCAGGCTTCCAATTGGTTGTATCAGGTCCACATCACCTGCCGCGTTAAAGTGGTTCACAGGCGTTGTTTCCCGAAACATCCTTACTCAGGACGGCAATAGTGTTGGCAGGATAAACTTTGTGGCCATGCTAGGTATCCACTGGCTGATTATGTATCAACTGTTCTGAGACTGAGGGTTCATGAACACCAGTGACATACTGACAATCCACCCGAAGCAAGAATGGAATTATGGAAGGTAGAACCTCTGAAGTATCCACATTACCATCCAGCCGGAGTGGCCGAGCAGTTGTAGGCGCTTCAGTCTGGAACCGTGCGACCGCTACCGTCGCAGGTTCGAATCCTGGGACTGATAACCCATAGTGCCCAGAGCCATTTTCCACATTACCCTCAATCATCTAAAAAATTTTCCCCCTCGTTACTAAGAGAAATGGACTACATCGAGTTTTATTCACTGTAGGGTCGGAACGATTTTCCACCCTCAATATCAATTTCACTTCGGAGAAGAGCAGACTGTTGATATCTCCCTTTGTGTGCCTTGTCCTGAAACTTGGAAAATCAAAGGAACCCTCAAAAGCTCTTAAAGTTGTCTGTTTACCGCTCCCATAGCGTAGTTTTCCATGGACGAGAGTCACTCCAAAGGATATTTGGTCTCGCTGGAGGTCTGCCCACCGTCCTCGCAGATACCGATACAAGAGTTAACAGAGCGGGGAAGGGAGGCAAACTGCTCTGTTTGTGGGGACGGCCTTCGTCCCCTCCCATGAGATTTCATGTTGACTTTTCGTCAGGGCGCTGATGACCGTGATGTCGAGCGCCCCCGCAGCACAAGTTCCCTTCATCCAAAAGAAATGCACGTTGTTTCTTTCTTAAAACAACCAGATTGTTTTCCACAATTTCGACATTTTTGCAGTATGACCTCGCACTCTGAAGAGACAAAACGGCTTTTCCCCCCATAATCTTTTTCTCTCTTAAATCCTGTTGTTGAAGAGCTGGTGAAAATGGTACCGGTAACACCACGTTAACCACTTGTGCAAGACAGTAGTGTTCATTTAACTACTTCATAACAAAGGTCGTACAAGTTTTCATTCAAAACCACCGAGAATTTATCGCAAATAAATCTAAGACGATCAGAAGACCGAAGCCGGTAGTGAATATAAAGTATCATAAAATAATTAACAATGCCCTGTATGGGAAAATTCTTACTAAGACATCAAAAGTAAAATAGTAAGATACATTATACGATCGGCATTGCAATGTACTGACACAGTTAACCAGTTTTCACGTACTGTCAAAATCGGGTTCCAACTTCTCGTGTGGATGCCCTCTACATCTAGGTGTGGAGAGCCCCCTGCACACATGCGCACTCACAAAAAGGATTGACAGAGTAATCAGTGCGAGGCAGGTTTTGGTTTTCCGTCCATTTAATATTTCATTGTGAATTTGTTTCTCTATGCGGATGAAACGGTGAAGAGTGTGCCAACCTGAACCGGCAATAGTATGTTCGACCTTCGGCATCCACTTACTCTCCACGATAAATGTTTCGGAAGGTACCGGTATCTTTCATCTTCAGGGGGCTTAGGTGAAATACTTAAACTCTTCCACTGAATTCACTGACGAGATACGCCAACATTGAAACATTTAATTTCTCATGCCATTAAAGTTGATAAACACCCACATATGAACCCACAACCTCGATAGCCACACGGCTACTGACGGCACCACTTCATCCTCCTAACCACAACACATCGCCTCCCAGTGCAGGTACTGCTGCTTTCAGTGCAGTGCAGTGATGTTATGAAGAATTGCAGAGAGAAGATTCCAGAACAAGTAACATACCGTTTAACATAATTTCTCCTTGTTTATAATTATTAAAAATAGGAAATACAGTGTATTTTGTTAGATGGCAAGAACTATGCCCCTTACATGAAGTCATTAAAGATCACCTAACTCACATTGATCGAACAGTAGAGCCGAAAAAAAAAAAAAAAAAAAAAACAAAAAAAAAAAAAGACAAGACTGACAAGGCACAATGCATCTTGTAGAGGGTATAGTATGGACGTATTGGAATAAATAATGTCGGGTGATGATTTTTAAGTAATTCACACGACATGAAAACTTTGTGGAAACGAGTCGATTTACTGGACGCTAGTTTACCCCAGGGAAACATTTAGATTTGACCGTGGCTGGCGGGGGAACGGCGAAGGGAAGCGACAATAGGCAGGTTAGGGCGGCTCAAGTTCTGAGAAAGCGGTAACGTGGCGCGGCCTCCAGCCGCCTTACGATGAGTGACAGTGAGTGAGTGGGTGGTTGACCCCGACTCCATGCTGGTGTACCGGCAAACAGACGGAGAACTTGTACGCCTGTTGATAAATGTCCGTCATCCCGTTTTCTGTGAAACATGCGAGAAAGCCACGCAAAGCTGCGGGGGAGCGGTCAACAGAGGTCAAAATATGCGTGTTCGTGACTATAGCAACTTCACGCTGAATTCACGGTATGCAGAGTCTGAAGCAAATCAGGGGAAGAGCGACAGAATGAAATACACCGGCCTCTGATGGGAACGTAGTACCAAGGAATTTGAAGTACTCTCGTGGGAGTCAGAATTCCGGAAAACTAGGTGTTTGTGCAGACGCTAACCTTGATGGGTGGCCTGGGAGGAGCTATATAGCAGAAGTTGAGAGGAAGGGAAATTTTGTGGGAATTAGTTCACTTCCCAGAGCAGGCATATTGGTCGGCGCTGGGAAGCCACGTATAATTAACGCGACTTGCGCTGCAATTGTCGTAAGTGATTTTGCTGGAGGGGAAACCGAGGCGAAGAGCGGACTGTGAGAAGTCTCCGTAGAGGTCTTCCGTTCCCAGCTTGCCTAGAGTGCGGACGTGGCGTTCTTTACTCAGCTTGCCTGAGAAAGAGTGAGCATCTCTGCAGTTTAGGACTTAGCAAATGGAACGATTGAGCTTGGAGATAGAAAGTTTTGGTTCAGCTATGCACTGAGCAAGATAGCTAGGAGTGAATAGACGAGCGCAGCCTTGCAGCACCACGAGGTCGGCCGACGTCCACATGACGACGACGCTCCGCCACGCTGTATTCGGTGATATTGCGCCCGCTCCGGCCACTGATTGCCGACGTGATCCAACAAATTAAAGTTTCCACGAGGGTTTCATGGGCCTTGTATTGTAGAATTCTTCTCGCACTTCGCATTACGCGTGGGTCAGTCGATAGGAATTACTTTTGAGTTATCACGCTTTACTCCACGCAAACGCAATTTATTACCACTGCCTGATAGGAGAGTCTTGTAATGTGATGACAGATGCAATCGATTAGCACAAATTTATTTTAACTCCCGACCTTCAGTTTTCAATCAAGTAGTTAAAATTATATTTGTAACACCCCACCCGTCATTAATTGTCAATAATAAAATTGCAATTTTTATTTTTATAGTAAAGTATATTTGTGGAGTGACACATTTGTTGCTGCCAGACAGGACAAGGGGATTAACTCGTACTCTGAAGGCTCTGCAAGAAAAGGTAAGACACGAGTTCGGTGCCTCAATCCCAACCGGACTGAGTTAAAAAAAAAAAATTAATATCTTTCATCTGCCAGGCCTCGAGAGTTTGTTCACACACGCGTAGTCGTCAACTTGCCGTAAACTACAGTGGTGTTTAGGATATGAACCGGCGAAGTAATTTTGTTACTTCCCTTTTCAGAGACCGAATATAAAGCTGACTTTAAGTGCTTAAGAAAAACTTCAGCAGAATTCATCATTCGATCGGGACCTTTCGCAAGTTGGATTAACGGTAGAGATAGGCTTCGCACTTTGTAACATCTTGTCTTTCTTCACGGTATCGTACACTCGCAACGAGAGCGTTGTTGGATATTTAGATGAATATCTTTCACAAAACCAAGATAACTTAAATCCTTCTCGTTGGTTGGAAACGCAAAACGCGCATTTAGTGGCAAACTTAACGGTATCAACAAATACATATTGAAAGGCAAACACGGCAATTTTGAGGATGTGCAAAACAGTCCTAGTCGAATGGTAGTGATGTCTAATCTAAGGATCCAAGCCAGGTCTTGTAAGTTGTTCTTCATCTCGTTTTGTAGGTAAAAGTGACTGGGACTTCAGAATGGTATAGACTGAATTTACTAACATACCGTCATTGCAGATTTATAGCGCACACAATATCGATACAGGTAAAAAATATGGAATGCTGGTACAGATGCCAATAGCAACAATTAAAGATACCAATTAACTTACATTGTGGACTAAGGCCGGCCGAGGTGACCGAAAGCTTCTAGGAGCTTCAATCCGGAACCGCGATGCTCCTACAGTCGCAGGTTCGAATCTTGCCTTGGGCATGGATGTGTGTGATGTACTTAGACTTTGAACTACTTAAACCTAACTAACCTATTTTTCTGTTTCACACCTAGTGACTATATCCAACAATTCGAAAACGTTACAATAATTTCAAGCCAAAGGCGTAACTGTTCAGTTGTTTGTCTCAGCATCTGGTGTAAGAATTTGCAACGACATCTCCAATGTGCTGGCTTCCCTAGGAATCATACACTCAAATACCAAGTCATTCTTGCGGCACGAAATGTTCGCCAAAACTGCGTTCTTTAGGACAACCATCCCTGTTTTCTCTGACCGTAGGAAAGGAAAAAACTTCTGTTCGCTGCACCAAAAATTGTAGGAAGAGTTAGGTACACTTCAGTGTGGATGGGAGACGTTTGACTTCTGAGAACCGGACGTTGTCCTAAGAGATGTCTGTCTCACCGAGACCTCCTGTTTGCGTGCAAACCTGCGTGTTCAGCTACTATAGATAGCTCTAAAACATCACCCACAGAAAATTACCCATACAGCAATTCACTTCACTGATTGAGATTCAAAAGGGAGAATGACATGATATCGCCTCTACAATCACTGTTATCAATTTGTTACTTGAATCGAAAAGGGGTTATTTGCTGTGTGTGACTTGAACAGAGGTTACATTAGATTTGCCTATCAAGAGTGAATGAGAAGTGAAATACAAAGATGGCTTGCCACATTTCAAAGGCACCAGTTCTGACACTAAGCTCGAAAACGGAAGCAAAACATTTAAAAATTCAACTTATAGGATTCAAAGGATTTGTCAATTTAGAAAAAGCGTTCCCCAATGTAAAATGATGAAAGAGGTTCAAAATTCTGGTAAAACTACGTTTAAGCTATAAGAAAAGACGGCCAATACTCAATATATACAACAAAGTGAGCACAATGGGAATGGAAGATAAAGAACGAAGTGCACGGATTAAAGGGTGTCAGACGGATATAGTTTCTGCCCCTACTGTGCAACGTACATCGAAGAGCTGTGACAGAAATAAAAGGAAGGTTAAGGAGTGTATTTCAAGGTCAAAAGGTGTCAATGGTAATATTTGCTGATGACCCTACTGCCTTCAGTGGTAGTGAAGAAAAATTACAGGACACGTTGAATGGAATGAACACATTAACGAATGTAGAATGACAATAAACTGAAGAAAGTAAAGAGGAATAGCGACGTACTTACCATAAAAATTGGAGACTACGAAGTAGGTCAAGAGAAGAAATTTTTTTCAACCGTTATGTATTACTTTTATTCAATGTGAAAAGAATCAGACATAAAATGCAGATTAGCACGGATAAAGAGAATGATACTACGAAATTTCTTTCAGCCAGGAATAAATATAGAGCTTAATTAGAAAAAAATCTGAGAATGTACGTTCGGAGGCCAGCAATGTGTGGAAGTGAACCGTGGATGGTGGAGAAACCGGATGAAAAGCGATTCGAAGCTCTTGAGATGTGATGCTGGAGAATCTTGAAAATTGGGTGATGTAACAAGGACGAAGGAAGTTAGAATTCAACGTCATTCGAGACGGAGCGAAGTCTGATTATTTCAAGAATGGGGAAGGAAATCGGCCATGTCACTTCAGAGGAACCAACCCGGTATTTGTCTGGAGCGATTTGGGGAAACCACAGGAAATCTAAATGTGAATGGCCGGATGCGGATTTGAACTCCTGTCCAGCTGAATTCCAGTCCAATCTGCTAACCACTGCGCCAACCCACCCGGTGGTAAGAAACAGAGTGAAGGGATTTTTCGACGAACGGATGAAGAAAGACACAAGAAAAAGACAGGCTAATGAGACACGTGTTGGGATATGAGGGATAACTTCCATGGCACTAGAGGGACGGATAGAGCGTTAACACTGCAGAGAAAGACAGAAACTAAAATACACCCTACCTCCAATTATATGTTGGATGTAAGTGTTGCTGAGATGATGAGGTTGGATCGAGTGAGAATTCCTCTTGGGCCTCATAAAACCAGATGACTGTATACATGTTTTTCTTTGAGTTTCGTATCCTCTTGGTTGCAACCACGAATAGGAAGAACGACGTGCCTTCGTTCTGAAGAATTATCCAATTCAGTAAATGCTAAGAGTAGTTTCTGAACTTGATTGGACAGATAAGCAAGTTTGTGTATCGCGCAAAACGGTAACATGGACAAACTAAGTGGAAATATGGGAACTGCATTTGAAGGAAAAAAATGAAATAGTTGAATGACACTGCAACTTTACCTCAGAGTGTCTCACCTATCCAGAAAGATTTTCTTTCCTCCACTATTAATGACCCCTATTCATATGGTGTATGAGATTTCTGTCTCTCTAATTTACGCGACAATAATGAATGTATGTATAATGTGGTTTCCCGCTTATATTCTGTGGTAGTGAGGGAACGGAGAGGGTGAAATACGGTGCTGATGCGTAACATAGCCTTCTAGATTGGTACCAAAAGAAGTACCAAACTCATTAAAAGATATACGGATCCACATCAACAGCGCCGCGTTACTTCCCTTCTGTAGAAGTTGAGGGCAGGTTTGTAACAGGATATTGGGGAAAAACGTGGTGGTGAAGAACCTTACGCTGCTACCTCCCCTCCTCTGTCCAGCTAGAACACTGGTGCTGAAAATTTCTTTCTCCACCTGAATCGAACCAGGTATCTGAGTCAAAAACCACCGCCCGTGCTACATTCTTCAGAACTGTTTTATATAATGGGCAGTAGAAGGAAAGAGGCAGAGGGATGAAAAGTAAGTAAAATGTTTATTATTTCGAGGGTGTCGGCCGGATCTGTTACGATTTATCCCACTGACAAAATGGTCAATGTCTTAATGGAGAAATGTTTGCGGATGCGTACGTTAACCATGGCTACACCCAGGCACGAAACTTTTCATCCAAAGGAAATCGACGGCCACGAGTGTCTTTCTTCAGCGTTCCATAAATATGGAAATCAAGTCGGGACAGATCGAGACTGTTGAGGGTACGTAAATGCTTCCCAGTGAAAATTACGCAGCGTAGTCGAAACATCCTCTACAAGATATGGGAAGGTACTATCCTGCAGCGGAGTAACGCCGTCCGTCAGGATTCCTGGGTGGTTCGACTTCATGGCGCACTCATTAGTACGTGACAACTGTGTAAAATTTCAAACGTGGCGTCAGGTCCAAAGCCCAGGAATATTGCCGAACAGAATCGTTCCGATACAACATAATGCCTGCCCACAAGTTGCTACAGTTGCTTTGATTCCACTGCATAAATGTTTGCTGGGAAGCCGTTGGCATCCTCCACACGGTCGGGATATATCTCTATGCTATTTTCATTTTCTGGGGCGCTGAAGACACATTTGTGGCCGTCAGTTTTCTTTGGACGATGCAATCACCTTCCTCGCATTGCTCTTCAACTGTGGGAAGCAAGAAGGTGCTTAAAACATCAGAGTACGCCTGTGATGTGAAAGTGCCATGCAAAGCGACCACCCCGTAACACCACCGCCTCAGAGTTTTACTGTTGGCACTACACAGTATGGCAGATGACGTTCACTGGGCGTTCGCCACACCCACATCCTGCCATCGGATCGCCACATTGTGTACGGTGATTCATCACTCCACACAACGTTTTTCCACCGTTCAATCGTGCAATGTTAGCGCCCCTTACACCAAGCGAGGTATCATTCGGCATTTACCGGCGTGATGTGTGGCTTATGAGCAGTTAATCGACCTTGAAATCCAACTTTTCTCACCTCCCGCTTAACTGTCATAGTACTTGCAGTGGATCCCGATGCAATTTGGAATTTCTGTGTGATGGAATGGATAGATATCTGCCTATTACACATTACGACCCTCTTCAACTGTCGGCTGTCTCTGTCAGTCAACAGACGAGGTCGGCCAGTGCACTTTTGTGCTGTACGTGTCCCTTCACATTTCCACTTCATTATCACAACGGCAACAGTGGACCTAGGGATGTTCAGGAGTGTGGAAACAGCGCGTACAGTTGTGCGACACAAGCGACACATAATCACTTGACCACGTTCGAAGTACGTGAGTTCCGCGGAGCCCCCCATTCTGCTCTCTCACGGTGTCTAATGACTCCTGAGGTCGCTGATATGGAGTACCTGGCAGTAGGTGGCAGCACAATGCACGTAATACGAAAAACGTATGTTTTTGGAGAAATCCGGATACTTTTGATAACACATTGTATTAACTTCCTATGATATACGCCCATCTACTGCGGTCCGGTCTTCTGGCTTCGATTCATGGCTTGACGACATTGTCTTATATAGTCACAATCGCATTATTTATTTTGCCCCCAACAAGATAACAGCGATTAATTTACGTACAATCAATTATTCAAAATTGCAGTCACCATCACATTATTTATCTCCGCACACTTATGTTGTCTAAAAGTTCTTGCGTATATGCGCTCGGTCCGTCGTTTGCCTGCCACCTGCTATGCGCGTTGCACGAACGGCAAATAAAGGAGAAAGGTGCAGTCTCCATTTCGAAATGGAGCGTCATCCTGAAGCGGTTTTCGGCCTCCAGTAGGGCGGCGGCGGCGGTGGCGACTCTGGTGCTCCGGGCTCTTTTCCTGTTGACCGCTATTGCGGCACCTCCTGCCCCTGAGTCAGCAACAGCCAGCCAACACGTGCAAGATGTCAAACTCGCTTTCGTTTTTCGCATTCGGACCGCCTCTCCCCATTCCCACTGGTGGATGGGTGGGCGGGAGTGTGCCAGTTAGAGGGGGAGAGAGGGTTGCCAACCCGTTTATGGTCATTTCCGACGGCGAAACCGCGGTCCCGTCGCGTGTTGGTCTCCTACGCCGTTTTCACGGCGTTCTCAGCATTTAGTGAGGTGCCCTAGTTTCTCAACCTGTGCTTCACCCTGGAGTTTGCGTGGCCTGAGATGGCCGAAGAGCCGCACCAGTTGGAGAAGCAAGTTCAGAAGCTGCGTGGCGGTGGCCGCATGACGCGGAGTGCAGGCTTCTCTTGTGTGTTTGACAGCCCAGTTGATTCACTTCGCCTCATTGCAGCAATAATATGCCACGTGTCCTTGCTCTTGACACATCCAGCACCGACGCTTTGTGTCGAGTGCCAGTGGAAGAGTCTCTACCTGAACAGTGAACGCTAGAAACGAGTTAAGCTCAAAGAGATGATCAGCTTCCCTCGCTCACAGCTAGGTTTAAAGCGGCGGTTTCTTCTGTTTCTTCTGTTTGTTTGTTTGTTTGTTTGTTTGTTTGTCTCGGGGATGTGGCTCTGAAGCTGCATAACCAGTCTCTTGTGGACAGTTTCTTCATTACACATCCGAGGTAACGCCATGAAGAGCCAGGTGCCTGGATGATACACGATAGAAAATCTATGAAGCTCTCAAGACTGTCTTCGACAAAACAAGCATTCAGTTCGAGCCTTCAACAGTGTGTTGTTACCAAGGCACTTGACGGTTATATCTTCGTGTGTGGGGGGGGCCTCCGAATGAGCGTGGGAACTTCTTCCCGTCTTCATGCATGCATCTGACGCAGAATGGCGGAACGGGTTCTCATAGACTGCCGCCGTCCTGCTCAATGATGCTGGAATCATGCGTCCATTGTAGTTCGTCTTCAGTGCGGGTGTATCGGGAGGCATCGTTCTTGCCGGAGGCTGCATCCTCACCAGAGCTACCCAGATCCTCCTCCAAGTTTCGTCTGTCGTCAGGCAGTCGTTGGTCGATCGTCCGGACATTCTGTCGTTCTGTTCACTCAGTAGGCAAAGTCGCCGAAGGGCATTCCCTCGGTTTAGACGTCCTCCCTTTTCTGCGACTGACCTTGTGGCAAACGCCACCACGACAACTTTTCTTACCGCTGCTATACCGGCAACACGGCAGTTTAGCTAGGCGTGCGCGCCCCGCTGGACTCTCCTCAGCCTCCAGCAGTGGTGGAGAGCTCAGAAGCAGCGGTCCGTTCGGTACTGCTGTCCAAGCGGAAGTGAGGCCACCCATGTAGTCCGCAGCGGCATTCGCCTTCGGCCGAGATATAAGCGAGCCGGGTGACTCCGATACGCCAGACCTGTCCAGTTCACAAAGTGCTGCGCTATTTGGGATGTCGTGCAGCCCAAGGGACCACTGGAGATGCCTTAAAGCCACCGCATACCAGGGCAACGACAACGCAGCATCCAACTGTTTCCGAATAGTGGCCAATTCCGACCATACCTTGCACAGCAGACGCAGTCCTATGCACACAGCAGAAAGTGTACTCAACCCATGGAGTCACCATAACGAATCTAAGTACTTCTGGTACACTACTCCTGACTCCTAAATTTTTTCGTTATTCAGGACTGATCTGACAAAATGAAGTGACAAACAAGTAAATGAACGCCATCTGCCTTTATCAGGCTTAGTGGTGCTTATTTCTTGAGTTAATTGCATACGACTTAAGTTGTCGGTGTGTACAAACTAGGTTTCTGCTGCTGCTCTGGTCGTATCCTGAGAGCTATGGAGAACACATTACCTGCTCATAACGTGCAAGACGGGTTCGTATTTATCTCTCGGTCTATCACGACATTATGACTTGGATTATTTAGCAGGATGCCTTACAGATACCAATCAACAGCCTCCCAACGACAGGCGCAATGAGAAAATGCACTTGTGAGACTCGGATCAGCAGATCCAGTGTTCAAAGAATTTTATGGACTGAGAAATAGAGCAGTGATTTGAGTCGTTTATTTGTTTCAAACCACCCATTTCATATATTACTATGCGGAAATATAAACCTCTGTAACTGACGATATCAGGGAACGCGTAGTTACGAAGAGTGTTTTACTTTTCCCGCTGCTTCCGGTCGCTGAAACAGCTTTTGTCCTACTCGTCGTAAGCGTGTCCCATGTTGGAAATTTGTGGCACCCAACGCGGCGTTCGAGCAAAAAACTTGGCTGTTTGGCTCTTTTTCTCTCTGGAACAACCCTCTTATTTTTTGTTTTTTTGTTTTGTTTATTTGGCCTTTGAGTGTGTACTCAGTTTAGCCATCGGCAACACAGTGACAATGTACACATAATTGAATAAACAAATACAGAAATGCATGTTTACAGGAATAAAAAGCTTAACTGTTACAGTTTTGTACATAATTATTTTCCAATTCATTTCAATTTTTAAAACATTAAGTGTCTTGGCTTAAAATTTACACCAATTCTGAAATATCTTCATCAGCAAAACATATTTATAATTTCCGTACACCATTAAAACCGACAGATTGTAACTATCACTTTATATAGACGAACGTCTTTAGTACACAAAAGAGAAGCTGATTGAGGAAGATGGTAGCCCATACTCAGCAATGTCTTAAGAAAGACCAACAGTTCACTGTCAGATTTGGGGCACGTAAATAAGATGTGGTTGACATCAGCTTCAGACTCACGATCACACTCACATGCTGGTGGATTGTAAACGTTGATCCGATGTAAATGTTGTGGGAAAGAGGCATGATGGTAGAAATCGTGGATCGGTCCAGATGTGTTCTCATGAACCACGACTGTGAAGGAATCAGAGGTTGGAGCACTGCGTAATAACCGCCTGTTGTCTGTTGAGAAACGTTCCACATTTCCTGCCATTGTCTTGGGTGATCCTTGACTTCACGTAAGTAGTCTGTATAAGGAAGGTGCGGATCCAGGACGGTGCCTAAGGTTGCCGCTTGTTTGTCTAATGCATCTACTTCATCATTATAGAGGATACCAGACTGGGAAGGTACCCACAACAAATGGATCGTCCGGCCCGTGCGTGTGCTGCGAATATATTCAGATATCACATCCAAGATATAACTGTTGGTTGTTTTGTTCCATCGACTGTACTGAATGCTTTTAAGAACGCTTTGCGAGTCAGATATTATCAATATCTTGGGGAAGGAAGTGCTAGAGGCAAAATTAAGTGCTTCCAAAACTGCCACTGTCTCCGCCGTAAAAATAGTACTCGTACGCAGTTTGCGCTTTTTTCTGCCCTCAGATCCAGATCCACAAAACCTTCATCCTGTACACTCTTCTTGAGGAATTTTGGAGCCATCGGTATATACACAGAGAGAACCTGGCCATTGTGCTTGAACGAGACGATTGAAGCCAACGTTGACATTAGTACTGTACAGCCAGGTCGTACTTACATAATGGATTGGGATCTGGGAGCAGAGCGTTTGAAGATCATACTCAAAAACAGGTAGATGCGCTGAACGCCGTATAGAATGTATGACAGGTGACCAAGTGTCAAAGCTGGCACAAACGGCTGGCACTTTATTCCTTCTGTGGGATGCAATCCACAGTCGATAAATGCAGTCTCTACTTCGATAGACGGAACTGTCCATAATGGCCATGCCTTGAATGTAGAATTTGTCCGATAACATTTGGCGCCTAATGCTCAAGGGCATCTCCCCTGCTTCTATTAAAAGGGAGCCATGCGATCGACGCCCACCAACGCCAAGACAGGTACGAATGGCTCTATATTGAAGAGTATCTAATTTGGAGAGATGAATCTTTGACGCAGTGTGGTAGAATTGACAGCCATAGTTTAATCGAGATCGATTTATCCTTCGGTACATGGTTAATAAAACACTCTGGTGCGCTCCCCACCAGACAAGAGTGAGTGATCTGATTACATTTAAACCTTCGTCACACTTGGTAACGGTGGATCGGATGTGGGGCGCCCAGCTTAACCGAGAGTCAAAAATCATCCCCAGAAATCGAACGTGAGATTTTATTTGGAAGGTGTTCCCTTCTCCAAGTCGACGACAGCTAGCACGGAAGATCACATTACCTGTGGCAAGTGCGACTGCTGATTTCTCAGCCGAGATCTCCAGCCCATTGATAGAGAGCCACTCATCGATGTGTGCGATGGTTGTGGTTAATGCCGTTTTGGCCTGAAGATATGAAGCAGCAGTAGAATAAACACATATATCATCAGCATACTGTAGGATTTTAGTGGGGGGAGTAAGTATGCGTTCTAGGTCGTGTGTATATAGAGTATACAGGAGAGGACTTAAAATGGCACCTTGCGGCAAGCCCTGGGAGACATAAAAAGGTCCGATCATGGTACCTTTTAAACGGACGTAGATCGTTCTTTGAGTAATCAGGGTACTGATACCGTAGATCATCCGTGAAGGAATTCCGAATCCTGTCAGCTTGTCCAAGAGTATCGGTATTTTTACGTGATCATATGCACCCTTAACGGCAAGAAAAGCTGCCACTACTGTCTCTTTCGTTTGAATGGCTGACGTGATACCCATATTAAGCAAAAACCGGCTATCCATGGTCCCTTTGCCTTTTCTGAAGCCGTATCGACTCCGAGGCAACAAATTACTTTTTTCAAGCCACCATTCTAGTCTCCTTTTTACCATTCGTTCCAGTGTTTTTGCAACACACGACGACAAGGCAATAGGTCTATAATTAGTACCGACATTTGGATCTTTACCACTTTTGGGAATTGGAATTATTACTTGCGTCTTCCATGTTGATATGAGGTCTTTCTTCATCCAGTACTCAGTAGAAATGATCAAGAGAGAGAGTGTCTTTGGCTTCTATAGGCAGGTGTGCAAGCATAGAGTAGTGTATATGATCAATGCCAGGGCAACTGTCGCAAAAAGAGCCATTTAGAATGCAAAGGAAATTTATTTGCGACGCGGCGCGCGGCGCGCATTTTGTTCTTCGCCGCTGCGCGTCTCGCCACTGCGATCACCTGTATTGGAAGCCCCCCCTTATAAGGGCCGCACAACAGGACAAGGTAGACGCCGTAAATCACAGGAGCCACTTGTCGCAGGCGCGCTCGTTGAGACTGCTGTCTGCTCCGCTCTCCCTCAGTGGAGCTCACTGCCGAAGAATGCTGTGCTGCCGTGCTACACAGGAATTTCCTCTACTGGCTGCATCACTGTAAAGTGTCAATTTAAAATGTATCGTCCCACTCGTACGTCAAGTCTTGGAGAGCTTGTGCTAAGTACAGGCAAGCTGAGTCGTTAGAAAAAGTAATTCGCAATAATGAAACATGGTAAGGAAACACCTGGAAAGAGGGAATGAAAACGAACATGCAGAGGAATTCTAGAAATACTTTCGATTCCCGTGTAAGGCGCACAAACTGTCTTTGGTCAACACTTCTCCTTTCAATTAGTGAATGCCATTTCTGTCGCGTTCTCCACTGCTCCCTACCCACTACAGGGTCCACAATTCTTTTGTGGATACGTGCGTGGCGAGCACGGGACCCCGAGCAAGTGCAGCTCTCTTTCCTTTCTGGGCTTCATACCTTCCCATACCTTCCCATCCCATCCCTTCCCTTCCCTTCCCTTCCCTTCCCTTCCCTTCCCTTCCCTTCTCACATGCATCCCTGTCCCCGATCCTCTCCCCCCCCCCCCCCATACCTTCCTTTCCCTTCCCCTTCCCCTTCCCCTTCTCCTTCTCCCTCTCCCTCTCTTTGGGAGTACGTTTTGTGCCTACATCCGCAGAGAGACGCTTGTGACTGTAAGACGTTGTTTCCCTGTACTCGAAAGTCTCTGTCCATACTTTGTCCTACTCCTTTCCTTCATTCTTCTCCTTACCTCCTTCTCCGCTGCGGCGTTCGAGAATTCATCTCTGCTTTCCTATTCTTTGTTTTTCTCTTCCTTTCCTCCCTGTGTATGTCTGAAGGCCAACCCACGCATAGCCAGTGACTGGGTAACACGTAATTCATCGACCCAGGTAGACAAGTAGGACACATACGTACCCCCTGGTAAAGGCCAGACTCAGGGAGGGGTGATGACCCGAGCTGGTACCTTCCAAACGTGCCGATTGGTCCCTCCATCCGTTTCTCAGGAGATGTGACCTGAGGTTTGGAGAAACACCTGAGGTAGGAATGCTTTCAGAAAGGGACACCACTACGTAGGAGCATGCCGTCTGAGACGTCGGCAATCATGAGGGATAATTTCGCAGTGGTATCTTCTACTTAAACAACTTCTGCCCACAAGGGAAAAACTAGATGATTGGGACTGACGCAAGAATTGTCCATAGCTGAGAAAGTTCCTAGTTGTTTCTCAGTCAGACGAAGGTCAAGACTTCTCCACAGTCAACCCTTTCATTATTAAGAAAGGTGTAAACAAATTGCAGGTCCTGTAAAGTATTGCTCCTGGTTACAAAATGGCACATTGTTGTTAGAAGGAGACAGTGCCCTCCAGGCACACAAATTGCTTCGATCTACACTGCTACACAGCTTCTCTGTCTGGGTGGAGGCGCACTGTACTTTAAATTCATTGCGTGTGTTGGTTTATACAAGATCACTCGACTGATTATCCAATGAGGACTTCAAAATTACGTGTCTGTTCAGGTCGTAATCGCTGTACATAGTCATGAAAAGGGTTCAAAAGGAACTGTCAAATGTCAAGAAGAGAATGTTCAATGGAAGCTGAACTCTGGTATCAACCCACACTAACTCATATCCTGCTTTAATCTCAGTTTGCTCTTACATCCCCAACCCTACGTGTTGCTATTGGTGTCGGCAGTTTAATCATACCAGCCAGTCGTGTTCCAATACAGCCAAATGCTTTACCTGTGGCAGGGGCGCCCATGAGGGTGACTGTCCATCTCCATCGCTTCGTTGCATCAACTGTGTGGTCGACCAGGCTCCTTTCTCTAAAAATAGGGCAATCTCTAAAGATGAACGAATTATTCAGGAAATCCAAGTGAAAGGAAAGGTGCCTTTGCTGCTCGTAAGTTATTCCCCATCAAAGCCCAATGTCCTCCAAGCTTCTAAATATAGTACTGTCCTCTCCACCCAGACTTTTGATCTCACCTTTGGGCTCGCCGGTCTGACGACCATGGCGCTAAAGATCGCCCATTCAACCTCCCCACTGTCACCTGCTCACTCTAAGGCTCAACCTTCATTGGCTTTTGCTAAATCACGGGCCCTAAAATCGGATGCCTGGACTTCTAAAAAATAGCCTACTCGTTAGTATTTTTTACATGCTCAGACCTCACAGCCATCTGCGCCTCCCTCATCACAACGTCCTGCTTCCGAGAAGCCTCATAAGAAACGAAGTTTCTCTCCTTCTCCGCCACAGCGACTCTCTTCGACAGCACCACATGGTGGTGGCCGACCTCGACCGTCTTATGTGTGGTCGAGATGCACTGCTGGCGATTAACCTGCCGATCAGGAGCTGCCCCTAGACAACCTATGGATCAAGATCTTCTGCCTTTGGCTGAATGCTAATCCTCGTCGTCAGCCACCAGCCTTCAGCGGTCGTTTAGTTGCCGGCAACCAAGTAGAGATTTTTCCCTTTTCTGTCCACCCTATGTCAATTACCTATTGGAGTACCAGCGGAATTCTATCCGATCTGGATGAATTGTCGATCCTACTACGATCCTACTCACCAGTCGTCTTCTGTCTTCAGGAAACGAAAGCTATGTCCCCATGATCACTTTATCTTCCCTCATTTCCAATCAATCCTGTTTGATCTTCCCTCCGTTGATGGCACTCTCGCACACAGGGGATTTATAATTCTTCTCCATGATACTATTCATTATCACCTAATCCTCTTAAACAGTTCCAAACTGTTCGTGTTTCCCTTTGTGGATACACCTTCTCGCTTTGTACCGTATACATTACGTTGTCCATTTCAATGGCAAGTGCCGATGTCCTTCATCTGATTGGTCAGCTCCCACCTCCCTGTTTGCGGAGTTAAATACCCACCATCCGCTTTGGGGATATCCACGTCCTTGTCCGAGGAGATCACGAATGTAAAATTAGAGAGATTAGAGCGCGCACGGAGGCTTTCAGACAGTCGTTCTTCCCGCGAACCATACGCGACTGGAACAGGAAAGGGAGGTAATGACAGTGGCACGTAAAGTGCCTTCCGCCACACACAGTTGGGTGGCTTGCGGAGTATAAATGTAGATGTAGATCTCTTCCACCAAGCGGATCTAGTTTGCCTCAAGACTGGGGAACCTACGGTTTTGTCTGCCGCTAAGTCAACCTACTATCATTGGGACCTTTCGGGCGGTATTGTTCAGCTAGCTCGGCGCATTGGTCACTCGTGTATCGGCAAGAGCAAAATATTCATTCTCCATATGTCCTTCGATTACAACCACAACTGCCGTCTATGTGCCCAAGATGCTGGCAGTTTTCCCAAGCCAATTGGACACTTCTCCTCTCTAGAAACATTTGATGACCGCCAATTTCCTTGCATCGACGATCAGACCACTCATGTTACGGAAGTTATTCTTACAGCCACGGAACGTTCAATACCTCGTACCTCCCCTTTGCCGCCCCCCCCCCCCCAGTTCTATGGTGGAATGAGGCGTGCCGTGACACAATACATGAGCAGAAACATGGTCTTGGCGTTTTCCGCCATCATCCTACGTTGGCCAACTGTATCCGCTATAAGCAGTTACGTGAGCTATGCCGACGCATCATCCGTGATAGCAAAAAGGCAAGCTGGGACTACTTTACAGATGAGCAGGTGAAGGTGTTAAAGGAGCTGGTAGTCTGTCGAATTCGACTAAACACTACAGTTGTCCGGCACGTCTAGTTTCTCCCGATCTCTGGGCTAACCGTCGCACAAGATACCTTAGTAGACGCAGTCGAAATTTCTAACTCATTGAAGAGCTCGAAATCGCAGCGAAGTGTTGACCCAAATTACTCATCGGCCTTCCTCCCCAAGAAACGAGCAGCAGAAGTGCGACCTCTAGCTTTCTCCTCTCAAAATCGCGAAAGCTGTAATACCGTCATTTCTATGCGGGAACTCGAAAACGTACTTTCCTCCTCTCTCCCTTCCACCCCAGGACTGGACGGCATCCACCGCAAAATGTTGCTGCATTTGTTATACCGTAGTCTGCGTTACCTCCTTCACCTTTATAATGGAATTTGCACGGACAGCACCTTTCCCAGATGATGTTGGAAAGCTATCGTCATTCCTAATCCGAAACCTGGCAAGGACAAACATCTCCCCTCTAGCTGTCGCCCCATGTCTCTGACGAGCAGCGTATGTAAGGTTTTGGAGCGTATGGTAAATTGTCGTTTAGGCTGATGGCTGAAGTCCCGAAACCTTTTAACACATGCCCAATGCGGTTTCCGAAACCATCTCTAACGGTACTTTGACTACCGCGCCTCCGCCAGAGCAAAGATGTGATTTACGATCCCGCATGCAGAAGAGCGATGCGCCAACGACAGATTTTCATACGTAATTTTGATCTTCTTTTACTTTTGCGAAGGTGCTTGTTTTAACAACTAGTTCATTACTCCCTTGTTATCTTGTCTTCATACGTTTAAGACGTGTATTTTTTGGCGCTGATGTTAAAGAATGATTTTAAGTGGAAATTAAAACTATATTATCACACCGCGTCTTCAACTTATTTCAGTAGTGATTCGCAATGGTTATTGCCAAATTTATAAATTAATTCAGACAGTGAGAACTTCAAGAAATTTTCATCAGACGGAGGAGGACCAACGAACAATGAAAAAAGGACATCCTACAAGAAAATCAAGAAGTATTCCAGATGCAGCCACGAAGACTATATTATAATAGATACGTTTCTGACAGAATTATAAGGTAAATTTCAACTTATTTCTGATGCTATTTCCTTACAGTCGTGTTTTGTAGTGTTGCCGACCCGGCCTGCCATTCACAGTCAAATTACAGCACTATCTCAATCACTAATACGAAGTCCGCCTTATCCGTAACTTATTCCATCAAAACTCAAACACCAATCAGATTTTCTATTTCGTATTTTCACGGCAGAACCCCGAGGAAAGGACACATAGTTCGGCAGCTGACCATCTTGTTGCTCCCTCTTCACTTATATAATGGACAATTTTCTCAGCAAACGCCAAACAATAGCTATATTTTTTGATCTGGAGAGGGCATATGGTACCTGTTGGAGATCAGGAATCCTCCGCACAATGTCCTCTTGGGGCTTTCGAGGTCGGCTACCCCTTTTCATCCGTGAATTCATGACAGAGCGCACACTACGGATGAACACTACACTCTCCCATAGTTTCTCCCAAGAAAATGTGGTGCCCCAGGGCTCTGTGCCAAGTGTTGTACGGTTTGCCATCACCATAAATCCAGTTACAGATTGTCTCCTTCCAGATGTCTCGGGCTCCCTCTTTGTGGACGATTTTACGATCTACTACAGCTCTCAACGGACCAGCCTTCTTGAACGACGTCTTCAAGGATGTCTCGATCGCCTCTATTCATGGAGCATCGAAACCGACTTCCGATTTTCTCCTAGTAAGACCGTCTTTATCCCTATTCCCCACATGTAGGCACTGTCGACCTTCCGTTCACGGACGTTGCCAAATTCTTGGGACTTATGTTTGACAGAAAACTGTGTTAGAACACGGCGGGTATAGAGGGCTCACAGACAGCGAGCCGAAAGATATTAAACGTGGGGAGACCGAGTGGTACGTCTTGGGGAGCGGACCGAGTGGTCCTCCTCCGCCTATATCGATCCTTAGTGCGCTCGAAGTTGGACTATGCTTCCATAGTTTACTCCTCTGCATGGCCTACTATTCTTCGGTGTCTACACTCTGTCCACCACCGTGGATTGCGTTTAGCGTCTGGAGCTTTTTACGTCAGCCCCGTGGAGATCCGTTACGCTGAGACTGCTGAACCACCGCTGTCGAATTGGCAAGCTGCGCTTCTGAGTCGTTACGCTAGTGATCTGTTTTCCATGCCTGCTCATCCGATCCATGCCTTTTTTTTCCCAACGCCTCCTTGGATTTAGGTTCTGCAGGCCACTCCTCCTCTCTGGTGCCACCGGTTGTCCGCTTCCGTCAACTGCTACATTCCCTTTCCTACTTATTTCCGAAAGCTTTCTTGACAATTGGGGTACGTCGCCACCTGGGCTTCGCCCCCGGATCTGCCTTCTCCGTGACATTTGCCAGCTTCCCAAGAATAGTAGCCCCCCGCCCCTATAGTTTGTCGTCGGGTATTTGCTGCTCTACGTGCACATTTGGAGGACGTCACATTTATTTACACTGACTGCTCAAAGACCCGTCCACCCTCTGGTCCACCGGATTCAGGACTGGCTCCACTTGGGGGGCGTCTCTGTGGCATTCCTCTGCATCCCAGGGCATGTTTGTACCCGCGGAAACGAGGTAGCCAATATAGCGGCAGAGGCTGCAGTCTCTCTTCCTCGGCCCGCTGTTCACATGGTTCCCTTTGCCATAAAAGAGCAACACGACGACATAAATCGCCTTTTAGATCGGCACACACATTGGTCTGCCCTTCCCGATAATAAATTACGGGACATAAAATTACCTCCTCCGGCGATGATGCCGGAAGGAAGAGATCGAAGTACAGGGAAGAGGCTTTAACTGGACTCCGCATTGGGCACTGTCTTTTTAGCCATCGACACCTTTTAAGTGGCGATCCTCCCCCGCTTTGTCCTCATTGGTCTCAACCGTGGACGGCGAGACACCTTTTACTTGAGTGCCCCGATTTTAATCCGCTACAGTTGTTACCTGATATATCTTCCCTTTTAGCAGATGACACGTGCTCAGTCGATTGCATCCTTAAGTTTATCAGTGTCAGTGAGATGATATCGGTCATTTGAAGCACTTTGAAAACGGAAAGAAATTATAGAAAACTGCTATTGAAAGGGGCTTGTCTTCCGCTTAGTTTCCCTCCTCCTAGAGTTTCGGTCCCATTGCTGTTGATTTTAATTTCGGTTGTCTACGCTTTACTAAGCCACAAAATGAGCGCATATGACAGTGGAATTTTTTATTATGGTTTTAGGGCGCAAAATTATTGCTAATCTCTGAAGGTTTCAATATGTCTTTACCCGAATGTTGTAATGAAGAAAAGTCCCTTTCACTCAATGTGCAGAGGTACAGTCTAGCGTCTTGATCTGTTGCAACGTCGAGCAAAAAACAAATTCAGCAGCATAGAAATAGGTTAATAAATGTGTTATATGGATATAATTTACTCTTACTACTTAACAGAGCAATAAGATAATAACAATAGTTCATAATCATCACTAAAAATACAATAGGTTACCATTTAAATCTTGAAATACAACAGATTTCATTTACGCCGAAAGTGATGTGTTTAGCTTTGCACTGGAGCTAAGGGCGGGGAGGCAGAACCCTGTTATTATATGTGGTCTGGCTTATTGTGCGGGCTCTGGCAGACGTTGACTTTAATGCAGAGTGACACTTGTGTGATATTGTGACGTGTAGTGTCTATTTTGAGTGACGCTTCTTCCTGGGCCTCGTCGGCCTGCCATCCAAGAGTCACACCTGATCCACACAGCCTTCTGACAAAATAAACACCTTACTTCCAATTCGTGCATCGGTTGCGCAGTGTGATGGGGAGGCCACCCCACGGGAGTGGGCCGGCAGTCGGTCAGCCGGCGGCTGTCGTCTGCCCAGCTGGCTGCGACTTGTGGTGGCGCCCCACGTATTGCTGACCTCCACGCTCGGCGCCGGCTCCTCGGGTATGTTGCGTGAGCCAGAGCTGTGTCGTCGGCGGCGTGTACTGAAATCTAGCGGAAGTAGCCCCTCACCGATGTACGGCCGCAACCAGGCGATCGAGGCGAGCAGCAAGAGTTGTCTGTGAGCTTTTGGAAGCCGACAGTAGCGCCTGGGATGCGACCCTCTTCTGCCCTGGCAGGAATCGGGCTGCTGCTGGAGTGGACCGGTGGGGTCGCTGCGCTGTGCACCGAACGCAGTCTGCAGACATAATGCTGGAAGCAGGTACCCTGGCAGGACTCGCTGCCTCCAGCAGCAGCTGCAGGTTCATGTTGTCTTCTCGTCTGGCAGTGCCCCTGTGTTCTCTTGTTGTAGCAGATGCACTTTTAGTCAAGCAGCACCATCAGCGGTTATTTATACCCGATACCAGCGCAGTTGTTGCGCCACTACGCCGCTCTTGTTCACGTAAGAGCAATACCACTGAAACACCGATATCGGAGACATCGCCTTGCATGCACCATGCAGTACTGCTGCACTGGCATGTTACGCTGACTGAGGCTATCCTGTTCTGCATCACTTTCACATGCTTGTTCCTTTAACCCAAATGTCGACAAGCCGTTCTCACCTGCCAACGCAATGCAATGTTCCACCTCACGCTCTCACAAATTTTACTCTTAACCTGGTAGTGGCACTACAGTCGAGATACTTGCTTTCACATTCGTCGACTTCGCCAGTTCAAAACCAAACTGCTACCTTCTTTGCTAAGTTACAGGTAAGTCTGTCGGCACAGCCAGGTTGCTTTGACAGTTTGGTATTTCTGAGTTAGCAAAGTTAACAAATGTGAGATTCCAACCTAAGCTAGACTTTAAATATTGAGTTTGAGACAGTTGTGTGCACTATCACTTCTGTGGAGAGACATCTCGGCATAGCCTAAATATCATGCTGGAAAGAGTGGTTTGCTGCAGATGGTTTCCTGCAGATGGTTTTGGTGACAGAGTAATCTCTAGCTTAACCCGAAGTCAAGGTTAGGCTGAAAGATGATAACTTGGTTGCGAATGTGAAAGAAATAAAGCTAACTACTCACAGAGCTGTGCAAAAACTCAAGGCGGTGGCAGCTTATCAACTGATGGGTTCACATGCTGATGTTACTCAAATAAGTTATGTTTGTTAACTCACTGCCGGTTTCGTTCTAGTGAAAATCATCAGCTCACGCTGAAAAGTCGGCCAAAGTGTTCATGTCCAATTCTCAAAGAATTTACCGTCTATTGGCGCTGCCTCTTTCGTCTTTCGGGAAAAACAAAAATCTCAAAAATGACTCTGAGCACTATGGGACTTAAACCTAAGTTCTAGGGGACTGATGACCTCAGAAGTTAAGTAGTTCTAACTAACCTAAGGACATCACACACATCCATGCCCGAGGCAGGATTCGAACCAGTGACCGTAGTGGTCGCGCGGTTCCAGACTGTAGCGCCTAGAACCGCTCGGCCACTACGGCCGGCACACAAATCTACTTTTTAATTTAAATACTGAAAATGAAACACAGAAAGTTTATACAATCTGCAGTACTATTCTTCACGTGTGATGACTATATCCACATAGACGACTGCCAATCAAACAATAAAAGAGCAGTCGCCAACAGCTCGGTTCGTGGGAAACAGGAAAACGGTATCTGACAAGTTTCCTACTGTATCCACGACAGTCGTTAGTAGTTGAAGGCGTTCAGCAGTTCTTGATGCAAATCACCATTATTATTTCTCAGGGACAGTGCTGCAGCATAGGGTAGTTCTCTAAATGGAATTGTCATCATTTGTTTTCCTTTTCAGCTGTGACAAACCTAAGAGTCTGTTCACCTTTGCGATCTGAACCTGACTTATCTTCTTACATAGCCAGCGAGCCACCTACCGTGCTCCAGCTTTAATTGGAGTTTTACTACCTTGCATTAAATCGCATCTACGATATTAGAGAACTTTAGCGCGGCTACTCTTAAAAGGGTTCGCACGTCGGCGCTAGAGAGAAGAGAGTCGCACATACTGACAGAGGAAGTGCTGTGTGTGTGTGTGTGTGTGTGTGTGTGTGTGTGTGTGTGTGTGTGTGTGTGTGTGTGTCCGGGCGATCCTGCCAAGCTGAGTAGAGTACGTAAGCATTTATTCTGCTCAAAAAACTCGTGCTAAAGCAAACCTGTGCAAAGTTCACCTTACTGCTTATCAGATGACTATTTTGGAATTTTACACATTGTGATATGGTGGAAAGACAGTTCTTTAATTTAAAAAGTGTAGTGCACTAAGCAGTTGAGGTGCTGGTTATTCGTATTTCAGTTTGTCAGCTTAAATTGCCCAAAAATTACGGAACAAGAAAAGAAGCTTGGCAAGCTACTAAGGGCGAAGATATATTATTGGCGTTGCTCGGTTGTTGTTGTTGTTGTTGTTGTTGTTGTTGTTGTGGTGGTGGTGGTGGTGGTGGTGGTGGTGGTGGTGGTGGTCTTCAGTCCTGAGACTGCTTTGATGCAGCTCTCCATGCTACTCTCTCCTGTGCAAGCTTCTTCATCTCCCAGTACCTACTGCAACCTACATCCTTCTGAATCTGCTTAGTGTATTCATCTCTTTTCTTCCCTCTACGATTTTTACCCTCCATGCTGCCCCCCAATGCTAAATTTGTGTTCACTTGATGCTTCAGAGCATGTCCTACCAACCGATCCGTTCTTCTAGTCAAGATGTGCCACAAGCTTCTCTTCTCCCCAATCCTATTCAATACTTCCTCATTAGTTATGTGACCTACCCATCTAATCTTCAGTATTCTTCTGTAGCACCACATTTCAAAAGTTTCTGTTCTCTTCTTGTCCAAACCATTTATCGTCCATGTTTCACTTCCATACATGGCTACACTCCAGAAAAATACTTCGAGAAACGACTTCCTGACACTTACATCTATACTCGATGTTAACAAATTTCCCTTCATCAGAAATGCCTTGCTTGCCATTGCCAGTCTACATTTTATATCCTCTCTACTTCGACCATTATCAATTATTTTGCTCCCCACATAGCAAAACTCCTTTACTACTTTAAGTGTCTCATTTCCTAATCTAATTCCCTCAGTATCACACGACTTAATCTGACTACATTCCATTATCCTCATTTTGCTTTTGTTGATGTTCATCTTATGTCCTCCTTTCAAGACACTGCCCATTCCGTACAACAGCTCTTCCGAGTACTTTGACACAATTACAATGTCATCGTTGAACCTCAGAGACAGCAAAGTTTTTATTTCTTCTCCATGGATTTTAATACCTACTCCGAATTTTTCTTTTGTTCCTTTAATGCTTGCTCAATATACAGATTGAATAACATCGGGGAGAGGCTACAACCCTGTCCCACTCCCTTCCCAACCGCTGCTTCCCTTTCACGCCCCTCGACTTTTATAACTGCCATTACAAATTGTAAATAGCCTTTCGCTCCCTATATTTTACCCCTGCCACCTTTAGAATTTGAAAGAGAGTATTCCAGTCAACATTGTCAAAAGCTTTCTCTAAGTCTACAAATGCTAGGAACGTAGGTTTGCCTTTCCTTAATCTTTCTTCTAAGGTGAGTCGTAACGTCAGTTTTGCCTCACGTGTTCCAATATTTCTGCGGAATCCAAGCTGATCTTCCCCGATGTCCGCTTCTACGAGTTTTTACATTCGTCTGTAAAGAATTCGCGTTAGTATTTTGCAGCTGTGACTTATTAATCAGATAGTTTGGTAATTTTCACATCTGTCAACACCTGCTTTCTTTGCGATTGGAATTAATTTATTATTCTTCAAGTCTGAGGGTATTTCGCCTGTCTCATACATCTTGCTCACCAGATGGTAGAGTTTTGTCAGGACTGGCTCTCCTAAGGCTGTCAGTAGTTCTAATGAAATATTGTCTACTGCTGGAGCCTTGTTTCGACTCAGGTCTTCCATTGCTCTGTCAAACTCTTCACGCAGTATCGTATCTCCCATTTCATCTTCATCTTCATCTACATCCTCTTCCATTTCCATAATATTGTCCTCTAGTGCACCGCCCTTGCATAGACCCCCCCCCCTTTATACTCCTTCCACCTTTCTGCTTTCCCTTCTTTGCTTGTATGAGAAAATCATGAATGTACTGTTATAGGACAAATGTGCCAAATCATTACGAGAAATTATCGCTGCTGTCTGCCGTGGGTGGTTGAAGCTTCAATGTTATTCATATTCAAGAATCCACTCTCTAAGCCGGCCGGTGTGGCCGTGCGGTTCTAGGCGCTTCAGTCTGGAACCGCGTGTCCGCTACGGTCGCAGATTCGAATCCTGCCTCGGGCATGGATGTGTGTGATGTCCTTAGGTTAGTTAGATTTAAGTAGTTCTAAGTTCTAGGGGACTGATAACATCTGTGGTCAAGTCCCATAGTGCTCAGAGCCATTTGAACCTTAGAAATGGGTTACCATCTGAGCTCTTGATATTCATGCAAGTGGCTCTCTTTTCTCCAAAGGTCTCTTAATTTTCCTGTCGGCAGTATCTACCTTACCTCTAGAGAGATACGCCTCTACGTCCTTACATTTGTCCTCTAGCCATCCCTGCTTAGCCATTTTGCACTTCTTGTCGATCTAATTTTTGAGGCGTTTGTATTACTTTTTGCCTGCTTCATTTACTGCATTTTTATATTTTCTCCTTTCATCAATTAAATTCATTGTTTCTTCTGTTACCCAAGGATTTCTACTAGCCCTCGTCTTTTTACCTACTTGATCCTCTGCTGCCTTCACTGCTTCATCGCTCATAGCTACCGATTCTTGTCCTACTGTATTTCTTCCCCCATTCTTGTCAATAGTTCCCTTATGCTCTCCCTGACACTCTGTACAACCTCTGGTTTAGTCAGTTTATCCAGGTTCCATCTCCTTAAATTCATACCTTTTTGCAGTTTCTTCAGTTTTAATCTACAGTTCATAACCAATAGATTGTGGTCAGAGTCCACATCTGCCCCTGGATATGTCTTACAATTTAAAACCTGGTTCCTAAATCTCTGTCTTGCCATTATATAATCTATCTGAAACCTGTCAGTATCTCCAAGCTTCTTCCATGTATACAACCTGATTTTATGATTCTTGAAGCAAGTGTTACCTACGATTAAGTTATGATTAAGTTATGCTCTGTGCAAAATTCTACCAGACGGCATCCTCTTTCAATTCTTACCCCCAATCCATATTCACCTTCTATGTTTCCTTTTTTTTCCTGCTCTCGAATTCCAGTCACCCATCACTATGCAGGTAGTGAAGGGAGACGAAAATTTAATAATTTATCTCATCATACATTTCATCAATTTCTTCATCTGCAGAGCTAGATGGCATATAAACATGTACTACTGTAGTAGGCATGGGCTTTGTATCTATTTCAAGATTTTAAATATGGCTGCAACAGCAACTGTTGAAATTCTTCACGATAAAGGATGACAGCCAAAAACAGTTGCAGGATAAAAATTTATTTAAATTCTTGGCCAAGGTTTCGATACATATAAATATACCTTCATCAGAAGTAAAAGATCCTGAACATGAAGACACTTTCATTAGAAAAGCCTTAGCATCGGAAGTGAGAAACACAAAAGCTTAAGTAATAGTGAAATTACCAGAGTAATACAGGCATAAAATCTTTAATTACTTACTAAAATTAAATCATGCAATGGAGATTAATAAAACAATTGTGCCAAAGGCGTAGTCAATAATTAAGACATCTTCTCCATTTGTACAACATGACTATAGGCACAGGGTCAAAGCGAACAGTTTAGCACCATTACTTCGCCTATGAACTATCGAGACAAGAGTGTGAAAGCACTAGGGCAGATGGTTTCGCCGAGAGAGGGCACTTGTATGTGCCAGACACTCACGCATATTAAAATCCATCAATACATACATAAGCGCATCAAAAATTATTAAAAGTTGTGTTAGTTCAAACTTTCTGTCTTAATAAATAAAACTTATCAGACCATTTAAAACATTTACGTAAAATATAAAATATAGAAACAATTTACCTGTGTCCTAGTGTCAAACAGATAAAGCCTGCGCTATGGAACATCTAACGAGAGAGGGCACTAGTGTAATGCGCGAGAATCTCGCGTAAAGTAGGCGGTGAAATACATACTAGCGAAAACAACCAAAATGTTATAATAAAACGAAACCATCTGTCGTTGTGAATAAAAACATACTAGTCGATTAACCACACATACACATCGAAAATCGCGACTTCTACAGTGACCAAAAGGCATTAAATGATGTTCAAGCACTTGTGTTCCAGGAGCGGTATGAATAAAATGATATTAATAATAACAGTAATATTCGAATTTTCCGGCAACTTCACACTTCACAGTGGATTTTCTCGAACTAAGAAATTTGTTGAATTTGTGAAAAATCAAAATGGCTTCAATCCAGCCTATGATACCTAGAAGAATCTTTACATCCTGTTGATTTGAGAATAGCATAATCTCTTCGTCAGAAGCTTGCTTCTACTTGACCATTTAATAGACTCGCATTTTTTCCACCGTGACTAATTTTGTATGCTAAGCACATCATCCGTTACAGCACACTCCTGGGGCTGGGTAATGTGGCCACAATGGTCTGGTGGAACGAACTATCACAGGTCCAATGCGTGGGTTCAGGCATTTACTTTTAAGAGCACAGATTTATTTTACCTCTGGTAACCTCAAGAGAAAGACGTTATAATTCCATAATCTGCATTAAACATCACGTTCCTTCATTTCCAACCGGGCAGAGCCGGTTTACGTTGGGAAATGACATAGCGGAAGGCATGGTAAACAGAAATACAGTCGCCAGTAAGCTTGCTTACATTAGAATATTTTATTTTATTTGATGAACCGATAGCCATTTAAAGGGACAGGGCTCTTATTTTACTTGTACTTGATTGAACTAGAGACGTTTAAAAATTTGGTGCTGGACTGTGATTCGAGTTCGTATTACCTCTTTGGAGGATCTGAATCTCTCGGAACAGTATAGTTCAGTCATTTCGTTCCTTTTCCCAAGACTGCAATCTTCTCTAGGACTCCTCCAAAGGTAAGTATGTGGGTCTGAAACCTGATCCAGTACAAAAATATTCATAATTTCATTTCAAGCTTTATCAAGTGCACACCCACCTGCTAGTGAAAATTAACACGCATTTGCGATGTCTGTTCATGTGTTGCCAACAATCGCAACAGGTGTCGTTATTTCTGGTCAAACACGCACACCTCTTACTGTTCGTGAGTAAGCAACTGATGCTTAAGCAATATTCGTGGATGCACGGTAGGTGTGCAGTTCGATTGTCGCTTAGGCACAAAAGTTCGTATCCTTATTTTAGATTCGGACACCTAGCGGCTCGTAAGAAAAACCGATACATAACATTTGATTTTTCTTAGTTAACAATCCGATTACGTGTTGGGTTCGTATCTCCGTCACAGAACTTCACATCATGCACTTCATCTTTAAATGCATGCACACTTTGTTACTTCAGAATGGAGGTATATCAGACATCTTTCGTGGTTAGATAACAGGGACGAACGGGTCTTGATAGGAGTCACGGTTTATTACAAAAATTGTCGTTTTTCATTTTCAAGTTTAGATTTGGTTACTGGTATTGGCAAAAGTTTCGGTAATTCATCACTCTTCATGGCTAGTCATCAATATGATGTATTCAAGATGTATGGAATAAGAATTAATCTAATGTAATCTAATCCAATCTGATCACGACATTTCATAATGATGTGGAATGTGTCATATTAATGAAAGACTTCTTTAAATACCGTGATTCAATTTCCTTACAACAATTTTTTTTACACTCTCTCTCATTTTTTTTTCTTTCTCTCTCTCTCTCTCACTCACACACACACACACACACACACACACACACACACACACACACACACACACACACACACTTTTTTATATTTATTTGTATGTTGTGCTCGACTATCGGCGAGGCACGAAAACGCCTGTGAATGAGTTTCTTAGTTTTGAGTACACTTACGAAAGAAATATAAAAACAACAATGAGAGTTACTAATAATACTCAGAACTGGCTGCAAACTGAGCATCATAAATCAGTAACTACGCTCCAGTCCCTAAACCTAGTTATAGAAATGCGTATCAGACGCATTACGTATTCCAGGCCGTAGCTGCCGCGACTTGGAGACACCAGCTATGGTCACTTCCCAGCCCGCTGTAGGATCACATCGGTTCGTCTTCTTCCTGCTGGTACTGTAACTGAGATTTGGCAACAAGGCAACGTATGTTTGGCAACTCTGTGATAGACAAGTTACGTCCTGGTGTGCACGGAATTAAGCCTCAAAGTTCACTTGATTTTTACCTGTCATTTCCATTGAATAATCTGAGTTATTATCGCTTGAAGGGTAACAAAAGACTGTAAATTTACGGTTTTCAGCCCAGGAAAGTCGTTGCAGGTGGAAGTCGCAACTAATCTCGACCTTTAAATATTGGTTTACGAGTTCTAGTTACTATTGTCCTCGTAATAGGAAGCTGAGACCCATACCTCCTCGCCAGCTCTGTGGTTACGTGCTGACCTGTGAAAAAGCGTCTGTTATGGTTCGCAGTTCCAGTCTCACTGACTGAAACGTTTTTATCCCTTCTGTGAAAGAGCTACAAGCAGTCGGATCAAACATCAATAAGGAAATCGCAAGAAAATGCTTTCAGCTCATAGTGCAATGTTGAAAAAGTTACAATGCTGCACAACAGGTAACGCCTCTTTCCGCTGCTGACAAGCAAATTTTGGGTTTCTAGGAATACGTAACTATATTTATGAAGTGCCACATTTGCTTACAAAAAATGGTTCAAATGGCTCTGAGCACTATGGGACTTAATATCTGTGGTCACCAGTCCCCTAGAACTTAGAACTACTTAAACCTAACTAACCTAAGGACATCACACACATCCATGCCCGAGGCAGGATTCGAAACTGCGGCTGTAGCAGTCACGCCGTTCCAAACTGAAGCGCCTAGAACCGCACGGCCACACCGGCCGGCGATTCCACAGCCCTGTGAGATTATCCATATGCCCAGGTCTTGACGTCTGAGAGACAAACAGTTACAGCTTTTCTTTTGGACTGAACGACGTTTACTAGTAACAGATAGCGCAATAGAATAGCTCAAGTGGAAAGGAACACATCCTATTTAAACTTCTGCATCCTACACTGTTGGCAGTTCTGTGTAGGTGGCAGTTACGTGATTTTATTTCGGTGATTACAAAATAGAGTCGAATGTATGCACTGGGTAGCCGAGGCAGCTAGTTCATGGTGATTCGGTCAACCAAGTAAATGAATTTACTGAACATGCTGCAAATTACTACAGGGAGCCTGTGTGTCAGAATTTTCATCCAGTGTGGCGCAACGGCGTTACGATAGAAATATGAGTCGCTGAGAAGAGGATTTCGTGGTCTGTTGGACGGATGGTATGTTGTTATACCTATGGTCTGGGTTCGATTCCTACTTCTGTTAATGGTTTTAGATAGGGGGAGACAGATTCCATTGTCTCCTGGCTACACCAAGTGAAGAAGATATAATGGCAGCGTGGTCTGAAAATTCACATTAAAGATGATATTCCTTCTCTACCAAGTAGACGGTAGGTTAAACCACAATAAAGTCTGGAGTGGCGACATGTAGAAACTCTATCACCAGTAACCTTTCTTATACTAGTTATTTATTTCAAGTGACGGAACAAACGTTATGTATGGTCACAGGACACTTATTCCATCTTTTATCCGAGCTTCTGTATGTCGATAAAATTGGTTCTGATCTGGGAATGCAACTTAGACCGCCCTTAACGCGGAATTTGATCCCTTCGTGGCAATACAGCTCGGCCACAATTTGTTGTTTGTTCAAAACTGCAGATTACTCAACACTTTCACATATTACGCGTGAATGGGATCGAATCCTGGCCCGGCACTAAAATTTCATTATGTATTATCAAGCTCTGGCATGAGAACACCTATCTGCTGGTGGATAATTTTTATTTTTAACTCCCAGTGAGACACAGAACTATTTGCGAGATGACTGTAAGTTCAAGATGCTATTCTGAGCAGCTGGTGGAGAAAAATTCGATAGCTGACGTCTCTTTGTGTGTAGCCAACAACGATATGTGTGGGGCTCTATTCCCAGTGGGCGCTGAACTCTTCGTCATATTATATCTAGTTCAAACATGCTCACATGTCACTGCTGGTGCAACAAACCCATGTTTAGCGTTCGTTTTCTCTAGAATATAACCGGGATAGGTGCCGGGTTGGAGTCCTGGGAAGGAAAAGTTAATGTTTCGTCTCGTCATTTCAGTTAAAACATCTAGCTACTGCCGCGAAAATCCGATATGTCACATTTGACTGTGCTTCGATAACAATCCGATTAGGTTCTGGGTTCGAATCCGTGTCCAACACACAGCTTTACCTCACGGCATTTCAAGTAAGTTACTTGTGAAGAAGCAATATTTAACATCCCTCGTAGTTCGTTAACAAGGACAATAGATGCTGGGTAGGAATTCGCGTCTGTTAAAAATGTTTGCGTTATGCAATTTAAAGTTGATACTTGTTAACTGATACTGTCTAAAATCGAGGTATATCGCTCTCTGTATGCCTAATCAGGAATGACTGTTAGTTTCCGTCAGTCACGAAATCTTTGCTTAGTCTGCATGAGCAGGGTTTGAATCCATATGCGGAACAAGACGGTTTGTCGTGTCATTTAAAGTTCATACATATTCTCAACTAGCTGCTCGTGAATACCTTAAATTTTTAATGTCATTTTGTGGTAAATAATAAGTACGGTATGTTACTTTGAAGAGGAAATCATGAATACGACGAACTTACTACGTGCATTACCAATCTGACGTAATAATGAGAGTGGTAACATTTCAGGTATGTCATTTATTGTAATAAATGTGAGCTTACAAGCCTTATGGACAGTCTTATCTGTGATAAGGTGTTCCCTGATATTTGTAGTATCGTGGTATTACTTTACATCTTGAGTTATTGCGATACAGAGCAGTGTTTTCTAGTGGCCACTTATTGGAACCATTTTCAATAGTCAAACGACTGTACCAAGGAGCGATTAGAGGACCTGCTAGACAGCTGCATTATGCCGGTTGCATGCGAATCAGGCGAAATGCAATTCAGGTCGTTCGGATACTTTTGAGCACGACTGTACATCTCGAGGTGAAAACGTACGAAAATGCAAAACTGCACTTTCGCGAACTTCTGTTTTATTTTCGCATCAATACTGTTGTGAACCCACCATCTGGTTCAAATTGTTCAAATGGCTCTGAGCACTATGGGACTTAACATCTGTGGTCATCAGTCCCCTAGAACTTAGAACTACTTAAACCTAACTAACCTAAGGACATCACCCACATCCATGCCCGAGGCAGGATTCGAATCTGCGACCGTAGCGGTCACGCGGTTCCAGACTGAAGCGCCTAGAACCGCACGGCCACACCGGCCGGCCCCCACCATCTGGTATCAATGCATTACGTTAACATCCATTATATATAATCATTTTGATAGTACACTTGATATAATAGATGAGTAGGACACAAGACAGGACATAGATAATGTCCGTTTGACGTCAACAGTGCGTAACATTTTACTTTTTTTGAATAGGACAATGTTCCTCTCCAATAATTTTTAGATTAGTTACAATAAGCTTACGCTGCAAGAGAATTCGCTTGTATTTTTCAATATGTGGTCTGTTGTCGATTTGAAGGCCTTCCATAACATCGGCAACGTAGTGCAACTCCACCGAGGGCTGTCTGGAGTAGGGTGGAGATAGGAATATGAAGATAGTCTTCGACAGCTCCCAACTTTCATATTGCTAATGCGATTAGGACATCGTATACTCTTGACGACGTTTAGCACCTGTGCGGTCAGTCACCCAATTTCAGAATTCATGTTGAGTAATCCTTCTAAATTCCCATAATATCGTCTTTTTATATTGATGAGTAATATGGATAGTCGTCACGTTCATGTGCCATCTACAACGCAAATTTAATGTTACTATCCCAGCAACTAACCTGCAATACGTTTTGTATTTCATAATCGGAACTATCTGCATTAACCGTCATCAGAGCAATGTCAGGGAACAGAATGCAGCAGTGCCTTGGTACCTACTTGAGGACCTGCTTGAGTCGTGTTCTAAGGAAAGGGTAGTTGCAGGTTCACATTATATTACACTAGCGAGAAGTACCGACTTTTCCTTTTCTCTGCAAACATCCAGAACTAAATTCAGTAACTAAATGCTAAGAATATATTTGCATTGTGCCAACTCAAAGATCAATAGATATGGATATAGATATAGATTTTTATATTTAAAGCCATTCTCGTTCTGCGTTGGAATAAACATCATTCATAATTTGCTTGTTCTTGTTACGATTATTGTTGTCATTCTCTCACTTTCAAGAGTTTTCACATCCCTATTTAGTATCGGTGCACATGAAGAGTGGTTATGAAAGAAGGGAATACTGAATGTTACATCATGCAGAATACACTCATTTACTTCGGCTCCTCGTGATCTACGCTACAGGAGAAGTGATATACATAAAGTTGACAGTGTGAGAACGGACATGCTGGTACAACTCTGCAAATACACAGTGTTATCAGATAAATTGGTGCTGCGGAATCGAAAGTGTAGTACGGACTTTGCCACAGTAGCAGACAGCTGCTAATTTCTGACCATGACCGTGGATTACATCTACATCTACATCTACATTGATACTCCGCAAGCCACCCAACGGTGTGTGGCGGAGGGCACTTTACGTGCCACTGTCATTACCTCCCTTTCCTGTTCCAGTCGCGTATGGTTCGCGGGAAGAACGACTGTCTGAAAGCCTCCGTGCGCGCTCTAATCTCTCTAATTTTACATTCGTGATCTCCTCGGGAAGTATAAGTAGGGGGAAGCAATATATTCGATACCTCATCCAGAAACGCACCCTCTCGAAACCTGGCGAGCAAGCTACACCGCGATGCAGAGCGCCTCTCTTGCAGAGTCTGCCACTTGAGTTTATTAAACATCTCCGTAACGCTATCACGGTTACCAAATAACCCAGTGACGAAACGCGCCGCTCTTCTTTGGATCTTCTCTATCTCCTCCGTCAACCCAACCTGGTACGGATCCCACACTGATGAGCAATACTCAAGTATAGGTCGAACGAGTGTTTTGTAAGCCACCTCCTTAGTTGATGGACTACATTTTCTAAGCACTCTCCCAATAAATCTCAACCTGGTACCCGCCTTACCAACAATTAGTTTTATATGATCATTCCACTTCAAATCGTTCCGTACGCATACTCCCAGATATTTTACACAAGTAACTGCTACCAGTGTTTGTTCCGCTATCATATAATCATACAATAAAGGATCCTTCTTTCTATGTATTCGCAATACATTACATTTGTCTATGTTAAGGGTCAGTTGCCACTCCCTGCACCAGGTGCCTATCCGCTGCAGATCTTCCTGTATTTCGCTACAATTTTCGGTCAGTGCTGGAAGGCTTTGTTTGATAGTCTTGTGCTGATGCTGTCTGTATAAATTATGCCATTGGATAAAAAGCAGTTTAGTTTTGAGACCTAACCCACGAGGGGGGAAGGCACAGTGGTCTGCTTCAGGAATTCCAAGCAATAAAACACAAAAGACAACCCAGGAATGGTTCGAAGAGATACTTTCATGCAGAGACATGCATTTGGAATCTGTTCATTGTTACGGGGTCAAACAAGAGGGTAACATCACTGAAACAATGATCAGGCTACTTAGTATATAATAGAGCATACATATTTCAAGGAGGAAACGTATGAAGACGCAGACTTCCTCGTTATCAATATGTGCGTCATATCTTTCGCGTTAACGAAAGTAAATTCCCGCTTTACCTCTTCTTACGTCTCAAATGAAATGAATGCCATGAGGAATCGAATATTTGTTGATTGCGTCTCTTCTTGCTTCCATCCTTACCAACATATTTCTTCATTCTCGTGGTAATCATGACATTCTATATGTATGCTGCAAAAGATTGCACGTGGACAAATTCGACATCGAGGTGCAAAGCGTTTGGTATGTTACATTATATTCAATTCGAATAAGCTTCCGATGTATTTTTACTTCGTTTGCATTTTTAGATGATTATGAACGTTACGGAAAATTATCTCACATGCTTTATGTTGAATGAGAAACATTGAATGATCCGTTTTGCTTTCCCTACGTTGAAATGATATAATGTCGGCGTCGACAGCCTTCTTCCACGCAGGAAGCTGAAACTTGTAGCATTCTGGATTAATGATAATTGAATGTCTCAAATGTATACACAGCCCACAAGGCGACGTTAGAAACCATCAGGGGAGAACGCCGCATAAAAACCAAAAGTGCGCGCGCGTCTCCACTCTGAAGAACCGTATCGGAGAATCACGGCAAGCATTTCGCTGAAGAGCTGCCTCGTCAGAGAGCCGAGAAATGGCAGCGTCGTAGCAAGTATTTGTCAACACTCTGATAGTGCATCTACTTCCGGGTGTAGGCCGGCATTACCTCGCTAAATTCACTTGACATTCGTTTTCCACATCGAAGACTCGTACGATATAATCCACTGTAAGATGACACAAGTAGAAAGTATATTTAATTTCTGGACTCCAAGAACGGCCTTCTTCACATAAGTAACACCTGTTTGTGTGTGCATTCGGGAGGACGACGGTGCAATCCCGCGCCCGGTCATCCTGATTTAGGTTTCCAGTGATTTCCCCAAATCGCTTCAGGCTAATGCCGGGATGGTTCCTTAGGAAGGGCACGGCCGATTTCCTTCCCCATTCTTCCCTAATCCGAGATTGTGCTCCGTCTCTGATGACATCGTTGTCGACGGGACGTTAAAACAGTAATCTCCTCCTCCTCTGTTTGTGTGTTTAAGGTTGCGTTTTGAGGCTCAGGCAACATCGCAGTGACTATAGTCCGCCTCTCGCCGCCAGTGTGTCGCTGGCTCAGAGGTCCCTTGTGCGTTGCAGTGCTCGTACTATATGACATAGCAGTTCGAATCACGGTAGAAGCCGCTGAATGGTTCAAATGGCTTTGAGCACTATGGGACTTAACATCTGTGGTCATCAGTCCCCTAGAACTTAGAACTACCTAAACCTAACTAACCTAAGGACATCACACACATCCATGCCCGAGGCAGGATTCGAACCTGCAACCGCAGCAGTCCCGCGGTTCCGGACTGAGCGCCTAGAACCGCTAGACCACCGCGGCCGGCTAGAAGCCGCTGACTACAACCTTTTATTTTCCATTTTAATTAATGGAGTTGCAAACTGCTAGTAAAAATTCCTTATGCGAAATCTGAAGAATGCCTTTAAACATCAATTTTCGTCCGATTTCGACTTAGTAAATTAATTTACTATCATGGATGCCTGGTTTGCCAATGCCAAGGTGCTTCACTGTAAAATAGGTCCTGAAAAGATTCAAACCGACTGTCAACGATATAAATTTGAGCTTTGTTCGTCATATAGGTCTAACATGTCAGAAGGTTGTTTATGAAGTGCACATGTTGATTAATATAGTTCCCTTCTTCTAAATTTTTGCAATAGCATTTAACTGTAGACGTTTTCTAACACCGGCGTTAGCAATTCCTTTCCGTTCCCTGAAACCTTCAGATTTAAATCAGAAGAATTTGTCGTTTTGATGACCTTAACTATCGCTTCCGATCAACAATAAATACTTCATGAACCCATACATGGAACTCCAAATGTGCAGTGTTCCTGCACTGCTACAGAGCATGCATTGCAAGGTATTCACACAGTTTATCGCATAGACTTACCATAAGGAATGAAACAAGAACTGTAACACACTTTACACCACAGACGCTCACTCTGGCTTGACGAAAACATCCAAACATTGACCAAAAGTTGCACAAATAATTGAGTTTGAAAGGAAAATAAACGAGGTATGAAGCATTTATAAATTCATCGAATGTAGTGAGGTGGTTTAATTTCGTCCCAGTCTATAAAATTAATTTCGGGCCATACTCAGCTCTTGCCGATTAATGTAATATAATACCCGCCTACTAATCAGGGCGTCTGTCTCGGTTGCTTTTGAGCGTGAATGGAAATTTTAGAAATTTTCTGTGGAGCAACATTTAATAATAAAGCGTTTTAAATCATCAAAAGCAATGAGCGGTAGCAGGCGCTTTCGATAAAGAACGGGGGAGTGCAGCGCCGCTGCTGTCGCCACGGCCGCTGCCAGTAGCCAGCAAATGCATCCCGGAGCTTTGCCGCATACGGCGTCCAGAGGAGGGCAGTCTGCAAGAAATCTGCCGCGAAATCGTTACTGGATAAAATTTTGATATCGGTGTGTCAGAAAGCGAAATAGATTGAATCTGCGCTGCCATTACATTCACGTCTTCAGCATTCAGACAGAAGAGGCTACAAAAATATTTTATGCCAGCTGCTCACGATCCACTGACATTATGAACACAAACAACGCACGCTACCGCTAGACCACAGGCGTAATCAGCCTAGTGTTTCTCTATCATGGGACGAGTTTTCCTCCAGGAAGTGCCGCAGTCTACAGTGTTGCCAGATTGTGCAGACAACCGGACTTAAGGAATTAGCGAGTTGGCCAGTTTTTTTTGTACCATGTCGCGATCGGCGCGGACTTGACCGGCGGCCGGCCGCTTAAGAGGATGAGTTTTATGTCAAAGAGTGTACCTTGAACATACGGTCTCTTAAAAATTCCCGAAGGTGACAGGGAATGCGGCCATGGAAGCCCCACGTGTAGAGAATGCAGAGGATACCAGTCCTCCAGCAGGTGTTCTATACTTTCTCCAGATAGAAAAACACGGCCACAGTTGAGGATTTCCGAAGAAAACCATTCACGACATGGTTGGGCAAAGTGACGAGATGATAAACTGCAGAACAGAACGCTCGAAATCCACATTGCGCAGCGTTTAGTAAATTGTGGGACTCAAGCCAGCATACCAGCTGGGTATGAATCATACGTTCCATCACCTTGCAAACACAGTTGGTGAGAGAAAAGGGGCGGCAGCTAGAAGGAAGTTGTTTGTCCTTACTGGGCTTAGATATGGGTATGACATTAGTTTCACGCCAGCGTCTGAGAGACGTGCCCTCGGCCCAGATGCGGTTGTACGTATGAAGTAGAAACTGCTTGCCCGATAGAGAAAGGTGCTGCAAGATCTGAATGTGTGTATCGTCTGGCCCTGGGGTGGAGGATCGGGATGAGCAGAGATCTATCGCCCTCACAGTAAGGGTGGCATTGTAGCACTCACCTTTCTCCTCTCATAATCGTATCACCCGATGGAGAAAGGCAGAGTGATAGTTGGAGGAGCTCGAAATCTCAGAAAGATGGCAGCCCAATGTGTTGGAGATAGCAATACCTTCCAGTATGACATCGACTACTACGGTCATGCCGGAAATTGGGGAATGGATCTTGCTCCGAGAGAGCCGTCGGAGGTTGGTCCACATGTCAGAAAAGGGAATGGAACTGTTAAAAGAACTAGTGAATGAAATACAGCTAGCTTTTTGCTGTTCCGAAAAACACGACGACACTGCAATCATTATAAACAGTTGCGTGTAGATTTGCCATGGGAACGCAAAGTATTACGCAAGATATGTCGGGCATTGTCTGAAAAGAGTGCTTAGGGAATTAGGACCAATGCAGAGCTGCATGAACTCTATAAAAATTCTCCAATCACCACTTATGTACAGGCACGAAGGTTACCGTGGTTAGGGCATACGCGGACAATGGAAGAACAGAGTTCCAAAGAAGGTGCTAACGGAAAAAAGCTAGAGGGTAGTTGCTCAGTGAGGAGAAAATATTTGGATGGTTGGATGATGTAGAGACAGATCTGAGAAAGTTTAGGAGTACCGAAGTAGAGAAAGCTGACGAAGTCTGGAGAGGATTGGAGGCGACTGGTGATGGGCAAGACCCGGGCCTTTCTCGGGATGTAGCGCTGGGAAAGAAGAATAAGAGGAAGACACACGCGCATTTTTCCTTACTTAAGGCTGTAGGAATAAGGTGACCGCAAAAAAAAGCAAAAAGAAAATTGAGAAACAAGTTGCTGACAGAAAGTTGTGGAACTAGCTGCATATAGCTGTAATGAAAGCTGGACTTGTTCTCTCTGATTTTGTCATGTCTCTTCAACAGAAACGTACCGAAACGGATCTTAACAAAAGGTTTGGTGTTCTGGTTGGCGCTCCTAGAGCCTGTTAGAATTTTTCACATGAAGCAATTTGCTACCACCAAAATTTAAACACAACGACCAGTTGTGATGTTGCCATGAGGAGCGTTTTAAGTATGGTGTTGCGAGACTACTGTGACACCGCTGTTTACTGTGGTTTCGCTTAAGTAGGTGTTGTGACAGCTTAGTCAGACTCATATGATATGGCGGAACTGTTTCAACACAAAGTTGATTAATATGCCCGTGTCATTGGATTAAAAGAAGAAACAAATTTCGCCAGTTGTCGGAAACAGGCCACAATATTAAAGCGAAGGCAATCAAAAACTACATTAAACGACAAAGAAAAAAATTCAAGCGCACATTATAAACTGGCCCTTAAAGCCCGAAGCAACAATGGTTAATCCTAGGTGAATGCGGTGAACTGTTAACTAAATGAGAAATTCTAAGTAGCTCTGTCCTTCCTCTTTGAAATGTTCCTCAGCTGCAGATTACCGGCGGCCAAGGAGCAAAGAGCACGGGCGCCTGCTGAGCAGCTTCCAAAGTTCTGCGAACGACGTCAGCTGGGGCCGCAGCCCGCTCCCTTCGGTGGCCGCGGGCTGCTGGGAGATAATATATAGGAGGGGAAAGTTTTAAGTGAGGCCGCAGTGCCTCCACTTCTTATGGAGGGACACGCCGGTGAATATCGAGCGGAATTTTCTATTTAGATTCTGAGATTGCCAACAGGCTGCTCAAGAGGAGCGCAGTGGGACGCAAACCACAGGTCTCAACGTAGAAAGGCAAATAAATGAATTGCTTTATTGCCATAGGACATTAAAATGCTGGTGACAGGCACCAATACATAGAAGGCACCCACTGGTCTTTCGAACGAGGAATCAGTGTACCACTGTGGAGCTATCGAAGCTTTGCGGCCTTGTTATATCAGTAAAGTACAGGCCACGTACAAGACCGATTCTAGAACATTTTTCCACGCAAGCGACTGATTATTTCACAAACTCCCTACTCTCCCTTCGCCCCTTTCTCCTCTTACACTTTCACAGTCATAATTTTCTCTCCTGTTTCAGCACCGAATAAAAATCCTGCACTTGGGTGCCCCTATCAGCTTCTTGCCCCAAGCAGCTGCTGCTAATTGCAGTACGTCCTGTACTCCAGTACAGGAGCCTCTGGTGCCTTCATTTATTTTAAAAAAAATAAAACCCTCTGGCGCCCCTCTCAGCTTGGCGCTCCAAGCGCAGGCTTGTATCGCTCGGGTGTTAAACAGGCCCTGTGTGCAGTAGACGTATACCGGCATGTCGCGAAAATAAACAGGCAACCGAAAAACCGTTTTGAGTAACGGATCAGATAGTAATTTTTAGTTTCCAAAGCGTACATTGCAATGGTGATGATGAGAAGGGGTGGAGGACATGAAAATCCTGTTCTGCACACATTTAGCTCTGCAATCATAAATGCATATATAAGCAATCAAATAACAATAATAAATATTAAATAATAATGGAAAGTTCAGAAATCTTAAATAAAATACCCTGTGTGATAGAGTGTCAGGCATTTCCTGCGAATCAGATTTAGAACAAATTGAACAGTGCGAAGTTCGAGAGGTATTTTAGTTTATCTTTTAATACTGGTAAAGAACTGTGAGAAACAACTGCCGGCCTGTGTGGCCGAGCGGTCCTAGGCACTACAGTCTGGAACCGCGCGACCGCTACGGTCGCAGGCTCGAATCCTGCCTTGGGCATGGATGTGTGTGATGTCCTTACGTTAGTTAGGTTTAAGTAGTTCTAAGTTCTAGGAGACTGATTGAGCACTATGGGACTTAATGATTGTGAAATAGTCATTTGAAAAACAACGAAACTGTGCAGGTTTTACCAGCACAAGTTTCAACGGATTATTTTTCAATCGAAATGAAAGCACTTGTAAATTTAAATGACCATACTTCCATCAGTACAGTTACACGACAATTTAAACACGCTGTTCAATAATTAACACTTTACATGAAATGAAATGTCTCTGTTAATGATAAAAGCTAAATTCAGGAAAGTTGTCTAGAGCGTCCATCAGCAAAACAAACAAATTGAGGTTGTCTCTTAATACAAAGGCTACACACAGATAGTTTTCTATTAGTTTCTCCACATTTGGAGGCTACTGTTGTTCCTTGAACTACATTTCTGTATTTACTGTGTATATGCACTGCCTGACAAGGTTTTAGACTCATCTGACAGCGATCTGGCTCAAATGGCTCTAAGCACTATGGGACTTAACATCTATGGTCATCAGTCCTCTAGAACTTGGAACTACTTAAACCTAACGACATCACACAACACCCAGTCATCACGAGGCAGAGAAAATCCCTGACCACGCCGGGACACATCAGTGATCTGACTTGTTCAGACACATGTTTAATTTTTTTGTAATATACCTTATTCACATTTGGTTTTATACATGTGTAATCATTTACCATGAAGTATAACAACCCAATTAAAGCTTTATATTGGAAAACCTTGGTAAACAACAGTTACTTAAC
Organism: Schistocerca serialis cubense; assembly: GCF_023864345.2. Taxonomy (NCBI): domain Eukaryota; kingdom Metazoa; phylum Arthropoda; class Insecta; order Orthoptera; family Acrididae; genus Schistocerca; species Schistocerca serialis. The sequence continues at coordinate 67,321,090 of NC_064639.1, read as the reverse complement.
TGCCGCTCAAAACGGTATCGTAGCACTTTTGACATAACCATTTGTTGCGAGTGACGAAATGCTGGCCATGTAGAAGTAGGAAGGTAGACGTGTGATAGAGGGGGAAACATTTCTAAATAGGCAATATGAAGAGGGCCGCCTGTGTGTATAAGTTGATAATACTGTTACTCGAGGTGATGCAGTGTGGTTAAGCAAGTGTCGATTTGCGCGTTAACTAATGTGGAGGCGCCGGGAACGTTTTTCTACGTGTCCACAGCTGTGGTAACATGCTGAAGAACAGCTGTACCGTAGTTTCAGTGTTTTGCACTGACCGCTCGGTAACTTCATAATTAGTATACACAACTAAGAAAATATAGTGCTTTCAATGAAATTTCACCGTGTTTTTATCTGTATGCAATATTTTCATCTAGACTTTTCCATTGTTGAGAATTATAATAAGAATCGTGAACTATTGTCTAGTCAGTATTTAACCACTTGAATTCAAAAAGATACGTTGCATTCCATCTGGCAGCTTGCACAGAGGAATTACAATAATTTTTTTCTTTGCCGCTGTTGTACTTAATGTAGATTTTTACTGCTCTCCGTCCGTACAGGCTAATAAAAGCACAAAGGAAACGACCGACAGCCATGTCATCCTCAGCAATAGGCGTCACTGAATACTGGTATGGAGAGGCATGCGGTCAGCACGCCGTTCCTTCCTCCGCCATTGTCAGTTTTCGTGACCAGAGACGCTACTTCTGAAACAAGCAGCTCCTCAATTGACCTCACAAGGGCTGAGTGGACCCCGCTTGCCAACAGCGCTCCACAGATCGGACGGTCACCCATCCAACTGCTAGCCATGCCCGGCAGCGCTTAAGTTCGGAAATCCTACGGGAACCGGTGTTACCACCGCGGCGAGGATGTCTGCTTGCTTAGATTGCATTGTTCTAATTATTTATGATCAAATATGAGTACAAATATCAATGCCGTGCGATTTTTTTCTGGTGTGAATGTCTAAGTGAATGTGTTTCGGTATTTTACGTCGCCCTTCTACTTCTAATTCGCTACGATACTGCTGCACTCGGCAATTTAAACAAGTCTTTGCAGTGCTTATACTCTTAATTACTCACTTTTAGGATGAATGTTTTACAAAATTTGATTTCTTTGTTTTATGTGTTTTTCTCTGCGTTATTTTTGAGGGGATAATTTAGTGTTTTTGTGTACTGTTGTGAGATAACGCAGTAATACACTGAGGTGACAGTAACTGGATAGCGATATGCACACATACAGGTGTCGGGTGTATGGCGTACACAAGGTGTGAGAGGGCAGTGTATTGGCAGATCTGTCATTTATACGCGTGTGATTTATACGAGAAAGTTTGCGGCGTGGCTACGGCCGCACTATGGGAGTTTACACATTGAATGCGGAATATTAGTTGGAGTCAGACAATGGGACATTTCATTTCGGAAATCGTTTGGGGATTCAATATTCTGAGATCCACGGTCTCGAGAGGATGTTGAGAAAACCAAACTTCAGGCATTATCTCTTACCACTAACAACACAGAGCCCGACGACCTGACCTAAGGGGGGTAGGACGTCAAACGGGCCGACTTGGAGCAGGAGAGGCACCACAGGACATTTTAATTCCGCTGTCTATACCTTTACAAATAAACTCATGAAAATTTGTCAGCATGACCAGGAAGGAATCGAACTTCCACTGCTATGAGTGAGAATCGTAAGAACATAACAAAAAAAATTTTTTGTGGATGTGAAGTTTCATCATTTTTTCACTTCCTCTTGGCTGCATTTGTTGCTGTAGGTACACTTTTCTCCTTAAGTAAGAGAGATTCTTCGATGAATTTTGCACATCATACAAACAATACTTACAGGTGTGTGAGACTCTATTTTTTCATAAATTAAATAAATTCTAAAGAGCTGTTACATTGTAAACTTCATGTTTAGAAAAAAACTGAAATTTTATAGTTTATTAAGAACTGTGGTAAAAATTGAGATAATTGATTTGGAAAATTCTAGAGTTTCATGCACCTCTAAGTATGGTTTGTATGCTGTGGAAAATTAATCAAAGAATCTCTCTTACTTATGGAGAAAAGTGTACCTATAGCAACAAATGCAGCCAAGAATAAGTGAGAAAATGATGAAATCGCAAATGTAAAAAAAAATTATTTTGTTATGTTTTTGAACTTCCACTGCTATGAATGTGAATCCTGAATCCTTCCTCGTCATGCTGACAAATTTTTATGAATATTTAATTCCCACTGTCTACGCTTTTACAAATAATGTCCTGTGGTGCCTCTTCTGCTCCAAGTCGGCCCGTTTGACGTCCTACCCCCCCCCCCCCCCTTAACGACCCAGAGCAGCGGCGTTTGTGTAGAGTTTTCAGTGCTAACAGACAAGCAACACTGCGTGAAATAACCGTAGACACCAATGTGGAACGTACGACGAACGTATCCGTTAGGTCAGTACGGCGGAATTTGGCGTTAATGGTCTAGGGTAGCAGACGATCAACGGGAGTGCCTTTGCTGGCAGTAAGACATCGCCTGCCGTGCCTCTCCTAGGCTCGCGACAATATCGGTTGAACACTTAGACGACTGGAAAGCCCTGGCCTCGTCAGACGAGTCCCGGTTTCAGTTGACAAAAGCTACTGGTTGGGTTAGAGCGTGGCGCAGAGATCACGTAGCCATGGATCCAAGTTGTCAACAAGGCAAGCCGGTAGTGACTCCATAATGGTGTTGGTTGTGTTTGCCTGTAATAAACTGGGTGTTCTGGTCCAACTGAACCGATCATTGCCTGGAACTGGCTATGTTCGGCTACCTGCTACGGAATTTAATGGGTGACAGTGCACCATGCCATCGGGCTACAACTGTAGACAATTCAAACGGATGTTTTGGCCACCCAGATTGCCCGACATGAACGTCATGGCACGTTGTGCACGATCTGACCTTTCGATTCTGTCCCATCAAAGTCCTGCACCGGCAATACTTTCGCAAATATGGACGGCTATAGAAGCAACATGGCTGAATTTTTCTGCAAGCGACTTCCAACGACTTGCAGAGTCCATGCCATGTCGAGTTGCTGGAGTACGTCGGCCAAAAGCACGTCTGTCACGATATTAGGAGGTATCCCATGACTTTTGTCAAAACGGCGTAAAAGTATGATCCGCAGCTAGGTCAGATAATAGCCAGACTACACTGAACTTTTTGGATAAGAAATATTGTTAGGCAGACTGCAGGTTAAGGCAGTTTTCAAAAGAAATTTCGAAATTAATTCTTGTAGTACCTTTGTACATTATTAGAGAGCTCTTCCGCTACAATCTCATTCGTCTGAAATGCATGAATTTACTACAGATATAATGATTATTTTCAGTGTAACTACTAACTGTGTCGTACTATTTATAGTAATTAACAATGATGACCATAGCTTTTGGTATTATACCAGATAGGCAAGAATAAGTGGCACCTGCGCAAAATTAAATGTTCCCACAACTTTATAATGAATACTTTGTGTGAAGTTACTAGAGAGTTGACATTACAGTGAGAAGTTAACAGTGTCTATCTTCCGTTTCCAACACTTGTCTTGTAATAAATGATATTCGTATTTCATTATCACTAAGCCACTGTGAATTGTGGCTCTGGGAGAACATCTTTAAGCCGACACGCAGATGGTTTTCAGTAAACGACGTTAGACACTGTCCCTCCTGTTCAGCAGTTTTACCTCCAAAACTAATGTTCTAATGAGGCTTCAGTGACGCCTCAAGATGTAGACTTGTTCTCTTGGACAGCAACTGACAAGGCGCCGCCTAATTTCATAGCCCAGTCAACCAGAATCAAGAAATTTCGACATGGAAAAAATTCATGTGGTCGAAAATTTTTCGACAGTGGTAGGGGGGAGTGTCATGAATAACATTCTAAAAATCCTGAGCGACGGGTTGGGCCCTTGGAGTGGGAGGATGTGTAAAGGCCACTGTTTAAGGTTTTCCTTGGATATCTCGAAAACCGCGGCTTCTAGCGGAAACGTTTCCTGGTACAAAATTAAACTGCATTAAATTTCCTACTAAAACAATCCTATTCACTGTTTCTACAGGACATATAGTGTCCTTGTTGCAGGGGATGAAAGATTTCAGGTTATTAAAAACAGTACTTTAATGGTAACAAATTGATGTTTATTTTTAAATGAAGTGGGTTAAGAAAAGTTACTTAAGGGTGTAAAACATCTAAAAAGTATAGTAAAACTCCATACAGGCATAAATTGTGTGCTGACGGTGTACCAGTATAGAAACACGTGGGTAAAGGTTAGAAGCGTGACGGAGGTTAGCTCACCATATTATAGTGATGCAGTTCACTCCTTGATAGGTCTGCAAAATGAAGAGCGAACAGCCAATTTCCCACTCTGTGTACGGTACTATGTCACAAAAAACAACTACAGGGTGTTTCACAGTTATTCCGATCCTTCCGCAAATCGCCTTTTGAATGACTGGTCATGAAGTGTGCGGACACGCCTGGGATTGTTTATTTTATGTAGTGTTAATGCAAAATATTGTTCAAATGGCTCTGAGCACTATGGGACTTAACTTCTAAGGTCATCAGTCCTATAGGGCGAAGAACTACTTAAACCTAACTAACCTAAAGACATCACACACATCCATGCCCGAGGCAGGATTCGAAGCTGCGACCGTAGCGGTCGCGCGGTTCCAGACTGTAGCGCCTAGAACCGCTAGGCCACTCCGGCCGGCAGTGTTAATGCACTCTGTGGAAAATAGAGATATGAATTACTAAAAATCCTAGCGCAAAGGAAGTGTATGGATAGAATCCACATAAATTTCTCCACACACTACTACATTTCTGAAGGGAAACTGATTTAATCATCATGGGATACGCGAATTCGTCCACCACATGCGCTACTAGCTTTTCAATTACAGACTATACCTTTCTAGAACTTCACTGAGCTCGTGTTTATGTAGCGGGTTTGCCAGTTTATTGAGTACTTATTTAGAGATGTTGTAACTAACCTGTTTCTACGGGTTATTACGTTATTATTGGGAATGTAAATACGTATTGCTTGTGAAATTAGCGTGTGAAGATTAGGGTCGCCACCGACTCTAACCATACAACAAATCAAAGGTTTGGCCGAGTCGGAAAAAAAATTAATTTGATCACAGACCAAAAACTCAAAAATATGCACGTCCGTCGTGATATTGCTCACAGAGGATGCGACGTAATTAATAGTATTACCCGTGCACTGTTCACGAGAATCAACCATTTAAAATAAAATAGCACATGCAAGAACACTGTGCAGAAGATCAGCTCTCAGCAACACACCTGAAAATAAGACCTAATCTAAGGCATTTGTTTTAAAATAAACGGAAACTAATCACTGGACCTGTGCGTAAGGAAACGCGTTGGATGTGCTAACAGGAAAGCTACGAGATGAGTGGCTTAGGTGCAAAAACGTAACCCCGGAATACAAGAGAAAATTGTGGATAACATATATTTGTAAGACATGGATGTGAGGCATGTACACAATTCTTGATAACATTGAAGAAAAGCGTCGATACGTTCACCGCTATAATCTACACCTAAAATCATTGGTGTGAATCATTCATACAACTCCTGTTGCCTGACAACTGATCGCAATAACTCGTGAAACGGTACACGTTTCGCAGTACACTCGCGTGCCCACGTGGTTTGTGGAGACACAATTTCTAGGTATAGTGCCCAAATTGCAACTATCACATCACACAGTCATGAACAGTTAACATTAAGACAAACATGAGGTCGAGCAGTTAGTGATGCCGGTAGCCCAACAACTGTAATGTTCTACCACGTGGTTGGCTCCCCACGGACCAAAGACAGCCGGCCGAAGTGGCCGTGCGGTTAAAGGCGCTACAGTCTGGAACCGCAAGACCGCTACGGTCGCAGGATCGAATCCTGCCTCGGGCATGGATGTTTGTGATGTCCTTAGGTTAGTTAGGTTTAACTAGTTCTAAGTTCTAGGGGACTAATGACCTCAGCAGTTGAGTCCCATAGTGCTCAGAGCCATTTTTGAACCAAAGACACACAAAGCAAGGAAAATTTACGAGAAGGCAAAGCTATAAATATTTAGAGAGGTGAAAGCTTATACAGGCACAGCTGAAGGCAAACAGACATTCATACAGAAGCGAGTGCTCACTTATTATCGACGGCTTTGTGTGGCGCTCTTCCGGTGGATCCAAGTCTGGCAGATTTACCTTTTAGTAAATTTCTATAGCAAAGTTTTCAGTTCCTTGCTGTGACAAGGCAAAGCAATCTTTCAGAGGTGAAAAGCGAGACCAAAAGCTAACAGCTCTCCCCTCGCCAAGTAATAACGCGCCACGCGGTCAGTCTCTCGCCCTTCTTCGACTGGAGCACAGCTGTGGACGCTTCCCGTACCGGCGGCAGACTGCCTCCCGCTTCTTCTCCAGTCTCTTCCACGCTCCGCGTGGCCCGGAAAACCCAAAGATGCCATTTCCGCTACCAACCTAACGCAGGTGGATTTCTCACCAGTAGCACAAACCTCTTTGCCTACTTGACCACTACGAGAGTTGGCTATTCTGTACAACTGCTGCTGAATCTGTACGACTATCGCAGACTTCCTGCAGCAGACTACGCCACCGTCTAGCAACGTGACACACAACCACATTCATTCAATCACACCACTATGATAATTATGAGAAAATAGAAACAAGGAAGGATAGAGAAATACTACTAAAAATGGGCTACCGGACTAATGAAAGGTGGCTACAGGATCCTTTCAATGTTAAATGAGTTTTCATGTAAAATACGTTGTTATAAACAATAGCGGAGAATTCTTAATTCGTGTGATGAAGTCAGTGCCCGATTGAGATTGAGATTGAGAGTGAATCGGTAAATGTGTTGTCTTGCTTCGGTCTGTAGTTGAGAGCATACTGTAAAGCCGTGTGGATGTGTTGTAGTTACTAGTGGTGAATTAATGAGAGACCAGAAAAGTACTGTATCTCTTTCACTATTAAATGGTAATGATAGACAGCTTAATCTGTTCCTTTCAGGAACTGCTGGCACTTAAAATGTGGGCTGCACTAAGGGTAGCCACTTACTGTACACCCACAGTACATCTGACAAGGAGGGTGTCAATATGTCTGATGCAGAATTAAATATGATCAGCCCTATTCCGACTCCAATTTGCTGCAATATACTGTAAGACAAGGGAAAGAAACGGCGCACCAGAAAGGAATTATCCGATTGAGACGGAAATTGGTACATGTTATGTGCCAGTATTGAGAGAAAAAAGTGATAATAGTTTCACAAAACTGGATGACTGATTAATGATTTGTTCAGTTTGTGAAGCTCTCTATCTTGAAAGCATTGATCGACCTCTTATGCAAGCACTTATTCAACTTGATATTGATTAAGTGAATTCTTGGATGTCGTCCTGAGGGATATAGTGCCAAATTCTGTCCAGTCGGCGCGCTAGATCGTAAAAGTCTCTAGCTGTTTGGAGGGTCCTGCCCATAATACTCCAACCGGTTCACATTGTGTACCGTGATTTGTCACTCCAAACAACGTTTTTCCACTGTCCAAGGCGTCTCCAGTAAACGTCGTCACTGTTCTCGGGGGTTAGCTGGAAGCTGAGTTCGTCATGGAAGACAATTATACTCCAGCCAATGATATTTTGGACCGAATGTGCCTGACACGATTGTAAACGGGCTTGATGGTGATGGTCAATGGTAGTCGGCAAAAGGGGCGATCTGAGGTCAGCGCCCTTTCTGTGAACCGTCTATTAATGGTCCTTGTTGTTACTGAAGCACCAGTTGCGCGTCGGATCTATTATGTGGATGTAATCGGGGTGCTGAGTGCCTCTCTGGCGATTGCTCGGCCCTCACGTTCTGTTGTCTCTCTAGGTCGACCGCTTCCTTCTTAACGCTGCGTTCGGTCATGGTTCGCCAATTCCTGCCAACATCGTTGTATAGTGGTATTGCCCCAAGTCAGAAGTCCAGCGGTTCGTCGATTACTCGGACCGGCTTCTTTGTGTCGAACTTCACGTCCATTATCAATTGCCGATATCTGTGTGTTTTTTTCACGCACCTGTCTACTTAGTAGGACCGTAACTATACCTCGCAGATGGAAATTCCTCCACTCTTGGCAAGAAAACCAGTGATCATGCTGTTTTGGCAGTTAGATAAATCGGTTCGTTTCAACATCACGACAACTACTGAAGTTTTTTCCGTGTCCTCCCGAGACGCTTTACATACACCGCAACGCCAGTCTTGTCGCCTGCCCTCTGTGTGTCGTCATGGCACGTTGACGTCGAACATACACGATGGCCACATTAATGTTACTGATCGCGGCATATAAAGAAAGCAAACTTCAGCGTAAAATGAAAATAAACGTTAATGACGTAGTACTATCTCATTTCATGGTAAGACGACGAGAGACAGTGTGAAAAATGAAGATGTTAGGAAGGAAATTGGACTGGAGAAGTTGACTGAGAAAATTGAAAAGAATAGATGAAAATGGTTTGGGCATGTGAAGGGGATGGGAGAGGTAAGAATACCAAGAAGAATGATGGAGTTCAAGACTGAGGGCAAGAGGCCAAGAGGAAAACCGGGAACAAGATGTATTCATGGAATAAAGATGAGTTTAAGGAGGAGAAAGCTGCTATGGAACCAAATTCTGGAAGAAGAATGGTGGAAAGAGCGAGTAAAATGGTGAAGAACCACAAACCGTCATTCATCATCGTCTTCGTTTCTCCTCTATTCAACATCTGGTCGAAGTGTTTTTGCTAACTAACTTTATGTATCTGCACAAAACTTATATTAGCGTGCCAGGGTAGGTGAGAGCACTAATACGTTTGACTCAGGTAGGCGCCGGCCCCAGATGAAAACCACAAAGCGGATTAACGACGAGGAACGGTATGCTGGCCAACCTTGATGTGGTTTCTAGGCGGTTTTCCACATCCCACAAGGTGAATACTGGGCTGGTTCCAACGTTCCGCCTCAGTTACATGACTCGCAGACATTTGAAAACGTTTGCATTTACTGTAAGCCAAGAAATAGTGCAGACAGCTGGGATACACTGATTCCATCCTGGGTTGGGGGGCGGGGGGGTTGGGGTGGCGGCAGAAAGGGCATCCGGACACCCTCTGCAACCACTGCCAAATCCGTTGTAACACGGCTGACCCCCCATTGAAGTGGGACAAAGGCTGACAGGAGAGATGAAGAAGAATAAGAAGAAGATATATATGTAATCGCCCGCAGCAGGCAAGGTAACTCTGCATCTTTGGGCAGCTGGCCAGTTCTGTATTAAAAAACGGAGTAAAATTTTCATCCAAGATATTTCAAAGATGTCATGTGACATAACTGCAGGAGAAAAGCGATGAAGAAACACACACAGCTAAAAAGAAGTGGGGGAATGACGTTCGTAGCAGAAGGAACAGGATTCGATCTCTTGTAGCTTCTCAGAGTTCTTTTTTTCTGAGGTGGTGAGGTGTGGAACAAGAGCCCTCCAAGCCTCTTGAGGCCAAAAGAGCCTCTTATATAAAGAAGCAGCGCCATCACCAGGAGTGATCTACTGGCGGTAGCGGCTGGAGTGATTGATCGGGGGACACGTGACCACTATGTCGTCATAGACCGCCCCCTCGCACTGCCTTGTAGGCAGCAACCGGCCAACACGCCTAAGTTCTAATCCGTGAGTGGTGTTTTCGTTAGCTTTGTCTGTCACGATTTTGATACCGGTAATAATCAGTCCCCCCTATTCTACAAGTGATGTGCAATTTACCTTAACAGTCCTACGTTTGAAATGTCAGAAATAAACAAAATTTCATTTCTAATGTATGTGATGGAAGTCACTAAATGGCTTAATATGAAAATTCGTCCTCCATCTGGCATTCATTGTTGATAAAAGTGTCGTCTGGACATTTCTATCCACAAAATATTTACAGCCGTGTGCATCGGTGCTGTTGCTCCATATTCCTAACGTCAACTACTACCAGTTTTGCACTTAAGTTTCTTTTTGCTCTCTATCCAGACATCGTTTTCAACGACCTACAATAAATAGGACTCATAAATTGGATCTGTGAAGCTCGTTGTTAAAAGTTCTGCTATTTGCTATTCGGTACCGTGGTTAGCCATTATTTTTATATTGTTGCATTTCACTTTTTACCTCCTTTCGAACGTGGAGCCTAAACTATGAATTTCTTCCGTTTGTGTTTTCAGTTTATTTCCGTCACAAACTGAATGTGTAGAATGTCAACAGCTAGACATTAGTTGTTTACGTATGTTGCACCAAGCGAGATGGCGCCATGGCTAGCACACTGGACTCGCATTCGCAAGGTCGACGGTTCAAATTTGCGTCCGGTCGTCCTGATTCAATTTTTCCGTGATTTTCCTAAATTGCTCCATGCAAATGCCGGGATGGTTCCTTTGAAAGGCACAGCTGATTTCCATTCTATTCTTGACGTAATCCGAGCTTCTGCTCCGTCTGTAATTACCTCGATGTCGAAGAGACGTTAAACCCAATCTTCGTTCCTTCCTTCCACATGTTCCATCAACACGTATTTCTTCTCCGTTTTCCCTTTTTAAGGACGAGAAAACTTGTAAGAGTGGTGAAAATAATGTACGCGGAATGCAGTCTGTCTTATCTCTAAATTATGATTCTGTTAGTGTCAGACAACCTTCATGAAACTTGAAGGTAGCTGCAGCACTGACGTAGGATGGGCCAGTGCCTTAATCCACAAGGCCAACTGAGATGAATGTCTACTCCCACTGTGGGATTCATAGACGTTACCTCACTGTTTTGTCCATGACAGTTTGAGAACACCTTGATTGTTTTGGTAAACATCACTGAAGGAAAAAAGTATCCTCGTTAAATTTCTTCGCAACAGCATTAATAAAAATAATATCTAAGACAAAACGCACTTTAGCACAATTACCCCCCCCCCCCCCCCCCCGCCCATCTCCTCCTTCCACAAACCGATGAAATGTGTCGGCATTTGGAAGGTGTCGTATCAAATTCCGATCCTGCACAGTACTAGAAAATCCACATTAGTTTCTTCGTAAATAATAGAAAGACACATAAAAAATTAACTACCTACGCAAAGATTAAGGACACAATAAATTTGGTGTTCATACGCTTAGCCGTTCGTTTGCAGCAAATTTCCTACTGCCCAAACTGGTAATGGTTTAAAAATATACAGAGAATACATGAAAGCATTCAGGCTAAACAACTCAAATAAATTAGCTTTTGCTCCTCACTTGGCTTAATATGAAGACCCAGAGAACAGCGTTGAAGAACACTAAATTTTCCCGAGAAGTGTTCCGATGGCATTGAAGGTGCAGACACTTCTGTTATGAATGAGGCTGAATATTTCTATTCCTCCCTACAATGACGAAGTAGAGTTAAGAAGCCAAAGGTACATGAAATTTTGTACCAATCGAAAGAATACGTACACCGTCATAGTTAACTTGGCTAACCAAAGAGAAAAACGAAACTTTACTACAGGAGAAACCTTGGTTGTACATTGCTACAATTCTTTAGATTTAAGTGTATAGCTTCTAACAAGATCTAGGCTAAGCATTAGAATATTTCAACAGCTACGACAAATGTTATTGTGAATATTCTATCAATGTACCATGTTGTTCATTGATACAGTCCACAAAATCACTTGATTGCTGACGTCCTATGTAAACTCATGTGTCTGGCATTTTGTATTTATTCTAGCTCATGCTCAACATTTCACATTTATGATGCTGTAGTGTATAGAGGAAAACCGCTCCTGGAGTGAGTAAATTGCAAAGACCTTTTAGGTAATGTACGAGTTTTTTGTAAGAGAAAATAATGAATGTACTGTTGTAGGACAAAAGTGTGAAATTATTACGAGAAATTATCGCTGCTGTCTGCCGTGGGTGGTTTTTGCTTCATCTTCAATGACATTCATATTCACGAGTCCGCTCTCTAATTTCGTTGCTGATTTGCAACATTGTACTACATCCATTTGTAAATCCTACTTGTTGCGTTGGCTGATGGGTCACATTTTTATGCTTTTGTTGATAATTGTAGTAAATATCTGTACATTACTAAGAAGAGCCTGACACGCGTGCAGTATAATCACTTGTCTGTCCACTTCCTCGTGAAGGACAATGGTTACAGCTTTGTTTCTGTTTGGGAAGCTGTCTTCATTTATTAATATTCTGTAAATAATTCAGCATGTTCCTTTAGCACAATTTTGATAGATAACTTTACCATTCGAAATGAGCACACTTTGCAAATTCAAAGAGCTAGAGGAGGAGCTCATCGCATCGGTCTTCAACTGGTGTCTGAGGTGTTACAGAGTACGAAAATCCAATTCCAGTCTGAGATGAATGTCGAACAGAATAGTGTGCTGAGCAATAACCATGAAATCTGTGATTCTGTAGATAGCCTACCGTCGGCAGATATGCTTGTAATGAGTTCCAAATTCGGACATGCCTTGAGCGAAATTCTCAATAACGAACAAAATGAGATTGCAAAAAAGAAAAAGAGGGTGGAGGAGTGGGCAGAGGTTCAGGGCACTCAGTAGTGATCAACGGCATGAGGAAGCAGAAGGCAATGGAAACCACTACATTTGGAGAATACTCAGTATTGTAGAGCACTCAGTATACTGTCGTTTATTGAAACTGAACTACACTTGTCGAACAATCACTATATATACACAAAAACAAATAACTTGTAGACGACCATTCATCATGAGCGTCGGTGAGGTCCGTCAGAGCTGGTCCTAACTTGGCGAGGAACTGGCTCTACTGCTGCTGCGCTGGCCTTATGGAGCCAGCGGAGGCTGGCGGAGTAGTCCAACTTTACCTGTATCTGCGAGGAGACCTCTGCAGAAAAAGGTTCGCATTAGTCTCTAGCAAGTTCTGTTTGTTTTGAAGAATTGATTTCCACTTGGTTGCGCCTGCAAGTGCTTGTGTATGTTATAACATTACAAACACGTAATCTGTATCCGCAGCGTGTGTGGCCTGTAATTGAGAAGTGTCATGATATTCTCATCATTGTCAAAAGGTTCCGGAATAGTGCCCCATTCGGGTCTCCGGGAGAGGACTGCCGAGGGGCAGGTGACCATGAGAAAAAGTTCGAATAATCAACGGAAGGATAGCATCCTACGAATCGTGGCGTGGAATGTCAGAAGCTAGAACGTGGTAGGGAAATTAGAGAATCAGAAAAGGGAAATGCAAAGGCTCAAGCTATGTAGTAGGGGTCAGTGAAGTAAAATGGAAAGAAAACAAGGATTTCTGGTCAGATGAGAATAGGGTAATATTAACAGCAGCAGAAAATGATATAATTGGAGTAGGATTCGTTATGAATAGGAAGGTAGGGCAAAGTGACGATCCTGATAAGAACAACCGTATCACTGAACTGTTCACAGCAATAGACAACAACCCAACACCGACAACGATGTTTCAGATATACATGCCGACATCGCAAGCTGAAGATGGAGAGATGGAGAAGGCATATGAGGATACTGATAGGGTAGTAGAATACGCAAAGGTAGATGAAAATCTAATAGTCACGGAAAACTGGAATGCAGTTGTAGGGGAAGAAAGGGATACAGGTGAATATTGGCGTGGGACAAGGAATGAGAGAGGAGAAAGACTAATTCAGTTCTGTAACAAGTTTCAGCTAGTAATAGCGAATACTTTGTTCAAGAATCACTAGAGGGGTAGGTGTAGTCGGAAAACGCCGGATGACACAAGAAGATTTTAGTTTGATTTCGGAATATCTGTCTGGCCATGATGTAATCAGATACTGGATTGCAAGGCGTGCCCAGGAGCAGATACAGACTGAGATCACAATATAGTAATGATGAAGAGGAGGCTGAAGTTTGAGACATTAGTCAGAAAAAATCAATACGCAAAGAAGTGGAATGCAGAAGTATTAAGGAATGAAGAGATACCCTTGAAGCTCTCTAAGGCTATAGATACAGCAATAGGGAAGACTCCAGTAGCCTACTGGAGTCTTCCTTATTGCTGTATCTAAGCCTTAGAGAACACTTGAAGAGGAATGGACATATCCGAAAAGAAGTTGGAAAGAAAAACGTAGGTACAAAAAAGGTAACTGCGAAGAAACCATGGATAACAGAAGAAATACTTTAGCTGAACGATGGAAGCAGGAAGTAAAAAAAATGTTCCGAGAAACTCATGAATATAGAAATACGAGTCGCTGAGGAATAAAATAAATAGAAGTGCAGGGAAGCTAAGACGAAATGGCTGCAGGAAAAATGTGAAGACATGGAAAAAGAAATGATTGTCAGAAGGACAGACAACATTCGGTGAGATTAAAAGGAAGGATGATAACAGTAGAACTCCCGTTGCACTCTTAATGTTAAGTTCCATAGTGCTCAGAGCCATTTGAACCATTTTTGAACTTAACAGCTGAGGTCATCAGTCCCCTAGAACTTAGAACTACTTCAACCTAAATAACCTAAGGACATTACAGACATCCATGCCCGAGGCAGGATTCGAACCTGCGACCGTAGCGGTCTCGTAGCTCCAGACTGTAGCGGCTAGAACCGCTCGGCCACCCTGGCCGGCTACTGTTAAGTGCAGAGGAGAGAGCGGATAAGTGTCTAATGTGATAGAAGAAGAAACAGGAGTTGAATCAGAAGAGATAAGGGATCCAGTATTAGAATCAGAATTTAAAATAGCTTTGGAGGACTTAAGATCAAATAAAGCAGAAGGGATAGATAACATTTCATCAGAATTTCTAGAATCATTGGGGGCTGTGGCCACAAAACGACTATTCACATTGGTGTGTAGAATGTATGAGTCTGGTGACATAGCATCTGACTTTCGGAAAAGCATCATCCACACAATTCCGAAGAAGACAATAGCACAATCAACTTAACAGCTCGTGCATCCAAGTTGCTTACAAGAATAATGTACAGAAGAATGGAAAAGAAAACTGAGGATGTGCTAGATGACGATCAGTTTGGTTCTAAAAAAGGTAAAGTCACGAAAGAGGCAATTTTGACGTTGTGGTTGATAATGGAAGCAAGACCGAAGAAAAATGAAGACACGTGCATAGGATCTGTCTACCTGGGAATACCCATCGACAATGTAAAATGATGCAAGATGTTCGAAATTCTGACAAAAATAGGTGTAAGCTATAGGGAGAGACGAGTAATATACACTATGTACAAGAGCCAAGAGGGAATAATAAGAGTAGTCGATGAAGAACGAAGTGCTCTGATTAAAAAGGGTGTAACACAGGGATGTAGCCTTTCCCCATGACTGTTCAATCTGTACATCGAAGAAGAAATGATGGAAATAAAAGAAAGCTTCAGAAGTGGAACTACAATTCAAGGTGACAGCACTGATATCCTTCCACCTCAAATTTTAATTCCATTTCGTATCATTGATATCCTATCCTTAGTGAAAGAGAAGAAGAATTATTTGATCTCCTACATCTACATCTACATCTACATTGATACTCCGCAAGCCACCCAACGGTGTGTGGCGGAGGGCACTTTACGTGCCACTGTCATTACCTCCCTTTCCTGTTCCAGTCGCGTATGGTTCGCGGGAAGAACGACTGTCTGAAAGCCTCCGTGCGCGCTCTAATCTCTCTAATTTTACATTCGTGATCTCCTCGGGAAGTATAAGTAGGGGGAAGCAATATATTCGATACCTCATCCAGAAACGCACCCTCTCGAAACCTGGCGAGCAAGCTACACCGCGATGCAGAGCGCCTCTCTTGCAGAGTCTGCCACTTGAGTTTATTAAACATCTCCGTAACGCTATCACGGTTACCAAATAACCCAGTGACGAAATGCGCCGCTCTTCTTTGGATCTTCTCTATCTCCTCCGTCAACCCGACCTGGTACGGATCCCACACTGATGAGCAATACTCAAGTATAGGTCGAACGAGTGTTTTGTAAGCCACCTCCTTTGTTGATGGACTACATTTTCTAAGCACTCTCCCAATGAATCTCAACCTGGTACCCGCCTTACCAACAATTAGTTTTATATGATCATTCCACTTCAAATCGTTCCGCACACATACTCCCAGATATTTTACAGAAGTAACTGCTACCAGTGTTTGTTCCGCTATCATATAATCATACAATAAAGGATCCTTCTTTCTATGTATTCGCAATACATTACATTTGTCTATGTTAAGGGTCAGTTGCCACTCCCTGCACCAAGTGCCTATCCGCTGCAGATCTTCCTGCATTTCGCTACAATTTTCTAATCCAGTAACTTCTCTGTATACTACAGCATCATCCGCGAAAAGCCGCATGGAACTTCCGACACTATCTACTAAGTCATTTATATATATTGTGAAAAGCAATGGTCCCATAACACTCCCCTGTGGCACGCCAGAGGTTACTTTAACGTCTGTAGACGTCTCTCCATTGATAACAACATGCTGTGTTCTGTTTGCTAAAAACTCTTCAATCCAGCCACACAGCTGGTCTGATATTCCGTAGGCTCTTACTTTGTTTATCAGGCGACAGTGCGGAACTGTATCGAACGCCTTCCGGAAGTCAAGAAAAATAGCATCTACCTGGGAGCCTGTATCTAATATTTTCTGGCTCTCATGAACAAATAAGGCGAGTTGGGTCTCACACGATCGCTGTTTCCGGAATCCATGTTGATTCCTACATAGTAGATTCTGGGTTTCCAGAAATGACATGATACGCGAGCAAAAAACATGTTCTAAAATTCTACAAGAGATCGACGTAAGAGATATAGGTCTATAGTTTTGCGCATCTGCTCGACGACCCTTCTTGAAGACTGGGACTATCTGTGCTCTTTTCCAATCATTTGGAACCCTCCGTTCCTCTAGAGACTTGCGGTACACGGCTGTTAGAAGGGGGGCAAGTTCTTTCGCGTACTCTGTGTAGAATCGAATTGGTATCCCGTCAGGTCCAGTGGACTTTCCTCTATTGAGTGATTCCAGTTGCTTTTCTATTCCTTGGACACTTATTTCGATGTCAGCCATTTTTTCGTTTGTGCGAGGGTTTAGAGAAGGAACTGCAGTGCGGTCTTCCTCTGTGAAACAGCTTTGGAAAAAGGTGTTTAGTATTTCAGCTTTACGCGTGTCATCCTCTGTTTCAATGCCATCATCATCCCGTAGTGTCTGGATATGCTGTTTCGAGCCACTTACTGATTTAACGTACGACCAGAACTTCCTAGGATTTTCTGTCAAGTCGGTACATAGAATTTTACTTTCGAATTCAATGAACGCTTCACGCATAGCCCTCCTTACGCTAACTTTGACATCGTTTAGCTTCTGTTTGTCTGAGAGGTTTTGGCTGCGTTTAAACTTGGAGTGGAGCTCTCTTTGCTTTCGCAGTAGTTTCCTAACATTGTTGTTGTACCACGGTGGGTTTTTCCCGTCCCTCACAGTTTTACTCGGCACGTACCTGTCTAAAACTCATTTTACGATTGCCTTGAACTTTTTCCATAAACACTCAACATTGTCAGTGTCGGAACAGAAATTTTCGTTTTGATCTGTTAGGTAGTCTGAAATCTGCCTTCTATTACTCTTGCTAAACAGATAAACCTTCCTCCCTTTTTTTATATTCCTATTAACTTCCATATTCAGGGATGCTGCAACGGCCTTATGATCACTGATTCCGTGTTCTGTACATACAGATTCGAAAAGTTCGGGTCTGTTTGTTATCAGTAGGTCCAATATGTTATCTCCTGAACGGAATGAACAATCTAATGAGTAGGCCTACTGAATATCGATTGAGAGTAAATCGAAGAATGATACAAGTAATGAGAAGTAACTGAAATGAGGACAGAGAGAAACTTCACTTCATCTAATTCGTGACCATCAATCCTGAAGTTAAGGTATTCAGCTACCAAGGCAGTAAAATAACCAATGACGGGCAGAGCAAGGAGGACATCAAAAGCAGACTAGCACTGGCCAAAACGGCGTTCCTAGCTAAGGGAAGTCTCCTAGTATCAAACATAGGCCTTAATTTGGGGAACAAATTTCTGAGAACGTACGTCTGGAGTACAGCACTGTGTGGTACTGAAACATGGACTGTGGGAAAACCGGAACAGAAGAGAATAGAAGCATTTGAAATGTGGTGCTACAGACGTACTTTGAAAATTATGTGGACAGATAAGCTAAGGAATGAGGAGGTTCTGCACAGAATCGGAGAGGAAAGGAACATGTGGAAGACACTGATAAGGAGAAGGTACAGGATGATAGGACATATGTTAAGACATGCGGGAATGACTTCAATGGTACTAGGGGGAAGTGTAGATGGCAACAGCTGTAGAGATTAGAATACATCCAGCAACTAATTGAGGACGTAGGTTGCAAGTCCTACTCTGAGAGGAAAATGTCGGCACAAGAGAGGGATTCGTGGCGGGCCGCATCAAACAAGTCAGAAGACTGCTGACCCCCCCCCCCCCCCCCCCCAAAAAAAAAAAAAAAAGACCATCAGCATCAATGAAAGTTAACAAAGTACAGGTGACTGACGTCGACATCCAGCCATAGCTGACGCACCATCGCCCACTGTCAACAGAAAGCATTCACTGGGAGTTGAGTCGAAATCAACGAGAATCATTCAAGAGGCGTAAAACTTGTCATCTGTCGCATGTGGTGCATCCCACGGGGAATTTAATTATCTGACTGGCTGCAGATTTAGTAGACCGGATTCAGCTGAAGGCAGTGAATTTTTACACTAGGGGAGAAGGGGAAGGTAATGACCCTATATTTTCCAAATTATACCCGCGAATCTATCTTACGAATGTACTGTGTAATTTCGTTGTCTAATACTAATAAAACCCTGCGGCATGTTAAACCACGTCCAGTACGGGTACATATAAGGAAAATATACAGAAGACACAAGGAAAAAAGATAATATACACCATTGACCATTAAAATTGTTATACCACGAAGATGGTTATATTTCGCGTCTGTAGCACGCCGACAGGAAGAAGATGCTGTCATATGTAAATGATTAGCTTTTCAGAGCATTCACACAAGGTTGGCGCCGGTGGCGACACCTACAACGTGATGACATGAGGAAAGTTTCCAACCGATTTCTCATACACAAACAGCAGTTCACCGGCGTTGCCTAGGGAAATGTTGTTTTGATGCCTCGTGTAAGGAGGAGTAATGCGTACCATCATGTTTCCGACTTCGATAAAGGTCGGATTGTAGCCTATCACGATTGCGGTTTATCGTATCGCGACATTGCTGCTCGCGTTGGTCGAGATCCAATGACTGTTAGCAGAATATGGAATCGGTGGGTTCAGGAGGGTAATACGGAACGCCGTGGTGGATCCCAACGTCCTCGTATCACTAGCAGTCGAGATGACAGGCATCATATCCGCATGGCTGTAACGGATTGGGCAGCCCCGTCTAGATCCCTGAGTCAACAGATGGGGACGTTTGCAAGACAACAACCATCTGCACGAACAGTTCGACGACGTTTGCAGGAGCAAGGACTATCATCTCGGAGACCATGGCTGCGGTTACGCTTGACACTGCATCACAGACAGGAGCGCCTTCGATGGTGTACTCAACGACGAACCCGGGTGCACGAATGGCGAAACGTCATTTTTTCGGATGAATCCAGGTTCTGTTTGCAGCATCATGATGGTCGCATCCGTGTTTGGCGACATCGCGGTGAACGCACATTGGAAGCGTGTATTCGTCATCGCCATACTGGCGCATCGCCCGGCGTGATGGTATGGGGTGCCATTGATTACACGTCTCGGTCACCTCTTGTTCGCATTGACGGCACTTTGCACAGTGGACCTTACATTTAAGATGTGTTGTTTGTAGGTACCATGACTGTTTGTTACCAAGCTATCATCATTATCTAGATCTAGTTCCTCCTGAAAATCTAGAAATTTTTCAAAATCGTCTGTGTATGTGGATGCAAGTATAACGTGTCTTGAATGTGTCTATAGTTTTGTCAAACACATACACATGAACGCAGATTGTTTCACAGATATTGATTCCGCCACACAATGTCTTCAAAATAAGACGCGGGGATTGAAACTAGTTATTGATCAACGTCTTTAAGCATAATAATTCCACGAGATATTGTGTAGCCTGTGACAAATATGCGGATTAGAATGGGTCATAAAATTCTCCAAAAATTAACCTTCTCTCTCTATACAGCGCATCATTGTGGCTGGCTCACTTCCTAGGTGTCGGCACATGAATTCCAGTTTGTGACCAGTTTGCTGATTAGGTGTTAATGAAAATGCGAATTGGTTCACCCAAGGTTGTAAGTGAATTCTACTGCCAGAATTTCGAAATACTTCACATTTTGTAACCGTCAGGAAACGATAGTAATCGAAATTGTCATTCTTCAGTGCACTAGAATGTTCTTTCTTGGATCACACCAGCTGACCACTATGTTGTCTCCGAAAGCAATTTTGTTTCCGAGATGGTCCACCTAAACGCCCTGAGTCTCCATGAATATCTAAGTTGTCTGAATAGAACTGGATAAAATCACTACCACCGCCGCTTCGAGCAACTTTCTATTCTATCTGGGATAGCTGATCACGTATCATATTTAACTCCCGTTCCTGTTGTCGGCCAGTACTCATTTTACCAAATATAAATCGTTTCAAAGGTTGGTATTTTTCTGTTTAAGAAAAATGAAAGTCCCATAAAAATTTCACACGTATTATGAAAAATGAACTGGTAAAGTATTGTCGGAATGCCTGTGTTGGTCTGCAAACTTGTTACTTCTGTAGTTAGTTCGTCAACATTCTAAGAAATAGTACCCAGTTGTCCTTTCCCTACTCCTGATTTTAATTACTGTGCTTCTATTGTTCACCTATTACGCTAATCGTGGTATCAAGATGCTCGTTCTGTTCTTTTACTTGAGTGATCAAGGGACTCGGAACTACACTACTTATCTTAACTAACAAATCCTCTTTATCCGAAGGGTGATTAGTTTCGATATTTGAAATCATCTTATCTACCCTTTTATCTATTTGTAAGCTTGTTTCATTCTGTGACCACAGTTCTGTCTCAACATTGCCCTAGTCATTCTATTATTTCTTTAGAGTTCATCACTAATCTCTTGCCCAATTTGAACTGACAAATTCTGAATCCGTGATTTTATTTCTTCATGTTGCTTTTCCTGTTTCCTAGTATTTCCTGCCACTTTTCTCTTTACCTACATGTACATCTACATACATACTCCGCAAGCCACCGCACAGTGCTTGGCGGAGGGTACCCGTACCACAACTAGTCGTTTACTTTCCTGATCCACTCGCAGATACAGAGAAGGGAAAACGACTATCTATATGCCTCCAGATGAGTCCTAATTTCTTCGTGATCGCCATACGAAATGTATATTAGTGTCAGTAGGATCGTTATGCAGTTAGCCATTCATTTGGGAGAACATTACTGAGAAAGTTTACGAACGCGGCATTTGAGGCTATTTCCCTCCAGGGATTCCCACTTGAGCTCCCGAAGCACATCCGTAACACTTGAATGCTGATGCAACGTAACGGTAACAAATCTAATAGCTCGCCTCTGAACTGCTTCGATGTCTTCCTTCGATCCGACTTGATACAGATCCCAAACACTTTAGCAGTACTCAAGAACAGGTCGCACTTACGTCTTATATACGGTCTACTTTACAGATGAAGCACACTTTCCTAAAATTCTCCCAGTAAACCGAAGTCGACCATTCGCCTTGCCTACCACAATCCCCACAAACTCGTTCCATTTCATACCTTTGAAAGACATGACTGCCAAGAAGAACACTACTAATGGTGTATCCCAACATTTTATGTTTGTTTTTTCTACTCATACGCATTAACACACATTTTTCTACAGCTGCCATTCATCACACCAACTAGAAATTTTGTATAGGTCATTTTGTGTCAGCCTACAGCCACTTATCTTAGACACCTTCCTCACTGGGTTCTACCACTTAAGAAGTCTTCGAGCCATTCACATATCTGGGGGCCTATTCCGTATTCACGTACTTTCGTTAACAGTCTGCAGTGCAGCACCGTGTCCAATTCTTTTCGGAGATCAGCTTGTTGCCCTTCATCTACAGTTAGCAGTATACCGTGTGCGAAAAGAGCAAGGTAGATTTCGGACGAGTGCTGTCCTTAGGTTAGTTAGGTTTAAGTAGTTCTAAGTTCTAGGGGACTGATGACCTCAGCAGTTAAGTCCAATAGTGCTCAGAGCCCCGGTAAAGTTCGCAAGCATAGCGTAAAGCGCAACTGCAGAGTTAGCCGAGTTTGCAATAATCCCATGTTTTCCTTCTCAGTTAAAGAAGCCTCCTTATCCTCCAAATAATAGTAGTTACTCTCCACATCTAATTAATAAGTATGCTGTGGTTATTAAATATTAATATAACTTTGAATTGAAGTAAGTTTGAAATTGAAATAATTTGTTAATATGGCATTCAGCCATTATTGGTAGCTATGTCACGAGAAAACATCACGACCAATAACAGACAATGACAAAGTTTTAAATAGACTTAAGTTATGAAATACCTTCTAACAAGTTATTTAGCAGTTAACATGACCCAAGGAAACTCCTTTTTATTAAATTCATTCATAATAACAATACACTTTAACTGCATGCTGCTACGAATTCCTGTGAGCCACAAGGAAAAAGGCAGTCATCTAAAGAGGTGAGTGAGTCAGTGTCTCGGTTTTGGCCGTAAGTTTTGCAAAGACATCTCGTGTACTCTAATCCAGTAACTTCGGTTGCAGAACTCAGATTCTCTGTCACTTGTAACAATGAATACCTAAGCTATCTGACTGCGTTTTTGAATAAGAATTTACAAGTTCGGTTGTTCCCGTAGTTTTTCACATTCAAATACGCAATCAGATAACTTATCGAAACGTTAGTTGTAAGTATTTCGTGTAACGATCTGTTGACAGCTTAAACGACACTGACATTCATGCAACACGCACACAGATTCAGTGTTGCTTATCGAGTCTACAGTCACAAATGAACATAGGCATATAAGTTGTAGCTACGTCACATTGTGCTGCTACAGTATATCACACCATTACATACCGGTACCATTACTGCTACAAACGTTTCTCAATATGGCGCCCATCAGTGCCCAGAAGAATCTGAAAGTGCAAGACTGCATTCGACACAGCAGAATGAAGTATGTCCGTCGGTATGCTGGCTACCTCTCTATACGCTGCACTTCAGATCAGTACATGTGTGAATGTTCCCCTGGTAAACGCTGTACTTCAGGTAGCCCCACAACCCGTAATT
The DNA here is from genome assembly GCF_023864345.2 of Schistocerca serialis cubense. Taxonomy (NCBI): domain Eukaryota; kingdom Metazoa; phylum Arthropoda; class Insecta; order Orthoptera; family Acrididae; genus Schistocerca; species Schistocerca serialis. The sequence goes on along the minus strand of NC_064639.1, from coordinate 67,297,874 downwards.
ACAGTGAGTGAGATCAGCTAATCGTGCCAGCCAAACATTTGGAAACGATCGGCTGATAATTCGATCGTTTACTTATCTGTTTCAGAGAAGCAGGTAAACTTCACGAGTGATGTGCTGTGGGGCCCTATCTTGCATGAAAACTGTTGAGTTCAATGCGTCTCTGTCCTGCAGGGTGGGCATGAAATGCTGGTGAAGCATATCAAAGTAATGCTGGCCAGTCACACGGCACGCCTTTCGTCCTTAAGTGCCAACCTTGAGGCAACTACATACGGTGACACGTTCACCACACAGAAGAACTTCATGCACAGTGACTGGAGGTGAAGATCCCCACACTTGTCAGTTCTGCGTGTTCACCTCGTCCATATGAGAAAAATGAGCTTCGTCTGTCCATACGATGGTCCAGCGCCTGCCCTCGTCAACTTCAGTCCTTTCGAGAAAGTCAAGAGCGAAGTCAGCATGTCGTTGTGCGTTCTGTGGAGCAAGCTGCTGTAAGATATGGATCTTGTGCGGATACCACCTGAGAATTGGATGTCCAGTGGTCGTGGCGCAGCCAGCGCACTGCCTGGTGAAATAGCTGTTGCTATGGTAGACAACGCTGCGCGCAATAACCGATGCCGGCCGCGGTGGCCAAGCGGTTCTAGGCGCTTCAGTCCGGAACCGCGAGACTGCTACGGTCGCAGGTTCGAATCCTGCCTCGGGCATGGATGTGTGTGATGTCCTTAGGTTGGTTAGGTTTAAGTAGTTCTAAGTTCTAGGGGACTGATGACAAGATGTTAAGACCCATAGTGCTCAGAGCCATTTGAACCAATAATCGATCGTCAATCACCTTTGGTGCAACCGGTCGTCGGCCTCTTCCCAGAGCGACTCCCAGTTCTCCACTTGATTCGAACTTCTTTCTCAACTTGCTGTGCAGAGCGTGATGAAGAAGACCCTTCCGTAATCCTTTCAACCAGCGATATTCTCGAAAAGCAGCTGCACTATTCCTGTTGTTTTGATAATAAAACTTCACCAATAACGCCCAGCTCCTTTTGTCCAAGCTCATGTCGTCACGTCAACAAGTGCACTGCGACTGGTCAGATGTGTGAGACTATGAATGATGATGACTGACCACGGCATCTGGTGTCCATAGGTGTAACTGCACGGTGGCGCTGTGACGCATGGAAATCACCCCATACTCTGGACATAAATGCTACGAAGTTTGTGTTATAATGTGACCAATAGGCAGTTTAATTACAACCACCTGATATTTACTAATTTCACAACCAAGACTAATTTTCTATTTCAGACTAAAAACAAACTTGCTTGAGGAGATGGTGGAAGGAACTCGATTAATTAAACGAATTCAAAGAGACTAGCGTTCAAGACTGTATTACGAACCTCGTTCCTTAACAGTAACAACCATCTTTACAAACATGGCCCTGCCATGAAATTAGTTAATGAAGTAGTAAAGGAGTGATTAATATATGGGAATGAGTCCAAACTATGTGAGCAGATAACCTTGCTCAACCACGTATCGACGATCAAACTGACACGAATGAATAAAGAAAACCTCGTGCTAAATATTTGCCTTTTCCAGTCATGAGAAATTAGGTGCGAGAAAGTAATGGAGCAAATCAATATTTACAAAATCATATTTATAAAAAGCAACATCCTTTGCCTTTGTATCTCTGTGTTCTGCTAGTTATTTCCAAACCGCCCAGCCGCATCACCAACACCCGACTTTCGCGCTTACTTCTCACTGAATGCTACACTAGCAACGACCTTGCTACTGAGAACCAAAGATTACATCGCTGGTACTCTGAACCTCTGTCACGAGACGTATCACTTACAGAGGACTTCTGTTTGAATAATATCCTATGTAGAAATACGAACTATGACACATCGAACGAAGACTGAACTCACGTTTAGTATTCAATGAAAGTGGCGTAAGGTAGTAACATTACAGTTGATACCAAGTAGTAAAATGCCTCAGAATCTATATCTAGTGATTCCTGAGGAAGTGCCTGACTTTATCACATTGTATCATACCTACGGTGTACGGTCTTCACTGGTGAGAGATTCACCCTTAATCCTTCGTCTTGTAGCTGCCCTCGGTCGATCTGCAGCCTTAAACTTTTCTGACGTAAGATCTTGATGTTGTCTACTGTATACGTCCGACTGTTCGTTATATCTATACCTCAGATGGAGCAGTCATAAACATCTTCACTTTAACGGTGACCAAATTTCTGGTTTTAATGCTATTAATTAATGTTAACTTTTTGCTCGGTCGATTCAATTAATTTGTTGCAGCGTTACCGAAGACAACATAGTTAATAACGTCTTTGGATGTTACTTATTATTTACTAATGCACGCGTAATTACGGAAATCACTTTAATTATTATTGAATGTTGTTAATAAAAAAACTAAATTATCATGAATGATTGCGTTTTGTACAGAGGGAAAAGGTGGTTTGATGCAACAATTACTCTCAGCAATTACGACAGCTAAAATGTCCGTGATTTTTATAGTTTGTCACTCAAAGATATCATAGCAAGGACTATGGTCCATTACTATACATCGATACAGTCATTCAAACTTCGTACGCTTTTACTCTCACGAAGCTAAATGCCCAGTTCCGTTCTTATACTCAGTTTAACATCCCTTTGTATAGTCGGCATATAATATAATTTAATACTGAGCGCTACTTTCTCTCGCGCATACAGTTTCTCACATATTCTTAATCCTTGACCTTACGGCAAACGTTTGTACCGTAAAAGTTAACTGCTGTGTTGGCAGAAGAGCCAACACCGTGTTGCTAGAGGAGGCCGAAATGGACGCGTTTAAGCTCACGCAGACTGGCGTAAGGTCTGGAACAGGACAATGTCTTGAGAATTGCAAATAAAGTACGAAAATCTTGGAATACTTAACTTTAATCCATAATTGGAGAACATCGCTCTTGATGATACATAATTACAATCTCAATATAAACTGGTAATGGCGCCTTGCTAGGTCGTAGCAAATGACGTAGCTGAAGGCTATGCTAACTATCGTCTCGGCAAATGAGAGCGTATTTGTCAGTGATCCATCTCTGGCAAAGTCTGCTGTACAACTGGGGCGAGTGCTAGGAAGTCTCTCTAGACCTGCCGTGTGGCGGCGCTCGGTCTGCAATCACTGACAGTGGCGACACGCGGGTCCGACGTATACTAGTGGACCGCGGCCGATTTAAAGGCTACCACCTAGCAAGTGTGGTGTCTGGCGGTGACACCACATTAACTATAGTCAACTATCTTGCAGTTTAACAGAAGTGCCCTGATCCCTTCCGTAGCATATCACACGGAAACGCCCGTTATATCGTACGCCGCAATTACGTAGACTTATTCATAGCGTAGAAAGCAAGACAAGTGAGCTAACAATACCTGCACATGATTTCTATATAGTAGGATTTAGAAACAAAAGTAGCCGCATTGTACCCTCTTTGACTTCCCTGAAGCGCTACTTTGCTGTGGGCGTTATTCTGATGAGAGATTATATATCGATAATTTTAATTAAAACTTTTTCAATGCTATTAATTACTACCCATATTATCGATCACCTCACCGCTATGTGAAAATATCCCAGATAATATTGTTCTTAATTAAAAGAGCGGTTATACTCTATGACATGATGCAGTGTGGTTTTATTTCAGGCGTGGATATATTGTATACTGATGGAAATGGGGCACTCACGATGGCTAAAATTATGACTGAAATGACTTACTGCGAGAAATTCAAAATTGAAGGTCAGGATGGCGTGATCAGAAACCTTTCCTATATGAACTGCGTGAAACAGTGAAGGTCCCATAAGGACACAAAGAAACGAAATAAAACTTCACTGGCTAAGAGCGTATATGACGTTCTTCAGTGACTGCAAAACGGGGTCAAAATTACAACGAACTTGGGGTTATGAACCCACTTATCAATATGACGTTGCACCCGTCTGGCCAGGATGCATGCAAAAATCCGATTCGGAATGATGTCATAATGCTTTTGTATTCTCTCTTGAGGCAAACTGTCCCACAATTGTTGTAACTGCTCCACAGTATCCTGGATGTGGGCACTTGCACGGAGCTGCCGTGTGAGCTGTCCCACATGTATTCTATCAGCGACGGGTCTGGGTATCTTGCAGGCCTCGTGAGTGCCTCCATGTCACGCACACATCATAAGGGTCATTCATCAGCAGTACTTGTTTCCCCGTCAGGCCACCACAGAAAACTGAGCCGTTCGTGTCTTTTGGAGTTCCCGGCAGCCTACACGTGTGACGGTGATTCCCTAGTCAGGCTACCGCTAGCTTCCGACCAGTGGTGTGGGACGCTACACAATACTGCGGGGAGTCCGTTAATCGAAAGGTAGACGCGGATTTGAAGGGGTTACGATAATTATGGTGTATGTACAGGTGGTGATTAGTGCGCAGTTGAGCGCCGCACGAAGCAGAGTCCCAATCCTTACACAATCCAGTCTCGCCGCGTTAAAGAATGATCATGAAATGATGAGGACGACACAAACACCCAGTCCGCGGGCAAGGAAATTCCCCCAACCCGGTGGGAGGGTTATGATGTGCATGGTGCACCATACAGTGTCCTGATCGGTCATGTTCGCCTGAAACCTTGACGACGATTATGAAGTCCAACATGAGGCCCATGTCACATCCAAATTCCCCACGAATTGCACCAAGTGCATGATTAGACCTGTCGGCCAAATCAGCCGTCACATACCAGATTCAAGGAGAGTGTAGAAACAGTATGAATACAGCCATGTAATCCATTACAGTACATAATTGTACCATCGCTTGCGGTGGTTATTGGTGGCTGAAATATTTACATTATTCTGGGAATGGCAGCTATTTTCACGTTAAATATTGAATGATGTCTTCAAGCGCTTCATATGGGAGTTCATTGGGAAATATCGTGTAGAAAACTACAGCATACGTCGTAGCAGTAATGGGTAAAAGGTTTTACGGCCTCCATTTTATGCGTGTGTAAACATTTGAATCTGATTCCCGTGCATATGGTTGGGAGTATCTTGATGAATGCTGCAGGCGTGTAGCTATAGTCACTCGCTGAATCGACAACCAAAGGCTCTCGCACGTAGAAACACACACACACACACACACACACACACACACACACACACACACACAAAAAAAAAGCGCGCACGCATATAGTAGAACCTACAAAGGCGACTCCGAATGGGGATGAAAGCTCCTGTTTCTCCTTGTCCACAAAGGAATCAAAGTCTCAAGGCACAATAGAGCGAATGTGACAGCCCCTTGGAAGTCGCGCTGCAAATCCAAAGCTTTTTCGCGGATTGGCTGCCGCTTTCTACTTGTGCCACCTCGTTTCCCCTCACCACATTCTCTCTACAATATAGAATTGCTTCCAGTATATTGGGGGGGGGGGGGAGGGAGGAGATTTGTAGCCTAATTTCTGTCACAGAACTAGCATGATGCGGTTTGGAGCTGTTTATCAGTATGTCCCTAGAGATTTATGTTTTCATAGCTAGTCCTGGTTTCACTATAATGCAGTACCGTCTTTTAAAAATTTTACCACCGTTTGGAAACATAAAGGAAATGAAATACGTGATACTTTCTGATTAGATGCGTAAGTCAGCTATAAATAATTCTTGACGCTAATCACATTACTTTAAGTAGTGCATACTTTTACAGATAAGTGTTAATGTCTTGTGAGGCAATTGCTATATACACTCCTGGAAATTGAAATAAGAACACCGTGAATTCATTGTCCCAGGAAGGGGAAACTTTATTGGCACATTCCTGGGGTCAGATACATCACATGGTCACACTGACAGAACCACAGGCACATAGACATAGGCAACAGTGCATGCACAATGTCGGCACTAGTACAGTGTATATCCACCTTTCGCAGCAATGCAGGCTGCTATTCTCCCATGGAGACGATCGTAGAGATGCTGGATGTAGTCCTGTGGAACGGCTTGCCATGCCATTTCCACCTGGCGCCTCAATTGGACCAGCGTTCGTGCTGGGTGTGCAGACCGCGTGAGACGACGCTTCATCCAGTCCCAAACATGCTCAATGGGGGACAGATCCGGAGATCTTGCTGGCCAGGGTAGTTGACTTACACCTTCTAGAGCACGTTGGGTGGCACGGGATACATGCGGACGTGCATTGTCCTGTTGGAACAGCAAGTTCCCTTGCCGGTCTAGGAATGGTAGAACTATGGGTTTGATGACGGTTTGGATGTACCGTGCACTATTCAGTGTCCCCTCGACGATCACCAGTGGTGTACGGCCAGTGTAGGAGATCGCTCCCCACACCATGATGCCGGGTGTTGGCCCTGTGTGCCTCGGTCGTATGCAGTCCTGATTGTGGTGCTCACCTGCACGGCGCCAAACACGCATACGACCATCATTGGCATCAAGGCAGAAGCGACTCTCATCGCTGAAGACGACACGTCTCCATTCGTCCCTCCATTCACGCCTGTCGCGACACCACTGGAGGCGGGCTGCACGATGTTGGGGCGTGAGCGGAAGACGGCCTAACGGTGTGCGGGACCGTAGCCCAGCTTCATGGAGACGGTTGCGAATGGTCCTCGCCGATACCCCAGGAGCAACAGTGTCCCTAATTTGCTGGGAAGTGGCGGTGCGGTCCCCTACGGCACTGCGTAGGATCCTACGGTCTTGGCGTGCATCCGTGCGTCGCTGCGGTCCAGTCCCAGGTCGACGGGCACGTGCACCTTCCGCCGACCACTGGCGACAACATCGATGTACTGTGGAGACCTCACGCCCCACGTGTTGAGCAATTCGGCGGTACGTCCACCTGGCCTCCCGCATGCCCACTATACGCCCTAGCTCAAAGTCCGTCAACTGCACATACGGTTCACGTCCACGCTGTCGCGGCATGCTACCAGTGTTAAAGACTGCGATGGAGCTCCGTATGCCACGGCAAACAGGCTGACACTGACGGCGGCGGTGCACAAATGCTGCGCAGCTAGCGCCATTCGACGGCCAACACCGCGGTTCCTGGTGTGTCCGCTGTGCCGTGCGTGTGATCATTGCTTGTACAGTCCTCTCGCAGTGTCCGGAGCAAGTATGGTGGGTCTGACACACCGGTGTCAATGTGTTCTTTTTTCCATTTCCAGGAGTGTAGTATGGGTAGTAGTCGACTTTTTACGTCTACCTGTTGCAATCCGCAAAGCACTGAACATTGCATCGCGAGGGGTACTTCGTACTGGCGTTACCGATTCTCTGCCCTACTATAGTTGTGTACTGATCGTCTACATTTACTGTTCTGTGTTCTGTATCCGGCCAAAATACTTTTTCTTATCGTCACGATTTCCCGGCGACATATTATAACGCAGGAATTTTATGTACATTTGTGTTTTATTAAAATTTTGTCTGTACATGTATGTTACTCTTTTGTTCTCTCGTTTCATTACATGGAGTATATTCTACGTCGATACGTAATTGGTAACAAACAGACAGCATCCAGGATAATATTTTACAGTTTTCATGTAACATTTTATGAATATATGAAATGTACGGTGCAAAAACTGTGCTCTGTATTTTATGAAATGCACCGGCGCAGTTAGGCATATTAATAACATTTGTAGCATGTATATTAAAACAAGAGTATCACTTTGTTAAAAACAAGAGTGTTTAAATTGACAGGCCAGAATGGGTACGCAGATATGAAGTGGAGGGCGTCAATGTCGGAAACTTCATCTAAGTTGCGCAAGAATTGGGAGTGGAGACTTGATTCTGTGAGTTCCCTTGAGAGACAAAGAAAAGTGAATATCGTGGTGTTTTGTGAAACTGAGACGAATTGAAGGTTGTCGAAATATAACTTACTCTGCCTCCTATTACGTAAATGGCGGACTGTTTCCTCAATGAAAGAGACGACCTTTTGAAAACCACACTTACGGAACAGAAGTGAACGCGAGGAAGATTGCATTACAGAGTCCAAAATTAATGTAAACTTTAATTTTTAGCTATAAATTAATCAAACATTCATTCTTAGCATTTCTAATAAGATTTCATCTTGTTTATTTGATTTTTTCTGTTAGATTAAAGGTAAAGGCCGTCCTCATATGAGGACGCTGGAATTCGGTGAAAAGAATTTTACGAGTTATGTTGGAACCTGTGAAAAGTTCACTGTTTTCTGTTTTCAGTAATTATTTTCAAAGCTATTGAAAATAAAGACATACCAACATTGAAAAAGACTCTTATAACATATTTGCAGTCGAAATAATTTGCTTACAGAAATCTTTTAAAATCTTTTAAATCAAAAGTTGGATATGGAATATGTGAAAACACACAACACAGAGCCTTCGGATTTACCTTTATGTGCGTGGTTTGGTTGTGCAATGTTTTATTTCGCGTCTTCTTTGTTTATCTCGTGTACGTGTAAGGTTCACCTTTTCGTCGTGTATTATACTTCGCAGTAAAGTCATTGGAGTGCCAACAACGTTGTTCAAATATGTGACAGCAGTCTGTCAAAAATGGCTCAAATGGCTCTGAGCACTATGGGACTTAACTGCTGTGGTCATCAGTCCTCTAGAACTTAGAACTAGTTAAACCTAACTAACCTAAGGACATCACAAACATCCATGCCCGAGGCAGGATTCGAACCTGCGACCGTAGCGGTCTTGCGGTGCCAGACTGCAGCGCCTTTAACCGCACGGCCACTTCGGCCGGCCGTCCCGACATCTCGAGCAGCAACAGCGACAGCAGCGATCCGTGTCTCGAGCAGCAACAGCTCACCTCCGCAGCCTGAGCGGGAATGTCGGGATATCTACTGCTCTCATCCTTTACTTCCCCTCTCTGGGGAAGTGTGAGGGTGAGTTTGTGGCCTTTCGGTTTCTACTTCCCTGTGTACGTGTGTGTGCTTATATCTGTAGTTATTATTATTATTATTATTATTTGTGTCTGTGAAATGTGATGACTGTCCTAATCCATTAAATTTCGGGCATGCAGCCGCGCAAATAAAATTCCTTCTACTGATATTTCGGCCGCGTATCGTCCGGCCATCTTCAGAGCGAGTCACAAGACTGACAATGTGCCAAGCGCGGCCTTATATGCTTCACCGCGGCGGTACTGCGCATGCGGGTCGCAGATGGTGGTCGGCGGCAGAAACATATGCTTACACATGCGCCGCCTGTGGCGAAGGCGTACGGACATTCGATGTGCTCATCGATGTTTGATCGGCGGCGGTGACACGATGACGACTTCTCTGCAATTTAATTACTCCAAGAGCCGGATTCCATGCTTTGTCCAAATTAAAACCATTATCTCTGTTTATTAAATTGTTGGTTAATTGAATTTCTATAGCTTCCTTGAATAGAGATTCCCGAAAAGAAGAGGTGGATGTTAAAATCTTCACATCACTGTAATTCATGGAATGACCCGTATCAATACAATGTTCGGTCACAGCTGACTTGTCTGGTTGTAATAAGCGTGTGTATCTTCGGTGCTCCACACACCTCTCATGAACGGTGCGTGTTGTTTGACCTATGTATGACTGCTCACAATTTCCGCAAGGAATCTGGTACACACCCGCCTTACGAAGCAGTAAATCGTCCTTCACAGAGCCGAGTAAAGCCGCAATCTTCGTGGGGGGCTGGAAGATCACCTTAACACAGTGTTCCTCAAGAATACGGCCTATCTTTGAAGAAAGAGCACTCACATAGGGCAGAAGCGCCCTAGATCTGAAGAAATTATTATCTTCTTCCCCATCATATACCTGCTTTTTAGGTTTTGCATCGAATGCTCTACGAATTTGTTGCGGAGAATATCCATTCGATTTAAAAATACTCTTGAGGTATGTTAGCTCCCCTTGTAAATTGTCTTCATCGGATATACAGTGCGCCCGATGCACTAAGGTCTGAGAAGGGTGATGGCAGCTACTGGCATGAAGGTATAGATTTGTGTGCGTTGGTTTCCGATATACGGCATGTCCTAACGTGCCATCAATTTTACGGCGAACGGCAGCATCCAGAAAGGGGAGGCAGCCGTCTTTTTCTATTTCCATAGTAAATTTAATGCTAGCATGGATGGAATTCAAATGCTCAAGAAATCGATGTAATTGATCCATACCATGGGGCCATACCACGAATGTGTCGTCCCCGTACCTCCAGAAGACCGTAGGTTTAAAACATGCTGAGTCCAGTGCCTTGTTCTCGAAGTCCTCCATGAATAAATTAGCTACCAGAGGGGAGAGGGGGCTTCCCATGGCAACACCGTCAATTTGCTCATAAAATTCACCATCAAACTGAAAATAAGAAGATAAAAGCACATGTTCAAATAAGGCCGTAATGTTCTTATCAAAATGTTGGCTGATAAGAGCTAAGGAGTCCTTTAAAGGTACCTTGGTGTATAATGATACTACGTCAAAACTAACAAGCACATCCATACTATTTAGCCTTACATTGCTAAGTCTCTGAATAAAATCCATAGAATTACGAATGTGGTGACTACATTTTCCTACCAATGGTTTTAATAAGGAAGCTAAATATTTGGCAGAAAAATATGTTGGTGAACCAATAGTGCTCGTTATAGGTCTCATAGACAAGTCCTCTAGACGCTCATTCTTACCCATCTTGTGAACTTTAGGAATTCCATAAAATCTCGGTGGTACTGCACCTCGTACTTTTAAACTTCTTATGACTTCCTTCGGTAGTGATGAAGCGTTCAGCAAGGCAGCAGTCCTTATTGTCACCTTTTTAGTAGGATCTTCGTTAATCTTCCGGTATGCACCAGAACTAAGTGGACCACATATCTTTTCCTTGTAGACTTCCTGAGGCAAAAGGACGGTAGCATTACCTTTATCAGCACGCAGGACGACTGTATCAGTATCCTCACGCAGCTTTCGTATCGCACGTCTTTCTTCCTTGGAAACGTTGCTTCTTTGTGGACGATGCTTCGTGATTGCCGATATCATCTTTCATCAGTGCCATTGAGGAAGCTTTCCGACCACTATCAGAGGATTCTGCGGAAGAAATCAGACGAGAGACCTGTCAAGCAAAGTCTTTGGATTAGGGGCAAAATTTAGCCCCTTACTTAAGACAGTCAACGTAGCTTCGTCCAATTCCTTACCCGTCAAATTTATGACAGGACGTCGAATAACAGAGTCCACCTGAGAAGGCTGGTCCAATTGGCTATACTTGGTAATCTGTCTTTTTGTGGCCACTTCGCGAACCCAGTCAGACTTAGCCCATGTCGTGCCATCGATCCAGTCCCAGGAGTCAGGAGATAAAACAGATGCTACCTTCAGATGCAGATGATTCAGATGTTCAGAAACAGTGTCCAACTTCCGACGAGTAAAACGAACGTTTTCTCTGACAATAGCGGAACCAGCCCTATGTAAAATTCTATTTACTGCAGCATTCTTAACAGAGTGAACCAACCTTGCAAAGTTTGGGACAACTCCATGGTCGCGGCACTTCAGTAAGAAACTCAAGGAGCTCAATAGTCTTACTCTCTGGTGTCTTAATTTGTCCAAACTATGGGCCCATGAAACCATCTCCTCCCCGAAGAGGTACTTCATGTGCATTTTCAACTTCTCGCGGCGTAATGAATAATCCATTAAATTTCGGGCATGCAGCCGGCCCCCCCACGAAGATTGCGGCTTTACTCGGCTCTGTGAAGGACGATTTACTGCTTCGTAAGGCGGGTGTGTACCAGATTCCTTGCGGAAATTGTGAGCAGTCATACATAGGTCAAACAACATGCACCGTTCATGAGAGGTGTGTGGAGCACCGAAGATACACACGCTTATGACAACCAGACAAGTCAGCTGTGACCGAACATTGTATTGATACGGGTCATTCCATGAATTACAGTGAAGTGAAGATTTTAACATCCACCTCTTCTTTTTGGGAATCTGTATTCAAGGAAGCTATAGAAATTCGATTAGCCAACAATTTAATAAACAGAGATAATGGTTTTAATTTGGACAAAGCATGGAATCCGGCTCTTGGAGTAATTAAATTGCAGAGAAGTCGTCATCGTGTCACCGCCGCCGATCAAACATCGATAAGCACATCGAATGTCCGTACGCCTTCGCCACAGGCGGCGCATGTGTAAGCATATGTTTCTGCCGCCGACCACCATCTGCGACCCGCATGCGCAGTACCGCCGCGGTGAAGCATATAAGGCAGCGCTTGGCACATTGTCAGTCTTGTGACTCGCTCTGAAGATGGCCGGACGATACGCGGCCGAAATATCAGTAGAAGAAATTTTATTTGCGCGGCTGCATGCCCGAAATTTAATGGATTATTCATTACCCCGCGAGAAGTTGAAAACGCACATGATGACTGTCCTGTCTGTTTGGTATTTGCCTGAGGTTGGCGAGATGTTTGGTGTTATTTGCGAAGGAGCAGGATTTGGGATTGGATATTGGGATTTTTCTCTTCGACTTAATCGTCGAAGATCGTCATGGGGCGCTTGTGTTTGTCGCGGGACATGTCATACCGACCTAGGGAGTGGATGAGGGCGCTTCCTGATCTGGAAGAACCCTCATAGAAGGCCCTTGCCAGATCTTAAAAACGCTCTCTCAGGAGTGGGATTTCGGCTGCGGCGTGCAGATCATATATGGGGAATCCAAGAGGTAAACTCAATGCCCTCCTGAGGGCGCGGTTCTGCAGCCTCTGGAGTTTTTCCAGGTGCTGCTTTGCCGCGTATCCCCAGACAGGGCACGCATATTCCATTACTGGCAGGATCAGGGCCTGGTACACATTTACTCCTACTGGGCAGGTAAGGTAGCTGGTTGAGTTCAGGATTGGATATAGGATGGACATTCTGGCACACACCTTCCTGTGGACCTCGTCTATGTGGGGTTTCCACGTAAGACGAGACTCCTAGGTTACGCCAAGGTACTTGGCGGTTCTGCGCCAGGGGAATTTGGTTCCGTTTAGGTGAATAGGTGAAGTTGGCCGGGGGGGGGGGGGGGGGGGGGGAGGGATCGTTGAGGAGTTCCGCGCCTTCGGAGCCTGCGGGTAATCAGCATAGCCTGTGTCTTTTCAGAGTTGATGGTGATACGCCAGCGACGGGCCCAGGTTTCTACGTCATCTAAAACCCTTTGTAGCCTACAAATGACAAGGTCCTTGTACGCATTTCTCGTGAAGAAGGCTGTGTCGTCCGCATACCGTGCATTGTGCATCAGGGGGAGCCGTTGGTGTATCCACAGTGAACAGACTGTACAAGATGGGTCCCAGGACCGATCCATTTGGCACCCAGCACGAATACGGCTTTTGGCGGAGGTGGCAGTTTCTACTTTGACGGAGAAAGTTCTATTCGTAAGATAGCTTTTGATCAGCTGAACTATACTCCTGGGAAACCCTTGTATGTACAACTTGTAGAGTAGCCCTCTATGCCATACTGAGTCAAAGGCTTTGGCTATGTCTAGTATCACTATCCCGCAGTAGCCTCTGTGGTTGGTTGAAGCAGCCACAGAGGGCTTCATTCTCACGACCTGTTGTGGGGCAGAGTGGTTCTGCCGGAACCCGAATTGGAAATCCTGCAGAATTTGCTCTCTGGTAAGATGTTCTTGTAAGGGTCTTAGCAGGAGGCGCTGATAGATCTTGGTGAGAGTTGGCAAGAGGCTTATCGGCCTGTAGAGCTGCGGGAATGCGGGGTCTTTCCCTGGTTAGTGTATCGCGACCACCTTCGCATGTTTCCAGCAAGCTGGGAACTCGCGGGAACGAGTAATCTCGTTGAGGACGTTTGCGAGGTGTGTGATCGCTGTGGGTGGGAGATTTTTGACTAACTGATTAGTGACACTGTCGTGCCCTAGCGCCTTTTTTGTAGGGAGGGGCCTAATTACTCTTGCCACGTTCTCGGGGGCAAAAAGTATGGGTTCGCCCTCTGGGTCCTCCTAAGTATTAACGAAAACCGCCAGTTGACGACTGACTACCTCTTCATACTCTGGTTCTGCCGCTTGAAACTGCTTCTCGAAGGAGTCGGCGAGGGCGTTGGTCTTCCCAGCATGGCTGTAGACCAGACACCGCTCGCCGTGCAGTGGTGGCATCCTAGCGCGTCTTTGTTTGAACTGTTTGCTTGTTTGCCATAGTATATGATCGTCTACTTTGAGAGCTGTGGGGCGGTTTTGCCATTGCTGGTTTCTGTGCTCATTGAGCGGTACCTTCAGATCTCTCTCTAGACGATTGAGCAGCCTCCTGGTGGCCTGATTTCTGGTGATCTTCCACTCTTTTGCCACTCTGTTCTTATTTCGAATTTGAGCTGTACTTGCGGCGGTGGGCCATCCCTTTGTGGAGGGGTGGCCTCTTCCGCTGCCTGCAAGATGCTGCCTGTTAAGTCTTGTAGCGCTTGTTCTACTGTTTCGGCAGTAGGTGGCGGAGCGCAAGCGATATCAGAGACTACGGTTTCTCGGTATTGCTCCCAGTCTGTACGTTTCTAAGACGTTTGGTACCGTGGGAGTGCTACCCATTCTCCCACATCGACCTCTAGAATCACTGGATTGTGGTTGGAGGACATTCTGTTGATTGGCCTTGCGGCCACAGACATAGCTGTCACTAGGAGGATCGCACGGTTCAACACGTCGGGCCTGCCTCCATTTTTTGGAAAATGTGTGGGCTCGACTGGACCCCATATTTCGAAGCGGTGGGTGCGCGCTAGTTGTTGCAGTTTGGCGCCTGCTCTGGAGGTTACTCTAGAATTCCAACCATGGTGTTTGGCATTGAAGTCTCCCCATATTACGAGTTAGCTGCTCTAGGGCAAATTGAACGCAATGTCTCCCTCTTCTGTCTGGCCATCTGGGGGTCGGTAGACTGCAACAATTGTTAGGGGTCCGTTGGCAGTGGTTACTTCACCGCCACTGCTTCGATTTTATTGGTAGCTGGTACGAATACCTGGTGGTGGGGATCCCTCTTTTTATTTATATAGCTACTCTTCCGCCTTGGGTTGGTCTGTCTTTGTGATTACTAACATAGTTGAGGACTGTCACTTTTATTCACGGCTTTAGGTGGGTTTCCCCCATCATGCATATGTCGATGGAGAACTCCTTCACGAGTTCCCTGAACTCGACCTCTTGCTTAACAATGCCGTCTGCGTTAAAGACGCACATTGTCAGGCCTTGGATGTTTGGTTGTCTATTCATGATGGGGTTTTGAAACTACTGAGGAACTCGCAGAGGGTAGCGACTGCTGGACTGCTGCCTGAAGGGCAACGAGGATCTGTGTGTTCTGCTTCTGGGCTTCCTTGAATTCCTTCATCATTTCCATGACGAGATTCATGGTCGGCACCATAATGCCTATCACCTGATCTGAGGGTGTGGGCTGTGTGTGGGGTTCGCTAGAGCTTTCTCTGTCATGGTGTACCTGGTCGTTGCTGCTGTGTGTTTCCCAGTGTTGTTCTTGTGATGGTGTCTGGTGTTGTGGTGATGAGGCTACGTTTCCAAGGCTTCTCGAAGGAGAAACCGTTTCCGAGTAAGTTGTCGTTGGTGTGTCCGGTTTTGGTTTTAGCGAGGCCTTGTCCGTGTGTGTTGTCGTGTTTTGTTTTCTTGTGTGGCTGGATGGGTTGGTGGTGTTTTGTTTGCATGTATGGGGGGTCGGCTTTGGCGCCCTTTGCCTGCTGTGAGTGTCTTTTGTGGACCTCACAACCTTGGTAACCCACTGTGTGGTTCTTGCCACACAGCGCGCACCTTATTTGTGGGTCCGTGTGTTTTATTGTGCATGTCCTTGTGTCATGGGCCTCGGCGCATTTTCTACATCTTACTGCTGTGTAGCAGTGTGCTGCAATATGATTAAGGCCCCGACACCTGAAGCACTGCACCATTTTGTTTTTGCATCGCAGTGGTTCGGTAGTCACAGGGAGAGCCAGGATCATCTTCATTTCCCTTTTGTTTTGCGGGATATCTGGCAGTGTGACCTGTTATAGGGGCCATTTACTTCCTATGTTGCCCATCTGCTGGACCGCCTTGACGACGTACCCCTCGGCAGTCAAGTTTGTTTTGATCTAGGTCTGTGATCACAATGTTCTTGTTTCGTGCCTTTGTTGTGGGGAATGTGTAGTGGGGTATGTTTTTGATGTCGAGAAGTGTTTCGATTGTGGTGTTGTGCTCAAGTGTGCGTACTATAATTTTGATTGTATCACCACCAGCAGGTGGATATCGTCGGACGCGGGCTGATATTTCTGCTGGACCTCTCCCGCTTCCCACCGCCGGCCAATCACGCGCCCACGGAATCGCCCGATGCGCCTGGAATGGCCGGTGGTGGGGTGCACGCGTGTGCGGGGTTCGTGTCCCAGCGTCCGTCTCTTTCTGCTCCGTCCGTGACCCTTGGTGGAACGGAGTGTTCAAGCCACTGTTGCGGTTGATTAGGTTGTTGTGTAACCGTATTTCTATGGTCTCTTTGATTACGGATTCCCAAAATCCGTTTGTCCTGCATATTTTCTTTGTGTCCCTGAAATCGAAGGTGTGCTTCTCGTCAATACTACGTTCCTCCACAGCAGATTCGTTGGTCTGATCCAAGTGTACATGTCTGATGTGTTCATTGCGGCGCTGTGAGATAAAACGCTGCGTCTGTCCTATATGTTGCATCCCACATTCACAGATGCCATCAGACCTAGTGGATCCCTGGTTGAACCGAGAAGGTCTCTGACTTTTCCCGCTGCGCGGAAAACGGTCTTCACTTTATGTTTCTTGAGAATTCTTGCGATCTTGGCCGTTGGAGGAACCGCTAATGGCAAGAACGCACAGCCCGTTGCTTCGTCTTCATCCGGTCTCTCTTCGTTCTTCTTGTTGTCGGTCTTCATAGCTCTCCTTACCTTTGTTTCACTTTAGCCATTTTGTTGAAGGTTGCGAGGTGCCGGGGCTAGCAGTGTATTTAACACTAAATTCTTCTAGAATCTACATATGTAAATGATGCTCTAAGCCCCCCCTATTCTAACTCCGACTTTTGCTGTTGCACATGGATTAAAAAATACACGCAAACTGACTTTTCTGCTCCACTTGCAGGGTTGATTACAGAGTTTGGCACCTGCAATAATTTAATTTGATAAATAAGTTAAATAAAGGAAGGTTTTATTAACGTAGTGAGAAATGATAGGGTTACTCTACCGATTAACAGAATGAAAGTTCTATCCAAAATAACAATATGATTTATTAAGACTAAACACAAAATAATAAACAAAAACATATGAAACATTTATAATACATCAAATTGGCTCAAATTGGATACTCAAACAAACGCTGTGAAGGTGAAGTTGTCCCTAAACTAGATTGTGAGGCTTATGACGAAGTGGTATGTGGAGCCAATTCCTTGCCACTCAAATGTTGAGAGAGACACACAGCTAACCCAACATTAATTGCTGCTACCCAAGACAGAACAAAGTTAGAAAAAGACGAACAGGCGCGCTCTGCTGAGCTCGGATTATCACCTATGAAAATCCCTATCTGCCGGTGCTGCGGACATACATTACCCAACTGTCTTCTTAACTGCCAGAACACGATCTGGCGTACCGGAGGCGATGGCTGGTTGCTTCAACGTCCTGTCGTGGTGATGATAATGTCGCGAGTATAGCCTGAAACGAATTATCCTGGTTTGGTTGTTCCAGACTAAAGACTTCCTAGCAATACAAATGCCCCTTGGAGGGAGACGAAGAAGGCTCGCCACACAATCACTGACGGTACAGTGATTGATTTTAACAAGCAAAGTCGCACAGTAACTCCGATACGGTCAACTTTAGCCAAAACTGCTCAAGACAGACTACCTAGGCCGCTTGTACGCAGAACGCTGAATTGCCAACTGTACTCGGAAAGTTACGTTGAAGTCGAAACTTCAGCAACTTCGCCAAACAGTTACAATTAAATACAAGTATATTAGACAGCCAACGGAAAGCAGGCTGTCCAGAGCAGCGAGAGCTCAGTCTTGTAACCTACTCCGACGGAAAGGCGAGATCCGACTACCCCAGAGCACCCGTACAGGCCGAACACAGAACATTCCCGCCCCCACGACAGTGGCCGTGGTTGAACGTTCCAATCAGCAACTCGAAAACTGGCGGAAAATTCCACTCTATTGCCAGAGCACTACCATTCCACCAATGGAGATTCTTGGCGCCAATTTCTGCGCTGATTTTGCTAGGTCACGGAGCTATGCCCTGGTCAAGCCAATCACAGTTACTATTTTGCAGAAAGCGCGGGAATTTTCTCGCCACAACTGCCTGGGTACACAAGTCAATCCACGCCTCGCTGGTAGCCCGCCAGAAAGTGTTTTCGCTAAGTTTCTGCGAAGTAACGGAACCTCTAGCCCAGCCGCTACTTCAGGCCCCTGCGGTCGTGTCTCTTGACAATGTCGGCATCTGGAAAGCATTCTCTCGACTCCATCACACCCGTCGGCTTAACCCTCTCCAGATCAGCAGAGCTCGCCTGTCACCGGACCACCTGAGTGACGAGAGACGCTGCGTGGGAAGTCCGCGTGTGAAGGAGTAGCAACTCTTCACCGCATGCAATTAGAGAGGAAAATCGTAAGATAGAAATATGAGAGGGGGCTCATGCCACTTCTCAAGGTGTCCTTGAGGTGTTGCAATTATATTGGCAAATTTTCCTTATCGCTGATGGGCCTGGGCCTGAGCACTAAGGTGTTGAGTACAGCATTGCATTGCGCAGGATGGTGGCCGCTGTTGGCATTAAGATAGAGGTCCGTGTGTGTTTTCGTTCTGTACACTGGGTGTTCCAGCGTGCCGTCCACGTTTCTTGTGATCACGATATCCAGAAAGGGTAAGCTTCTGTTCTCTTCTATCTCCATAGTAAATTTGATATTTTCATGTATACCATTGAGGTGTTGTTGGAACTCTGGTAGTCTGGCCACATGGCAGGGTCTAACTGCTAAAGTATCATCAACGTACCTGTAGAAGGCTGTACTGGTTGATAGGACAGTTTGGCTGTGGAAGTGGAAGGGTAGCCCACAACATAGACAGAAAACAGTATTCACAATTGCAAGCACCCAAGCTTTAATGATCTTCCTGCAATAAAGGCTCTTAACAAATCTCAATTAAGCAAGGACATAAACTTGGTTACAAACTTATGTTAACCTTCAACCAGTGAATAACCCCAATAAAGAATTACCAATCAATAAAACGTAGATAAAGGACTTCTTTACAAGAATACTTAAATTAAGTAAAATCATGAAAGCTAAGTTACAAATTTTATGTTAAGCTTCAACAGGTGAATGAAGAATTCTCATTTAAATAAAACGTAGATGGGAAAATGCCTTACCAAAATGCTTGAATTGCGTAAAATCATGAAAAGCTGAGTTACAACTTTTGTCACAAACTGCTTAGGAATTTACAGCAAATAAACAAGTTTGATCTGTTTAACCAGAAGGTAACTGCCAAGTCCAAGTGACAGAAGCCACTCAGAGCGGACGACCGCCCCAACGCTGGTCATCAACCGACATCGTCACGGCCCAATGGCCGCCGTGCTAAAACAGACTAACGTTTCGGTAAGCGACCGACAGCAACACGGGAGTAACAGTGTCTGAAGGTCGGCGTACGCCTTAAGAAACACGGCACACCCTGAAGCGGGAGCAGGCACAGCTGACTAGCGGCCATACAACCGCGAGCAAACAAATCTCACGCCGCCGTACTAACGCGGGAAATGATAGCGAGCGACAAGACGCCACGCGCAAAGCAGCAACCGTGCCTACACCTCGACCACAGAATGTGCCCTGTCTCCTTGTCTATGGTATTACAATTTATAGCACACAAGAAACGATTTAATAATGGCATTAGTTTAACGCAAGATCAGTTAACAGTTAGGTCCAGTAAAGATTTACCAACGGATTTACCTTCAAACCAACTTCCGGATCACAGGCGGAAATTAGTAAACTTGGCATAAGTTTTCACCAGACCGATAAACAAGAAATCAAATTAAACAGTTGCCAAAATACAGTCGCGATACGCAAGCCCTTCAAGACCTTGCTATCTTACTCACAGCTATCATCAACGGCGAAACTTACACAAATGAATGACAAGAAATTCACCATTGAAAGCAAAAAAAAAAAACAACACACCTCAAAGGTTAAACTAATTAATTTGCAGACGAGCCAGTCACTGAATGCTCAGTTCCACAAAATTAGGACTAACCTCACTCGGCAGCAATACATTTGTGTGCGTGATAACTAGGTTGCCCAAACAGGACTCCAAAACCCAAAACAACAGGTCACACGTTAGCTGTCCTGTTCTCGGATACAAGGCACCACCGGGCTAAGACAATCGCGACGAAAAAAAATCTCTGAAATTACAGCTGCCTGCAGCAAAACAAATGAGTCAGGGTGCATGAACGTAAAGCACAAGCCACTGTTCCAGCCGGAGCGTAACCTTTTCAATGCACATACGGATAGAACAACACACGTGGGCATAAAGGGAGCCGCAGATACGTACCAAGCAAACGTCAAAATACGACCCACGTCACGTCCACAAACCGGAGCGGGTGTCTGCTCGCTGGACTGCCGCAACTATCTGTCCCCCGGAAAGCGATGCTGACTGCCGCCTTGCTCAACGCTACCTTCTCGGCCGTGCACAACAACTCTTCTCTTGTCGCCTCAGAGTGCGGCCGCAATGTCCG
Source organism: Schistocerca serialis cubense (assembly GCF_023864345.2). Lineage (NCBI taxonomy): Eukaryota > Metazoa > Arthropoda > Insecta > Orthoptera > Acrididae > Schistocerca > Schistocerca serialis. The sequence goes on along the minus strand of NC_064639.1, from coordinate 67,277,302 downwards.
TTCTCCCCTGCTGTCCGCCCCAGACTCTCGTAACTCGTCGTCACTCCCCGTTAGGACCCGCTCCGACAGGAGGCGCTCGCGATCGCACATATTGCCAACCTCAACCAGAGGAGTAATCGATAGCGTCTTGCGCCCGATAGCCGCGCAACGGCTCCAAGGCATTTGGCTTGTTTCTAGCAGTGTCCAGTGCAAGCTTTTCGAAGTGCTCCATGCATAGGTCGGCTATGCCTGGTGCTAGGGGGGAGCCCATAGCTACACCATCTATCTGTTCGTAGAACTTCCCACCACATTTGAAATAGGTGATGGTTAGTGTGGTGTCACCGCCAGACACCACACTTGCTAGGTGGTAGCTTTAAATCGGCCGCGGTCCATTAGTACATGTCGGACCCGCGTGTCGCCACTGTGTGATCGCAGACCGAGCGCCACCACAAGGCAGGTCTCGAGATACGGACTAGCACTCCACCCAGTTGTACGGACGACGTAGCTAGCGACTATACTGACGAAGCCTCGCTCCTTTGCCGATCCAATAGTTAGAATAGCCTTCAGCTAAGTCAATGGCTACGACCTAGCAAGGCGCCATTAGTAACATTGCATGTATCTAAAGAGTCTCACTTGTATCGCCACAATCTCCAGATGTACCAAAAGGATGGGTTAAAGTTAAGTATTCCAGAAGCTACGTACTTTTCTTCATAGCATTCATTACGTATCCTGTTTCAGACCTCACGCCATCCTGCTTTGTCTTAGTGCGTGCCTTTCGGCTTCCTCTCATTGTGTCTAGGCTGTCTTGTCTAGACACAACAGTTAGCACATGGCGGAAGAGCTTGATGATATCCTCTTCAATGCATTCTTTGAGTAAAGCCAGGGAGCCTTCTGTTGGTACTCATAAGAATAAGGATATCACATCGAAGCTGACTAGTAGGTCTTCATTTTCCGGCTGCATGTCCTGTAGTACCTTCTCGAACTCAGTCGCGTTTTTTGCATAGTGTGGACCATAACCCACCGAGGGTTTTAGCATCTGTGATAAATGCTTAGCAGGCTTGGCAGCAGCCCCCTTTTCCGCTCTGGACATGGCGGGAAAACACTAAATGCTGTAACACACAAAACGCCGACATCGACATACATTGTCAGTACTTGCGATCCCGCCCCTCCTCCCCTTGTCCTGAGTCCGCTTCTGCTTGCCAATGCCACCAATAACCTCCGAAATAACATAGCATCCCTCAGTAAACACAAGCAGAAGATCCGTTAGGAGATTGAAATCCTCCCCAAACCCATCGCTACAACCCAGTTCTCCATCCAATCCAAATTCTTAAAATCCCCCCCAAACAAATCCACCTCGCGGCTTTCAAGCCACACCCTTTGATGAGCCTACGCCCCTGGCAGCACCTGTTGTCAACCTGGGATGGAATCAGGAAACCGTCGCCCTGGACAGGAACTGCGTAACTGGGCAGGAGTCGGAGGGCTTCGTGCTTTTGAAGAAAACCTTTCACCAGCTGAGGGTTCTGGTGGCCCAGGCAGTAGAACCCACACCGAACAGGTTTCAGGCAGTGGCTGAAGAGCCAGAGACATCACAAAACACAACACAAACACAGAAACGCGTCACCTGCCACCTCCCTCCGATTGTCACAGAGTTTCCTCAGAAATACGAGGAGCTCTTCGAGTTATTAAAAACAGAAGTCGGGGGACGCAGTTTTGAGGCCCGAGGTGACAAAATAAAAATAACAGTACACACACTAGAAGACTACACCACAGTCAAAACACTTTTCAACAACAGAAACATACCCCACTAAACGTTCCCCACAACAAAAACTCTGATTACAGTATTACTGTTTAGAGATCTACCAAGACGCTGTCCTGCTAGGAAGTCAAAACTGACTGGACTGCCCAGAGGTACGTTGTCAAGGCGGTCCAGCAGATGGGAAACATACATAGCAAGTGGCCCCTATTTCAGGCCACTCTGCCTGATATCCTGCAGAACAAAGAGGAGATAAAAATGGTCCTCGCATTGCCTGTCACCACTGAGGCACTGCGCCGCAAAAACAGTGCTGTGCTTCATGTGTCAGGGCCTGAATCATATCACCACACACTGCACCATGGTGATAAGATGCAGAAAGTGTTCCGAGGCCCATGACACGAGGTCCTGGAAACTGGAACACATTCACCCACAAATAAGGTGGCGCTGTGTGGCAAACCACACAGTGGGTTACCAAGGTTGTGAGTTCCGCAAAAGACACTCACAGCAGTCAATGGGTGCAAAGGCCACCCCCCAACACATGCAAACGAAACACCATCAACCCATCCAGTCACAAAGAAACAAAACACAACAACACACATGGACAAGGCCTGGGTAAAACTAAGACCAGACACACCAAGGGCAACATCCATGGAAGTGGTTTCTCCTTAGAGAAGCCATGAAAACGTAGCCCAATAAACACAAAACCAAACACAGTCACAAGAGCAACACTGGGAAACACACAACAACAATGACTAGGTCCACAAGCTCTAGGGAAGCCCACACTCAGTCCACACCCTCAGATCAGTTTTTAGGCATTTTGGTGTACACCATGATCCTCATCATGGAAATGATGATGGAATTCATGAATGCCCAGAAGCAGAACACAAAGATCCTCGTTGCCCTTCAGGTAGCAGTCCAGCAGTCGCTCCGCTCTGTGACTTCCTCAGTAGTTTAGAAACTCAATCATGGATGGTTGACTAAATATCCAAGACCTGACAATGTGCGTCTTTAACGCAGACGGCATTGTTAATCAAGAGGTAGAGTTCAGAGATCTCGTGAAGTAGTTCTCCGTCGTCTTATGCATGATGATGGGGAAAACCACCTAAAACCGTGAATAAAACCGACAGTTCCCAACTACGTAAGCTACCGTAAAGAGATGCTAACCCATGATGGTGGTGGGGGATCCCTCTTTTTATTTATATGGCCACTCCTCCAAGTATTCTTACGAGCTACCAATAAAATCGAAGCAGTTGCGGTAGAAGTAACCGCTGCCAACAAACCCCTAATAATTGTTGAAATCTACCAACCCCCACAAGACCAGATAAATGTGGGAGACAGAACCGCTTTAGGGCAAAATGAACGCAAACTCATAATAGGGGGCGACTTCAATGCCAAACATCCTGATAGGAATTCTAGAGTAACCTCCAGAGCCGGTGCCAAACTGCAACCACTGCCGCGCATCCACCACTTCGAAATATGGGGTCAGGTCGAGCCCACACATTTTCCAAAAAATGGAGGCAGGCACGACGTGTTAGACATAGCTCTTACTAGAAGGATCGTGGGGTTTGTGGCCGCAAGGAAAATCAACAGAATGTCCTCCGACCACAACCCAGTGATTTTAGAGGTCGATGTGGGAGAATGGGTGGCACTCCCATGGTACCAGACGTCTTACAAACGTACAGACTGGGAGCAATCCCGAGAAACTGTTGCCTCTGATAACGCTCGCGGTCCGCCACTTACTGCCGAAACAGTAGAACAAGCGCTACAGGACCTAACAGGTACCATCTTGGAGGTAGCAGGAGAAGCCATACAATCCCCCCCCCCCTCCCCCACAAAGGAGTGGCCCGCCGCCGCAAATGCAGCTCCCGGAACATCTGTTACCTCAAATTCGCCTTAAGAACATAGTGGCAAAGGAGTGGAAGATCACCAATTACCAGAAATCAGGCCACCAGGAGGCTGCTCAATCGTCTACAGCGAGGTGGCGCTCAGTGAGCACAGAAACGAACAATGACAAAATCGCCTCACAGCTCTCAATGTAGACGATCACATACTATTGCAAGCAACCAAACAGTTCACAAAACGACGCTCTAGGATGCCCCCACTCCATGGCGAGTGGGATCTGGCCTACAGCCATGCTGAAAAGGCCAACGCCCTCGCCGACTCCTTCGAGAAACAGTTTCAAGCGGCAGAACCCTAGGATGAAGAGCATGAAGTACTGGTCCATCGTCAACTGTCTGTCTTCCTCAATGCTGAGGAGGACCCAGAAGATGAACCCACATTTTCGCCCCGAAGACGTGGCAAAAGTAATTAGGTCCCTCCTCTCCAAGAAAGGTGCCTGGACATGACAGTGTCACCAATCAGTTAGTCAAAAGCCTCCCACCTTCGGCGATCACACGCCTGGAGAGCGTCTTCAACGAGATGACTCGTTCCCGTGAGTTCCCAGCTTGCTGGAAACATGCGGAAGTGGTCTCGATACACAAACCAGGGAAAGACCCTCTATTCCCGCAACACTACAGGCCGATTAGCCTCTTGCAAGATCTATGAGCGCCTCCTGCTAATGTCCATACAGGAAAACATTACCAAAGAGCAACTTCTGCCTGCTTTCCAATTCGGATTCCGTCAGAATCCTTCTGCCCCACAAAAAATGATGAGAGTGGTTGAAGCAGCCACAGAGGGGTGCAACCACAGAGGCTATTGCGGGATAGTGCTACTTGCTGTAGCCAAAGCCTTCGACTCGGTGTGGCATAAAGGCTACTATACAAGTTATACATACAAGGGTTCCCTGGGAGCATAGTCAAATTAATCCAAAGCTATCTCACGAACAGAATCTTCTCTGTCAAGGTAGAAACTGCCACCTCCACCAAAAAGCGTATTCGCGCTGGGGTCGCACAGGGATCGGTCCTGGTGCCCATTTTGTACAGTCTGTACACTGCAGACACACCAACGGCCTCCCTGGTGCACACCGCACAGTACGCAGACGACACAGCCTTCTAAATGAGAAATGCATACAGGGATCTGGTCATCCATAGGTTACAAAGGGTTTTGGATGAAACAGACACTTGGGCCCGTCGCTGGCGCATCACCATCAACTCTGAAAAGACGCAGGCTATGCTGATTATCCGAAGGCTCGTAAGCACAAACCTCCTCGTCGCCGCCACCCCCCCCCCCCCATCCTCCTCCTCCACCTTCACCTAAACGGGACCCAACTCCCCTTTCGCAGAACCGCCAAGAACCTTGGCGTTCAACCAGCTCCCTCCCCTGCTCTGTAGGAGTGAACGTTTATTTGGCCCTGATCCGGCCAGTAATGGAATATGCATACCCTGTCTGAGGATACGCGGCGAAGCAGCCCCTGGATAAACTCCAGAGGCTGCAGAACGGCGCCCTAAGGAGGGCACTGCATCTCCCTCTCCGATTCCCTACCTATGATCTACACGCCGCAGCTGAAATCCCACTCATGAGAGAGTGTTTCCGAGATCTGGCAAGGGCCTTCTATGACGGCTCTTCCAGATCAGGAAACGTCCTCATCCACTCCCTAGGTCGATATGACTTGTCCCACGATAAGCCCAAACGCCCAATGACGATCTTCGACGATTTAGTCCAAGAGAAAATCCCAATATCCAATTCCTAATCCTGCTCCTACCAATCATCTCACCAACCTCAGGCAAGTACCAGACACATACAGAACATTCATCACATTTCACAGACACCAAACAACCACAGATAAAATCACACACTAGTACACAGAGGAGTAAAAGCCGAAAGGCTACAAACTCCCCCACACACTTCCCCAAAGAGGGCAAAGTATAAGATGAGAGTGAGTGAAGAGAGATATCAGCCTGCGACAGACGATATCCCGACACTTCGCCTGAAGGTGATGGAGATGCATTCCATCCAAACTTTGCCACGAGACGACGAAGTTACTCGGCTGACAACCCTTGAAGATTTCATATAAGTCCCTATCCCTGTCTATCTATATGATTTAACAAACCATGAAATTTTAAATAACTAGACCTAACATCCTCATATGAGGGCACTGTTTAGAAATTGCTGTTTTGAATTATAAAGAAATAAAACCTTAAATATTGTTAATCCATTATGAAAGGAAATTTTACATTACAGTTATATAAATAATTAATGGACTTAAAATTTGTATTCAAGACAGCATTAACATTAAATAAATTCTGCACACTGAACAGGAACAAACTAACTTCAACAGACACTTATGATGAACAGCAGTGATTTTTCAGGCTGCATTCTGTTAGCTTAGTCCCCGTTGCTTCACTCACACAGACTTTTTTGTTTTTACATTTTTCACAAACTGCAACAGCTTCTAAGATTTTCACGCTGATTAAGTACAGAGACGCATGGTGTTTTCCGAATGTATTTCTAATCAAAAACTGATTTTGGTAGCTGTAGACTACGTTTTTTTTAAACTATGTTTCTTGTGATCTTATGAGATGAAGCTTTCTATGGAAATGTCACCACAATACATAGCTATTTTCACAGATTCTGTTTTAAAATTATTGTAATGTAACGAAACATTTCCTTAAAAATTTTGATCCCCTATATCACCCCCTTAGGTGTCGAATTTACAAAAACTATAAATGATGTATTTTTTAATTTATGACAAAGAAGCCAAAGGTCCATAGATTTAGCTTTGGAAATGCTTTCATAATGAAAAAGCACTGCGTCTTCAGGCCACGAGTGGCCTATTGGGACCATTCGACCGCCGTGTCATCCTCAGCGGAGGATGCGGACAGGAGGGGCGTGGGGTCAGCACACCGCTCTCCTGGTCGTTATGATGGTATTCTTGACAGAAGCCGCTACTATTCGGTCGAGTAGCTCCCCGGCATCACGAGGCTGAGTGCACCACGAAAAATGGCAACAGCGCATGGCGGCCTGGATGGTCAACCATCCAAGTGCCGACCACACCCGACAGCGCTTAACTTCAGTGGTCTCACGGGAACCGGTGTATCCACCGCGGCAAGGCCGTTGCCTTTCATAATGAAATAATTTCATAAAACTTTTTATCTCGTATTTCACTCCTTTATGGTCTCGAGTTTCCGAAAACAATGAAACACATACTTCTTAAATTTCCAACGCTAAAGTGAAATACTAGTATTCATAAATATACCTTTAAAAACACGTAAGTAGTTCCTTAACAACGATTTATTTTCAAGAAAACTTTCACCCACTATTTTGCCCCTTACAGGCTGGATTTACATATGTGCTGAAGTGTGTGATTTCTCTGTGAGACAAAAAAGAACACAAACAGATTTTCGTTGTTCTAGCGTCAAAATTGTCTTAACCGTGACATGTTTTTAAGCAGCCTTTCATCCCCTTCGTCTCACCCTTTTAGGAGTGGTATTTCGAACGGTCTTTCCCTAAACGATATCTACAATGAAAGATCATCATTCCTCCAAATTTCAAGTTTCTGTCCTCAGCAGTTTGGGCTGGGGGGTGACGAGTCAGTCGCCCAAGACGCTGCCTTTATGTATAAAGATCAGTACACCATTCCACTGCTGGTAGCGACCACGATCATAAACGAGAAGTAGGACCACCGTGCTCTGACTTTGTTTATAGTGTTTCAGTTTTAATCCTTTATTGATCTGACGTAATATGTGATGAACTCTTATAGCACTGGTAAGTTACCACACGCGATACTGCCGTGGTTGGCACACTAGACTCACACTCCGGAGGACGACAGCAAACCACGTACGGCCATCCTGATTTAGGTTTCCCATGATTTCCCTACGTCGCTCAAGGCAAATGCGAAAATGATTAAGGAAGGATATGGATGAAAATCACGCAGGATAGGAACCAAGGCTTGTGTGATCCATCTATAACTATCCCGAAGTCGACAGGCCGTTAAAGACCGACCTCGGCTCTTCCTTTCCTTTGGTAGGTCCTTCCCACTCGTGCTACCACTAACTAACTTATTGTGTTGTATGCTGCCTATGTCTGCGTTTCTGTAACCTGTGATTTCATAAATACTCTTCATGTGTGACGCAGTAATCAGTACCAGACAGTCCCATATCTCACACTTACATCTTCTGAACATATATCGGCGACCGGTAGCTACTCAGGTACACGTCACATGTCGAGCCTGTCACTGACTCCATTCCGTGCATACACAAACAATTACACAGCACATGAACTAAGATTTTATATTTTTGCGTGGAAAGTACTTATTAGGACTAAATTCAAAATGGTCCACATCCAGCTGTTCTCACCAAGGTGATCGGGAGGTCTCTCTCAACGGTAAGGCAAACGACTGAACTGAAAAATACTCTCCTGAATATTCCCAACTGGGACTCCCTCTTCCCCACTATCAGCTGTCCTCTGTTAAGTGGGTGAAAAGTTCCCGAATCTACAATGGGTCATTGCTCGGATATTCTACCATTTCCAGAAAATGAAAAGTATCAAAAAATAAAAAAAATGAAGCACTCCAAGAACCACAAACATGGAATCAGCCAGTGTTGCCCTAACGGTTACGGAGAATTTATCCAAGAACACCTCCTCCTCTTGCGATTTTTGAACAATGTAATCACTATTAGTAGCTGAAATTTGTTGCAGAAATCAATTAGCGTTTCTTCTCTCTCTAACTTTTTTTTGGTCATCAGTCTACGGACTGGTTTGATGCGGCCCGCCACGAATTCCTTTCCTGTGCTAACCTCTTCATCTCAGAGTAGCACTTGCAACCTACGTCCTCAATTATTTCCTTGACGTATTCCAATCTCTGCCTTCCTCTACAGTTTTTGCCCTCTACAGCTCCCTCTAGTACCATGGAAGTCATTCACTCATGTCTTAGCAGATGTCCTATCATCCTGTCCCTTCTCCTTATCAGTGTTTTCCACATATTCCTTTCTTCTCTGATTCTGCATAGAACCTCCTCATTCTTTACCTTATCAGTCCACCTAATTTTCAACATTCGTCTATAGCACCACATCTCAAATGCTTCGATTCTCTTCTGTTCCGGTTCTCCCACAGTCCATCTTTCACTACCATACAATGCTGTACTCCAGACGTACATCCTCAGAAATTTCTTCCTCAAATTAAGGCCGGTATTTGATATTAGTAGACTTCTCTTGGCCAGAAATGCCTTTCTTGGCATAGCGAGTCTGCTTTTGATGTCCTCCTTGCTCCGTCCGTCATTGGTTATTTTACTGCCTAGGTAACAGAATTCCTTAACTTCATTGACTTCGTAACCATCAATCCTGATGTTAAGTTTCTCGCTGTTCTCATTTCTACTACTTCTCATTACCTTCGTCTTTCTCCGATTTACTCTCAAACCATACTGTGTACTCATTAGACTGTTTATTCCGTTCAGCAGATCTTTTAATTATTCTTCACTTTAACTCAGGATAGCAATGTCATCAGCGAATCGTATCATTGACATCCTTTCACCTTGTATTTTAATTCCACTCCTGAACCTTTCTTTTATTTCCATTATTGTTTCCTCGATGTACAGATTGAAGAGTAGGGGCGAAAGGCTGCAGCCTTGTCTTACACCCTTATTGATACGAACACTTCGTTCTTGATCGTCCACTCTTATTATTCCCTCTTGGTTGTTGTACATATTGTATATGACCCGTCTCTCCCTATAGCTTACCCCTACTTTTTTCAGAATCTGGAACAGCTTGAACCACTTTATATTGTCGAACGCAGGTTGACAAATGCTTTGAAAGTGTCTTGATTTTTCTTTAACCTTGCTTCCATTATTAGCCGTAACGTCAGAATTGCCTCTCTCGTCCCTTTACTTTTCCTAAAGCCAAACTGATCGTCACCTAGCGCATTCTCAATTTTCTTTTCCATTCTTCTGTATATTATTCTTGTAAGCAGCTTCGATGCATGAGCTGTTGAGCTGATTGTGCGATAATTCTCGCACTTGTCAGCTCTTGCCGTCTTCGGAATTGTGTGGATGATGCTTTTCCGAAAGTCAGATGGTATGTCGCCAGACTTATATATTCTACACACCAACGTGAATAGTCGTTTTGTTGCCACTTCCCCCAATGATTTTAGAAATTCTGATGGAATATTATCAATCCCTTCTACCTTATTTGACCGTAAGTCCTCCAAAGCTCTTTTAAATTCCGATTCTAATACTGGATCCCCTATCTCTTCTAAATCGACTCCTGTTTCTTCATCACATCAGACAAATCTTCACCCTCATAGAGGCTTTCAATGTATTCTTTCCACCTATCTGCTCTCTCCTCTGCATTTAACAGTGGAATTCCCGTTGCACTCTTAATGTTACCACCGTTGCTTTTAATGTCACCAAAGGTTGTTTTGACCTTCCTGTATGCTGAGTCTGTCCTTCCGACAATCATATCTTTTTCGATGTGTTCACATTTTTCCTGCAGCCATTTCGTCTTAGCTTCCCTGCCCTTCCTATTTATTTCATTCCTCAGAGACTTGTATTTCTGTATTCCTGATTTTCCCGGAACATGTTTGTACTTCCTCCTTTCATCAATCAACTGAAGTATTTCTTCTGTTACCCATGGTTTCTTCGCAGCTACCTTCTTTGTACCTATGTTTTCCTTCCCAACTTCTGTGATGGCCCTTTTTAGAGATATCCATTCCTCTTCAACTGCACTGCCTACTGCGCTATTCCTTATTGCTGTATCTATAGCGTTAGAGAAATTCAAACGTATCTCGTCATTCCTTATTACATCCGTATCCCACTTCTTTGCGTATTGATTCTTTCTGACTAATGTCTTGAACCTCAGACTACTCTTCATCACTACTATATTGTGATCTGAGTCTAAATCTGCTCCTGGGTACGCCTTACAATCCAGTATCTGATTTCGGAATCTCTGTCTGACCATGATGTAATCTAATTGAAATCTTCCCGTATCTCCCGGCCTTTTCCAAGTATACCTCCTCCTCTTGTGATTCTTGAGCAGGGTATTCGCTATTACTAGCTGAAGCTTGTTACAGATCTCAATTAGTCTTTCTCCTCTTTCATTCCTTGTCCCAAGCTCATATTCTCCTGTAACCTATTCTTCTACTCCTTCCCCTACAACTGCATTCCAGTCGCCCATGACTATTAGATTTTCGTCCCCCTTTACATACTGCATTACCCTTTCAATATCCTCATACACTTTCTCTATCTGTTCATCTTCAGCTTGCGACGTCGGCATGTATACTTGAACTATCGTTGTCGCTGTTGGTCTGCTGTCGATTCTGATTAGAACAACCCGGTCACTGAACTGTTCACAGTAACACACCCTCTGCCCTACCTTCCTATTCATAACGAATCCTACACCTGTTATACCATTTTCTGCTGCTGTTGATATTACCCGATACTCAATTGACCAGAAATCCTTGTCTTCCTTCCACTTCACTTCACTGACCCCTACTATATCTAGATTGAGCCTTTGCATTTCCCTTTTCAGATTTTCTAGTTTCACTACCACGTTCATGCTTCTGACATTCCACGCCCCGACTCGTAGAACGTTATCCTTTCGTTGGTTATTCAATCTTTTTCTCATGGTAACCTCCCTCTCGGCAGTCCCCTCCCGGAGATCCGAATGGGGGCTATTCCGGAACCTTTTGCCAATGGAGAGATCATAATGACACTTCTTCAATTACAGGCCACATGTCCTGTGGATACACGTTACGTGTCTTTAATGCAGTGGTTTCCATTGCCTTCTGCATCCACATGTCGTTGATCATTGCTGATTCTTCCGCCTTTAGGGGCAATTTCCCACCTCAAGGACAAGAGAGTGCCCTGAACCTTTATCCGCTCCTCCGCCCTCTTTGACAAGGCCGTTGTCAGAATGAGGCTGACTTCTTATGCCGGAAGTCTTCTGCCGCCAATGCTGATTATTTATCAAAATTTAGGCAGACGTTTTAATTATGAATCAAAGACGCTAACCCTAGACCACGGGTTATCAACTACCAAGGTCTTATTTTCTTGTAACCATTATCCCCCTGTTACGCTTTCGGCACTAGTGTTTGTTTTGTACTGCTGTTTCTATAGTAGGTGCTAGAGGAAGCAGGCCCACAGAAGAACAGGTATGGACCCAGGGGGAAGAGAGTGGGTTGTCATGACCGCCCCCCCCCCCCCCCGCGAGAAGAAGATGTTTTTAATGTTTTTAGCAAAGGCGTTTATGTTTTTACACACACAGAAATAAAGTAAGTGAACTATAAGAAAAAATAACTACCAAGAAAGTAGCCAAAGTCACTAACGCACACCTTTGCGGTGGTGATCGACTGGGAATGATAATCCGGTTCGAATCCTGGTGGACGACAAAGTTTTGGCTGCCAGTATTTGGCTGGCAAGTGGGGGAGAGGTGGCGGCTCAGAACTGCTGATCACTAGCTTTTGCACCAATGTCGTGGATTAAATTCCAAACCTGTCCTCTGTGTCTGATGAAGTGAGAGCTGCGACACAGTTGGTGGTGATCCGTTCATCTGATGGGGACCTCAAATTCGGCGGTCTCTTTGGTACTATTCGAGAAGAGAGGACTACTACTCGCACTGCATTTCACCCTCTTTCCTGTCTCATCATCATCATCACCATACGATTTTAAAGATAACGCTACACCACACACGCATCCACTACACTTAGCAGCACTCCACAAATACATGTACGTCACATCTCTCACGTATCTGCAAGGAAAGGGCCCCGTATACGCGGATGGCAACCTTTCGCACAGGCGGCTGAACCCACACTGCGGGATCTCCCAGCCGGCAACGCTATACGACATTCACATTTTTTCGCATTGAATTACGCACTACCCTCATATACGTCTGGCAACGGCCTTGCCGCAGTGGATACACTGGTTCCCATCAGATCACCGCAGTTAAGCGCTGTCGGGCGTCGCCTGTACTTGGATGGGTCACCATCCGGGCCGCCATGTGCTGTTGCCATTTTTCGGGGTGCACTCATGCTCGTGATGCTAATTGAGGAGCTACTCGACCGAACATTAGCGGCTCTGGTCAAAGAAAACCATCGTAACGACCGGGAGAGCGGTGTGCTGACCACACGCCGCTCTTATCCGCATCCTCAACTGAGGATGACTCGGCTATCGGATGGTCCCGATGGGCCACTTGTGGCCTGATGACGGAGTGCTCATATACGTCTTCTGTCATATCATATGCTGCTTGTGATGTCAGCATGTATAGCTCAAGTATTGCTGTTGAACTTGCTTTGCCGTCGATTCTGATAAGAATTGTCCTATCACTAAACTGTTCACAATTGCTCCCATCCTGCTGTACCTTTAGTTAGTGGCAAATCTTCTTCCCGTCACACCATTTACAGCCCACACACTGGTTCCGAGGCTGTTATACTGAGGACAATTTACGACGCGCGCGAGCGCACACACACACACACACACACACACACACACACACACACACACACACACACACATATATATATATATATAGCGTGTAGCGATTCTTTATAATCTACAGGGCGTTAACCGGCTAAAATGCACATATTTTTGATTTGCTTCTATGAGACTTGGGCTATATATCTAGAATGATTCCTTTCTTTCTCGTCAGTATCCACAACTGTATACCTGCAAACGGCATTTCCTTTGATTCGAACGCTGTGTAGCGTAACAGAAGGTTTCCTCGTAACACGAAACTATAAGAAAAGGAATAGTAAAAGCAGTCCAGACCCCAGAATGATCATTTAAATAAGGAAACAATTTTACCGCCAGTAAGCAGTTACTCTAAGAACATATGGTGTTGCGCTTCAAATCTTCGAGTAACATTCTCACGTAAAAGGCCAAGCACAATTTTGTCGAAACTACCGTCAATGACTATGTATAGACAATAATCTGATAGTGTGACTGTCACAGTTATACACTACACTAAATTTAAAAATTCAGCCGCTAAGAGTACGGCCGCGATGGGCAGGGTTCTAGGTGTGACTGCGGATGACGCACTCACTTTTAATCTAGATTTCAGAAAATCTAATGGATTCGTTTTGAGCTGTGTGACGACACGCTCAGTACGCCTTCTACGCCGAGGTGATTTAAGATGATTTCCCGTACTGGAGACTGTTAAAATAAATATTGTCTGTATGGCAGGTCAGTAAATGTACTCACTTTTCATGTTTCTATGAGGCTGTGCCGTATGCATTTTTTTCTCTTTTCAGCTGAATGATTGTTTATTTACTCAACGCGATAATCCATGATCTGTATTTGAGTGACATACAAATAATCTGATTTCACGGCCTGCGCAGACAGTTATCTGTGTGCTGATCGCCGAGTTTCGATACTGTACGCGGCTGGCAGCTCATGTGGGTCCCTACAGTACCGACAGCGGACAATACCAGTATCGATATCCATCGAAATTAACTCCAGAGACAGAGTGAAATTAAAATTTAATTTATTTGATTTATTTCGCTAACCTGGATACCCCTGCCGTATTTGAGAATCGGATTGTCCTTATGCTGCAATATCCGGTGTGGCGCATGCATTTTTATTTAGTCTGTTTTATTTTTTGCGCAGTGGAACCATTCTCATTCAGCTGTGAAACATACATGAGCGTGTAATTTAGTTTTGCATGTTTTTTCTGTTCAGGGCGATGTCGCATCGCCGCCTCTCATTGCACATAGTGCATTGAAAAATTATTTTCCGCAGTGGTGGACGTATGAAGAGATAACACAGAGTCGCAACTAAGTAAAGGTTATGCGAGTATGGAAACACCCAGGACCTGGCGTTTATAGGTGATTACTCAATCTCATTTCTATGAATCAGATATTGCATAACAAAAAGTTAGATGTTACTGGATAATTGTACATTTACAACAAAATGCCATTTTATGAAGCCAGATTAAAGTGCATAGCAGAAGGTACATAACACTAATATTGTCCATATCTTTTCCTGCTCGTATTCGTTCCCCGAATATTTATGCTACCTTCTTGTGTGTGTGTACGAATTGGCTTGGAACTTAACAGCGCTTTTCCAAAACCAGTCATCAGCACTCTGCAGTAATTCACTAGTACTCAAGGGCAGCTTGGCCTACCCTACAAGAGACAAGTACCAGGCAGCAACCTGTTCCCGGTATTCTCTGGAACTCCTAACTTCTTGAGACAGAGACAGCAGTCCCTCTTCAGCACTATGCCAATGAATGCTGTAAAACACTACTTAGCTTGCAGCTGCTGTGAGTCCACCACAGCCTGTCACAGTATTCTCGTAGCTGAAGTGCCTGGTGCTCCACCAGATTCTGCAGCGGAGCGTCACTCTCCCCTGGATACTCGACACTGAAACTGACCACTGACTCCCTCATCTGCCGCAGGCTAACCTTTTCTATTCTTCTTCTTAATCCATTCTGGATGCACACAGCCCCCTTCAGTATCTGTCTGGAACATTCCCTTGCCACCATGCCACGACAAGTGATCACCTTAATGTTTGATTATCCTCTTAAATTCCATGCGAGATTCTTCCATCACGGGCGTCGAAACCCTTTCTCTTATTGCACAGACCTTGTCCCCCGGCGCCTTTGGCGATGTGCCAAACGTAATGCTTACTGCGTTTCTGACCAACCCTCCTTCGGGAAACGTTATCTTCACCCGATACCCTGTTTGTTTTCCATCTGTCACATTGGCAGATTGGCCTGACCATGGAACCATGCGTACTATTCTCGTTACGATCTGACACGTTATGAAATTTTCTAAGATCCTAGCGCCTCCCCCCAAAAGTACATCAATGTGCACTACCTAAAGTGCTGCTAAAACATTTAAACTATAGTTACAAAGTTCTTACATAAATTTTCTCTTACACTACACCTGAAGGAAAACATCTTAACTTCTGATTCTTCAAGCTTTACAGGCAGATATATTGTAAAATGTCTTCACGGGTTTGCCGCCGGATGACGCTGCGCAAATTCCACTTGTCGGAAATTGTGCTACGTCATTCGGCGGGAAACCCATGAAGACTATTTATATCTTAACGTCTATTTGTTATTACCACTCTGTCAATCTTTTTGCTCAGATGTCTTTCATATATTACCATTTCCTCGTCTGTGTCTACTGAGCGTAAGGGTATTCCTTTTGATTCAGGTGGTTCGACTACAGTCGCATTTACACAAATAGTCCAATGGCAGTTTCCATCTACAGGCTCAGAAACAGTTTATTGTACAAACACTTATAGCAATAGCGCGGTATAGCAATACAATAACAAAAATGATTTAACTTATGTAGCAATGGAGTAAGTTTGGACCTCCTTTTACAGTTCTAATTCAAGATTTTCTTTATTTATGAATTTATCAACCTCTTCCTATCGCTTATTCACTATTCGTAGGTCGTCTAAGTTGGTGGTGATGTAATTCATATTGTATACCTAAAGCATTGATTTTTCGTCACAGCGATCTGAGTTCATTTGTACATTTTGTATTACACCTCCCCTGGTGTAATTCATTTCTGTCACTTTGTCTGATTGAATACAAGGTGTGATATGAGTACTTTACAGTTTTCCCGAAATTTGGTTGTTCCTATGCCATTTATTTTAATATCCTTAGATGGGTAAGTGTGCACAAAACGGTCATGTCTTCCTCCTCAATTATTACCTACAACCGCTCACTAGTACTTAAACTATTCCATAAACTTCTATATAATGAGACAATTTTCTTGGCATAATTTCTACATACGTGAGTGTCACATACTAATTTTACTTCACAGTCCTTCTGTTTACGCACTGAAATTAACCCAAGTTGTTTTTTACATATATTTCTTCGTTTGTCCATTTCTTTAGAGTTTAGTTGATCAGGTGATGGTTGAACGTACAGTTTCTTAGAGCTATCTATCAACAAATATTCTTTTTCTGTTTGTATGTAAGCATATTGGTCTGTACCAGGAGTGAGTATACTTGCTAACTGTAACATGTTCGAGTCCTGCCTCAGGCATGGATGTGTGTGATGTCCTTAGGTTAGTTAGGTTTAAGTAGTTCTAAGTTCTAGGGGACTGATGACCTCAGATGTTAAGTCCCATAGTGCTCAGAACCATATTTTAGTCTTGGACATTTGACAGTTTGAACTGGATATACAACTTGAGGGGCAAAAACGCCCATTTGAGCGTGAATTACCACATTTAATAGTTCTTCGTGTTCCGTACATAATACAGTTAATAATATATGTATTGCAAGAGTTGTTGACCTATCGTCATTAATGAGGCAGTCCTCTTTAGACCACGATATGCAGTCCTCAGAGAATATGTAATCAATTGTTCCAGTTTAATCAATCCATTCTTGAGATGTGGAAATTCATAGCGATCGACTTTATGGTTCCACTCAAGCCCGATATCATGGCCTTGACTACCGCCACTTGTTCTTTGGGTAATTTCAACAACTGTTTTCATCTAGACTCCATACTGTAGCATATTTTGGACAAGAGGAAGGAGAGGGTTTTGAAGTTTACTTACTTGCTTACTTAACTTCTCCAAGTTATGTACAGCTTTGTCCTCACCTGCTTCACTCCCCTCCTGCCATTTAAGGAAAGAAACACATTGTTGAATGAAAAGAATTTCGTCGTCCAAGGCTTGTACATCGGATGTAGGCTTAGGCTTCTTGTTACGTAAACGGACATCACTAACCCTGTTAGCAACATGGTCTACCGAGCATGCAAACGCAACATTTGTGCCCTCGAACGGGAGGTAGCTTCCAATAAAGCAATACATTCTTGAACCACACTGAGGTATGAATGACTTGCACTGCCTGCGGTGCTCACCTCCCAGACTGTTTGGACAGGTCTTTAATCACCAGGTCACAAAATCTCCCACATCTAATAACGGAACTCAGCCACATTACCCTTGCCCGGTTTGCACCAAATGCTTCATTCAGATGCATCAGCTCCAAAGCGCTTCTTACTCCCATAATAAGAGAATACTGCAAAAACCCAGTAAGCTGCAGTGACAGGTACAGTATTAACAAGCATACAACAGGATAAATTCTTATATCTACCATGCCTACAAGATACTGATTACTCTGTACCAAGACACTCATTTATCTAGCGACAACTACTCTCTGCAACATTTTGAATGGTGGTAGTTAATTATGGAGCAGGTAAGCGTGGATGCAGGGGATCCTTCAGCAGTTAGCAACCAAGCCTTTTATTTAACATTTTATTTTGTCAGACAAGCAAGGCTAAAAATTTCGCACACATTCCTACGTGAACAAACGATTCAGTTGGATCTTAAATATATTCAAACAAATCCTGTGACAGCACAATGAGTGTGGCCATCAAACAATTAATAACTTAAAAACTCATTTTCAAATGAGTCTTAACAAGGAACTATTGGCGCTGGCCCTTAAAACGGTTAAAAAGTCACTAAAACATTCGTTTTTATAAAAGAATTTGGAAGGGTCCAAATTTTCTAGCGCAAATTTAATTCACTTTACCTACAGATGAATGTCAAATGGTTCAAATGGCTCTGAGCACTATGGGACTCAACTGCTGTGGTCATAAGTCCCCTAGAACTTAGAACTACTTAAACCTAACTAACCTAAGGACATCACACACAGCCATGACCGAGGCAGGATTCGAACCTGCGACCGTAGTGGTCGTGCGGTTCCAGACTGTAGCGCCTTTAACCGCTCGGCCACTCCAGCCGGCAGATGAATGTCAGTGCGGTTGAGGTGTCAACAGTTAAACTCCAATGAATGTGTTGTCTGTAAAGAACTATGCTGTGTGTTTGGTTTTTATTCTTTTTTAGTGTTGTAGCAATGGAGACAAATGTAATGCAGAAGTGAGGAGGCGGTTGGCGGCAAAGCAATAGCCAGGACTGCAGCTGTCTACCCCAGCACCAGCGACCAGCGGCGAACAGTAATAATAATAATTATTATTATTACTCTGTTGTTAACGGTGGAGGGAATGCATGGAAAAGTAGTTGCGAATAATAAGGTAGAGAGGCAGTGTCGTTTTGACTCGAGTCCAGCTTAACACCGTTTGCGCTCGAGCTGATATCAGTTTAGTCTTGAATCGAACGAAGAGCATATATTAGTGCAGGCAGTCGGAAGTTGGTGGCCGAATTTGTGCTAGTGTGCTAACGATTTGTTGCAGATTACAGCCTATCAATATAGCACCTTTAGTTCACGTAGTATGTCAGTCCAGCACCTGGAGCAGCTCGGTAGCTCACGTTGTTTAAATACCAGAGCTTCAGTAGCGGTGGCCTCAGTGGTTTATGTTTGATTCATTTTTTTCAGTATCCGGTTTGCTCACTAAGGAGTTGCCTGCCCTCGTAACATAATGACGATCAACTGTGCTATAAAAGAGCAAATAAGTACTGTTGTGTTCATAGTGAAAAAGAAAGTCTTCCTACATATCAATAAACAGAATCCCACCTACTGATTGCTAAAGGAAAGACAGAAAGAAGTAAAGTGCAGCTGGTCCCGGCTGAGGTTCGAGTCCTCCCTCGGGCTTGGGTGTGTGTGTGTGTTTGTCCTTAGTTGGGTTGTGTTTGGGGAGGAGACCAAACTGCGAGGTCATCGGTCTCATCGGATTAGGGAAGGAAGTCGGCCGTGCCCTTTTCAAAGGAACCATCCCGGCATTTGCCTGAAGAGATTTAGGGAAATCACGGAAAACCTAAATCAGGATGGCCGGACGCGGGATTGAACCGTCGTCCTTCCGAATGCGAGTCCAGTGTGATAACCACTGCGCCACCTCGCTCGGTTTGTCCTTAGTATAATTTAGGTTAAGTAGAGTGTAAGCTTAGGGACTGATGACCTTAGCAGTTATGTATCACAAAATTTCACACACATTTGAACAGAGAAATAAAGAAAGAATGAAAAACATTGAAATTAAATAACAATTTTAAGAAAAAGAATTACATATGTGGTGTCTGTCGTTTTGCACACGCTTGAAAGAACAGACAGCACGTATATAATTAAAGTGAGGGCAACCAATTCAGCACTTTCGTGCAGTTGCACACCGCTCTCGACCTCTTACGGGAATCGGCGAAATACCGCGGGTAATGTGGCTAACAAGCAAGGGGTGCTACATCAGTGGCGTATGGGAGAGTTGAGCATTTAGGTGCGACGGGAGGCGTGATAGGATAGTCCGTGCAGGAGCGACGACCACCGTGTCCTGGTGCAGTAGTCAGCGCTTCTGCCTGGTAAATGGGAGACCCGGGTTCGAATCCATGTTTGTCACAAATTTTCAACTTTCCCCATTGATTTAAAACAATGCCCACGTGCAGGTGGTGCCATTAATTCCCTTGAGTCTGAAAAAGAATTACTTCATAGCTAGCAAATTAATTTTCTTAATCAATGAAAAACTTGAAATATCTTCGTCTACTATACAAACAATAAAGTCCTCATGAAAGTTTAAAAGGTGATACTATGTATACCTTTTCGAGGAAATGCTCCGAAATATTTTGACTTATACGGTAAGGGAATCATATTACGGAAAGTTAACATTACGAAACATTTTGTGTAGTTACGATGATCGCGACGGTAGAGCAAGGATTTATACTCTCTAAACCAGTACAATTAACATTGGATAGTCGTATTTATATTGCAGTAAAAATACCAGGCTCGCTTTTTCAAAGAGCATTGCTGTAAAGGAACTGGATTTCGTACGTATGTAATTCGTGTTTCGGTATGTTTCAAGAATTGAATAGCCAGCGATGTAATTCTGCGACGTTAAAAAAGTGCGCGACAGAACGCTATTTAATTGCAACTAAATATGACATTCTAAAGTAAACAGATTTAATAGTTACTACCTGATACCCGGGGCGTTGCTGCTGCAGGAGAAATAATTGTGGAGATACCGCTTGAAATTTAAGAGTGATCTTGTTCAATTAGGGATGATAGAAAGAATAATATTTATTTTACTGTCGATAATGTGTACATTTACCGAAATTGAATGACATATAAAGGAGAAGTATAAATGATATTTACATATTTTATTTTGTTGACTTTATTATTCAAGTGCTTTAAGGTAGACAACATTTTTGTTTTGCCGTCTTCAGCAGAAAAAAATAGACTTCTAGATTGTCCGACTCATGAACATGCAACATACAGTGAAAGCCATGGATTTTCTAGATTCAATCTGCACACTTCAACTGATTGCCCTTGTGCCTTGTTGATGGTCGCTGAGACTACAAGACGAATAGTGAACTACAGTCGTTTGAAGTCAAATGACATGTCGGTGTTAATGATGGGAAAGCGTGGAATGAGCGCATCTTCTCCATCCGACTTTCCATTAAGAATAATGGCCTCGATGACATTCGGCATCGGTTTCTTGACGGCGAATCTTGCTCCAGTACACAGTCGGCGTGGATTAATGTTCCGCAAGAGAATCATTGGTACGCCGACTTTGAGTGGCAATTTATACGGTGTCACAGCAGGAAGATGAAACGAATTTTAAAACTCGATTGGATGATTAACATCTTCGTCCGTTGTCAGTCGACTTGTAGGCAGCAGAATAGCCTGAGAATTGCTATTGAATTCTGTGCTTGATTGCACTGACGTCAGTGTTTTTTGCTGCCAAAATAACACGTTTACAAATCCATGTACGATTCTTATAATTGGTGACAATTTGTGGAAAAGCTTTCTGAATGAGTTGTTCCATGGATGGTATAGTGACGCAGAACTCAAATGGAAATGAAATTTTGCGGTAGCATTTTTACTTCACCAGCGTTCAATAGCTGTTTCGAAAATGTGGTTGCCGACGCATCGCGCTGAAAATGTATGCTCATATTCGTCTTCAGTGTGAGTTTACGCACATGTGTCCAAAGATGCGATGCTTTGAGGCAAGCACTGAGCGCATCGGCTGGCGCTGATGTAGGTATCACTGGAAGAGTTTGTAAAATGAGAGCGCCACCGAACGGTTGGGCATTTAATCCTAAATCCTTGAGCATTCGATCAAACGCTTCAAGAGATTTGTTATGAGACATGGTGTATGCGTCCCAGACAATTACCTTGCAAACTTTCATAACTCAGGCTATGAATTATTACATGTTGGAACTTCCGAGAAATGCATATTCAATGGCGATTTGGGCGCCGAATGCGCTGTTCGTCTATCATCTAATAATGCAGCCACAATAAGCGATGAAGGAAGAGCCAAAGCAATTCCATTTTGAGATCGAATCGGAGCCAACAGCAAACTAATGAACGTTTTTCCAGTGCCGCCAGGCGCATCGGGGAAGAGCAGACCTCCTCTGCCATTTCACACGACATTTATAGTTGTGTCGTAGGCCAGTTTTTGTTCTGCAAGGGAAAGTTGTTCGTTTGCTTCAGCAAATAAACGCAAATCATTGGCATTGTACTTCTGTTCTCTCACTAAATCGTTATCACAAAGATCAAGTGCGGAACATTCTAGAGGAATCATGGCAAGATGAATGAGTTCTTTGTTGTCCATGATTAAGCATATGTGCTCGATTTAGACCAGAGCTTGATTGAAAACATTGTCCGAAAAATCGATGCAATTGCCATTGCTAATGGTAGGAACACGGTGCAAAATGTCTTCGCTCAAATTCTCTCTGACATTTTCCCACAAACCTTTCGGGTTGGATGGTGAACATGTGGTCAAAATCATTGTGAGAAATGTTCGGACTGGCCGCGAGTGACAGCTAGCACGAACATTGGTATGCCGACTGTGAATTGGGAAACTTGAAACACGCCAAACAGCCTCGTTGCTGCTGACACAGCGACCTGTTTGGAATTGACTCACATCATCGTTGTGTGCAACGTGCCATATCGCTGCGTTTCTTGACGTATTTCCATATGTATTTGATCGATTTGACGGAATGACAGTAGTCGACGTTGATGTGAATATCAAACGTTTCCAATAATAAAGGACAATATAGCACAATCCATCTGTTGTCAATTACAGCGTCAACATCTCTCATTCTGATCGTTATGAGTCCCATCTTGCGGTTTTCGGCTTCACCAATGCGTATTTCGTGAACTAAGTCTCTGGGATACTTTTTCGGGCATTTGTTATGTACCATGCAAGGAGACGGTGGATAAATTGCTCTGCACGGTCCATGTACCATGTTCTTCATCATAATATCGATCAACAATGGATCTTATTCAGCATTAGGAATTTCGGCACAAGTAACATCATGAAGTTAAGCTGCAGATAATTTCGTTTTCAGTCAAGTGATAATATGGGCCGTTTGTTCTTAATAGTTTAATGTTCCGTCATTACAGACACTAGCAGAGGCCTCACTTAGACGGATAGGTAAGTACTCTCACTCACACTTTTATGCATTGTACCTAGTTACGGGAGCTATGTATCAACAGCAAGTGAACATCACGTCACATCGTGTCATAACGCCGCATCACAATGTCTCGTTGTGGCACATCACATTGCATCATTCAGAAAACATGATGCCCTCAGCACGGTACCGATTATGTATCATTGCTAAGCCACTGCTCCATTAGTAGTAGGTGACAGCATATTGTTAGAAACGAAGACATAGGTAGAAATTGAGACATAATAGAGATTCTAACCTAAGATGGTGTATAAAAAATCTACATTGCAATACTAGCTAATTTGACATCATGATAAAATTCTGATGTTTCAAATCAAAGATTCGGCATATGTGTGTAGCACATCGCTAATACGTACGCCTCTAGAGAGATAAGCAGTGAAAATCATGTAGCCTGCAGGGTAGGCCTCCCCCCAGACTCCGACGTGTTGCAGTGTAGTGAGTCGACAGTGTCGAGGCTTGAGATCGCACTACACACAGACCGATGAAAACGTTGCGGCACAGTGCTCTACAGGCTGGTCCCTAAGATTGCTGCTGTATCAGTTCTGGCTGATAGATCTCCCACGTGCAGTAATAACGGCAAGCTCATCCTCATGTAGGTATGTACCAGTCTTTGATGTTACCACCAGTGCATAAGGAGCAACTCTCCCCAGCATTTTCATGTCCAACGACTCAGTGAAGTGCACCAACTTCCCCTGTGATCATGACGACCATGTCGCGAACGAGAGAGCTCCACAGGTCCTCCTAACACTAAACCAGATCACCTCCCCAGGTGTGGTAGAGAAATTTGCACACTGTATGTGTAATCGTCTCCAATCTGGTGCTAGCACAAATGAAATATGGTGAACTTTTGCATTTAACATTTGAAGATGCCACTATGGCCGCAGGACATTAGGTCATTGTTTTCATAAAACAGGTATGCCTCTTCATACGTAAAGCGCACAAATGCAAACGTACATCAGTAGTACTTTTCATTGTGCTCTATTTATTGTTTTAAGCCCATATTTTGCGGCACATCTGAAGATGGCCATTATAGACCGAAACCGATAATCTGTTGACAAAAAATTCTGTGATCCTAGTCGTAAAGTAGCGTGCACTGCTGATGAATGTCATAGCACTGTGTTCAGCAATAAAATTCAGTTCTACACTGCTCCGCATGACTATCATCGGTGAACAGGCTGCGACCTTGGGAGAGGTTCCATTATTCGAATGCTCTGATGAGGCAGACCGCTGTTTCACCTGGCGTCTTGATGTGGGAGTCACCAGGTATGACTTCAGGTCACGGAAGGTAGCACTTGACGGAGCTCCGACGGCACGACGGTACATCATGGGCATTCTGCGTACTCAAGTGTTACACCTCATGCGACAGTACCGTGGTGCCAATTTCAAAGAGGAAAATTCTGCTCCACATGTGGCACCTTTCTCTATGAACTGTCTGCGTGAAGCTGAGGTATTCCCGTGGCCATCAGGGTCCCGAGATCTCTCCCTGTCCCTTACACAACATACGTGTCCCGGTTCTGATTTTAACTCCGTCCCAGTGCCAGTATGAAAGGTATCGAGAAGCAGGTATAACAATTGTGGGCCAGCGTGCCTCAGGAGAGGCCACAACGGCATTATGGAACAATTCCCACCCGAACTAGTGCATACTGGTTCAAAAGGCTCTGAGCACTATGGGACTTAACTTCTGACGTCATCAATCCCCTAGAACTTAGAACTACTTAAACCTAACTAACCTAAGGACATCACACTCATCCATGACCCAGGCAGGATTCGAACCTGCGACCGTAGCGGTCATGTGGTGCCAGATTGTAGCGCCTAGAACCCCTGGGCCACCCCGGCCGGCCGTCATACTGGTAAATGGGCTCGTACTGCCAAGTTCTGTGTAAATTTTACTCGACTTTGTAATCACTGAAGGAACATCACGTATCCTCCAAACCTGTGGAGTGTAATTTCGTTTTTCTCCTCCCCTCTTGTATACTTCACTTATATTGTCACTCAGTGTGTTTCGCTCTGAGATTAGTTTGTGAAGTTAAGTTAAAATTACCGCATTTATGAGTTATTGTGCTAGTTCTTCTTCGGTACTGCAGGAGTTTCCTATCGCTATTGAAGACTAAGCCTGTGACCTGATTGTAAGCAGACAGTGGTCTGCAGTCGTCTGCTCTGGTCAAGCTGGTAAGGACCATATAGAAGGGTTTCCTAAGAAATGTAAAGGTTACGAGAATATTTTGCTGCAGCTTTATTACGGTAACGAATAGAGAGAATTATTCTGCTCTGATCTCGCATCAAAGTTTTACGTCAGTTCAAGTCTGGCAACGAAGTTACGAGCATCAAGAACACCTACGATTTGAATGGGCAAGAATCAGTCAAACCTTGAGACTTTATTCCAATCTGTTGTTAAATATTTTATTAAAATGCTTGTCTGATCATTCCTTCGCATCTCTGTTCATCATACGTGGACTAGATTTTTAACGATTCATTCGTGTTGATGTAAGTTTCATTCGCGCTAAGTGACTCTCGGTGAGAAGGTTTTCAAAAACTTTTTTCGCCCTGCTTTGCTTCACTGTGCAGCTTGAAACATATACAGCGCTGCCAAGGCGAATGAATGCCATTCACCTGAATCTCAATTACATTGTTTATATTTCATTCGTTCTGTTCAAAATTGAAGTGAACTCGTTTCAATAGCTTTCAGTTGTTACAATAATTTAATTTTATAGTAAAAACATTGTCACTGTCACCAGATGTAGCATAGTACTTCACGTAGTTCTAAAAAGGAGTGTGGATTCCCCTTGCAAATCATTGAAGTAATTTGAAGATTCAGTATCATCAGTTCAAGAAGAGGCGCCATTGATCCTAGCCTTTTCTTACTGTTGTAACTTGGCAAGACAGCCAAGTCACTATGAGAGGAAGCCGAAAGGCACGCGCTTGAGCTCACGCAGGATGCCGCGAGGTCTGGAACAGTTAAGGGAATTAATAGTAGCAAATAAAGTACGTAGTTGATGTAATACTTAACTTTAATCCATAACTGGAGAACATCGCTCTTGACGGTACATGTTTTATAATTTCAATATTAACTGGTAATGGCGCCTTGCTAGGTCGTAGCAAGTGACATAGCTGAAGGCTATGCTAACTATCGTCTCGGCAAATGAGAGCGTATTTGTCAGTGTAGCATCGCTAGCAAAGTCGGCTGTACAACTGAGGCGAGTGCAAGGAAGTCTCACTAGACCTGCCGTGTGGCGGCGCTCGGTCTGCAGTCACTGACAGTGGCGACACGCGGGTCCAGCTTATACTAATGGACCGCGGCCGATTTAAAGGTTACCACCTAGCAACTGTGGTGTCTGGCGGTGACACCACACTTACAGCTATGGTACGTTCGCTTTTTCACACTTGTGTTCCCATTACCTTCTCATTTCATACTTACTCTGTCCTAAAAATTTTAAATTTCTTCATGTCGGCTGCTACCACTTACTCCTCCTCTTGTTTTCCAGTGATCCACTCTCCACCTTGACGTGGTATTGTTGAGTGTGTATCGCACATTTTTTGCCGATAAGCACTGTCTTCCTTCAAGAACACTGTTCGATGTATGGTCATGCCGTAAGAATATGAAGTAGCATGTAGTCAACAAATTTCGTGGTTAATATTCATAAAGTGATGAATGTAAATTATGTAAAAACTGTACTGTGTGTAGTGTTTCCTGTGTTTTTATGTTCCATGTGTTCGAGGACGCTGATCAGCGACGGCGGACTGGTACTGCACGGTAACGCAGCTGCGGAAGTTGGTCGCTGCACGCGCCGAGCCGACACGCATGCCTCACCAGAGGGCGACGTCGTTGGGCCAGCAGATTCGACACAGAATAACTTATAACACTGTTAATACGGAAAAAGACTTGTTACTATTGTAATTCTGTTCAGTTCATCTCAGTATTGCACTGAAGTCAGTCGTCTGATGGAAATATATACCATACTATATATATTTTGAAGAATTATCAGTAAACCAGCGGAGAAGATAAACATTGTGAAAATAAAAAACAGCTGTGGATAATATTTGTTTGGCGGTGTATATGCTTGAAACTGGTTATCAAAACTGAACCAAGATCATAATCAGTTATAAAGGAGAGGTACAGGATTAAATAACAAGCAACCAAAAAATATTGGTAAGACGTGATTAATTTGTTCTCATGATTGAGTTTTTCATTGAAAAAGTTTTAACTATTCCCACCTTCTCCAAAACAAAGTCGATACTGAAAAGTGGAATATTTTCATAGTTACGTTACGCGAACCAGAGATATGCGCGCCTGACTGTTTAGTAATATGCTTAAGCGTTTCTGGTTGTCTTGACAACACAAACTAACTGCAGTATATCCGAATGCTAAAAAGAGTTTAACTTTGATATTTCCCACATGAATCTTTACGAGAGTAAAAGCTATTAGCGCTCGTTTGTCCTTTTTGAAAATTCGAACCGGGAAACACACACAGAATAATTCTTCGGAAGAGGCAGCGTTCACCATCGCCCCATTCAGTATAACTGATAGCAAGCTCGGGCTGATGTGTGGATACATTTCTGTAGCCAGTACGTGTCCAGGTGCACGCGCGTCGTAACCTTCACGCTGCTGCGCCACAGTTTCTGGAGCACTGTCGTTTCATTTTTGGAAATTAATGACATTCATTTATTTTATGTTTGTAACAGCCAAATCTACAACTAGCTGTTCCGTGGCTGTTCGAGATATCTGTTGCCTAATCAATTTTATATGGTCGACAGTTTGACGGAGTATTCGATGCCGCACTGTGTAAACAATTTTCCTTACACCTATGTCCTTCATTCTTGTATGTATCGTATTGTAGATTTCGGTGCCATATGGCCGCCTACTCCGGCTTCTGCCAGAGAAGCATCTTGTACCCAGGTCCCGGGAAACATACTTACTCACCTTATCCGTAATCGTTTGATAAACATTTACTTGCTACCACTCTTCCACGGCTTCAGTAGACTTACTGATACAGGGCAGCAAAGTGAGCTCATTCATTACGGGTCAACCTGCACTGTTTCGTTAGTTAAAAGCTGTGCTCGTATTGTCAGGAGCAGTGCAAAGTGACGGTAAATACCAATACTATGAAGTAAACGGTTACAATTAATGTTAATCAGTAGACTCAATCAAGAGTGAAAGAGAAGGAGGAGGAGTAGGAGGAAGAGATTAGTGCTAAACGGTCCGTCAAGTTGATCATCAGAGTCAGAGCACAAGCTCTGATTGGGGAAGGTTGGAAATCGGTATTTGCCTGAAGCGATGTAGGGTAGTCACGGGAAACCTAAATCAGGATGGCTGGATGCGGGTACGAACAGTCGTCCTACCGAATGCTCGCTCGGTAAGAAATGGATGTGATATTCCGCATGCAAGCTGTGGAATTCTGAATATGTTAGGGATACAACCTCGAAATCGATAGCATAATGGATTGAACAAAACAGCAAAGAGCAGAAGCGCAAGTAAAACTGTATGTGCGGTAAAATCACCTGCAGCTTCCATTATGAACCTAATTAACTTAACACTGATGAGTTTCATCTACAGGCTACAATAGCATATTTTGATTTCCGTTTGCTAAATGAACCAGATCGGAAATGGAGTTTCAACGAAAATGTTAAGAGTGGTAAATTATTTTGTCGATGCAGCACTTTGGTCGATCTTCCGACGAATATAGTCAGTTGAAAACCGCTTTCCCTTCCCACCTACTTCCTTTATGACGATGGATGCACGCGTTATTTGGTTCTCTCGTGTTCAGTTTTGCTTCTTTTTCTACCCTGTGCGGATCCAAGACAGACAATTCCGATGTGTCGCCAGCACGAAGCTGCGAATCGAAACAAAAGTATGAGCACTGAAATAAATTCTGTTAGCACGATTGAAACATTACGGCAGGAATATTCGTAAACTGAAAAGACGGGACGGAAGGCCGTTGTTTGTCTTCGCTTGGTCTATATAGTGGCAGTTAAAAAAAGTCTGTTATGACTCCACTACAGTCCCTCCACGACTGTACAGTTTATGTAACCAATAGTTTGTACGTATCTACCAGACACTATATGGTACTCATAAGAAATCTTAAACGTATACACAACAAAGATAACAAGGAAGATTATCATTAAGATATGAGTGAAATATCTGATACATAATACTGCTGATATTAATTGTTAGTGGTGTAGTGTTTCTCAAGTGAAACTGAGAGACCAGAAAAATGATACTTGAAAGCGAAGACACATATGAGCAATTGCATCCAACCAAAAAAATTATAATACCTTCTCAGTGCATTTAAAATGAGCAAAAAGCTGTTTAAGAAAAGAAAGGCGTACTGCGCAGCGATCTCATGCAGTGTGGTCAGATACAGAGTGAAAAGCTTGTAATGGTGTTGCAGAGTAGCCTGTGCAGAGACATAATTGTTAAGAAATAAAACTTGAAACGTTGCACCATTTCCGAGCAAATTAGCTTCGAAATTAGCCAATCAGGCCGTTGTTATGAATTGGTGGGTAAAAAGCTGGAGTGGAAGGTACTATCTTTATTTTTGGTGGGAAATGTGTTCAATTGATGAGACGTTGGTGTTGGACAGGGAGGAGTTTACTAAGTGTATTACTTGTAGACCAACAACTGAGGACTGCATACATACCTCCTACATGAGGAAGGAAGAAAGTGATAATGAACGAGCGTAAGGGGAATGGTTCTCTGCAACTAATGGTGAAATAGCAGGCTGGGTTGAGGATACATTTCAAAAATCATAGAGACTATTGCCTGTGCTGGAACTGTTCATCTTCTTTGAAATGGAATAGCACAAAGCTGTCTCTACACCACAGATTGACTGGCCACTATACCAGACTGAATGAACCAGAGATGCCCGCCTTGGTGGATAGCACTCAAGACGCTTGGAACGAGTTTTGCCCCAAATTCCACCCAAAATTGGTGGGGAACTGCCCCACAGCCACTACTGGAAGAATTGCCTCCTATCGATCTACAAGTGCATAGGTGCTGAGAAATCTGTATGCATGTACTTGGTAAGAAGGGATAGGGCAGCATACTGGTACTGAAGTGTAGGAAAGCCAAAGCATACTACCACAACTGAGGGAATCACTGCTCTTATTACACATCTAAACTGTCATTAAAAAGCCCACCACTTGTAAACAATGTGTCTTAATGGGACACACGGACTGAGAATTGAGTGAAATCATTGTAATATCACAACTACCTGTATTGACCTCGACGTGTGGAAAGAGACTAACCAGCTCAGAATCAGTCTTACAAGCCCTACTACCTTCATTCCTCCCACAGATAGGGATACCGGTTTTTCAGGCATTTTCTAGCCTGCGTTGATGGTACACATAGATATCTATCTCCTGGCAGTGATATACTGCTTCCAGCCTGCAGAAACCAGTTAAACATCGACAAAAGTCTCAAGAAAGGACATTCCCAGCAAAAGTATTTCTCAGAAAGACTGACCACCTTGGATCAACAGCGAAATACCTCACTATCCATCATGGCTGATGAAGTGAACGGTCAACAGCAGTGTGCTTCCAAACTTTCTGGATATGTCGTCACTGTCTGAAAGTTGTACTCGGCTAAGTAAAATCAGGCTCGTGCAGCGAAAACATTGAAATAATACTTCCCATGGAAATGGGACACACACAGATCCTTATAATACTCAACTCACAGTAAAACAGTCTGCCCGACAGGTGGAGAGCAGTCCTGCAGTGCTAGCTTCCACTGCTGCTGGTGTTCATCATTACTCGCATGTATTCTACTTTTACAGGTAGAGTTTCCAAAGGATGTCTGGTGGGGATTTGGGACGCTGCACTGTACCGAATAAGCGCTGCGTGTGCGTGTGCGTGTGCGTGTGTGTTCTTGTTTATTGTGGAAGGATGAGATTCATTCTGTTAAGGTGGCGGAGTGATAGATGGTGGAGAAATTTTACGCAGTTCACTTGCTCTTCTTGGAGTAAAGAAACTGGGTGTCTGCCTAAAGCGTTGACGTCCTTAGCAGCTCAGCTGCTGTAATGTCAGCTCACTTATTAAAAAGTGACTGATGAAACACGAAAACTCTTTTGCTGCATAAGGTGTTACCACGATGTTTTCTCCAGGTGAGATATGCCTCTCACAACGAATATTATGGTGACAGACCATACCTCACATAGTGTAATGAGTGTAGTCTTACACTTTTAAAAACGAATACTGTGACAATGAAAGTAATGTATATAGTACTAAAAATCAACGAAATCTCCAGCAAATGAAGTTGAAACTCGTTTTCCAGGTGAGATTCTTATGCTTGTTACAACAAATATTGAACTGACCGACATCAAAAAAATGGCTCTGAGCACTATGGGACTCAACTGCTGTGGTCATCAGTCCCCTAGAACTTAGAACTACTTAAACCTAACTAAGCTAAGGACAGCACACAACACCCAGCCATCACGAGGCAGAGAAAATCCCTGACCCCGCCGGGAATCGAACCCGGGAACCCGGGCGTGGGAAGCGAGAACGCTACCGCACGACCACGAGATGCGGGCCAAACCGACATCCTCACATTGTGTAAAGGTTGTAGTCTTATGCTTTTCGAAACGGATACTGTGAGTAATGCACTAAAATCATTGAAAAATCGGGCTAAATAACTGTAAACTCATTCTCCATGTGTAATATTTATGCTTGCTACAGCGAATGCTTTACTGACAGACCTCACCTCACGTCGCGTAAAGGGCGTGGCCTTATGCTTTTAAAACGGACATGTCCGAAAGAACAGACACCATATCCATGTAAGTATATAGTTCTGGCAATACCGGCCATGACCTTCCTCTTCCGTGCGGATGCACACGTATTAGCCGAACTCTTATGGGCCTTGGTAAGAATGCCTTCCACGAGTAATAGGTGTGTTGGGGTGGGACACAACGAATGTAGTGTGTGGACATACAAGGTGAGAATGTAGGTATCGCAGGAGGCGCACTATCCTCTGTGCCTTCAGTGGCTCAGATGGATAGAACGTCTGACATTTAAGAAGGAGGTCCCGGGTTCGAGTCCCGGTCAGGGCACACATTTTTCACCTGTCCCCGTTGATATATATCAACGCCGGTCAACAGCTGAAGGTATTAATATATAATCTGCAGGTCTGTCAGAGAGCCACGGCCAAGCCATCCATGGTGGCAGTTCTGCGCCGATCTCCAGCTCTACCAGGTGCTCACAGACCAGAGAGACAATGGTCGTGACCGTCCAGACATCAATCGATCTATTTGAATGAGGGGAATAATCATCCATTGCAAACACTCGTCAGATTGAATCTCCTACCTTCCAAACTTAACAGAAGCTCTCCTGCGAGCCAGGTTACCGAGAGAAATACGTCGTGTTTCCTAGAGATGTTTTTTCCCCATCAAATTTCCATATAAAAATCGGAGGATATACGCAACCAAACGACGGCTTCTGCCGCCGCTCAACTGGCATACTGGCTCGTTCACTATTCAGCCACCCAGAGCGATGACGTTTGGACTTGGCGCACGTTCGTAAAATTCTTCCCATTAACCGAAAATTCCCTACTATTGTAGTTATGTGTTAGTTTCGTTTCATATCGCTTTTCAACGTTACGCCTAGATACTTTATAGATTTGACTGTGTCAAACAGCACGCTAATTATGCTGTATCGGAACGTTACAGGATTGTTTTTTCTACTCATCGGTATTAACTTACCTTTCTCTACGTTTAGAGCCATCTTCCATTCATCGCACAAACTGTGCACTTTGTAGGGAGATACAAGATGACTTAGACAGTCACTGAGCGACGACACCTTACCGTTCTCCACAGCAGCCTCAGCAAACAGCTGCATATCGCTCTCCATCAGATCATTTGTGTATATAGGGAATAAAAATGGTGCTGTCGCGCATCCCTTAGACACTCACGATGATACGCTTGCCTCTGATGAATATTCAACACCGAGGACAATGTACTGGGTTCTATTACTTAGAAAGCCTTCGAGCCACTCACATATGTGGGAAGCTTATCCGTATGCTTGGACCTTCGTCGTCAGTCTGCAGAAGGTCGCCGTGTGAAACGCATTCTAAACTTTAAGAATAAGGAATTGCCTGCTGCCATTCATACATGGTTGACAGGATATCGTGCAAGTGGAGGGAAAGTTGAGTTTCTCAAGAGCGATGCTTCCTAAGACAGTGGTGATTCGTGGACAGAAGTTTTCCGTCTCAAGCAAAATTATTCCGTTCAATCTGATAATTCTGCAGCAAACAGCTTTTAAGGATATTGGTACGTAATTTTGCGGATTAGTTCTTTTCTGTTATTATATACAGGAGTCATCTGCGCTATCTTCCATTTGTCTGGAACTTTTTGCGATAAATACAAAGTAAGAAGGGGTAAGTGCCTCTAAATGCTCCTTCTGTAACGTAACAGCAATTTCTTCCGGACATCGCCATTCATTCGTTATCGACTCCCATTAGTTACTTCTTTGTATCGGGAATGCTTATTACTGTAGCCCATATGGCAGTCTGTGTGATGCCCAATATATGGTATGCTTGCACTATCCTTCTACACGAACAATTTCTTAAAAGTTTTCGCTTTACTATCTTGTATTGCCTCTTCATTTGGATCAATGAGTGACGGGATAGAAACATTCGCTACGCTTAGCGAATTTACGTAGCACCAGATTATCTCGGGTTCTCGGCAAGACCTATCAGGTATGACGCAGGCAGTCACTGCATACTTTGCGTAACGGTTTTTTTCAGAAGCGCGGATTTCTAATAACTTTTGCCTGTAGTCATGTGCGCGATCTTTTGAACCTAGAATGTAACAGTCTCTTATTCCTCAACATTTTCCGCATTTTGTTATAAAATCATGGTGGGGCCTTTTTGTCCTT
Organism: Schistocerca serialis cubense; assembly: GCF_023864345.2. Lineage (NCBI taxonomy): Eukaryota > Metazoa > Arthropoda > Insecta > Orthoptera > Acrididae > Schistocerca > Schistocerca serialis. The sequence goes on along the minus strand of NC_064639.1, from coordinate 67,243,536 downwards.
AATCCACCTACTTGGCATATAATTCTCATCCTATACCTTCAGGCCGACGATTCTCTGAGACTATTTAAGGAGCTATTGTAAAACACTCCTGGAAATGGAAAAAAGAACACATTGACACCGGTGTGTCAGACCCACCATACTTGCTCCGGACACTGCGAGAGGGCTGTACAAGGATTGATCACACGCACGGCACAGCGGACACACCAGGGACCGCGGTGTTGGCCGTCGAATGGCGTTAGCTGCGCAGCATTTGTGCACCTCCGCCGTCAGTGTCAGCCAGTTTGCCGTGGCATACGGAGCTCCATCGCAGTCTTTAACACTGGTAGCATGCCGCGACAGCGTGGACGTGAACCGTATGTGCAGTTGACGGACTTTGAGCGAGGGCGTATAGTGGGCTTGCGGGAGGCCGGGTGGACGTACCGCCTAATTGCTCAACACGTGGGGAGTGAGGTCTCCACAGTACATCGATGTTGTCGCCAGTGGTTGGCGGAAGGTGCACGTGCCCGTCGACCTGGGACCGGACCGCAGCGACGCACGGATGCACGCCAAGACCGTAGGATCCTACGCAGTGCCGTAGGGGACCGCACCGCCACTTCCCAGCAAATTAGGGACACTGTTGCTCCTGGGGTATCGGCGAGGACCATTCGCAACCGTCTCCATGAAGCTGGCCTACGGTCCCGCACACCGTTAGGCCGTCTTCCGCTCACGCCCCAACATCGTGCAGCCCGCCTCCAGTGGTGTCGCGACAGGCGTGAATGGAGGGACGAATGGAGACGTGTCGTCTTCAGCGATGAGAGTCGCTTCTGCCTTGGTGCCAATGATGGTCGTATGCGTGTTTGGCGCCGTGCAGGTGAGCGCCACAATCAGGACTGCATACGACCGAGGCACACAGGGCCAACACCCGGCATCATGGTGTGGGGAGCGATCTCCTACACTGGCCGTACACCACTGGTGATCGTCGAGGGGACACTGAATAGTGCACGGTACATCCAAACCGTCATCGAACCCATCGTTCTACCATTCCTAGACCGGCAAGGGAACTTGCTGTTCCAACAGGACAATGCACGTCCGCATGTATGCCGTGCCACCCAACATGCTCTAGAAGGTGTAAGTCAACTACCCTGGCCAGCAAGATATCCGGATCTGTCCCCCATTGAGCATGTTTGGGACTGGATGAAGCGGCGTCTCACGCGGTCTGCACGTCCAGCACGAACGCTGGTCCAACTGAGGCGCCAGGTGGAAATGGCATGGCAAGTCGTTCCACAGGACTACATCCAGCATCTCTACGATCGTGTCCATGGGAGAATAGCAGCCTGCATTGCTGCGAAAGGTGGATATACACTGTACTAGTGCCGACATTGTGCATGCTCTGTTGCCTGTGTCTATATGCCTGTGGTTCTGTCAGTGTGATCATGTGATGTATCTGACCCCAGGAATGTGTCAATAAAGTTTCCCCTTCCTGGGACAATGAATTCACGGTGTTCTTATTTCAATTTCCAGGAGTGTATATTATATATATTATAATATAATCCAGAAATCTTTCATTTGGTTCGATTGTTTATTTGTGACAGCATCTCTAAAGAGAAAGAAACATGCCTAGGAGCAAAAATAATTAATTACCTGGGAATAGTGGCACCAGTAAGTGTATGATCACTATCTTGTTATTTCGTAGCAGTTAAGCCATGCTGTCAGCACCCTGCTGGTCAGCTCCACACACATAGTGAACTACGTCTGTAGCTTTTCAATAATGGTGTCCTTTTATTTATAATGTCTGTAGTGACACTGAAACCGTCTTCCTCAAGGCCTTTAGCTCAGAAACTGGAGACAAGCAGCCAAAAACTGAATGTTACCTTATACACTGAAGAGCCAAACAAACTGGCACACCTGCCTAACATCGTGTAGGGCCCCCGCGAGAACGCACAAATGCCACGACATAACGTGGCGTAGACTTGACGAATGTATGAAGTAATGAAGTAGTGCTGGGGGGAATTGTCACCATGAATCCTGTAGGGCTGTCAATAAATCCGTTACATTACGAGGGGGTGGAAATCTCTTCTGAACAGCACGTCGCAAGGCATCCCAGATATGTTCAATAAACTTATATCTGGGGAGTCTCGTGGCCAGCTGAAGTGTTTAAACTCAGAAGACTTTTCCTCGACCCACTCTGTGGCAATTCTAGACGTATGTGGTGTCGCATTGTCCTGCTGGAATTGCCAAAGTCAGCCGGAATGCACAATGGACATGAATGGATGCAAGTGATCAGACAGGATGCTTACGTAGTTTCACCTGTCAGAGTCGTATATTGACGTATTAGAGGTCCCCTACCACTCCAACCGCACACGCCTCTCACCATTACAGAGCCTCCACCAGATTGAACAGTCCCCTGCTGACATGCAGGGTCCATGGATTCATGAGTGTCTCAGTACCCCTACACGTTCATCAGCATGCTACAATTTGAAACGAGACCCGTCCGACAGGACAACATGCTTCCATTCATCAACAGTCCAATGCCAGTGTTTACGGGCCCGGGAGAGGCGTAAAGCTTTGTGTCGTGTAGTCATCAAGGATACACCAATGGTCCTTCGCCCCCGAAAGCCTGTATCGATAATGTTTCGTTGAATGGTTCGCACACTAACTCTTGTTGATGGCCCAGCATTCAAATCTGCAGCAATTTGCGGAAGGGTTGCACTTCCGTCACGTTGAACGATTCTCTTCAGTCGTCGTTGGTTCTGTTCTTGCAGGATCTTTTCCCGGCCGCAGCGATGTCAGAGATTTGACGTTCTCCCGGCTTCCTGATGTTCAAGGTACACTCGTGAAATGGTCGTACGGGAAAATACCCACTTTATCGTCAACTTGAAGATTGTCCCATCGCCCGTGCGCCGACTATAGCGCCAATTTCAAAATCATTTAAATCTTGATAACCTGCCATTGCAGCAGCAGTAACCGATCTAACAACTGCGACAGACACCTGTTGTCTCATATAAGTGTTGCCGACCGCAGCGCCATATTCTGCCTATCGATCCATTTCAGAGATAGGCATTTTCAAGATATTACTTTATTTACAGAAAGAAGCTAGTTACGTTCGTGTAAATGCTGCAGGATATATCGGGTAAACACACAAAGCCACTATCGATCTTTCACCTATCCCCCATTCCACACACACGCATACACTAACACACACGTGTGCGCACACATGATTACACACATAAGTGAAAGCGACCACAATACACAACGCTTAGAGGTGGAGAAAAAGAACTTGAATACGGAGCTGGAGGGCAGTGCAAATGGAGGGAGTGGGGAAGAAGTCACTCAACGGATGTGTCAGTGGTCCAATGTTGGACAGCATGGGAGCGTGAAGGCAGGCACGCTCAACATCAGTGTTCTGGCCAACCAGTGTGACAGAGATTTTCGTCCCATGAAATTAATATGCCTCCAATGTTGATTGGTATTTAATTGATTTTTATAAAGATAATGAAATTAAATATGTGTGAGAATGGTATGATTTGTCCTTGTAAACGTATTCATTGATTGTACTTCTCTGTAATACAATTGCAAAATGTTGTGACTAATGTAATATACGAGTAATACGATGCACTTTAGGACAACATTAATATCCATGTCAGTAAATGATCAAAAGCGACTTAGAATGGAAAGATAGTGAGAGATATGGTAGTACGCTAAGTGAGGAACGGTTTATGTAGTGAGAATAGAAAAAGTACTCTGAGAGAAGGTTTAGAAACTGATGTTTGGTAAGGAGGGAGAAAAATATTTTATAAGAAGAAATGTAAGTGAAGCGGTTTTGGAGAAATTTGCAAACTAACGAAGGTTGCTGTCAGAGACCAGATAATGGAAGTGTGCTGGTATGGATCGACAAACTGTTGTCATCATATGTAAAAATTATTTAGACACTGTAGACGTGTATCACGCGAAGAATAGTGGCAGACTGGAAGACAGAAGAAGCACGACAACTAAGTGCCTGAGGAACATTTCAAGAGAAGAGGAGAATACATAAGGAATTGATTAAGAGCCAGTGAGAGCTACGACGTGATTGAAGATTAGAGTAGATAACAGAAATCTGATTTAAATCTAGTGAGCAGGAGAAGTGAATCAACTGTGTTTACAGAGTTTGAAGTCATGAGATTTTTATTCGTCAGCGAGGTGGAAGGTGTATTGTGACCGTGTAGTGTAGAAGGGCTTTGGCATAAGAACTGACAGTTTATCGGAATCCGTAACTATTATGTGAACTTCAGTGCTACAAAATTTGACATTTTAGTAACTGTGATTCCATAGTAGGTGTGTTTGGGAGCTTTGATTGTTGATACAAATGTTGTTGTTTTTGCATAAATACTTCATCTAAATCCCATCCAGAATTATCCTTCTAGTGGTTACAATATTTCTTGTTCAGTTGATTTCTGGAGATAATATTTCCGTGGAAGTAATTTTAAGTGAATTTATTAAAATCAAACCGGGGCAGCCACCATTGCGCCACCAGTTTGGACCAGCAATAATGAAGCTGTCCAGAAATTACATCGCCCACCTCCCCACTACCGACCGAGCGAGGTGGCGCAGTGGTTAGACACTGGACTCGCATTCGGGAGGACGACGGTTCAATCCCGCGTCCAGCCATCCTAATTTAGGTTTTCCGTGATTTCCCTAAATCACTCCAGGCAAATGCCGGGATGGTTCCTCTGAAAGGGCACGGCCGACTTCCTTCCCCATCCTTCCCTAATCTGAAGAGACCGATGACCTCGCTGTCTGGTCTCCTTCCCCAAAACCAACCCAACCCACTACCAGCAACTATCGTGGAACTCAGGTAAGAGCGTATCAGACATATACCTCTGACGGCCTTCAGGAACATGACGCAAAGTTGTTTATTATAACTAACAGTGACGCAGTATTCGATATACCAGTAATCTTCAGCGAATTAAAAAAATGCAAAACATCTTCTACCGCCAGAAAGCGAACAACAAAAGTTAATTTAAATTTGAATTTACTAAAACCTTCGAAAGCAGATTCACGTATTGATGTCCAATGTAACTGTAATTTTGCAAACAGTCATAGTAATTTCTCTAGCAGTTACCAAACATGAAACTTGCAGACATCAATTCCGAGCTTTTACATTCGGGATGGAACTCACTCAGCATTAAACCATAAAGCGCGAAATACTAGACTGACTACTTGGCAACAGTATTTGCCAAATCACTGAAGCTGCGTACCATAGTAACATGACTTACTTCATACATTACCGCTGAAATCTGTTTTGCAGCTTATTTCTGTAATGTGCAGAATAACAAGGGTGATTCGTTAACGTGCCAAAGAAAATAGTTCAAATGGCTCTGAGCACTACGCGACTTAAATTCTGAGGTCATTAGTCGCCTAGAACCTAGGTTAGTTAGGTTTAATTAGTTCTAAGGACATCACACACATCCATGCGCGAGGCAGGATTTGAACCTGCGAACGGAGCGGTCGCTCGGCTCCAGACGGTAGCGCCTAGAACCGCACGGCCACAACGACCGGCCGTGCCAAAGACTGTTTAATTTCTCAAATTACCTAGATAATCTGCAAATCATCTAGACAATCTGCACATCACGTACTAGGCTCTGTTTAAAAAGAAAATAAGATTTTTGCTGGAAAAATGCAAAGGGGAAATTAAAATAATATTATTTACTTATTTTTCAATATCTAAAGAATCAAGTAAATACAGACATTCAATCAACAAAGTAGTTGGTGGATACAATCATCAATCAATTAAAAACTACAATACAAAGAATAAAACGGTTTTAAATATTATTACAATTAAGGAAATCAATTTGCAAAACATATAACAATACACACAGCTTAATAGTGAAATCTAAGATTGGTGACACTTTGAATTACGTAGCAACGGGTTTTTTGTGACAAGCATACCTACTTGGGGAACATGTAGGTTTGCAGTCACAGTTTCTGAAGCCCTGCCCAATACAAAGGTATTGTTTTATTGCTGTTTGACGTAAAGATATATCTACAGCAGGGACACCTTTCTCTAAAAATCTCTTTGCAAACACAGAATTCGGCTTTTGCATACTACGGTTTTAAAATACCCATTTTTGTACCAAGTTTATAAAAGCCATCCTCTGTTTTATTTAAAGGCACTGTTAAAATCGAATGGGCGTCGGTTTTGGCTCTGTTTACTTAGCGTACCTTAATTCTCATAGTGACACCTTCATCGACGTCTGCTTACGTTGCATCAGGAACTGTTAACATTTTTTCTGGTTGTTTTTTAAACCTTCCTTGGCTTCATGAGACCCACTGGGCATCTGCTACTGAAATACGATGAAATAATCAGCTTTGCAACAATCCCTTTTTTCGCATATTGTGTTTTTGTTGACAAGGTTCACGTAAATCCAATAACATTTTATATTTGAGTTTGGGTTATGATTTTAAAAAGTCTGTTCAACGGCTTGATCATTCTGTAGCCAGTTGACCCATGAGCAGAATACACTACGTCAAATAATTCTTCGACGCGGACAAACTTTTCCACACTTCAAATGACCTCTGAAGTTAAGTCGCATAGTGCTCAGAGCCATCAGTCGCCTAGAGCTTAGAACTAATTAAACCTAACTAACCTAAGGACATCACACACATCCATGCCCGAGGCAGGACTGTAGCGCCTAGAACCGCACGGCCACTCCGGCCGGCTTTTCCACACTTCTTCGCGCCTCTGACAACGGCTCAGTGAGTTTTTCACAGCCTTGTGCAGTCAGCACATTTTACCTCTGAATTACTCTATAACTTTGTATATAATGCGAATAAAACAAGAAGAATGAATCATTTCAAAGTTATAGAATCTTACTAAGCCTTTTAATGTGAAAACCAGTTACATTTTGAATCTTCGTCAAAGAGGTTTGAGAAGTTTCTTTTCTTCATTTTACTCACCAATTCGGTGCTTGTTTACGTATTGAGAGCTAAATTTGTCTGCTTCCAAAAATTCACAACACAAATTCACGCTCTGGCAGACGACATAAATTTTGAGAAATAAAAACAGTCGCCGACGACAAGAAACTGGCCACAAAGCTGGAGGGCGAGGGAAAAGAAGTGAAAGATAAAAGCTTTTGAAGTTTAATGATACGGATGGCGTTAAAGAGTGTGTTATCTAGGTAAAAAGCGGAAAACACTTGATCCCGGACGTTAACGGATGTAAGTAATTACCCTGCATATTAACAACGTAATTTGCACTTTAACGGGTTTCGAACCGTTGCGGTAACACGTACAAGTAGACAAAAGAGAGCAGAAAACAGTGTCACTTCAAAACTACCTGATACACATGCAGACACTGAATGTCTTACAGAATTACTCCTCGCAGTCGTCTACTATAGTGAGTCATAATACAAGCAGGCGTCACAGTTCCATGGTAGTTATTATTATGGAGTGAGAGAGTATGAGTTTCTTGTGTATTAACGCTGCGTACGTCTGATACGCATGAACTGAATTCGGCATTTTACTTAAAATATAATTACTGGAGAGCAACGGCATGTTTGTATACTGTTCTGTGCTTTCGTTTTATTATATTTTAATTAATTGTTTATTTAATTTGTGCAGGCTACTTACGACAGCCTTTTCCTCATTTAAAAAGATGCATATAGCAAGTATATACGCGACGAGAATATTACAGAGTCGTTACGAACTGGCACTGGCTGTCAACCATATACTATGGCAGCACTTGTTTTTGTCTGTAGAAGAGTTGAATTCAATTACGAGAGATTGTCGAGGACAACAGGCACTGGTCAATACAACAGCAGCAGCATCTGCTCGCAGTAGTGCTGAGTAAGGCCCCCCCTTCGGCCACCCGCCCCCCCCCCCCCCCCCAAAAAAAAACATACACAATTTTGTAGAGTATATTGTCTGCGATCTTTACTAGTTAGAAGAAGACACTATGGAGAAGACACAGTAACGGCCGCAAACGACGTGAGAATGAGGACTGCAGGTTTGAGCTGCGCTCTGTAATAGCCCGGAGGGAACGCTGGCGCCAACGGTATTCCCGTGTACGCCTCCGGCGGAGCCTCTATTGGCAGGACGGGTTACACGGGCAGCCGAATTCGCCGTCGAATACCGCGAGTGCCCCGCGGGGTCAGCAATTACACGGAGACCCGGTGCCAGGGGCTGTGTTCGCGGCACCGTCTGCACACGGCACTCAGTTTCCCGCTGCTCCTACCACTGCCCCGCTCCAAAGCACATCGATTGGTCACAGGAAGCGCAAAATAATAGGATGCTGTCGGCGGCCGGCGCTGTGACACCGGAGCACCGTGCGTATGTGTGTGTGTGTGTGTGTGTGTGTGTGTGTGTGTGTGTGTGTGTGTCGCGCAGACAGCGGCCTCTGCTCAAACCGCTGCTGTTCCCTCCGCGCGCCGGCCAGAGGTACGCGCACTGCGTTTATTACCTAAATCCAACATGGCGTGCCACAAGAACGAAGAAGGAAAGAACTTGAGATCCTGCTCCCACATCTCTATTACATCGGATGTTCCCGATACCTCGAAAACAGAACTAAAAAAAAAAAAAAGAAAAGATTCGTTTCAAAATTACTAAAAAAAATTATAGTTCTGCACTATCACAATTGATTCATCTTTACTTATGCTATAGCTATCCAGAACAAATATGAGATCAGTTATTCTGACAGAACAAAGTACCCATGAGGTAAGGAAGTAATCGTTTAGCAGGAACTGTGTAAGTAGGCTGTTTAGGTTTTTATGTTGGTAATGCCACATAGCGCTCTGTATGAAAATCACTGACTGTGCTGTGTGCAGTCTGTGGCTGGTTGGCATTTTTGGAATACTCGCTATTGTAGTGTTGGGCAGTTGGATGTGAGCTGCCAGCAGTGGTGGATGTGGGGAGAGAGATGGCACAGTTTTGAGTGCGGACGATCTAGTCGTGTGTCCGTCAGAAAAAGGAAATTTGTAAGACTGGATGTAATGAACTAATATATATATATATATATATATATATGATGACTTTTGAAAACTATTAAGGTAAATACATTGTTCGGTCTCTATCAAAATCTTTCATTTGCTAACTATGACAATCAGTAGTTAGTGCCTTCAGTAGTTAGAATCTTTTATTTAGCTGGCGGTATTGGCACTCGCTGTATTGCAGTAGTTCGCGTAACGAAGATTTTTGTGGGGTAAGTGATTCATGGCTCTGAGCACTATGTAACTTAACATCTGAGGTCAAAAAAAATGGTTCAAATGGCTCTGAGCACTATGGGACTCAACTGCTGTGGTCATCAGTCCCCTAGAACTTAGAACTAGTTAAACCGAACTAACCTAAGGACATCACAAACATCCATGCCCAAGGCAGGATTCGAACCTGCGACCGTAGCGGTCTTGCGGTTCCAGACTGCAGCGCCTTTAACCGCACGGCCACTTCGGCCGGCCATCTGAGGTCATCAGTCCCCTAGAACTTAGAACTACTTAAACCTAACTAACCTAAGGACATCACACACATCCATGCCCAAGGCAGGATTCGAACCTGCGACTGTAGCGGTCGCGCAGTTCCAGACTGAAGAGCCTAGAACCGCTCTGCCACACCGGCCGGCCTAAGTGATTCATGAAAGGTATAGATTATTGTTAGTCAGGGCCATTCTTATGTAGGGATTATTGAAAGTCAGATTGCGTTGCGGTAAAGAAAAAATATTGTGTGTCAGTTTAGGATGATCAGAATAAGTAAAGATAGAAATGTCTGAGTACGTTCAGTTTTTCTCAGCTGTTTGAAAATCAAATAACCTAAAAGTTTATCAGTACAGTCATTTATAATTTTTCTAAGGGGACGTTACATATGATCCTGGCAGGGTCGCCACATGTAACTTCCCCTAAGAAAAACGTGGCGTTACCAACATAAAAACCTAAACAGCCTACTTAAAACTGACACTAACATCGCAGAATACACGCAGGACGGAGTGTTGTACATTGGTGCACTTTTTAGACTTTTGCCTCTAGCCAGCCTTATAATCGAAGTTTAATATATTATCTTTGTGATATCATAGATCGATACCATGAAACGCACTTTACCGACAGACACCAATAGCCGAAGCCGACGCGCAGGGACCCGGTGGAGCCAATGGTATGCGGTCGCTGAGGCACGCCTTCAATTGCTTTGACTATGAGCGCCGTGCGCCGCCGCGCTACAGCGTGGGTGGGTGGGTGGGTGCGGCTACGCGGCCCAGTCTTAGTAGCAGTCCTTGACAGTCTCCAGTCTTAGTCAGCATTTGACACCTCACTTGTACGTTAGTAGTGCGAGCCTCACAACACCCAAATCTCTTTAAACTTTTGTAGGGGACATTACACTATTAGTGTAAAATACAAGTGAATTGTGTAAAAATTACTTAAAGGACAGAGACACACGACATAGTAATTTTATCAGAGTTCACAAATAGATATACGTGTCGCGTCTAATATTCGACCAAACCAAACAATACTTTAAAAAAAAAATGCAAATGTGTGTGAAATCTTATGGGACTTAACTGCTAAGGTCATCAGTCCCTAAGCTTACACACTACTTAACCTAAATTATCCTTAGGACAAACACACACACACCCATACCCGAGGGAGGACTCCGCTGGGACCAGCCGCACAGTCAATAACTGCAGCGCCTAAGACCGCTCGGCTAATCCCGCGCGGCAAAGAATACTTAAAGACAATTGTTCCTTTTGTAATGCAGAGACTATGGTTTCTTCATTCTGCTTTATGTTTTATCTCAGCACGGATTCTAATATCTGCATGTTCTTATAGTGTTCGCTTGATAAAAGATCTGTACTGCTGGAAATTATGTATTTCTTGTCTTTAAAACACAACTTGAGTTTGTTAAAGTGACATGTGGTTTTATTTATATAAAAATTAACATCCTGTCTGAGAAATAATTTCAACTGGAGATTTTCATTGTTGGCAGCCATTACTTCCTGGATACTAATCTGTTTAAATGCTGCCGCAGTGGCCAGGTTATGCAGAAAAAAAGTATGTCACCACTCCAACGAATTATTGCGCACGTACTGCTTTTAAGATTTTCCAGAATTTCAGAAAGTTTCAGGTGCACTTGACTGCAGAGTGCCGAGTATATTCCACCACTGACGCAGCTAACATTTATGTCAAAAGTGTTAAATACTCTCTTTAGGTCGAAGCAAAAGCTACATTATATCTGCAACACGTATAAAGCACAACATTTTTCCCTCTAAATAACATCATGCTCTTGACTGAAAAACAGCTGTTATGTGATGAGGGCAACATCTCACTTAGATCACTACTAGTTATTCTATAGAAAATCCTCCTTACTGTGCCACGAACAATATTATGCTATGGATTCAAATAACGAGGTTTTAATTCTGTCATTCTTATAACCACGTGGGCATAAACCTGTTGGCACTTCGTGTATAAAAGCCTGTAACTGCAAATAACTTTTAACTATGAAACGAATATCGTTTTATGTTATTACATCAGTAAAAAAAGTTTTTTAGAATTACAATATCTGGACTTTACAGCTGTTTTTCCTTTCGTAAAGTTTCTGCTCAACTCTTGGAGAAAGATTGCAGGTAAGTGAAACTTCCGTTTACTGTATTTACGTGTTTGCTTATCGTTTCTGCTCCTGTTCAGCTTCACTACGATGACAGCTGCTGCACCAGTCTGTAGCCCACATATACTTACCACTGTGTCCGAAGTAGTAGACAACAGTATTACTGCATTTTTAGCGTTCCGTATCTCAGTCGGTAAAAACGGAACCCTTACTGCATCAGTTTGTTGTCTCCCTGTCTGTCTCTCTGACTGTTAAGAACCTTTCTTCTCAGGAACTGTTAAGGTACCATGATGAAATTTATGTCACATACTAACGACTATGGCTCCTTGGCGGTGTAAAACTTTAAGCTTCTCTGCGATTATGGTCAAAAGGTACAGCTACTAACATAACATATTTTGATACTTGCAAACTCGCATCAAAACTTACAGCGTACTTCTCGTTGACTTGGCAACATGAAATTTGGCGAGGACCAAGGGTTCACTGTACCACTGAAGGAAACATTTTTAAATTGGTTAATTTCTAATTATATAACATACATAATATTTTTGTCCTTTTTTTGTCCTTCTGTTTGCATATCTGTAAAGAACATTTTTTCTCAGGAACGGATAGAGGCATAATTATATTTGTATGATACCCTCAGAGCGTATGTCCTACTCGGTCTTGTCCGGTTTTTAAATTTCCTCATTCACGCTTTATCTGCTGCAGTTTTTTTCAGAAATTACTAAAATTACACTGGAAATTTAAGATTCTCCAGATGTAAAATAGTGTTCCTAGGTACCACATAGTCATGGTCATTCTACTGAAATTTAAAAGAGTTACAGTCCAGAAAATGTTGTCAATACCGCACTTAATGGTCTATCTGTTGCCTTATTACTCTACTACCCGCCAATAATTATAAGTGAAATCAAATCAAGCTAAAGTATTATCAGTAATCAGTTATAAGCAAAATACATTTTGAAATAGAAGCTATTGGGAACTAACAGAAATTTCCATTTTCAAAGACAGTTCTGTTCCTGACGAATTAACAGTTGTTCCGAATATCTTTAACATTCTATAAATTAAATACTGTATTAATACATTAAATACTCAGAAATGCTGCACAAAATACAACGTCATGTCTAAGGACAACAAAACAGTAGGATGTCGCGGAAACTGATTATGGCGGTCTCTAGTGTGCGTTTCTTTCTGTGGATCGAAAATCAGTCACTAGCTTGAGGTAATCACCAACACCCATAATGAGTACACTATCCTCTACGTAAAACATTCTCACCTACTTTTTAATCTAAAGCGAATACAGTCTTGGTATGTGACGTGATTCTTGGCCTAAACTGCTTTTCTGTTGCCCATGAGTGTCATGGAGGCATCTATTGCAAGTGTTTATGTTGCCCATAATTTAGTAAGGAAATTTATTTCCAGCGAATACTTTTTTACGTGCTGGTCTGCAGAAGATAAAGTTCTATAGATACACTCCATAATATTCCGCTTGTAATAAAAACTGAAACAGGGGTGTGTAGTTGTGTACAACATATAAACTATAAACGCAAATTTATACAAAATTCTCAGGGCGAAATTGTCTGAGTGTAGACATGACTCAGTAACTGGACGTATAGAAGGGGGGAGAGGGGGGGCCTTGACATTGCAGGTGATAAAATGGCCAGGCATTTTTGAAAAGCTGCCGTACGGTGCATGGCAACTGGTCTATCTTTCCTGTTCCACTCACAAACACAGCGAGGAAAAAATGACTGTGTATATGCCTCCGTATGAGGTCCAATTTCTCGAATCTTATATTTGTGGTACATACATGAAAGGTAAGACTGTGATAGTAGAATCGTTCCACTCTCAGCTTCAAATGCCAGTTCTCTAAATTTCCCAAGGGTTCCCATTTCACTTCCCAAAGAATCTCTGTAATACTTGTGTGCTGTCGAATCTACCGGTAATAAACGTAGCAAATGACCCTTTAATTGCTTCGAAGTCTTCCTTTAATCCGACTTGGTACGGATCCCAAACCCTGGAGAAGTACTGAGGTATAAGTTTACTAATTCTCAGCATAATGCTCTACTATGACATAATATATGCTGCAGTTCCCATAATAAATAAACAGCACGCAGCTTGATTTTTTTTTATATAAGCTTATTTCGCCTTTTTTGGCATCGTCAATACATCTGTAAACAATCGCATTTACTTCTGTTTTACATAATATATAATTTATAAAAGTTTTTTACTTTGGAGGTTGTACTCAAGTCCTAGCATTGTATACGAACACGTCAATTTTAAATAAACTGTTGCTTCCGTCCGTAGTTCTTGTACGTAATTTTTTTTTCATTAATGTTTTAAAGTTGCCCAATAATTTGATGTTCCAGGTATGTTATAGTACGTTTTCTATTATTTAGACATTCGTAGAAATTCAAGTTTGGTAGCTCCCTTTACTCAAACATAGTTATGACACACAGCTAGACTGTGGTTATCTTTCTGTGGCTCATGTATCTGTGGAACTGTTATTCATGTGATTGTAATCTCAGGTGTTTTGGTTACCCGTTATACCTACATAAAATATCAATAAAATTTTTAAAGAATGTGTATGCCTGAATCGGTTTGTTCATTTAGTATATCGTGAAGATAGTAATTAGTGCGTATGTCTATTTCAGATTCCTCCAAATACTTATGACTGGATGATTTATGACTTCATCAGTGTCGTCAACTTCCTGTTTTTCATTTTTGAGGTGTGTAAAGGAGATGAATTTGTTTGTATTTGTTTCTGTCGAGTGTTCTCTGAATCTGACGATGAAATTCCTTCCAGTTTACCCTATATAAGATTTTGTGAGGTTATTGCAGTTAAGTTTCGGTAGTGCGACTTTTCCTGAATGAAGTTTTGTAATCATATTATTCGTTGTTATAAAGGCTAATTTCACGTTTGCATTTTTTATTTTATCGAATTGTTTTGCCATACAGTCTGTTGGTATGAATATGGTTTCCTTTTTTAATGTAGTTTTTCTCGTTAGTGTTATTTTATGAGTTATGAGGTCTTCTTAGTTTGTATTTTTTGTCATATAGCTGTAGAACCCTTTTAGAGTTATAGCTGTCCTTGTATGCGATATATTGTGGTGTACTAACTATTCGGATATGGCCTCCAGTTCCTGAGGCAGATTATGAATCTGTTAATCATGGAATGAAGGAATGCATATTTGTGAAATTTCGAATATGAAGACGTATTTTTTTTTTTTTTTTTGTATCCGTTGTTGTTTATCATGAGATCTAGAAATGTTATCGATTTTTTCTTTCCAGTTCCTAAGTGAATTTCATTTTAGGACGCAAGTTATCGAATTTCTGGTGGATTATTTGTATGTCGTGATCATTTCCTTGTATGAGTAGCAATGTGTCATTGACTTGCCAGTAGTAGTATATTACGTGTTTTTCGAAATTATTGTTCTCAGCTGATAAATTTTGTTTTGACTTTATTAAGGAATTATTTATCTGTGGATCCAGCGATTCTGCTCCTCATGGTCACATCATCAGTTTTCGTATAAATTTTTTCTTGAAACTGGAAACAGTTTTGCGAAAAGGTTAGTTTGAGAACTTGTATAACATAATGTGTGCCTTCATTTTGTAGTTTTCTGATGAGTCATGAGTTTATGTTCTATAATATCTATTCTTTCTTGTGTAGGTATGTAAGTGTAGACGTTTGTTGAGTGAAATGAATTCAGCATTGTGTGATCTGCTTGTCCTTTATTGTATTTCCAGGTATTTTTTTTTTTTTTTTTTTTTTTTTGTGGTGTAGTTTTTCCCCATATGTGAAACATTTCACCTTCAGTTTGTTGAGTGTTTTAGGAATTCGGCAAATTCGGCTGTTAATGCTGTTAACAATTTGTTGCAGAGGAGCCAAAGGTTTCTCTATCTGTAACTGTCCATGAAGTGTTGAGGTTCTTGGATTTATTACAATATTTCTTTCCTTTTTGTATTCTGATGATATTGTGTTGAAAAATTTTATTTGTTTTCTGATTTGTGATGCTAGTTTATTTATCGATTTGGTGTGTAGTTCAGTAATTTTATTACTTTGAAAGAAATTTTTTACATTGTTCAAGTAATCATTATAATTAATGATAATTGTACTATTACCCACAACAGATTTAAGTGCTATGGTGTTGTGTCGGATAAATACTATTTACTACACATGCCCAAAAACTTTATTTAATTAAAGTGCCCTGCTCAGGAGGATTCATTTACGTAAGAATACAAATGTGCCAACACCAATGCCCTACACAAGCCCCTAAAAAACATTATTTACGTGGGCAACAATGTATACCCTAAACACTTCATACAAATATTAATTAAGCTTGATACCACTGTGTTTGTCTTCATGTTACTGCATATTTCTTATTGAGGATCTACTCTCTCGGAAGAATGAGGTAAACAGTATTTTTTAATAGGATCACGATCAGTTTCCTAACTTCTTTAGAATCCACAATAGGCTATAATACGTTTCAGAGGTTAAAAAGACCACAGTAGTTGTAAGGTTCTTTTATTTAAATGTGTTAAATAAAAGAGCCTTACAACTGTAGCTGTATTTTGAAACTCTGGTATAATGCTCAGTTGCGAATGTTCCTCTGACACAATTATTTTTATATTATGTGTGTTAGTGTTGCAGCATTTTCTGGTAAAGTGTCATGGGAGAGTACACCTCTGATGACATTTTCAGTTCCTGACCTGGTGCCAAAAAGTTGAACAATATTCTAAAATCAGCGCGTAACACACTTTAATACCCTCTCACCCATTTTACAGATATAAACAACGTTATTCGATGGAATAGACAAGGCACCTGTGTTCTTGTGTTTAAGACCGCTGCCCATGGGACACTGGACATAGTACCAATTGGAAATACTGCACTTAACTTTTTGACGAATTTCCTGGCCACAAATCCAGCAATGTATCTGACAACATTATTCAGATATCAAGTGAGATAGCTGGATGCGTTTTATAACTATGGTCATTATTTATTAATGCCATCCCTGGAACAGATGGAAATTGATTGCATTCAGCTGCCCCATTTATAGATTAGTTCATGTTATGCCAAGGATGGCATCGATGGCAGAACAATTTGCAATTGTTAGTTTTCCAGTTTGGATGTGGACCAGAAGTATCTTTAAAGTAGCTTCAAATTGCTGAGCTGTGGGTGTATAATTCTGACCCATTCCCACAAAATACTTCCAAGTGGTCTTGACTAAGTTTCTGTGCCAATAAAAATGTAATTCCTTGTGCAAATCTACTTAAAATATTGTCATACCCAATTAAGTATGAACACAAATGATCATGCATATAAACCCAATTCCTCTTGTGGAATGCACCAGTAATGTTCCCTCAACAAATTATTTTAATGTAAACAGCCAATATTTCGCTTCCTTTACTTATGTGCGTACATCACTGTACGTAGTTGGGGCCAGGGGTCTTTTCTATCTCCTGCAATATAGGTTCCCAACACTTAATATGTGGAATAAATTGTTTGTCAATCTGACAAATTTCTCTGTTCCTTCACAGCCTGAAACTGCGACATTCCCAAATTTTTGTCACAGTATTCATTACCATTGGCTGCACTTGCACTCAATGTCTTTTCAGCAAGTTTAACCTTCATGGGTTCTTTGTGCCAATTAATACGGCTTCTTTCTAGATCTGTCCCCAAATGCAATGCCTTTTGCCTCTGTAAGTTCCATAGTTCCACAAAATAACTCCATTGTATTTAGCCAATTTTATGAAAATTGTCCCCTTTGTGGCAAGACAGTTTCTCACCAGTTGTGTTATGTGGCAAGTATCCAACGGAATATGTTCTTTTATATCTGTTTATAGATTTATGAACCTTGGTTTCACATCGTCTGCGCTAAGTTCATCCTCCAAATAACGAGCCATCACCAAGTTAACAGCAGTACATCAAATCTTAGGAAGAGCACGTTAATATCTATGTGTTTCAGGAAATCAAAACAAGCCAGAACTAAATTGTTACTTTCACTACCACTCAAACCACATGAAAGAAAATATCCCACTGGAATTTTGCAGTAGCCTTTCAGTGCAACAACCACGAAGACCAAGGCATCTTTTACATCGGATTAGTCATCACACCTAACTTCAGCATCACAATCTGTATTTCCAACAAACCGATGACCATCAAATTCTGTGTGCTTCCTGATGGGCATTTAGTCCATCATGAGAGACACCACAACTTTATTTGTCCTTAGTTTTAATATGGCGTGATTCCAAGACAAGTGCAGTTTTCCCTTCTGCACTGAACTGTAATTAACCATTTATTCCTTGGCGTCATTTTCGTTGGGATGTGGTAACGTATTTTCAAAAATTTCTCTAACGTTGTCATAGGCTAGGCTTGAAAAAAGTTCAAAGTGAGTGCAAATTTTCATAGCTCTGTAGCGTAGTCCTTTCCATGTTCTTTAAAGCTACTCAATAGATGGACAACAACTGGTGGGAAAATATTCTACAAATAGAAAAGGAACAACTTTTGCTAACAACTGAATAACAAATTTGCACAAAATTAGGCAAGTGGACAACTTAAATGCACATTTTACTATTAATAGAGTAATTTTAGTAAGAGTATGGCAGGTATATACTATTGTCTTTAAGCTCCAACACTTGTGTTTGAAAGATTAAATGTACAACACACAAAACAGTAGACATATCTTTGTAGCGTTATACACGTAATAAGACAAAGCATTTGCAAGTATTAGTTTACCTCCGTCATGTCAGCTGTTTTAATTCTGACAGTAGTGAATGGAGCAGTATCGATTTTGTTTGTTAAATGACGGCGTTTATGTCTCTCTAAACGTAATTTTTTCTTCGTCACTTCAAGTCTACATGTCGCAAATTCCACAAAATTAGTCGTTTTATTTGGAGATAAAGTTACTGGTTCCTTTGTGTAATCCCCTATATACGATTTTATGAAAGTTGTTGGCCATTTTAGTTGATGTAGATCTGTGACAGGACTAAAAAGAAGCAATATGATGACAAAATTTCCTACACTGATTTTGAACGCAAATTTAACATTTTACTGCTAGCAACTAGAGTTATACAACGGATACCACAATCAGCTAATTATGTTATTGTGAA
Organism: Schistocerca serialis cubense; assembly: GCF_023864345.2. NCBI lineage: Eukaryota > Metazoa > Arthropoda > Insecta > Orthoptera > Acrididae > Schistocerca > Schistocerca serialis. The sequence continues at coordinate 67,224,900 of NC_064639.1, read as the reverse complement.
ACAGTTTGCACATTATGCTAACCAACTATTTCTGTGTACAGTATATCGTGCTCCTTTTGAACCACACTTACTGTAGAGAATTTCTTCGTGGGAAAACTCCAGCTGCAATAATACTAGAAGAATCTATTCATTGCAGAAAAAGGAAACTAAGACGATCTTCAATAAAAATCTGAGTCATGCAGAACTGCCTACCATAATCTAAAAATTTTAACGTTACCATCCATTTACATGTACAGAACAATTTCGTAAATCGTTGCCAGTGTATTACCAGGAAAAAAAAACATGTGTTCATTCACATGACAACAAATAAAGGCCAACTTAGAAATATGCCACACAAGCTGTGAACTACTGAGAAAGCTCCTTAGTACTCGGTTGTAAAACTTTACTTCCTAAGAGTATACAGTTCAGTATGGTTAAAATGGTATTCCGGAAAGAACTAAAGGATTATTTAATGGAAACAAATTTTATGCATCACACAGTTTTGGATGTATGATCTGTAGTTAAGAAATACACAAATAGCTTTAAGACCTAAATATTAATCGAGAGAAAAATCTGTGCAGCCTACTATCATTATCACCAATTTTGTGGTCTATATTATAATATGTAGACTATGTATTTTAAGTATTAGATTAAACTGACTTGTCCTATATTACAAGTACACACAGTGTAGATAATGTAATGATATGGAAACAAAGATGACTAAATAAATGAAACCTTTTGATCTGAGTAACCTTCCAATGGTCTGTTAACAACAAATATTCCTCAACGATACTATTCAGCTTTTTATACAAACTAAATCAATCTTGAGCTAAATGAAGTTTCAGATGGAATCAAATCATACGTGAAAGTCAGTCAGACTTGTGCACAACAGCTTTCGTTGCAATCGTTTTCTTGAAAGTACAAACAAAATGCTACTTATATAACATTTTCCGAATTAGACGACGCTTCTTGTACATTTCTCCGAGTTGGTGATTTCCTCTTTTTTCGTTGAGGTGCCAAGAGCCTAGGAAGATCAAAAATTATATATATGAACATAGTAATTGTTCTCGAAAGAACAGCTACCATTAATGACCATGCATCTTCTCTAGAATAAATGATAGTTAATTGAAACCCTCAGCTGCCGACAGGTGTTGTTGATATACCTCGATGGGGACAGCTGAAAATGTGTGCCGCGACCAGGCTTCTAACCCGAGATCTCCTGCATACATGGCAGACGCTCTGTCTATCTGAGCCACCGAGGACACAGACGAATAGCGCGACTGCAGGGACTTAGCCCTAGCACACTCCCCGTGTGAAATTTAAGAGAATGCTTTCTTCTTCAAATGTGCCGCTACTTCGGCTTGCTCCTTACCATCATATGAACGGTAGTCACAATCTCATAAATAATTTTTCAACAAAATCCCCAAACAGATTAATTCATACCTCTCAAATACCTGTACCCGGTTTGCCTCCCCGTACATAAATTTCATGACGTTATCGGTAAAACGGCCCAGAAAGAAATCATAACTGACTACATACCGACGCTTCAAACTCGTTAATTTATCTGAAATTCAACTGAGGCGCTATAAATAGTTTAGGGGACGTCTTCTGTTCCCTTCTCGGACATAAACGAAAACTTCATTGATTTACTAACAAAGCTATTCATCTCTACAACAAATATACTCCCCTAAAGATAGGAAATGTAAGCAGGAAGCCTGTACCCTGGCTAACTGAGGAACTAGAGACGCTGCATATCGAGCATACAAACAGTGGCCCACAGGCGAAAATCAATCCGCTTACAAGCAGAAGCAGAGAAGAGTCGGCCAAGCGGCGAGAGATTTAAAACGCAGGCATGGCCAGAAATTAACGTACAACAGAAGTAGACCAGTTGACCTACAGAAAGAGCTGCGAGGTCTTGGTGTAGGCAAAGCAAACGCTGCAGTTGTAACAACTGTCCCACCCGAAAAAATGAACCGATACTTCGCATTACCTCGAAACACCATTGAACTTCAAACAAAACAGAGACTCACTGATTATCTCAAGGGAGTAAACGACTCTAGCCACGAAAAGTTGTATCTAAAGCATGTCGACTCCGATATTTCACTTGCGAAGCTTAGCAACCTAAATTTCTCGTCTTGTGAACTACAACGGTTTGTTCTTACCTGACGTCTCGCCAGCAATACGTCTTGCCATAAATTCAGATTGGAGGCAGGCAGCATTTGCATACCCTAGAGTTCGGCAGTAGTTATTTCATTGTTTGTAAATTTTCATTGTATAGGACTTATGAGTCATCAGTTTTGTCTTACGGGAAAATGCCAGGTGCACGCTGATAACATCCAGTTGTATCTGAGTGCAAAACTAATAAATCTAAAGTCATCTATCAAGAATACCGACCTGTGTGCACTACAAAGATAGGGGCGGGATATGGGTTTTAAGCTCAACCCATGCAAAAAGCAAGAGCTACTGGGTGGTCCTTCTAGGCTCACTAACCCGAATTACCTGGAATCCCTATCTTCTTTAATCCTAAATGGGTTAAATAGCAACTTCTCTCCTTCAACAAAGAGTCTAGGAGCAATAGCACATGACAATCTAAACTGGACTGAGCATGTAACTGCAGTGTGCAAGAAGACATCGATATTTCTAGATAAAAAAGTATAGAATGCTGCTCCCTCTTGACCTGGAAAAGAAACTTGTAGAAAAACTTATACTTGCAGTCATTGATTACAGTGATGTTATCCTCTACGGCATTTCTCAGGAACGTTCACGGCGCTTGGAAATGGTCATAAATGCCTGTGTGCGTTATATGTGTTATGTTACACTCTTTGATCATATTATACCACCATCTGCAGAGCTATCCTGATTGCATACAGACAAGCGAGGAGATTCCCATACCCTCTGTCTTCTATACTGTTTTATCGACGTACACAATTTCTCATCTCTCTCCTCGACTTTAACGCTCTTCTCTGAACATCATAGCAGAAACACATTTACGTCCCGCTCCATCGTTCACGTACTTTCTCTAAACCCTTTCAGTAGCAGTAACTCCACTCTGGAACAACCTCCCGCAGTATATTAGATAACTGAAGAACTTCTAGAGCTTTAGAAGTCAGTTAATGCCATAACTACTAAAGTAACAACAATGATTACGGTTGTCGCCGTACGCACTCGTTACCGTTGTACTTCCTTCTTTGCAATCAGATCTTCCTCATTGCCCAGTATTCTTAGCTGGTGCATTCTACTTAAACTTTTTTTCCCCAGAACTCGTATCAGAAAACATCTATTTTTTACACCTAAAATTCTTTTTATACCTGACCTATCATTATTGTTATTAGTGTCGTTATTGTTGTCACTATCATTACTACTATTATCACTATTAGTGGCAGTAGCAGTAGTAGTACAGGTACTGCCAGTATTAACTGTGTTAGCTTGTAGCCAGTGGTAGTTTTAATATGATAAATAGTATAAAATGGTTTGAGCGTCCGTAGTCACAATGTAACTGTTATTTCTTAAGGAACTATGATGTGAAAGGTACTGTCTGTGTGATATACTGTTCGATGTAAGAGACAGACCACAATAAATAAAATAAGTTAATTAAAGATTAGATTCCCATACATATTTACCAATTGCGGAGCAGTGCTGGGTTTGCAAGAGAGAAAATAGATACTGGAAGACCACAAAAATTATAGGAATGATTTTGTTTATGAGTGAAGATGAGGCAACAGACTAATCCATGAACGGAGGATCATGATGATGATGATGATGATGATGATGAAGAAGACATGTTGTAAGTGCTATGTAACTAGTCCAAATCGTTCGAATTTTCTGAGTATTTCAATATATTTATATTAAAATCTCCAAATACTGTCATTTGCTTTCGGCTATATGATATTACAATGACTCATATTCTTGTACGAATATATGAAATCTACCAAATGGGTAGCTGTACACTGTGGTATTACAAAAGCAGCAGCAAATTCAAAGGAATATGCTGTCAGTTGTTGATCTAAGCAGAATTTACTTATATCAGTACAACTGAACACGAATTTATTTTTTACATACTGTAAAACTTGCTCTTACTCCGTACCTTACTCACAGAAATTGACAAATTGTAGTCTCCTGTGTTTAACGTGGTGTGTGTGTATATTTACATGTTGCTCAATCAGACATTATACACCAACTTTCTTTTGACGTATTATATAGTGTAAATAGATAAGCAGTTAGTTAACTTTTCTTTTTTAGTCATCCAACATTATGGTGCATAATGGTAAGGCTATTCATACTATTTTCTTCTGTGCGTGACACTTGAGATATCTAATTCTCTTTCAAAGCAGTCTCTTCAAATGAGGTATTTAACCTAAAACACAACTTCTCACAACTGTAATCACTATTGTTTCCATTGTATGTCAATGGAAGTTCGTCGGTTCTGTATTTCTGTAAATATTATTTGTGCCATTTCTCTGGCACGTTGCATATCTGGCACTATCGATAGCGACTTGTATTTCTCTTTCCGTCTGGTTCGGCCTGCACAGGCGCTGAGGCGGCTGCTGCCCTCTGGAGCGTTTTTCGCGGGGGGCCGCGCGCGCTCGGCTCGGCAGTTGGATTCGCACCGAGCTGGTGGTATTTTGCGCTCGAGGTTCTCTGCCTATGAAAAGGGTGCCACGATATCGCTTGGGTTTCCGCACCCAGGAGTTGTAAGAACTGCAGGGCAGGCTTTCTGTGTGTTTGCTCTGTCCGGTCTGCGTGGCAGGGTTCGTTTCACCTTACTTCAGGTGTTGTTTATATTTTCTGCGTGATTCCGTTTTGGCCGGAGTCTTCTGCTGGTGTGTACCCGGTCGTCGCCCCCGTTTTCCCGCCCGAGGGGGCAGCCGTATCTGTTGGTGGGAATTATTTGGCAGTGTGTGTTTTGCGTGGACCCGGTGTGCTCACGCGCCCTGATTCTGAGTTGAAATTACTGTGGTCAGGCTGACTCGGTTGCTGGAGTGTGTGTTATTGGTTTTCTGGCTTGCTGAGGACTGCGCGCGCCTGTTCCGTTTCGTGATGTGGCAGCAGTCTGATATTTTTATGTGTGCTTGTTAAGTTGCTAGCAACTGCTTTTAGCCTTGTGCTTACTTATTTTTATTTAAATTGCTGGGCGTTGTCATTTGCCTGTTCTTTTAATTTTATTTATTTGTACTTTCAATTAAGCCTAAGACTATGTCCAAGGTGCTAGCAATTGATTTTAGCCTCGTGTGTACTTAATCCTATTTAAATTCTTGGGCATTGCCATTTGCTTGTTCTTTTACTCTTATTTATTTGTTGTGCCAGTTAGCCCTAAGATGATGTCAGACCTTGGTATCTGTCAACCTTATTTTGGCTACTAGCGCTCAGGTGCAATATTGCCGGGCCTATCCCGGATTTTGTCGTTAATTGAGTTCCTTTTATACTGTTTTTTTAGTAGTTGGTTTGGTAAGTGCACTTGCGTATGATATTTATTATGTCCCCCCCCCCCCCATCTTCCTCCTTCGTGTAAACTGATTTTGGTAAGATTGCTAGGGGGTCTGTGCTCTTTTATTACCTATGTAAGTGATGACTGGGTGTTGTGTGATGTCCCAAGGTTAGTTACGTTTAAGTAGTTCTAAGTTCTAGGGGACTGATGACCATAGATGTTAAGTCCCATAGTGCTCAGAGCCATTTGAACCTTTACCTATGTAAGTTTGCCCGCTGCCGCAGTCGTAACATATATTGACCGGCAAGCGGCCCATGTTGGCTAGAGTTTGAATGTGGTCTGTGCTGTTGAAATCAGCAAACTTTCTGTAAGGAGGCAAATGTTGGGCTTTGCCGTACATATATTTATTATTTTAGCTGGTCATGTATGTGCTGTTGTGTTAAGGGTTTTAGGGCATTTTTAATTGAGATATCTTTTGGAAATTTTATCACTCTTTTAAAGAAGGTATAGGAAGGAGTAACTTCGACTGAAAATTTAATTGTAAATTATACATTTGTGCTTCACAGTATAAAATTTAACTGTATTAGTTGAAAGTATGTAGTTTAATGCACAATGATTATTTATTAATGTATAAAAGTGTAAACAGTTTTGTTTGGCAGTGATTCAAACGACAGAAATAAGTTTCTCTGTTCACCTGTAGCGTATGACATTTTTATTACCTCATATTGTAAGCAGCTTGATTTGTTTGTGTCACTGTCACTTGTAAGCCACAGTGTAATTTATTGCAATTAATTAGTTATTTTGGGGAAATAATCCTTGAACTGTATGCCCCCTTTTCATTAGCCAAATCCCATCCACATCGTCCGCTCATCATTTTCATGCCATCATAATCGAACCACAACGTCCATTTATCAAATAACCTTGCTGTAGAATCTTCTTCGATGTCGCTCCGCTTGGGCAACAAAATGGTTCAAATGGCTCTGAGCACTATGGGACTCAACTGCTGTAGTCATAAGTCCCCTAGACTTAAAACTACTTAAACCTAACTAACCTAAGGACATCACACACATCCATGCCCGAGGCAGGGTTCGAACCTGCGACCGTAGCGGTCGCTCGGTTCCAGACTGTAGCGCCTAGAACCCCTTGGCCAACCCGGCCGGCATCTGACTCCAGCTCGGGTTTGAAATGGGCCCGAGATCTCGCCGACCGATTTCGCTTTGACGCCGTTTCGATCAAAGGCTGTTTAATCAGAGTTCTGGGTGCGTCGTCCACACCAAATTTCTTACACAATATTATATAACGACTCACAGTCAACTGAGTAATGCGCTTCTTCAAAATCAATGAATACCCCCACATTGTCGTCCCTGTCAATCATCTTGTATCTGACGATTTTCTTCAAGTCTGTTTATGAAGATGATCTCTAATTCTGTTCTGCAGTGGTTTGGAGAGAATCGTATACAGAAGGCAAATGCCTACATAATTATTAACGACTTTTTCGTCTCCTTTTGTGTGGAGCAGGTGTATTAAAGCCGACCGCCACACAAGGATTTGCTACCAGCTCTCTGTATGAAAGTTTAGCTGGTATGTTCAGAGTATCAATAATGTGTAAAGAAGCAAACTAATAAGATAATTTTAAAGGAGGTTCACATTTAATTTTGTCCTCTACAAATGGTTCTTTGAAAGCGTGCTACTCTGAAAACGGTGGGTTTGTTTATAAATAACTTTCCTATAACCAGTCACGATTTTCTTTCATTCATATTTTAAACGACACCTTTCGGAAAATGATTGCCACTTTTGAGTGTGGTTTCTCCTTGCGCCGTCCCATTTTTATGCCGTATTTTCGATGTGTGAGGATCTGCTTCGTTTTTCTGAATTTAGCGCAATATATAAAAGACACACTAATTTTTGTTTTTTCTAGATTTTTAGTTAGTGGCGAAAATGTTAAGAACTCATACCTACTATTTTCGTATGGTTCATTTATGCAGAGTATCATACATGTTAAACATCACACATAACTTTCACTGCACAGTAAACTTCGAGAATAACTTACATAAAAAAGTTACAAATATGTTTTTAGGTGTAGTTGGCAGAAATAATGTCACAGGTCTCCTACAGAGTATGACACGCTTTTGTACAGAAGGTACTTATCTGAACAATATGGATAATAATTTGCCTTTATTGATTTTACAACGGCGCTTATTTCTATGTGTTATTTTTTCCTATGCTATATTGCTATACTATATTGTTACTATATTGTCGAAGCATCTGTTTGTTTATGTATGTTATTCTCGATGAGCTCTGTGCACTGAAAGTTGTGTTTGATGTTGCGTGTAAGACTCTGCACAAATTGACCATGAGAAAATTGTCAGTACAAGTTCTTCCAAATTTCGCCACTATGTATAAAAATCGATATCCAACTAAAAATTGTCCTTTTTTTGTATATTGCAGTGAAGTCAACAAAACAGAGCAGAACCTGACGCATCGAAAAAATTACTTAAAAATGGCATATTACAAAGAGAAGACACACTTGAAAATTGGAATCATTTCCCAAATGCGTCGTGTAAAATACGAATAAAATAAAATCGTGTCTGATATCGGAAAAGTTATTTATAAACACACCCAAAGGATCAGATTACTTTTGTGATCGAAGAAACCGCAGATTCAGCATAAATAAAAAATGTAAGATTATTGGTAGACAAGAAAACGGTAAAAATCAGGATGAATCTTATTAAAGTGCAGGAGAGTATTTACGCAACAACATAGAAGAATTTTCTCTCTCCAATTCCCTTAGTATGTCCGTCCAGCCCGGCATTGCTCAAACATACGGAAGTATCAAGCTAACCTCATGTATGACACGGTTAGGCAGTCCCCACGAGTGCGACATTAGCGCTTCCGTGTGTGACTGCGAGCGTGCCCAGCAGAAAAGTGTGAGACAGCTATAGACCCATCTGCCCCATTACTCTCGTAACATTATGTAAGAAGTTTTCTTACCTCCTGCCTCGTGCTTATCAGGCGTTTGACGAAGCATTTATGCCATTGAAACAAACTGTTTGAACCAAAACAGCAAAGCTTAAAACCTCAGACTGGTAATTAGCAACACTGATTCGGTCATTACAAATCTACAACAAAGCTGCTCTTCAATGCTATAAATACTCCGCCCCACTCAGTAGGATTGATGGCGTTCATTTCATTCATACTCAGTTCTCTGAGTGTTACATTGCAACATCTTGTGTGAGATTGTTCCAGTACTGGTGATACTCTTGCTGCCTGATCTGATGACCAGTGATTTGTAGCCGTGGAATACAACAAACCAGCATCCGATAGTGAAGCGGGCGTTGCAGTTTAGCCCACAAGTCCACCAATATCATTCCAGTTCAGGACAATAACTGAACTAAACTTCAGCATCTTTGGGTGTGACTGCCTAATGAAACAGAGTGTCAGAATCACGTTCAACACGCAACACAACATCACAGCATCTGAGATTGTGGTCCATCTGACGGGACAACGCCGGCAGGGACCTGAGAGGGAGAAATATGTCTCAGAATGTGAGCCAAACACACACACACACACACACACACTGTGGTCGCGGTCTCATTAGCTGCACGCCAGGTGACAGGCAGCGCCTTACAAACCAGTGGGCAGGCCTGTGCTAGGAGCTGATGCAGCGGTCTTGAGAGCCCTGAGTCTGACTGTGAATTCAGCAGACTCCACTCCGGCCTATGAAGCCACCAGCCGCCATGGAAGATCAAGTCCTAAGATCTAATCTGAGCAATAAAAGAAGTAATGTTTAATCTTGTTTCGTTCGCTCTGATGTGTTCACAAAGGTCCTTCGGCCTCCGTCCTGACGAAATAATAGGAGTTTCGAGCCAAGAGTGGGTGACGCCAACACTGGGCAGAGAATTAGCGTTTTTTAACTCTCTTGTGCACATCTCAATTAGTGTGATTCACTTGTGGAAGGATGTAGACAGACAAATAACCAGCATCATTTCTCTCTTTAATAGCAAGGGAGTGTTTCGCAAGACATTAGACGGTACTTTGGCGGATCACTCTCTCTTGGTAGAAATGGGACGTCTGGTTAGCAAAATATTAGATCAAATTTTTGTGGATAACCTCTGCTACCCTTCTTGTAGACGGATGTGGCCTGTGCTTTCTTCTGGCTACTGCTTATAATATTATATTCAAGACATGTACGGTACAGTACAGTTAAGAAAATGGCTAACTGAGTCACAAATTCGGTGTAGAATATCATATGGACATCATCTGGGTTTTAACTGTGTCCAATTTTAGCGATATTAGCTGTTTCTCAATAGTAGATCCGCTAGTATCAATATCACTGCCTTTGGGAGTGGCTCCAGAATTATACTGGGGCATTATTCCTGGGTTTTCGTTTGTAAAGGAACACTTGAAAAACGCAACATTTCTGCCCTTGCTCTGCTACCATAATTTCAGTTCCTGTCCTCCTCAGGAGTGTCTGGACACTAAATCTGGCACCACCAACAGCCCTTACATACGAGCTGGCCGCCGCCTCCTGGACGCCCCAGGAAGTACGCAGCAGCGCCGGCCCGCCGCTCTCGCGCAGTTCCCACGTGGCTCACGCCTCGGCCTTAACTGTCGGTGGGCGCGCAGCGAGACTTTACGAGCAGAACGGCGGCGCGCGGCGCGGCTCAGGCCGTGGCTTTATTCATAACCTGGTCGCCAAGTTTTGCCGCTCATCTTCTGGGCCCCAGCTGGCGGATAAGGAGGTCAATACGGCGGCCCTCTGCGTGCCTGATGCTCTCCTAAGTCACGAACCAGCTTTCCAGTTTCGCTATAAAACACACTGACCTCATGAGTTCATTAAAATCTACAACTTTAGCTTGTCACTTATAATTGTGAGTTGCGGACAGTACGCATTTATTTGCACTGTTTGACTGAAAACCTCGTGCATCAACCACTTCCAAGCCCATTGACAACTAGTCAAAAGAAATATTTGTCATGAATTTCATTATAATTACGTTAATATTCTTGAGTTGTTATTGTTCCTATTCACAATTCAAAAACGAATTTTATATTTCTGGAATGTGTGCTTTTATCGCGTCTGTCTATTTCGGGGTCTTGTAACATATTTCATAAGCTTACAAACATAAATGCATTCAATTGGAAGTGTGAAACAAAATAGAACCCCGCGTCAAAAAGTACACTACTGGCCATTAGAATTGCTACACCACGAAGATGACGTGCTACAGACGCGAAATTTAACCGACAGGAAGAAGATGATGCGATATGTAAATGATTAGCTTTTCAGAGCATTCACACAAGGTGCGCCTGTGGCGACACCTACAACGTGCTGACATAAGGAAAGTTTCCAACCGATTTCTCATCCACAAACAGCAGTTTACCGGCGTTGCCTTGTGAAACGTTGTCGTGATACCTCGTGTAAGATGGAGAAACCCACCCAGGGGGTCCACAACTCTTTTGTGGAAACATGAGTAGCGAGCACGGGACCCCAAGCTAATGTGGCCCTCCTTCCTTTCCGGGCTGCATACCTTCCTTTTCCGCATCCTTCCCTATCCGCCATCTTCGCCCCCCCTCCCCTAACCTCTGGCTCTTTCCTTCCCTGTCTCCCCCTCTGGCAGTATGGTTTGTGCCTACGTTCGGAGACGGACGCTCGTAATTTTAACGCATTCTTCGCCTTCTCTGCTTGTATGTCTTCATCCTTCCTTTGTCCTTCTCTTTTCCTTACCTCTTCTCTTTACCATTTTCTCTGCTGTGGCGTTTGAGACCTCTCTTCTTTCCTTTCCCTTTCTTTGTTTTCCTCTTTCTTCTTCCCCGTGCATATCTGAAGGCTGACCCACGCATTTTCGTGCGTAGCCGGTGACAGGGTAACGCGTAATTCCCCGCGCCAGGTAGACAGGGAGGACACGTACGTACCCCCTGGTAACGCCAAGGCCCAGGGAGGGGTGATTACCCGAGCTGATACCTTCCGAAAGTGCCGATTGGTCCCTCCGTCTGTTTGTCGGGAGGTGTGACCTGAGGTGTGAACAATCACCTAAGGCGGGAGTGCCCTCAGAGAGGGCCCCCACAAGGGAGGAGCGCGCCATCGGAGACACCGGTAAGCATGGGGGATTCTTCTGCAATGGTTTCCTCACCTTCCACTACGTCTGCTCACAAGCGTAAGTTCACTGAATCTCAGCCACAGACAGTTCTTCCATCGTTGCCACAGTTCCTTGTTGTTTCTTGGTCTGATGATGGTCACGACTTCTCCACGGTCAACCCTTTCATTATTCAGGAATGTTTCGACGCAATTGCAAGTCCTGTAAAGTCTTGTTCCAGATTACAGAATGGCACCTTGTTGTTAGAAACAGTCAGTGCCCTCCAAGCACAAAAATTGCTGCGTACTTCACTTCTCCACACCTTCCCTGTCTGGGTGGAACCGCACTGTATTTTAAATTCCTCGCATGGAGTCATTCATACACGCTCCGTCGATGGATCGTCTGACGACGAAATTCAGCACTACCTGTCTGACCAGGGCATAACGGCTGTTCATAGTCATGAGAAGGGTTGACATGAACATCATTCCAACCCACACTGTCTTCTTGACATTTGACGAAGTTCAACTCCCATCCAAAATCAAAGCAGGCTATGAGATAATTTCTGTTCGCCCTTATGTCCCAAACCCGACGCGTTGCTATTGGTGTCAGCGGTTCAATCACACCAGCCAGTCCTGTTCCAATCCGGCCAAATGTGTTACGTGTGGCAAGGATGCCCATGAGGGTGCTTGTCCACCTCCATCCTCTCGCTGCATCAACTGTATGGCTGACCACGCTGCTTCCTCTCGAGATTTGCCCATTTTTAAAGACGAAAAGCTCATCCTGGAAATCAGAGTGAAGGAAAAGGTGTCGACCTTTGCTGCTCGAAAATTATTCGCCAGTCGACAGCCCACCGTGCCTCACAGGAAAATACAGCACTGCCCTTGCTTCTCCTCGGCCAACAAAGGAGGCGGCCACGCAGACTTGCGACCTCACCTTCAGTGCCTCTGTCGTCATATCGGCCAGCCCAAAGATCGCCCGTTCAACCTCACCACTTTCGCCTGCCCACTCTACGGCTCACCCTTCATCGGGTTCTGCTAAATCTCGAGCCCAAAAGTCAGACACCAAGACTTCGAAAAACGAGCATACTCATGAAGATATTTTACGTACCCCAACTTCACAACCATCGGTTCCTCCTTCATCTAAACATCATATTTCCTAGAAGGCTAATAAGAAGCCCAGTTCATCTCCTTCTCCGCCAAGGCGTGTCCCATCTACAGCACCACCTAGCGGAAATCGCCCTCGGCCGTCTTCTGTGTCGCCGGGGCACACTGCTGGCGGCCGATCAACCGGCCGATCGCTGGTGGCAGGAGCTGCTCCTGAACAACCTATGGATCAGGATCTTCTGCCTTTGGCTGAATGCCATTCCATGCTGTCGGTCGCAAGCTCTGAGCAGTCGTTGACGGCAAAATTGGTCACATTCCTCCATTTTCTGTTCACCCTATGTCCATTATCCACTGGAATATCCGCGGCATTCGAGCCAATCAGGATGAATTGTCGGTCCTCTTACGATCCTACTCGCTGGTCATTTTCTGTCTTCAGGAAACAAAGCTGCGTCCCCATGACCGCTTTGTTCTCCCCCATTTTCAGTCCGTCCGATTTGATCTCCCCTCTGTTGAAGGCACTCCAGCCCATGGAGGACTCATGATTCTTCTCCATGATACTCTCCATTATCACCCAATCCACTTAAACACTTCCTTCCAAGCTGTCGCTGACCGTCTTTCCCTTTCTGGATATACCTTTTCTCTTTGTACTGTATACATTCCATCGTCCACACCAATGGCACGAGCTGATCTCCTTCATCTTCTTGGTCAGCTTCCACCTCCCTATTTGCTGGTTTGGGACTTCAATGCCCACCACCCGTTTTGGGGATCTCCATATCCTTGTCCACGTGGCTCACTATTGCTAGACGTCTTCCACCAAGCGGATCTAGTTTGCCTCAACACTGGGTTCCCTACATTTTTGTCTGCCTCCACGACAAATTTCTCTCATTTGGACCTTCCGGTCGGTACTGTTCGGCTAGCACGGCGCTTCGAATGGTTCGCCCTTGATGATACACACTCGAGTGACCACTTTCCATGTGTCCTTAGACTGCAGCCTCAACTGCCATCCCCCCAGGGGATCCACAACTCTTTTGTGGATACGTGCGTAGCGAGCACGGGGCCCCGACCTAATGTGGCCTTCCTTCCTTTCCGGGCTGCATACCTTCCCTTTCCGCATCCTTCCCCATCCCCTGTCTTCACCCCCCCCCCCCTCACCTCTGGCTCTTTCCTTCACTTTCTCCCCCTCTGGGAGTATGGTTTGCGCCTACGTCCGGAGACGGACGCTTGTAAATGTACCGCATTCTTCTTCTTCCTTGCTTGTATGTCTCCTTCCTTCCTTTGTCCTTCGCTTTTCATTACCTCTTCTCTTTACCCTTTTCTCCGCTGCGGCGTTTGAGACCCCCTCTTCTTTCCTTTCCCTTTCTCTTTCTTCCTCCCTGTGCGTGTCTGAAGGCCGACCCACGCACTTCCATGTGTAGCCGGTGACGGGGTAACGCGTAATTCCCCGCCCCGGGTAGACAGGTAGGACATGTACGTACCCCCTGGTAAAGGCCAGGCCCAGGGAGGGGTGATTACCCGAGCTGATACCTTCCGAAAGTGCCGATTGGTCCCTCCGTCTGTTTGTCGGGAGGTGTGACCTGAGGTGTGAACAATCACCTAAGGCGGGAGTGCCCTCGGTGAGGGCCCCCACAAGGGAGGAGCGCGCCATCGGAGACGCCGGTAATCATGGGGGATTCTTCCGCAATGGTTTCCTCACCTTCCACTATGTCTGCTCACAAACGTAAGTTCACTGAGTCTCAGCCACAGATGGTTCTTCCATCGTTGCCACAGTTCATTGTTGTTTCTCGGTCTGACGAAGGTCACGTCTTTTCCACGGTCAACCCTTTCATTATTCAGAAAGGTGTCGACGCAATTGCGGGTCCTGTAAAGTCTTGTTCCAGATTACGGAATGGTACCCTGTTGTTAGAAACACACAGTGCCCTCCAGGCTCAAAAATTGCTGCGTACTTCTCTGCTCCACACCTTCCCTGTCCGGGTGGAACCGCACCGTACCTTAAATTCCTCGCGTGGAGTCGTTTATACACGCTCCCTCGATGGATTGTCTGACGAAGAAATTCAGCACTACCTGTCTGACCAGGGCGTCACCGCTGTTCATCGGGTTATGAAAAGGGTTGACTCGAACATCATTCCAACCCGCACTGTCTTCTTGACATTTGACAAAGTTCAACTCCCATCAAAAATCAAAGCAGGCTATGAGATAATTTCCGTTCGCCCTTATGTCCCAAACCCTACGCGTTGCTATCGATGTCAGCGGTTCAATCACACCAGCCAGTCCTGTTCCAATCCGGCCAAATGTGTTACGTGTGGCAAGGATGCCCATGAGGGTGCTTGTCCACCTCCATCCCCTCACTGCATCAACTGTATGGGCGACCACGCTGCTTCCTCTCGAGATTGCCCCGTTTTTAAGGATGAAAAGCTCATCCAGGAAATAAGAGTGAAGGAAAAGGTGTCGACCTTTGCTGCTCGAAAGTTACTCGCCAGTCGACAGCCCACCGTGCCTCAGAAAGGAAAATACAGCACTGTCCTTGCTTCTCCTCGGCCAACAAAGGAGGCGGCCACGCAGACTTGCGACCTCACATTTAGTACCACGGTCGTCAGATCGGCCAGCGCAAAGATCGCCCGTTCAACCTCACCACTTTCGCCTGCCCACTCTATGGCTCACCCTTCGTCGGGTTCTGCTAAATCTCGAGCCCAAAAGTCAGACGCCAAGTCTTCGAAAAAAGAGCATTCTCGTGAAGAGTTTTTACGTACTGCAACTTCACAACCATCGGTTCATCCTTCATCTAAACATCATACCTCCAAGAAGGCTACGAAGAAACACAGTTCCTCTCCTTCTCCGCCAAGGCGTGTCCCAACTACAGCACCATCTGGCGGAAATCGCCCTCGGCCATCTTCCGTGTCGCCGAGGCGCACTGCTGGTGGCCGGTCAACTGGCCGATCGTTGGAGACAGGAGCTGCTCCTGACCAACCTATGGATCAGGATCTTCTGCCTTCGACTGAATGCCATTCCATGCTGTCGGTCGCAAGCTCTGAGCAGTCGTTGAGTTGACAGCACCCTTGGTCACGTTTCTCCATTTTCTGTTCACCCTATGTCCATTATCCACTGGAATATCCGCGGCATTCGCGCCAATCGGGATGAATTGTCGATCCTCTTACGATCCTACTCGCCGGTCATCTTCTGTCTTCAGGAAACAAAGCTGCGTCCCCATGACCGCTTTGTTCTCCCTCATTTTCAGTCCGTCCGATATGACCTCCCCTCTGTTGAAGGCACTCCAGCCCATGGAGGACTCATGATTCTGCTCCATGATACTCTCCATTATCACCCAATCCCCTTAAACAGTTCCTTCCAAGATGTCGCCGTCCGTCTTTCCCTTTCTGGATACACGTTCTCTCTTTGTACGGTATACATTCCATCGTCTACACCACTGACACGAGCTGATCTCCTTCATCTTCTTGATCAGCTTCCACCCCCCTATTTGCTGGTTGGGGACTTCAATGCCCACCACCCGCTTTGGGGATCTCCACATCCTTGTCCATGTGGCTCACTATTGCTAGACGTCTTCCACCAAGCGGATCTAGTCTGCCTCAACACTGGGGTCCCCACATTTTTGTCTGCCTCCACGGCAAATTTATCTCATTTGGACCTTGCGGTCGGTACTGTTCCGCTAGCCCGGCGCTTCGAATGGCTCGCCCTTGATGATACACACTCGAGTGACCACTTTCCATGTGTCCTTCGACTGCAGCCTCAACTGCCATATACGCGCTCGCGACGCTGGAAGTTTGCCCAAGCCGATTGGACACTTTTCTCGTCTCTAGCGACATTCGATGACCGTCGCTTTCCCAGCGTCGACGATGAGGTCACACATTTTACCGACGTTATTCTCACAGCTGCGGAACGTTCAATACCACGCACCTCCGAATTGCCCCGGCGCCCCCCAGTTCCTTGGTGGAACGAGGCATGCCGTGACGCAATACGTGAGCGGCGACGTGCTCTTCGCATTTTCCGTCACCATCCTACTTTAGCCAACTGTATCCGATATAAGCAGCTCCTCTCAAAATCGCGAAAGCTACAATACTTTTTTCTCCATGCGCGAACTCCAACATGCACTCTCTTCTTCTCGCTCCTCCGCCCCAGGACCGGATGGTATCCATGTCCAAATGTTGTTGCATTTATCAACCCATAGCCTGCGTTGCCTCCTTCGCCTTTATAATCGAATTTGGACCGACAGTACCTTTCCCAGGCGATGGCGGGAAGCTATTGTCGTTCCCGTTCCGAAACCTGGAAAGGACAAACATCTCCTCTCTAGCTATCGCCCCATTTCTCTCACGAGTAGTGTCTGTAAGGTTTTGGAGCGTATGGTGAATTACCGTTTAGCTTGGTGGCTGGAGTCCCGCAGTCTTTTAACACCAGCCCAATGCGGATTCCGAAAACATCGTTCTGCCGTTGACCATCTTGTTGCTCTCTCCACTTATATCATGAACAATTTCCTCCGGAAACGCCAAACGGTAGCAATATTTTTTGATCTGGAGAGAGCATACGATACCTGTTGGAGGACAGGCATCCTCCGCACACTGTTCTCTTGGGGCTTTCGAGGCCGGCTGCCCCTTTTTCTTCGCGAATTTATGGCAGAGCGCACATTTAGGGTGCGGGTGAACACTACTCTATCCCGTACTTTCTCCCAAGAAAACGGGGTACCCCAGGGCTCCGTGCTGAGTGTTGTACTGTTTGCCATCGCCATTAATCCAATTATGGATTGTCTCCTTCCTGATGTCTCGGGCTCCCTCTTTGTGGACGATTTTGCGATCTACTACAGCTCTCAACGGACCAGCCTTCTTGAAAGACGTCTTCAAGGATGTCTCGATCGCCTCCACTCGTGGAGCATCGAAACCGGCTTCCGTTTCTCACCCAGTAAGACCGTTTGTGTTAATTTTTGGCGACGTAAGGAGTTTCTTCCGCCCTCCTTACACCTAGGTCCTGTCAACCTTCCGTTTTCCGACGTCGCTAAATTCTTGGGTCTTATGTTTGACAGAAAACTGTGCTGGTCCTCCCACGTTTCCTATCTTTCGGCTCGCTGTCTGCGTTCCCTTAACACCCTCCGTGTCCTGAATGGCACCTCTTGGGGAGCGGACCGAGTGGTCCTTCTCCGCCTCTATCGCGCCTTCGTGCGCTCGAAATTGGATTATGGAAGCATAGTCTACTCCTCTGCTCGGCCGTCTATTCTTCGGCGTCTCGACTCTATCCACCACCGTGGATTACGTTTAGTGTCTGGAGCTTTTTACACCAGCCCTGTGGAAAGCCTTTATGCTGAGACTGCTGAACCTCCACTATCCAATCGGCGGGCAGTCCTTCTGAGTCGTTATGCTAGCCATTTGTCTTCCATGCCTGCTAATCCAGCCCATGACCTTTTTTTCGACGCCTCCCTTGATGTCGGGTATGCAGGCCGCTCCTCCTCCCTACTACCCCCGGGAGTCCGCTTCCGTCAACTGCTCCATTCTCTCTCCTTCCGCTTTCCTAAAACCTTCTTGACAACTTGGGGTACAGCACCGCCTTGGCTCCATCCCCGGATCGACTTGCTCAGAGACCTATGTCAATTTCCCAAGGATGGTACCCCTACACTTGTTTACCGTCGGGCATTTGCTGCTCTATGTGCACAAATGACGGAAGCCACATTTATTTACACCGATGGCTCGAAAACATCGTTAGGTGTAGGGAGTGCCTATATTGTTGGCGACACCCCAAATCACTTTCGGCTTCCCGACCAGTGTTCGGTTTATACTGCGGAGCTTTACGCTATTCTCCAGGCTGTCCACTACATCCGCCGCCATCAGCGGATACAGTACGTAATCTGCTCAGATTCTCTCAGCTCTCTCCTAAGTCTCCAAGCTCTTTACACTGTGCACCCTCTGGTCCACCGGATTCAGGACTGTCTGCGCTTGCTCCACCTGGGGGGCGTCTCAGTGGCGTTCCTCTGGCTCCCAGGACACGCTGGTATCTGTGGAAATGAGGCGGCCGATATAGCGGCCAAGGCTGCAGTCTCTCTTCCTCGGCCAGCTATTCAGTCTCTTCCGTTTACCGATCTACGGAGCGGTTTATGTCGCCAAGTTGCTCATTTATGGCATGCGCATTGGTCAACACTTCCCCATAATAAATTGCGGGAAGTGAAAGCCCTTCCTTGCGCATGGACCTCTTCCTCCCGATCGCGTCGTCGGGAGGAGGTAATTTTAGCCAGACTCCGGATAGGGCACTGTCTTTTTAGTCATCGACATCTTTTAAGCGGTGATCCTCCCCCACTCTGTCCCCACTGCTCTCAGCCGTGGACGGTCAGACACCTTTTAATTGAATGCCCCTATTTTAATCCGTTACGCTCCCGTCTACAGCTATCGCCTGATCTATCGTCGATTTTAGCAGATGACACGCGCTCAGCTGACCGCGTTCTACAGTTTATTAGTGACAGTGAAATGACGTCAGTCATTTGAAGCTTTTTTTTGGGGGACAACCAACATCTTTCTATAGTGGATTTTTAAGCATTCCTTCTGCCTTTAGTTTCTCAAATTTTATGACTTTGTTCCCATTGCTGCTGATTTTAAATTTAGTTTTTTTCCTGTTTTCTACGTCACGGGCTGGGCGCTAATGACCATAGAAGTTTTGCGCCCTAAAACCACAAACAAAAAAAAAAAAAAATCAACTGCCATATATGCGCCCGCGACGCTGTAAGTTTGCCCAAGCCGCTTGGACACTTTTTACGTCTCTAGCGACATTCGATGACCGTCACTTTCCTAGCGTCGACGATAAGGTCACACATATTACCGACGTTATTCTTACAGCTGCGGAACGTTCAATACCACGCACCTCCGAATTGCTCCGGCGCCCCCCAGTTCCTTGGTGGAACGAGGCATGCCGTGACGCAATAAGTAAGCGGCGACGTGCTCTTCGCGTTTTCCGCCACCATCCTACTTTGCCAACTGTATCCGCTATAAGCAGTTCCGTGCGCGATGCCGTCGCATCATCCGCGATAGCAAGAAGGCAAGCTGGAAGTTCTTTATTAACTCATTTAACACCTTCACTCCCTCCTCGGAAGTTTGGAGTCGGATTCGACGGTTATCAGGCGCGCCTAGTTTCTCCCCGGTCCCTGGGCTCACTGTCGCGCGTGATACGTTAGTGGATCCCGTCGCAATTTCTAACTCCTTGGGTAAACACTTGGCTGAGATTTCGAGCTCTTCAAATTACCCGCGAGCGTTTCTCCCGAAGAAACGTGCAGCGGAAGTGCAACCTCTTGCTTTCTTCTCTCAAAATCGCGTAAGCTATTATACTGTTTTCTCCATGCGGGAATTCCAACATGCACTCTATTCTTCTCGCTCCTCCGCCCCAGGACCGGATGGTATCCACATCCAAATGTTGCTGCATTTATCAACCCATAGTCTGCGTTACCTTCTTCGCATTTATAATCGAATTTGGACCGACAGTACTTTTCCCAGACGATGTCGGGAAGCTATCGTCGTTCCTGTTCCGAAACCTGGAAAGGACAAACATCTCCCCTCTAGCTATCGCCCCATTTCTCTCACGAGTAGTGTATGTAAAGTTTTGGAGCGTATGGTGAATTGCCGTTCAGCTTGGTGGCTGGAGTCCCGCAGTCTTTCAACACCTGCCTAATGCGGTTTCCGAAAGTATCGTTCTGCAGTTGACCATCTTGTTGCTCTCTCCACTTATATCATGAACAACCGGAAAAGCCAAACAGTAGCAATATTTTTTGATCTGGAGAGAGCATACGATACCTGTTGGAGGACAGGCATCCTCCGCACACTGTTCTCTTGGGGCTTTCGAGGTCGACTGCCCCTTTTTCTTCGTGAATTTACGGCAGAGCGCACATTTAGAGTGCGGGTGAACACTACCCTCTCCCGTACTTTCTCCCAAGAAAACGGGGTACCCCAGGGCTCCGTGCTAAGTGTTGTACTGTTTGCTATTGCCATAAATCCAATTATGGATTGTCTCCTTCCTGATGTCTCGGGCTCCCTCTTTGTGGACGATTTTGCGATCTACTACAACTCTCAACGGACCAGCCTTCGTGAACGACGTCTTCAAGGATGTCTCGATCGCCTCTTCTCTTGGAGCACCGAAACCGGCTTCCGTTTTTTTCCCAGTAAGACCGTTTGTGTTAATTTTTGGTGACGTAAGGAGTTTCTTCCGCCCTCCTTACATCTAGGTCCTGTCAACCTTCCGTTTTCCGACGTCGCTAAATTCTTGGGTCTTATGTTTGACAGAAAACTGTGCTGGTCCTCCCACGTTTCCTATCTTTCGGCTCGCTGTCTGCGTTCCCTTAACATCCTCCGTGTCCTGAATGGTACCTCTTGGGGAGCGGACCGAGTGGTCCTTCTCCGCCTCTATCGGGCCTTAGTGCGCTCGAAATTGGACTATGGAAGCATAGTTTACTCCTCTGCTCGGCCGTCTATTCTTCGTCGTCTCGACTCTATCCACCACCGTGGATTACGTTTAGTGTCTGGAGTTTTTAACACCAGCCCTGTGGAAAGCCTTTATGCTGAGACTGCTGAACCTCCGCTGTCCAATCTGTGAGCAGTTCTTCTGAGTCGTTACGCTAGCCATCTGTCTTCCATGCCTGCTAATCCAGCCCATGACATTTTTTTCGACGCCTCCTTTGATGCAGGGTATGCAGGCCACCCCTCCTCCCTACTACCACCGGGAGTCCGCTTCCGTCAACTGCTCCATTCTCTCTCCTTCCGCTTTCCTAAAACCTTCTTGACAACTTGGGGTGCAGCACCGCCTTGGCTCCATCCCTGGATCTGCCTGCTCCGTGACCTTTGTCAATTTCCCAAGGATGGTGCCCCTTCACTTGTTTATCGTCGGGCATTTGCTGCTCTACGTGCACAAATGAAGGAAGCCACATTTATTTACACTGATGGCTCGAAAACATCGTTAGGTGTAGGGAGTGCCTATATTGTTGGCGACACCCCAAATCAATTTCGGCTTCCCGACCAGTGTTCGGTTTATACTGCGGAGCTTTACGCTGTTCTCCAGGCTGTCCACTACATCCGCCGCCGCCATCTGCTCAGATTCTCTCAACTCTCTCCTCAGTCTCCAAGCTCTTTACCCTGTGCACTCTTTGGTCCACCGGATTCATGACTGTCTGCGCTTGCTCCACCTGGGGAGCGTCTCGGTGGCGTTCCTCTTGCTCCCGGGACACGTTGGTATCTGCGGAAATGAGGCGGCCGATATTGCGGCCAAGGCTGCAGTCTCTCTTCTTCGGCCAGCTATTCAATCGATTCCCTTCGCCGATCTACGGAGCGTATTATGTCGTCGAGTTGTTCTTTTATGGCACGCACATTGGTCGACACTTCCCCATAATAAATTGTGGGACGTGAAAGCCCTTCCTTGTGCTTGTACCTCTTCCTCCCGATCGCGTCGTCGGGAGGAGGTAATTTTAACTAGACTCCGGATAGGGCACTGTCTTTTTAGCCATCGACATCTTTTAAGCGGCGATCCTCCCCCACTCTGTCCCCACTGCTCTCAGCTGTGGACGGTAAGACACCTTTTAATTGAGTGCCCCTATTTTACTCCGTTACGCGCCCGTCTACAGCTGTCGCCTGATATATCGTCGATTTTAGCAGATGACACGCGCTCAGCAGACCGCGTTCTACAGTTTATTAGTGCCAGTGAAATGCGTCAGTCATTTGAAGCTTTTTTTGGGGGGACAACCAACCCCCTTTCTGTAGTGGATTTTTAAGCCTTCCTTCTGTTTTTAGTTTCTCAAATTTTATGATTTTGTTCCCATTGGTGCTGGTTTCCATTTTCAGTTTTTACTGTTTCCTAAGTCACGGACCGGGCGCTAATGACCATAGCAGTTTTGCGCCATGAAAACAAAAAAACAAAAAAAAAAGAAAAGAGAAATGCGTGCCCTCACGTTTCCGACTTTGAAAAAGGTCGGACTGTGGCCTATCGCGATTGCGGTTTATCGTATAGCGACATTGATGCTCGCGTTGGTCGAGATCCAATGACTGTTAGCAGAATATGGCATCGGTGGGTTCAGGAGGGTAATACGGAACGCCGTGCTGGATCGCAACGGCCTCGCATCATTAGCAGTCGAGATGACAGGCATATTATCCGCATGGCTGTACGCATCGTGCAGCCACGTCTCGATCCCTGAGTTAACATATGGGGACGTTGGACGACGTTTGCAGCAGCGTGGACTATCAGCTTGGAGACCATGGCTGCGGTTACCCTTGACGCTACATCACAGACAGGAGGGCCAGCGATGGTTTACTCAACGACGAACCTGGGTGCACGAATGGTGAAACGTCATTTTTTCGGATGAATCCAGGTTCTGTTTACAGCATTATGATGGTCGCATCCGTGTTTGGCGACATCGCGGTGAACACACATTGAAAGCGTGCATTCCTCATCGCCGTACTGGCGTGTTACCCGCCGTGATGGTATGGGGTGCCATTGGTTACACGTCTCGGTCACCTCTTATTCGCACTGACAGCAATTTGAACAGTGAACGTTACATTTCAGATGTGTTACGACCCGCGGCTCTACCCTTCATTCGATCCCTGCGAAACCCTATATTTCAGCAGGATAATGCACGACCGCATGTTGCAGGTCCTGTAAGGGCCTTTATGGATACAGAAAATGTTCGACTGATGCCCTGGCCAGCACATTCTCCAGATCTCACACCAATTGAAAACGTCTGGTCAATGGTGGCCGAACACCTGGCTCGTCACAATACGCCAGTCACTACTCTTGATGAAGTGGAGTATCGTGTTGAAGCTGCATGGGCAGCTGTACCTGTATACGCCATCAAAGGTCTTTTTGACTCAATGCCCAGGCGTATCAAGTCCGTTATTACGGCCAGAGGTTGTTGTACTGGGTTCTGATTTCTCAGGATCATACGCACCCAAATATCCTGAAAATATAATCACCTGTGAGTTCTAGTATAATATATTTGTCCAATGAATACCCTTTTATCATCTGCATTTCTTCTTGGTGTAGCAATTTTAATGGCCGGTAGTGTAATTAGTCAAGGCTAGACTATCGCCGGCTGGGGTGGTCTAGCGGTTCTAGGCGCTCAGTCCGGAACCGCGCGACTGCTACGGTCGCAGGTTCGAATCCTACCTCGGGCATGGAAGTGTGTGATGTCCTTAGGTTAGTTAGGTTTAATTAGTTCCAAGTTCTAGGGGACTGATGACAACAGATGTTAAGTCCCATAGTGCTCAGAGCCATTTGAACCATTTGCTAGACTATCGCCAGAGTAAGTTGACCAATCGGCTTGTATCTGATGTGCAACACGTAATCCTGTTATGGAAATTGGAACGAGAAAATAATCCATGAAGTGGACACTGAAATGAAACAGTCAAATGAAGGAACACAATGTACTGCGTATTTATGTCAGATAAATTTGTGAAGTTGTTACTTTGTCATCCTTTTAGGGGTGGCAGCAGGATAGGTGTCTGGGCACCCTCTACCAGTGACACTGCCAAATCCAGAACAACGTGCCTACCCAGTGGAGCTGTGGGGTACCGCCAGGAAAAAAGACGACGAGATGTCTACAGAATATTTAAAAAAGCTTTGACGGTCAGATCTCGAAGAGTTAACCAGGCTGTAAATACAGATAACCTCGTCAGCGCATGTGCGTATTGTTATCCGTTACGTCACTACTTTCCTTCACAGCTTTCCGGTAGAATTTCCACGGTCCCGCACTGGGGCCAGTTACATGATCAGGAATATTCAGGTCCCTATTTTCCAATAATTTTAACGATTACTGCTATACTCGCAATAGTTTGGCGAAATCTCTTTTGCCTGGAAAGGTCGAACGTCATTAATTCTAGTCTTTTGGTCTTACACATGAGCTGTCCGATTCCTAGAATTCTCTTGCAACCAAAACACTTTCGCAAGTGTACATAAGAGATCAATGAGATTGCCGATAGATACTTCATATTGTTTTGATGTATTGCTCAAGGGATGTGTTTAGTCAGCTAGATACTTTTGCTTGGTGTTTAGATTATGTTAGCTGATTGTGAGACTTCGCCTGAGTACGATTATTTTATGTATCATCAACTGCCTATCTCTGCCACAACTCATAGATACTTGTTTTTGCCAGGATTTGAATCAATTACACTGTGTATCAAACAGAAATATCAGTCGATTTCGATTAATTTTACATATTATTTCCCTTCCAGCCTGTTACCCCACCTACGGCTAGTAGCAGTGTATCATCAGTATTATTTTCCAGACAGATATAAGTACGTATGCGGTGGTGTTCCAGAGCTAATAACCTTGTAGTGGTAGCTTATGTGCTTCCCGAAGCTCGTAAAAGCGATTGGGTGCTACGGCCTTCGTTATTTGTTGGGTTATCCAAGGGACAGTTGGACTTCGTCAGAAGGGGAACGATCTCCTTCATCAGAGACAATGTAACGTCCTTTGTAAGTTCCTCTTCATGCAGAACTTATGTACTATTCGCACATCACTAAGAAATTTCCCACAGATGCGTGGGAGTAGTTAGATAGCACTTGGAACACTGACAGAGAGATGCATAAATTACGGGACAGCATGACGTAATGAAGCAGATATGACAAAGTGGCAGGGGTGTACATCTCTCTCTCCCCACAGTACCGTAGTCAATCCTACAGGCAAGGAACTATAAACAGCAACAACGCGAGTGATGTCAAGAGGCCATCATTTTGCACCAAATTCATAATTCATTCAAGAAGTTATCGGCAATGTGTAATGCGCGATGAAGAAATAAAGCTGAATACTCGATCGTCATTTCCAAAAGTTTATATGAGATTCGCACCCTGTGAGAGAATATACACACACTGTCATATTATCTGTGGACAAAGGCAACGCTGTTTTAGTGTTGCATACATCGAGGTATTATCAGACGGTTTTTTGCGAAGGTAGCCATCGCTGTTTTGCATAACTCGGTTTATCCTACAGGAAAGGATGAAGTTATTACGTCATAAAGGACCAGTTTCTCTTCGCTTGTATAGGATTCAGAAAATACACAAGAACGACTGTGGATATGTCCAATAGTAAACACTATCTGCTCGCCACTTTACAGACTGGGCACCCGTATCGCAGAACTACTAAAACTCTTAGTGGGGTACTGTGTACAGAACATGATGAACTCATAAAATATCGTGAAACTGGTGAGGGACATTAGATGCGACAAGGACGACCTGCTGGTCAGCTCTGAAACAGTCGTTACCCGTCTGAATGCATCAGACAGTTTTTTTTTTTCAGGTACTGCTGCCCACTTACTATTACTGGCAGCTGGAAGGTGTGGTTGCGAGATCTCCCACGACACCAAAAATAGCCATAGCATTTTGGAGAAATTTGCACTGAGACCAAATGCCTCAAATCTTACCATTTCTACAGATATATAAATAACGCTTTCGATGTATGGCCGGGAAAACCTAGATGAAATTTTGCTTTTTCTATACACAGAAAAAAGAAAATCAAGTTAATTGATGCTACGTTCGGGAAATCGATGCACATGGTTGTGTGCTTATACGCATCCAACTGCTATCACTCGGTAAATGCATGCAGCACTGTTTGTGGATTCTTATCCACAGGATTTCGGCCATCATTGGCCAGAAATCCAATCTACCGGACTACAGCACGTGATGGAGATCCTCCAGAGAAGTGTTAACACAATCATCCTGAAACTCTGACATAACACAGAAAGGGAGCAAGTGTTGTGTTTTGCATCTTTGCCGTACTTGAGAAGGTGAACAGCCAGCACTTCAGTGATAATAAAGAGACACGATGTCGAAATAGTATTCTGACAGACGCATAAGTCCGCAGAACTGGTTGGGTTACGCAGATACGCAGCCAGACTGCACACTTCTGGCGTCTAAAGTACTGAATGTGAGTGCATTCTGCTGTACAGATTTTATTCATTCTGTCTTGTCCACCATCTTGATAACAAAATGGACAGTTATATATCAAATTGCATGTATGTAATTCATTGACAGTTAGATTTAGCATTTGTTTTTATGTATTGAATTTCATGGTTATAGCTTCATTTCTGTTTGTTTTAATAGCTGTCGCTAAAAGTTCTGCCGCCACCTATACGCTACTCAACAAGGAATTTGTTTTAAGGTACACTACCACTACTGCTATAATACTACTACCACTAAAACCACGACATTCACTGATATTAAACATTTCAGAAGGCCGTATTACTACTACCCCCAACTTGATTTTAGTAACCAACTACTATTGGTACTAAAATGCAATAGTTGACAAGGAAACATCTTTTTACGTGCTGCACATGAGTTTCATTGACGCATAGATACGTCTTTCGTCTTTTTATAGGTTGTCTTAGTGGTTCTCGTGGAATATGACATTTTTTATTTTCACACGTTTATTTTTAGATTTAAAGAAGTTTATGTAAGTATTTAATAATAAAAGTAAAGGCACTTACAGTGAAATGTCAGAGTCCTTAACTGAGAGCCATGGTGTTTTCCGTCAGGTCGATTGACGGTTTTGTGTCTTCTTGTTGTTATTCCGTAACATAACGTTAATGCAACACCAAAAATTTCAGTTGACTGAACGTTATGTTACAAACTTACAGTAACTGTACACGAAGCAGTGAGAGTTTCAGACGATTTTCCGCATGAGGCGCAACAGCAGGATTTACAAGCAATGACTTTGACAGCTGCCTGCCTGACGCCGAGCTGCTACCTCTCATTTTTATTTTAGTTCTTAACACCAAGGAGCTAATTTGGGACAAATAGAATCATGCTTGTGATTAAATTCATTTAAGGGGATCGATGACTGGTTATGTGATCCGTCCGTCGTGTCGCCACAGCCCTTCCGTTCTAATATCTTTTAATTCTGTTGTGGTCAGAGCATGTTTATAGAAACGCCCATTACTTGCTAGGTTCGTGGTCTCTGTCTGCCTCCTCCTGCCAACTGTTGCAGTTGCTCACACAATTTTACCTGGTGGCCGGCTTGCAGGGGAGATTTTTATCGCAGCAGGAAATGCGTGGCCCCAGAGCCCGCTTCACTGGCTTCGCGGCACCAAGACGACACCGGCGGTGGCCGCTACGGCTGCACACGTGACTCGCGTTTGTCGGTAGGCGCCCCACTCGAGAAATGAAAAGGACAACGGCTGCGTTGCGGCCAGGCCAGGTAGTGTTTCCAGAGCAGTGAGCCGAGATGGATGCTGTATTCAGAGGACATCCTCTGCTCATAGAGAACGCGAAAGTTGTTTCTCGATAAACGAGCGTATTCCCGGCGTGCTCGCTGAGAAACGATTTACCAAAATAACATCCTTTTATGTTGCATGAGAAGCCAATTTTGGTGAAGAGTTGTTTTCTGTCGGAGCAGAAGGCGATGCTCTGGTTCCTAGCCTGGGTAAAGTTTTGGCAGCTTGTTTCTCGATGCATAGGAACAGCGCGTGTTGGTTCATTGTGCAAATGATCGTAGGTGGGAGGTGAGACTTTGTAATTACACTTTGGATCGAGTTCTCCTGTTGCTTGGGGAAGGTGCGGGAAATTATAACACTGAACACGGAGCACTAAGGTGAGGAGGGTTTCAGGGATCACACGGTAGACACCCTTGGAGTGAAGTCGTCCCAAGTCTTGGCTAGTATTGAGTACTTTTCGTGCTCACTCCGGACGTAGAAAGTGTTCTGCTGATGATGCTGATGAGCGTCACAGCCAGAGGGATGTCGGAGACGAAATACTCCTGGCTGTCTCGCAATTGATGCTTGCGGCACATATAACGACGACATCGATCGTCATGTAGCTGCAGTGTGGCTCCGTTATTAAGACGTAACTACACTGCGGGGTTTCAACACCTTGGTGAAGTTTAGGCGTGATCGCAACCGTGGTTCTACTCCGCTGGCAACCGTCATTCCAAACGCGTAGATGTTCGCGCAGCTCGCGAGAAACATCTCGGTCGAACTGTGGTGGTAGTGTCTTGATATAAAATTGCGGCCATAATTGGGTATCCACTCACTCAGGTAGCCTCGAAGGCTAAATTCCGTGATTGTCATTCATGTCCAGTACGCTTCCATCTATTCGCTCACCTCCTACTAGTGATGTCCTGACACCCTACATGTCTATGAAAAATTTTTATCAGTTAATGGTAGAAATCCATTGTAGCCAGTTTAATTTCATGATGTCAAAATATTGTAGCTGGTGGTCCTCAAGATAATTTAAATAGTAAAAGCAATGTTTACACTTGTCCTTGAATACAATTTCTGCATTTCGAAATTTCTTCCCAATTTTTCTTAAGTATTGCAGGTACAGGGGCACGCGACATACCCCCTTGCTTGGGCCTAGATTCGTCTCGTTTAAACAATTAATCTCCATGAAAATATTTAGCGTATCCATTGAATACACACGTAAATGGTAATGAGATTCATGGAAGATGTCTTTCTCTTGCAGGCTCAGACGGAACAGACTGATTTTATGAAACATTGGTTCCTTCCAACTTTGACATTTGACTGTTAGTACTTTTCCATCTTTTTATAAAACCTGCTGAATTCCCGGCGTTGCCCTGGATGATATTATTCCATTTCCTCCCTCCCCATCTCTCTATCCACCTGAACTAATCTCCTGCTCTGTCCACCTCCTCTAACCGCCCATTCTCTGTCATCTCCTCGTGCCACTCTCTCTATTCATTTCCTCCTACCCTTTATGATTCCATGTCCTCCACCCACTCTTTGTCAGTCTCTACCTCCTCCTATCTCTGTCCATCTCCTCCTCCACTTCTACCTGTTCATCTCCTTCACTTTCCTTTCTGTGTCTCCCTATTATTTGTCCCTCTCCTTCTCTTTCCTTTCCCTGTATATTTCCTCTAGACCCTCTGTCTGTTCATCTCTGTCCCTATCTCTTCCTCTATTCTTCTCTACCGCTTTGCTTTCTTTGCCCATATCCTCCTCTTCTCTCTCTCTCTCTCTCTCTCTCTCTCTCTCTCTCTCTCTCTCTCTCTCTCTCTCTGTCTATTTTCCCCTCCCTCCGTCTCTGCCCATCTCCTCCTCCTCCTGTATGTGCCATTCTTCTCCCACTGCCTGCCCATCTCCTCTCCCTTCTCTCTTATCACACCCCGAGAAGAGGCTGATGGTTGTTAACCCAACAATATTTCTTTCTAGATTGTAACCAATATGTCTATCAAATTTGTCTAAAACAGTGAGATTTTTACCTGTTGCTTTACTCGTATATGCACATGTGAAATATATTTCACATATGTTTAACATATTTCACGCTGATTTGTACACATATTTCACCTGTATGTCTGGCGAATTTCGCCCTAAAGTTTCATTTTCATGCAACTCTATGGCTATGACGTCGTACCTCGTGAACTATATACTACACAATGAGATAATTTTGCAGGTACATCGAGTGGTATACATGTCTACCGTCTGTGAAACATGTTGTGAATAGAGTTAGTAAAACAGAAGTAATAAATTAAAACGTCACGCTTCATGAGGCAGTTTTACTGCATGAAGAGCGAAAATGCAGTGAACTATAAACTTTTTTCATTTGATATTTTTATGGGGTCGTCTGCTAGAAGTTTCGTTAACATTAGAAATTATGTGTAAAGTTTGTTGTAAGTGTGCTCTCATTTTCAAATGCTGGATGACTTAAGTATGTGTAGTGTTGAGTTGGGGGCTGCACTGCTTTTTCACACCACCACTTTGAGATGTGGGTGGTTCTTACCATTACAGCAGTTCCTTACAAACACTAAATAATACGTGTGTCACGTTTGGTTGCAATTCGTCCATTGGCTTAGGAGGAAATGTGGAACATACATACATACATACATAGGTACATGGTTCTAGTAAGTATACACACAAGTAATAGAATCCTATTTCAAAACCTATATGAGAAAACTAAAACAATCATATAATATTGTAGGAGCGCCTACTCAGGATGTCTTATTATAAATGGAAAACGCATCTGGGGTTTTAAATAAAATTCATGAGTAGCATGCAAAAAGGCTTTTTCTTGATAAATCCTGCAGTTTCTGCAGGGTCTTTCAAAGTCATTGTCTCAGACGTCTAAAGAAGGAAAGTTCGCTTCATGAGAAGCAATTTTTCTTGGAAACAAAATGTTGTCTCTTACTTACCGGGGGCAATAGCAGTCTTTTTCTTGAATTTGACGA
Organism: Schistocerca serialis cubense; assembly: GCF_023864345.2. Classification (NCBI taxonomy): domain Eukaryota; kingdom Metazoa; phylum Arthropoda; class Insecta; order Orthoptera; family Acrididae; genus Schistocerca; species Schistocerca serialis. Next base: position 67,194,196 of record NC_064639.1, on the reverse strand, counting down.
GCATGAGATGACGAGATTTCACTGAACCGTCATGGCCTGCTGACCATATGCGCACCAGTAACTGGGTAGAGCGATTTTAAAAAGGAAATCCTTAATAATAAGTGTCTCTAAGTGGAGACAGGTGCTCTAGTAGCGATTCAGCAACTTTAATTTTGATCTGCTCATGCCCTTTCATACGGAGCACTCGACTAGATTATAGGCAACACACACTACGCCCTGCCGCCTCTCAGGGTCATAAACAATACAGAAAAACTTGGAGAGTCCTTGAGAAGCGACACCGAGCACTGTGTCTCTTACAGATATTGTTCCCCATGATGCGAGCTATCATTGACAAACAACTAATGAAAAGAATTTGAAAAATGCTGCATTTAGCTGCCTTGCAAATTATCCTCCACAAGTAAATGTTGAACTACTAGTAAATCTTGTGCTACAAGTACTCTGTGAGACCAAGATGTGCTGACAAAAGAGAAGCAGTAACAGCAGAAAGGGTATGTCAGGAGATGTAAGTGACTTTGAACGTGTGACTACGGTAACAAGTACGTCAAGGACAAATCATTTCTGAAGCTGCCAAGTCGACTGTTGGTGATGTGACTCTGAAATGGAAACGCCAAGGAGCAGCTACAGCTGCACCAACACCTGGAAGACCTCACGTGCTGACTGACGGGGACCATCGAGCTCTGTGGATGGTAGCTGTCAAAGTCGCACGAAATCAGCGGAAGGAGTCAGTCGTAAGTGACGTAAAGGGGCGTTGGTGTTCACAGTACAGGGGTACTTTTCGTGGCAGGGGTGCCGTTCCGTTACGGGACTCAAGAAAAGTCTAAATGCGAGAGACTGTGAATACATTGCATGCTGAAGAGGAATAGTTCGGAGCCAGTGGTTGTTTTTTTATCAGCTCGACAGCATTTGGAGGTGACGGTTTGCAGAGAAAACATTCTCCAAACTGACTGGCCGGCCCAGGAGCCGACCTGAAGCCATAGCAAGACTTTGGGATGGTTCAGAATGCCGACTTCGCTCCTGGTCCCAGCGTCCCACATCCCTGCCTTCTCTGTTATTCGCTCTTGAGGAAGAATGAGCTGCCACTAGTCTACAGAGATTGAGACACCTCTGATACGTCTCATAAACCTGCAATACATAACAGGTGATTAGGACTGTGGAAAGGGCCAAGTAAGGTGGCGGTCAGTTTCACTTCAAAATTTCTGCCACAAGGCAGAAAATTCCGCTAGTGTACTTGAAATCTATTGAACCAATATAGTTAATTCCACTGCACGGCGGCTCGATTTCACCACTACAAACACCCGGTGTTGCTCCCCAACAGCGAACCACCAAAACGAACGACACAACATGAACGGATGTGGCTAGGGTACTTAAGACACCACTCAACTTTCACGCCCTGGGTCGGCGAGCCACGAAGCTCGAAGCGATCGGACAGCTCCACATACGCTCCGACACTGCGCAGGGACAGCCAGTGGAACAGCTAACCGGGCCGCACAGTGATATCCTCCCTGGTCCGCACCAACCGACCGACTGTCCGCACACCCCCTAGCCGGACACTACATGCACGAGACCAAAGATGGTTGGTTGGTTGGTTTTGGGGAAAGAGACCAAACAGCGAGGTCATTGGTCTCATCGAATTAGGGAAGGAAGTAGGCCGTGCCCTTTCAGAGGAACCATCCCGGCACCAAAGATGTACACGGTGCAAATAGCGATACAAATCGCTGCTGCCACATGTATAAGTAGGATAAGTAGGAAGAACCACGGCGTAACCGCATCAACGGCAGGAAACCGAACACAGATAGACAGCCAAATTCAAGGAAACGCATAGTTCGGAGTGAGCAAGGCTCAACCTCACTGCATGTGTCCCCAGCAGAAGTCAAGCCGTCATGAAGGCGAAGGATGGATGCAGCCCATTTCAATGTCTACTAATAAGTGTCCGGATAATTTTGATCAGCTATGTATGACCTCCGAGTACGAGCTGCGCCTGCGGGGCCGCACCCACACTACTGTGTCTGCACGGCACCGCCTGCTCGCCTCTGCGCCGTTCCCAGCCTTCATCTCGGTCAGCACCTGCAGCGTTAACACGGGCGCTGCCTGCGCGGTGGCCGCTGTCTCTGCTCTCCTCGCGCGGCCTTTCGCCACGCAGGCAGAGTGCCGGTCATAACAGCCGGCGCACTATAATCCCTGCGAGCAAAGCCTCTGATTTGTCCCCCTCCGCCCCCCCCTCCACACACACACACACACACACACACACACACACACACACACACACAGACCAACAGCCCATACCGGCAGCGACTCGCGCAGGCTCCTCTGACCTTAGGCACGATAACTGAATTTGAAGTAGCACTAATCTGTGTTTTACTTCTACCGTATTACTTCTGCTACTTCTGCTTCGAAATTTTCCACAGTTTTCACGGCTCCTCCTAACTTTGTTCACAGAGTACTGCTCCGTCTGTCGTCACAGCTAAATAGATGGCTTGTGGAAGAGCACAAATGAGAAACGTGCCGAAGTTAGAAACTACGTCTGCCTGTGGACTAGAGAAAGACGAGGAGTGTTGGAGTCATGCCACCCACGCAAATTTCTGCAGTTGTGTGAGAATGAGTTACGAGGTACGTTGCTGAAGTTGAGGTGGCATTTTAAGATGTTCATTTAGAACAAAACAAGTTCTGCAGTAATATACGTACCTGAAGTATAGCTGTCGTAGTTGTAATTAAAATTTATATCATTCCCCGCTGAAGTTCGGAACGATTAAGAGATATAAAGACCTTTTCGTGCAATTTATGTAGGTCGCAGACGGAGACTACATTTTACAAGGCAGAGCAGACAGAGATATCACTGCACTTACCTGTCGTTGCTGGCACACAAAGCGGAACAGCTTTCAGTAAGGCCAGTTCAGAGCATTACTTATTTGTTATGTATTTAAATGCATGGATTACTCATCACATCTGGTGATTTCATTGAATTAATCCATGAACAGCTTTCAAAAATTTCAATGGCGTTTCATGTGTGGAACGTTGTAAAATAGTAATGAGATAACAGATATGCAAATCACTGCCCCACTTTACAAAAGGCAACCACATAACTCCACGCCTACACGATTACTCTGTAAACACACTTATATTTTTGGCAGAGGATTTTCAGACAATTTGTTGCCCTTCAGACTCTTGCACGAATAGCACGTGAGGAAAATGAACGCCTAAATCTTTCGGTGCAAGCTCTGATTTCTCTCACTTTATTACTATCGTTACTCGACACGCAAGTCGCTGAAGTGGCGTCAACTAAAAAGACTTGCACCAGGTGATCGGTCAACCCGACGGGACGCCCTTGCCACACGACATTTAATTTCATTACCGTTATATCTTGCTATGTGGGTGGGAGTCAACGTAATGCTTTGGCACTTAGAAGAAAACGTAAACAAAAGCAATTTCGTGAAAATATCTGGCCGCAACGAGAAACATAAAGTATTTTTCTTACAATTTTCTAACGTCGCCTGTCAACCCTGTAATAAAGCATTACACTGGTGAGCAAAACGTGATGACCAAAGTCCTTTTTTATTTCTTATTTTCTTTTTCATTCCTTAGTCTTCTGACTAGTTCGATGCGGACGGCCACAAAATCATTTCCTGTGCCAGACGTTGAACCTATGACCCGAATTATTTTCTGGATGTATTCTGTGCTCCGTCTTCCTCTGCAGTTGCTACAGTCTACAGCTCTGTATAGCACAATGGAGGTTACTTCCTGATGCCTTAAGAAACGACCCTCATGCTGTCCCTTCTTCTTGTCACTCCTCTTCCTTGTGCTCTTGTCCAGCGTTTTCGCAGGGTCGCCATGGTTACGGTCGGATTTGGCATGGTTGTACGACTGACGCAGCACGTCCAGCTTGTGTGGCGGTTCTCCGAAAGGATCATCCCGCCCTCAGAAGACCACAATTTGACATATTTCAAACCCTCTGAGTTTCCTGTAGGAAGCTGGAGTGAGTCTGCGTGGCACGGTTGCCTGCTTGCTTCATACATTTGGACTACACTGAGCCTTCTGTCTGTGAGCGTTTCCTATCAAGGGACAGACAGACAGACATGGCGCTCTGGTAGCTGTGCCACTAGGCTATCTGATGCGGACGACGTTGAAACCGTTACCAGTGCATCTTCTATACCGAGGTGGCTTATGCTGTGTCGAATCAAAGTCGACATCGTCTTTCTATGTGTACTATTTTTTTCGTCAGTGTAGAAACAACTGGTACGATGCGTCCCACACGTGCTCTGCAGGATATAAGTCGTGGCAACATAAAGACCCACCACCCTCACGCTTCAAGAGCTCCTTCACCTGTGCAGTCGCCGTGCCACTGTGGAGCGTGAGCCTTGCGGTCCTGTTAACTGAGGCTGTAACTACACCTGCTGCTTAAAGTGGATCGCTTCTCGCCTGTTGCGCAACACAGCAGTCATCCGCTGCTGTAACAGACTGTGATCGACCACCTCCTCCCCTTCGGGCAGCAATGCCTGTAGTTTGGGAAGCTCCCCACGGGCCTGAACCAATGCTGTGAGCAAATCTCAAACACGTGGGTTATACTCGCGATAATTCGTCCTTCCCCACTTGAAGTCATCCAGATGTTGTTTCCGGACCATGTTGTGACGGAGGCCACCACGGTCCCTGATCACCTGACCGACACGCACTGCCTTTTCCCTCGTGTTGCCGCGCCCGCCATTCTTGGCGCTGCAGCTACGCTGATCTCACGCCTTGAGGAGATCTGGGAGAACTCTGGCAACGTGCTCTCTCACTGTAATACATTTCCACCTATTAGATAATATATTTGGATACTTTTTCTTGCTCGTCCTTAAATTTTTCTGGACAATGTACTTTAGGATCTCATAATACTGTGCAGCAATACTCAAGAACAGAACGGAGAGCGTAGTGTAGGCAATCTCTCTAATAGAAACATCTACGATTCGTTCGTTTATGTGCCCGCTTGAAACGATTTAGTATGGGACCTGCCGTTCGAGTGACAATACAGCTCACTGGAGAAGTCGTTCAGACTCTCTCATTGTGTTAACCAACTTATAACGGATATTTGACACAAAATAACACAGCATGTTTTAATGATGAAGTACGTATTTTGTGAGACTGGTGAGATGTAGCCTGCCACGAATACCTCTCCTGCCCTGTCCTCTTCAACTCAGAGCAGCACGTGTACCGTATCTCCTCCATTATTAGTTGGATGTTTTCCATTCTCTGCCTTCCACAACAGTTTTTACTCTCTGCAGCTCTCTCTATTGTCACGGATGCATTTCTCTAATGTTTTAACGCAAGTCCTATCAATCGGTCCCTTTCTCTTGCTAGTGTTTTCCATACGTTGTTTTTGTCGCCGGTTCTGCGGAGGACCACCCCATTCCTTATCTTATCAATTGACGCAATTTTCAACGTCCTTCTGTAGAACCAAATATCAGCTACTTCTACTTTCTTCTGTTCTGTTTTTTGTGTCCTCCTTCCTTCATCCGTCGCTGATTACATTGCATCCAAGGCAGCAGAATTCCTTACCTTCTTCTAATTCACGTTGCACCTTTTTGATGTCAAGTTTCTCGCTATTCTTAGTTCTGCTGTTTCTCATTACTTTGACATTTTATGGTATAGTCTGAATGCGTGTTCCATACCCATTCTACTGTTGCTTCCACTCGACATATCCTATAGTCTTCTTTGCTTTCAGTGAAGATAGAAATGCCACCAACAGCTTTTATCATTGATACCCTTTCACCCTGAATTTTGATATCACTCCTGGAACTTTCTGTTATTTCCATCATTGCTCATGTATAAATTTAACAATAGGGGAGGAAAACAGCGTCCCATTCGTACACCCATTTTAATCCGAAAGCTTCGTTCTTGCTCTTCCAATCTTATTGTTCCCTCTCGATTCCTGTACATGTTGTATATTACTTGTCTTTCCCCATAGCTTGCCCTCATATTTCTCAGAATACCGAACGTCTTGCACAAATTTGCATAGTCGAAAGCTTTTTCTAGGTCTTCTTTCTTCTTTCCATTATCAACTGCGTCTCTTTTACCTGTATGTTCCCTAAATCCAAACAGATTTTCTCGTGTTTTGTAAACATGAGGCTTGAGGACCTGCCACAGGGCGGAACTTCCAACAGCTGGCAAATGCACAGGCAGCTCCACTTTTGTGCCCTTTCAATGCGTTGAGCTGCGAGAAAGTACCGCCAAAGATAAACGCAGCGAAGCTGGCGGACTTGACATCCTGTCGAGAAAATTATTACAGCCAGTGGCTCAGAACATAAGTAACGACGCACATAATCGTCCTATCAGAAATACAAGTAGACCAGTGCATGAATTCTCACTTGAATTATAATTGTGCTAAAGAAATAGCAGAAACAACGTCGACCCGATTAGAAGAAAATTATTAGGATGCCTTAACAAAATTGATATCTCATAAATGCCTTGAGTGATAGTCATCATAGTCAATTTGGCAGAAGAACGTTAAGGGAATCAGCTATACTTTCCAGTTGTCTTGCTTTATCAACTAACACACAGCCTGAATTACAGCAAATTTTTATTGCAGCCGATTACGAAAATGTGTCAGAACGCCAATTTCTTCACACAGAAACTCGTTATGAAAGAAGCACAATGTACCCATAACACTGTCCTGCTTTCCAATAAGTCATACAAATGGTTCTTGGCTTCATTTATTAGTTTATTAATTAAATATTCGTCTGTTCATTATTAAAAATTCAAGTCATTTAAAATTGATGCAAATTACACACTTTTGGAACCATCACTGAAAAGAGCGTGAAAAGACGTTCCTTATGAATAGGCTTCGTTAATTTCTATTTATGTAGTTAAATATGTTTTCCTTGCAATAAATGTTAACTTCATGAGACTGTGATATGTAATCCCATTGTTTATAAATGCAACAACATGCTCAGGTAACCCTGTGACGCCGGAAACGGGCCAGCGAAGAGAGGCGCTATGCTTCGTTACGATAAGTTACGTATGATTTGAACAGTGGAATATTTTGACACATTGTTTGTAGATTGGAGAGCTCACGAGACTTACCACTGGTAGGATCTTTAGATTAATTTATGAAATGAGTGCATCAATAACTAGTGGCAGAATTTTTTATAAAGAGAAAGGAGAGTCAATCTGTCGCCACACTACCTGATCTGGAGTTGAGGGTTTCATTTGCTATGTTGTAAAACACTGAATTGAGGACTATTATTATGCTTACCATACGTGCAATTTAACTAATGTTTGGCAACAACAAGAAATATTTGCGCTGGCTACAGGTGTGTGACCACCCCACAGACCAATGCCGCACCTTGGAACGTTAAAGCCGGCCACATACTCTTCTATTGAGTTCAATTTTGTGGTTGAGACTACTGGATTTTATAGGTACCGACGCAACTATGGGCTATCAAAGTGTGCTTTTAGATTGTGAACTTGCTGACAAGTACGCCATGGCGTATTACAGCAGCAGCTAATTATGTGAACAGCAAGAAAAAGCGAGATAATAACCAATACTTGTAATTAACAGTGAAAATAAAGGAGCTGAAATTCTGGAATTGCGCTTATTGACTGAAGGAGTAATGAAAAAGAGATAGTTTTCCGACTTTGACATCTGTCGCGTGTGCACTATGACATCAAGAGAAGGTTGGACTGCTGCAAAGGCAAACAGGCTATCATTGTAACTCCTACACGATTAGTTAATGTATCTGGAATAGGAATGACTAACATCAGTAATTCGAGCCGCGTGGAATGTATATGTAGACAAGAATTTGTGTGACCAGTAGCAGTCCCAAGTTTTACAAGAGTGTATTACCTTTCAGACTGAGCTGGAGGAGATGAAAGAGTGCTTCAAAGAACGCTGAACTTTATTGCAGTGGCTAAGAACGGAATAGATGCTGGCCTAATGCAGTGAAGAATAATACAACTGAAAGTAACTGTCACCTGACATAAAAACTGTATGGACTCTCCACCGTCACAAACCTTTGTTCGCTTTCGGTTAAGTATGTTCCAAAATTTCTTCGCATTTTCTATCTTTAGTTTATAAGGATCCCTCGATCCCTTCCTCAGTGCTATTCGTTGTGGACTCACACATGTCACTTGTAGAGACAAAGATCGATTTTCAGGGTCGAAGTGTCAGGAGCGCTGGTCAGTGGAGTCACTGTTATGAAAAGCGCGTAGTGGGTGGCGTATCAATGGATGTAGTACCGCATGAGTGTCTCGCCCTCGACACAGATAAACCAACATAATTACACTGATAAACGAGAAAAATTTACTTTAATAAAATTCAATATCAGCATATAGAGTGAAAATTACGTGTTCGTGTCAGCTGTGCCGGCCAAAGAATAAAATATTTAAAAACGTCGGTGTGCCATCAGAGTAGCGCGTGACAATATCTCAAATTATTGGAATGTGTTGTGATTCGACGTTCGTAATATGCAACGCGAAGGGTGATTGTCTCTCATTGTATTTGAAAAGGATACTTTGATTTACATAGGGCAGCCCTAAGAATTAACTTTATTACCACAAAACCTATATTTTCAATAGAATAGTATTACATAGCCAAAGTTTCTGCCCCAAAATTGTCATCCTTACCCGTTAGGAATGGTCGCTAACTTCAGAATTTAGCCTGCCGTATAACGCCAAAATTTATGGTAATCAGATGAGTGGGTGTGTTACATGCTTTAGGTATTGTAATACGTCCTCGGCCACTTTCTCCAACGCGACGCGAGCGGCCGAGCCGTACATCCTAGGGCGAGCCTCCGGGTGCAGTCATTCCACAGGGACACAATGGGAAGCCGGGATGGACGTCCTCGCCTCGCTCAAGGAGGACACGATGCGAAGGACTCGTCCGACAACGAGAAGCGTACCGAGGGCTGACGGACAGCTGCAGCCATTAGGACGGAACGCCAAGAATGTACACGCGAATGTATCTGAGTTGTGGCCTGGCGGCAGTCATTTTATCTGGCTTAGAAAGCAGGGATGTGCCGACAATTTCAGCACCCCACGGACACAGGGGGAGCGTGAAAAAAACGCGGGGAAGAAGATGTTTTCCTCGACTGTGAGGACACTCCTTGTAAATGACGGACGTCGGCAGATTTTGAGAAGGAGTCCAAACATGAGTCTGTCCAGACCTCACGCAGAGAGAGCGGTTATAAGGAAGTGTTGTGTAGCTGTTTTCCCAACAGCCTTGGAATGCAGGAAAACATCTTAAGAATGTGAAATCGTGAGAAAGATAGCGATGCACGAGCCACACGCCAGCCCAAGCCAGATAGAAAATTTCCACCCTGCACGGAGAGGCGTGGCGATGGAACGGCGATATGTCATTGGGATGCATTGAAAATTTCGTCCGCCAATGACAACGCCGAAAGGAAGAATATGTAGAAAAGGAGGTGAGCTGGGAGATGAATGAGAAGGAGAAGAGGAATCGTGGAGATACCGCGGAAGCGAAAGGACATGGGCGCTCTTCCACCCATCGCCAACACCCGCCTTCCGACGCCATGACAGCATAGCTTCGACCACGCAACCGACAACGGGCAGAGAACGCGGAGATCGTGCCTGGGACCCGCGGCAAAGCCGCGATTGCTGAGGAGGGAAGCCGACTCGCGCCGCACAGCTCCGAGGCGACGCGCTGCAGCGCCCGCCGCCGACAGCAGAACAGGACGAACGATAACGAAGAATCGTGAGGCGATTCATTCGCTCCTCCTTCCCCTTAAGAAGTCAGTAGTGTCCACACCCAGTCAAATCGGCGCTGCAATTTATAATTTTGTTTTGGTTTGTGTAAACAGCACGAAAATAAATATATTTCTTTCATGTTTTGATCATATAAGCAATCCTTTACATTCATACATGAACACATTAATGTCGTACCATTTGTCTTTGATTTTATTTAATAACTGATATCAGTTAATTCTTGACTCCTAACGTGGGGAAATCTCATCAGTCATCTCAATGGAGAAAAGTCTTCGGAAGTAAAAGTGATTTCAAGTGTGCCGCAGGGGAGTGTCGTAACCGTTGGTATTCACAATATATATATATATAAAAAAATGAGCTTGCGGATGACATCGGAAGTTCACTGAGGCTTTTTGCGGAAGATGCTGTAGTATATCTAGTAACAATGGAAAACTGTACTCAAATGCAGGAGGATCTTCAACGAATTGAGCCATGGTGCAGGAAATGGCAATCGAATCTCAATGTAGACAAGTGTAATGTGCCGCGAATACATTGAAAGAAAGACCCTTTATCATTTAGCTGCAATAGAGCAGGTAAGCGACTGGAAGCAGTTAACTCCATAAATTATCTGGGAGTAGGCATTAGGAGTGATTTAAAATGGAATGACCATAGAAAATTAATCGTCGGTAAAGCAGATGCCAGACTGAGATCCATTCGAAGAACAACAGAAGTAGGTTACAGTACGCTTGTTCGCCCACTGCTTGAATACTGCTCACTGGTGTGGGATCCGTACCAGATAGGGTTGATAGAAAAGATGGAGAAGACCCAACGGAGGGCAGCGCGCTTCGTCACAGGATCATTTAGTAATCGCGAAAGCGTTACGGATATAAACTCCAATGGAAGACTCTGCAAGAGACCCTCAGTAGCTCGGTACTGGTTTTTGTTCAAGTTTCGAGAACATACCTTCACCGAGGAGTCAAGCAGCATATTGCTCCCTCCTACGTGTATCTCGCGAAGAGACCATGAGAATAAAATCAGAGAGATTAGGGCCCACACAAGGAATATCGACAATCTTTCTTTCCACGAACAATGCGAGACTGGAATAGAAGGGAGAACTGATAGAGGTACTTAAGGTACCCTCCGCCACACACCGTCAGGTGGCTTGTGGAGTATGGATGTAGATGCTCGTCATTTCACGTCCTACAGCAGAGAGAAGAATTCACAGTTCACTAAATTTTTGGCGCCCAACATGGGGCAACTGTTGTTTGACGTCGCAACACGTTGTCTGATGTCACAAAAGAATTTCTCGAGTTCACTACAGTATCGAAGTGAGCTTGCTGGTAACATGTGTCCATTACTCATTACGTAGTCATATACCTCGATTCGCACCAGGAGTAAAGAAGCACAGATTGCTTTTCAGTTTCTTTGGCTACATGTATTTCTGTTTCACAAGTATCCGTTCTTTTCCCCAGTTATTTCGCTCTCTATCTTTACTAACTTTTTCTGTTGGCTTTATTTGCAGCGATAAAGATAGTTCAGATGGCTCTGAGCACTATAGGATTTAACTTCTGAGGTCATCAGTCCCTAGAACTTACGACTACTTAAACCTAACGCGGTTCCAGACTGTAGCGCCTAGAACCGCCTAGCGACTCCGGCCGGCGCAGCGATAAAGTTTGTTTCCTGTATTTATTGGAACTGCCAGTGCACAAACAGACTTTTCGTTTATGGAAAATTTTTAACTGTACATTGGAACGTGTCTTTCATTTGATTGTCTAAAGTGCTTCTATTGTCAGCCTGCTTTCACTATCAAGAGCTGGACAGACCTCCATTTAGAACTGTAAACGTGCACGGAAGTGGGAAATGAACCTGACTGAAGGCTGTGGAGTTATTCGAAAGGCAAGCAGCCTGCTTATATCACTGGTTCCTTGTAGCCTTTGCACTTCCTCTCAGTCTTTCCTTGTGTCTCTAGTTTTCCTAGGGGAAGCGGTCGACCCTTGTGCCTCGCCTGGGTGCAGTCTGGGTCTGCCGCCTGCAGAACTCTGGGTCTGCCGCCTACAGAACTCTGGACTGCAGTCACTGTTGCCGTGGGTTGCTCACGGCTCTTGTGAGGCCCGGTCGCCTTTCCCGGCAGTCGGTGGCGGCCTCCGCTATCTATAAGCGGCTCTGGCGGCCGCTCCTCACTCTCCTCGCTGCTGTGGCCTGCCTTCACAGCCAGCCACCTGTTCCGTGGGCGGCGTTACACTCAGTGCCAGATGCCTACGAGCCTGGGCGACGTCATGGAGAGAACTGCCGCGAATCTCGGCACAAGCAAGATCTACATAGTGAAGGTCTGGGCATCAGTGTTCGTAATGGAGCCGCCATATCAGCGCTAGAGCAGACTACACAGACGCTAGGGAAGAGAGCGGTTCCTTCGGGAAATTATTATCCTTCTGAGAACAGTTTGCCTGTCTTTTGTGTCGGAAATTATATGTTTAAGTTTAAAAGTAAAACTCTGGCTATGTGAAAGAACAATATTGCTCATTTCGTTAGAGTAAATCATTGTGCCTTCATGAATGTTTGTACCTGCTCAATGTAAACACTTGACAAGGAAACCTGATGCAGCATTATCACAATCAAGCCGTGACTGTGACGTCTGCTACGGAAGTCGCCGGATGTATCGTTACAATTGTTGTGCGTTATTACTGATGCTATCTTTACACAGAGGAAGTTGTGTAGGCATGCGAATATGGAAACAGCATCATTTGCAAACGATTAGTATTGAGGATATAAAAATATAAAGTTTAATTTAGCGATTATGACATTTATATCTGTACTGTAGTCTGAGTGAACAAACGAGTCAGAGAAGCTGTGCAGTGTATCATGGGAGAATCACTAGTAACTCGTTACCTGCAAAGTTGACCGTTTCATGTGCCTAAAAACAAGATACTGACTAAAAACAATGCTAGCACGCGAAACAAATCAGGCCAGAAAAGCTCTCTAGGCATTCCACCATACCGACAACACCCCTCAGACTTTCTTTAATAATAACATTGTGATTCAGTGACTGCAACACAAGGAACAATTACAGACTATTAGAAGCATAACACATAGCTTTATGTTCGCCAGATATCTTTGGGGGAAAGCAAAATTTTGTTAATGAAAAGGTAATTTTCCTTGCAAGGTAACTGAATTTACTAATTGCATCTTTGGCCAGTATACAAGTATTGCAGTGAGAATGAATATGGTCACATTCTGTATAACCAGACTGCCTCACAAAAATTTTGGTTTCACTGCTTCAAACCAAATCAATATTGCAACTGACTGAGGGATCACGATTATAGAAAAGAGAAACAATGAAAAAAATTCCAATAATTTACAAATATTTATTTTGATAAATGAGGGTAATGAGTGTGATGTACTTACTGCAACTGGAAGATATTTTTTGTAAACTCATATTTACGCAGAAGGTTTATTTACACACAGTCCCAAATAACAGAGTGCTATCAGATTTACATTTCCTGGAAATCAGTAATGTAACTGTTGCTGTGTGACAGTTTTAGTTTTAAATGTTGATCAGATAAAATCCATTAGTTATGGCAAACTAATATGTTGTCTAACAGTGCACATTATTCGCAGATCATAATAACATAAGGCTTTAGACTGCTAGTTACCTGAGCAGTATTTTCAACAGTCAATAGCTTACCAAGTTAACACAATACATGCGAAATACAGTTATCTCTTGACAATGACTTTTACATCACTATGATCACAGTTCACCTTTACAACAAGTAAGACACAATTTCAGTGGAAGGATAGAGTAAAGGCAGCTAACGTGTAGGATAGAAGTATCTTTTGCCTGAACAATGACAAAAATGGAGCCTGAAAAACAGTCTCAGTGAATTTTCTTTTACAGGCAATACCTAATCCAGCAGTAGACGTCAGCTTTGTAGACATAAGTGTTAGGGGTATTGCAAAAATCGTTAGGTCACTGAAAAGCAGTAACTTTTCTGCTATGTTTCAGCCATTGAAAGCGTACTACAAGCTTGCTGACTTGATAGCAGTTTCCTTTAACTTTATGTACCGACCAGCTATGTTTCAAATCTGGAAATAGCTGAGCCTCAGTGTATACTGTATACTGTATCAATTACAGAAATATTATATTTATCGCCAAAAGAGTCCACCACAAGCTGAAGAGACAGATAAAACAAATCACTTTTCGGAAGGCAAATGCTACAAACAAAATGTGTACAATTGTAAAATAAAAATGAACACAAGAGATTTGTTGATGGTTTGCTTAGCACAGAAAAGGAAATGATCAGGTAAAACGTAACGTTCTACTTACAGTAGCAAAACATTACTTCTGAATATCAGCTCTCGTTCGCATAACGAACATCTACAGGTATAACCTTTTCATTTACTAGTGAAACGCATGTTTAAGTGTTTGGCAAAAGTGTGTGGTCTCACAGAGAAAAAAGTCTTTAAAAAAATTCCACTACATTATGCTTAGGACAAAAGGAACCACTGACACATTCAGTACAACTGAGACACATTGTAACCAAATTGTGAGGAACAATCTCATATTTCAACAGTTCGTAACTACATTTTTGGAAGACCTCTTCACCATGGCTTATAACATTAAGTGTAGCTTGTATTGGATGCATCAATGCCCCTTGATTCACAGTCGATGTCCACACATAGGGAAGGTTCTCGGAAGGTTGTGGAGAATATATTGATTTAAGACGTGTCACATGTAACTGACTTTGAAGTTCTGATAAGTTTATCCACCACCTACCCAGACAAGATCTGCTAGCTGAACAGTGTTAATACTTAAGGGTCTGATGGATGAGGCTCTAACTCAGTCTCAGCCTCTGGCTGTTTTGATTTGGAAGAAAGTCGACGTAGTACTCATCATTACCGTGGTACACGTGAATACTGTGCAATGCTAATCTCCTGATTACATGTCTTAATTTTACTAGTGTAGGATGAATACCACCAGTTTGATGGACTTGGGAAAAGATGTATTCTACATAGTCTGTGGATAGCCTACTAGTTTGTAGATAGTCAATTACCTGCTTGGAAGATAGTTCCTCAAACAATTCCAGAGCAGTTGTAATAGACAGCTGAAATCCAGCTTGTATTGGTTTCCACTGCTTCTTGCTGCTGAAACTCAATGTTGTAAACCACTTCCCACACCTGTCTCAAATGCATCATCCAATCGGCTTTGTTCTTACAGATTGATTCTGCTTTATTTCTGCTTACCATTATTTCATACCACTTATTAACATTATTAATAAACCAGCTTGTTGTTAGAGCCTCTTTTGAAAGAAGCCCTGCTAACGCAGCAAACTGTAAAGCAGAAGCTACATTATGATGCAACAAGTTTCTAGCCACTGGAACTCTCATCTTTCAAATGTACTCGGATTAATAATGTTCTCTAAAATGTGGGGCTGATCTGCAGCAAAGTATAAGCTCTCGCCAGACAAGCACGGATGCTTAATTTTACAGTTCAGCTGGCTACAGAGGAGGAGGAGATTAGTGTTTTACGTCCTGTCGACAAGGAGGTCATTAGAAACGGATCACAAGGTCGGATTAGGGAAGGATGGGGAAGGAAATCGGCAGTGCCCTTTCACAGGCACCATCCAGGTATTTGCCTGAAGCGATTTTGGGAAATCACGGGAAACCTAAATCAGGATGGCCGGATGCGGGTTTGAACCGTCGTCCTCCCGAATGCGAGTCCAGTTTGAAAACCTCGCTGGGTTCACTTGGCTACGAATTGAATGAATTCCTAGAATTCCCCACATGCCAAGATTGCTAGCACACATGACACTTTGACATACACTTCACTGTTACACCTTTGGCATACAAAAATTCAATTACTTTGTTGAGAATGTTCCAAAGTTTGTTTGGGGTTGCAGAGTTCCCAGTTAAAAAATATGCCACAATCTGGTTCCAGTGCAGTGTTAACCCTCGCACCACAAAAACTAAGGCATGGCTGGCAATCTGCGCCTCTGATGAACTGCTTAACTCTTCACTAACAAACCCTATATATCTTTTTAAACCTTTGTCATATTCAACAAATGGCCTTATGGAGATTTCATCCAATGAAAGTACTCACAGTTTTCCTCGCACATCTTCAGACTCCAGGTTCTCACCTAACAACTGAATAATATCACGCTGAATTCCAGGTGCAAATATGCAGGTTTCAGTCCTCCTCCTCAGAGTCCTTGATGATGATAATGGGTAGTTGGTGCACCTCAGATTTCCAAAACTCTTTGTACCAACAACACATTTAACGTTTGTAAGGGTTTGACTGAGAAACTCCTTTATATTACTTTTTCTGGTCTGCGTGTAAAAAATTGCTAGGGTTGCTCTCCATTTCAGCCATCTTCTCTATCATTTTCTTCATTTGTGAAGATAGAAGAATATTTAATATGGACCTACCATCAAAATATATGTAAATGATAATCATTATTACACTTTTATTACTAGTGAATGTTTATGAATGATGCAAGTGACTTCACTATAAAAACTCACATCTCTTTTCAGTCTCTTGTTTTGCAACTGCCAGTTTGCAACAGTATCTCCATCTGTACTGCATGCTTCCTGTTTATGTTCATGCGTTTCTTCCTCAAACGCTTCAGTGGCAGGAAATGTAATTACGAAACTCCATTATTTCACAGGAAAAAATATTAAAATAAAGACAAAATTTGAAACATCCTTTTCAGTAACCATCTTACCAGCATTGCGCCTTTAAAGGAACACTGGCATGCATTCAGCTATGAAATCAAGTTCCCCAATCCCAACATTGCATTTGCAGCTACAGTACTGGCATAACACAATTAGTGTGTCGGGTGCGACAATTGCTATCTTCCGATTTACGATTTATTCTTAATATAACAGATTCCACTAACCACACTACACAGTAACAAACTGTACAAACCCATGTTGTCGGCAGAATGCATGCCAGTACAGTACTGAGAGTCAACAGAACCTGCAGTAGGGCCAAAGGAGAGCTTTAAACATAAATGCTTCATATAAATTTATGTGCGTCTACAATTTAATTCCAGGCACAATTTACTCACCGCTGATTTGATCCTCTCATAAGCTAAAATCATTTCAGGTTACACTAGAGCTGGTAACTGGTTATAGATTGGAAGATTACGTTCATAAATCTAAAATAAAATAAACTATTGCGTTCCGTCGGAAACATGGTTACATATGAAAACTGAAAAACGTTGATGAACATCTCACCTTCATTGAAAGTTTGGGTGCATTTGGGACGTCAAATTATGTTTGAATGCCAGTCCATTTTAGCAGTCTTCTTCCATCAGCTCTCCTTAACTCGAACTGTGAATCCTTAAAGTGAAGCTTTAAAATATCGTAAACATATAAGTTATTTAGAAAACATACGATATTTCAATTCTAATTCTTTTAACCGGTAATTTACTTACTTCACACAACTTGGAATGTATTGTTGGCTGCTACTTGTCTCTCCTACAGTTCTGTAACCATTTAACTCTCTGATCTATCTTTGTAGGAAATATGAATAATGTTACCTCTTTAGACGAATTGCTGCTGCAATTCGGTGCAGCACAGCAACCCATTTCTAAATACACTCACGTTCTAGTGACAAACAGTATACCTAGTACAAAAACAATCTGCTACAGTCGCGTGATAGGCTAGACCCAAAATGGCCGCGATCGCAAAGGATCACGGTAGCTTGACCAGACGTGTCCTTTATAGACCCTGGGCACAAGCATGTGCTCGTCAAACAGGAAACTCACCTTCAGTCACTATCATGGAGCGCAGTTACTCCCATCACAGTGATCGCTTTCGCTATTACTATCTATGCCACCTAAGCGTATTACTGTTTTAACAGTTTCATCGTCAAAAAAGATATCTTACTGCTAGTATGCTCGTTCAATTTTTTTGCGTGTTCGCAAAACGGAATCCAATCTTCGTTGGCTACTGAACTAAATTTCTCCTCTCATAAATGTTTCACAGATGTTAGGTTGGGAAGGATGTTGCTAGAATCTACCCAAGCTTTCAGAAATGGGAAAACATTTCTACTGTATTTAAGTCCCGGTGGTAGGCAGGATGGAGCAAAACAACGTGACCCACATTGTGCTGAACTTACTGACGGAAATACTCGACAGGCCTTCGCTTGGTTCTTCGAACAAGGTCGTGTTGAAAAGGTTTCAGAATTTCATCCGAGACTTGGATAAGTTCCTTTGTTGCCATTTAGTAGAATTAGACGTTGGAGATATATTTATTTTACGGTTGTGATATAGAGTATTGTCGAGAATTAGTATAGAGTTACGATTTGAATTGGGAATCACCTTGTCCGTCATTTATTTTTCACAATTTTGTTCGTTCATGTGGTTGTGGTAATCTCCTATTGATTTGACTTATACATAACAAGCGCATTAGGAATAAACCCATTTTCATCGGCTATATGTGTACTTATTAGGCTTTGTCCCTCTATTCCGGCTTGAGGAGGCAGTGAGTTGTGTTATTAGTTTATGATTTCCCACTTATGAGTGATGATAAAATGAAACTTTCATAAACGTAAACAATGTCTTCCTTTTCCTCCATAAATTCTATACTGAAGCGCCAAAGCGCCAAACGAGCACTCAAATACAGAAATATGTAAGCGGGCGCTGCGGTCGGCTACACCTACGTAAGACAAACGTCTGGCGCAGCTGTTAGCTGGGTTACTGCCGCTACAATAGTAGGTTATCAAGATTTAAGTGAGTTTGAACGTGGTGTTATAGTCGACAGACGAGTGATGGGACATGGCATCTCCGAAGTAGCGATGAAGTAGGGATTTTCTCGTACGATCATTTCATGAGTGTACAGTGAATATCAGGAGTCCGGTAAAATATCAAATCCCAGACATGAGTGTGTCCGGGAAAACATCCTGCAAGAACGGGAACAACAACGACTGAAGAGAATCGTTCAACATGACGGAAGTGCCACCTTCTGCAAATTGCTGCTGATTTCAATGCTGGGCCATCAGGAAGTGTCAGCGTGTGAACCATTCAACTAAACATCATCGATATGGGCTTTCGTGTACCCTTGATGACTGCACGACACAAACCTTTACCCCTCGCCTGGGACCGTTATCACCGGATTTAGACTGTTGATGATTGGAAATATTCTGCCTGGTCGGACGAGTCTCGTTTCAAATTTTATCGAGTGGATGGACGCGTACGGTTATGGAGAAGACCACATGAATCAATGTACCCTGCATGACAGCAGGGGACTGTTCAAGCTGGTGGAGGATCTGTAATGGTGTGGGACGTCCGCGGTTCGAGTGATATGGGACCCCTGATACGTCTAGATACGATTCTGACAGATGACACGTACGTAAGCGTCCTGTCTGATCTCTTGCATCCATTCATACCCATTGTGCATTCCGACGGGCCTGGGCAATTCCAGTAGGACAATGCGACACTCGACACGTCCACAATTGCTACAGAGTGCCTCCAGGAGCACTTTAAACACTTCCGCTGGCCACCAAACTCCCCAGACATGAACATTATTGAGGATGTCTGGGATGTCTTTAACTTGCTGTTCAGAAGAAATTTCCGTCACCTCGAACTCTTACGGATTTATGGACATCCCTGGAGGAATCATGGGCCCAATTGCCTCCAGCACTACTTCATCTATTATCCGAGTACATGTCATGTTGTGTTGCGGCACTTTTGCGTGCTCGCGGGGGCCCTACACGAAATTAGGCAGGTGAACCATTTTCTTTGGCTCTTGCTCTTGAGTATATTTATCGTTTCAGATATGCAATTCTTTTTTCTAGGATGTTGTCTCTGTCTAACAATATGAGTCTGCTTCATTTTTTCTTTAAAAAATACTAATATTGCTACCTTTCTTTATCAACCACCTTACACTAGTATTGCTACCTTCAAAGTCTACAGCTTCTTTTAATTTCTTTGTAATTCCTTCCACTGTAGCCACCCGTTTTTCGGTCAGATAAAAGTTGTAAACAATTCTGCTGACAACGGTCTCGTCAAAACTATCACTGCTTGTAACTGTTTTGCGTTTACGTTTCCTATTTTCGAAAGTCACACGAGGGTGCAATGATCACAGTTCCTCACAAATGGGATTTTTCGAGTATGATGAAGTGGGCCATTGAGGATTAATGCATTTACAATAACTTCATCAAACCTCGAAGGTCTTCTTGAACGTGGAGAGTCCCTAATGTCAAAACCATACTCCTTAAAACTAGACGACGATTTCCTTGCCAATCTCTGTCCGATTGTATTACTCCATAGACGGTCCAAATGTTTCTGGCTGCCTCCTCTGCTGTCACCCCTCTGCTGAACTCAAACAGAAGAATACACTGAGGTGACAGAAGCCACGAGATTGCGATACGCACATATACAGATGGCGGTAGTATGGCGTACAAGAGGTATAAATGGGCAGTGAGTGCACTGGCGGAGATGCGGAAAGGTGTGCGACGTGGTTACTGCCGCACCACAGGAATAAACGGACTCTGATCGCAAATCGTAGTTGCAGCTAGGCGGGTGAGAAATTCCATTTTGGAAATCGTTAGTTAAAAGCGTTTTGTCATTACTTGGTTGCTGTCAACTCTTAGGTACAGGTATAATTTCTGGTATGGAACGTATCTGCACATTTCACCCTGGTACATTCTTTTCCCTTACTGTGAAACATGTTTATTCATTCAGGTACTCCTTTCTCACCCTTTTTATCTGGGATGTCAAACCCAGGCTTCTTTCATTCCTTCTTTCTTTCTCGATTTTTCCATACTACTCATGCACTGCACTGTTCCGGAAAGGGGCACGCAAATCTCCCATCGGCAGCACTTTTGTGTTAGCTCACATTTCACATTTAAAGAACTTCAGTCGTATGTTTACACGCCATTTTCAATGAGGGTATTTTACATGGAGCTCTGCCATATAGTACTTCATACGCCCAACCTGTGCAGTCGACTTTATATGGAAACAACTGTATGCATTACTCCTTCGTTAATTTGTTAATACGTTGGAGGTATCGTCATTGTGTGCTGTCGCTTACTCTTCTTAACACGACATTCACCCCTCACGATGAGGTGATCTTGACGCTCACGCCATTCAGTGTCGGTTGTTTTCTTCAAAATCAGAAATAAATTTCAATACACTGAACGAACTGTAGATGGTCGCGTTGCTTAAATGAATAAATTTACAAATTTCACGGCGAATACCTCCTTCAATCATATTTCGTGCTCATTTTCGCCAGAATATCGCAATATGAAAATGTTTCGATCTTATCACAGGTATATAAACCGAGGAACGATACGCCGTCCGGTGTGGCCGAGCGGTTCTAGGCGCTTCAGCCTGGAACCGCGCGACCGCTACGGACGCAGGTTCGAATCCTGCCTCGGACATAGATGTGTGTGATGTCCTTAGGTTAGTCAGGCTTAAGTAGTTCTGAGTTCTAGCGGACTGATGACCTCAGATATAAAGTCCCATAGTGCTCAGAGCCATTTTTCGAGGAACGGTTCTAGTCAAAGTAACTGCAAAACATGTGGATATTGCTGAAAGTCTCTATTACCCATTTATTTTGCTATTTTGGGACAACTTTAAATTAAGATTCCGAATTTTCGGTGATGCAGAAATAAATTTTTTGTGATTTCTTTTCTTACGAGTATTATTTAGTGGATTACCGACAGTTGCAATCAAATCGCGTATGGTTACAAAGTTCTCTAGAGTCACACGCGATGATAACTCTTTATTAGCATTGTTCCTAGGCCAGCCTCACAACAATTACAGATCACGGGACGTGGTGCGTGCGTTGCCTAGCAATTGTCTGCCTGGTGAACTTAAGCTGTTGAGGTGCGTATCGGTGATTGTAGAAAAAGAATCTGCTGAAAAGTGAAGTGAGCTGCACATCTGTCCTTGAAGGAGCTTAAGTCGTCGCCGATAAAAGGTCGATTACTGAAGAGAGGCAGATATCAGAGGAAACCATGAAGCCAGTGGAGGTAAGTGACCAATAACTGTCTACACTCAGCCATCATCAACGTCGAAGTAGAAATCCCCAACTGAGTGCATCAACCATAAAAAACGGCTACTGTTGAATGCTATTACCTCATACATCGTAATCAGAATAATATAGAGCTTCGTATGTGGGGCTCACAGTCTCCAGCGTGATCGCCTATCACTGTATATATAAATCTATACTCCGCAAGCCACCTTACGACGTGTGGCCGAGAGTGCTTCTGAATTCCCACCTTTCCTCCTATATTGCCGGCCCGAGTGGCCGAGCGGTTCTAGGCGCTACAGTCTGGAACCGCGCGACTGCTACGGTCGCAGGTTCGAATCCTATCTCGGGCATGGATATGTTTGATGTCCTTAGGTTAGTTAGGTTTAAGTAATTCTAAGTTCTAGGGGACTGATGACCTCAGCAGTTAACTCCCATAGTGCTCAGAACCATTTGAACCATTTTTCCTCATGTATTCGCGATAGGTGCTTGAGACGACCGCTTAATAATACGCTACTGTAACGTCTGTAATCAGTCAGAGTATTACACCGTTATCATTTCAGGACAGCTCTAAGTGAGGAAATAATATCCTGCCCTATTCTCTCCGGAACTCACTCTCTCCCAATTTCCACAGTAGCTTCTCCGTGTTGCACAACAACTCTTGTGCAGTCTCCCACTAGAGTTGAGCATTTCCTTAACGCTCTCTCGCTTACTATACAATCCTGCGAGAGCACCTATCGATCTCCGTTGGATCTCTTCCAACTCTTCTATTATTCCAAGGATCCAGAGTGATCAGCAGTAGTGAAGAATTGCTTGGACAAAGGTTTTTGTAAGTATCTTCTTTTGTGGATGAATTGCACTTCCTCAGGACTCTTCTAGCGAATCTCTCCAGTCCACAAATTAGATGCAGTAATCGGGAATAGAAGTCGCTAAACTTTGGCTCTCATGTCTCCCGCTCGGGTGTGTACATGTTTCTCCCAGCCGTAGTGAGTCTACGTCCGATGAAATGGTTCATCAGTAATTCTCCCACCTACCGCCATCACAGATAAGTTCTTTGCCGTATGTGCTACGCAGGTAGATTGCCTAACATCCGGTGTCAATCAAATTAAACTTTTTCATAAACAGGACTGTTTAAATGCGATTCAAAGATTCCAGACTCGCATGTAATGCGAATGTAGCACTGTAGTAGTAATATTAGTATTTAGTTTAATTTGGTTTTTCATTAAGTAAAGGCTGAATGTGCGACTACCACAAACAAATACCGTTAAGTCCACAAGAAGGTGGGACTGAATGGAAAATAAAATATAAACCAGCTTTGAATCATCATCACTCTTTCCTCACAATATCAGAATTTTGTTTTCGGCTGAAGCATTGCAAAGTAACTATGTTCAGACAGCATGTTATGATCAGCTTAACAATAACATTATTGTTACTGAAAGTGATTTGAAATATTTTATACAGGTTGACATGCTCAGAAAAATATGTTAAATGTCGTTTTTTGCTGGAAAGTCGAGGTCCAGGACCTTGCACGTCGGTACTATGTCGAGTCAGCAATACATAATAAAATGGTTCAAATGGCTCTGAGCACTATGGGACTTAACAGCTATGGTCATCAGTCCCCTAGAACTTAGAACTACTTAAACCTAACTAACCTAAGGACAGCACACAACACCCAGCCATCACGAGGCAGAGAAAATCCCTGACCCCGCCGGGAATCGAACCCGGGAACCCGGGCGTGGGAAGCGAGAACGCTACCGCACGACCACGAGATGCGGGCCAAATACATAATAACTTTCCTTCCTGTCAGGTAGTATGTTCTAGCTAAGTACTATGAATAAGAAAACGATTTAGGGTTTTTGAATTTTATTTGCATGTTCCTGGAACCTCGATATTCGGCGTTTTATTCGGACACAACGATATATCAGTCACAGAACAGGTCTAAATGGAGTATAATTGGTTAAACGCCCGTGAGTGTGTTGCGCATATATACATTAAAGGATCTACTAGCATAAAAAGCGCGTGTCAATGCCACCGTATTTTATCACCTTGCTACAGCTGCATTTTGTGTTGAGGTGTACATTGACAACGCAATGACTCAGTAAACGCAGCTAGCAGCTATTTTACGAATCTAAAATGTTTGTCCACTATGTATTTGCTGCTGATACATTTACTGAATACGACTAATGTAGTGAAGGTAGTTATTTAGCGTTGTCGATAATAGAATACATTCACTACTTAGGGAGACTTCACAGACTCAAAAAAGACGTTTCGAAATGGATGATAATTGTGAACCATTTATTGTGTGGAAAAATAATAATTTTCCAATTAAAATAGTGAGTGATTTTGTTGAGTTCCAGGCACGAATTAGGAAGATGGAGACTTAATTACTAGGAATCAAACTGCTGACTAATGATCCTAAATTTTGCCAGCAGACTAAAAGGATATCTAGAGCTGTGTTGGAACTTCAGCTTATTCGGTGGATCGCAATATAGCTGAAAGGAAAACATGGCCTTGGCAACTCGGTGACGCGAGGATCCGACAAAGATGTGCCACTGTAAGGATCCTCTGTTCTCAGATGTACCGATCTGGCATCCGACTGAACTGACTTACGGAAATGAAATAAATTTCAGCTGAGATCCCTGAACGGCTCGAAACGTAGGAAACTCCAGTGCATTAACCTCTCCGTCATCGTGTGCTGCTCTTCCTAACATTCAAAATTAAGCCGTAGCTGATTGAGATTGATATGGGTCGCTGGGCAATAGACGCATTAGCGAAACAAGTTCCTCTCCTCTGTCGGCGTCGCTAATATCAGCAAGTTACTGGTAGTCCTCTCATACGAAGGCTATTCATTATTAAGGTCTGCTGGGTAGTAAAGTCTAAACCACAGAGGAAATCCGATGAAACCTTGCACGGATGTCTCCGGCAGTGTCCCACGTATGTCCGTCGATCGCGTCATGTCACTATTTTCAGCTGTGAGAGCACAGAGAGCAAGTAAAAGTGCACAGAAAATAATGGCCCCGCCAAGAACAAGTGCCTGCCGATAGATTTCGCCTTATTACATGCAGCTCACGTACCGTTACTGTTAGGGATTTCCTTCTTCTTCATGAGATTTCTGGCCACACACTGCAGCGGCAATGAAGTTGCTCCTGCAGAGTTTTCGATGAAAAGTGTTTGATCACCTGCCCTACAGCCCGAAATGGCTCCCTCTGAGTTTCATCTCTGCTCACATGAACCGCTCTCCATAAAGAAGAGTTGGTTTCACGTGGAACAGAAACGAGCACTGCGACACCTGCACATATCATCCACCACGCAGTCCCGACTAGACAAGACTGCAGACCAGCCTAGAGAATTTTCGGAAAGCTCAGGCAGCTGCCTTTTAAGGCTTGGGTATTGCAAATGCAGTACAAAGATACGACATTTGTCTAACGCTGAACGGCGACTATGTAGAGAAGTAGATGGATGGTGTTAGCCAAGTTTTGCGTACTGATGGATGTGGCGCAATGGTTAGCATACTTGACTTGCGATCCCGAGGACGACGGTTCAAACCCGCGTTCGGCTATCCGGATTTTTGGATTTCCGTGAGTTCCCTAAAACGCTTCAGGCAAATGCTGGGATGGTTCCTTTGACAGGGCACGGTCGTCTCCCTTCTCCATCCTTCCATAATCCGAATGGATCGAAGTCCTCGCAGTTTGGTCCCATCCCCCAAACCAACCAACTCTTCCAAATAAATAATTTTTGACTATCAGCGTTCTTTCCATTTCGCGACCGATCGGGTCTTTATAAAACAACAGCACTCGTACATTAATCTGCCAAATAGGCTGAAACCAACTGGGTCGTAGAGCAGACAACGTGTGGATTTATCCTAAACAGGCATAAATAGAACAGGCAACATCAATGTAGCTTTCCCTTGTAGGAGTTTTACTACTCGTTATATTTGGATTGGGTTTATTGAGCCACACTGCGAAAAACCTGGTACAAATACAAAATAATATATGCTGAGCAAGCAGAATATAAGCAGTGCAAACAATTATTGTACAATTTTCTTGAAGGGCCATGGTTTGTAGCTAATAAATATTCACATATCAGCTACAGACAGAATATACCAAACACAGCTCAGGAGAGAATGAGAAGCATTCACATGGACAATATCACCTGTATGTAATCACAGTTAACACAAATTTTATTTAATCATGTTTTTACCTCTTCTAAATCAAAAAAATGTTTTGTATCGTCATGAATCTTGAACTTACATATCGTACGTGAAACTTTTGTGTCGGTGGTCAATGTTTTTTTCTGGGACCAAATAAGATTGAAATACTAAATTACAAAAATTCTTGATATTCCCCAAATATTAGGACACACAGTACATATTTTACATCAGTACTCACACACGTTTCTCATCCTCGTAATGACTTATTTCCGCGGATTAATTTGCTGACGTTTACTTATAAACTGCCGACTGATATATATATATATATATATATATATATATATATATATATTTGCAAGTACCACAGAATAGTACCTCAAATAGTAAGATAGAGATTCCCGTGATAGGCCAAGTAAATTTTACTGAATGCTCTCCTACACTTCAAACTGACACAGATACATGAGACAGTTTAGCAACATAGTTACCAAATCCCTGTAAACAGGCCTCGGAGCCTTCCACCGGTCCTTCAATTACTCGATTGTAAAAATCCACTCGATGGTCACGGAATCTCTCCAGAACCTCTATGTGAATGTCTTCATCGCCGGAAAATGGCGACTTTCTTGAATCAGTTCCTCGATGGTCTGGACATTGTGTTCCTTGGTCGATGTCAACATCGATGTCCTTCCTTTCCTATCAGCGTCTTACACAGCTGATCAGCATTGGTTAAACTGATGACACCATTTCAATACAGCGGGACGCGTCTTTGCATTTTGTCCACACACAGCCAGAATTCACGGTCAGTTTGTGTGAAATTTAGATGTTTTGCCGACACGAATCGGACTGCCTCGCGCAGCTCAACTTTGAAGCATCTTTCCAGTCGCCGTTCCATTTCACTCTCAAAGCGTGACGCAGTTATTATACGTACCGCAGTGTAGCTGTGTCTGCAGAAGGCTCAGGGCATGTACTGTCTTCTGATGACGCACCAGTCTAGTTGTGCAGTGGTCTTAGCGTGGGACAACATGTGTTACTGTCTGAAGTCGCTGCATTTCTGCTTTTTCATGGAATTGAAAAGAACAGTTCCTTTTTTCTGTGAGACAAATACATTTAGTGTACTGCATAACGTGAAACCCTTACATCCAGGCAGCGCACATCTGAATCGACTTCTCTCGGATGTATTCAGTATCTCAGGTGGACACGACACAAGGCATGGAGCATCTTTACTGTTAGTGTTGGCTCAGGGTTTGGTGTTCTGGAGCATTCGAAATGCATCGCTTTTGTCATTACATTCCACGTCTTCTTCCTCACAGTCTTCTGCGCCTTGTATTCTCTACTGTGAATGTGAATGTGTGTGTGGTTGCTGAATGGGTACAAAGTGCTGAATCTCTTAAGGTTTTTAAATAAAGCGTACGTTATTCACATTCTACACCTTTATTCTTCATATCTACATCACCTCTGCTTGCACCCTTTCATTACTATTAAGGCCGGCCGTGGTGGCCGAGCGGTTCTCGGCGCTACAGTCTGGAACCGCGCGACCGCTACGGTCGCAGGTTCAAATCCTGCCTCGGGCATGGATGTGTGTGAAGTCCTTAGGTTAGTTATGTTTAAGTAGTTCTAAGTTCTAGGGGACTGATGACCTCAGAAGCTAAGTCCCATAGTGCTCAGAGACATTTGAACCGTTTGAACCATTACTATTAAAGCGAAGTCCTCCAAGGTAATCTTTCAGTTTTGGAATACAGATGAGACCTAGTCGGGAATGTATCGATGACAGAGAACACAATTGACGGATTGTTTCAGATGTCGCAGCGCTCATCTGTGCTCTATTTGTAGACGAACTCTCCGAATTCGTATTTCCTGTTTTTTGAGATTCTGTTTCTCACGCAAAGACATAGTTACGATGGACACAGACATGTTACACGCTAAAAACTCGGAGCACTCTAGCGCCAGCGTATTTCCACTTCCATCTCCGATGCTAAAAAGTCAACCGAGTAATTTGCATGACATGTAATACCTCAACCGATATTGAGAACAGAATAAAAAATTTTGAGGCATCACTTCTCATCATGCTTTCGTACATCGAAAAAATTTATCTTTACAATGTTTTTCGCAAACAAGCGGTCTCTTATTCCATAGCAGAATTTATACACATGTACAACCTTAAATTACCTTTCTCTGTCCAAACCACGCTAACACTGCGATAAACAGCTTTCTTCAGTCAGATACTGAAACTTACGGGGAGATTGCAGAAACGGAACCAAGTGATGAACAGAAAATACATGGTGCAAAGTGCAACCTACAATGAGGCACAAAAAGTTCAGTTAATTATCTGACATAGACCAAAAGAAATAAAATTTGGATACAGAGTATGTGCTTATTGAGGACTGGGAAGGGTATTTCAGGATCTTCATGGTACAATAAAACAGTAACACTTGACGGAAGGGAGACCTTCAAGATCTTGCAGGAAACAGTTGCATTGTATTTCGATGTATCAGTAGAAAAACAGTTACCAGCCTCCTCCTCTCCTGAAACTTTCGGAACCTGCTGGAGCTTCTAATAGGTGCTTCTATTGGAGTGTAGTATTGAATTCTATGGTACACTAAAAGACCCAATCCTCTGCCCATTCTTCCTTGGCGAGTTTCGTCCTCTGCAACCTGATATCTGAGGATGGTAAATGACATTAATTACAGGGTGAGAAACACCGGCCTTGTTCGTCATCTGTTCGTCCTAGTCATTGTAAACTAATCCCAAGTGACCTCGTTTCCACGGAAAGGAGATTCATGTACCTCTTCGCTTAGTTGCAGTACCCGAATATTCATTTTACTGATCCATAGTCATTGCTGAACACATTCCTATACACATTTGGATTGTTACTCTACAGAACGTTCTAGAGCCTGACGAGACGACCAGATTTGAGAGTCTCTCGAATCGCTATAGCTTCTGCTGTAGAAAATGAGACATGTGGTGGAAGACGAAACTGCTTGGAATATTTCAGCTTCTGGACAAGAAATACACGTCGTACTGCTGAAATCTCTTGAAAGAACAAGCCATTGGTATAAACATAACAACGTTCGTCGAATAAGACAGTTGAACAGCTTGTGCCAAAACAGTTTTTCGTAAAACCGTAGAAGAGAATCTCGAGGTTTACAAACAGATGTAGGAACGGAATACCAAGTGGGCCTATGTAGATATCAGATTGAATTCAACCTCAGGTGTTAAACACCGAATCTAATGCTTAAACTAGTAAGGAATAAAGACGCTACATATCCGATTTGGAACTTATGTGCGGAGGAATTTATCTTACATTCCGTAGGAGGGTGATTAATCTACTGTTGGACTGCTGTCTCTCTAGGCCAATAAACCTTCTCGCGAGATAAACAGAGAACCGACTCGTGGCGATAACGTATTAGACCTTCTGGTGACAAACAGACCCGAATCATTTGAAACAGTTAACGCAGAACAGGGTATCAGCTATCATAAAGTGGTTACTGCACCGATCATTTCAGCCGTAAACAGAAATATTAAAAAAGCTAGGAAGGTTTTTCTGTTTATCAAAAGTGACAAAAAGCAGATTTCAGAGTACTTGCCGGCTCAACACAAAAGTTTCGTCTCAAGTACAGATGGTGTTGAGGATCAGTGGACTAAGTTCAGAATCACCGTGCAATATGCATTAAATGAGTATGTGCCAAGCGAGATCGTAAGAGATGGAAAAGAGCCACCGTTGTATAACAACCGAGTTAGAAAACAGCTTCGGAAGCAAAGGGAACTTCACCACAAAAATAAACATAACAAAAGCCTTGCAGACAAACAAAAATTACATAAAGTGAAATGTAGTATGAGGAGGGCTATGCAAGAGGCGTTCAACGAATTCGAAAGTGAAGTTCTGTGTACTGACTTGTCAAAAAATCCTAAGAAATTTTGGTTTTATGTCAAAGCAGTAGGTGGATCAAAACAAAATGTCCAGACACGCTGTGACCAAAATGGTACTGAAACAAAGGATGACAGACTAAAGGCCGAAATACTAAAAGCCTTTTTCCAAAGCTGTTTCACAGAGGAAGACTGCACTGTAGTTCCTTCTCTAGATTGTCGCACAGATGACAAAATGGTAGATATCGAAATAGAGCGTAGCGTTGCTAAACATTGGAAAAGGGCACAGGTCATCCCCGTATTCAGGAAGGGACGTCGAACAGGTGTGCAGAACTATAGACCTATATCTCTAACGTCGATCAGTTGTAGAAATTTGGAACACGTATTATGTTCGAGTATAATGACTTTTCTGAAGACTAGAAATCTACTTCGTGGGAATCAGCATGGGTTTCGAAAAAGACGATCGTGTGAAACCCAGCTCGCGCTATTCGCCCACGAGACTCAGAGGGGGTTCCCAGGTAGATGCCGCGTGTCTTGACTTCCGCAAGGCGTTCGATACAGTTCCCCACAGTCGTTTAATGAACAAAGTAAGAGCATACGGACTATCAGACTAATTGTGTGATTGGATTGAAGAGTTCCTAGATAACAGAACGCAGAATGTCATTCTCAATGGAGAGAAGCCTTCCGAAGTAAGAGTGATTTTAGGTGCGGCGCAGGGGAGTGTCATAGGACCGTTGCTATTCACAATATACACAAATGACCTTGTAGATAACATCGGAAGTTCACTGAGGCTTTTGGCGGATGATGCTGTGGTACATCGAGGGTTTGTAACAATGGAAAATTGTACTGAAATGCAGGAGGATCTGCAACGAATTGACACATGGTGCAGGGAATGGTAATTGAATCTCAATGTTGACAAGTGTAATGTGCAGCGAATACATAGAAAGAAAGATCCTTTATCATTTAGCTACAGTGTAGCAGGTCAGCAACTTGAAACAGTTAATTCCATAAATTATGTAGGAGTACGCATTAGGAGTCATTTATAATGCAATGATCATATAAAGATGATAGTCGGTAAAGCAGATGCCAGATTCATTGGAAGAATCCTAAGGAAATGCAATCCGAAAACAAAGGAAGTAGGTTACAGTACACTTGTTCGCCCACTGCTTGATTATTGCTCACCAGTGTGGGATCCGTACCAGATAGGGTTGATAGAAGAGATAGAAAGCGTTGCGGAGATGATAGATAAACTCCAATGGAAGACTCTGCAGGAGTGACGCTCAGTAGCTCGGTACGGGCTTTTGTTGAAGTTTCGAGAACATACCTTCACCGAGGAGTCAAGCAGTATATTGCTCCCTCCAACGTATATGTCGCGAAGAGACCATGAGGATAAAATCAGAGAGATTAGAGCCCACACAGAGGCATACCGACAATCTTTCGTTCTACGAATAGTACGAGACTTGAATAGAAGGGAGAACCGATATATGTACTCAAAGTATCCTCCGACACACATCGTTAGGTGGCTTGCGGAGTATGGAAGTGGATGTAGATGTAGAAGTACTTTGTTGTCAAGCACAACATCTAACGAAGTCTCTCGGGCATGTGTTCCAGTTCCGATTTCTGAGATTCCTTGTTGTACTCCACATATCAGATATCTTAATATCACAATTCATTGTTTCACAATAATTTATCCAGAGTAGACGTTTTTAGTTCTTTCGTGCAACACGTTAGTTTTAGCATTCGTCTTCTAGCAATTCAGGTTGTCTTCTGAAGATAAGGAGAGCTTATATTGCTTAAGCGCTAGTCCACGTTGCGCAGTAATTGTGAAGATTTCGTATCCCATGTCACAGAGCTGTCAATCTGTAACGAAGTAGCTTGTCGTTTTTGGGATAGAGAGATCTGTCACATTTAATGCATTGAACAATGTGTAGCAGGATACGTTCTATGGATCCGTTTCTGGCACAACAGCTACTGTATTCTCCACGATTGTTTGAAAGAGTGCCAAGGAGTGTTAAGAAAGAGTTCCACGTTCTTGCTGTCGGTTTGTCATCAGAACATTAGGGAAATGATCTGATCCTAATGGGTCATGCCATATTAAGTGGAAACCGTATCATCTGGTAACGAACATAACGTGATAACGTCAACAGAGCTGCCTTTATGGGGGAAGACACATCAAGAGAGGACAGCCATCGTTGACAATTGACAGTATGTAAACAATAAAATCGGCAGCATCGGTCGTAAAGGGTGTGAAAGCATTCATTACAGAAAATCGATTTTAGTCACTGAGTGACCACCATCAGTGCAAATATTAAAGTCTTGAAGACCCATGTAATAATAGCAAATATTACAAGTTGGGATCAAATGGCTCTGAGCACTACGGGACTAAACATCTGAGGTCATCAGTCCCCTACAACTTAGAACTACTTAAACCTAACTAACTTAAGGACATCATACACATCCATGCCCGAGGCAGGATTCGAACATGCGACCGTAGCGTTCGCGCGGTTCCAGACTGAAGCGCCTAGAACCACTCGGCCACCACGGCCGGCGAAGTTGGGATCAATATAGAAGAACATGGCAGTTAACGAACAGGTGCATCGTCTTAGTGTCAATGTCCCACAGTGCACGCTCAAAATATGAATATTTCACACTATCTCTTGCTGTGGCAAACGGACACAATCGTTTGCTGCCTTTTGCGTTTGATATGGTGTATGGTGTGTCTTAAGAGGCTTCTGGAGGCATCATTAATTTATGGGCGGTTGTCAGAAAACCACCCAAAATAGTTTATCATGTATTCTTTCTACCAAAACCGAGCCGCGGGTTCCAAGACGGATTTTAATACCATATGACTGGATTTCCTACAATATACTCCTACAATACCGAGCCCGTTTCCGTGAGACGAAGGTCGAAAGTTACCCTACTTGAACAAGTAAGATATGCACGTGTAACGGGGTGTGAGGCGAAATAGTAGCTTATACGGCGGAGATTCAAGCGTCTCTACTGGTAATGTATTTGTCGAAGTTGATCGCATTGTTCCAAGGCAAAATCGCTGGAAACCGAAATGTACTGCTTCAAGTTTATGAGGTGCACCTTTGGTATCCATAATCGATGACTGAGCGGAGGAGGCCCTAGGATATGTTCAAGAGAATGGTGGGCTCCACACCCTACCAAGTTACATCTACAGATATCGTAATGTTAATGCTGTTTCCTGATTACAAGAAATATGTGATCATCCCATCTGAAGCGCGTTCCAGACACCACAGGCTTCAGTTGCCTATGGTAAGGACACATTATGAAATAAAATGGATGAATTACACCGTCGCAACCATCTCCGGTTAAAGAGAACTATGGAACATTTCTGAGTTGAAATTGTTAGGTTGTTGACATTGTAACAGCGTGTTAATGCGTAAACGACTTTGTCTAAAGCCGTGCAAAGATATTCAAGATCATTCTGTACAGGATTCAAGACGGTGACTAGGCTTCAAGATCGTGGTGTATAGGAGAAAGGTATAAATCATTTGCAACCCGGATAGTTTCAATGCCGGGTGAAAAGATGTTGTATGTGGTCCGTATCTCGTGTGTACGTTTAAAACATATAAGGGCTGGGCATGGAGCACTGAGGCAGTCCTCTCTAGGTTGTAATAGCAATTTGTTCTGCAGTCAGAGCACTGTATTTTAGGAAGGTTTGAATGCCAAACAAAAACGTCTCTGGCAAACACATATCGCTTAATTTTTGTAGTAGAAGTGAAATTTAAACATTGTCGTGCGCACCTTTATGTCGATAAACGCTAATGCAAAACTGTTGCCTAGTGTTGAACGAAAAATTTCAAAATGTATAATACGAAGAATGCATAGTTTCCGTTACCCTCCGGAAACCCCACATGCTTTTCTGAAAGCAAATACTTCTATCGCAGCTACCACTCTGAGTGGGTCTTAATAAACTATCCAAGGGTCCTTCTGGCTCAAGACGACGTTCTACTTCCGGCCATTGCTTTAGGTCACGGAGCTGGAATAATTATTTGAGCTGTTCAGTGAGGAGAAGAGTGTCATCCAAATACCGTTGAAAGTTCGTAGAAACTTTGTCAATGCACTATTTGGCGAATTACACAGCGAAGGATAGTGGACATGATTCACTCCAAGGACAGAGATCGTCGAGGACTGCAGCAGTATCTTCAGCTCTTTTAGCTGAAAAGGTGATCACGGGATATGGCCAGATTCTATGGCCACTGGTGGAATAACGGCACTGCAATCGTGAGACAAACATTTGGTCCGGGCTCCATTTGCGATTTCTGAGTTTTCATACTGTATTGAACACATCGGACAGCTTAATGACACTATTCAACGTTTCACAATAATTATTTGTTTCTGATGTTCCTGACCTTTTTTTAATTTTTACAACCTGTTAGTTGTAGCATCTGTCTTCCAGCATTGCAGGTTGTCTTTTCAAGATATGGAGATCTTATATTATTTACGTGCTAGTCAACGCTACGCAATCATTTGTGAAGATTCCATATTCCATGATATCACAGGGGTATTAGCGTGTAACGAAGATGCGTAATACGTTGTGAGCCGAAAACGTAGTTTATGAAGTGGCATAGCACCGATGAACAAGTTGTAAAGTGTCTTCACTAACATCAGAAGAGTTCTGGGAAGCCAACGTTGTAGTACTGAAGCACAGGGAAAGTTTTGTGCGCGTTAAATGCTCTGTGAGGTGTAAAATTAGTCGCGCAATATTTGAGTTTAATATAAGTAATGTATCAAAATTTTACTGAACCATAACGTTCTATCCATATGAGTGGCATTCCCTACTGTGGGTGGCAAAAGTGGGGAGGTAGCGGAAAAATGCTCCTACACTAGCACTAAAACGGCGAACACGCTGTTGTTCAAAAGAGTCTGACAGAAAAGTGGAGTACCAGCTGCCTCATCTTGGTTTCCCCAGCACCTTTAAAAAATTTCCCAACAATTTTGGTATGCAGGCAAATTCGCGCGCTTTTTTATGCACAGAGAAAATGTTAAAGCGGCATTGGAAAAGACACATATATATTGGAAGGTAGTAAAAGGTGGCTGTGGCATAGAAAGATCGGAGGAGGCATTAGTAATGTGAGAGAAAGAGAGTGAAACAGTGGCATAGTATCGTAGTTGACAGTGCTAGGAAAAGAGTGAAGGAGACTGTGCCAGACAAACAGGAGTAAAGGGAAGGTGCAGTTGGAAGTGAGTGAACGCCAGTGATAAAGAGAGACAGCGTCTACCACAGTGACATCGAGGACGAGAGAGAGAGTGACAGTGAGAAGACAGCGCCAGTTGGAGTGGGTGAATGAAATAGTAGCAGTAAGAGAGAGCAAGAGGGAGACAATGACAGTGAGGGG
Organism: Schistocerca serialis cubense; assembly: GCF_023864345.2. NCBI lineage: Eukaryota > Metazoa > Arthropoda > Insecta > Orthoptera > Acrididae > Schistocerca > Schistocerca serialis. The sequence continues at coordinate 67,159,177 of NC_064639.1, read as the reverse complement.
ATACAGTAGTAGTAGTAGGGGTGTGGGTTACAATGAGGGGAGTTTGTCGGAATGAGAGATGAGTTGCGTGTTAAATAGAGTGCGAATATGTTCGCGTGCAAAAACATTTGGGAAAATTTTAAACGCGCTAAGGGAACTATAATGAGGCAGCTGGTAGACCATACTTCAGTCAGAGTCATTTCAAACAGGAGAATATTCGAATTTTGTGCTCCGATAGGATTCATTTTCTCCGGAACGAATTTACCTATCTTGCGATGTAAGCGTTGAGATCACCAGAGGTTGTTCAACAGTGCATTCCACTCCACTTCGCTTACATTGCTTTACGGGGAGAAACGTACCGATAACAGGGTGAATAATACGAAACGTAATTGTATCTGCGCTACTGATATCTACAGTCTTATATTAGGGGAACTGATCTATCGTTCCGAAAAAATGTCTTCTTCCCACAGCAGGACAGGGACACCGCCTTTGGTTTAAATGGCTCTGAGCACTACGGGACTTAACTGCTGAGGTCATCAGTACCCCAGAACTTAGAACTACTTAAACCGAACTAACCTAAGGACATCACAAACATCCATGCCCGAGGCAGGATTCGAACCTGCGACCGTAGCGGTCGCGCGGTTCCAGACTGTAGCGCCTAGAACCGCTCGGTCATTGCGGCCGGCGACACCGTCTTTCCACTCTGGTCTGCTCGACCTGATAATACAGAACTCTCTAGAAATGATACGTCTGTCTTGTGCCAAAAAGGTTTCGGAAACGCAAGCTGCAGATATAATTGGGTATGAAATCTCTCGGAAGACTTTCTTCATTTTCTTTGGCTGACCGAACGCTCCACTGAACGACCCCGAATACCGTGATAGGTGATAGCACATACAATTCCATTTCTTAAATCTCTCATGCGTACCTCTACTTTGGTGGGGAAGAGTACCTCGGTTGTTAATGTGATACTGCTGGTGTTACGCGTGTACTGATAGTGGCTGCCATTCTTCGTGAACGTCGTGAAGCTTACTTGCGTGCCTGCTTCGTGACATGTCGTTCTTTCCTGGGATAGAGGAGACAGGGGGATAGTCTGTGAGTTTCCGGCACTCTTCATGTGATTTTTTGTAGTTTTAGGGTATTTTTCAAACAAATTGAGGAAAGGGTCAAGTCCATGTGAAAGGTAGTCCACAAAAAATTCGTAACTTACTGACTGCTCTGCAGCAAGAGTATGAGGCGGTGTCAATTTGCTGTCTGAATACATAAACTCTGAATCACACGTGTTCTAATGTTCTTTTGTCTTCGCAGGTGCTTTACAGCATTTTGTGCTGTATGTGTCTTCCCTGCAGGAAGAAGACACGTGATTTGGGGAAGAAAGCACGTTCGACGGAAGTCTATGATTACAGAAATGTGGACATGGAGAAGGTAAGCACTGAGCAAGTCTAAGGTGTATGAAAAATTCCACAATGAAGCCAACGACCAATTACATTACAGTTAATATAGTCACTGATACAGCAACATACGGAATCTCACTGTATCAGCTTCTGGACTCGGCTAAACTCTCTCAACTACTCGTCATAGAAAAGCCATCACCAAACGACAGCTCCTCCTACAGTGCACACTCACCCCACCGTTTTCTAAGTGCATTTTCAGCGACAGTGAAATAAGTGTGGATCGAGCCACGTAACCCAATTGCAGCCACACGTCTTCGTATCCATCACCCCCATAACACTAGCCGCTCACTTTCCTATGATCTTCGGATCAGCATAACAGCTATACCTGCTTAAAAAAGGACTCGTAATAACTGGTGACAACACTAATGGTTGGAATTAAGCTAGTAAACTGAACTGAAGAAAACATTTCGGCTATACACGTACGCATCCCGGACCGACCAAAACTTCCATATGTCACATATTGCCCGTATTTTCTATGTTCGCATTTTGTTGTGCATGTGGAGGGAGAGACTAATTATTACAACCATCACACAGTCTGTAATATAATACACAGACATCGTATAAACACAATTTCCTTCAGTCAAGCATGCAGTCATTAACGGTGTGAGAAAAGAAGACCGCGTACCTATGTTCTTCCTACTAGGAGGCCACTTCTATACATAATGTGGCAATCAGTCGCAACGCTGCGGACAGCAGCATCCTGTCTTTAATAAATAGTAAAGTGAAGTAGGCATGAAAGCAACCGAAAATTACATTCAGTCGATATTGTTACAGATTTGTGGGTCAAACCGTAAAAACATGCCTGGTAGGATTCAACATCGTTCCTTTTGGGAATATTCAGGAGTAGCAATTGATGAATGGTTCAAACATTTAGGAAAACTTTATATATTTTAATGGATAAGTTCATTTCCGTTAGTAGATGTAACCCAGACATATCACACCATCGCAGACCACGCGGTATTAAAATAGGTGCACAGTAGATTGTAATACGTCTACAATTATTTACGTTATCAATGCTCTTCTCAGCAAGCATCGGTAAGGAATGTCTGACATCATGACCTTAACCAGAGATATATGACATAGCATTATTTTCATGACGCCATCAATAAGGATATGCGTTTAGTGTACGCAGATGTGTGTTGCTTAAGTGATATTTAATGTAGCAGGATTTCTGAAACCTAGAGTGGCTTGCAATGTTTATGTTCCGAGTCTTCAGATGACATGTCATTCGTCAGTAGTATAGAGATCACAGTGGGACGATGGCAGCAGAATGAATTTGCCTTTTGCGGGCACGTACTCCATCGACTATACGAACCAAGAACGACACACGACCTGTCCTCACAAGTGTACTTCCACCAGCGCCTCATTTCCCGACTTCCAAACTTCACAGAAAGGCAAAGGTCTTGTACTCGAGTTTCAGTCCGGCATATTCCGGCCTTCATATTTCACTACGTGTTTACTGAATATATCTATCCACATTTGCTTCACATATTCTAAACCTTCATTGTACATACAATTTTTCTCCTTTCAAGCGACAGTTTAACTATTACAGGATGCCTTAGCAGTAGCCATATTACCGTGCCACAGTTTTGTCTAGTGTTTTCCGTTAAAATCTTACCTCACGTTTCCATTCTTGTAGCTCTTAGTTCTCTGCCTTATTTGATGTCTTAATTTATAACCGCCATCTGTAGCACCGTACTTCACATCTCTTAAACGATACAGTTATGGACTGCATATGTCGTATAAAATCTGTTTCAGTATTGTAAGTCAAGTGTTTAGAATGTTCGCATCTGCTAGAAAAATATGCAACCCACTCTTCCAGGTTTATGGCCGCTTGAAAAAGAGGAGGGTGTCACAAGTGCCTTCTGTCTTTGAGATATTTCCCTGCCAATGGACTCCAGAATCAGCTAGTCGCATCAAGTATGGAGATAACAGTGTGGACTGTACGCTAAAGGACGGCTATGCAGAGGTAAGTCAATTTCAATACAACCATGTGAAGTAAGCTCGAAGAAAGGGTAAGAAAGAACGAGAGAGAAGAATGACCAAATAAAGTAGCAAACTGTATGCTTTGCAGAATCTGTTACTCTGCCGGATAACTCTTTCATTTGTACATGAAGGACTAAATAAGAATTACATTTTATTACAATCCAGTAATAGTATCTTGCACTGGTTACAAGAAACTAAGGTAAATCTAAGGTGGAAAGCAGCAGTAGTATTCGTGCACTAAGCTTCCTCTGTAAAACGTCTGGGGGTTCGGAATATATCACTCGTTTCATACGCAATAGTGTTCTTCGGCGCTCCACCTTCACGAAATGAAAAACGAAGGTTAACAGTGACTTAGTGCACCAAAATCTGGCAAAAGCTTTCGACGTGCTACATCAGTCTCCAGTAGACAGGTTACGGCCATAGGGAGCGTTAGTTTGGATATCCTTGCATAAAGCTAAGCACTTCCATAAACTGGTAAAACCGTATGCCTTCAGTTTAAAAGGAAGACGAAAGATGACTTTAATTTGAGTGCAGTAATTTGAGGAAGTAGTACGAATCCACCGCATAAAAATGCACACAATGACAGAACGATATAACGTGTGTTTCAGTTCCAGTCCATGTGACACTTACCTAGAGCCGATACAGGAGGAGGTTTAGAAACTTTAAGAATAGTTGATTAGAAAATAAATAACCGGAACAGAGACCATAGAGGTGTTAGAGAGGGTATTAGAGGGCGGGGATTCTTAAACAAAAGATAACAGTGCTGCCGTAGAGACCCCCTGTAATGTTGCAGAATCGGAATTCGAGGTTGATTAGGCGGTGTGAAGGAAGAGAAAACTTAAATTAAAATGACGATGGCAAGAATAAGCTACGAGAAATTAGTGTGATAACAAAGATAATTATAAACATAAATTTACATTTTCGTTAGTAAAAACTCTCACTTGCAATTCCCTACGTATTTAATTGTGTACTGGCACTTCAAATTTATTTGATGTTGTGTCATAAGTTAACTGTTTGTTGATGCCTTAGCACTAGTAGCAACAAACTGCAGGTAAGTAACTAAGTGTGCTCCATAAATATCTTTCTTTGTCTTTTCACTCTAGTACCTTTTAGCTCTCTACCTTATTCGATATCTTAACTTTCAGCACACATCAATAGCACCGTACTAAAATTCCTTAAAACTGCAATTACGGGCCACTTATTGAATATATAGTCTGTTTAATTATTACAATTCAGATATCTAAACCTTTATATCTGCTGTATACATGTATTGCCTAAATTAGTGATGGTTAAAACAAAACTCCCCCAGGTTCGTATATTTGGGCGCTTCAAGGTGATAAATGTGGCCGAAGAAATTCCTCCATCTGTTGCCCACAACTGCAACCTTCCTGTAGAACCTCGCAACCGCCGGAAGAGGCGAGAGAAGAAACAGGAGGATCCCATTGACGTAAGTCAATATTATTACTACCATGATAAAGAAGCAGTAGGGAACGGCCAGACAGGGTGTGAGGAAAGAATGTACAGATGGTATCTCAGATGGTATGCACTGCGGAATACTCCACTGCCAGGTAATACACTGAAGAGCCAAAGAAACTGGTACACATACCCTGTATCATGTAGGGCCCCTGCAAAGCACCCAGAGTACCGCAACACGACGTGGCACGCACTCGACTAACGACTGAAGTAGTGTTGGCGGGAACTGACAGCATGAATCCTGCAGGCCTGTATATAAATCCGTAAGAGTTCGAGGGGATGGAGATCTCTTCTGAACAAGAAATTGCAAGTCTCAATAATGTTCATGTCTGTCTCCAGCTGCACACGCCTCACACCATTACTGAGCCTCCACCAGTCCCCTGCTGACATGCAGGGTCCATAGATTCATCAGGTTGTCACCATAACTGTACACGTCCATCCGCCCGATACGATTGAAATATAGAGACTCGTCCTTTCAGGAAACGTGTTTCCACTCGTCAACAGTCCAATGTCGATGTTGACGCGCCCAGGCGATGCTTACAGCTTTGTGTACTGCAGTCATCAAGGATATGCAAGTGGGCTTTCCGATTCGAAAGCCCATATCGACGAAGTTTCGTTGAACCGTTCGCACTCTGACACTTGTTGGTGGCTCAGCATTGAAATCTTCAGTAATTTGCGGAGAGGTTGCTCTTCTGTCACGTTGGACGACTCTCTTCAGTCGTTGTTGTTCTCGTTCTTGCAGGATGTTTTCCCGGCCACATCCATGTCTGGGATTTGATGTTTTACCGGAATCCTGATATTCACGGTGCACTCATGAAATGATCGTACGAGAAAATTCCCACTTCATCGCCACTTCGGAAATGCCGTGTCCCATCACTCGTTTACCGACTACAACACCACATTCAAACTAAGTTAAATCTTGATAACCTGCCGTTGTAGCGGCACTAGCCGATCTAACAACAGCGCCAGACAGTTATTGTCTTATACAGGCGTTGCGGACTCCAGCGGTGTATTCTGCCTGTTTATATATCTCTGTATTTCAAAACGCGTGCCTATAGCACTTTCTTTGGTGCTTCAGTGTATTATTGGGAATCGCTCAAGCTCCATACGTGCTTTCAGAGCATGAGAGACCGCAGCTGACACTCAGATTTACAAGAAGAGCAATGAGAGACATTGACTCTATTACAGACCAATAATATTATCCTCAACTTGTTACAACACCCTAAGGTAAAACTAAGGTTGCATGCAAGGATATAAATGTGGAAAGGGATGCTAGGCCATGAAACTGAAGAAGACGGAAGATGAAGAACAATATACATAGGGAGACGTGGCTCTAGTATAATTGGTGTAAATTAAACAAACAATACGGTATTTATATGTTAGGAGGAATCATACATTTTCTTATAATATAGCAAAACAGTGTGAAAGGAGTATGAATTTAAAATCTGTTACTAATTACTTTTATTGTAAAAAACGATGTATCAAGATATTGACAAAGATAGAGGAAATAACTCTACATGATGTATTGTTAATCAGGCGTATTATTTCATCCTGGCGGAAGATACAGAGTAGCAATATCAAAATATACTTATATTTTCGTTAGTAATCTTCCTTTTTTAAATCTACCGGCATAGTTGCTGTAAGATTGCAAGTAGTAACCGAAAACTATCGAAGACGTCACATATCACACGGCTAAAAAAGGATGTGTCATGTTTTTTGTATCATCATAGTCTTGCTTGGTGTCACTCTTTTGTATGGCCTAATCATTTTATATCATGACACGCCCTATCCCACTGTATATGCAATGGTCTGCTTCTTTTTTTCTAACCTGGTCATATCTTCACAATTTTAACATACATTAAAAACACTGTATTTCACTTTCATTACTGTCTGCAGTGAAGGCTTAGTTACTTAATATGTAATCCATTTAAGAATGCTGAGAAAGACGTCTTAACTTTTCTGTCCTTTAGACACATGCTATTCTAGATGAATCAGTGATGATAAACTCAAACCTCCCACAGGTTGATTTTACTTGAGACTTTGGAGAGGAAGAGGTGGCTGGAGAGATTCCACGTTTTGAGGCCGACACTTGCGATCGGAGTGCTCAACCTGAAATTTTACCGCAGAAACCAGAGACAGAGGTGTTCGATGCCCCGCAGGAGGGCCGTACTGAGGTAAGTCAGTAGCATTACTACCATAAATAGTTAGTAGGAAGAAATGGCCTGACAGGTTGACAGCGGAAAAAAGCCAGTTACACCTCTGACTGCATGCATTGCAGAATCACCCACTCTGCGAAATTTATTTATTTATTTCGAATCTCTGACGCTCCAGACATGCCTTCATGACAGCAAAATGCACTCGAGAGTCACGTTTACCTTTTATTACAATCCAGAAATACTAACGTCCATTGGTTAGAAGACGTTAAAGTTAACTTCAGATACAACTTAATTTTGCTGAGATGCAGTAAGCTTCAGATGTAAAATTGCCATGACTTCGGAATGCCACTAGCGTGACATGTCGGTCTAAAAGGAGTTGAGATGCACCGATTATGGACGACAGCCTTGGATAGTCGCAGCTGGTCGAGCTCTACTGCTGGCCAGACTCTCATCTGTCCATCGGTGTCGTAAGTTCGAGGCAAACGTGTAAGATTAGAAGCTGAATTTCAGTTTGCGACGAAGGCGTTATACACGCAGTGCGATTTCGAATTGTGGGCCGCGGGAGACTGTAACCGGTTGCCTCATTATTAACACAACTACGACGAGGATAGTGTTTAGCGATTTATGTTAACGTGGAGTAGTTAAATCCGGGAAAAAGTGAAATTATCATAGCACATACTGATTTGAAGACTTTGTCTTAACCAACTCACCACGTTGCAATTTCATGCGGAAATAAAACTTTGTATACCTTGTGTCTTAAAGAAAGATACAATTCTTTACTGAAACATACGACCGCATAAAAGCTGGACTGTTCTGATGCTTGCGACTAAGCTTAAGTTGGCCTGTGGCTCCCAGTGCAGTGCGTCCTCAGCCATTTTGTGGGAGGAACACACGAGGTCGGCTACATGCCTCACTGTTCTGTAAATGTAGACCGCCGTTGCCCAACTTGTGTCATCAACACACACTAAACAGAGGTATCATCGCGAAGACGTATCAGTAGTAAAGGGAAAAGCTGCGATGCAGTTCTGTAATTGTGTGACATTAGGCAAACCTGTTAGTTGAACTGATGTCTCGAATCCGACACCCACATGTCAGCGGATGTGAAACCAAGAGCTGGAAATAAATGACTATGAACGCCATAAATTAACTTGTTGAGTGGCAGTAGGGGATAAATATAGACGGCAGAAGGAATCACAAAATCTCAATGATTGTAGCCGACTAGATGGTGAACGTGCCACCTAAGACAGATGATAGAAACGGAATGACTATTACACCAAATCAGTATGCGTGGTAACGGGTACGATGGTTGAATCCCTTGTAAAAGTTCAACAGGATAAATGTGACGACATAAAGATTCCGAATGAACTTATGGAATATTCTATGACATCCACAAAGGCGCTCTACTGGGACTCTTTTATCTACCTTCTAACATAGCTCACACCTAATTGCTCCAGCTAAACTTTCGTGGCGTCTGTTTTGCCTTATTCTGATACTGCCAACGGTTGTTCTAATGCTGACGCTCACATGATCTTGTACTTAAGTTCTTGATGAAAACTATCTGGATAAGTAGACTGTAAGAGTATAAAAACTGTAAGAGCATACGAGCAGTTGACAGAGACCACATGGAATCAATGGCACAAGCCGTAAGGAAAGGGCGATGAAGGGTTGCCCAGGCATTTTCGGTACAGCTTCTGACAGACTTAGGACGAGAACTGAAACAGATGCCATCCCATCTGTAGGTCCACACCACTATCAATCATTGTTAATACCGAAGTTATACATAATTACTATAATATGTTTATTGGACAGCAATTCATAAATAGAAATGAGGCAAGAATTTTGATTGGAACTAGCAATAGTAGGCTGCTTTCGAGGCTAAATTATTTAAAATAAGCCTGTAATAATGTTTTGGATCACCTTCTGTCGCAGGCTGAGCAACATCTTAGAGGCAAACTCTACCTCTACATTTACATCTACATATAACTCCGCTAGCCACCAAGCGGTGTGTGGCGGAGGACACTATTCGCGCCAAAGCCATATTTAACCACCCCCTGTGTTCCACTCGTGGATCGCGCGAGAGAGAAACAACTGTCTCAACAGCTTAGTACGAGCTTTAATTTCCCTTATCTTTGAATGATGATCATTGCTGAATTTGTAAGCTGGTGGTAATAATATATGCTCTACATCCTCGACGAAGATAGGATTTTTGGAATTTAGTGAACAGCCCCTTCCCTTTAGCTCGTTGTCTATCTGCAAGTGTGTCCCACTTCAAACGTCATAACCATGTAATCCGAAGGCAATGAATGTGCGAAATACGACTTACACAGTAGTATTTACCAAAAGACTGCGCTTGTTAGTCACAAAAGAGAATTACCTCTGGCCACCTTTTACTTCAGGTACTTAATCAGAGTAAATGAATAATTTAGTAGGAAATGGAAATTTGTGCAAACTGTGTTACGGGTTTCGCTGGTCCTGTTATAAAACATAGTCGAGATGCATCCAATGGAAAAGAACACATGTTCTTTCACCCATCATCCTTTCCCATATCTAGACAAAGTTTTCTAATGACCTCGTCAACGATGGTACGTTACGTCTCAATCAGCATACTCCCGTCATTGCGGCTGCCACTGCACGCACTATCTACATGTTATGTTGCCTCGCCACAGCTGTGCTGTTAGGGATACGTCGGATAATATCTTTTTGAAAATTACTACTGTGTCGTTGACGGTGTTGCACTGGTTATCTGAAATCCTAAGGAAGTCGATTACTTTATTGAATGACTTGATCTGGGACAGATTCTGTACGGCTAAAAACGCTCCTCGCACTTATTAGCTGGGATGATTTGACCGAAGAGAGTGACGTATTCCCGGGTTCGATTCCCGGCGGGGTCAGGGATTTTCTCTGCCTCGTGATGGCTGGGTGTTGTGTGCTGTCCGTAGGTTAGTTAGGTTTAAGTAGTTCTAAGTTCTAGGGGCTGATGACCATAGATGTTAAGTCCCATAGTGCTCAGAGCCATTTGAACCATTTTTTAGGGTGACGTACACAAATGCGCGCAAAATAGTTCCACGTGATAACACAGTAACAATTCTAGATATAAAAGTGTTACCACTGCATGAATACAAATGTGTGATACGTAACGTCACAGAAATCATTGATGAGAAATATATTACTCAACAAGAAGAATACTAGTAATTCATTAGGAAGTATTTCTACTTATTGGAGGTTAAAAATATGAAATCATACGTATAACAGACATCAGTTAAGTAGAAAAACAACATCTGTTGAGGAGAAGCGGATGTAACATTATTGGACTGAATTAAAACATAAAGCTTGAACAACTTCAGAGCAATTATACAAGTTCTAGTATATGACACATGAATGTGAAAGGCGTATGAACGTTTTATACTTGACTAAACACTTTTATTGTAAATGAAATTAATTATCTGGACAACTGACAAATATACTGCATTTAATTCCAAACGATATCACGATAATTAGATGTATTACTTAACTTTACTACATGATTCAGAGTAGTAATAAAAAACATATATATCGACATTTTCTTTAGCAAGCTCCCTTGTTTAGAGTTGAGTGTATGCTTTGCTACGTAGTTGCTGTGCGTCTTTATGTGTCCTATGTAAGAAGTAAACAAAAACCATCAAAAACAATACATGCCATATAGACCATAGACAATGTCTGATGTTTTTAGATAATCATCCTTTTAGAAAGTGTCATTCTTCTGCGTGGTCATTTTGTATCATGGTGTGCACGAAGCACTGCATGGGCAATAACCTGCATCTTATGTTCGAACCTGAACATGTCTTAACAATTCTTACTTTCAAGCACCCGATTAACTATTCCTCCTTGCCTTACGAATATTCACGTTAGCCTTCCTGATCAGTCTTCCTCATAAAAATGTTCCCCCTCCATTAAATTCCTGTACCACATAGTTATCTACCTCTATCTTACTTTTTAACAAACATCTGTAGCACTGTTTCATCATCTTTATTACAACCTACACATAGAGATCTCGTATAACCCATTTCAGAAAGTTAAGTCAGTATCTAAGGTTCCCTGTAGGTTAGAAGCTTGCCTTTACAGCTGAGTCAGTGCTGATGAAGTCAAACCATCCACAGGTCCGCGTCATTGGGCATTTCGACGTGACCAATGTGCTAGAAGATATTCCACCGCTCGAGAACGACGCCTGTAAACTGACTGTGAACGCCGAGACTATTTGCAAGAAAGCAGAGGTGGAATTCGTTGATCTGCCGAAGGAGGATCCCTCTGAGGTAAGTTAGTGTTATTAGTACAATGAAGAGCTAGCAGGAATAAATGGCCACTCAGTTTGGAGCGACGAAAAGACAAATACATCTCAGACTGTCTGTATTGCAGAAACAGCCAACCTGTCGGACGATAATTTTCGCGAACCTCTCACAATCCGGTTACCTGTCACGACTATAAAATGTAGTCGACTGTCTCGTTTACATGAAGGACTAAACGAGAGGTTCACTATATTACAATCCTATATTACACGCTAAGACAAAAGAACGGCGCACCACATACGAATTATCAGAATGGGAAGGATATCGGTAGACGTGATGTTCAGGTGTACAGGTACTATAGCGTCCCCAGTGCCATATTACGAAAAGACAATATTTATAAAGAAGACATTCATAATTTGTAAGAGATTTTTTTTTCTCATGTAGCCTTAAAATAATAATTTCTCTGTGTAGGTTTAGATTGCAAAGAAATAATTTATGACAGAATGATCTAAAGAGACGCCCAGTTACACTCTTTTGTTAATTTTATAGTCGACCTTCACTTCTTCGCTTGTCTTGAATGTGTCTAGAGGGACATCTTGTGTGTGCTGACGAATGTAAGCATATTTGTATGAGTTAAGCATATAATATACTGATTTAATATTATTGTTCACTTTTAATTTGTAAGAGGTGATCCCGATTTCATGTCCGCCTTCCTTGAATTAACCTGCATTCAAGTAATTTACAGCCCAACAATCGCAGCGGCCGATGCAGCCAACGACGCCATTACGTGGCGATATTAAATTATGAAAAATTAGCGGAAGCGGAAAACTCGCCCGCTATTAGCATAATATTAATTTTTCTCCACAGCCGCACGAAGTTGCAGAAATACTTAGCTTTAAGATTCTTATTTTCAGTACCATAGCCGAGACCCAGAGCCAGGACTCCGACTACAATACAATGGTCGACGGAGGTAAGAAAAATTCTCTCGCGCGTGTGTGGGCCGCAATTTTAATTAATAACTAAAGATTTCTTGCTTTAAAGTGAACTGACTAGCCGAGGAAAGTAATATGAAAAGTTTATTACATTGTTCAACTTAAATATCATTTTTATTAAGGCCCACCACGTAAGTCGGCAACAATCAAAAAATAATAACAACAATAATAATATATACATTAAATTACGACGGCCGACGGACGCGAGATTGGCGCCGCAACTTTGGGGCCCGATTAATATGATTCTATTGTAATGAATGTAATTATGTATGTGTCTAATTGTTGTAAAATATTAATGCTTGTATGAATTCTTTTACATGTACAACAACAAAACCACACCCTGAGGAGATCTGGAGAGGAAAAAGTGTAGAAAAGAAAGAGGATTGCGAGAAAGAAAAATAAGTAAGGTAAGGCCTATTGTGCAAGCATCCTGTGTAGCTCTGTGCGGAATATCGAACCCATGTGCACATGAGATACCTTCGGTGTTTTGTGTATTTATGTGTTTATTTTTGGAGGGGATAATTATTCGTTTTGTGTATTTATGTGTTTATTTTTGGAGGGGATAATTAATCGTGTGTGTATCAGTGTTAAAGATTTGTCAGTGGCTTAAAGTGAATTTAGTATGGGTAAGATAGGACAACCTAAAGCATCCGTACCAGAAGAACAAAATTCTGTTAATATGGAAAGTGAGGATCATTTGCAATACGTAAACGAGTCCCAAGCCACCGCCTCGGATAACATAATTTCCGGAGCGGGGGGCGAGGATCTGTGGACGGTGAATGACGCTCCACAGCTGAATGGGAATAGAGTAACAACTCCACTGCCTGGGCAGGGGGGCCAATCGAGTGCTAGATTAAGCGGGGCACCAGTATGCTCACCGATTGCAGACCCATTTGCAGAATTTCTGCGCAGGTTAGAAGAAAGAGATAGGGAAAGAGATCAGAAACTGGCTCAGATGCTCCATGAGCAAGAGCAACAAAGAGAACTGAAAGAAAGGGAAAAGGAAAGAATGTCAGAACAGAGGGAAAAACAAAGAGACGAAAAACTGGCTCAGATGCTACGTGAGCAAGAGCAGCGCAATGAAGCGAAACTAGATAGGATCCAAAGCGAACTAGCCGAGATGCGGGATGCGTGCAAAGAGATCCCCGATCTTGTGCAAAGCTTAGCCGGCGAGATGCAGAAATTACAGATATCGCAGGCTAGGCTTGAAGACAATGTCCAGACTTTATCCAACCGCGTGGATAATGTGGAGATAGATGCACGGAAAAGTATTGACGCATATTTGGAAGTGCAAGCTCAAAAAGTAGAAAAAGAATTAAATGAATGGCTAGAAGTAAAGGATCGCGAGATATCTGCAAAGATTGAAAGCGACGTAAAAACAGCTGTAGAACAAGCGACTGCGGCCGCGAGTGTAAATATTGACGCCAGCGCTGCCGCACTACATGCCGAATTAACACAGATTAAGTCCCGTGTGACTGCGGAGTTGCCAAATTGGCAACAGGAGGTCGCGCGGAGACTGTCTGCGTTGGAAAGCAATGTAAACAGTGGCGGACAGATCATGAATCAGACTCCGCGTACTGATTACTATAATAACGCTGACGGTAGCCAGGGTGCGAGTGCGCAACCGCAACCTAATGCGAATTATGAGCACGAGCAACACGCGATACCGTGCAGCGTACATCACGAAGTGATGAATGTCCCAGAATGTAGCAATCAGATGTGCAAAAAAGAGGACAATGTAATAAAACACAGGACATTCCAACCCTTCAATAGCGAAAAACGAAATGTCCACCCTGTTGTATTTATTAAGAGCTTCAGGAATGTGTTTCCCAGGACATGGACGGAAAGACAAAGAATACAGTTCGTGGTCTCCTTTATTCAAGGTGACGCGGCACTGTGGGCCACCGACGTGTCCGAAAAATGTCTAACGATGCAACAGTTTGAAGGTGCATTCTTGCAAAAATTCTGGTCCGATAGCGTCCAAGAAAGACTACGAAAGGAGTTGTACAGTCCAGAAATGTACAATCCTAAGATGGGAACGTTACGCAAATATTTCGAAAAGTATAGAAACAAAACCAGGTACTGGGACGAGCCAATGTCCGATCGTGACATAATCAGATTAATAAAAATGAAGTTGCCCAGTGAAATTAAAAGATATTTCATCAATGTGCCGGAATACGATATAGAACAATTCATGGAAATAGTGGATTCTGTTGACCTATTGATCGAAGATATGAAAACCGAAAACAAGTGGAACCATGCAGGCTATAATCAACACAAAGCCGATTACAATAGCAGCCACAGTAATGGTAGTAACTTAGTACCAAATGGTAACGGGAATAGGCAAGAGCACCGGCAACAGAATCAAGGCACAAACAATGGCAATGGTTATAACGGCAACGGTTACAATCGTGAAAATCGAAAGAGACATCATGATGGACGCATGAGTAATGGATATAATGGTAACGGCAATCCGCAATGGCGGAACAACCGAAACCAGTGGCGTGGTCGTAACGAACCGACACCACAGTGGCAACAAAACACAGCGCCACAATGGAACGCCAACCCAGGTCCGTCACAGAACATGTCAGGGAGTTACAACCGACCACCACAAAACCAGAGCCATACACAATATCAAAATACACCATCGGGGAGGCAGGGTGGCCAACCCAACAGTAGCAACAACAACAACCAGAACCACAATGTGAGGTTAGTGGAAGTGACAGACAACTGTCAACCCACTAATGCTCATCCGTTAAACTAAAGACAGCCACAATACGCTCTCCGTTGTTGGCTGCAGGATGGTGTAGTGAGGGTACATTCACGGATGACAGCCATAAACTTTGTATGCTGAGATACAATGAAGGAACAAAAATAGAAAAGGAACTTGTAGACATACCGCAGAAGTGTAACCGAACCGACAAAAGTGTTGTGCAGGCTATATTGCAAGCAGATATGTATGGAGCACCAATACAGATAATAGTCGATACCGGTGCGTCAACCAATGTCATGAGTGCAAATTTTTACAAGTACTTGAGTCAAAATAATAGAATACCAGTATTGCCAGTGAAGAATTGTCGTGTAACAGGTGCAATAGGTGCACAATCTCATATCATAAAGCACCAGGTGCAAGTCGAGTTTACGGTAGGAAATGAAGCAATGAAAAGCTCGTTCCTAGTAGTTAAGGGATTAGGTGTTGCTTGCATCCTGGGGATGGAATTTTTACGCCAGAGGGACGCAAAAATCGACCTCTTGTGCGGGGAAGTAAGCCTTATGAATGAGGATAGACGTGTAATTTTGCCGTTGTTGAGGACACGGGAAGTGCACGGTAAATATTGCCGGAGCTTTCAAACGAGATTCGAAGGAATACAGGTAATGAATTTATATTCTGACTTAAGTACAAGACAAGCATGTTATAAGGAGTTTATTACTGAAGACAGAGAGGAAAAAAGGAAACTGATAGCCATGAAAGTTAGGGAGTCAGAACATTTGACGGAAGCACAACAAAACGAATTGACTCAGCTACTTACAGATTATGAGAATGTGTTTTCGGAAAAAACCGGTGTTATCGAGGGCTACACTTATAACATCGAAGTGGTACCTCACGATACTTTCTGTCACGCAAACTACACCATTCCGTGGTCAAATAAGGAGGCAGTTACCAAGGAAATAAGAAAAAAATACTTACAAAGACTTAAAGAAGTTTGCTCAGTAGAGCAACGTTTACATTTGTGTGTAGTAGGTTAAGTTTAGAGTGTATTTTTTTTCTGTGTGTAAATGTTCAGATTTTAGCGTAATATTTAAAGACAATGAGGCACACAACATTAGTGCGATTCAATTTTGTAGACGTTAAGGAATAATAGTATTTTTAAGCAATTGCATTTTGAAGAAAAAAAATGAACGTAGATTTAAGAATATTTTAAAAATTTCATGTTGAAAAACGCTAAAAAAAAAATTAAAAAAAGAGAAAATTCAATAGCATGTAACGATGAAAGAATTTTTCATTAGTGTGTCATGAATATTTTTGAACTGTAGTAGTAACGCAACTTATGAAATTTAATATTATAGTGTATATGTTGTTCTATGTATTTATGTCTATACCGATCTTGAAATATGCTCAAGCATAATTTACTTAACAATGTGAGTGCAGGGTGTACATCACCCAAGGTACCTCATGTGTTATGGACAAGGTACAAAGCAAATCAGTAAACGCGACTACCGCTATGCACTGTTAAAATATATTGCCATCTGCTAAGGCAGAGATTTGCACGAATTTGTAGTGCAAACAGAAGTCACAAATCTAACATTAATCTAGGAACTTGCACGCTAGGCCTAGATTATAAAATGTCTACAATAATGCGAGAGGCAAAGTTTTGTAAAGTCGAGCCTGGCTCTGGAGGGCAAGTACGCAATGAGTGGGCAGACATGACATGGGGACTTACCTCAGATGAGACGGAAATACAATTGTATAGTCAAAAAATCTGAAGGCAAGTACGACTCTAAGTGGAAAAGGAAAAGAGACAAGTAGTGCGAGAGACTGGTAAAATCCAGCACAAGCCAAAATCCAGTTCAGACTGAATGAAATACATTAGTGTTTGTGAACTAATCGAAACAGTTACTTTAAACAGTGTGAAATACTGTGAAGGTGAAACTGTGATATGGACAGTGAAGTGCTAGTATTGAACGTTCAACAGCGGTGAGAACGCCAAACGCCAATATTACGCACGAAAAACTGTGAATTTGCTTATAAATATGAACTGTTAACGTGAAGTGAACCCACAGTCAATATTTTTGGGACAGACTGTAATTTCAGTGAGTACAACAATGCGAGATTGGAATGCGATGCGTGGACTGTTGCAAAACAGCGACCGCAGAAACCGCGAACGTTTGTGCTAAGCTCGTATTGGGACACTCACCAGTGCCTGCGAGTGCGGCGAAAACATAAATAATTTTGTCAAGACAAAAACTGACGTGTAATGGAAACAGTATTGCATCAAAACTGCATTCACGGGAGAAGGTCCATGTCATGTTTTCTGCAAGACAGTGCTAGCTTGACACTCGGAAACTGGCGAAAACTTAACAACAACTGCCGCACTAATAAATGCTCCTTTCCCACTAGCGTAACCATCTGCAGCGGGAAACAAATATTACGTTGGTTGTGTGTGTGTTTCATGTACTACGTCGGAGATGCGTAGCAGAGCTGACTCCTGCCAACAAGAGCGGGGGGCGGATATCATCCCACTCCGCCACGCCCGGCCGAGACAGAAGCGCATCGCCAACGGTGCAGCCGATCAGCTGATTCTGACGTTCCGCGACGGCGAGACACACGCTGGCGTCGAGCGGGCGTTGACCTCTCCGCAGTCGCCGCGAACGCCGAGCACCGAACACACCAACCGACGCCGTCGCGAGCCAAACGTCGCGGCGTAGATCATCAACGACACCGCAATCAATTGTTTTAATGACCTCATTTTTTGCATAGTGCAACAAAATATTTGTATGTACATCCTGTACTCCAATGACATTCCAGAAACAATTAAGTGAAAGTGACCAAAGCAGTTAGTCTGTCGCTCCGCCGAGGTTTTCCCCAGGTTTCCCTACGGCCGCGCCAAATGGGGAGCGAACAGTTGACACCCCTGGGACTTCAAATGTTCCGGACTAACTCGTGGTTGTATACCTTGAACTTCATCTGTATTACACTTTGTGTGCAACACACCTCAGTAATTACAACATACGATGTGACATATATAGACTATGAAAGAAAACTCTGCGTGTGGACACTGTGGACATGAAAGTGGAAATATTTATGTCAAAAAACACGAACATTTTTTATGACATAAACATTTCGGGGGGCAATATAGCGTCCCCAGTGCCATATTACGAAAAGACAATATTTATAAAGAAGACATTCATAATTTGTAAGAGATTTTTTTTTTCTCATGTAGCCTTAAAATAATAATTTCTCTGTGTAGGTTTAGATTGCAAAGAAATAATTTATGACAGAATGATCTAAAGAGACGCCCAGTTACACTCTTTTGTTAATTTTATAGTCGACCTTCACTTCTTCGCTTGTCTTGAATGTGTCTAGAGGGACATCTTGTGTGTGCTGACGAATGTAAGCATATTTGTATGAGTTAAGCATATAATATACTGATTTAATATTATTGTTCACTTTTAATTTGTAAGAGGTGATCCCGATTTCATGTCCGCCTTCCTTGAATTAACCTGCATTCAAGTAATTTACAGCCCAACAATCGCAGCGGCCGATGCAGCCAACGACGCCATTACGTGGCGATATTAAATTATGAAAAATTAGCGGAAGCGGAAAACTCGCCCGCTATTAGCATAATATTAATTTTTCTCCACAGCCGCACGAAGTTGCAGAAATACTTAGCTTTAAGATTCTTATTTTCAGTACCATAGCCGAGACCCAGAGCCAGGACTCCGACTACAATACAATGGTCGACGGAGGTAAGAAAAATTCTCTCGCTCGTGTGTGGGCCGCAATTTTAATTAATAACTAAAGATTTCTTGCTTTAAAGTGAACTGACTAGCCGAGGAAAGTAATATGAAAAGTTTATTACATTGTTCAACTTAAATATCATTTTTATTAAGGCCCACCACGTAAGTCGGCAACAATCAAAAAATAATAACAACAATAATAATATATACATTAAATTACGACGGCCGACGGACGCGAGAGTACAGACAAACAAATGATTATGCGTTCAAAAAAATTGGATGATCTTAACAAACTGAGCAAGTCAGAAACGCGTTGGTACACCTGTGGACCTTCTCCAAGCAGTTGGTGGCCTTGGCATTGATTGACATGATTGTCTGATGTCCTCCTGAGATATCGTGCCACATTCTGTCCAACTGATGTGTTAGATGGTCAAAATCCTCAGTTGGTTGCAGGTTCCCTTCCACAATGCTGCAGACGTTTTCAATTGGAAAGAGATCCGGCGACTTTGCTGGTGAGGTTAAGTTTCGGCAAGAACGAAGACAATCAGCAGAAAATCTCGCCCTGTGCGGAAAAGCATTATGTTGCTGAAATTTAATCCGAGGACGGTTTGCCATAAAGGGCAACAAAACGGGGTGCAGAATACCTTCGACGCACCGCAGTGCTGTAAGATTGCCACGGATGACAACCAACCGAGTCCTTCTGTGAAAGGAAAAGGTGCACTAAGCATTATTTCTGGTTGTCGGTCCATACGTCGGGAGACATTCAAATTGGTATCTCACCGATGTCTGGGGCGTATATATGCGTTTTCAGCTATGTATCTCTTTGACACGAGTAGAATTGTCTTCAGCGAAGAAGCTCTCTTCGAGTTGAGCACCGGTGACCAAAGAAGACGTGTCTCAGGAAGCCCCTGGCTGCCGCCCTCCGTACAGTCTGACAGCCAGGAGTGACGGTCTGGGGCGTGTGATGTTACAAAATAGAAGTGATGTTGCTATTCAATGGAAAGTTGGAAATTGAGATTTAACTAACTGTTTTATCAATCACAATTGGCGTAAGAATCATGGATTGACCATTGTCATAAAATATTGCATTATGAGATGTGAATAGTTTCTACTTGCGGTTTCGCGTGGCTTGAGGCAGTCACAACTAGCGTGCTATTGATTAAGAAGTTGCGTTATCGTCTTTCTAATTACTTCATGATCGTAGATACGATCATACCCGGTTGTGAAGTTATTGTTATGACAAAAAAATTTCCTAAGGGACCAGAAAGTTCTTAAGGGCGCAAAAACAACTGTAACATCACACAAAAGAGAAATTCAATATTAAAGCTGATGCAAGAAGACGATAAAACAGTTTTCTTTTTATCAATGTAACACGCACATTGGACTGCTGATCTTGGAGTCTGTAATATTAGCAAAATGCATAATTAAAATGAAAATAATACTGAGGAGATAATAGAAATGAGAACTGCTAAATGATTCAGTATTCCCAGAACAAATATTTATTATAACTAAAACATATATCGTACCTTAAGCTTAATACTACAATGACGGTAGATTTTTATGTCCATATCATGTCCATTGAGCGCTCTTTTATATAGCCATTGTCCTCTTGAGTCGCTCGTGCTTCGTCACGGTAAGTTACAACAGTTCTTCTTCCTACACTTCACTCAAAACTTAGACGGAACACGTTTTTATTTATTTAGTAAAAATAATTAGATCAGACCGCCACAAATCTGCGTCCGTCTTACTCGAGAAAAACAGTAAAAATCTTTTTAGCGCTCAAGGCTTCATTTGTTCTCCAGCGAACAAAATAGCGAAGGATCGTATATCTATCCGTATTTTTCTGTTTTTATTGCCGCCCAAAGACGACAAATTACATTATCTAGAAAATTCCACCGTCGCCATGCGACGCCTTATTATATATTAATCATTCTTTATAAACAAGTATTTGCCTTCTGGCTGAATTTGCTGTTTTAATTAAGCCAAAAATAGCGAATATCACAGGCGCCATTCTTTTTCACAACTGGAACCACTTGGATTCCATTCGCGGCTCCATTACAGCACAGCTGTATGTCGACGGTATTCCACGCAACGCTTTGTTGCTATCCGGGGCTTATATTTCAGCAAGACGAGAGTTTATACTGGCTCCCTTTTTGCTTGGCAGATTCTACCATGACCGTCAAGTTCGTCGGATCTGTCCCCAATTCAGAACGTTCGTAGTGTTATGCGTGTTGTCCTCCGTCCAGTTCGAGATTTTGATGCAGTAAACACTCCTATTGGCAGAATATGCCGCGATGCCGGGAGCACATCCAGTAACTGCAATAATCTGTGCCACGTCGAAAAACTGCTGGTATAAAGCCCAGAGGAGAAACAGCGCATTGTTGACTCCCTCAATTTGTGAAGCCCTTTCTCTTACATAAATAATTCAGTTTAACTGAAATTGTAGTAATTTGTTAGTCTATATATGTACATCACTTGGTTATTTAGAGTGTACTCACGTCCTTCAGTTACTAGACACTAAACTGAATCCAAGGTCTAACGCGATGGTATCACTAGAGATTATAAGCTTCCACTGCAAAATTGTCTCGGGTTCGGTATGGTTACATGGCACCCTGCAACGACTTGAATCGTGCCAGTTGTAGACCATAGTTCTTGCGAGTCACAAGTGACAGTATGTCACTGCTGGCTGGAGTCACATCCTTCCGTCTACACGGCAGGTTCGAGGTAGTGGTATAAGATAAGCAGGTGCCTTTTATTACGCGACAAAGACGTTATTTACGTAGCGTGATTTCTGATTGGGAAATGACGAATACTCAAATCGATTGACTCACTTTCAACGCATCTATGACGATCAATGTTTTACGTAATTTATGGAAATGTGAACAATCTAAATCTGGATAGTCGGTGAACATTTAAAAGGGCGCGTACTGATTTCCAGTACTGTGTCTTAGCCAACTCACAACTTCTCAACGTTGTAGTTTTCTTTGTAATATCGTCTCTATCTGGCTTGTTTCTTCCGGAGATGTTAGACTTCGCCGAAGTCGACTCCTTCAGAGATGAACTGTTCTATTAGTTTCAAGTGATCTCAAGTACCTCTTGCTTCAACGATATTGCATCCTTAGCTTATTGCTGGAAAGAACAGAGGAAATCACCAACGTGCTGGACAGTAATGTAAACATTGACCGCAGTAGCATCGGATCGTCTGAATGCGGATAACCTAACACACAAAATAACGGTGAACGTTTTATCATCTGATGTGACAATAAGAATTAACAACGACGAGTTTAAAGGAGAATGGTATGATGAAGTGTGTTGAATGTCAGAAGATTAATAAAGCTACTGCATGTGAAGGTACAAGGACACCTCCTATCTTACATAAGTTCAGTCGCCACTGCTACCAGAATATACCATGACAGAATATTTTTCGTGTAAGGATCCGTCTGTTTAGCCTCATCCACTATTTTGCTGTGAACAGCATCAGTACAGCTATAACGCTTGGTACGCACGGAACAGGCAACTATTAGAATGTCAACCCGAGGCACAACCGTTGCTCTTGTTGTCTCCGGTCTGAAGAATGGCATTATGCAGCTCGCCACAGTAGTCCATCGAGTGAGAGCCTCTTGGTTTCTTCATAACTATGGCAAGCGTCATTCATGTGAGTCCACTTTACATGTTCAAGTCTTCATCCATCAGCAGAATTTCACAAACATCCCACGTTCCACGATCACACACACTCCCTCAGTCCTTTTTCACCAACTTGATAACCCCCTAAGGCTTCATGATGCATTCTATCAACAGATTCCACCTTTTATTCACTTTCTGTCATAAAAATGTTTTTCTCCCCAGCTCGATTGAGTTGCCCCATGTAAGCCACGCCCTAGGTCGACTTCGTCTTCAGCGCTCTCCTGGAACACTTCCCTTCAAAACCATCTGCTCTTTTCTGCCCTGAACTGCTTACAGTTCACGTTTCCTTCATGTACAAGGCTAGACTGCAGACAAATACCTTCAGAAAAGACCAAGTGACATTGAATTTTGCTATTGGCGTTCTCAGTTTTACATCTTCTGCACTTCAGCATCCATCTGATATTTTTCCACCCAAGTAGCAAAACTCTTTTGATACTTTCAATGTCATTTCCTAATCCATTTCCCTCCGTAGCTCACAATTTCGATTTTATTCTACTGCATTTTACTACCTTACTTTCGCTTTTTAACATTCAGCTAACAACATATTTTCAATAGGTTACCCATTTCTTTCAGCTGATAATTCAAGTAAAGTACCGTCTCTTATATAATTGCATTGTTATCGACTAAACAAAAGTTTAATTTTTTTTTTCTTCCAGAACTAGAATATTCATTCCAAGTTTCGGTTTCCTTTCCGTATTGCCTGCTGAATGTCCACACTGAATAACAAGTGGAATAGGCTAAAATCCTGTCTAATTCGTGACTCGCATTTCATCCATGTTACCTTCAGAAATGCAGCAGGTATGAACGTCCGTTTGCTTTGCTTCAGTGTATCTCCCAAGTTGTAGAATTGAGTCAGTAATGGTTCGTGCATCTCTACATCCCTCTTGAACCTAACCTCATCTTTTGCCAGTGTAATCATAATTTCGTGTTTCCAACCATTCCATTAACATTCACACTCCATTGGAATTTTCCACTTTCGAAGTGGGATCATTACATATTTTTGAAGACAGAGTATGTATCCAACCTTGCTCGTGTTACAAGTCTGGTGAACTCTTTCTTTTCTTGCTTCTCACAATGATCCCAATAACAGTAAAGAAGTTTTGTCTACTCTAGGTGTCCTTCTTCGACATATGTCTTTCAGTGGTCTGTGAAATTCCTTTCAGAGTGTAATGTGTTCCTTCATGCCCTCCTTCATACTGTCTTGCAATCTGATCCATAGGTATTCATTTACGTGATTTTCTCCAAAGTTTTCTTAAATTTTCCTGTGTGGGGCGTCTATTATTCCCCCAGTCAAGTTTAGAGTTTCTTCTCCATTATTTTTAAACCTGTGCATTCACATCTGCTGGATTAATTTCCTGTATTTAGGTATTTTCTTCTTTCGTGAATAAAATTCTTTACTGATGAGTTGTCTTTTCCTCCATTTGATCCTATGCAGCTCTCATGATCACATCTCTCGAAACCAACCGTTCGTCATCTTTTGCAATACATCTCCCTTTCTGAATCAGCGGTTGCCTAAAGCTCCCTTTGAAACACTCGATAGTCTTCTGAAGTCTTCTGGTATCACCAGGTTTCTAAAAGATACATAGATTCCTTTCACTTTAAAAAAAAACCCAAATTCAACTGATTTCTGTGCACATTTTTCTAGGCGCCTTTCTATATAATTACTTACCCATAGCTCATGGTGCTCTGTTATATTTTATATTGTCCTGCTCTCGAATTCCTGCCATGCATCATAATTACTTGTTTCCTCCTTTCATGCAATGAATATGTTTTTCTATTGAAACTTAATTTATTTCCACCTTCTAATGGTGTACAAGCTAGCAGCCTATCATACTAACATCATGTGGGTGTAGGACTGATGTTTATCTGGCTACTCATTTTCATCTGGCTACTAAGTTGTTCGGCCGCATTCCTATTTTCTTGTTCATAAATAAATCATCTCCTGAGAAATTTCCTTTTGCTTTCAGCTGTAGGAAGTACCCACACAACAAACCCCACCACACTGACCAAATTAGCTCCCTTTAGCAGGAATACGTGTATCAGAGGGAAGTGCCTAATCAGGACGCCAACGAGGACCTTACTTCGTCCCGCTGGCTGGAATGAGGCACGCCTCAGCCAGGTAGCAGGCTTCACCAGTGAGGCAGCTGCATACAGTGGCACTTTACACTATACGCCGGCAGGCAGTGAGTTGTCTTTTCGTTTGCTATTCCATCATTTCATTGCAGCTGATTCCCTCATACCCTGACACCCAACACAATATCACTTATTTCCGTATTTACATTAAGTTATGTTGGGTGTCCAGAAACCGCAAAATGCACTGATTAAGCAAATGTGCACTAGGGAAGAATAGGAAATGGGTAATTTCGGAGGACTCGTAACAGTTGAAATCAAACGATGCTTGTAACTGACACACAGTTCTTCACTGAATAAAAGTAAACCACCGAGATGGGTAATTCCCAGTCACAAGACTGCTCGCAAGCAGGTGAACTATCCGTTTTAGATTAACATCAACAAATTCAGAACAGATAATTCGATAACAGTAACAACACCCACATCAGACTGACTTACAAGCAAGGAATTACATAGAAAGGGCAACTTTATTAATAACCTTCCAGAAATCGTATCAGTGTGTATCTAGTTAAAGTCCAGTTGCTAATAGATCTTCAGCGGCATCCCATTGCACATTGTGCGATAGACGAAGACACTTGTTTGTAAACAATTTACTTCTCTTTTATATTTTTTAACGGTTAGCAGCCATACGGTATTCTCTGAAGGCTGGACTTCTTAGTATCATTTCAGCGCTTTTCTGACGTTAACAGGACGTTGTGTTCCTGTCCTGGATTTGATTATACTCTGCTGCTACAACTCGAAATCTTCTATTTTTGCTCGTGGAACTCGTACATGAGGCCATCTTTGGCAATTGACTGTGCTCGTGTATTACAAATGTTGTGAGGCTGGTCTAAGATTTTCAATTTTCTCAAGCAGTTTAATGCTGTTTTGTTCAACCAACTAATCTATCATGACTTCATTAAGTTCATTACGTAGGTCTCTGGCTCTAGACCATCGGAGTTATTTGAAAACGTGTCTTAAGCATCTCTTTCATATGACTTGAATACATTTGTCCAGAGTACTGTGCCCAAAAACGAACTTCTGTATGTCTTGGCCTTATCGTGACTGCCTTATAACGTCTTATTTTTGTATTGACTTTCACGTTTTCGCTGTCTAGTAAGGGATGTAGGGCATCAATTAGTCTGATCGTCTTCTCTTTCTTAACTTGTATGTGTAAGTTGAATATA
Organism: Schistocerca serialis cubense; assembly: GCF_023864345.2. Lineage (NCBI taxonomy): Eukaryota > Metazoa > Arthropoda > Insecta > Orthoptera > Acrididae > Schistocerca > Schistocerca serialis. The sequence goes on along the minus strand of NC_064639.1, from coordinate 67,133,439 downwards.
AATTTATTGTCTAATAATTCACCTGGGTATTTGACGTGGTTGGTCCCCTGTATCTGTCTGTTATTGATTTGTTGTCTGCCCCTCAGGTCTGGCCTTCTTGTGGAGAACAGGACTAAGCGTTTCTTATCAGCACTTAGACGCACCATGTTATGTTTTGTCCGGTGCTCTGTAATAGTTAGATTGCCTCTAAAGGCGGCCTATGGCTGCATTCACTCTGCCACAACATCGTTTGCTAAATACCCCAGCTTACTAGTTTATAAATTGTGACAGACCGGAGACGACATGTAAAAGTGTATCATTTATTAGCTATCAGCTGTTATGGATATCGTTAAATCTTCTTTTTATTTCTTCTCTTCTTTGCACTACACGCGTAATAGCAAGAATGGTATTCCGTATTAACTGTCTGTTCGTCACAGTGTCTGGATATACTATGCTACTATTATTTTATTATGTAAGTCCTAGGTGAAAACTGATTTTGTCATAACTATAGCTATGCTGTTTGCCTAGGTGGACGCTGCTGAAAATGAAAAACCTCGTAACGAAGTGGAGGGGTGGGCAGCCGAGGATCTCAGCAGCCATGCTTCGGTTGCTGCTTCCAGAAACTGAAGAAAAGATTTATTTGTTCCAATAGTTCTTGTTTGTTTCGAGTTTTTTGTTCTCTTCGAGTTATTTGTTCAGTTTTGTTCTTTGCTCTTGTGTTCGAGTTTATTTTTGTTCATTTTTGAATTTTCATTACCAATCTTTTTCTCATTTATATACAAAAAATAAATCTTTTGTTTTTCGTCAACTGTTGTCTAGTTCTTTAAGTGTGTTACTGTAAAATGATGGTTCACGAACACACTTTCTAAGAAGTTCGTTTTCATGTATTTAATAGCAATCAATAATATACGCTTTGCATTCTGGAAACTAATCAAAGATAGCTATTTAAAATAAAACAACAAAGCCTGCTGTCAACCGAATGCCAAACACGTAAGCCCCTCGTCCACAGCACCAAGTACATTGTCACCTCACGGCTGGGCCATTTTATGTAGTCTTATTGACGTGGGTATAGTACACTTCTCATTTCGTAGACAGCCAGATGCCATTCAGAGAAATAATATTCAGAGAAAGAATATACAACATCGATTCGATTTGTACTTCAGGCGATTGTGAGGATGGGACTAGTACCCCAAAAACCGATCATGGAAAGGTGTATATATATATATATATATATATATATCCTTGCTGTCACAGCATACACTATTTGTAATTGATCACCATATGCAGCTGCATTACCACCAACCACTACGATGTTCGTTCAAGATACTCTAAGGCACTTGAAAACCTCAGTACAGTGCCATAAATAGGGTAAACACGTACCTCCGACAGTGGCGCATATTTTAGCTTAGTTTACTATACCACGTTCACTTCACCATGACACACTTCATAAGATGCTGAGAAGCTCAATTTAATTTTATATTTTTTACAGTGGGTTCGATAAGTGTGTGTAATGAGGTGTAACACCATATCTCCAATGACTATGGGTAAAATCATGGCCTGGAAATTTGTCCACACTTGTGAACAACTTATATGGGGGTATATATCAGCCATAAGATGTTTAGGACTCCGTTGGATAAAACATTGATGGAACTTTGCGAAGAACTCTCATAATCTACTTTCTCCTAGGAAGCTTACTTCCATGTGGCAGATGAGTACATATCTGAAGATTTCGCGTTTGCCGGCCGCGGTGGTCTAGTGGTTCTGGCGCTGCAGTCCGGAACCGTGGGACTGCTACGGTCGCAGGTTCGAATCCCGCCTCGGGCATGGGTGTGTGTGATGTCCTTAGGTTAGTTAGGTTTAATTAGTTCTAAGTTCTAGGGGACTTATGACCTAAGATGTTGAGTCCCATAGTGCTCAGAGCCATTTGAACCATTTGATTTCGCGTTCGTACCGATATAAATCTGCGCCTTCAGTCTGATGATTGGGACATTTGTAATATATTCTCTGTGATTCTCCTTACGCCTTCCAAGAGTACCGTACCTTTCTACTCGTAGTTTGTTTAGGAATATTGTATACATGCTCTATACGAATTTCTCACTTCCATCTTCCGTTGATACACGGGGTAGCTACTTCAGGAAAGCCAGTTACAACACGTTAAACTGTCAGTAAATGGCAAGCTCTCAGGGAAGAGGTTTGTCTCCCATTATTTTCAGGTATGGATAGCTGTATGGTGCAGTGTGCATAATACGTACGCGTTAATGTAAGAGTACAAATTTTATTCCCTATAGACAAGGAAAGTGTTGGCTCTTTAACGTCAGTTTAATTATTTGTACTGCATCTTGCCAAGATCATACCAAAATTGCGATTTTATCCTGTGTATCCTAGTGCAGAACTGGGTCATAGGTCGGCACAAAACGATTTTAGCTCTGTTAATCCTGGCTCTGCTTGATCTTTGTTATTCGTTGTGTACGCCAGCTGCACTGATCTCACCATATTCATAACTTTGAGTGAGGTCATTTTCGTAAACCTGTTCTGCTATCCTCACCCTACAGATACAGCATCAATTGAATGCGATCAGAACCTTCGGAGGAGAGGTAATGTCGCTCGGCATATATGACATCCGAAAAGGCCAACGCCTCTTGAGCCGATATGTTTCGCCCGAACTGCGGTGGAACGTATGAATGGACCATAGCAGAGCGCAAAGTTCACAAAAGTATCTCTGTCGCTGAAATAAAAATAGAAAATAAAATTAGGAGGAAGACTGCGATGAACGTTCTTTGAGCTATTGGTTTGTTGATAGACTCGTCTCACTTTTGGTACTCGAAATACATGGAATGCATAGAGTGAATGTAAAAACTATTTCGGTACCAACATATTCCTGATGCACATCTAATCCAGCAGACAAACTACTATGCTATCAAAACACAGACTACATAGCTATGTGGTGTAAGAATAATTTTCCTGGTGGAACAGAAGACAGAAATAAATACGCTACATAAGATAAAATTGTAAGGAGTCGTCTGTTTCGTCGGTCCGCAAGTTTTTGAAAGCACAAGAAAAAGTACGGTAGTTAAATGCTTTCTTAAATTATTCGTCGATTCAATTTGAGTGCCATTCTCGAGTAACTCAACAAATAACAAGCGCTTCTGACACTTCGCAATGTATAAATAACCGCAGTAAGTAAATAAAAGAAGAAATATCAGAAGAACTCAGTCTCTGTCTCGCAGTAAATATTAATGCCCTACTTCAGAAAAAAAACCAATAGCTCCAATTATGTCATGAGACTGACTATTTGTCTTACAGTGAAATGTGCTTCAGCAACCAACTAAAGAAAAAGTGCCTGCAATTAGCCAATATATTGGAACCGAAATAAAGCCTTCTGTTATGGATCATAATAAAACACCCTATGTTCAGACAACCACGCAAAGAGAATGACAAACATTACTACAAGCAAATCCTGGTTGTTGTATGCGCGAAATTTTAATGAAACGCAATGCATCAAAAAATCAATAGATTCCAATACTTGGTGATGCGTATGATGTTTACAGGAACAAACTGAAACAGACATTTGAAACTCTGGCAGTGAATGTGAGTATAGTGAGGTAGCAAACAGTTATCGTGTCAGACATCCCTTACAGAAATCATCAAATAGATTCTTCTTGTGTAAAAGACATTCAAGAAGCAAGGCAGTGCGTAAAGAAATATTTGCGAGTCAGTTGGGTATGTATGTTTCTTCTGTTTGCTTTATATCTCCTCTGTTAACTACAAATGCCTGCTGATCGCTTCTTTCCTTATTCCATGGTGATACTTTAGTGGACATTTCCTCCGCCAAATAACGAAGTGCATTTTCAATGATTCATTAAATGTGTAACGATAATGAGATATAAGTTATACCACTAGTCTTTTAGTTATTTTGTATTTAAGTGTAAATTAAAGTGAAGTATTTTAGATATTCTAATGTTACAAGCACTTTGGACTGTATGCAGTTTACAAGTATAGAGATCGCTTTCGTCTAGCAGGAAAATTATCTGCGCAAAATTTTGATAAGGAGGAATCGAAAAATGGTAGGGGTCAGTCGCTGATGGGGCTCAGTAACCTAATGACGAACAGACAGGACAAGAAATTCAACCAGTGAGAAAGAGTGATAGTTTCGAGGAAAGTGAGGGAGTTTCTTTGTGGCGAAAGTCACAAGATTTTATGTAGAGCATAGAATTATCGTAACGAGTAGAAGAATGCTGTTTGACCATGCAGAGACGATCAGAGTTTTAAGAATAGACACCGATGTTAACGTTATAAACGAAGAAGAGGATATGCAAGACAAGAAGATTTCAAGCAAAAAGATAGAAAGAAAAAATATCAAAAAAGGCGATTCAATACTGTAAAATGTTACAGTGAATAAATGAATGAGAAATGAAAAATCTAGCCATCAGAAGTTTGAGAAGAACTAGCAGTCATCACAGAACGCTAGCGTACAGTGAATTTGCTGAGGCTGAGTACACTGAATAGTTATCAGCTTTATTTTGATTGAGGGAAGACCATGGACGTCAATAGTAATGTGGATGGTGTTGTGAAAAGCGACTGTTTAGCGGCCTACCATGTTTATAGAATTTGGTCTGAGAATTGACTGTCTCTTAAAAAATTATCTGTAATGAGGACCAAAGCAAACATTATTTGAAGAGTGTTCCTCAACACATATTTTGTGCAGACGTTCATTATAGTTAGAGACATTTAAAAGACTTTGAAGGTTAGGGAATGTTATCCAAAAGAACAATTGTTGAGCTGATATATTTTTATATTCACTGAAACAAAGATCTGTCTTGCAATTAAATGTTGTTTTCATGTTATTAGAGACTGTATGATTTCTGTATAGTCAATATTTTTCTTGTACTTTAAATTGCAACAGTTGGTGTTGGTTAAGTCCTGCATAAAGTTTGCCCTCCCTGCGAAAATGAATAATTCTCAACTATTATAATGAGGTCGGGCTACTCTCAGTGACGATTCTCAGACCCCGACACTAAAAACGAGCAGTGTACTTTATATTTGATGTTTAAAATAGTCAGTTTGTCAGAAAAGCTTCAGGACAGGGTTTTCAAAGAATAGAATACTGCGCTTGGCAAGTCATGATACTAGCTCCGAACTAAGCAGTCCCCTTGGCTGCCTACTAACGGTTACTAACGTTGCTGGAGGTCTTGGAAGCAAGCAGGGAAATTTTCAGTTGTGGTGCTTCTAAGTTCATTACTCAAAGCTTATAGGATGTCTGCGATCTCTTGTTGCAACTTTCCATTCAGTCACCTCTTCATTCGCGGAAACAAGGAAAAAATTTGAAGGCGAGAGATCGGGCGAATATGGTGGATGTGGGATGTCAATAATAGAATGACAGAACAGATACTCGATAACAGATGAAGCAGTGAGGTGTCTTGCGTTGTCATTCAGTATGAAGCAATCTTGTGAATGCCGCACATTACGGCAGCGATGTCGAATTGCTTGTCGCAAACCTTTCATGACATCGATGTAAGCAGTTTTGTTCACTGTTTGACCTGGAGGAACATACTAGAAGCGAACTAATCCTTTAGTATCAAAGAATGTGTTCAACATTGTCTTTGATCTCGAAGATTGTCGTTTGCCACCGGTATCACCAAACTTAATCACTAACAATAATTTTTGACAGAAATGCGGAATGACTCCATCCAGTACTTCAGCAGAATCTCTTCGTCTTCCCTCTTTCTGTTCGTCTGTTAGTGTTTGAGTTACGAGTTTGCAGTAATTTTCCGTTTGCCTAAATCTTCGCATAAAATCTCAAGACACATCACGATTCAAATTGAGTTCTCCTGATGTCCCACGCACAGCTGCAAGTCGCTTGGAATAAAAGCCTTACACGCTCCTCGTTTGCATCGGTATGTGCTGTAGACGGGCGACCAGATCGTGTTCGTCTTGATTCGAATCTCGGTCTTCACGAATTCCTTTGTGTTCTTGAAAGTGCCTTGCCTGCATTTATTGCCAAGTTTCACTAGAGGTTTTCCAGAGCTTGATGCAGAACTTTACACTCACTCTTTGCTCATGATCAGTATCCATTGTGTTAGCGTAAATAATGTGCAAAACCCAAACAGTGTGTTGCTAAGCACACCACTGTCACATCGTTAGTTTGTACGGTAACATGGCCGAGATAATTTAAGAAATGGACACATGCCAGGTAACATAAAAACAACATTTGTCCTTTTTAGTATTGCAAACTCAGAAACAAAAAACCTTGTCCTAGAATTTCTCTGACAAAGGGAGAGATTTAAAATACTTATTGCTGGTTAACTTTTCCTTTTACTGAAACAGATTGAATGTTTCTAGGATCTAGCTTTCCTCTGATTAGTAAGATATGAGTAGTAGTTGTGCGTTAATAGATAATATGATTGTCTAACTGTGGCGAGCTTGTAATACCACAAAACGTGTAATGAGATTGATGCAGCTGCCCTCTCAATAAAGTAGCTTAATAAAACAAAAAGTATTGTATTTCTGAATACTCATTATGGGCAACTAGTTCTGAATGAAATATAAATTGAATTGACCACGAGAGTATTTAACTTGTTACTTCCACTCAAGGCTTCGAAGAAAGCTTGTTTAGCAACACATGTTGACTCACAAAAACTATGCTACATTTAACACTGGTATGGATTTGAAATAAAACGTATAAGATTTATTACTTTGAATATTATGGTGCACAATATACACAAAATTCCCCATAGTGACGTCACCTAAAGTAACATGTATCACATGTTGTCCTTAGCACACCCCTACAAAAATCAGATTTTCGACGGATTTTTGAAGTGAGGTCAGGTACAGCTTATTCGGTGAATGAAATACCGACTTGCTGACGCCAACCGCAAGATAAAGCCATTTCACAAACAGAACGCAAGCTATTTCAAAGAATCGTATTCATTGAGAGTCACTCTGTCCTGAGATAGACAAATTTGCACCAACCAACATGGCCTGCACACTGCCAGCATTTTGTAGTGCATAATGGTTAGATATGCCCAGGAGAGATTTGTTCTTAATAAAATGTCTGACACCTACCAACTATTGCTGATTCACACACACACACACAAATATATATACTATTGACCATTAAAATTTCTGCACCACAAAGATGACGTGCTACAGACGCGAAATTTAGCCGACAGGAAGAAGATGCTGTGATATGCAAATGATTAGCTTTTCAGAACATTCTCACAAGAGTGGCGCCGGTGGCGACACCTACAACGTGCTGACATGAGGAAAGTTTCCAACCGATTTCTCATACACAAACAGCAGTTGACAGTCGTTGCCTGGTGAAACGTTGTTGTGATGCCACGTGTTAGGACGAAGAATACGTAGCATCATGTTTCCGACTTTGATAAAGGTCGGATTGTAGTATATCGCGATTGCGGTTTATCGTATCGCGACATTGTGTAGTGGGACGAAATTAAACGTCACCCATCCACCAAGTCAGCCCAGTTTGCAGGTGACTATAAGTTTTATTTAGTTTTTGTTTATGTGTTTTCTTATTATTTGTAATAAATGTGAATTATCTAAAAGTTTTGTATTTTTTTTATGTGTTTCATGTACGGAGAGATCGGCGCAACGAACGGGGACAGCATCTTCGTTGCCGCGACCAGAGAGGAAATTGCTGGCCGCTATACGTCGCGGGTCGACAGCCAAGGAGCAACAGAAGATCCTGGAACCGAGTTGTTGCGTCGTGCTTCTAAAAATTAAAAATGAAGTTTTATACTCTTTTTGTACAACAATGACATCATGTAGATCTTAATCTTATTGAAATGTTAGTCACTGTCTGTCAACGCTCAAGTTCACATCTGTATGTGTAGGAAGCTAATAAAATAGTGTATGCTACTAAAGTTGAAACACGTGTCGTGAAGATTTATTTATGAAGAGTTATGTGAACGGATTAATAATATATTTGACAAGATTATTGATTCAGACAGCGTTGGCCGAAACTTTGAAGCTAAAAAGTTTATTCAATGTGTGATTCTGATATCGATTAGATCAAGATAACGTGTGTCGATATAATTTTCTGAGGAGAAACAAACGAACTTTAAATTCGAAAAAGTTACGAAAACCAATTGGCCCAAGTGATGTAATTCTCTGCACACGACTCAACTGATGTTTTACAGTTTCGTTCAAGAACCATTCTATGACAATTTAAAAAGAATATGAATCATTTTTGAAGTGGGTTGTAACTGACGTAGGTGACGAAGTCTGCACATGGTCATACATATATCAAACGAAAAACTAATACGTCGTTACACCGCACCGTGGCGACCTTAGAAACAGGACTTGTGTGCAACTAAGGCACACAGGTACGAAACAAAACATCAAGAGTCCTTCGGAAGTCAACGCGAGTTTTCGTGGAGCCTTCACCAGCCAGCGGCGACTTCGTGGGTGTGGGCATCTGACGGAGCCGCAGCCAAGCAGTACGGTCACGCAGTTGTTCCACGAGAAGGCGCATCTGTTGGGCAGCAGCTGAACGCTGCAAACCCCGACAACCTTTTTTCTCCCTAAACTAATAGGCCCAGTACGTCAGCTGTGGGGCGTTCCTCCGGCTGGTATTAGAGGTGTTGCTGAGGGCTTCGCCTGTCTACGGCGGTGCCGGGCGTGGTTGCAGCCAGCGACGTTTCCGGTGTTCGACTCAGCGTCCGGCCGGTTGCGGAAGCGGGGTCGCAGCATCTCAGCGGCTGCATCGACGACTGTTACATCTGCAGCCCATAGCAGCACACTGATCATCGAGAACTACAAATTACAATATTAGTGTCCGGTGAGTTTGTTTCAAGTTGGAAGTGGAGTGTTGTATATAGGAAGTGTGCTTTTATAGGATTGTTGATTACAAGTTTGCGTGTGTAAATAGTTAATATTTTACAATAATGTCGGGAAGTGAAATGTCAGACGAAGAGCAATCTATGTCCGATAGGAGCATGAGATCCCTTTTTAGGGCGATCGCTAAATTGAAACAATCTAACGAAGAATCTACTGCTAGATTAAAAGAGGAATTAAAACAGGCTAACGAAGAATCTATGGCTAGATTAAAACAGTTTAACGAGGAATCTACTGCTAGACTTAAAGGGGAGCTAACAAAATCTACAGATAGGTTACAGGAATATCTTAATGAAACCAGTCGAGAATTAAGTGATAAAATAGAGTCTTCTAAAGTTGAAATGCAGGAAAAATTAGTAGGACTTAGTAATAAGATTGCTGATAATTGTAAAAGGTTAGAAGAATATATCCAGGAATCGCGCGAGGAAAAAGCTCGCATGCGAAACGATATCACTGACTTAACCGAGAGACTAGATAGTGTCAATATCTTAGTTGTAAATGAAATACAGAAAAATAACGATATGTTACGAGATGAATTTTCTATGCAAACAGAAACTGTTCGCAGAGAATTATTGAAATCTATTAAAGAGGTCTCTACCAAACCTGTAGAGATTTCTTTAATAGATAATGTAGAATTAGAGACATTAACTCATCAAGCAGAAAAGGACCATACCGAAATCGAAAACATGAAATTTTTAATTACTGAAATATGCAGTAATCTTGAGACTGCCAAAGATAATAATATTGACGAAGGTACAGAGCGTTCACATCGTGAACACAGTGAAGAATCGATATTAGCTAATCGCGTATCCAATACAGAAATGCGGATACAGGAAATTACTAAACGGTTATCGGAATTAGATAATAACGAGAACATTTCAGGTAGCAGAGGTAATAACATAATCAGAGACAACAGTCGCATCGAATTTGCTAGCACGGACGACAACAATATGAATAAGGCAATCACGGCAAGCCAATCCGATGCAACTCCGTCTCTGCAAGCTAAACAAAATCCGACTATTTCTCTCGCAGAATGTCTGGATGACATAACGACAAATTCGAATGTAGCAAGTCGATTTCCTGTATTCAAACCAGGAGGCGAACTTCATCCTATAATCTTTATAAAAGCTTTTGAAACATCATTATCTTCTAAATGGAGTAATGAAAAACGCATTCAATTTGTAATAGGACATTTAGAAGCAGAAGCTGCGGAATGGGCAGTACTGCATAGAAATGAATTCAGGGATTGGGATGATTTTGTTAAGCAGTTTAAACAAAATTATTGGTCAAGACGAAAACAACAACACTTAACTTTAGAGTTGTTAGCCCCTCCTCCATATTCTAAACGGTGGAGAGGTTATAGGAATTATTTTGAATGGAATTTAAATCGTGCTAAATTAATTGAAAGTCATCTAATACGAGTCCTAAGTAGTAGGTTACCGTATTACATAAAGGAAAGAAAAATGTTATTCTACGAATTATACAAAACCTTAATAATGGGGACGAAGCAGTTAACACCCGGGGTGTGTGGTTATATTTTAACGACTTGTTGTATTGGAAAGCACAGAGGGAACACCAGAGATGGAAAATCTGCATTCCGAAAACTGTTGTGGACGAGTTAATTACTTATATTCATGAAGGTTACGGGCATTTTGGAATTCATAAATGTATTAAACATCTAATGAAGTATTATTATTTCAAAAATATGTCACGTATTGTGAGAAGTATTATTAGGGCTTGTGAAACCTGTCAAAAGGTTAAAGTTAATAACAAATCCAAGCGTTATAAATTATATGCTGTAATTCCTCGAGGTTTGTGGGATCTACTATCATTAGATTTTTTCGGCCCTCTGCCTCGGAGTTCAGGAGGATTAACATATGTGTTTGTTGTAATGGAATGTTGGTCCAAACATGTGAAACTATATACTTTGAAACGAGCGAATACAGCAAGCGTTATACGCTGCCTCACCCGAAATTACTTTGTTAACTGGGGCATTCCTAAACGACTTATGTCTGACAACGGTAGTGCCTTTATTAGTCAAAGATTTCAAGACATGATAAGACAATATGGAATCAAACATATCTTAATTTCGAAATATCACCCTCAAAGTAATTTAGTAGAAAGAGTCATGAAAGAATTAGGACGATTATGTAGAACTTATTGTGCACATAAACATACTCGGTGGGCCAAACTAATGCCTGAATTCGAAAAGATATTAAATGAATTGCCTCACCTAACGACGGGATTATCACCTATAGAAATTTTAGGCAAACGAATTATAGGTGAGCCTTTACTAGCTGCTTTACCTTGGCCACCAGTAAATGAGATACAACAAGATATTCCAGACGAAAAAGTTTGCGAACAGATTGTAAAAAATGCCGAACGGAGAATTAAAAGTTATAATCAACAGGCTGTAGAACCCTCATTTCAGGTAGGAGATCTTGTGTTAGTACGATCTCATCCTAAAAGTTCCAAGATCGATAAGGAATGTAGAAAATTCTTCTTTATCTTTGAAGGTCCATATGTTGTACATAAGATTGTACATCCCAAAGCATTACTTCTTATGGAACCTTCATCAGGTGTAATTAAAGGATTATATAGTGTTGATCAAATGAAACTCTTCATTCCTAAATAAGTTAATATTTAGTATATGTTACATACGGAAGAGCGTTCATAGTTTATTCATGTGAAGTTTTTTGTGATAGTTACGTGTTAATTTAAATAAATGACAGAAAGCTTAAACATGTGTTCTACAGTAATCTACTGGTACTTCAAAAAGAGAAAGATAACCAAAAGGGGGATTTATATGGAGGAAATTTTGCTCTTAGGTCTAAAGGAATTTTGCTTATTTTAAATTTACTCGGATAGTAGGAGCCAAAGGGGATGGTTAATAGTTTTAGGGACCATGGGCGTCCAGAGCTATATGGCTCACGAGAATATAGCAGAGTGCCTTTAATAGAGGTTTGCAATAGTGTTAATATAGAACACACCAAACGGGGCTCTCTCGCTTGTTTCTCCAAAATAAATGGCCATTACCCAACAAGGTGTCCGAAGGTAAAGAAAGCCGTGCCGAGATTCTAAAGAAAGTTTGCTTGATTTCTTCTTGACCTCAGGCATAAATAAGGCATTAGGGAAGAGGATGACGTAAAGTAAATAGTACTATTAGTTATTGTGAGAAACTTATTAGTAATATACATTCTTGAAAAGAATAACTCTAGTAAATAAATGAAACTGAAACTAATCTATCACAGTTTGAACGCTCTGTCCTAATGTACAACGTTAAAGAACGTACTAAATTAGTATTTATTAGCAACTATTAACTGAAGAGGGGCAATCTCCCTATATTCGGTTACGAATTACCGTAATAGCACAATTAAGAGTAAATGACAAATAGTCACAACTATATCGTATTAAAAGGATTAAATCTATCTAATAGCAAGGACTCTAGGTTACGTAAAATGTGAGGAAAATGTATTAACAGTTAAATATTGTATATTGAACAGTTTTAATTCCGGTTAAAACCTGACAAACTGAGCTTGTGGGTGGGGTATGTAGTGGGACGAAATTAAACGTCACCCATCCACCAAGTCAGCCCAGTTTGCAGGTGACTATAAGTTTGATTTAGTTTTTGTTTATGTGTTTTCTTATTATTTGTAATAAATGTGAATTATCTAAAAGTTTTGTATTTTTTTTATGTGTTTCATGTACGGAGAGATCGGCGCAACGAACGGGGACAGCATCTTCGTTGCCGCGACCAGAGAGGAAATTGCTGGCCGCTATACGTCGCGGGTCGACAGCCAAGGAGCAACAGAAGATCCTGGAACCGAGTTGTTGCGTCGTGCTTCTAAAAATTAAAAATGAAGTTTTATACTCTTTTTGTACAACAATGACATCATGTAGATCTTAATCTTATTGAAATGTTAGTCACTGTCTGTCAACGCTCAAGTTCACATCTGTATGTGTAGGAAGCTAATAAAATAGTGTATGCTACTAAAGTTGAAACACGTGTCGTGAAGATTTATTTATGAAGAGTTATGTGAACGGATTAATAATATATTTGACAAGATTATTGATTCAGACAGCGTTGGCCGAAACTTTGAAGCTAAAAAGTTTATTCAATGTGTGATTCTGATATCGATTAGATCAAGATAACGTGTGTCGATATAATTTTCTGAGGAGAAACAAACGAACTTTAAATTCGAAAAAGTTACGAAAACCAATTGGCCCAAGTGATGTAATTCTCTGCACACGACTCAACTGATGTTTTACAGTTTCGTTCAAGAACCATTCTATGACAATTTAAAAAGAATATGAATCATTTTTGAAGTGGGTTGTAACTGACGTAGGTGACGAAGTCTGCACATGGTCATACATATATCAAACGAAAAACTAATACGTCGTTACACCGCAATTGCTGCTCGCGTTGGTCGAGATCCAATGTCTGTTAGCAGAATATGGAATCTGTGGGTTCAGGGGGGTAATACGGAACGCCGTGCTGGAACCCTACGGCCTCGAATCACTAGCAGTCGAGATGACAGGCATCTTATCCACATGGCTGTACCGGATTGGGCAGGCACGTCTCGATCCATGTGTCAACAGATGGGGACGTTTGAAAAACAACAACCATCTGCACGAACAGTTCGACGACGTTTGCAGCAGCATGGACTATCAGCTCGGAGACCATGGCTGCGGTTACCCTTGACGCTGCATCACAGACAAGAGCGTCGGCGATGGTGTACTCAACGACGAATGGCAAAACGTCATATTTTTCGGATTAATCCAGGTTCTGTTTACAGCATCATGATGGTCTCATCCGTGCTTGGCGACATCGCGGTGAACGCACATTGGAAGCGTGTATTCGTCATCGCCATACTGGCGGATCACCCGGCGTGGTGGTATGGGGTGCCATTGGTTACACGTCTCTGTCACCTCTTGTTCACATTGACGGCAATTTGAACAGTGGACGTTACATTTCAGATGTGTTACGACCCGTGGCTCTACTCTTCATTCCCTGCGAAACCCTACATTTCAGCAGGATAATACACGACCGCATGTTGCAGGTCCTGTACGGGCCTTTCTGTATACAGAGAATGGTCGCTGCTGCCCTGGCCAGCACATTCTCCAGATCTCTTACCAATTGGAAACGTCTGGTCAATGGTGGCCGAGCAGCTAGCCCGTCACCATACGCCAGTCACTACTCTTGATGAATTGTGGTATCGTGTTGAAGCTGCATGGGCAGCTGTACCTCTACACGCCATCCAAGCTCTGTTTGACTCAATGCCCAGGCGTATCAAGGCTGTTATTACGGGCAGAGGTGGCTAATCTGGGTACTGATTTCTCAGGATCTATGCACCCACATTGCGTGTAAATGTAATCATATGTCAGTTCTAGTATAATATATTTCTCCAATGAATACCCGATTATCATAGGTTGTGTGTGTGTGTATAAAGAGACACACCTGTTTGTGTGTGTATGTGAAAGCAGCAATAGTTTCAATGTGTCATATATATTCTCAGCATGTGTAAATGCAAGCACCTTCAACAACAAATTATTTCACGCTATAAGACAGAACATTCTATCCCTACCATAGGCATGGGAAGATGAATAAGAAGCCTTCATTATTGTTCTGCTTTTATATGTCCAATGACTTTGGACCTGATTACCTCGTTGGCTGGGACATTCTTGCTCTTATTAACCTTATCATGTACACTATTACAGCAGATCACATAACGAAAGACAATCAGTGGGTCCAAAGGTGATAGAAATAATCCCTTGCAGATAACTTAGATGAAACAAACCTAATCTATAGAATTTGGCAAATATCCAAGTATAATGGACAGCTTTCATCAGACTCTCTTAAAAAGGGAGAGCAGGCTTCAAACTTTTTTATGAACTAAACAAAAGATCACATTCCAAGCTGATCGCTTTTCGCAACCTCTACTGCTAGGAAGTCGTACTTATTCGCAAGTACAGTCAGAAATAAAATATTTCACTATCCACTAAATAGCAGAAAATTTCTTTGATAAATAATCTTGATAAATTTCAACATGTTCCTTCTGAAATTATCATCAGTGTCTGTGAGGGTAATTGTATTCTATGGTATTGATTAACGACATTAGTAATACGTTTAACACTGATCTAGTAAAATGTGAGAAGTTCCCAGGAATGATACTTGAAATATGTTACCCATATCGAAGTCATGATTGTAATATGATTTAAATTATTTTCAATTATCAGTAGAAGTTGTGGAAAATACTTAGACTGAAAAAGCTCTTGCATAATAGGCAAATGTAAATCCTCACAAGAATGAAAATGCACATGACTTAGCCAAAGCTATGGCCTCACTGTTGTCGTGGTGTAAGTAAACATCAACAGCTAATATGTGAAAGTAATACAAAATACAAAAACATGATATTAAATGGTGTGTGGATGCGATGCAAATGAAACACACACAGCTAGCATATCAATAGAATTACTCTAAGAAGGTGAAGCTTAAGGATACTCTCAATAGCTAACTTACAGGTATGTACTTTACGTGTACTATCTTAACTATTTTATAAATCTGAGCACCCATCTCATGCTCTTCTTTGGGGTAGAATTGTATATAACAAAAAACAGAAGATTATTCTTTTGGCAACTTCATCATGGTCGCATGAAGGACACATTAAATGTGTAAAATCACTAAGTCGATGGAGATAATCTATATAGACAAGATCAAACAAATCTTAATACTCGAGACCCGATTATTTTTCACACCAACGATATTATTGCAAAGGATTATGAAGTGGTTTCCAGTGTAGCCTAGTGATCCACAAAAATTTGCCTCAGGTGGCATGTGCAGTTACTTAGCTGATGTTGTAATTACCAAGGCTCAGTACGTGAGAGCATAAATGAATCAAGATGGTCCACAATGATAAAGAATTGGTCGTTGTCCTGCTTAATTAACGTAGATGAAGTTACAAGTGTCATGCAACACATATCAGTTCGCCATCTGTGAAACATAGAATGATAAGAAATGAGCTTGTATTTATAAACTAGAAGAAGCTGACACACGCATTATTCGTTCGTGTAACGAGGAATGGCTGATCTTTTAGTGGCACCAGAATTACCTTCCAAGCCGTTTGGTGGCTTGAGGAGTGTGATGTAGATGTATGACGCGCGCTCAAAGACAGGACGCTAATCGTCATCTTTGGCGCATCAAGTATACGAAAAAAGTATATACTATAACGACAATATTTTGTTTCATTACTATCAGGATTGTTCACTTCTGCTTAACTACAAAATTTGTACTTAATTTAATTGATGAAAGGTGCGTATCAGAGATAACCATTTTACATTTCCCTTGACCTTTATAATTATTGTTGTATCTCGGGAAGACAAATGTTTTACGTAAGAAGGGTGCAGTAACTTTGTTATGTTTTGCAGACTGTCTCTTTTCTGCTTGCATTTTCTTAGATTTTTTTATCATACCAGGAGAAGAATTCACACTGGGGACGGATATGACTTTTATTCTCTGTTTTATTACGCTCGAAATTCAACATATTTCGTACCCTTACCCACCTTTCCTAAACATGGGTGATTGCTTGGTTGTGTGAATGTCTGTGTAAATACGAACGTACGCACATCGATAAATTTAGATTGTCCTCTTCGGTCCCGTCTTGGACCTGGGAATGGCCGTAGGATCTTTTCCCGGAGGCTACGTTGTGTCGACAGTCTAGCGGGTGCGAGCAGAGGGGGGAAGCTCGGTCTGCTTGTTCATTCTTAACGAGTGGCTTCACGGTTGGTTTCTTAAAGATCACTGCGCAAGAAAAACGATTGCTTCAGTTTTTGATGCTTAGGAAATACTGAAATGAGAACCAGATGCTGTGTCTGCTGTCTCCTGATTGGAGGAGACGCTCGGCACCACTGCAGAGTCGCTTTGTCGATTGGTCAGTTCGCCACCTCCCAGGTTTTGTCTGTCTCTGTCCTCAGAGTTGCTGCAGGCTGAAAGTTGTTCAAAGTCAGCAGACGCTGTTCGTGGTCTGTTTAGTGTGACTGCTACTGCTGTGCTCACTAGAAATGTGATTTTACTTGTGAGATAGTAAGTATTTCCACGTTGGGAAGTATCTGAGATTTTTAATTCATTTGTCGGAAGCACTTTTTGGACCCTTCGTGAGTGATAAATATCTGGTCGTTTACCTAGATTCAGTTAGGGAAGGCCTTGTTCCTCATCCAGTCATGATTTACTTCTTGCATCGCGATCCTTATTAAGTTTCTTGATGTCTTTCCATTGTCGGCTTCAAGCCAGTTTTCGCAGATCGTCTGCCCTAGAGATGGTGAACTTGTCGTCTGCTCTCTTTAAGTGTCTGGATTTTTTTTTCATTTGAGTGTCCAGTTTGAATTTTTCACTTGACCTAATCCTTACGGAATACTGTTGACTAAAATAGTTAAAGCAGACACCCCTCACTGATCGATAGTGAAAGGACTTTCTACATTATAAGTGTTTACAGGAGTAGAGTATTTCATTCTGTTTCATGAATAAATGTAGCCTGGAGTCAACTACTAAGCTAAACTTCTCCCTAACGTGCATTCCAGCACACCGTCCAATATTCCTGCGCTAATTAACCCCAACTGCCCTCTAATTAAAATCTATGAGAAGACATATATTTAAATTTTATCCCTCATCGGCAGTTCTCAAGTTTGCGTTAGAATTCCCTTTGCACACATTAATAAAAACAAAAAAAAAAGAAATTACGACCAAATTCAATTAAGATATCGTGTGACTTCAGCCAGTTCGGCGCAGTGGGTGTCCGAGAATGACATTTGTGGGGTCCTGCCCATTCGTCTCGCATAGAATGCCTAAAGGATGGTGCGTTCTCGGAATGTTGTCCAACAATTCAAGCAAAATCACATTAATAGTTATTATTACAAATAAGAAGAATGACAAAACTTAACTTGTATTTACAATAAGTGGTCGCAAGCGAGGGGCGATATGCAAATAAGTGACCTTTGCTATATACAGTGTTAATGCAAGCATTTGATATGGATCACACTTCACTGGTATCATAACAGTCTCTGCTGGGCCGTGCTGATGCTGTCCGAATACTGAGCGGCCAAGGTTGGCAGGAACTGCGCTTATGTTCTCCTCTTCTAGAGGCCGCTGCTGTCGTGGTGCGGTCCTAATCAGCGCACCACTGGCTGACGTTGTTTCACCGCCTTCTCTTCTCTTGCGTTCTTCAGCTCCGTTCTGGCGCTCGTGGTTACGCCAGAACCTCATTGTGCAGAAGGAAACATGGAACTTCGAAAATGTTCACGTTACATGCCGAGAGCCCGTCCCACAATAAACTCAGTTACCAAAATTTAGACGATATCAGTATATTTTTTCAGCAATGGGCATGTTTTAACCTAGACGAATCTAATTAAGGTTAGTTGAAAAAATTCCTCGTCTCAGCACAGCATAGAAAGACCAGTTATTTCACAAAGTTTTGAAAGGAATAGACGATGCAGAACGTATGTGGTGGATGAAATACCGACTTGCTTTTCCTGATGGTCAATTAAACGCAGTTTATAAACAGAAACTGGGAAAGTGAACTGTAACCCCAGAAAGGCACTCTCCCATGGCTTTCTATAGAACGCGCTCCTTTGTACCTGATCAGAAAACTTAACATTTATATATGATAAGAATCAAAATGAAATAAAATTCCAACCAAAGAAGATTTATTCCGGTGACACTTAAACTCTATTTATCACGTCGACAGCCCAACAATTCTCGCCAAATAGTTAGTAAAGAAAACAATGGTCATCTCTGATGCAGAATAGTCGTATAATGGGATCTGTAATATCACACAAGGACTTCACACACACAAACCCACTGCTGCTTTCATATTTTGCTTACTCTGTGATTTGACTGCGTGTTGAACAATTTCATCAAGATTGCAATAAAACTAGTTGCTTATTATTAATGTAACATGAGGTTTTATTCAATAACTGCTTTTCTCGGTTAGTGATGGTTATTTTGTTAAACAAATCTCCACCAGGGAATGTGTAGCAATGTTGTCTGCCAAGCATTGTAAATGGCACTAAGTTCACGCACAAAAGTAATCATATACATTCCAGCAAACAAGCTAAATGTATGATGTGTAATCTGAACTAAATAAGAGTAATGATTTTTAGTAAGTTTCGGTGCTACTGCATAATACTCTTTTTACTAGTTACAGATCGTTTATCGAATTTAACGCTACTGTTGTTCGAGGCGGCAACACTTTTCCCTAAGCAAAATGAACAGTTTTGTCGCACAGAACCTCACGCACACAGCAATAATGCATTTTTTCGTGTAAAAATATTTCATAAAAGTTTTTAAGAAATAATCAAGCTTCATACATCAGCTTATACAAATTTGTATCACATAAGAAGCTGTTTCCTTTCATAGAAGTTCACTATATTTAGAGATTATTCACAGTCTAATTGGAATTTATTACCTCAGATTAGGTTCTGGGCAACCAATACAGATTTATTACCGCTATTATGAGCAACAACATTTATGTCTGTATATAAAGTCAATTAAAAACTATCGCTGTAGTATTTGACTAAGATGGCGGCTAACGTAAGGCAATGAGTTATCAATTCTGCTCCAACCCCTGTTTTAATCCTAACAAATAATATATATTAAACCTTTTTGTACCTTCACTATATGCATTAACATTTGAAAATATTTCTTAGTGTTAATCGCTTATTATTCAGCGTTTACCAATAAACCGCGCTGTAGATCAGTAGCTCCAATGGTTGCGCTGCTTTGTAGCTGATCAGAAAACTTAACATTTGCATATGACGAGAGTCAAAATGAAGTAAAACTCCAATTACAGAAGATTTATTTCAGTGACACATAAACTGTTTTTGCCAAATATTAAATTAGCAACATAATACGGTTTTTTACTGACCTCTGTGTTACCAGACATCAGTCACATCCTATCAGTACAAAACTTCGGACAAGAAGAAGGATTATTCTAGAAGAGTCATAGATAACAAAGAGTTTTCCTTTATGTTTTTCTATAATTATTGTCTAAGATATAGTTTTTTACAAAATATTAAATTATGCTATTGACAATAATTATTTATTATTTTATTAACGACGAAGTCCTTTTTGTTAATATCACGAGCATGTTCATTCACTTTCTACACACAGTGCTGTCGTGAATGTTATTCTGAATAAAATATAGGCGTGGGTATTACAACTCTCACAGTCTTCTCGTCATATACGAGGGGCAGTCAACAAGTAATGAAAAGCATTTTTTTCCTTTTGGCTCCACCATTTTTGTTAAAAGATGCATATTTTGTTGTGAGGCATCGTGATATATTCCTGCTTCACGCCCTCCAGTTTCATGGAATTCCGACAGGTGCTGGCGCTATACGTAACCTTCGAAATGGCGCCTGTAACGGATGTGCATTACAAGCAGAGAGCTGTCACTGAGTTTCTTCTGGCGGAAAACTGGAGTATCACAGATATTCAGGCCGCTTGCAGAATGTCTACGGAGATCTGGCAGCGAACAAAATCACGGTGAGTCACTGGGCGAGGTCTATGGCATCGTCGCAACAAGGTCGCGTAAGTCTGCCTGACAGGTGATGTTGAAAAGTAGGATTTTGTAGGCAAAGCCTGTGGGGAATAGTATGGAGTATTTGAATCCATAATACGCTCTCAGGGGGAAAAAAATGGTTGTTTTACTTACTGAACGCCCCTCACGTATATACAGTTGGCCTCAAATGTTCAAATGTGTGTGTAATCTTATGGGACTTAACTGCTAAGGTCTTCAGTTCCAAAGCTTACACACTACTTAACCTAAATTATCCTAAGGACAAACACACACACCCATGCCCGAGGGAGGACTCGAACCTCTGCCGGGACCAGCTGCATAGTTGTCGGTCTCAATGGTACACCATTTTACACCGTAAGAAAAGACACCTTTCTCTATCACAGCCTCGAACAGAAAAGAAAGAACACGCAGGCTCTGTTTTCCTTCGAAATTTGTAAAAGAATGCCAAACGTCTCACCTCTCTTTCCCTTCGTTGGCTTAGGTTATTCACGTCCTAAATACCTGAAGCAGAGAAACTACCGTAACAGACGCTACAGTGAAAGTTTGTCGGTGGGTTCTGCGATAACAACAAAAGTTCGTCGCGAATAAGCGACACGTAAGTAACTGAAGGTTGGCAATGTGCAAATATAACAAGCAAATTTCATTTTGATAAGACACGCCAAAAGGAATCAAGGAATGACACTTTCGAAATGGAGGAAGTGTGGAGAGTTAAAAGTACAGTAGAAGTCCAGGACTAGAGTACAGTAATCAGGTTCAAATTTATGTAAATTTCGGTAGTTACGTAGAGCTGAAGAGCTTTACACAGAACAGACTAGTGCAGAGGACTGCACGAAGCAGTCTTCGACTGATCTCCACAACGACACACACATGTGTAACGCTAAATTATTTACAGATGGTACTCAGCTAGGAAAGCCGATAATTGAGAAAAGTATTCTTCGCAAAATCTAGCAAAACAAAGGCTGAGTTCTTTGTTTTCTCTGTTGTCCTCAGTACTTGATGCAAATTTTTTGATAACCGTCACACCCAAATGATATTTTGGTTTACTTCCTGTTGCAGTGAATTTCAATGCAAGACCATCAAAGGATGTGGGTCTCAACCTCATCTGATCTGTACGACCTAAAATTTCTTGGCATATCTTTCGATATACTCTCTAATTGAAAGCTGTTGTATTATTTTCGTCACCGATACATGAAATGTGATAGTTTTCATCTTTCTCCAGAGATTGTGTTATGCTGTGAGGATGTAACTTCGCAGGTCTTTCTTGAGACAGGATGACAGTGACTGTTTTCTATTTTGGACAAATACAAATACTCTCGATGGTTTTTTAACGAGTTTCTGTCTTTTTGATCAGTTTGTGGATGTGGCTTCCATAGCCGAAAACATCACACTTGTTAAAATATTCTGGGTTATTACTAGGTTTGTTAGCTGAATTTTTGTGAAGCAACCCAACTTTAAAGTGGAGAAACAGGCATATATGAGCTGTTCCGAAACATTTTATGTGATCAGGAGAGCATCACATTCTGTTTGGTAAAACTCCTGGCCTGGAAGTCACGCGCCTGTATTATCATACGATATGCAGGGACACGGTAGAGGTTATTAAACATACCTATAGTTTAATGGGATGAAGCTGATTGTGAAGCTGAAGGGTATCTTTATTCCGCTGGTATAGAAGATGAGTACTGTTCTGCTATCATGGGGTGATATCATAGCGAATGCAGTAATCGACAATGGACAATTACGCTTGAAGTTTGAAAACATGTGGCAGCACATCTCTGCAGGGGAGCACGCAGAAACGAACTGTTATTGCAGTCTGTAATGAGCCAGCAGCTTGCATGCTGGAACGCAAGTCGATTTCTTCGAACTGTACTCAGAAGAGATAATTAATATAGAAGTATCTTGAAGGACGTCTGCAGCGACTGGATACAATGTTGTGGAATTAATCGGTCCGCGTAACTGCTACAATCACCAGTGAGTATACGACGAGTATAACCAAAAGAAATGTGATCAACTGATGGTGGTGGTGGTGGTGGTTAGTGTTTAACGTCCCGTCGACAACGAGGTCATTAGAGACGGAGCGCAAGCTCGGGTTAGGGAAGGACTGGGAAGGAAATCGGCCGTGCCCTTTCAAAGGAACCATCCCGGCATTTGCCTGAAACGATTTAGGGAAATCACGGAAAACCTAAATCAGGATTGCTGGAGACGGGATTGAACCGTCGTCCTCCCGAATGCGAGTGAACAACTGACACACACTGTCTGTTAGATATACTATTACGCGCAACAGCCGCGGAAAACGCTTAAGTCCGACATAATGCTGTCACAACCAAGCAGAGAACTCTTTTATCTACAACTGACATTTTCAACGTAATGTGATCGTTGCACAGACGGCGTTCGTCGCTAAATAGAACGGCGCACACTGCCGCCTTCGCTAGGATCTGAATTTATGTTCACGCCTGCATTTTTTGCGGTGTTTCCTTGTTTTTACTCAACTCCCATACAACAGCACACACTCACACTAATATCCCTCCCGTATTGAGATAAGTTTCAAAGGCTTGCAGTTAAGGCAAATGCAAATTGCAGTTGAAGATGACAGTCTCCATTTTACTGGAGTGTGTAAAACATAAAAAGGAGAAAACAAAAGGAAAAAAGGAAGATTGGATTTAACGCCACGTCCATATCGAGGTCATTAGAGATGGAGCACAAGCTCTCATTCTGTTAGGGGTGGGGAACGAAATCGGCGGTGCCCTTTCGAAGGAACCATCCCGACATTTCTCTGGAGCAATTTCGGGAAATCACAGAAACCTACATCTTGATTTCTTACTTCTCACTCCATTAAGTTCTAATTTCTCTGATTCACCGAATCAGTAAATTAGTTATCGCCAAAGGTATCTTTCACGATAATATATGTTTATACTTATTACCTTTTTCTTTCATTTTAAAACTTTATTGTAAAGCCTAACACTGAATGACACAGATATCACACTGTTAACTATAGACGATCCAGTCACATTTATGTGAACACGTGTCAGAAGGCTCAACAACCACCATCTGTTACGCAGACTTGCAGGTAGACAGTCAGTGAGGCTCTGGAAGGTACGGACAAGGACGTGGAGCCGTGCCTACTCCAGTGGCGTGGACAGCTGCCCTGTGTACTTTCCTTGAGGATCAGCCCGATCGAGGTGGCTCCACAGAACTTGACTGATCTCAAATAGGAAGAGTTTGGTGACCAAGGGAGAAAGAAAACCTCATGCAGGTGCTCTTCGAATTTCACGTGTACACTCCGAGCTGTGTGATGCCTTGCATTGTCTTGCTGGTAGATGCAGTCGTGCCGAGTAAAATCCAGACTGCATGTAGGAGTGGTCATGGGCTCAGCGATGGACGCATACTTGTTTTGATCCATTTTACGTTCGAGAATAATGTCATTCACGGAATGCCACGAAAACGTTGCCCAGACCATGCCGCTCGCTCATCAAGCTTCGAAGCTTCCGGCGAACGTTGCAGGGTCGTACGCGTCAACGGCAATCTGTACGATGAAGCAGAAAACGTGATTCACCTGGAAAGGCCACCTTTCGGCGCTCAGTGGACGTTCAGTTGCGATTCTGGCGTGCGAATCCCAGCCTCCGTCGCCTATGAACGGCAGTCAGCATGGGTGCAGGAAGGAGGCGCCTGCTGCGGAGGCGCATAAAGCAGCGACATTCGCTGAACGGCCGTTGAGGAGACACACGTTTATAGGCTAACGGAGGAGACGTGGGTAAGTTTTTTGCAAACGTGAACACAAAAAACAGTGTGCATATGATTTGAAAGTTGAAAATGTGCCGAGTAAGAATCAGTAGCAGAGGTTCTACCTTCATCAGCTATCGACGCAAATACAGTAAATGAGGATTTAATTAGCTTACGAAAGCATATTTTTATATCATAGGCATCTATTCTTGGGTTGGGGTTGATTTGTTTGGGAGAAGAGACCAACAGCAAGGCCATTGGTCTCATCGGATTACGGAAGGCGGGGAAGGAAGTCGGCCGTTCCCTTTCAAAGGAACCATCCCGGCATTTGCCTGGAGCGATTTAGGGAAATCACGGAAAACCTAAATCAGCATCTACTCTACGTAGTCTTAAATGAAGAAACAAAGGGAAAGTTATATTTGATACGGCAAATCACGTGCGCATTTAAGGAAAACGAAAGGTTTGAAAATGCCTCCCTGACGCGATGTTCCTAGCGTAAGAATTATAATATTTACTATTTAAAACAAGTGTCACGAGCACGTGACAGGAATGACGAACAAAAAGCAACGTCGCCTAAACCTGCATTACAGAGAAATAGGGAACGACAAAGATGAAGAAGAAGTAGAAGACGAAACAGAAGAAGTAAAGTATGTACAGATTAGTTTTACAAGAACCACTTTTTAGTGTCCCATAGGAAATGGTAAAGATTCAAGTATATGTCTTTGTTTATGATGTTAGATGAAATGTGGGGTGTAGAAACGAAACGTGAATACGAGAGATGAACTGCTTGCTGTAATCATTGATGCTGCTGCTCTCATTAGGGAACGTACAGAAGCACTCGCACAACCAACAGTACATGTCCTCCAAATATTCCGCATATGCAATGAAGCTGCGGTGGGATACTCTAGAATTTATTGTCAACTATAAAACACTTGTAATGTGACATGCATAAGAGGGCTTAAAGTGAATCTGTTACAAAAAATGATATTTTTCAATTGACACTTTGTAAAATATGTTGTAACATTTACCACCTGTTATATATCTGTACATGTGTAAACCCGATATTTTACTGAACAACACTGAAGCTGAATATGAAACTATACTATCTCGTAAACTATTCGAGAATATGTCCATATGAATATTTCGCCTTCAAATGATCGTTCTTCTGATATCCCTGAAAAGTCAACATACCTGGCGAGAAAACCTGTACCCAAGGGGTTTGCAGTTTAATTTTTTTCGTGTTTACACATTTTGTACTTGGTTGTGTGGACCAATGCCTGAAGCTATTTGAAGAAATAATAATATGAGGGACGTTCAGTGTGTAATGCAACAGATTTTTCTGAAGGCAGTTTGGTTTGATTTGCCATTCCAGTGCAGGATATTGTTTCCCTCTCTTTTGGATACGAAACTCTATTTTCAGCATAATCTCCGTCCGATGAGAGGGCCTTACGCCTCCCTACCACGCTGACCTGTATGCATGCATGGTACCAGCTGCTGGTCCACGTCAGAGCCAACTTCTTGTAGCATCATCCACGTACTGATTCCTGCGGAGTCTATTCTTCTTTCGACCAGAGACATGGAACTCGGAAAGGGCGAGATCCAGGCTGTAGGGTGAATGTGGAAGACCATTCCAGTGAAGTGTTGTGAGATCCTCTTGGATACCCAGGCAAGTGTGGGGTGTCGTGTTGTTATGGAGAAGGAGACAGTCGTTCACATTTTCGTGGCAACGAACACGCTGAAGTCGATCCTTCAGTTTCATGATGGCAGCAGGGTAAACTTCAGAGTGTCCACACTACGAACAGAGATGTCCAGCTCTGGAGCGAGGTGTCTGTTTGTGATCCGTCAGTCACCTCGAATGAAAATGTCCACACGTTCCAACACTGCAAGATTCACAGCCCTGTGCAACGAACCGGCACAAGGGAGAACGGTCAGGTTAGCGCGACTCTGTTGCAGAGATGACAGTCGCCCTCCCAGGCCTCGGTAGACATTCTGCAAGCACTTATGAATATCTGCAATACTCTGGATTTCCACCAAATGAAACTTAATGACAGCGCTGTGCTTTGAACGCACCTGCATTACAGATGTCATTTGGAAGGCGACATATAGCGCCGCCACATATCGAAACTTCATAAAACTACAGAAGCTGAAGCGTGATATTCCAGATTCTTGATGTTTTCAACAGAAAGGGACAGAGAAAAAACTATGTTACATTACTTGTTGAACGCCCCTCGTAGAACGATGCCTTCATTTCGAATGTGTACTTTACTCCGTTGACGTTGTGTAGCTTTACAGACCGGTCGTCGGAAAAGAAATTGTTTGGAACAAATGCTGCTACGTATTTATTTATTAACATACAGTTGCGGTCGAACCGAATGTCGGTTTGAATAAGGCAAAAACTGCTCTTGTACCTGTTACAGGTTCTAGAAGCTACTCGTTGAAGCGTTCCACTGAAGTCGTCCATCGGACAGACAGATCTGTTTGCGCGCCGGCAGAGAGGAGTGTGGACTGAGGTCTGGCGATAATGAGCTGCCCCGCCGGACGTACGCGGGCCGCCTGTCCTCTGGAGGCGAACAGCCGCTGAGGCGCGCCACTTGCTGTCAGGATGGAGCGGTACGCAGGTCGCGTCGCCCTGGTGACGGGCGCCAACTCCGGCATCGGCGCCGCCACCGCACGGGCGCTGCTCAGGAGGGGGATCGAGGCCGTCGGCCTCGACAAGAGGATCGACAGGGTCCAGGTAGTTAACTAACCACCAGCCTCGGTACAGCATCTCAAAACTGGACAGTTTCAAAATCTGTCCCAGAAATTCTCAAACAGAAATAGCGTTCGTTTCAGTGCCACATAGAAATGAATCTGATGTATTAAGAGTAAGGTATTACTTTTTTCTATTTTTAACTCCATCACTTTTTTATGACACAATCGTAACTGGTTTTCAGCCTTCATAGGTCATCCTCAAATGCTACTTTTTTTTGAGTCATCAGTCTTCTGACTTGTTTGATGCCGAGTGCCACGAATTCCTCTCCTGTGCCAAACTCATCATCTCAGAGTAGCACTTGCAACCGACGTCCTCAGATATTTCCTGAATGTATTCCAATCTCTGTCCTCCTCTGCAGTTTGTCTCCTCTACATCTCCATCTAGTATTATGGAAGTCATTTCCTGATGTCCTAGATGTCCTATCGTCCTGTCTCTTCACCATGTGAATGTTTTCCACATATCCATTTGCTCTCCGATTCTGTGCATAAATTCGTCTTCATTGCCTTATCATTTAACCTAATTTTCAACATTCGTCCGTAGCTCCACATCTCAAATGTTTCGATTCTCTTCGGTTCCGTTTTTCCCACACCCCATGCTTCACTACCACACAATGTTGTGCACGAAATGTACCCTCTCAGAAATTCCTTCCACAAATTGAGGCCCTTATTGCCAGTGATAGTCTGCTTTTGATGTCCATCTTGCCCCGTCCGACACTGGACATATTGTTGCCCAGGAAGCAGATTCCATTAACTTCATCTACTTCATGACTATCGGTCCTGATGTTAGGTTGCTCGCTGTTCTCATTTCTGCTTCTTCTCATTACTTTCGTCTTTCTTAGATTTACTCTCAATCCATATTCTGTACTCATTAGACTATTAATTCAGTTCAGCAGATCATGTAGTTCTTCTTCACTTCCACTCAAGATAGCAATGTCATCAGCAAATCTCATCATTGATATCCCTTCACCTTGAATTTTAATCCATCTCCTGAACATTTCTTTTATTTCCATCATTGCTTCTTCGATGGTACAGCAGAGGCGAAAGGCTGCATCCCTGACTTACACCCTTTTTAATCCGAGCACTTCGTTCTTGGTCGTCCACTCTTATTATTCCCTCCTGGCTCTTGTACGCATTGTATATTAACCGTCCCTCCCTATAGCTAACCCCTATTTCTCTCAGAATTTCGAACATCTTGCACCATTTTATATTCTCTAAAGCTTCTTCCAGGTCTACAAATCCTATGAATGTAACTTGATTTTTCTTTATTCTTGGTTCCATTTTCTACCAACATGTCACGATTGCCTCGCTGGTGTCTTTATCTTTTCTTAAGCCATGAGCTGTTAAGGTGAATGTGCGATAATTCAAGCGCTTGTCAGCTGTTGCAGTCTTCGGAACCATGTGGGTGATATTCTTCCGAAAGTCAAATGGTATGTCACCAGACTACTCATAAATCCCACACACCAACCTGAATAGTCGTTTTGTTCCCACTTCCGCCAAAGATTTTGGAAATTCTCCTGGAATGTTATCTATCCGTTCGGCCTTATTTCATCTTAGTTCTCCAAAGCTGTCTTGAACTCTGACTTTAATACTGGATTTCCTATCTCTTCTAAATCCACTACTGTTTCTTTTTCTATCACAACAGATACATCTTCCCCTTCATAGTGGCCTTCAATGTACTCTTTCCAACTATCTACTCTCTCCTCTGCATTTGGCAGTGGAACTCCTGTTGCACTCTTAATGTTACCACCCTTGCTATTAATTTCACCGTAGGCTGTTACAATTTTCCTATATGTTGAGTCAGTCCTACCGACCTTCATTTTTCTTCGATTTCTTCACATTTCTCATCCGGCCATTTTGTCTTAGCATCCCTGCGCTTCCTATTTATTTCATTCCTCAGCAACTTGTATTTCTGTATTCCTGAATTTCCCTGAACCCTGGACTTCTTATTTATTTCATTCCTCAGCAACTTGTATTTCTGTATTCCTGAATTTCCCTGAACACTTCTATACTTCCTTCTTTCACCAATCAACAGAAGTTTGGTTTCTTCGGAGCTATTTTCTTTGTACCAATGTTTCCTTTCCAACTTCTCTGATGCCCCTTTTTGGAAATGTCCATACCTCTTCAACTGTACTGCCTACTGAGCTATTCCTTATTGCTATATCTACAGCCTTAGAGAACTTCGAGCGTATCTTGTCGTTCCTTAGTACTTGCGTATCCCACTTCTTTGCGTATTGGTTCTTAGTGACTAAAATCTTACACTTCAGCCTACTCTTCATCATTACTGCATTCTGATCTGACTTTATATCTGCTCCTGGGTACGCCATACAATCGAGTATCTGATTTCGGAATCTCTGTATGTGTATGACGTTATCTAACTGAAAAGTTCCCTTATCACACAGACTTTTGTAAGTATACCTCGTCCTCTTGCGATTCTTGTACAGAATATTCACTATTACTAGTTTAAATTTATTACAGAACTGAATCAGTCGTTGTCCTCCCTCATTCCTTTTCTCAAGCCCATATTCTCCTTCCCTTAAAACTGTACTCTGGTCCCCGATTACTATTGGATGTTTATCTCCCTATTCGTACTGTATTACCCGCTCAATATCCTCATATACTTCCTCCATCTCTTAATACTCAGTTTGCGAAGTCGGCGTTTACACATGAAATATCGTTGGTGTTTGTTTGCTGTCGATTCGGATAGAAACAACCCTGTCAGAGAACTGTTCACAGTAACACATTCTCGTCCTACCTTCTATTCGTAATGAATCCTACACCCGCTAAGCCATTTGATGCCGTGCGATATTACGCTATACTCATCTGACAATAAATCCGTTTCTTCTTTCCATTTCACTTCACTGGCCACTACTATGTCTATAACGAGCCTTAGAATTTATTTTTTCAGATTTTCTAGTTACCCGACCACGTTCAAGCTTCTGACAAACACACGTTCCGACTCGTAGAACGTTATCCTTTCGTTGGTTATCTAACCTTCTTCTCATGGTCACCTCCCCTTTGGCCGTCCCCTCCCAGAGATCCGAATGGTGGACTATTCCGGAATCTTTTTCCAATGGAGAGATCATCATGAAACTTTGTTCAGTTACAGGCTATATATATTGTGGATATACGTTATGTGTGTTTTATGCAGTGATTTCCGTTGCCTTCTGCATTGTTGATTGCGTTTACGTAAGTTTATGGACTGACTTTTTTCTGGTTCATAAACATTTGATCTTTATCTGTTATTACTTTTCTGTTGTAGTTTCATCTAATGGCACGTTCCATGACCTTGGACATTTGATATTGTTGATTCTTTCGCCCTTAGGAGCAGTTTCCTAACCCGAGGTCAAGAGAGTGCCCTGAACCTCCGTCCGCTGCACCGCCCTCTTTGACAAGGCCGTTGCCAGAATGAGGGTGACTTTTATGCCGGAAGTCCTCGGCCGCCAATGCTGGTTATTAATCAATATTTAAACAGTTTCGTGTTTCGAACTTGGGACCGAAGACGTTTTCGTTACTAATCAAAGACGATACCCCTCGACCACTTGTGCATCACCAGTGCTGCTATGGACAATACTAACGATTATAGTAAGACCTGAAACAAGTGCTATATTTTCACTTGGTTGACTTGTGAGCTTAGTAATGTTGGTTTCATACCTATGAGCGGTATTTGATGAACAAGTGCTCATCACCGTTTCCACAAACGGTACGTTGTTTTTTGCAAAATGTAGTAACAGTTCTTGCTGCTAACAAGTGAGTCCGACTGTAGGACTGTAATACTGTAAACTCTATTGTCTGAACTTGTCATGTTCACAGAGATTCAAAACACGTTATCTAATGTCGGCAAGCAAACAGACCAAGACTTACCTTAATGTTGCGTTTGGCTTCTATATCACATTAGTGAAATCCTTCAGTAGAGTCCAGGTTTTCTCAGTAGTGTTTACCGGAATGAAAGCGTCATCCCTCCGCGGACTCCCATTTATTTTCACGAAGCATCTTCGCTATATTTGAGTGTTTCTCGAGTGTATAGTAACAAGTCAAACAGACCGTCTCTGAGTTGCTTCGATATCTTCCTTTAATCCGAACTTCTGGAGATCCAAAGTACTGGAGTACTACTCAAGAATAGGTCGCACAATTATTCTATTCGCGGTCTCCTTCATATCTTATCACAATTTCCATCAGAATTCTTCCAATAAATTTGAATCGATAAATCGCCTTCGCTACTGCCGACACTACTTGCTCGTTTCATTTCATATAGCTTTGCAATGTTACACGTAGACTTACAGAGCGTAACGGGTGTAATTTATTTTATTTTTATTTACACATCAAGTTCCGTAGGGCCAAACTGAGGAGCTAATGTCCAAAGTCATGGAATGTGTCAGTACATGAAATTACAACATAAAGGTAATAACAGACAAAAATCAAACGTTTATGAATCAGGAAAAGTCGGTTCATAAGTAAACGCGATCAACAATACAACAAGAATCACCTAAATTTTTCAAGGAATTCCTCGACAGAATAGAAGGAGTGACCCATGAGGAAACTCTTCAGTTTCGATTTGAATGCGCGTGTATTACTGCTAAGATGTTTTAATTCGAGTGGTAGCTTATTGAAAATGGATGTAGCAGTATACTGCACACCTTTCTGCACAAGAGTCAGGGAAATCCGATCCAAATGCAGGTTTGATTTCTGCCGAGTATTAACTGAGTGAATGCTGCTTATTCCTTGGAATAAGCTAATATTGTTAACAAGAAATGACAGTAAGGAATATATAAGCCCGACCGGTTGGCCGTGCGGTCTAACGCATGGCTTTCCGGGTGGGAAGGAGGGCCGGTGTGTGTGTGTGAAATCTTATGGGACTTAACTGCTAAGATCACCAGTCTCTAAGCTTACACACTACTTAACCTAAATTATCCTTAGGACCAACACACACATCCATGCCAGAGGAAGGAATCGAACCTGCGCCGGAACCAGCCGCACAGTCCATGACTGCAGCGCCTGAGACCGCTCGGCTAATCCCGCGCGGTGGAGCTCCGGTCCCCGGCACGAATCCACCCAGCGGATTTGTGTCGAGGTCCGGTGAGCCGGCCAGCCTGTGGATGGTTTTTAGGCAGTTTTCCATCTGCCTCGGCAAATGCGGGCTGGTTCCCCTTATTCCGCCTCAGCTACACCGTCGGCGACTGCTGCTCAAACAAGTTCCCTATGTACGCGTACACCACCATTACTCCACCACGCAAACATAAGGGCTACACTCGTCTGGTGTGAGTGTTGCCGGGGGGGGGGGGGGGTCCAACGGGGTCCGAACCGCACAATAACCCTGGGTTCGGTGCGGGGCGGCGAAGGGGTGAAGTGGACTGCGGTAGTCGTCGTGGGGTTGTGAACCACTGCGGCTGCGGCGGGGACGGAGCCTCTCCGTCGTTTCTAGGTCCTCTATTAACATAACATGAGGAATATATATATATATATATATATATATATATATATATATATATATATATATATATATATAGACAGAGAGAGAGAGAGAGAGAGAGAGAGAGAGGGGGGCCAATGTTAAAATACCCAGACTCGTGTTGAGAGGCCAATGTTAAAATACCCAGACTCGTGAACAGGGGTCGACAAGAGGTTCGTGAACTTACACCACTTACTGCCCGAACCACTCGTTTCAGAGCCAAAAATATCCTTTTAAAATGGGAAGAGTTACACCAAAATATAATACCATACGACATAAGCGAATGAATATAAGCAAAGTAGACTAATTTTCGTATCGAACGATCACTCACTTCAGATACTGTTCGAATAGTAAAAATGGCAGCTTTAAGTCTCTGAACAAGATCCTGAACGTGGGGTTTCCATCACAGTTTACTAACTATCTGAACACCTAGCAATTTGAACTGCTCCGTTTCAGTAATCATATGCCCATTCTGCAAAATTAAAACGTCGGGTTTTGTTGAGTTGTGTGTCAGAAAAGTAAAAACTGGGTCTTCCTGTGATTTAGTTTTAGTGCAGTTTATGACCTAAGTTCATGGCTTGTAGAAAATAAACTATGTGAAACCGTTCCAGTGTTGGACACATTATCCTTTACTACCAAGCTAGAGTCATCAGCAAACAGAAATGTTTTGAGCTACCCGTTTTACTAGATGGCATGTCATGTATATAAATAAGGAACAGGAGTTGCCCCAACACTCATAAGTGGGGCACCCCCCACCTGAACGTACCCCGCTCAAACCCCACATCACAGCCATTCTCAACATTGATAATAATAACGTTTTCCTGCTTGTTGCTAAAGAAAGAGGTGAACCAAGTGTGAGCTTCTCCCCTTATTCCGTAATGGTCCAAATTCTGCAGCAATATTTTGTGATCAACACAATCAAACGCCTTAGTTAAATAAAATAATGTTCCTAGCGTTCGAAAGCTTGTGTTTAACCCATCCAGTACGTCACAGACAAAAGAGAATTAGCATTTTCAGTTGTTAAACGACTTCTAAAGCCGAACTGTACATTTGATAGCAAATCAATAACTTTTACAAACACTGATGGCATAGAAATAAGTCTAAAATTATCTACATTATCCCTTCCTCCCTTTATCTAAAGTGGCTTTACTACTCAGTACTTTTGTGGCTCAGGAAACTGTCCATTCCTAAAGGAAAAATTACAAATATGGCTAAATACAGGGATAACATGTGCAGCACGGTTCTTTAATACTCTGCTAGACACTCCATCATAACCATGAAAGACCTTAGTGTTCAGCGATTTAATTATTGACTCAATATCCCTCTTGTCTATATCACAGAGGAGTGTTTCAGACACCAATCTCGGAAAGACATTTGTTAAGAAAATTATATGATTCCCTTTAGAAACTAAATTTTTATTTAATTCATCAGCAATTCTCAGAAAATGATTGTTAAATGCTGTACATATATCTGATTTATCAGTAACAGAAATATTTTTACTACGAACTGACTTTACATCGTCGACCTTGTGCTGCTGACCAGGCACTTGCTTCACAACCGACCATATGGTTTTAATTTCATCCTGTGAATTAGCTATTCTATTTGCATACCACATAGTTTTTGCCTTCCTAATGACATTTTTAACCACCTTACACTACTGTTTGTAATGGGCTACTGTAGCTTCATAGTTACTGCTTCTATCATTTTGATATGAATCCCGCTTTGTTCTACATGATATCCTTATCATACCAGTCAGCCACCCGGGCAGCCTTTTACTGCTAGTACCACGTTTAGGACGCTCCAATAGAAAGCAGCTCTCAAAGAGCATGAGAAATCTGTTAAGGAAAGCATCACATTTGTGATCTATTTTATCGGCACAATAAACATCCTGCCTCTCTTGTTCCTTAACGAGGTTTAAGAAACTGCCTATTGCTGTTGGATTATCTTTCCCACATAGTCTGTAAGTATACGTGACTTTTGTTTGAGTACAAAAGCCCTTTAGTGTTAAAATTTGTGCATCATGGTCTGAAAGGCCATTCACCCTTTTACTAACACAATGCCCATCTAGTAATGAAGAATGAATAAAAATATTTCCTATGGCTGTGCTACTGTTCCCCTGCAACGTAGTTTAAAAAAAAAAAACACCGCCTGCATCAGAATTTATATTGAAGTCACCACATGTAATTAATTTCTGGTACTTCCTACAAAGTTACCCAAAAACCCTGTCTAGCTTGAGCAGAAATAATCTGAAGCCAGAGTTAGGGGACCTAAAAACAACCACAATTTGCAGTTTAGTGTCACTAAATTCAACTGCCCCTGCACATCATTCAAATATGTGTTCAGTGTAGTGCTGTGATACGTCTATGGACTCACATGGAATACTGTGCTTTACATACATAGCCACTCCTCCACCCCGCAAGGAACTCCTTGAAAAACATCCAGCTAATCTGTGTCCTGGTAAATGAAGCCTCTGAAGTGTTAAATTATTTAAGTGGTGCTCCGATGTACCAATAATCTACAAGCAGTTCTCTAATTTTGTCTCTAATACCTCTTATATTTTGAAGAAATATTCTAATTCCTTCTCTACTTGGAAAAATGACGTCCTTTGAACGTAAGCCCTTAGTTAGAGTGACTTGCTTTATGTAAGTGCAAGTATTTCTACTGGTGGCTGAGGACAGCGTACGGAAGAATGTTACATCTTTATTTATGTCACTGCAGTCTAAAAGTCGTAGCCATTACAAATCATATCTTTTAGTTGGTTAGTATCTCTAAGTAGATGTTGCAAGAGAAAACAGTGAATGACCGTCTTTCCCCTGGGCAGTAAGTCGGGTGAGAAGTGCGGACGTGTGGTCGGAAAACGCTTAGTGTATACTGACAGGCATAATCCTCCTAGTGGTGCAGTATGATCATGCAGAAAGCCTCAGGTCCTAAAGTTTCTGATGTGTTTGTAGGAAGAGTGTTCCACGCAGAGAAACAACAACCAGCACGCTGATGTGTGTACACATAAAGGTCTCATGCGTAAGAATGTCCGCACTTACAGATGTTACAGCCTGGATAATCGCCGTGTCTTTGTCCTTCAGCACAACACTACCAATGTACCCAACAATACAGGAGTGTTTCTCCTACTCATCCGCATTAACAGACACTTTTCAACATTTGTAGGAAGCTGTCATTCATCATACCAAATTGAAATGATCTCCGACTCATCCTGTAGCCTCCAACACACTCTACGAAAACACTGTCCCTTACACTGCAGTGTAGTCAGCAAACAGTTGCTTTGGCCATCACATCGTTTATCCATATTTAGAGAATAAGATAGGTTCCATCACTCGTCCCTGGCATACTCCATATAATAACCTCGTCTCATTTGCCGTCTGGAACAACGTACTAGGTACTGGTCCATACTGTCGGACCTACATTAAACCACAACACAGCGCTGTGTGGCAATGTTTGGAATGCATTCTGGAAATCTAAAAAAATTTAATTTGCCTGTTGCCTTTCATCAATGGTTCGCAGGTTATCATACAAGAAAAGGGCAAGTTGAATTTTTCACGAGCGGTGCATTCTACATATGCACTGATTTGCGGACAGGAACTTTTCTGTCCAAAGGAGATTTATTATTTCGCTCCATTGCGTTACGGATCCCTTCTTTTACTCTTCTTATGCACAGGGGTCACCTGCACTTTTTTCCTCTCAGTTGAGACTTCGCTCTGGGCGACAGATTATGCAAGCTAGGTAACGGACCAGTGACAAAGAGTACTCTCCGTAACACCAAATACTGCATTCCAGTCCCTAAGTTGGTTCTCTCAGCTACACCGGCACGAAGAAGTAGGAGACACGGTCTACCATTGGATGTTACTGAGGAGCAGTATATTTCACATAGTTGAACCACGTTCCACTTCATAGTGGCAGTTGTCACGGTTAGATGTCGGAGATCGCTGAAACAAGCGTTAAGCCGGCGCGCCCTCGTGTTCGGATGTCCACACGCAGTGCCCCAGCAGGCCAGAGACTCACGCAGCACTGGCTACCGCCGTGTACGCGCGTCTCAGCGATCGCTCCAGGTCTGCAGCCTGAGTTGGCATACCGGACAGGAATGTCCAGGTGTGGAGGCGTCTAGGGACGACTGGAATGGTAGGAATTTGGACTTTATCAATATCTCTAGTGGCAACATTTGTCATTGATTGATACTGAATTTTCTCAAATATGATCACGAAGGCTGCCCAGCACATATTTGCTAGTTCGCTGTTCACCCTCCTAGAGTGCGGCATGATTTTATCTCGCCGAACTGGTTTGTGAGGCTTAGCGACGGCTTGCGCCTTAAACCAGAAATGTCAGTTAGTTCCTGTCACTGGATACCTCTGCCAAACAACTGGACAGCTAGCAGACTCGTCCTAGAGGAACCAGCCACATATTTATCAGTGTAATTACAATTAAATATTACGATCATCGTACCAGTCTGATAATATTTGCCGATGAACAAAGTATTGGAAATGGCTCCTGTTAACGGCTTGGGCTCTGGATACCACTGTTATGAGTGGACATAATTTTCTTCATAAAACCTTTCCTGTCCCTTACAGCAATCGGCGCAATGAAAAATTGTGCGCACACACACACACACACACACACACACACACACACAGACTAGTTGTCTCGATTCTCCTCATTTCTAGAAAATTATTTGATTTGAAGTCTCCTAGCCAGTCAGATTCGGGAATAGACTGTAGGTATTTTGAGTCAGCGTTTCTGGGAAGTGCTGCATCCCCTCCAAGACTCTCTCAAACAAGTGTTGTAAAACACAGGCCTCCGGCAATATGTGATGATCAACAGTGCTCCCAGTGACGAAATGATTAGAAAGTCATCACCGATATGTGTTGGTGTACTGTAATAAACGACGCTGTCGATAGTGCCACAAAGAACATGCCAGGATCTGCTTAGGGGAGCCAATGAGAAGACGTTCTGTGATCCATTTTGTTGCAGCCATATTGCCCGCCCTGTTTGTACACTATATCAGATCCAGTTGAACCCCTGCATTTGCTGTATTGTGAATCTGTTTAGGAGTTGTGTCTATCACCTCCCTATGTCAGCTATACTCTTCAGTGAACTGAAATTACAATTACCGATGTCAAATCTATCATGCCTTTACAACTGCACATATGTAATTTTCTTACGTGCATAGTAGTCTGAGCACTTCCCACTAAAGTCTGGTGACATGCTGGAATATAAGCCACAGTAACTTTACGTTCAAGCAGCACTCTCATTTATAGTTATATAGCGACAGAAAAGATTATATGTCCACACTCGCACCAGTTGGGCGTCGTTGTGCCAAATAGCAGACTCCCTCCCCCCTCCCCCAATCCCACGCCACATTGTCATTATCACATATTTGTCGAGTAATAATGGATGTAATTATAATTAAAAAGCTTCCGCAACTTTTTTATTTTCTAGATTTTGCCACTTCCACGAAACTCTTTCGTATTTTTTATACTTGTATATCCAGCTATTATAGTGGCGTCTTACACGTTCGGACCCCCATGTTGGAGTTTGTGTTTGCGGATTTCAGCCTTATATCATGTTTAAACGCATAACTATCGTACACCTAACACCCAGATCATACAAATTTCTTGCCCAAGACATCATTGTGAGTCCAATATACTACAGTACCTCTATTCGGCGTTAATTTCCAAGAGCCGAGTAAATGGGTAGAGACACGTTTGCACACCATAATGTTATCGTAAAACTGTTCGATATTTAATTTTCTACTGCTAAAAACTGCACCAGTTCAACACTTTCGAGGCGGAACACCTCGAGACGGAACTGATTTTGCTGGCAAAAATAAGTTTTGGTTCAAATGGCTCTGAGAACTACGGGACTTAACATCTTAGGT
Source organism: Schistocerca serialis cubense (assembly GCF_023864345.2). Classification (NCBI taxonomy): domain Eukaryota; kingdom Metazoa; phylum Arthropoda; class Insecta; order Orthoptera; family Acrididae; genus Schistocerca; species Schistocerca serialis. Next base: position 67,095,242 of record NC_064639.1, on the reverse strand, counting down.
CATCACTCGCGAAGAATTTAGTTCTACTTAAACCTAACTAACCTAAGGACATCACACACATCCATGCCCGAGGCAGGATTCGAACCTGCGACCGCAGCAGTGGCGCGGTTCCGGACTGAAGCGCCTAGAACCGCTCGGGCACCTCGGGCAGCGATAAGTTTTGTTTCGGAAAAAAAGAACCTGTTACAGCGCCATGTAAAGATTTTGTTTGTTACATGTGCGAGAATACAATTACTTCGATCAATATTGAAATTATACGACGCATACTGTACGCTGGGTTCTTTTATTTTTTTCGTAACAAACTAATTTTTGCCAGCTGCATCAGACCTGTCTCGGCGTGTACCTCCTCCAAAGTGTTAAACAGGTGCAGTGTTTCGCAAGGGAAAGTGTGCTTAGAGCCGATACCAAACACTTTTGCGATAACATTATTGTATGCAAACATTTCTCTAGCGGTTTACTTGGCCCTTGAAAATTAACCCCGAATGGACGCACTGTAGTATACAGTACTTGCAATGATGTCTTAGTCGAGAAACTTGTGTGATCTGGATGTTGGGTCGACGATTGTTATGCGTTTAACCATGATATAAGGTTCAAATGCACTAACACGAACTTCAACATGGCGGTCCGAATACATAACACGCCACTGTGTTGGTTTGATTTACAAGTATCAAAAGATCAAAAGTACGAAACGGTTTCATGGAAGTGGCGAAGACGAGGAAATATGAGGTTTATTCAAATGAAACCTGGTCAGTGCGTCTACCTTTGCCTTACACGTGAGGTGGCACCGTATAACTGCGGGTATGGTGGTGCCATCTATTGGTAGAGAGCCTGACGCGTGGTCACCGTTTGATGTTGCATATTGCCAGCGTGGTTGCTCGCCAAAGAGAAGGTGGTCACAAACATTATCGTCCACTACCGAAATGTATCGACAAATGAAGGCTGTGTAAGATGAGTCGTTCAAGTGTCGTGGAACGGTGCAAACGATTCGTTGAGTGGCGCGTGTCACTGGAAGACGACGCCCGTCTTGGACAGGCTCACCGTGTCATCACACCGGAAACGGTTGCGGAAGTAAATGCTTTGTTCTGGGACAACTGCAGAATCACCGTGGACGAGCTCTATCGGTCACAGGGTATTAGCGTGGGCACCACCCACAGCATAATGCATCAACACTTGATGTTTCCAAAAATCAGTGCGCAGTGGGTTCCCCACCAAGTAACCGTCGAACAGCGCAGTACTCGAATGGCGCTGTCTGTGAGTCATCTGTAACGTTATCAATATACGAAATACGGCTTTGTTTCGCGTATTGTCACAGGTGACGAAACATGGTGTCACCATTTTGAACCGGAAAGCGTCAGAGCAAGCACCTCCAAAGTAATCAAAGGCCGTGAACAACAGTTCTGGTAAGGTCATGATGTCCCTATGTGACCACAAGGGCTTACTGCTTGTCGAGTTCCTGGAACAGCGAACCACCATCAATGCCCAGCATTATCAAGCCACTTTATAGAACCTTAGACGAAACATTTAGTCGAAACGCCGAGGCATGTTTTCCAATGGCGTTTATCCTCCAGCATGATAATGCCCGCCCACACACGGCCAACGCGGTGAAGACGACATTGCATCCAGTTTCGGTGGGAAACGCTGGATCCTCCTCCTTACAGTCCCGACCTTTCACGGTGTGGTTTTCATGTGTCTGGACCTCTAAAACAAGCTATTCGCGGACATCGATTCGCAACGGACGACGAAATACGTGACTGGGTCCAGGCCTGGATCCGACAGCTTCTTCAAGGATGTAATCGAAAGGGATAAATGTGCCAATAGTTTTGGCGACTATTTTTGAGTATGTTTGCTGTGTATAACTACATTTTTGAGTTCATAAAATCGTTACCGTTTCTTTACACAAGTGACCGGGTTTCATTTGAATGCCCCTTATGAAAAAGGTACGAGGACTTATTTAATTGTAACTAGACCCTTTATTCCACAAAAGGTATGTGATAACGACGATGTGGCGAAGGGACGGGGGGGGGGGGGGGGAGGTGGGGGGCGCTTGCCACTGCGCTGTGCAATGCGAAATGACAGCAAGCTGGTGCGAGTGTGCACATCAAATAATTTTTTCTGATGTCCACATTCGCACCACACATGTACACATGTAAACTACACGTAAACTACAATCACAGATGTGTATGTTTTAGAGTGTAAGAGTACTGTGGTCAGTGTTCCGACATGGCCAACGAAAGTAACTAAGTCTGGTTGTAAGGGAGATATAGAACTGATCCGGAAAAATTCGATTTAAATGCTTTGATTGCCATAAAGGGGATGAAAGGTTTTATGTGGAAAATTATTTCGACTCATAAGAATTGTATAGACACTGATATTTCCAGAGCCAAAGCCGACAACAGGAGCCATTTCCAATACTTTGTTCACTGTCAAATGTCATTGTAATATTTAATTGTAATTACACTGATAAATATGAGGCTGGTCTCTTAGGACGTCTCTGCCTGTATTCTGGGTGTTGGCAGAGGTAGCCGGTGGTCAGAATGAATTGACATTTCTGGATTCATGTGCAAATCATCGCTAAGCCTCATGAACCAGTCATGTGGGGTAAACCGTGTCGCCCTCTAGGTGGGTGAACAACCAACTAGTACTCAGTATGTGTTGGGCAGCCTTCATGATCGTATTCATTCTATTATCCCATTTTTACGTTCATATTTGAGAAGATTCAATATCAATCACTAACAAGTGGCGCTGGAGGTATTGATAAATTCCAAATTACTTCCTTTCGAATCGTCCCCAGTCAGGATGCTGACATGGCGCGATCGCTGAGACGTGAGTACACGGCGGCAACCAGTGCTGCGCGGTTTCTGGCCTGGGGCGCTGCATGTGGACTTCCCGAAGTGAGAGCGTCGGATTTACTACTGTTCCAGTGATCTCCGACACCTAAATGTGGTAACTACTACTACAGAATGGAACACGGTTTAACTATGTGGTATATACTGCTCCTCAGTAGCGTCCAGTGGACTCTGTCTTGCAGTGGAAACATGGTATTCGTTGTTGTTACAGTCCTGCCACATGGTAGACCATTCCTTCTCCTTCTTCATTTCGCTGTAGGCTGAGAAAACCAACTTTGGGGATTATATAGTGCTTCAAAAACCCAACCACATCATCAAATTCCCGATTGAAAAATTTATTGTTCCTGATAGTGGTATTACGAGCATACATACCGACTGAACCGCTCCACACATTGTTTAAGGTCGTAGCACGCAATTCAGCAGAAATTTGAAATTTTCAGCTACCTCCAGTGTAGTGGATTTCCTACCAAATGACCCAACTGTCCCAGTATCCACCAACAGGAGGCAAGGGAAGAAAACTCTAGGAGAGTTTGGAAACCGGGCACTTATGTGGTCGAATCGCACCAAATGTAGCATTCCTAGTATCCGACAATCGGGTACAAGGTAAAACTGGCAGCACATGAATGGTATTGATTTAATTAATTAGTAAATCAATCCAGTAGAGTAAGGAAATACTTCCAAGAAATCCACAGTTGGGTGTTTTCCGGGTATCCATTAGTCTTTTCAGGAGAAAGAAGGGATTAGTGCGGTACACAACACACACTAACAACTCTGTCTCAAATGCTTATCTTCCATCTGTTACCAGTTTCCCTAGCTATGGAAGTGTCAGGACAAGTAGATATAGCGACCACCAGCGCCAGGTAGGTGTGGGGGCCATCGAGGGATGGATGAGATGGGGTCGGGGGAGGACATCTTGGTCTGCGTGTGCTTGCATAATTTAGTTCACACAAACAGAAAGTAATTATTTGAAATAAATGTTGTGGGAGAGAGAGGGGGGGGAGGAGGGAGAGAGAGGCAAGAAATGAGTCTGGTATCAATTTTGAAAGGGATGCCACTGCCTGATTCTTTGTTTACAAAGGATTAGTGCGGTCTCACAGTTGCGACGGTTCCTGACTTGTGGCACGCACTGTGCAGTGAGATTGCTCCCGCATTCAGTGACATGATCGAGAGCTTTCTCGCCATAAATCTTCAGGACAATCTGCCCCTATGTGTGATGAGTGTTTCATGACAGTATTCAATGTATGACCACAATAAAATAGCGCCATAAATGTTTAAAAATTCCATACTGTCTTGTCATCCAGAAACTGTTTAAAGAACCAGTATTACATACACTACAGTAAATTTCTTGACAGATTCTTTAAAGGGATAAATAACTATATTACACATACTCCCTTGCCTGCCATAAATTATTTAAAAATATTCGATACGCCCCAATCGATTCCTGTCAAGTGGACAATCAACTAAGTCCTTTTCTCCTAATTCCAGATGGGGGAGGCGAAGGGATCTGGGGGAGGGAAAGGCAGCTGGTAGTTTTCCCAGAGGAGGAGAGGTTAATTAATTGTTCAATTTAATTTATTAATCCCTTAGTTAGATATCGAAAGTGTTTGTATCCTGAGGGGATTTCCTGGAGGGGTGGATGAAGAGGAGGGGGAGGTGTGAGAGATTTCTCAGAAGGATGAATTACCCTCAGGGAGTCATAAATCAGCCTCCATAAAGCAATTAACAGAACAATAGGGAGAGGGTGGGGAAGGGGGAGAGATTACATGAAAAACCACCTAGCAGAGCAATAGGCTTATGTCATAAATAAGTTAACAGTCACGACTTAATTAATTTGCATATCAATTTGATATCAGTTAATGTGCTCCAGAACGTGGGTTGTCCTACCACTGAAGTTCTATACTGAATTCCCCCAAGAATGTGGAGCCAAGGAGATGCCGGCACACACACTTTAAGATGTAGTATGCATTACCAAAAGCATAATGGAAAAAATAAGAGGAATAATTAAAATCTTCGGATCTTCTCGCCTAGAGGAACTGCAGAAAGAAACGGAGCTAGTAGTTGAAACCGCAAAATAAGTATTTTACAGGAAGAAAATTTTGTATGTATTAGAATTCCAGAAAGTACTTCTCTGTATTTGTCAAGTTACATGCTGGAGAAAGAAATAGATGATGAAGATGCAGATCTATGTTATAAGCTAAAAATTAAATTGGGAATTATTAAAAGTACACCTATAAAAATAAGGAATTAGTTATTTTCTTGGTGTGAACGTATAAGCAAAAGGTACTACAGATTTAGTACAAAAACATTTAGTAATCGCTAACCTACCAAAAATTCTAAGACATTTCCTATATACAATGATCCATGTGTTTGTGTTTCGGATGGGGGAAGCGGGTGGTAGGATGATCTTGAAAGGTAGTTGTAATTACGGAGGTGAAAGTGTAGCGACCCACTTCTCTTACCAATATGGAATATGTAAAATTGCGAAACCTAGAAATATTACGAAATATTACGAATGAATACCATGAAACGTGCACAGACCGAAATCAATGAAACTGTGTGTTCTGGAGGGAAGTAGACTGATGCTACATATGAACACCTTAATAGTGGAAAGAGGTGGTCTCAAGGTGAAACGGTCATAGCATCCAGCACATGAGCAGTACAACCTAGCATTGATTGGACCACGACTTCAGTTTGCAAGAAGAACGTTACAAGGAGCAGTGATAAGCTGCGATAAGACTGTTACATCTCCTCCGGCTACTGATAGTGGTGTTTATTTCTTCGTAAGATGTCGCTGTTTCTTCGTATGCATTTTCGGCTGCCGACGATCATTTTATAGGACTGTTAGGAATATACTACAATTTACAAACCGTAATCGGGCTTGAACTTCGTAAAAAGCACGCTTCATACATCTCTGGTAAGCTATGTAATATTTGTATTACAAAGAACCGATGTTTTGTTTTATGACCTTACAGTTTAACTACGGTAGTTTATCGGAGAGAAATTTGGAGGGACAATGTATGTCATGCGCTGGAAATAACATTTCTTACCTCGAATGTTAACAGCGGTATATTCCACGTGACTAATAGGTTGGAAACATGAACTCTAAGAATAACCGACCATGGAGATCTGTTAAATTTTCAGCAGTTACGTCAAGAGCCCCTTGTCGGTAGAGTCTACGTGATTAGTATACTGTAAACTTTGACGGGAACTGCCAACGAATGAGAAGATCTACGACTGTATCATGCAAAACAGTGCAAGAACATGGAGAGCCAATGAGTCAGAGACTGTATTAAGTGATACTGTATTTGTTCCTTAGCAAGAGTGTAACAAAATTCAATTTGCAGCAATTTCAAAATGTAGGCTTACTATTTAACCAAAACAGGGCATCATCGTATTTTTATTAGCTACATAGAGATCTATAGTGAGTTTGAACATCAGCCACAACTCGTCTATGATTCTGGAATTTGGAATAAGTGTTCTGTTGCGTCTTTTACGTAGAACTGTCTATCGGTTCCAATATTTGCGAATGATCCCCTTGATTTCTTTATAAATGTTTTCTCTTGGTGACCAACATCGCTAACCATGTTTGCCAATCACTGTCTCTTTGTCGGCGGACTCAAGATCATCTACTTTACTTGTTGTCAGCAGCGCTAAACTGTATCTCTCACGTGATTGTTGTGAAACTAGTTTTTCGGAGCAGTTATCTGATGAGCAGTTTAACATTACTTTACAAGAATGCTTGTTCTCACAGTCGATAATGTAAGTGAAAATTTCCTGGTTTGTACTAGCTGCATGAAAGTAGCTCCTTTCTGCTAATGTATAGTTGAGCTGCATCCGTGTAATTCAATTTAGGCTATGCTGAATGACTTTAAGAACGGCGCGTCTAATTCTGACACCTTGTGCAAGCATGCAGTTATCAGGCTAACTGGACCACCGTTAGTTACTTTCATCTGTGTGTACTAGCAGTTACGTTTGATTTGCATTTCACCTAACCTAATAATTTTGCGCACGCAACAACGAGGAGAGTTTCTGTCCCAACTTTGCCATATACATTCCCTTTACTGTTGAACGGAGATTCTAGTGTTATGTGAAAGTTATTTGAAGCTCTCGCTCCGGCAGATGACAACTAACACTTCTAGAACCTCATGTCCCGTATTTGATATTATACCGGTTTCAGTTATTGGGTTTACAGATTACAAAATTTTACATGGAAATCTTGGGAAATTTCGATTCACACTCAAAAAAATGTGTTCCACAGGCCCTCTCTTCCCTCTTGGCCGCTTCTGGTCTTTGATGGACACTGGGGTAACTGTACGAGTCTCCGTAGCTCGTGGATTCTTCAGGTAAGCCCTGCACCGAACTGACGAAGTTTTTGCTTTAGACAGTCCACTTGGCTCCAGTTCATAGCAACATGCTAGGGCTTTACATAGTCTTTTACTGTACGTTCGTGGTATACATACACTCCTGGAAATTGAAATAAGAACACCGTGAATTCATTGTCCCAGGAAGGGGAATCTTTATTGACACATTCCTGGGGTCAGATACATCACATGATCACACTGACAGAACCACAGGCACATAGACACAGGCAACAGAGCATGCACAATGTCGGCACTAGTACAGTGTATATCCACCTTTCGCAGCAATGCAGGCTGCTATTCTCCCATGGAGAGGATCGTAGAGATGCTGGATGTAGTCCTGTGGAACGGCTTGCCAAGCCATTTCCACCTGGCGCCTCAGTTGGACCAGCGTTCGAGCTGGACGTGCAGACTGGGTCAGACGACGCTTCATCCAGTCCCAAACATGCTCAATGGGGGACAGATCCGGAGATCTTGCTGGCCAGGGTAGTTGACTTACACCTTCTAGAGCACGTTGGGTGGCACGGGATACATGCGGACGTGCATTGTCCTGTTGGAACAGCAAGTTCCCTTGCCGGTCTAGGAATGGTAGAACGGTGGGTTCGATGACGGTTTGGATGTACCGTGCTCTATTCAGTGTCCCCTCGACGATCACCAGTGGTGTACGGCCAGTGTTGGAGATCGCTCCCCACACCATGATGCCGGGTGTTGGCCCTGTGTGCCTCGGTCGTATGCAGTCCTGATTGTGGCGCTCACCTGCACGGCGCCAAACACGCATACGACCATCATTGGCACCAAGGCAGAAGCGACTCTCATCGCTGAAGACGACACGTCTCCATTCGTCCCTCCATTCACGCCTGTCGCGACACCACTGGAGGCGGGCTGCACGATGTTGGGGCGTGAGCGGAAGACGGCCTAACGGTGTGCGGGACCGTAGCCCAGCTTCATGGAGACGGTTGCGAATGGTCCTCGCCGATACCCCAGGAGCAACAGTGTCCCTAATTTGCTGGGAAGTGGCGGTGCGGTCCCCTACGGCACTGCGTAGGATCCTACGGTCTTGGCGTGCATCCGTGCGTCGCTGCGGTCCGGTCCCAGGTCGACGGGCACGTGCACCTTCCGCCGACCACTGGCGACAACATCGATGTACTGTGGAGACCTCACGCCCCACGTGTTGAGCAATTCGGCGGTACGTCCACCCGGCCTCCCGTATGCCCACTATACGCCCTCGCTCAAAGTCCGTCAACTGCACATACGGTTCACGTCCACGCTGTCGCGGCATGCTACCAGTGTTAAAGACTGCGATGGAGCTCCGTATGCCACGGCAAACTGGCTGACACTGACGGCGGCGGTGCACAAATGCTGCGCAGCTAGCGCCATTCGACGGCCAACACCGCAGTTCCTGGTGTGTCCGCTGTGCCGTGCGTGTGATCATTGCTTGTACAGCCCTCTCGCAGTGTCCGGAGCAAGTATGGTGGGTCTGACACACCGGTGTCAATGTGTTCTTTTTTCCATTTCCAGGAGTGTATATCCAATATGAATATACCCTGAACTGGGGTAATTTGATGTCAAGCAATAGATATCCCAGTTCGCGTTCGTTATTCAGTACAAGATAATGAAGTCAGCAAAGCGGCGATATCCACAAGCGACTTGAGACTCAACCATGTCCAAATGATACTGCTTTTGGAAAGCCTGGTAAAAAATTGTTCACAGTTGGCTCGACGACATGAGGCATCCTTGCAGAAGCTGTGTACTTTGCAAAGATAAATATGAGCCGCTTCTGTCTGCGACCCACAGAAAAATCCGGGCTAACACCTATGTTACCTCCTTTCTGACAGATCATACAATATGAAACAAGTCGGCAGACTCTTCATATGTACCAATTCCATAATTACTCTCTTGCCCGTTGCCAGGTCTGTTTGGAGAAAAAACTGCGAACTATCTAGCGCAGGACCTCCTAAGATATCTTGCTACATCGCAAGAACTCCATAAATCGAAGACTCAGTGAATATCGCGCTGCTCTGATTGCCCGACAGGAGCAACAACTGCTACAGACTTTAATATTTCATCTTCACTATGACAAATACCAACTGCAGTTAGCTGAGACAGCGGCAGAATGGTGAACGTTATGTTGCGACATCAGCTTCAACGAATCTGGGTACAGAACTATCTATTAGCACGTATCACAACAGCCCTGCTTCCCCAAGATTCTAGCCTGAAGGGGAAGAAAATTTTCACCATTAATAGGTTAAGACCACCCACGTGGATTCCAATAAAATGGATATAATTAAAATCCTATCCACATTGCGATTATTACTCAGATGAAGAGGTGGTCCTATACACTGACGGAAATCTCAACACCAAGGAGTTTTGCGACGTAAACGAAAGATGGTAAGCGTGTGTCTTCATATTAAAGATGATGTCGATTCACATTTCGCCCTTGTCACTTAAGATTTGCGCTAGTAGTTCCACTATGAGAAGCCAAAATGGGTTGGCTTCAAATACGTGCGGTCGTATCTTTGAGATTATACGTGGTGAGTTGATATTAGTGAACGTTGCCCTTACAGGGACAAAGACGCCATTATCAACACCTCACTGGGTTTTAACGAGGTCCTGTAATAGGGCTATGAGGAGCTGGAGGTTCTTTCTGCAGTACTGCAGAAGGACTTGCAGGGATATAACCACAGTACATGACTGCTGGGAGCGGTGGTTACGGGAATGTACGGTCGCAAGAAGACCGGGCTCTGGACGACCACGGGGCACTACCGAGAGGGAACACCATCTGTTTGGGAGTATGGCTCCGACACATCGCACTGCAGCAGTTTGAACCACGATGACACAACAGACCGTTACAAATGGATAACCCCAAGGACAGCTCCGAGCCAGACACTTTATAGCGTGAATTCCACTGACCCTAAACTACGGCCGTTTGCGAATTCAGTGGTATTAAGCGAGAGCTCGTTGGAGGGCTGAGTGGAGGTCTGTTGCGTTTTCTGATGAATGTTGGTTCTGCCTTAGTGTGTTGGTAAGAAGGAATCCAGCTAAAGGCCTGCAACCATCCTGTCTGCATGCTTGGCACATGGACCTATACTTGGAGTTATGGTGGGGGGTGATATTTCGTACGGCAGCAAGAGCTCTCTCGTGAACAGCCCACGCATCCTGAGTGCAAATTTGTACGTCAGTCTGGTGATTCGACTTGTTGTGCCACCATTCATGAATAACAGACCAGGGTTGTTTTCCAACAGGATAATCGCCCACATACCGCTGTTTTACTCTTACGTGCTCTGCAAAGACTCGACATGTTGCCTTGTCCAATTCGAGCAGCAAACCTGTCTCCAATCGAGCACATATGGGACGTCATCGAACAAAAACTCCAGAGTCATCAACCAACAGGTTTTACCGCCCCTTATTGACCGACCAAGTGCAATAGGCATGGAACTCCTTCCCACAAACTGACGTCCGGCACCTGTGTAACACAATAGATGCGCGTTTGCATGCTTGCATTCGACAGTCTGGTGGCTACACGGGTTCTTAATGTACAAAAATTTCACATTTAGAATGGTTTATCTCGCGCTTGCATTAACCTATGACCTCGTAATGTTAATCAATTAAATATGTTAACTAGACAAATGTATTTCGTAAATTTCATTACTCTACATCAATCACTTTTTGATATTGCGATTTTTCCCATCAGTGTAGTTGTAAACAGTAGATGTAGCTAGATTGGGCGAACCAGTTTTCATTGTTCGATAGAAAAGGTGATAGTGTCATGAAATTTAGTCCATATTTATTAGCGGTGTCCCTCAGTGAAGAACCCACTATTACTTCCGTTGCTACTTCGCTTTATGTCTGTTTTTGTGTTATGGCTGTGTCTGTCTTTCTTTTATAATGCATTCACAATGAACAGAACAAAATCAGGAACTGCACGTGATACTGATATGTTACTACGTTGTTATATTTTGTAATAAGTTGTCCATACGTCTTCTTTTTACGGAAGGTTATGAATAGATTCCTGAAAGAGAGTCGTTATGTTGCGACATCAATTTCAGAGTACCTGGGGCCGAAGTATCTAACAGCACATACCACATCATCCTTGTTTCCCCACAATTCTGGTCTAAAGCGGAAGATTTCCACCATCAATAGATTAAGAGCAGGGCATGTGGCTTCCAGTAGAGCAGCACACCTGACATAGTCGATATCCTATTTGAAAAATGGTTCAAATGGCTCTGAGGACTATGGCACTTAACATCTGAGGTCATCAGGCCCCTAGAACTTAGAACTACTTAAACCTAACTAACCTAAGGACATGACACACATCCATGCCCGAGGCAGGATTCGAACCTGCGACCATAGCCGTCGCGCGGATCCTGAATGAAGCGCCGAGAACCGTTCGGTCTTAGCTGCCGGCGAGATATCCTATCTGAACTGTGGTTACTGTTCAGTTGAAGAGCTTGTCTTTTAGTTTCTGGTGCACTAAGTACAACAGTGAACACAACACCAACTGAAGTCCTAAAAATTGTTTATTTCTCATACAGATTTGCTTTAAGTTCTTTGAAGAATTATGAAAATGTAAGTTTTTGGTTGTTACCTGTTTGGTGCTTTAATTCGATTAGTCAGTGGTAAAAGCGTAACATTAAATGACTGTGTTAAGTTTCTTTACACATATAATCAAGTTAAGTGAGGCTACCGGTCTTCGCGAATTCCGTGGTTCTGCGGAGAGAACCAAAAATATTATCATCCTTCTTGGCAACAGCTCCTTTGTTCATGTAGTTACGACACTCACTTGTGTAGAATGGAATTTTGTTAAATGGCATACTTGATCTATCTCCTAATGATTTTTTTCCTTCTGTCTCGTGCAGATTCGACAAATCTGTCGTTTATTTCTTGCAGGCTCGAGAACTGAAGGACGCTCCGGGTACGCTCTATCCGTTGCAATGTGACGTCAGCTGCGAGGAGAATGTTCTATGCGCCTTCAAATGGATCAAAGAGAATTTAGGAGGGGTCAATGTTCTTATCAACAGCGGCGGCGTCTGCAGAGAAAACCTTCCCACAAGTAAGTGAGCCACAGTTCGTCTCCATTCAAGTAAGAATCTTGAGACGTCATGATGCTGCAAAGAATCTGGAATGAGATTTACGGTTTATATGGACAGGTGGTAAATTACGCACAGAACCGGTGCTGAAAAGGATTCTTGTACGCTTACTGTTTCTCTTGTTTCTCTCTGGCCACGACTGGATGTCTTGTTCATGTCGTGTGATATGTTAGAGACTCAGAGCAAGGATCGGGATTAACTTAAGGAAAACATGTGCAATGGTGGGCCAACTCCGTGCGTCATTTATCATTCACCTCAAAAAAAATAAATAAATAAATAAATAAATAAATAAAAATTAAGAACATAATAGCAATTCTGTCATAAGCCAACTAACAGTTACCAAGAATCTCGTTAAATTAATACAGATAACTGAGGTTTTTAAAGTAATATCGCAATGCATAATGAGATTTGCACTACACGTAAAATTACAAGTGGTACTCTAATAACATATCAACCATGCAACACCGTGATGGCCCGATTTCAAAGCCGCGTGGAGTGGCCACGCGGTTTGAGGCGTCATGTCACGGAGTGCGGGGCCCCTCCCGCCGGAGGTTCGAGTCCTCCCTCGGTCATGGGTGTGTGTGTTGTTCTTAGCGTAAGTTAGTTTAAGTAGAGTTTAAGTCTAGGGGCCGATGACCTAAGCAGTTTGGTTCCTTAGGAATTCACACGCACCGATTAGAAACAATTGATGAAACAAACGGGCGGCAGGGCTGCGTCTGCGCGTCTAGCAGCACAACTGTGGGCTAACCCCACAACAGGACTTGAATTTAAGTTCAACAAACGACAAGTAAAGGACGTCAAAGTGCGTACATCTCCACTGCAACCGGCGGGGTGGCCGAACGGTTCTAGACGCTACAGTCAGCAACCGCGCGACCGCTACGGTAGCAGGTTCAAATTCGGTCATGGATGTGTTTGATGTCCATAGTTAGGTTTAAGTATAGTTTAAGTCTAGGGGACTGATGACCTCAGCAAGTAAGTCCCATAGTGCTCAGAGCCATTTGAACCATGTGAATTACAATGATTTTACAATAACAGAAACACTGACAAAACTACTTTCTCAAAATTACCAAAGCCATGATACCAAAGGAATGACAATAAACTGCTCAGCTTGAGGTGGAAATGAGAAATCCGCAGAAGCGTATGTGACCTGCCAACAACTACGCCTCGTGCGTTGACGGGAAAGCCGCCGAAGCAGAAGGAAGACGCGTTCCTGCATCGGACCAGCAGAGCAGCAATGCGTCAACCGCTCCCTATACAAAGCTGTCGGCATGTACCAAACGTCAAACAGCAGACACGTTTGACAGAAATTAATATACACAGTACTATTTAAACGGACAATTAAAATTATTCGCAAGGATACAAACTACTAAAACTTCAGCACAGGAGCATCCCGCTCATAAACATTGCAAGTTAACCTTCCTAGAAATAACAAGGAATAATGTACAAAGTCATTTGAAAGAAGGCCATAACGTCTACAACAAACAAAAATCATACTCAGTAGTATCAAATAATGATAAAGTGACGTCAGGTACCAGATTACCGTTGCAAAATACTAGCTTGGCGCGTAAAGAAACCTGCAGACTGACACACACAGGTCCAAAAGGGGTTACTGAAATGCATAAAAGAACCGGATACCTGGCCAGCTAGCACCGTAAGAGAATTAACAGTCTTTAAGTAGAGCAGTTACTGAATAGTCTTCGTACATGATTTCACATAAATGCCAAGGAAGCCAATAGCTTCAGGACTTCAAGTAGGCACTGGATAATACTGCCCTCCTGCTCGTAGCTGCTAACAAGAGGTTCAGTACACCTCGGCGTATTTAGGCCACCACAATTAACTGATGCATTTCGTAACCACGATACATGCGACGAGAGCCGCTTTTTGCCCTCTCGGCTCACCCGAAGCAACGGTAAACGCTGCAGGTAAAGGAGGGCACCTACAGACTAACGGTCAACGGTTTCAACACTCTGCATCGGTCATTACGCCGGATAATCAGGCACACCCGTCCAGATCCCTCTTCCATACACCACTCCTTACTACACAACCCCAGAGGTAACACACAACAAAGCAAAGATGATAAGACGAGGGCCAGAATCGATGGCGCAGAAGTGGCGCCAGTACGATCGCGTGCGAGCGCGCCCTCACAGAAGCCACCACTGTTCATTTTTGTTGTACAAACTGCGTGTAGCATAAGAAGCCAAGTTGTCACATACTATTGATACAATTTTCGATAAAGCATCGTTCAGTTCACTAAGTTTGATACGCTTAGTCAATGAAAGAGGAAAAGAGGCAGCAGGTACAACAAAGAAAAGAATCATAAGTTACTCTGGGAAAATGCCGAAAGCAAACCAGCCGGCTACGACGTTCCAAGATGGCAGATGAAGCAGTTCCATGATGAAATAGCCATGGCAGTGTGTGGTGGTAAGCCATATCATGAGCCCAGCTATAGACCACGTAGCCAAAGAAAACTAATACTATTAGGCGTTCATAGGCGGGCAGATAAGGCAATGCCATGTTGAAACGGCAAACACACTGCGAGATAAACCAGTTGTTGGGACTAGCGATAGGACACTTAGCTGTTGTTCACAGCTCATGGAATTTGAATGAAAAATAATCAGAAGGAATCTCTTAGCAGACTCACACACACACACACACACACACACACACACACACACACAAACACACACACACACACAACACACACACACACACACACACACACACACACACACACACACACACACACACACACACACGTATAAGCAGGAACTACCTCGAGCTGAGACACAGGCTGACAGTTACAGTAACTGTAGCAGTGCAGTATGAGGGGGATACCAGAGTATTACAGTTTTCCAGTCTGTGGAATTAGCTTCAGATAACGCCCATCTGCTAGGCTGTTTCGTTCTGGTCTGTAGTAATTTCTGTACGACAGTTACAATCTTTCCATTATACAGCTGATGGTTGCCCATAATCGCAACTGCGAATACTTTTCATGTCACTGAAGGCTGTCGTCCGTTGATTAACAGGGGCAGTAGCGGCGCAACATTGGGCTGACCTGTCTGGGGTTTGAATGAGTCTCCAAGACGTGTGCTGTACAGGCCTAGACAGTTATCCTGGTAGGCGACACGGATTAATAATGCGTTACTGTAGCCAGAATAAACTGCCATTCAACAATTGGTAAAATCTTATTAAAAATATATCACGTATTCTATACCCACTGATGAGAAAAAACATAATGATCAATTACTTAAAAGCCTGTTCGTCCACATTTGGAAAGCAATACAGCGGCGACTCTGCGTGCAGTGGATTCTACAAGCTCGTGATGTTAATTCCAAATGGTTAATGTGTGATTGGAAATCTTCACAAGTGAAGAAAAATCCTTTTTACTAATAATTTGTGGAAAAAATTAGTTTTATGTTCTCGGCAATTAAGAACTTCCGAGCCGTCATTGAGATTCGAATTTTGGAACGTGGATTACCCGGAAGATCAACGAGTGATCACAAAGTCGCATTACCCCCTATAATGTGTCCGTATATACTTAGATGTTGACACTGTGTTCATATGGCAACATGACACAGCACACCTTGGAGGTTGTGTGACTGTTCTTAATTATTTATTCCGGAGTGTCTGGGTACGCCACCGTTTTCACAACACAGTATGATTCTCTTACATGTAAGATGCGAAATTCTCCTCCAAATTTCTGGCATGAGGGCAGTAAACGTACGCCGAACAAAATTCTTAAGTACATCTGTCTCGCAACGTGTGACAGAAACCTTCCATTTTATGAACCCCTTAAAACGCATTGCACACAGGATGACACATCACAACTTCGAAGCGGCCACTCCAAAGGTACAAGCGAATGGACAGAACAACATCCAGTCCGTTTATGATAAAATATCTCATTGAAGCATTCTCTAACGGCGATAACAGAATGGACTGGTGCCCTATCCTGCTGAAACCACATACGCCCGAGCAGTTCCCGATCTTGCAGATGCGGAATAAACCAATCGCGTTGCATGGTGACATAAGCAGTGTGGTTCACAGAAGAGTTGAAGAAATATAGAGCTACCAAGTGGGTTGCAGACATTGCAGCCAATGTCAGGACATGTGTTGGGTTGTGTTCTAGTTCGTCATAAAAATATTGGTTTTCTTTACTCTAGAAACTTTTCTGTTTCTTGCACTACGATATATTGCACACTTGTCAGAGAAAAACAAATTGTCACTTGAAGGAAGAGTTGCTAAGACATCAAGCATTCACCCACACAAGCCTAATGACTTTTCGGATGTCGTTACCATGCAGTTCGTTTGCAAACGAAGGTTTAAGTGCCTTTAGCTTGTAATCATTCCTGATATGATTTTGTAATGTAGAGTTTGGAACTCCCAATTCCGCTGACCGTTTACGAATGGACTTCTTTTGGCGGACGTTCGACAGACACTGCATCCTCCACAAACGTTTGCATTAGCGTTTATGAACTTCTTGGGCGTATCAAATGTATTATACATTCAGCTGAAGTGGCTTCGGCTAACCCCGCGCGGCGTCAGGCGCTGCAGTCATAGACTGTGCGGCTGGACCCGGCGGAGGTTCGAGGCCTCCCTCGGGCATGGGTATGTGTGTTTGTACATAGGATAATTTAGGTTATATAGCGTGTAGGGCATGCAGCTTTACTCTATGGTTAAATGATGATGGCGTCCTGTTGGGTAAAATATTCAGGAGGTAGAATAGTCCCCCATTCGGATCTCCGGGCGGGGACTACTCAAGAGGACGTCGTTATCAGGAGAAAGAAAACTGGCGTTCTACGGATCGGAGCGTGGAATGTCAGATCCCTTAATCGGGCAGGTAGGTTAGAAAATTTAAAAAGGGAAATGGATAGGTTAAAGTTAGATGTAGTGGAAATTAGTGAAGTTCGGTGGCAGGAGGAACAAGACTTCTGGTCAGGTGACTACAGGGTTATAAACACAAAATCAAATAGGGGTAATGCAGGAGTGGGTTTAATAATGAATAAAAAATAGGATTGCGAGTAAGCTACTACAAACAGCATAGTGAACGCATTATTGTGGCCAAGATAGACACGAAGCCCACGCCTACTACAGTAGTACAAGTTTATATGCCAACTAGCTCTGCATATGATGAAGAAATTGATCAAATGTATGATGAGATAAAAGAAATTATTCAGGTAGTGAAGGGAGACGAAAATTTTAATAGTCATGAGTGACTGGAATTCGAGAGTAGGAAAAGGGAGAGAAGGAAACATAGTAGGTGAATATGGATTGGGGGTAAGAAATGAAAGAGGAAGCAGTCTGGTAGAATGTTGCACAGAGCATAACTTAATCATACTAACAATTGGTTCAAGAATAATAAAAGAAGGTTGTACACATGGAAGAATCCTGGAGATACTAGAAGGTATTATATAGATTATATAACGGTAAGATAGAGATTTAGGAACCAGGTTTTAAATTGTAAGACACTTCCAGGGGCCGATGTGGACTCTGACCACAATCTATTGGTTATGAACTGTATATTAAAACTGAAGAAACTGCAAAAAGGTGGGAATTTAAGGAGATGGGACCTGGATAAACTGACTAATCCAGCGGTTGTACAGAGTTTCAGGGAGAGCATAAGGGAACGATTGTCACGAATGGGGGAAAGAAATACAGTAGACGAAGAATGGGTAGCTCTGAGGGATGAAATAGTGAAGGCAGCAGAGGATCAAGTAGGTAAAAACACGAGGGCTAGTAGAAACCCTTGGGTAACAGAAGAAATATCGAATTTAATTGATGAAAGGAGAAAATACAAAAATGCAGTAACTGAAGCACTCAAAAAGGTACACAAATGTTTCAAAAATGAGATCGACACGAAGTGCAAAATGGCTAAGCACGGATGGCTAGAGGACAAATGTAAGGTTGTAGAGGCTTATCTCACTGGGGGTAAGATATATACTGCCTACAGGAAAATTAAAGAGACCTTTGGAGAAAAGAGAACTACGTGTATGAATATCAAGAGCTCAGATGGAAACCCAGTTCTAAGCAAAGGCGGGAAAGCAGAAAGGTGGTAGGAGTATTTCGAAGGTCTATGCAAAGGTGATGTAATTGAGGACAATATTATGAAAGTGGAAGAAGATGTAGATGAAGATGAAATGGGAGATACGATACTGCATGAAGAATTTGACAGAGCACTGAAAGACCTGAGTAGAAACAAGGCCCCGGGAGTAGACAACATTCCATTAGAACTACTGGCGGCCTTGCGAGAGCCAGTCCTAACAAAACTCTACCATCTGGTGAACAAGATGTATGAGACAGGCGAAATACCCTCAGACCTCAAGAAGAATATAATAATTCCAATCCCAAAGAAAGCAGTTGACAGATGTGAAAATTACCTAACTATCAGTTTAATAAGTCACAGCTGCAAAATACTAATGCGAATTCTTTACAGACGAATGGAAAAACTGGTAGAAGCCGACCTCGGGGAAGATCAGTTCGGATTCCGTAGAAATGTTGGAACACGTGAGGGAATACTGACCCTACGACTTATCTTAGAAAATAAATTAACGAGAGGTAAACCTACCGTTCTAGCAATTGCAGACTTAGAGAGGGCTTTTGAAAATGTTGATTGGAGTACTCTCTTTCAAATTCTGAAGGTGGCAGGGGTAAAATACAGAGAGCGAAAGGCTATTTACAATTTGTACAGAAACCAGATGGCAGTTATAAGAGTCGAGGGACATGAAAGCGAAGAAGCTGTTGGGAAGGGAATGGGACAGGGGTGTAGCCTCTCCCTGATGTTATTCAATCTGTATATTGAGCAAGCAGTAAAGGAAACAAAAGAAAAATTCGGAGTAGGTATTAAAATCCATGGAGCAGAAATAAAAACTTTGAGGTTTGCCGATGACATTGTAATTCTGTCAGAGACAGCAAAGGACTTGGAAGAGCAGATGAATGGAATGGACAGTGTCTTGAACGGAGGATATAAGATGAACATCAACAAAACCAAAACAAGGATAATGGAATGTAGTCGAATTAAGTCGGATGATGCTGAGGGAATTAGATTAGGAAATGAGCCACTTAAAGTATTAAAGGATTTTTGGTATTTGGGGAGCAAAATAACTGATGATGGTCGAAGTAGAGCGGATATAAAATGTAGATTGGCAATAGCAAGGAAAGCGTTTCTGAAGGAGAGAAATTTGTTAACATCGAGTATAGATTTAAGTGTCAGGAACTCGTTTCTGAAAGTATTTGTGTGGAGTGTAGCCTTGCATGGAAGTAAAACATGGACGATAAATAGTTTGGACAACAAGAGAATGGAAGCTTTCGAAATGTGGTGCTACAGAAGAATGCTGTAGATTAGATGGGTAGATCACATTACTAATGAGGAGGTACTGAATAGAATTGGGGAGGAGTTCGTGGCACAACTTGACTATAAGAAGGGACTGGTTGGTAGGACATGTACTGGGGCATCAAGGGATCACAAATTTAGCATTGCCGGTCAGCGTGGAGGGTAAAAATCGTAGAGGGAGACCAAGAGATGAATACACTAAGTAGATTCAGAAGGTTTTAGGTTGCAGTAAGTACTGGGAGATGAAGAAGCTTGCACAAGATACAGTAGTGTCGAGAGCTGCATCAAACCAGTCTCAGGACTAAAGACCACAACAACAACAACAACAACAACAACATGTAGTGTGTAAGCTTAGGGACTGGTGACATTAGCAGTTAAGTCCCATAAGATTTCACACACATCTGAACACTTTTTTTGAAGAATAATTAAAATGTCATGTAAGATTTTAGTTATTTTGGTCAATTGCTTGTGTAAGGGTGGATGGTGCTTATTCATACAGCCGGCCTTTAATGTTATCATGTTAAGACGCACCTTTGTCAGGAGTGGGTCAGTATAAATCTTGGTCCCATCTTCGTTGGAAACCCCCCGCCCCCGCCCCCCCATAGAATGATTCTCTTCCATTGTTCCCTGCTCCGCCCCTACACCCTCTTCCCCCCCCCCCCCCCTACAATGACACATGCCAGCAACGCTACCAAGGGCAGTTCAACCTTGCGACAGGAAAGGATGAAAGTCAGTTGGCTCAACAGTGGACACTATGAGGAATGCTGGACATGATGAAGAATAAACGGGAATTAAATTAGCTGTGATTGATATAAGTAATCTTACATATGTAGATGACACTATACTGGTTGCAGAAGGTGAAAGAGAATTAAACATCCTGCTGGTCTGAGGGAGAACGTCAAGGAAACGAAAATTGTGCAACTGCATGTATCACTGCATGGCATGCAGGAGGAGAAGAAATGGAGGTATTTTCTGTGTTGGTGAATGCAGCCACTAAATCAAGAAACCGTTGTTGCTTTGAGGATAGGGGAGGTACAACTTCGACAGTGTTTTAAGGAGTAGAGACGTAACTTTAAAACAAAAAACCTTATGGTAAATTGTGATATACGGATGTAAGACCTGAGTCGCAAGAAGGCAGGACGGCGTGGAATATATACCTCTGAATTGTGGTATTGGAAGAAAATTCTTAAGAGTTCCATGGACTGCAAAGAGTACGAATACAGCAGATAAAACCAGACTGTTGCTTCGATGGTATAATACTCAAACAAACAAACAAAAACAGTCCTACTTTGGGGAAATTACTAGAAGACACCATCCGATGGAAAAGACGGTAATACTGGGCAAGATCGGCGGCAGAAGAAATAGGCGGCCAAGGATGAGATGGATCGACGGGGTCATAGCAGTAGTGGATTCGAAACTGCAACGTCTGCAGGAGAAAATGCAGCACATAAGAAATTAGCGTGCCTTAGTTCATGGGGTCATGGATAGTGGGAATCGACTTAACAAACAAATAGAGAGAGTGAGTGAGAGAGAGAGAGAGAGAGAGAGAGAGAGAGAGAGAGAGAAAGAGACACTACATATCAAGTTAACATCGTTTTACTCGTTGGATTGATCCGAGAGGGCGAGCTAACGCTTGTCCATCTACCCTCTTACCTTTATCCATTTTTAACCAGTGTTACACGATGGAATCATTCCTTGCCGCATCATTAGTGTAAGTTTGGCACAACCACCTTGATTTTGTAACACAAAGTTACGCATATTTTTGGTATTATAGATATTTCTAACCTACAGAACTCGTTTCAATAATTTTTGTTTAAGTTGAGTCGTTTTTCAATTAGGCAACAGATTCCGTCTGCACAGTACGATTGATTTATTTTACGAACTGCACACTACAGGCGACTTGTTTTGTTTTACCTGTGTTCTTTGTAGTTTAAATTCATAAATTTATTGCATGTTCGTTTTGAGGCACCTTTCTGATAAAACATCAGTTACAAATGATTTATGATGATTCCTTCAAAACATTTAAACAATACTGAAATTGAAAAATAAAATATCAGATTAATGAAATATAATGAAATAAAATTTTTTGTTAGTAAAGGAATTACAATGTTACGTACTGTTTCAAAGTGTCAAAAGTGGGACACTTTAAACTAAAATCATGGACACAAATCCTCAGCGAGGCGACCAGTCTATTTACGCAGACAATGGTTTAAGAAACTGAGAGCTTTCAAAGAACATGGTTTGCGTTCGGAAAGCATTAAGCAGAATGGAAGAAAATTTGTACTATCAGAATGTGTGAATCTATTGGATTGCGACTGGTAAAGAGAAGTTTGCAAGTATTGGAAGCCAACAAAGATATCGTTGCATCCCATCTACTGGCCGGTGATGAAACGTGAATGTACAGAGTTGCCAGAAACAGTCTGAATAGTACTTAATGGTGTTGCAGGGTAAGTTGCGCTGAGAAATATTTCAGTACTTTGCCCCGTGTCCGAATAAAAAACAATGGAAGTTAGCCAATCAGGCCGTTGCGTCTTGAGCGCGCAAATTCAAAAGGCTTGCCAGAGACAGTGACGCCAAACATGTTCGTTTGTTTCCCGAATATCGAGCAAGAGAGCGACAGACCAAATAATCATGGGACGGTAGTAAGGATCGAACCAGAGCCGAAGGCTGAACAGTCTCGAAAGTTGGCATCCATGTTATAACAACTGATACTAATTGAATCTGGCGGGCCGCCTGAATTTGCGCACTTAAGGACATTCAGTGCTTACTATTTCGGAAACGGAGCAACGTATCGAGTTCTTTTCTTAACAACTGTTTCTCAACTCAGCCTACTCTCCAACACTCTCAAAAGCTTTTCAGATTGTTTCCGACCATACTGTATATAATCCAGAATGAAATAGGTCCAGGTACAAGCGACGTATCTCCTTCCGAATACTAAACAAATGTAAGAGGCAGCCAGCAGCAAAAAAAAAAAAAATCATTATTTCTATTTTTGGAATAATAAGGACGCAGTTCTTGATTTTCTGTAATGCCGCTGTTCATAAATAGCGAGAGACACGTTCACCTTTTACAAGCATAAAGTCGTTACTACCACGAAGAGATTACACAAGTACACGGAAGCGATCTAAATTCACAATAGTAATCCCAAACCGCACGAAACTTTGGCAGCTAATCTGGCACCTTCTTAGACTGGACCAACATCCCTTACCCACTGCACAGTTCAGAAGTGACCCTCCGACTTTTACAGGTTGGACCCTGTGGAAGACAGTCTTCAGCGTCTCAAATTGATAATACTGGTGACATAAAGTGGCTGTGACGACGTAGATACAACAGTTTGCACACGACTTCTTGTGACGAGGATTACAGAATCGGCTTAAACGACGATGCTCTGTCACTACATTAAAAAAAGAAGCTGTTATGAGTAGCTTCATTCTATAGAGGATCACTAACTTTAACAGCATAAGCATTTCGAATGATGTGTCGGTACACACTGTTTCACTGCAGTCCTCGTCCTTCGCTTTATTGCTGACTGATGATGGCGGCATGCTGTGTTCCCAGCTGGACAGACAGCCGAGTGGCAGCAAACACTGGACGTCAACGTCCTGGGGCTGTCCATCTGCACGAGGGAGGCCGTCCAGAGCATGCTGGACAGGGGAGTCGACGACGGCTTCGTCATCCACATATGCAGGTAGACCTCAAAGCGTTTATAGCGATGTATTTTCGTCTTGTGAGACTGTATAGAGGTATTCTTAAACATAGAGCCATTCAGCATTTAGCTTCCAATAAACGTCGACATCAGGTACCGCGTGAGAATCATTGTCTCTGGTACCTCAAAACCGCCCTAAGCTTGAATTCTGCACTGACACCTGCGATAGCTCTGACATGAAGAACGTTTCATGAGATACCTTAGGGAGGAACTAATAAGTTTCTTGACAGTTCTTGGATTACAGTACTCCTGTTCATCATGCAGCAGATACATGTTGCAATGTAAAGTGAGATCGGTTCAGAATTCTCCAGTGCCCAACTGTCTATTGCGATTCTCAAGGAATAATCCTCATACATTACTTTGGAAAACGTACAACCGAACCTGAACCCTATGATGCTTCATTCCTGGATCGTTTGAGACTTGAGTTGGCTGAAGAAAAGCATAGACTAGCACACAAAGAAGTGCTCTTTCACCAGCATAATGTTCCATACCACGCATCAGCGATAATGGTGTGAACTGGGCTTTGAACTGCTTCCTCAATCGCGTTGTTCACCAATCTCAGCTCCAAGTTACTTTTTCCTGTTCCCTAAATTGAAATTTTTGCTTGCTTTGAAGGAATTTTCAACAAGTGAAAAAGTGACAGCCGCAGTCAACGAGTATTTTCGCAGAGTCTGACAAAACCTCTTTCTTTTGATGGGACGAAAAAACTGGACCAAGTGTGTACCCCTCATGGGCGAGAATGTCGAGAAGTAAGGTGAGTTGTTTACCGAGCAAACTTTTTTCCTTGATTTCTCACTGCACTTAGTATACCACCTCGTATTGCCACACAGGTTAAAATATATTGTTGCATTACCCCTGGTTTGACGCTAGTTGTTAGGTTGCAGTGTAATATTGCTACATGAATTTTGCTATGCTGAAATCGGGTGCTAATAGTAGAATAAAAGCGGGTTAAAAGCTGTGATCTGTCTGGGGACGTTAACCGTGGATTACTGGGCAACTGTTTCATCAGATATTTAGTCTAGGTTTACCAAGCAGACTAACATTAATGATAATCTTTTAATAGTCATACAAAACCGGTAATATATATATATATAAAAAGAGAATTTAAATAAAAAGAAAGAAATCAGTTTATATTTGGAAATTTATTTTATGACTGTTCATTGAAATTTCAGCATATTATACGTGAGTTATAACTGAGCTGGTGCCTTATATACGATTGAAAAATGTGAGATTGTAATCTTACGGAACACATAAAATATGGAGCCAAGATTGGGAGACTGCATACGACACTGCATTCGTAAAATAACTCACGAAGAACATTGAAACATAAGCAAGAAGAAATTAACCACAACCAACAGATTCAGTTTTTTTACCCAAAGAAATTACGTTCATACCACAATCCTGTCCGTCATGTAATTACCACACACTGGTATACTAAATTCGTATTAACTCTTTGTGAAGTTTTCGCAAAAAGAATAGCTGAGGGCTACTTTGATGATTACACCACATGCTCCACGTGGTCAACTTGGTTTACACAAAGCGTACAACTCCACAATAATTTTGATAATTAAAATACATTAGATCGAAAAGCAATTGACGAAAGCAAAACCTTGAACTGGTTGCTAACGTCTTACTATTAACCTGATGGGTCAAACAGTTATATAAGCACGTGGTAGTGGTCTCGCAAAGTACACCCCACGTGGGCTGAACATAAAGAAAAGTTGCTATATTGAAAATATAGTCAAGACGAGACGTTATAATCACACAAGCATTTGCATTTAAGATTGATCTTATTTAGAGTTACTGATCAACACGTAGTTCCACTTTACTCACAAAGTAGTAACAAAGCAACTACCGGAAACTAATCTGAACTTCACACGAGAATAATACTGCGCTGCAGTTTAAGATAACATCGGATATTTTAGACCTAAACCCGAAATAAGGGTGATTAAATTTTCAGTTAGGCTGAACTTAAGAAATCCATTGTCCTATGGACACGCGCTTAGCCGGAGATCTTACCACTTCAGACGCTCGCCACCGCCAGACTGCAACTGCCTACTACCGAGCGTGCTTCCTGAGGGTGGCTCACAAAGACAAACGGAAGTGGCCAGAGGGGCAGCTTCCTATACCAACATGACAACGGACGGACAGAACCATACTAAGGATAGAAACCTCTCTTCTTTAAGAAAGCGTAGCTACCTGTTCCGACGTTGGTCCTACTGTTCTCTAGCAGACAGGCTTGTCTGCTACCCTCAAGCATGCAACTACAAATACATTTGCTCATTCATACTCTCACACAGAAGGGAAGGGGGATGACAGTATCTTATCATATACAGTATATAACAGAAAGCGGATGTAGGTTCCGTATGAGACTGTGTGACATGAATTACATATAAACTGTGTTGTAAAGTGTAGTAGTGTGACAGATCGTTCTTGTTTACGTGTAAAAGTAACACGTTCCACTACTCAGTCTCCTCCCAGATAGTCAGAAACGCCACAGTAAATTTAGAAGAGGAATTTATTCCATAAATGACAACAGATTTAAGAAATTAAACATGAAAGGAATCCAACAGAGACCTTTCATAACCCCAACGCTCCGGGAAAAGACTGTGCAGGGAATTTTCTGGCCATGCTAGGACATTCCCAAGCAAGCTTCTCACACCCTACTTAAACCGAAAGTGTAAAGAAAAGGCAAAAGGTCACCAGCTACTTGCTAAAACACAATAATTCCAACACATCTTTAGAATCTACCAATTTGAAGGAGGAAACAAAAAAACAATCTGTGACACCTATTTAAAAGAAATTGTAGACCTAATTCGGTCAGCAAGTAAAAACAATGGTTCCTGTGTCATTAATATGAAAACAATTTCTGGTTGTTACCCTTATGGAGTTCACCAGTATTTGCTCATTGCAAGAGCCAACTGATCACAGGCAAATTTATGACTGTTTATTAACAAGCAAAATTTATGAAAATAGCAAAGGTGCCACAGCAATTTAAAAAAGAACATGAAATAACATCAGTATTATAAAGCAGAACATTACAATGCACAATCCGCAAAAGCAAAAATTGATAAGAAAAAAAAACATGCTTTACAAAGTGGTTATCGCAAAAAAATTCTATATCTTATAAAACTAATAATTTGTAGAATTAACATAACTATGTGGCATTAATTTAATCACTCTACTATATTTCAGTCAGTTAGCAAACAATGAGCACTGTGCCATTATACTGAAAATGCAATTAACTATGTGATTGTTACCCTTAAGGGGTTCCTCACTATAAATATGCCCCATGCAAAGGCTAATCGATCACAGTCCAATGAGAATGAATAGCGATCTGACTGATAAACGAAGCAATGCCACATGAATGAGTTTACGAAACAAAATAACACAAATCTAATATATCACACAAGAACAAACATTGATCAATAAAACAGTACAATAGTCAATATCTAATGAAAAACACCAATAAATAAAACACCTGCAAAATACAAGAGTCAAAGTCTAAAATAAACAATAAATAGAACACCTGCAAAATACGAGAGTCAAAGTCTAAAAAAAATTAATAAATAGAACACCTGCAAAATACGAGAGTCAAAGTCTAAAAAAAAATTAATAAATAGAACACCTGCAAAATACAAGAGTCAGTCTAGTAAACACCAATAAATCGAATCCCTGCAAAACACACGAGTCAAAGTTTCTGTGACAGAAACACACGTACATGCATTGAACTAGGAACCGTATAATCACTGTTCACTGATACACTCACTAGTTCCACTGTTCCGAGGCACAATATAAGGGGAGGGGAAGGGGGTGCGTCGCCGCAGCTGTCAGTAGGGATTTTTTGTCCATCTGTTGCGTGCAATCCCGCCGTCTCTGCCCTCTCATGAAGTTTCTCTTGGTGGTCTGTGTCACGTACATCTCGATTTGGTTCCATGTTTGTGTTGTCAAATTCGTGCGGTATCCTCGATTGACCGGCCAGGTTGATATTCCTGGGCAAGGATGGCACTTAGTGGCTCTTCTTTTGTGCCACCCTTAGCGACCAGAGAACATCGAACCACGATTATGCCGTAGGTGGTAAATCATTGGAAGCGGTAACGACCGTAAAATACTTAGGAGTTACTATCCGGAGCGATCTGAAGTGGAATGATCACATAAAACAAATAGTGGGAAAAGCAGGCGCCAGGTTGAGATTCATAGGAAGAATTCTAAGAAAATGTGACTCATCGACGAAAGAAGTAGCTTACAAAACGCTTGTTCGTCCGATTCTTGAGTATTGCTCATCAGTATGGGACCCTTACCAGGTTGGATTAATAGAAGAGATAGACATGATCCAGCGAAAAGCAGCGCGATTCGTCATGGGGACATTTAGTCAGCGCGAGAGCGTTACGGAGATGCTGAACAAGCTCCAGTGACGGACACTTCAAGAAAGGCGTTACGCAATACGGAGAGGTTTATTATCGAAATTACGAGAGAGCACATTCCGGGAAGAGATGGGCAACATATTACTACCGCCCACATATATCTCGCGTAATGATCACAACGAAAAGATCCGAGAAATTAGAGCAAATACGGAGACTTACAAGCAGTCGTTCTTCCCACGCACAATTCGTGAATGGAACAGGGAAGGGGGGATCAGATAGTGGTACAATAAGTACCCTCCGCCACACACCGTAAGGTGGCTCGCGGAGTATAGATGTAGATTTACTGTCGCTTGACAGTAGGCATCCATCAGGAAATGTTGATAGGCGTCATTGAAGTCTGCCAGTTTCTCTGGACAGTACCTGTCAAAAGGCTCCACGCCCTTTGTGTTGTTACATTCTTGAGTTATCCTCAATTGACTCGCCGGTTCGATATTCCTGGGCAAGGATGACACTTAATGGCTCTTCTTTTGTGCCACCCTTAGCGACCATAGAACATCGAACCATGATTTACTGTCGCTTGACAGTAGGCATCCGTCAGGAAATGTCGATAGGCGTCGTTGACGTCTGCAAGTTTCTCTGGACAGTATGTGTCAAAAGGCTCCACGCCCCTTGTGTTGTTTCTCCGCGGCCGTCTCGTCACGGTCGCGTGCGTGTGGTGCGTTGCCAGCAGATGGATTTCCGCGCGGTGGACCGCTCGCCCATCTCAGGTCATCGCCTCGAGGAAGGGTCGTCCGGGGCGGCCGCCCATTAGCTCCAGGTGCAAGGGAAAGTGTTTGCCGCATGCCCTTCTTTTGTGGTCGACCGCGCTCCCGAAGTGGCCCGGTTGACAGCGTCCCCCGCTGGGAAACCCGCCAGTTTACAACTAGTCCGGCTGCTCCCGCTGTCTCGTAAGAGTTTAGCCGGTTCGCTTTCACGTTCTCAACTGCATTCACAGAAAATTTTTTTTTTATTGTAGTTATGTGATTACACAATGTCATACATAATACCACTTACTATTGTCTTTCACAATTTTCAAGAACAAAGTGAGACTTAATTTTTTTTTTTTTTATAAAAATAGTTAGATGAATCGACAATATAAAATAAAATTTAAATGACTTGACAATGTAAAATAATAAAAGTGAAATGACTTTACAATGTAAAAAAAATAAAAAATTAAATGAACTGACAATATAATATTTAAATCCACATCACTAATGTGGTTCACTTACGTTCTAATAAAGCAAGTGCTACTTATTAATTCACTAAAATGAATAGGATTATGTCTTGTGCAAGTATAGGTCAGGACAGCATAGGGTTCACATGTTATTTACACACACATACATGCACACCTGTTGTCTATTCTACAAACTAACTACTCATAAACATGCATTACTCAATATTCTACTTCTATCCACTACTAGTTAAGCCAATAAGCTACTTCAATGCTATTTCAACACCGTGTATATACCACTACAACATTGTTCTAATTCGTCCTCTTCTTGACGCTCGCGGCATACGTCTTGTCACATGATAAATATGGAGAAACTTTCCTTAAACATACACAGTAAAAAGAACAATGGTTATTTACACACCAAAACATTTATACCAGTTCGCACACCTGAAAAGAGACTCGCAATTATACATTTATCATACTCATATATTCACACATAAAACAGTAAGAAAATTTCATCTAAAATTACGTTATCACAAGAATTAATCACACAGATGGCTCTGAGAACGGTAAAAATGTCTGCACTATACAGGTTATACTACATTTTCTTACCCATTTTGCTGCGATTTCGTTCCTTCTTTAAGTTACCTCTCGCTTCCAAATCAGTCATTTCGCCTGTGGTGGTTATTCTGGATTCATTTCTCATGAATGGCAAAATTGTGGTCACCTCTATTCTGTAAAACAGTATCATCTTAACATATTGAACTTACAACAGACACAAAAGATCCGAATCCTCCTGCAGTTTAAATGACAAATGTTTTGCTTCATCCGTATTACCTTAAACCAAGCTTTCCTTCGTTCCCATAATCAGAATTATTTAATCATCCTCTACCTTCAAGAGGGAAATTTCCTCAGTACAAATCATATAGGCTGCAGTGCATCCCGCACCAGCGAAAACGGTAAGCTGTAATGCTCACAGCATCAGCAAAAATACATAAACGTCGCTTTTCTAGGACAAGTATTAACGCAGAATAATTTTTTAGGCTCTGGCTCAACATCAGTGAAGACTACAAAAAGGATCCACATTTCCGTTCCATTCTCCATTTGCTGGAAAACTGCTCGTATTTGACTGCCACAATAATATTTCAGGGCGACGTAAATTACACAAACCACAATTCGTCTTTCACCTTGAAGGGAATCAATCTACTTACGAAATCCACAGACAGCACTTTCCGTACTCAGCTATAAAGAACAAAAAAGACATATATCATCAATATTAACATATCATCGCATATTGGGAAGCCAATGGTTAAACAATCGTATTATCGCATCCTGTTTTCAAGATTCTGAACTTACTCATTCCTTTCTCAGAGTTCTCCTATCTTAAAATATTCATACAGCACGCATACTATAGTAAGAGATCCTCATTTATACTGACAGATATAGAATAGTAATAGATAGATAGTAGCACTGAAAGCAGAAAATCGGAAACAAGGCTACTAACAGCTGGGGACCTGGGTTTGCCAGACCCATAATACCCACAGATCGGATATTCCCCTGAGTTTTGCATTAATTCAACACAGATCTTGCTTCTCTCAGGAGCGGCTCTTTTCAATTTACACACACAAAAAAAAAAACAGCATTTCACTCGTTCACAAGGAAACCTTTTATCTTCACGTTTGAATCAAACTAAATCCTAATTGCACAAGGAAAGAAAAAAAATTAAAACATCTTTTCAATCAATCACATAGAAACATCTTTATCATTATTTTTAGCAACATATTATTCAAAATGCATACGTCACAAATTTACAGTAATCAATTCTTTCTCCTCGCCGTCCTCTCTACTTCTCACTGACCTTTCTACTCATTTGCCATGTCACTCATTTGTTCCGATTGGGCGCCTTCTGCGCTGATCATTTGTCATTGCCGGTTTTGTTCATTTCCATTTGCTGGATTATGTCTAGGGTTAGCCGGCCGAATTTCAACATCATGAGGTGCTCCGCCTACAGTCCTATTCCCACCGTGTTCACTGTGATATCGATTCTGGTTGCCGTACCTGTAGCGTTCACGATCTTGTCCACGTCCTCGATCATTTCCGTTGTTCCACCTGTGTTCGCGACTGTTACCCCAGTTTCTATATGGCCGGTCCCGATTATTGTTTCGTTCGCGTCGCGACGACCAGTCACGCCGTTGTTTAGTAATACGGCCACGACTGCGGTCGCGCTGCTGTGCCCCGTAATAACTTTGTGCCTGATTAGGCGGGCATTCTGCTGTATTATATTCCAACTCTTGGAGAAGTGTTTTAAACGTTTCCACGTCCTCTTTGCATCGTCCCGCAAGAATGACGTGCCGCAAGTGCATCGGCAATTTGGTGATGCATATCCTAATTAGTTCCGCAGGCCCGTATGGATCGTATAAAAATTGATTTGCCTGCAGCATGTAGTCGAATAGGCGTGCAGGGCTGCCGAAACCAGACTGGTTCAAATTTGGCAGCATAATTATGCCATGTTTGACCCTATCTTGTGCCGCTTCCGACCAATAGGCGGAGAGAAAGGCTTGTCGAAACTCCCGAGTGGAGTTGCAGTGACGCGCTGCCGACCTCATGCGAATCGCCGGTTCGCCTTCCAAATAGCCACACATATATTCTATCTTATGTGAACTTGCCCAGTCGGGAGGAAGACAGAACTCAAATTGCTCGAGCCATGCTCGTGGATGTATTCCTTTTTGCGAATTTCGGAATATCTCAAACTTTCTTACCGTAAGGAAATGTTTGAAATCAAATCCCCACATTTCCTCCTGTCGGGGCCCTTGAATGTTTCTATTTTTCTCATGTCTGCCCCTCAAATTACATTCTTCCCTGTCGTCAAAATCTCCCTCGTGGCCGGAGTCCCTCTCTGCACTGTTCGTACGGCTATTTTTAGTGCTATTGGCGAGTTCGGAATCACACGCCATGCGGTTTTCCAGATGCGCCACGCGTTCTTGTAATTCGCCTGTTACAGCCTTGTGTTGCCTGTTCACTTCGAATTGTCCCTTCTGAAATCTCAGAAGCGAACGCACTTCTTCGGTCTCTGCGGCCGCTACCGGTGTAGTATTGTTCTCGCTTTCCGTCAGCTTCATCGTGCCTACAATGTCCGCTAATGCCGCAATCTTATCATCTATTTGTCTCTTGTCCTCCGCCCCAGTCTGCTTCAATTGTTCTACTTGCTGTTCCAACGCGTGGATCGCTAAACTGTTGTCCGCTATTGTGTTGCTAACGGACGTGGGACAATGCGTTTCCGTCTCTTGGACCCTCGAGAGTACCTGCTGATGTTCCCTTTGGCATTCTTCCCTCAGCTCTTGGAAATTCCTAAGTAGCCGTTTTTCGCTTTCTTTAGATTCGGCATAGCGACTCCGCTTGCTCTGTTCTAAGGCTTGCAGACGATCATCGATTTGTTCAAATGTACGGCCTAATTCTTTCATAAAATCACTTTTTATTTCACTTGCCAGATTGTTTATTTTTTGTGAGATATCATCGGACACTCTCTGCATCGACTTGTCGACTTAATTTGTCTGCTGGATTAGTTTTTCGTCTATTTGTTCGCCTAGCTCGCGGATCGATTTTTCAGATTTCTGCGTCATTTGTTCGCCTAGCTCGCGGATCGATTTTTCGGATGATTCTTTTTGTTCTCGGAACGATTTTTCTGATTTCTGCGTCATTTGATCGCCTAGCTCTCGGACTGATTTTTCAGATTTCTGTGCGTTTTCTTTATTTTGTTGCAATAAGGCTTTCATGAGTTCTACCAAATCATTTTGGTTAGTAGGAGGCAAATTAATTTGTGGCTCTGATGTGAGCCCGTTCGTGCTGTTCTGCATTTCGTCTGAAGTATTTCCCATTGCATTTTCGGAACCGCCCGACGCGTTAACATTCGAAATCAAATTATCCCCTTGGTCCATGTTGCTTAAGTTGTCAGACCGCTTACTTTTAGTTTGGTTACGTGTCTGCATTCGTTCAATTTATACCCAGTACGCAACACACTAATCGCAGTAAATGTATCCCCCAAAAATTTCGACAGTTACACGAAAGGTACCCAACCTAGTACTCACTTTTTCACACGAAAAACAAATTTTTATCTTTGATCGAAACAGTGGAATTTACAAGCGAGAAAAAAAACCACACACACATATAAAACACTCAAATATAGAAAACAAAACAACAAGACAAACAACACAACGCCGCTCAACAACGCAGTGAATCTTTAGAAAGTCTCGTCAGAAACAACGCAGAAGTTGTTTGAGCGCTGTAAGGAAAAAAAATTAAGATTACACAACGCTTGCAATCTAACGTCTCAGAGATTCCAGAGTCTACCGGAATCACAGAACAGGGTCGCCATGTGTAATATTGCTACATGAATTTTGCTATGCTGAAATCGGGTGCTAATAGTAGAATAAAAGCGGGTTAAAAGCTGTGATCTGTCTGGGGACGTTAACCGTGGATTACTGGGCAACTGTTTCATCAGATATTTAGTCTAGGTTTACCAAGCAGACTAACATTAATGATAATCTTTTAATAGTCATACAAAACCGGTAATATATATACATATAAAGAGAATTTAAATAAAAAGAAAGAAATCAGTTTATATTTGGAAATTTATTTTATGATTGTTCATTGAAATTTCAGCATATTATACGTGAGTTATAACTGAGCTGGTGCCTTATTTACGATTGAAAAATGTGAGATTGTAATCTTACGGAACACATAAAATATTGAGCCAAGTTTGGGAGACTGCATACGACACTGCATTCGTAAAACAACTCACGAAGAACATTGAAACATAAGCAAGAAGAAATTAACCACAACCAACAGATTCAGTTTTTTTACCCAAAGAAATTACGTTCATACCACAATCCTGTCCGTCATGTAATTACCACACACTGGTATACTAAATTCGTATTAACTCTTTGTGAAGTCTTCGCAAAAAGAATAGCTGAGGGCTACTTTGATGATTACACCACATTCTCCACGTGGTAGACTTGGTTTACACAAAGCGTACAACTCCACAATAATTTTGATAATTAAAATATATTAGATCGAAAAGCAATTGACGAAAGCAAAACCTTGAACTGGTTACTAACGTCTTACTATTAACCTGATGGGTCAAACAGTTATATAAGCACGTGGTAGTGGTCTCGCAAAGTACACCCCACGTGGGCTGAACATAAAGAAAAGTTGCTATATTGAAAATATAGTCAAGACGAGACGTTATAATCACACAAGCATTCGCATTTAAGATTGATCTTATTTAGAGTTACTGATCAACACGTAGTTCCACTTTACTCACAAAGTAGTAACAAAGCAACTACCGGAAACTAATCTGAACTTCACACGAGAATAATACTGCGCTGCAATTTAAGATAACATCGGATATTTTAGACCTAAACCCGAAATAAGGGTGATTAAATTTTCAGTTAGGCTGAACTTAAGAAATCCATTGTCCTATGGACTTAGCAGACACGCGCTTAGCCGGAGATCTTACCACTTCAGACGCTCGCCACCGCCAGACTGCAACTGCCTACTACCGAGCGTGCTTCCTGAGGGTGGTTCACAAAGACAAACGGAAGTGGCCAGAGGGGCAGCTTCCTATACCAACATGACAACGGACGGACAGAACCATACTAACGATAGAAACCTCTCTGCTTTATGAAAGCGTAGCTACCTGTTCCGACGTTGGTCCTACTGTTCTCTAGCAGACAGGCTTGTCTGCTACCCTCAAGCATGCAACTACAAATACATTTGCTCATTCATACTCTCACACAGAAGGGAAGGGGGATGACAGTATCTTATCATATACAGTATATAACAGAAAGCGGATGTAGGTTCCGTATGAGACTGTGTGACATGAATTACATATAAACTGTGTTTTAAAGTGTTGTAGTGTGACAGATCGTTCTTGTTTACGTGTAAAAGTAACACGTTCCACTACTCAGTCTCCTCCCAGATAGTCAGAAACGCCACAGTAAATTTAGAAGAGGAATTTATTCCATAAATGACAACAGATTTAAGAAATTAAACATGAAAGGAATCCAACAGAGACCTTTCAGCAGTTATTTGGTAATCTTGGACTCTGTTTTTTCACTCTTGTTTTGTGGTTAGCTATAGTAACTATTTCGGTTGGCACGTTCACCAAATTCTCAGAGCAGAAAAATGAACATCTTTAAATACACTTTATTCAGGATATGTGAATAATCTACCCAGCTACAATACTAGAAATGATTTTTCGTGATATACAAATTCAATCTTAATTTGAAAAACCACAAGCAATGTCATCTCGTAAATACACTCTTGCAAATTTTCATACAGGGTTATGTACACGTGTCTGATATTTTTCCTGTTAGGCTTAGCTATACACAGCGTTTAGCTTTCATTATTACAAGACTAGCTACTTTATTTACAATTCGGACAGTAGAATTACAGGTGATGATATCACTGTGTATTGTCGTTTAAGAATAATAAAACGATTTCCGTTTTCCGAATACCTGGTTCTCGAAGTATTGGTACGTTTTTATAGCTGCCAAAAGAACAAACATTAGCTCACCTTTTTACAAACTGTGTAGTGTTTACCTATGTTAAGATAACACTGGAAGATTTGCAGTTGGTGTTTTACTTTCAGAGTTTATAGCGTTCGTTTTCACTTAACTATTGACACCACTGTTAATCATTACTGTTAATCTGGTGCTGTTACTGTTGGTGGTAGTGCTCATGTGACTATGGTGATGGTGGTGGTCGTGGTGGTGGCTCGAGCGGCGGCCCTATATATATATATATATATATATATATATATATATATATATATATATATATATATATATATGTGTGTGTGTGTGTGTGTGTGTGTGTGTGTGTGTACGTGTACGTATGTGTGCGTGTGTGTCTGAATGATTGACAGTCGGTAATGTCCTATGACAGCCGACCTCGTCTGAACTTTAGTTTTATCTGCACTTGATGCGAAATTTAACACAAAAAAAAAAATGGTTCTAATGGCACTGAGCACTATGGGACTCAACTGCTGAGGTCATTACTCCCCTAGAACTTTAAACCTAACTAACCTAAGGACATCACAAACATCCATGCCCGAGGCAGGATTCGAACCTGCGACCGTAGCGGTCTGGCGGTTCCAGTCTGCAGCGCCTTTAACCGCACGGCCACTCCGGCCGGCGAAATTTAACAACTGCGCAATTTGCAAAACATCCATTACGATTATGTTTTTTTTCTGTTAGGCGTTTTCATTGCTCATTTTCCAATCAACGTCTCATGTTTCGAGAATGTCTAGAAGTTCTTGTATTATTGCGTGTTTATTAACGAACATGAAAGCTGACTCTTATCTCCACAGTCTGCACTGGTGTCCAAAATTAAACCACTATTCCCCCGCTGTCTGTATAATTCACGATATAATCATAGAAAATGTCAACAGATGTCCATACAATCGTGATCTGCATGAACGATGACATTCCGGTAACGCCAACGATGACGTCAGAGAACCCATAAAACGAGGCAGTATTTGTCGAGCAGTGCGACTACCGCGGTCGTGGTGTACACTGTCACAGACGGTGCCGTGTGGCACTCAGATTTTCTGCAGTGAAGAGAATGGAAGCGGGACAGTCACACTAACCATTTGTCGGAATGTGTGTGAAAATGCGTTAAGCTGAAAAAAAAAAACGAAGAGAAAATGGTACAGTTGTTTACGTTCTGAATTTTTTATATTGTTTCTACTTTACTGCCATCTGTTTATATCGTTTTGTTGCAAAATTAACGCAAACTTGCATGATTTCTGTTTGTTGCTTGGATTTTGGACAACAGAGTAGATAAGACGTTTGATTGTCAGAAAAAAATATTTGCATTATACACGGTTTTCTCGAATGAAGGAGTCGTTACAACGGATCTACTTTCACTTCCCCTTAAAAGACAGCGTCTGTGAAAGTAATGTAGCATTCTGCTACCATGTAGAATTCTCATGCATCTAAGGAAACAGGAAGATTAGAATTGCACGAGACGGTATGGTAGACAAAAAGGGTGGAGGTGTGGATTTTAGACCCCCGTCCAGCGATCCCCATGAAAATTTCCTGTGGTTTCTTTGTTCACTTTAAGGCCTAAGCCAGAATAATTCTTTCAAGGCCACCATTGATTTCTTAACGTGATCATTTTAAACAGGAATAGTGTTTGTCCCTAGTAACCCCGATGTCGACGGGACATTAAAACTTCTTCGCTTAGACCTGACGAAGTGCGGTGTGCTTTTTTTGTGTTCACTTGAACTCTAGAAACAAAGGCATACAATTATTGTAACCTACAGATCTTTCATAACCTACTCTTTGTAGAGCACCACGCATTTTCATATATCTGTGTGCTAATCCGTCATGTGCCAAAACCATTGCCGAGTAGTGCTAAATACTATGACTTGCTCACTGTTACGACCAACAACATGGTGAAGTGTTGAAACTAACATTCGTAACACTCATCAACCAAAACCTCCACAGAGGAACTCAATGTACAGCACCTCTGGTGTATCAGTTCCTGCACCTGTCGAATCTATCAAACACACTCCTCACACCTAACCCTCTGTTTCGCTCCCATGGTTGGTAGGGAGGAATCTGCAACTTCTTCAGTATCACACTGAAGTTTATGTATTTTAAGGATAGAAAACAATGAGAAATACAGACGTGTTCATAAGGGTGCTGTCACTTCAGTGCCAATACTACCCCTTCTAATTGCGTGTGATTATGTGTATGGCAGTAAATGACATGATGGAAATGGCATGATCACGCTTAATAAGTGAATTAAATTAGCTTTACCACTGACAGTCTCCAACTGGGAGTACCGTCTGGGTTAGTCCCCAAGTTGTGACAAATCTCCACTCTGACTTGATCAAGATCGATGTCTGGAGCCCAATTCTAGCAAGAGTAGATCATCCGCGTACCGATAATACCTTTATTATAAAAACAACTCTCGAAGAAACAATGCGAAATGATCATTCATTGGCATAGGACGTTAACTGCTACTCATTAATCTTAATTTGAGATTTTATTCGACAAATCATTTAAGTGGTTGGCACTGTTTAACATCTAAGTTAAGAAAGCTTCTACCCTTACTGGCATTGGCAGTAAAAGGCACTGAGATCAAAGAAATTGAACGCACGTATTCTGAAAGAATGCCTACTGCCGAGCCGTGGTGCGTATATCGCCGAATTGAATTCTGTGAAGAACAATTCTGGAGCGATAATCTGTAAACTGCTGCCAGTAGTCGTAGAGACAAAGTGCTTTGCGTAGCTGAAAATTCTGACTACACAGAGGACGTCAAATGGCGTCTGCAACCTCTTGGGGTCGAGGCCATTTCCGTGTAATGACGAATTAAGAATTCTACTTACTTATAAAACAGGGTCAGAGACTTTTTTAAGTGTGAGCTCGTAAAGAAGCACTTCATAATGCCTCCATCTCCACGGAGAAGCACAGGTTCGTATCTCTGTTCATAGAGAGACGAATGATGCAGCTCCTAGTGGCAACATCAGCACATACGAATCTGATGCTGAGACAGTTCTCTGACACCTCGCCAGCCATGTCTCAAAACGCTATCCACCTAAGTTTATCACTCACTGACACTCACCAGAGAGCTCTCAAAACCTCTATCTAGCCAATTATTTCCTACCGACACAACCAAGAGAGCCCCCACGCCGTGAAGCGTCCAGTTGAGAACAAGTCTAGTGTGAATTCTCCTTACAGCCAATCACAGCCCCCGTTACAATTGGAGTGCCTTCCTCTCTACACGTCATGAGGCTATCAGTCAACCTCTTTCAGCTCACGCTCAAGTCAATAGAAGCTTCTAGAACAAATTATGACCCCTCCTCCATCTGCAATTGAACTAACCGAATACGTTTCTGTGCCTTTTGGCAGAAATGCGGGATGGCACTTCGCATAAGAACTTCTTTCGGCCGTTAGCGCGCATTTGCGGCAGGCATCCCACGTACACTCCTTGTGCTGAAAAACGCTGTTCGTGGCACTTGTAAAATTCTATGTAGACAATCTCATGCTTTCAGCGTCATCTCACCTAAGCCTCCGTAGCGACCACAGGTCAATCAAGAGAAGTCCTCTCCACCGGCCTCACGATGAGGCGACTGTCTTGGGCTGTAAACTACCAGCATTCTCCTTTTAGATCCATGAAACGGGCTTCCCAGCAGCTTCCATGTCGATCACAGGTACCGTGAAGTCCCACTTTCGCCTTTCTGTCAGCAAATTACACTCTCGGTTTGCATCTCCACAGAAATGTTAGTATAAGTCTACCCAGCACCAACTAAGGAACGATTAATAATCCGATAGCTCCCGCCCCCCTAAAAGAATGCGATCCCCTACTAAGTAAATGAAATACGAATTGTCAAAATTACTCATGTTTGGTGGTTATATCCTGCCAAGTTACACAGTATATAATCTTTATCCACATAGTACAGGCAATACATGTTTGTTTCTTTTCCTTGTTTTCAGTATAGCTGGTCACATCATGCCATTCGATCCATTGTACTCGACGTACTACGCCAGCAAGCATGCTGTCAAGGCTCTGCTTGAAGGACTGAGGAAGGATCTGGTAGCCGGCCGAAGTGGCCATGCCTCGGGCATGGATGTTTGTGATGTCCTTAGGTTAATTAGGTTTAACTAGTTCTAAGTTCTAGGGGACTAATGACCTCAGCAGTTGAGTCCCATAGTGCTCAGTGCCATTTGAACCAAGGATCTGGTTGCCAGGAAGAGCAACATACGGTGTGGGGTGTTTCAAATGCATTGTATTGTTACGTTTCAAAGTCTCCGAGCAGGACTGGTGTTTCTTAATTTTGTGGTTACGTAAATATACTTTTCAGTCATACAGAATTTCCTAACCTGGTAAATAGACAGTTGAAACAAGTGTACATAAATTGCAGGAAAAGAAATGGAGTAAAGAGAAACTTAAAATGCTCATTATAAGCATCCAGGCTTCGTTATAGACATACAAAGTTAATTAAATAAACCATTGCTAACATAATCTCAGACGAATCTGCCACTATGGAGCAGACTGTGTGCCAATCTGAAACTTGCTGTCTGTCTGATCCAGTGCTCCGAGTTTTTGACTCCAACCTGAAACCTTGACTTCGGTAGCAAGACACCGACTGGCTGACTTACCCACACAGAACCCGTCTCCTTACTTCCGCAGTCCAACTGCCTCCCTCCACTCCCTCCTGCTCTCCAACCTTCACAGAAGCTCTCCATGGGCACCCTGGTCCACTGGCCTTCCTGAAAGAATGAATAAGGGAAGAAATGCAATGAAGTAACCCCCTGTTGTCGCATTCATCTAGTAAATACGGCTATCAAATATTAAAGTCATGTAACAGTAATTGTTTATTCCGTGCATGGATTACACAAATAATCGAAATACTCAGGCCTAGTACGAAGAAGACACTGCTCAGAAATTACACTTGCAGCAAAGAGTTGACCATTTTATCTGCCATGCTGAAATCAGTGGTGGAAGAAGGCGAAGGTGGGCCCACGTGATTTGTCAGTTTGCAGTTGAGGTTGCGTGGTGCGACGTGGCTGTTGACAGACAGCCGGTGGCTTTTATCTTC
Organism: Schistocerca serialis cubense; assembly: GCF_023864345.2. Classification (NCBI taxonomy): domain Eukaryota; kingdom Metazoa; phylum Arthropoda; class Insecta; order Orthoptera; family Acrididae; genus Schistocerca; species Schistocerca serialis. The sequence goes on along the minus strand of NC_064639.1, from coordinate 67,054,733 downwards.
GCATTTCTCTGTAGCCGGCCGCTGCTTTACAAGCGACACTGAGAACAGTTCAATACGCGTCATGTGCGATGTTTTCTCAGTAATCGTTCTGCAGGAGAAACGGTCAGTCAACATTTGACACAGAGCTGCTGTCCCATGCAAATCGATTGTTTGCTGTCTCCCACAGTACATGTGATGAATTTTATCTGCAGTAATTTACCTGAAAGGGTGACATCCAAGCTATATTTTTGCAGTTGTAGGTCAGGTAACAAGAACACAATCGGAAAAGTGGACTGAAAGAAGAACCGTCCGACAATGAACGGAAGCTGTGGATGTCACAAAATGACAGTAGGTCTTTGGATGAATGCAAGGCTCAATCAGTCTGGAAACTGATTACGAGACGGGTTGAAATGTCGGATGAATGCCAAGTCAGAGTGCCCTCTCCGAAACACTGTCACCTCTTCCCACACAGTGCGCTCAAATCAACCAATTCCATCCCCTCGAAGGACCGTGCTCAAGCGTTTTCTTCTTCTTCCCCCCTAATCCTGTTTTTGATGGCGCTGAATTTCCCATAGTGTCACCATGTTAATGGTGGGCTCAGTTTCCACTGTAGCACAATAAATGGCAGAAATTAGGTAGCTCCACCCTATCATTCGACGTTACAGGCTGCCAACCACTTCGATCCCACTCCAGAGAATCCCTCCACGGCGACTAGTATTGAGATAAGATGTTCCCACGGCAGTCTCACACAACTCGATGCACCAGTCACTGTCTGCATCAAGTTCCCTACATACTCACACGCCAGCTTTTCGTGAATGGGTTCTGGTTTCTGTTCTGTGCATTGCAGAGTCGCCAAGATGGCACCAGCTCAACAGAAGGTCCGTTAGTTTCTACTGGGAAGGCCTTTGAGGTTCCCTCTCAGGTATATCAGGTACTTGGAAACTCGGTGTCGTCAATTAGCTGTCTCAGCCTCTTAATGGGACTCTCATTTCAGAGTGAAGTGAAACACAGTCACCAATTTTCAGAGGCTGCCGGGATAGTCCTAATAATAAAGTGTGGCTTAACGGGAACCCTATTGCTCAGAGCGTTGCATACTTTTTAGTACACACAAGAGGTCGTCACTTCATCGCTATTCAAATGTACTTCTCTGTAATCACATCCGTAATATCTTACTTGGAATAAAAGGAACCACATTGTTCTCAATATTTTATCAACTTATCTTCAAAGCTGTATGCTTCGTCGGATGATAATCATTGAACACTTTTAGTAAATGAAGCCTGTTATGTTGCGTTCTTTCTATTCCACATCACGTTGTGTCTAATTGTAAACAGCATAGATTCGCGTATTTTACATCCCACTTCGGTGTGTTCCAACGCCATTTTCCCTCTCTGCTCCCATCTACTCTCTACAGTTTTCAATGCTTTTGTTTCGTAATTGGCAAACTGCTCTGTATGTGTTTGTGTGAGTGAATCTCTCGCTAACTATCATTCGCTGTGGAATACTGGAACGAGTAAACTGCATACTTCTTAACTCACAAATAAAAACCGACATTTGATCTAAATTCACTGAAAATGAGATTTTACATTAAATACTATCCCACAACGCCTGAAAACATAAATAAGAGCAAGTCCATTTTCACATCTTACTTGCTCCTGTTACTTACCAGTTGGCTGTATGAAAAATCAATATTTCTCTGTAAATAATTAAAAATCAGCATTTTCTTCGAAAATGTAAATAAAAAATTTAAAATTCGTATTTGTTGAAAGTGATCTGTAGCTTAAATGCGACTCCACAAACCCAGAAAACGCGAAATAATTGCAAATCCCAATTCCTCCAATCACCAGCATAATTCTGCACTGTAAAGTCGAGTCCATAGTTAGCTCTTTGTACCACGACAGTAGATGGCTCCAGTGTCAATTAAAAAACAGCAGCAGCACGAAAAATGCATAATTTACATTTCTATTAGAGGTTAAAACGCTGTCTGATGTTGCAACATTGCAACACTGCAGTGTAAAAGAAAGTGTGAGTTAATTTCCACATATATACAGTCGTTAAATTAGTGACCAAAGTCTGAAGTATGCACCCCAAGGCAAAGATCAACAGTCGTCATTTTAGAAATTAGGCCTGAAAATTCGATGTCGTAAGACTACCCTATCCAGGCCTATAGCTGCAGAAAAATATGTGCTACGTTGGCATTCAAATAGAGACACTGGAACTAATTATTCACAACACACCCTCAAAGTATGTATTTCAAAGTGTTTAAATAGTCTGAAGCACCAATTTAGGAGGGACATCGATGATGCGTCGTGTTGTTCACTATAAAAAATATAAACGAAGCTTTCCGGTGGCAATTATTACTATTATTACAAGTAGCACTGCACGTAAATAACTGCAGCTTGCAGTCAGAAGGCCCTGTAAAAGCTTTATAGACTGTATTTGACCGATATTAACCCTCTCAATACCAAAGGGTTGGGAGGATACGTTACTTTATGCCTTCCTTTTGGAAATATTGAAATCTAGTCAGGTGTTTTATTTCTTAAAATTTTGTAAAAATTATTTATTGTCTTTAATGAAGTCTTCCCCCAGATTCTATGATTCTTCCACATTTCTCGTTTAAGTTTAATCGGAAAATTTAAGTTTAAGTGAGATGTTCATAAAGTCTTCTGCTCTTGATAGTAATGCGACTTCCCACGACAGTCGTCTTACTCCACAAATAATAGCATGGTGTGACCTCAGAACGCGGGGAAACTATATGTCTCTGGGTTGACATTAACAATGGTCTCAACAATGATTCATTTCCGTTTGGGTCTTTATTGTTTCCTGTTCAAGGGCACTTAGTTCAATGTTAGATACAACTGTGATTGAAAATGTAGCGACAGTCACTTAGTGACTGAGGAATACCATAAATCCTGGAAGAATCCACAGATTCTCAAGTTGAACTTGATGAAACTGACGACTAGTTAGTGAACCTGAAGAAGTATGTGTTGTGCGCGAGGATATGGACAGTGAGAGAGAACCTAAGACTGGGCACCTGAAACTCATGACGAGGCAGCTTGCGAGTTAGTGACAAGTACATTACAAGCACTGGAAAAATTTATATCACCAAACCTCCTCACATTAGAAGACTAGTGGCACAAAACATAGTCAGAATGAGAAGCCATAAAGGCGAAGGTAAAGTAGGAACAACAAGAGAATCATTCGAAAAGTTTTTATCTCTAGAAATTGTCAACATCATAATAAAGCGTATCAATGATGAGGCACAGAGGCAGAAAATACCCAAGACAGACAGTATTGAACTCATGGCGTATATAGGACTTCTTTTTATTATGGGGAAGGAGAATGACAGTAAGTCATCTGTTACGGATTTATGGTCCTACACTTCAGGAAGGTTTGTTTATGCTGTTACCATGAGCCGAATCACTTTCGAGCAGCTTACTAAAATAGTAAGATCTGATAGTAGAGAGTCGAGAAGCGATCGCAGGAAACCTGATAACTTTGCTGCAATACGAGTAATTTTTCATAAAATAAATTAATGACTGCGAAAATATTATGTTGTTGGGATGCACATTGTTATTGATGAAATTTTTTCAATGTTCCACGGCAAGCGTCCCTTCAAGATCTTCATGAAGGGAAAACCTGGTAAATACGGTATACTTATACGCATGCTCACAGACGCTAAAACCAGATATGTTCTCAGCATGGGGCCTTATGCTGGGAAAAGAAATGATGGTGCAAAACAACAAAATTCCGCTGCAGCTGTGGTCAAACGCCTGATGGTTCCTCTACATAAATCAGGGTGACATGTCACCACAGACAGATATTACAATTCAATTGATTTGGCCAAAGATCTATGGAGGAATCACAAGCAAACTCTCTTGGGAACATTACAAGCTAATAAGAAGCATATACCTCAAGAACTGAAAGATATCTCATGACGAGAATTACATTCTAGTGAATTTTCTTTCAGTGATACTAGTACTGGAAATATTCCAATTGTTTCTTATAGTCCCCGTGAAAAATCTTAAAGAAATTTACTGTTTCTATCACCTCAACGGTTTGACGCCGCAGTTGGTTCACCAACTGACACTAAGAAGAAAACAATTACAAATTTACATTACGGATTCCTCCAAATTGCTTAACATCTAAGGATTATTGTGGAGGAGTACGAGACCAGCTGACGAACCCTTTGGGTAATGGTAATTAATAGCGAACCCTCAGTATTACGTGATAGATAGAAGATCAGCACCGTCATGGCTTTCACTGTTGCATGGACAGCGAATCCTGTATTTAAAAAAAAAGGAAAAAAAGTTTAATTACCAAATATCAGTCTGACAAGTAATATGAACAGGCAAACTGCTGCGCAGTGATTTATTTCAGCCCATCATTTTTGCAGTGCAGTCAGAGCAAAGCCGAGTTACCCGTTACCAAATAAGGAACAACCGTAGGGCCTAAACGAACATTTTGAGAGAAATTAAGATAAGTTTTGATTTACAGAGTTTCACATAAATCCAGAAGCTGCATTTTTCTGATAGGGGCACATTTACATTACGTAACGGTTAACCATTGTGTAAGACAGATTGTTCATGATAAAGCCACCATTATTCACATACATTCTAATTCACATACGGTCAGGTGTGTTGTAGATTAGTCGGAATCTCATACATAAGAAAAGTAATTTGCAAAGATCTATTTGCGTTCAGAAGTAGGGAAGCAATAGACGATTCTATATCAGAGATGGTAACCAGAATTTTAGAACCTTTCTTTCAGATAGTTAGCGAGAGATTCACTCACACACACATACAGAGCAGTTTGCCAATTACGAAACAAAAGCATTTAAAACACCAACTGTAGAGAATAGACGGGAGCAGAGAGGGAAAATGGCGTTGGAACACACCGAAGTGGGATGTAAAATACGCGAATCTATGCTGTTTACAATTAGACACAACGTGATGTGGAATAGAAAGAACGCAACATAACAGGCTTCATTTACTAAAAGTGTTCAATGATTATCATCCGACGAAGCATACAGCTTTGAAGATAAGTTGATAAAATATTGAGAACAATGTGGTTCCTTTTATTCCAAGTAAGATATTACGGATGTGATTACAGAGAAGTACATTTGAATAGCGATGAAGTGACGACCTCTTGTGTGTACTAAAAAGTATGCAACGCTCTGAGCAATAGGGTTCCCGTTAAGCCACACTTTATTATTAGGACTATCCCGGCAGCCTCTGAAAATTGGTGACTGTGTTTCACTTCACTCTGAAATGAGAGTCCCATTAAGAGGCTGAGACAGCTAATTGACGACACCGAGTTTCCAAGTACCTGATATACCTGAGAGGGAACCTCAAAGGCCTTCCCAGTAGAAACTAACGGACCTTCTGTTGAGCTGGTGCCATCTTGGCGACTCTGCAATGCACAGAACAGAAACCAGAACCCATTCACGAAAAGCTGGCGTGTGAGTATGTAGGGAACTTGATGCAGACAGTGACTGGTGCATCGAGTTGTGTGAGACTGCCGTGGGAACATCTTATCTCAATACTAGTCGCCGTGGAGGGATTCTCTGGAGTGGGATCGAAGTGGTTGGCAGCCTGTAACGTCGAATGATAGGGTGGAGCTACCTAATTTCTGCCATTTATTGTGCTACAGTGGAAACTGAGCCCACCATTAACATGGTGACACTATGGGAAATTCAGCGCCATCAAAAACAGGATTAGGGGGGAAGAAGAAGAAAACGCTTGAGCACGGTCCTTCGAGGGGATGGAATTGGTTGATTTGAGCGCACTGTGTGGGAAGAGGTGACAGTGTTTCGGAGAGGGCACTCTGACTTGGCATTCATCCGACATTTCAACCCGTCTCGTAATCAGTTTCCAGACTGATTGAGCCTTGCATTCATCCAAAGACCTACTGTCATTTTGTGACATCCACAGCTTCCGTTCATTGTCGGACGGTTCTTCTTTCAGTCCACTTTTCCGATTGTGTTCTTGTTACCTGACCTACAACTGCAAAAATATAGCTTGGATGTCACCCTTTCAGGTAAATTACTGCAGATAAAATTCATCACATGTACTGTGGGAGACAGCAAACAATCGATTTGCATGGGACAGCAGCTCTGTGTCAAATGTTGACTGACCGTTTCTCCTGCAGAACGATTACTGAGAAAACATCGCACATGACGCGTATTGAACTGTTCTCAGTGTCGCTTGTAAAGCAGCGGCCGGCTACAGAGAAATGCGAAGATAAAAGCCACCGGCTGTCTGTCAACAGCCACGTCGCACCACGCAACCTCAACTGCAAACTGACAAATCACGTGGGCCCACCTTCGCCTTCTTCCACCACTGATTTCAGCATGGCAGATAAAATGGTCAACTCTTTGCTGCAAGTGTAATTTCTGAGCAGTGTCTTCTTCGTACTAGGCCTGAGTATTTCGATTATTTGTGTAATCCATGCACGGAATAAACAATTACTGTTACATGACTTTAATATTTGATAGCCGTATTTACTAGATGAATGCGACAACAGGGGGTTACTTCATTGCATTTCTTCCCTTATTCATTCTTTCAGGAAGGCCAGTGGACCAGGGTGCCCATGGAGAGCTTCTGTGAAGGTTGGAGAGCAGGAGGGAGTGGAGGGAGGCAGTTGGACTGCGGAAGTAAGGAGACGGGTTCTGTGTGGGTAAGTCAGCCAGTCGGTGTCTTGCTACCGAAGTCAAGGTTTCAGGTTGGAGTCAAAAACTCGGAGCACTGGATCAGACAGACAGCAAGTTTCAGATTGGCACACAGTCTGCTCCATAGTGGCAGATTCGTCTGAGATTATGTTAGCAATGGTTTATTTAATTAACTTTGTATGTCTATAACGAAGCCTGGATGCTTATAATGAGCATTTTAAGTTTCTCTTTACTCCATTTCTTTTCCTGCAATTTATGTACACTTGTTTCAACTGTCTATTTACCAGGTTAGGAAATTCTGTATGACTGAAAAGTATATTTACGTAACCACAAAATTAAGAAACACCAGTCCTGCTCGGAGACTTTGAAACGTAACAATACAATGCATTTGAAACACCCCACACCGTATGTTGCTCTTCCTGGCAACCAGATCCTTGGTTCAAATGGCACTGAGCACTATGGGACTCAACTGCTGAGGTCATTAGTCCCCTAGAACTTAGAACTAGTTAAACCTAATTAACCTAAGGACATCACAAACATCCATGCCCGAGGCATGGCCACTTCGGCCGGCTACCAGATCCTTCCTCAGTCCTTCAAGCAGAGCCTTGACAGCATGCTTGCTGGCGTAGTACGTCGAGTACAATGGATCGAATGGCATGATGTGACCAGCTATACTGAAAACAAGGAAAAGAAACAAACATGTATTGCCTGTACTATGTGGATAAAGATTATATACTGTGTAACTTGGCAGGATTTAACCACCAAACATGAGTAATTTTGACAATTCGTATTTCATTTACTTAGTAGGGGATCGCATTCTTTTAGGGGGGCGGGAGCTATCGGATTATTAATCGTTCCTTAGTTGGTGCTGGGTAGACTTATACTAACATTTCTGTGGAGATGCAAACCGAGAGTGTAATTTGCTGACAGAAAGGCGAAAGTGGGACTTCACGGTACCTGTGATCGACATGGAAGCTGCTGGGAAGCCCGTTTCATGGATCTAAAAGGAGAATGCTGGTAGTTTACAGCCCAAGACAGTCGCCTCATCGTGAGGCCGGTGGAGAGGACTTCTCTTGATTGACCTGTGGTCGCTACGGAGGCTTAGGTGAGATGACGCTGAAAGCATGAGATTGTCTACATAGAATCTTACAAGTGCCACGAACAGCGTTTTTCAGCACAAGGAGTGTACGTGGGATGCCTGCCGCAAATGCGCGCTAACGGCCGAAAGAAGTTCTTATGCGAAGTGCCATCCCGCATTTCTGCCAAAAGGCGCAGAAACGTATTCGGTTAGTTCAATTGCAGATGGAGGAGGGGTCATAATTTGTTCTAGAAGCTTCTATTGACTTGAGCATGAGCTGAAAGAGGTTGACTGATAGCCTCATGACGTGTAGAGAGGAAGGCACTCCAATTGTAACGGGGGCTGTGATTGGCTGTAAGGAGAATTCACACTAGGCTTGTTCTCAACTGGACGCTTCACGGCGGGGGGGGGGGGGGGGGGGGCTCTCTTGGTTGTGTCGGTAGGAAATATTTGGCTAGATAGCGGTTTTGAGAGCTCTCTGGTGAGTGTCAGTGAGTGATAAACTTAGGTGGATAGCGTTTTGAGACATGGCTGGCGAGGTGTCAGAGAACTGTCTCAGCATCAGATTCGTATGTGCTGATGTTGCCACTAGGAGCTGCATCATTCGTCTCTCTATGAACAGAGATACGAACCTGTGCTTCTCCGTGGAGATGGAGGCATTATGAAGTGCTTCTTTACGAGCTCACACTTAAAAAAGTATCTGACCCTGTTTTATAAGTAAGTAGAATTCTTAATTCGTCATTACACGGAAGTGGCCTCGACCCCAGGAGGTTGCAGACGCCATTTGACGTCCTCTGTGTAGTCAGAATTTTCAGCTACGCAAAGCACTTTGTCTCTACGACTACTGGCAGCAGTTTACAGATTATCGCTCCAGAATTGTTCTTCATAGAATTCAATTCGGCGATATACGCACCAGGGCTCAGCAGATAGGCATTCTTTCAGAATACGTGCGTTCCATTTCTTTGATCTCAGTGCCTTTTACTGCCAATGCCAGTAAGGGTAGAAGCTTTCTTAACTTAGATGTTAAACAGTGTCAACCACTTAAATGTTTTTGTCGAATAAAATCTCAAATTAAAATTAATGAGTAGCAGTTAACGTCCTATGCCAATGAATGATCATTTCGCATTGTTTCTTCGAGAGTTGTTTTTATAATAAAGGTATTATCGGTACGCGGATGATCTACTCTTGCTAGAATTGGGCTCCTGACATCGATCTTGATCAAGTCAGAGTGGAGATTTGTCACAACTTGGGGACTAACCCAGACGGTACTCCCAGTTGGAGACTGTCAGTGGTAAAGCTAATTTAATTCACTTATTAAGCGTGATCATGCCATTTCCATCATGTCATTTACTGCCATACACATAATCACACGCAATTAGAAGGGGTAGTATTGGCACTGAAGTGACAGCACCCTTATGAACACGTCTGTATTTCTCATTGTTTTCTATCCTTAAAATACATAAACTTCAGTGTGATACTGAAGAAGTTGCAGATTCCTCCCTACCAACCATGGGAGCGAAACAGAGGGTTAGGTGTGAGGAGTGTGTTTGATAGATTCGACAGGTGCAGGAACTGATACACCAGAGGTGCTGTACATTGAGTTCCTCTGTGGAGGTTTTGGTTGATGAGTGTTACGAATGTTAGTTTCAACACTTCACCATGTTGTTGGTCGTAACAGTGAGCAAGTCATAGTATTTAGCACTACTCGGCAATGGTTTTGGCACATGACGGATTAGCACACAGATATATGAAAATGCGTGGTGCTCTACAAAGAGTAGGTTATGAAAGATCTGTAGGTTACAATAATTGTATGCCTTTGTTTCTAGAGTTCAAGTGAACACAAAAAAAGCACACCGCACTTCGTCAGGTCTAAGCGAAGAAGTTTTAATGTCCCGTCGACATCGGGGTTACTAGGGACAAACACTATTCCTGTTTAAAATGATCACGTTAAGAAATCAATGGTGGCCTTGAAAGAATTATTCTGGCTTAGGCCTTAAAGTGAACAAAGAAACCACAGGAAATTTTCATGGGGATCGCTGGACGGGGGTCTAAAATCCACACCTCCACCTTTTTTATCTACCATACCGTCTCGTGCAATTCTAATCTTCCTGTTTCCTTAGATGCATGAGAATTCTACATGGTAGCAGAATGCTACATTACTTTCACAGACGCTGTCTTTTAAGGGGAAGTGAAAGTAGATCCGTTGTAACGACTCCTTCATTCGAGAAAACCGTGTATAATGCAAATATTTTTTTCTGACAATCAAACGTCTTATCTACTCTGTTGTCCAAAATCCAAGCAACAAACAGAAATTATGCAAGTTTGCGTTAATTTTGCAACAAAACGATATAAACAGATGGCAGTAAAGTAGAAACAATATAAAAAATTCAGAACGTAAACAACTGCACCATTTTCTCTTCGTTTTTTTTTTTAGCTTAACGCATTTACACACACATTCCGGCAACTGGTTAATGTGACTGTCCCGCTTCCATTCTCTTCACTGCAGAGAATCTGATAGGCGACTCCTCTGTGCCACACGGCACCGTCTGTGACAGTGTACACCACGGCCGCGGTTGTCGCACTGCTCGACAAATACTGCCTCGTTTTATGGGTGCTCTGACGTCATCGTTGGCGTTACCGGAATGTCATCGTTCATGCAGATCACGATTGTATGGACATCTGTTGACATTTTCTATGATTATATCGTGAATTATACAGACAGCGGGGGAATAGTGGTTTAATTTTGGACACCAGTGCAGACTGTGGAGATAAGAGTCAGCTTTCATGTTCGTTAATAAACACGCAAAAATACAAGAACTTCTAGACATTCTCGAAACATGAGACGTTGATTGGAAATTGAGCAATGAAAACGCCTAACAGCAAAAAAACATAATCGTAATGGATGTTTTGCAAATTGCGCAGTTGTTAAATTTCGCCGGCCGAAGTGGCCGTGCGGCTAAAGGCGCTGCAGTCTGGAACCGCCAGACCGCTACGGTCGCAGGTTCGAATCCTGCCTCGGGCATGGATGTTTGTGATGTCCTTAGGTTAGTTAGGTTTAACTAGTTCTAAGTTCTAGGGGACTAATGACCTCAGCAGTTGAGTCCCATTGTGCTCAGTGCCATTAGAACCATTTTTTTTTTTTTGTTAAATTTCGCATCAAGTGCAGATAAAACTAAAGTTCAGACGAGGTCGGCTGTCATAGGACATTACCGACTGTCAATCATTCAGACACACACGCACACATACGTACACGTACACGTACACACACACACACACACACACACACACACACATATATATATATATATATATATATATATATATATATATATATATATACTCCTGGAAATTGAAATAAGAACACCGTGAATTCATTGTCCCAGGAAGGGGAAACTTTATTGACACATTCCTGGGGTCAGATACATCACATGATCACACTGACAGAACCACAGGCACATAGACACAGGCAACAGAGCATGCACAATGTCGGCACTAGTACAGTGTATATCCACCTTTCGCAGCAATGCAGGCTGCTATTCTCCCATGGAGACGATCGTAGAGATGCTGGATGTAGTCCTGTGGAACGGCTTGCCATGCCATTTCCACCTGGCGCCTCAGTTGGACCAGCGTTCGTGCTGGACGTGCAGACCGCGTGAGACGACGCTTCATCCAGTCCCAAACATGCTCAATGGGGGACAGATCCGGAGATCTTGCTGGCCAGGGTAGTTGACTTACACCTTCTAGAACACGTTGGGTGGCACGGGATACATGCGGACGTGCATTGTCCTGTTGGAACAGCAAGTTCCCTTGCCGGTCTAGGAATGGTAGAACGGTGGGTTCGATGACGGTTTGGATGTACCGTGCACTATTCAGTGTCCCCTCGACGATCACCAGTGGTGTACGGCCAGTGTAGGAGATCGCTCCCAACACCATGATGCCGGGTGTTGGGCCTGTGTGCCTCGGTCGTATGCAGTCCTGATTGTGGCGCTCACCTGCACGGCGCCAAACACGCATACGACCATCATTGGCACCAAGGCAGAAGCGACTCTCATCGCTGAAGACGACACGTCTCCATTCGTCCCTCCATTCACGCCTGTCGTGACACCACTGGAGGCGGGCTGCACGATGTTGGGGCGTGAGCGGAAGACGGCCTAACGGTGTGCGGGACCGTAGCCCAGCTTCATGGAGACGGTTGCGAATGGTCCTCGCCGATACCCCAGGAGCAACAGTGTCCCTAATTTGCTGGGAAGTGGCGGTGCAGTCCCCTACGGCACTGCGTAGGATCCTACGGTCTTGGCGTGCATCCGTGCGTCGCTGCGGTCCGGTCCCAGGGCGACGGGCACGTGCACCTTCCGCCGACCACTGGCGACAACATCGATGTACTGTGGAGACCTCACGATCCACGTGTTGAGCAATACGGCGGTACGTCCACCCGGCGTCCCGCATGCCCACTATACGCCCTCGCTCAAAGTCTGTCAACTGCACATACGGTTCACGTCCACGCTGTCGCGGCATGCTACCAGTGTTAAAGACTGCGATGGAGCTCCGTATGCCACGGCAAACTGGCTGACACTGACGGCGGCGGTGCACAAATGCTGCGCAGGTAGCGCCATTCGACGGGCAACACCGCGGTTCCTGGTGTGTCCGCTGTGCCGTGCGTGTGATCATTGCTTGTACAGCCCTCTCGCAGTGTCCGGAGCAAGTATGGTGGGTCTGACACACCGGTGTCAATGTGTTCTTTTTTCCATTTCCAGGAGTATATATATATATATATAGGGCCGCCGCTCGAGCCACCACCACGACCACCACCATCACCATAGTCACATGAGCACTACCACCAACAGTAACAGCACCAGATTAACAGTAATGATTAACAGTGGTGTCAATAGTTAAGTGAAAACGAACGCTATAAACTCTGAAAGTAAAACACCAACAGCAAATCTTCAAGTGTTATCTTAACATAGGTAAACACTACACAGTTTGTAAAAAGGTGAGCTAATGTTTGTTCTTTTGGCAGCTATAAATACGTACCAATACTTCGTGAACCAGGTATTCGGAAAACGGAAATCGTTTTATTATTCTAAAACGACAATACACAGTGATATCATCACCTGTAATTCTACTGTCCGAATTGTAAACAAAGTAGCTAGTCTTGTAATAATGAAAGCTAAACGCTGTGTATAGCTAAGCCTAACAGGAAAAATATCAGACACGTGTACATAACCCTGTATGAAAATTTTCAAGAGTTTATTTACGAGATGACATTGCTTGTGGTTTTTCAAATCAAGATTGAATTTGTATATCACGAAAAATCATTTCTAATTTTGTAGCTGGGTAGATTATCCACATATCCTGAATAAAGTGTATTTAAAGATGTTCATTTTTCTGCTCTGAGAATTTGGTGAACGTGCCAACCGAAATAGTTACTATAGCTAACCACAAAACAAGAGTGAAAAAACAGAGTCCAAGATTACCAAATAACTGCAACCCAACAACTAGCGTCAAACCAGGGGTAATGCAACAATATATTTTAAGCTGTGTGGCAATACGAGGTGGTATACTAAGTGCAGTAAGAAATCAAGGAAAAAAGTTTGCTCGGTAAACAACTCACCTTACTTCTCGACGTTCTCGCCCATGAGGGGTACACACTTGGTCCAGTTTTTTCGTCCCATCAAAAGAAAGAGGTTTTGTCAGACTCTGCGAAAATACTCGTTGACTGCGGCTGTCACTTTTTCACTTGTTGAAAATTCCTTCAAAGCAAGCAAAAATTTCAATTTAGGGAACAGGAAAAAGTAACTTGGAGCTGAGATTGGTGAACAACGCGATTGAGGAAGCAGTTCAAAGCCCAGTTCACACCATTATCGCTGATGCGTGGTATGGAACATTATGCTGGTGAAAGAGCACTTCTTTGTGTGCTAGTCTATGCTTTTCTTCAGCCAACTCAAGTCTCAAACGATCCAGGAATGAAGCATCATAGGGTTCAGGTTCGGTTGTACGTTTTCCAAAGTAATGTATGAGGATTATTCCTTGAGAATCGCAATAGACAGTTGGGCACTGGAGAATTCTGAACCGATCTCACTTTACATTGCAACATGTATCTGCTGCATGATGAACAGGAGTACTGTAATCCAAGAACTGTCAAGAAACTTATTAGTTCCTCCCTAAGGTATCTCATGAAACGTTCTTCATGTCAGAGCTATCGCAGGTGTCAGTGCAGAATTCAAGCTTAGGGCGGTTTTGAGGTACCAGAGACAATGATTCTCACGCGGTACCTGATGTCGACGTTTATTGGAAGCTAAATGCTGAATGGCTCTATGTTTAAGAATACCTCTATACAGTCTCACAAGACGAAAATACATCGCTATAAACGCTTTGAGGTCTACCTGCATATGTGGATGACGAAGCCGTCGTCGACTCCCCTGTCCAGCATGCTCTGGACGGCCTCCCTCGTGCAGATGGACAGCCCCAGGACGTTGACGTCCAGTGTTTGCTGCCACTCGGCTGTCTGTCCAGCTGGGAACACAGCATGCCGCCATCATCAGTCAGCAATAAAGCGAAGGACGAGGACTGCAGTGAAACAGTGTGTACCGACACATCATTCGAAATGCTTATGCTGTTAAAGTTAGTGATCCTCTATAGAATGAAGCTACTCATAACAGCTTCTTTTTTTAATGTAGTGACAGAGCATCGTCGTTTAAGCCGATTCTGTAATCCTCGTCACAAGAAGTCGTGTGCAAACTGTTGTATCTACGTCGTCACAGCCACTTTATGTCACCAGTATTATCAATTTGAGACGCTGAAGACTGTCTTCCACAGGGTCCAACCTGTAAAAGTCGGAGGGTCACTTCTGAACTGTGCAGTGGGTAAGGGATGTTGGTCCAGTCTAAGAAGGTGCCAGATTAGCTGCCAAAGTTTCGTGCGGTTTGGGATTACTATTGTGAATTTAGATCGCTTCCGTGTACTTGTGTAATCTCTTCGTGGTAGTGACGACTTTATGCTTGTAAAAGGTGAACGTGTCTCTCGCTATTTATGAACAGCGGCATTACAGAAAATCAAGAACTGCGTCCTTATTATTCCAAAAATAGAAATAATGATTTTTTTTTTTTTGCTGCTGGCTGCCTCTTACATTTGTTTAGTATTCGGAAGGAGATACGTCGCTTGTACCTGGACCTATTTCATTCTGGATTATATACAGTATGGTCGGAAACAATCTGAAAAGCTTTTGAGAGTGTTGGAGAGTAGGCTGAGTTGAGAAACAGTTGTTAAGAAAAGAACTCGATACGTTGCTCCGTTTCCGAAATAGTAAGCACTGAATGTCCTTAAGTGCGCAAATTCAGGCGGCCCGCCAGATTCAATTAGTATCAGTTGTTATAACATGGATGCCAACTTTCGAGACTGTTCAGCCTTCGGCTCTGGTTCGATCCTTACTACCGTCCCATGATTATTTGGTCTGTCGCTCTCTTGCTCGATATTCGGGAAACAAACGAACATGTTTGGCGTCACTGTCTCTGGCAAGCCTCTTGAATTTGCGCGCTCAAGACGCAACGGCCTGATTGGCTAACTTCCATTGTTTTTTATTCGGACACGGGGCAAAGTACTGAAATATTTCTCAGCGCAACTTACCCTGCAACACCATTAAGTACTATTCAGACTGTTTCTGGCAACTCTGTACATTCACGTTTCATCACCGGCCAGTAGATGGGATGCAACGATATCTTTGTTGGCTTCCAATACTTGCAAACTTCTCTTTACCAGTCGCAATCCAATAGATTCACACATTCTGATAGTACAAATTTTCTTCCATTCTGCTTAATGCTTTCCGAACGCAAACCATGTTCTTTGAAAGCTCTCAGTTTCTTAAACCATTGTCTGCGTAAATAGACTGGTCGCCTCGCTGAGGATTTGTGTCCATGATTTTAGTTTAAAGTGTCCCACTTTTGACACTGTGAAACAGTACGTAACATTGTAATTCCTTTACTAACAAAAAATTTTATTTCATTATATTTCATTAATCTGATATTTTATTTTTCAATTTCAGTATTGTTTAAATGTTTTGAAGGAATCATCATAAATCATTTGTAACTGATGTTTTATCAGAAAGGTGCCTCGAAACGAACATGCAATAAATTTGTGAATTTAAACTACAAAGAACACAGGTAAAACAAAACAAGTCGCCTGTAGTGTGCAGTTCGTAAAATAAATAAATCGTACTGTGCAGACGGAATCTGTTGCCTAATTGAAAAACGACTCAACTTAAACAAAAATTATTGAAACGAGTTCTGTAGGTTAGAAATATCAATAATACCAAAAATATGCGTAACTTTGTGTTACAAAATCAAGGTGGTTGTGCCAGACTTACACTAATGATGCGGCAAGGAATGATTCCATCGTGTAACACTGGTTAAAAATGGATAAAGGTAAGAGGGTAGATGGACAAGCGTTAGCTCGCCCTCTCGGATCAATCCAACGAGTAAAACGATGTTAACTTGATATGTAGTGTCTCTTTCTCTCTCTCTCTCTCTCTCTCTCTCTCTCTCTCTCTCTCTCTCTCTCTCACTCACTCTCTCTATTTGTTTGTTAAGTCGATTCCCACTATCCATGACCCCATGAACTAAGGCACGCTAATTTCTTCTGTGCTGCATTTTCTCCTGCAGACGTTGCAGTTTCGAATCCACTACTGCTATGACCCCGTCGATCCATCTCATCCTTGGCCGCCTATTTCTTCTGCCTCCGATCTTGCTCAGTATTACCGTCTTTTCCATCGGATGGTGTCTTCTAGTAATTTCCCCAAAGTAGGACTGTTTTTGTTTGTTTGTTTGAGTATTATACCGTCGAAGCAACAGTCTGGTTTTATCTGCTGTATTCGTACTCTTTGCAGTCCATGGAACTCTTAAGAATTTTCTTCCAATACCACAATTCAGAGGTATATATTCCACGCCGTCCTGCCTTCTTGCGACTCAGGTCTTACATCCGTATATCACAATTTACCATAAGGTTTTTTGTTTTAAAGTTACATCTCTACTCCTTAAAACACTGTCGAAGTTGTACCTCCCCTATCCTCAAAGCAACAACGGTTTCTTGATTTAGTGGCTGCATTCACCAACACAGAAAATACCTCCATTTCTTCTCCTCCTGCATGCCATGCAGTGATACATGCAGTTGCACAATTTTCGTTTCCTTGACGTTCTCCCTCAGACCAGCAGGATGTTTAATTCTCTTTCACCTTCTGCAACCAGTATAGTGTCATCTACATATGTAAGATTACTTATATCAATCACAGCTAATTTAATTCCCGTTTATTCTTCATCATGTCCAGCATTCCTCATAGTGTCCACTGTTGAGCCAACTGACTTTCATCCTTTCCTGTCGCAAGGTTGAACTGCCCTTGGTAGCGTTGCTGGCATGTGTCATTGTAGGGGGGGGGGGGGGGGGGAAGAGGGTGTAGGGGCGGAGCAGGGAACAATGGAAGAGAATCATTCTATGGGGGGGCGGGGGCGGGGGGTTTCCAACGAAGATGGGACCAAGATTTATACTGACCCACTCCTGACAAAGGTGCGTCTTAACATGATAACATTAAAGGCCGGCTGTATGAATAAGCACCATCCACCCTTACACAAGCAATTGACCAAAATAACTAAAATCTTACATGACATTTTAATTATTCTTCAAAAAAAGTGTTCAGATGTGTGTGAAATCTTATGGGACTTAACTGCTAATGTCACCAGTCCCTAAGCTTACACACTACATGTTGTTGTTGTTGTTGTTGTTGTTGTGGTCTTTAGTCCTGAGACTGGTTTGATGCAGCTCTCGACACTACTGTATCTTGTGCAAGCTTCTTCATCTCCCAGTACTTACTGCAACCTAAAACCTTCTGAATCTACTTAGTGTATTCATCTCTTGGTCTCCCTCTACGATTTTTACCCTCCACGCTGACCGGCAATGCTAAATTTGTGATCCCTTGATGCCCCAGTACATGTCCTACCAACCAGTCCCTTCTTATAGTCAAGTTGTGCCACGAACTCCTCCCCAATTCTATTCAGTACCTCCTCATTAGTAATGTGATCTACCCATCTAATCTACAGCATTCTTCTGTAGCACCACATTTCGAAAGCTTCCATTCTCTTGTTGTCCAAACTATTTATCGTCCATGTTTTACTTCCATGCAAGGCTACACTCCACACAAATACTTTCAGAAACGACTTCTTGACACTTAAATCTATACTCGATGTTAACAAATTTCTCTCCTTCAGAAACGCTTTCCTTGCTATTGCCAATCTACATTTTATATCCGCTCTACTTCGACCATCATCAGTTATTTTGCTCCCCAAATACCAAAAATCCTTTAATACTTTAAGTGGCTCATTTCCTAATCTAATTCCCTCAGCATCATCCGACTTAATTCGACTACATTCCATTATCCTTGTTTTGGTTTTGTTGATGTTCATCTTATATCCTCCGTTCAAGACACTGTCCATTCCATTCATCTGCTCTTCCAAGTCCTTTGCTGTCTCTGACAGAATTACAATGTCATCGGCAAACCTCAAAGTTTTTATTTCTGCTCCATGGATTTTAATACCTACTCCGAATTTTTCTTTTGTTTCCTTTACTGCTTGCTCAATATACAGATTGAATAACATCAGGGAGAGGCTACACCCCTGTCCCATTCCCTTCCCAACAGCTTCTTCGCTTTCATGTCCCTCGACTCTTATAACTGCCATCTGGTTTCTGTACAAATTGTAAATAGCCTTTCGCTCTCTGTATTTTACCCCTGCCACCTTCAGAATTTGAAAGAGAGTACTCCAATCAACATTTTCAAAAGCCCTCTCTAAGTCTGCAATTGCTAGAACGGTAGGTTTACCTCTCGTTAATTTATTTTCTAAGATAAGTCGTAGGGTCAGTATTCCCTCACGTGTTCCAACATTTCTACGGAATCCGAACTGATCTTCCCCGAGGTCGGCTTCTACCAGTTTTTCCATTCGTCTGTAAAGAATTCGCATTAGTATTTTGCAGCTGTGACTTATTAAACTGATAGTTAGGTAATTTTCACATCTGTCAACAACTGCTTTCTTTGGGATTGGAATTATTATATTCTTCTTGAGGTCTGAGGGTATTTCGCCTGTCTCATACATCTTGTTCACCAGATGGTAGAGTTTTGTTAGGACTGGCTCTCGCAAGGCCGCCAGTAGTTCTAATGGAATGTTGTCTACTCCCGGGGCCTTGTTTCTACTCAGGTCTTTCAGTGCTCTGTCAAATTCTTCATGCAGTATCGTATCTCCCATTTCATCTTCATCTACATCTTCTTCCACTTGCATAATATTGTCCTCAATTACATCACCTTTGCATAGACCTTCTAAATACTCCTACCACCTTTCTGCTTTCCCGTCTTTGCTTAGAACTGGGTTTCCATCTGAGCTCTTGATATTCATACAAGTAGTTCTCTTTTCTCCAAAGGTCTCTTTAATTTTCCTGTAGGCAGTATATATCTTACCCCCAGTGAGATAAGCCTCTACAACCTTACATTTGTCCTCTAGCCATCCGTGCTTAGCCATTTTGCACTTCGTGTCGATCTCATTTTTGAAACATTTGTATACCTTTTTGAGTGCTTCAGTTACTGCATTTTTGTATTTTCTCCTTTCATCAATTAAATTCGATATTTCTTCTGTTACCCAAGGGTTTCTACTAGCCCTCGTGTTTTTACCTACTTGATCCTCTGCTGCCTTCACTATTTCATCCCTCAGAGCTACCCATTCTTCGTCTACTGTATTTCTTTCCCCCATTCGTGACAATCGTTCCCTTATGCTCTCCCTGAAACTCGGTACAACCGCTGGATTAGTCAGTTTATCCAGGTCCCATCTCCTTAAATTCCCACCTTTTTGCAGTTTCTTCAGTTTTAATATACAGTTCATAACCAATAGATTGTGGTCAGAGTCCACATCTGCCCCTGGAAATGTCTTACAATTTAAAACCTAGTTCCTAAATCTCTATCTTACCGTTATATAATCTATATAATACCTTCTAGTATCTCAAGGATTCTTCCATGTGTAAAACCTTCTTTTATGATTCTTGAACCAATTGTTAGTATGATTAAGTTATGCTCTGTGCAACATTCTACCAGACGGCTTCCTCTTTCATTTCTTACCCCCAATCCATATTCACCTACTATGTTTCCTTCTCTCCCTTTTCCTACTCTCGAATTCCAGTCACTCATGACTATTAAATTTTTCGTCTCCCTTCACTACCTGAATAATTTCTTTTATCTCATCATACATTTGATCAATTTCTTCATCATATGCAGAGCTAGTTGGCATATAAACTTGTACTACTGTAGTAGGCGTGGGCTTCGTGTCTATCTTGGCCACAATAATGCGTTCACTATGCTGTTTGTAGTAGCTTACCCGCAATCCTATTTTTTATTCATTATTAAACCTACTCCTGCATTACCCTTATTTGATTTTGTGTTTATAACCCTGTAGTCACCTGACCAGAAGTCTTGTTCCTCCTGCCACCGAACTTCACTAATTTCCACTACATCTAACTTTAACCTATCCACAAACACACGTACCCATGCCCGAGGGAGGTCTCGAACCTCCGCCGGGTCCAGCCGCACAGTCTATGACTGCAGCGCCTGACGCCGCGCGGGGTTAGCCGAAGCCACTTCAGCTGAATGTATAATACATTTGATACGCCCAAGAAGTTCATAAACGCTAATGCAAACGTTTGTGGAGGATGCAGTGTCTGTCGAACGTCCGCCAAAAGAAGTCCATTCGTAAACGGTCAGCGGAATTGGGAGTTCCAAACTCTACATTACAAAATCATATCAGGAATGATTACAAGCTAAAGGCACTTAAACCTTCGATTGCAAACGAACTGCATGGTAACGACATCCGAAAAGTCATTAGGCTTGTGTGGGTGAATGCTTGATGTCTTAGCAACTCTTCCTTCAAGTGACAATTTGTTTTTCTCTGACAAGTGTGCAATATATCGTAGTGCAAGAAACAGAAAGGTTTCTAGAGTAAAGAAAACCAATATTTTTATGACGAACTAGAACACAACCCAACACATGTCCTGACATTGGCTGCAATGTCTGCAACCCCCTTGGTAGCTCTATATTTCTTCAACTCTTCTGTGAACCACACTGCTTATGTCACCATGCAACGCGATTGGTTTATTCCGCATCTGCAAGATCGGGAACTGCTCGGGCGTATGTGGTTTCAGCAGGATAGGGCACCAGTCCATTCTGTTATCGCCGTTAGAGAATGCTTCAATGAGATATTTTATCATAAACGGACTGGATGTTGTTCTGTCCATTCGCTTGTACCTTTGGAGTGGCCGCTTCGAAGTTGTGATGTGTCATCCTGTGTGCAATGCGTTTTAAGGGGTTCATAAAATGGAAGTTTCTGTCACACGTTGCGGGACAGATGTACTTAAGAATTTTGTTCGGCGTACGTTTACTGCCCTCATGCCAGAAATTTAAAGGAGAATTTCGCATCGTACATGTAAGAGAATCATACTGTGTTGTGAAAACGGTGGCGTACCCACACACTCCGGAATAAATAATTAAGAACAGTCACACAACCTCAAAGATGTCCTGTGTCATGTTGCCATATGAACACAGTGTCAACATCTAAGTATATACGGACACATTATAGGGGGTAATGCGACTTTGTGATCACTCGTTGATCTTCCGGGTAATCCACGTTCCAAAATTCGAATCGCAATGACGGCTCGGAAGTTCTTAATTGCCGAGAACATAAAACAAATTTTTTCCACAAATTATTAGTAAAAAGGATTTTTCTTCACTTGTGAAGATTTCCAATCACACATTAACCATTTGGAATTAACATCGTTCCTCACGTACGCTTTAAAATAATATTTGACCGGGGAAAACATCTGAAAACCTATCACGAGCTTGTAGAATCCACTACACGCAGAGTCGCCGCTGTATTGCTTTCCAAATGTGGACGAACAGGCTTTTAAGTAATTGATCATTATGTTTTTTCTCATCAGTGGGTATAAAATACGTGATATATTTTAATAAGATTTTACCAATTGTTGAATGGCAGTTTATTCTGGCTACAGTAACGCATTATTAATCCGTGTCGCCTACCAGGATAACTGTCTAGGCCTGTACAGCACACGTCTTGGAGACTCATTCAAACCCCAGACAGGTCAGCCCAATGTTGCGCCGCTACTGCCCCTGTTAATCAACGGACGACAGCCTTCAGTGACATGAAAAGTATTCGCAGTTGCGATTATGGGCAACCATCAGCTGTATAATGGAAAGATTGTAACTGTCGTACAGAAATTACTACAGACCAGAACGAAACAGCCAAGCAGATGGGCGTTATCTGAAGCTAATTCCACAGACTGGAAAACTGTAATACTCTGGTATCCCCCTCATACTGCACTGCTACAGTTACTGTAACTGTCAGCCTGTGTCTCAGCTCGAGGTAGTTCCTGCTTATACGTATATAGGACGAACTTAAACCTCCATCGTGTGTGTGTGTGTGTGTGTGTGTGTGTGTGTGTTTGTGTGTGTGTGTGTGAGTCTGCTAAGAGATTCCTTCTGATTATTTTTCATTCAAATTCCATGAGCTGTGAACAACAGCTAAGTGTCCTATCGCTAGTCCCAACAACTGGTTTATCTCGCAGTGTGTTTGCCGTTTCAACATGGCATTGCCTTATCTGCCCGCCTATGAACGCCTAATACTATTAGTTTTCTTTGGCTGCGTGGTCTATAGCTGGGCTCATGATATGGCTTACCACCACACACTGCCATGGCTATTTCATCATGGAACTGCTTCATCTGCCATCTTGGAACGTCGTAGACGGCTGGTTTGCTTTCGGCATTTTCCCAGAGTAGCTTATGATTCTTTCCTTTGTTGTACCTGCTGCCTCTTTTCCTCTTTCATTGACTAAGCGTATCAAATTTAGTGAACTGAACGATGCTTTATCGAAAATTGTATCAATAATATGTGACAACTTGGCTTCTTATGCTACACGCAGTTTGTCCAACAAAAATGAACAGTGGTGGCTTCTGTGAGGGCGCCCTCGCACGCGATCGTACTGGCGCCACTTCTGCAGGCGTTCCATGGATTCTGGCCCTCGTCGTGTCATCTTTGCTTGGTTGTATGTTACCTCTGGGGCTGTGTAGTAAGGAGTGGTGTATGGAAGACGGATCTGGACGGGTGTGTCGGATTACCCGGCGTAATGACCGATGCAGAGTGTTGAAACCGTTGACAGTTAGTCTGTAGGTGCCCTCCCTTACCTGCAGCGTTTACCGTTGGTTCGGGTGAGCTGAGAGGGCAAAAAGCGGCTCTCGTCGCATGTATCGTGGTTACGAAATGCATCAGTTAATTGTGGTGGCCTAAATACGCTGAGATGTACTCAACCTCTTGTTAGCAGCTACGAGCAGGAGGGCAGTATTGTCCAGTGCCTACTTGAAGTCCTGAAGCTATTGACCTCCTTCGCATTTATGTGAAATCATGTACGAAGACTATTCAGTAACTGCTCTACTTAAAGACTGTTAATTCTCTTACGGTGCTAGCTGGCCAGGTATCCGGTTCTTTTATGCCTTTCAGTAACCCCTTTTGGACCTGTGTGTGTCAGTCTGCAGGTTTCTTTACGCGCCAAGCTAGTATTTTGCAACGGTAATCTGGTACCTGACGTCACTTTATCATTATTTGATACTACTGAGTGTGATTTTTGTTTGTTGTAGACGTTATGGCCTTCTTTCAAATGACTTTGTACATTATTCCTTGTTATTTCTAGGAAGGTTAACTTGCAATGTTTATGAGCGGGATGCTCCTGTGCTGAAGTTTTAGTAGTTTGTATCCTTGCGAATAATTTTAATTGTCCGTTTAAATAGTACTGTGTATATTAATTTCTGTCAAACGTGTCTGCTGTTTGACGTTTGGTACATGCCGACAGCTTTGTATAGGGAGCGGTTGACGCATTGCTGCTCTGCTGGTCCGATGCAGGAACGCGTCTTCCTTCTGCTTCGGCGGCTTTCCCGTCAACGCACGAGGCGTAGTTGTTGGCAGGTCACATACGCTTCTGCGGATTTCTCATTTCCACCTCAAGCTGAGCAGTTTATTGTCATTCCTTTGGTATCATGGCTTTGGTAATTTTGAGAAAGTAGTTTTGTCAGTGTTTCTGTTATTGTAAAATCATTGTAATTCACATGGTTCAAATGGCTCTGAGCACTATGGGACTTACTTGCTGAGGTCATCAGTCCCCTAGACTTAAACTATACTTAAACCTAACTATGGACATCAAACACATCCATGACCGAATTTGAACCTGCTACCGTAGCGGTCGCGCGGTTGCTGACTGTAGCGTCTAGAACCGTTCGGCCACCCCGCCGGTTGCAGTGGAGATGTACGCACTTTGACGTCCTTTACTTGTCGTTTGTTGAACTTAAATTCAAGTCCTGTTGTGGGGTTAGCCCACAGTTGTGCTGCTAGACGCGCAGACGCAGCCCTGCCGCCCGTTTGTTTCATCAATTGTTTCTAATCGGTGCGTGTGAATTCCTAAGGAACCAAACTGCTTAGGTCATCGGCCCCTAGACTTAAACTCTACTTAAACTAACTTACGCTAAGAACAACACACACACCCATGACCGAGGGAGGACTCGAACCTCCGGCGGGAGGGGCCCCGCACTCCGTGACATGACGCCTCAAACCGCGTGGCCACTCCACGCGGCTTTGAAATCGGGCCATCACGGTGTTGCATGGTTGATATGTTATTAGAGTACCACTTGTAATTTTACGTGTAGTGCAAATCTCATTATGCATTGCGATATTACTTTAAAAACCTCAGTTATCTGTATTAATTTAACGAGATTCTTGGTAACTGTTAGTTGGCTTATGACAGAATTGCTATTATGTTCTTAATTTTTATTTATTTATTTATTTATTTATTTATTTTTTTTGAGGTGAATGATAAATGACGCACGGAGTTGGCCCACCATTGCACATGTTTTCCTTAAGTTAATCCCGATCCTTGCTCTGAGTCTCTAACATATCACACGACATGAACAAGACATCCAGTCGTGGCCAGAGAGAAACAAGAGAAACAGTAAGCGTACAAGAATCCTTTTCAGCACCGGTTCTGTGCGTAATTTACCACCTGTCCATATAAACCGTAAATCTCATTCCAGATTCTTTGCAGCATCATGACGTCTCAAGATTCTTACTTGAATGGAGACGAACTGTGGCTCACTTACTTGTGGGAAGGTTTTCTCTGCAGACGCCGCCGCTGTTGATAAGAACATTGACCCCTCCTAAATTCTCTTTGATCCATTTGAAGGCGCATAGAACATTCTCCTCGCAGCTGACGTCACATTGCAACGGATAGAGCGTACCCGGAGCGTCCTTCAGTTCTCGAGCCTGCAAGAAATAAACGACAGATTTGTCGAATCTGCACGAGACAGAAGGAAAAAAATCATTAGGAGATAGATCAAGTATGCCATTTAACAAAATTCCATTCTACACAAGTGAGTGTCGTAACTACATGAACAAAGGAGCTGTTGCCAAGAAGGATGATAATATTTTTGGTTCTCTCCGCAGAACCACGGAATTCGCGAAGACCGGTAGCCTCACTTAACTTGATTATATGTGTAAAGAAACTTAACACAGTCATTTAATGTTACGCTTTTACCACTGACTAATCGAATTAAAGCACCAAACAGGTAACAACCAAAAACTTACATTTTCATAATTCTTCAAAGAACTTAAAGCAAATCTGTATGAGAAATAAACAATTTTTAGGACTTCAGTTGGTGTTGTGTTCACTGTTGTACTTAGTGCACCAGAAACTAAAAGACAAGCTCTTCAACTGAACAGTAACCACAGTTCAGATAGGATATCTCGCCGGCAGCTAAGACCGAACGGTTCTCGGCGCTTCATTCAGGATCCGCGCGACGGCTATGGTCGCAGGTTCGAATCCTGCCTCGGGCATGGATGTGTGTCATGTCCTTAGGTTAGTTAGGTTTAAGTAGTTCTAAGTTCTAGGGGCCTGATGACCTCAGATGTTAAGTGCCATAGTCCTCAGAGCCATTTGAACCATTTTTCAAATAGGATATCGACTATGTCAGGTGTGCTGCTCTACTGGAAGCCACATGCCCTGCTCTTAATCTATTGATGGTGGAAATCTTCCGCTTTAGACCAGAATTGTGGGGAAACAAGGATGATGTGGTATGTGCTGTTAGATACTTCGGCCCCAGGTACTCTGAAATTGATGTCGCAACATAACGACTCTCTTTCAGGAATCTATTCATAACCTTCCGTAAAAAGAAGACGTATGGACAACTTATTACAAAATATAACAACGTAGTAACATATCAGTATCACGTGCAGTTCCTGATTTTGTTCTGTTCATTGTGAATGCATTATAAAAGAAAGACAGACACAGCCATAACACAAAAACAGACATAAAGCGAAGTAGCAACGGAAGTAATAGTGGGTTCTTCACTGAGGGACACCGCTAATAAATATGGACTAAATTTCATGACACTATCACCTTTTCTATCGAACAATGAAAACTGGTTCGCCCAATCTAGCTACATCTACTGTTTACAACTACACTGATGGGAAAAATCGCAATATCAAAAAGTGATTGATGTAGAGTAATGAAATTTACGAAATACATTTGTCTAGTTAACATATTTAATTGATTAACATTACGAGGTCATAGGTTAATGCAAGCGCGAGATAAACCATTCTAAATGTGAAATTTTTGTACATTAAGAACCCGTGTAGCCACCAGACTGTCGAATGCAAGCATGCAAACGCGCATCTATTGTGTTACACAGGTGCCGGACGTCAGTTTGTGGGAAGGAGTTCCATGCCTATTGCACTTGGTCGGTCAATAAGGGGCGGTAAAACCTGTTGGTTGATGACTCTGGAGTTTTTGTTCGATGACGTCCCATATGTGCTCGATTGGAGACAGGTTTGCTGCTCGAATTGGACAAGGCAACATGTCGAGTCTTTGCAGAGCACGTAAGAGTAAAACAGCGGTATGTGGGCGATTATCCTGTTGGAAAACAACCCTGGTCTGTTATTCATGAATGGTGGCACAACAAGTCGAATCACCAGACTGACGTACAAATTTGCACTCAGGATGCGTGGGCTGTTCACGAGAGAGCTCTTGCTGCCGTACGAAATATCACCCCCCACCATAACTCCAAGTATAGGTCCATGTGCCAAGCATGCAGACAGGATGGTTGCAGGCCTTTAGCTGGATTCCTTCTTACCAACACACTAAGGCAGAACCAACATTCATCAGAAAACGCAACAGACCTCCACTCAGCCCTCCAACGAGCTCTCGCTTAATACCACTGAATTCGCAAACGGCCGTAGTTTAGGGTCAGTGGAATTCACGCTATAAAGTGTCTGGCTCGGAGCTGTCCTTGGGGTTATCCATTTGTAACGGTCTGTTGTGTCATCGTGGTTCAAACTGCTGCAGTGCGATGTGTCGGAGCCATACTCCCAAACAGATGGTGTTCCCTCTCGGTAGTGCCCCGTGGTCGTCCAGAGCCCGGTCTTCTTGCGACCGTACATTCCCGTAACCACCGCTCCCAGCAGTCATGTACTGTGGTTATATCCCTGCAAGTCCTTCTGCAGTACTGCAGAAAGAACCTCCAGCTCCTCATAGCCCTATTACAGGACCTCGTTAAAACCCAGTGAGGTGTTGATAATGGCGTCTTTGTCCCTGTAAGGGCAACGTTCACTAATATCAACTCACCACGTATAATCTCAAAGATACGACCGCACGTATTTGAAGCCAACCCATTTTGGCTTCTCATAGTGGAACTACTAGCGCAAATCTTAAGTGACAAGGGCGAAATGTGAATCGACATCATCTTTAATATGAAGACACACGCTTACCATCTTTCGTTTACGTCGCAAAACTCCTTGGTGTTGAGATTTCCGTCAGTGTATAGGACCACCTCTTCATCTGAGTAATAATCGCAATGTGGATAGGATTTTAATTATATCCATTTTATTGGAATCCACGTGGGTGGTCTTAACCTATTAATGGTGAAAATTTTCTTCCCCTTCAGGCTAGAATCTTGGGGAAGCAGGGCTGTTGTGATACGTGCTAATAGATAGTTCTGTACCCAGATTCGTTGAAGCTGATGTCGCAACATAACGTTCACCATTCTGCCGCTGTCTCAGCTAACTGCAGTTGGTATTTGTCATAGTGAAGATGAAATATTAAAGTCTGTAGCAGTTGTTGCTCCTGTCGGGCAATCAGAGCAGCGCGATATTCACTGAGTCTTCGATTTATGGAGTTCTTGCGATGTAGCAAGATATCTTAGGAGGTCCTGCGCTAGATAGTTCGCAGTTTTTTCTCCAAACAGACCTGGCAACGGGCAAGAGAGTAATTATGGAATTGGTACATATGAAGAGTCTGCCGACTTGTTTCATATTGTATGATCTGTCAGAAAGGAGGTAACATAGGTGTTAGCCCGGATTTTTCTGTGGGTCGCAGACAGAAGCGGCTCATATTTATCTTTGCAAAGTACACAGCTTCTGCAAGGATGCCTCATGTCGTCGAGCCAACTGTGAACAATTTTTTACCAGGCTTTCCAAAAGCAGTATCATTTGGACATGGTTGAGTCTCAAGTCGCTTGTGGATATCGCCGCTTTGCTGACTTCATTATCTTGTACTGAATAACGAACGCGAACTGGGATATCTATTGCTTGACATCAAATTACCCCAGTTCAGGGTATATTCATATTGGATATACACTCCTGGAAATGGAAAAAAGAACACATTGACACCGGTGTGTCAGACCCACCATACTTGCTCCGGACACTGCGAGAGGGCTGTACAAGCAATGATCACACGCACGGCACAGCGGACACACCAGGAACTGCGGTGTTGGCCGTCGAATGGCGCTAGCTGCGCAGCATTTGTGCACCGCCGCCGTCAGTGTCAGCCAGTTTGCCGTGGCATACGGAGCTCCATCGCAGTCTTTAACACTGGTAGCATGCCGCGACAGCGTGGACGTGAACCGTATGTGCAGTTGACGGACTTTGAGCGAGGGCGTATAGTGGGCATACGGGAGGCCGGGTGGACGTACCGCCGAATTGCTCAACACGTGGGGCGTGAGGTCTCCACAGTACATCGATGTTGTCGCCAGTGGTCGGCGGAAGGTGCACGTGCCCGTCGACCTGGGACCGGACCGCAGCGACGCACGGATGCACGCCAAGACCGTAGGATCCTACGCAGTGCCGTAGGGGACCGCACCGCCACTTCCCAGCAAATTAGGGACACTGTTGCTCCTGGGGTATCGGCGAGGACCATTCGCAACCGTCTCCATGAAGCTGGGCTACGGTCCCGCACACCGTTAGGCCGTCTTCCGCTCACGCCCCAACATCGTGCAGCCCGCCTCCAGTGGTGTCGCGACAGGCGTGAATGGAGGGACGAATGGAGACGTGTCGTCTTCAGCGATGAGAGTCGCTTCTGCCTTGGTGCCAATGATGGTCGTATGCGTGTTTGGCGCCGTGCAGGTGAGCGCCACAATCAGGACTGCATACGACCGAGGCACACAGGGCCAACACCCGGCATCATGGTGTGGGGAGCGATCTCCAACACTGGCCGTACACCACTGGTGATCGTCGAGGGGACACTGAATAGAGCACGGTACATCCAAACCGTCATCGAACCCACCGTTCTACCATTCCTAGACCGGCAAGGGAACTTGCTGTTCCAACAGGACAATGCACGTCCGCATGTATCCCGTGCCACCCAACGTGCTCTAGAAGGTGTAAGTCAACTACCCTGGCCAGCAAGATCTCCGGATCTGTCCCCCATTGAGCATGTTTGGGACTGGATGAAGCGTCGTCTGACCCAGTCTGCACGTCCAGCTCGAACGCTGGTCCAACTGAGGCGCCAGGTGGAAATGGCTTGGCAAGCCGTTCCACAGGACTACATCCAGCATCTCTACGATCCTCTCCATGGGAGAATAGCAGCCTGCATTGCTGCGAAAGGTGGATATACACTGTACTAGTGCCGACATTGTGCAAGCTCTGTTGCCTGTGTCTATGTGCCTGTGGTTCTGTCAGTGTGATCATGTGATGTATCTGACCCCAGGAATGTGTCAATAAAGATTCCCCTTCCTGGGACAATGAATTCACGGAGTTCTTATTTCAATTTCCAGGAGTGTATGTATACCACGAACGTACAGTAAAAGACTATGTAAAGCCCTAGCATGTTGCTATGAACTGGAGCCAAGTGGACTGTCTAAAGCAAAAACTTCGTCAGTTCGGTGCAGGGCTTACCTGAAGAATCCACGAGCTACGGAGACTCGTACAGTTACCCCAGTGTCCATCAAAGACCAGAAGCGGCCAAGAGGGAAGAGAGGGCCTGTGGAACACATTTTTTTGAGTGTGAATCGAAATTTCCCAAGATTTCCATGTAAAATTTTGTAATCTGTAAACCCAATAACTGAAACCGGTATAATATCAAATACGGGACATGAGGTTCTAGAAGTGTTAGTTGTCATCTGCCGGAGCGAGAGCTTCAAATAACTTTCACATAACACTAGAATCTCCGTTCAACAGTAAAGGGAATGTATATGGCAAAGTTGGGACAGAAACTCTCCTCGTTGTTGCGTGCGCAAAATTATTAGGTTAGGTGAAATGCAAATCAAACGTAACTGCTAGTACACACAGATGAAAGTAACTAACGGTGGTCCAGTTAGCCTGATAACTGCATGCTTGCACAAGGTGTCAGAATTAGACGCGCCGTTCTTAAAGTCATTCAGCATAGCCTAAATTGAATTACACGGATGCAGCTCAACTATACATTAGCAGAAAGGAGCTACTTTCATGCAGCTAGTACAAACCAGGAAATTTTCACTTACATTATCGACTGTGAGAACAAGCATTCTTGTAAAGTAATGTTAAACTGCTCATCAGATAACTGCTCCGAAAAACTAGTTTCACAACAATCACGTGAGAGATACAGTTTAGCGCTGCTGACAACAAGTAAAGTAGATGATCTTGAGTCCGCCGACAAAGAGACAGTGATTGGCAAACATGGTTAGCGATGTTGGTCACCAAGAGAAAACATTTATAAAGAAATCAAGGGGATCATTCGCAAATATTGGAACCGATAGACAGTTCTACGTAAAAGACGCAACAGAACACTTATTCCAAATTCCAGAATCATAGACGAGTTGTGGCTGATGTTCAAACTCACTATAGATCTCTATGTAGCTAATAAAAATACGATGATGCCCTGTTTTGGTTAAATAGTAAGCCTACATTTTGAAATTGCTGCAAATTGAATTTTGTTACACTCTTGCTAAGGAACAAATACAGTATCACTTAATACAGTCTCTGACTCATTGGCTCTCCATGTTCTTGCACTGTTTTGCATGATACAGTCGTAGATCTTCTCATTCGTTGGCAGTTCCCGTCAAAGTTTACAGTATACTAATCACGTAGACTCTACCGACAAGGGGCTCTTGACGTAACTGCTGAAAATTTAACAGATCTCCATGGTCGGTTATTCTTAGAGTTCATGTTTCCAACCTATTAGTCACGTGGAATATACCGCTGTTAACATTCGAGGTAAGAAATGTTATTTCCAGCGCATGACATACATTGTCCCTCCAAATTTCTCTCCGATAAACTACCGTAGTTAAACTGTAAGGTCATAAAACAAAACATCGGTTCTTTGTAATACAAATATTACATAGCTTACCAGAGATGTATGAAGCGTGCTTTTTACGAAGTTCAAGCCCGATTACGGTTTGTAAATTGTAGTATATTCCTAACAGTCCTATAAAATGATCGTCGGCAGCCGAAAATGCATACGAAGAAACAGCGACATCTTACGAAGAAATAAACACCACTATCAGTAGCCGGAGGAGATGTAACAGTCTTATCGCAGCTTATCACTGCTCCTTGTAACGTTCTTCTTGCAAACTGAAGTCGTGGTCCAATCAATGTTAGGTTGTACTGCTCATGTGCTGGATGCTATGACCGTTTCACCTTGAGACCACCTCTTTCCACTATTAAGGTGTTCATATGTAGCATCAGTCTACTTCCCTCCAGAACACACAGTTTCATTGATTTCGGTCTGTGCACGTTTCATGGTATTCATTCGTAATATTTCGTAATATTTCTAGGTTTCGCAATTTTACATATTCCATATTGGTAAGAGAAGTGGGTCGCTACACTTTCACCTCCGTAATTACAACTACCTTTCAAGATCATCCTACCACCCGCTTCCCCCATCCGAAACACAAACACATGGATCATTGTATATAGGAAATGTCTTAGAATTTTTGGTAGGTTAGCGATTACTAAATGTTTTTGTACTAAATCTGTAGTACCTTTTGCTTATACGTTCACACCAAGAAAATAACTAATTCCTTATTTTTATAGGTGTACTTTTAATAATTCCCAATTTAATTTTTAGCTTATAACATAGATCTGCATCTTCATCATCTATTTCTTTCTCCAGCATGTAACTTGACAAATACAGAGAAGTACTTTCTGGAATTCTAATACATACAAAATTTTCTTCCTGTAAAATACTTATTTTGCGGTTTCAACTACTAGCTCCGTTTCTTTCTGCAGTTCCTCTAGGCGAGAAGATCCGAAGATTTTAATTATTCCTCTTATTTTTTCCATTATGCTTTTGGTAATGCATACTACATCTTAAAGTGTGTGTGCCGGCATCTCCTTGGCTCCACATTCTTGGGGGAATTCAGTATAGAACTTCAGTGGTAGGACAACCCACGTTCTGGAGCACATTAACTGATATCAAATTGATATGCAAATTAATTAAGTCGTGACTGTTAACTTATTTATGACATAAGCCTATTGCTCTGCTAGGTGGTTTTTCATGTAATCTCTCCCCCTTCCCCACCCTCTCCCTATTGTTCTGTTAATTGCTTTATGGAGGCTGATTTATGACTCCCTGAGGGTAATTCATCCTTCTGAGAAATCTCTCACACCTCCCCCTCCTCTTCATCCACCCCTCCAGGAAATCCCCTCAGGATACAAACACTTTCGATATCTAACTAAGGGATTAATAAATTAAATTGAACAATTAATTAACCTCTCCTCCTCTGGGAAAACTACCAGCTGCCTTTCCCTCCCCCAGATCCCTTCGCCTCCCCCATCTGGAATTAGGAGAAAAGGACTTAGTTGATTGTCCACTTGACAGGAATCGATTGGGGCGTATCGAATATTTTTAAATAATTTATGGCAGGCAAGGGAGTATGTGTAATATAGTTATTTATCCCTTTAAAGAATCTGTCAAGAAATTTACTGTAGTGTATGTAATACTGGTTCTTTAAACAGTTTCTGGATGACAAGACAGTATGGAATTTTTAAACATTTATGGCGCTATTTTATTGTGGTCATACATTGAATACTGTCATGAAACACTCATCACACATAGGGGCAGATTGTCCTGAAGATTTATGGCGAGAAAGCTCTCGATCATGTCACTGAATGCGGGAGCAATCTCACTGCACAGTGCGTGCCACAAGTCAGGAACCGTCGCAACTGTGAGACCGCACTAATCCTTTGTAAACAAAGAATCAGGCAGTGGCATCCCTTTCAAAATTGATACCAGACTCATTTCTTGCCTCTCTCTCCCTCCTCCCCCCCCTCTCTCTCCCACAACATTTATTTCAAATAATTACTTTCTGTTTGTGTGAACTAAATTATGCAAGCACACGCAGACCAAGATGTCCTCCCCCGACCCCATCTCATCCATCCCTCGATGGCCCCCACACCTACCTGGCGCTGGTGGTCGCTATATCTACTTGTCCTGACACTTCCATAGCTAGGGAAACTGGTAACAGATGGAAGATAAGCATTTGAGACAGAGTTGTTAGTGTGTGTTGTGTACCGCACTAATCCCTTCTTTCTCCTGAAAAGACTAATGGATACCCGGAAAACACCCAACTGTGGATTTCTTGGAAGTATTTCCTTACTCTACTGGATTGATTTACTAATTAATTAAATCAATACCATTCATGTGCTGCCAGTTTTACCTTGTACCCGATTGTCGGATACTAGGAATGCTACATTTGGTGCGATTCGACCACATAAGTGCCCGGTTTCCAAACTCTCCTAGAGTTTTCTTCCCTTGCCTCCTGTTGGTGGATACTGGGACAGTTGGGTCATTTGGTAGGAAATCCACTACACTGGAGGTAGCTGAAAATTTCAAATTTCTGCTGAATTGCGTGCTACGACCTTAAACAATGTGTGGAGCGGTTCAGTCGGTATGTATGCTCGTAATACCACTATCAGGAACAATAAATTTTTCAATCGGGAATTTGATGATGTGGTTGGGTTTTTGAAGCACTATATAATCCCCAAAGTTGGTTTTCTCAGCCTACAGCGAAATGAAGAAGGAGAAGGAATGGTCTACCATGTGGCAGGACTGTAACAACAACGAATACCATGTTTCCACTGCAAGACAGAGTCCACTGGACGCTACTGAGGAGCAGTATATACCACATAGTTAAACCGTGTTCCATTCTGTAGTAGTAGTTACCACATTTAGGTGTCGGAGATCACTGGAACAGTAGTAAATCCGACGCTCTCACTTCGGGAAGTCCACATGCAGCGCCCCAGGCCAGAAACCGCGCAGCACTGGTTGCCGCCGTGTACTCACGTCTCAGCGATCGCGCCATGTCAGCATCCTGACTGGGGACGATTCGAAAGGAAGTAATTTGGAATTTATCAATACCTCCAGCGCCACTTGTTAGTGATTGATATTGAATCTTCTCAAATATGAACGTAAAAATGGGATAATAGAATGAATACGATCATGAAGGCTGCCCAACACATACTGAGTACTAGTTGGTTGTTCACCCACCTAGAGGGCGACACGGTTTACCCCACATGACTGGTTCATGAGGCTTAGCGATGATTTGCACATGAATCCAGAAATGTCAATTCATTCTGACCACCGGCTACCTCTGCCAACACCCAGAATACAGGCAGAGACGTCCTAAGAGACCAGCCTCATATTTATCAGTGTAATTACAATTAAATATTACAATGACATTTGACAGTGAACAAAGTATTGGAAATGGCTCCTGTTGTCGGCTTTGGCTCTGGAAATATCAGTGTCTATACAATTCTTATGAGTCGAAATAATTTTCCACATAAAACCTTTCATCCCCTTTATGGCAATCAAAGCATTTAAATCGAATTTTTCCGGATCAGTTCTATATCTCCCTTACAACCAGACTTAGTTACTTTCGTTGGCCATGTCGGAACACTGACCACAGTACTCTTACACTCTAAAACATACACATCTGTGATTGTAGTTTACGTGTAGTTTACATGTGTACATGTGTGGTGCGAATGTGGACATCAGAAAAAATTATTTGATGTGCACACTCGCACCAGCTTGCTGTCATTTCGCATTGCACAGCGCAGTGGCAAGCGCCCCCCACCTCCCCCCCCCCCCCCCCCCCGTCCCTTCGCCACATCGTCGTTATCACATACCTTTTGTGGAATAAAGGGTCTAGTTACAATTAAATAAGTCCTCGTACCTTTTTCATAAGGGGCATTCAAATGAAACCCGGTCACTTGTGTAAAGAAACGGTAACGATTTTATGAACTCAAAAATGTAGTTATACACAGCAAACATACTCAAAAATAGTCGCCAAAACTATTGGCACATTTATCCCTTTCGATTACATCCTTGAAGAAGCTGTCGGATCCAGGCCTGGACCCAGTCACGTATTTCGTCGTCCGTTGCGAATCGATGTCCGCGAATAGCTTGTTTTAGAGGTCCAGACACATGAAAACCACACCGTGAAAGGTCGGGACTGTAAGGAGGAGGATCCAGCGTTTCCCACCGAAACTGGGTGCAATGTCGTCTTCACCGCGTTGGCCGTGTGTGGGCGGGCATTATCATGCTGGAGGATAAACGCCATTGGAAAACATGCCTCGGCGTTTCGACTAAATGTTTCGTCTAAGGTTCTATAAAGTGGCTTGATAATGCTGGGCATTGATGGTGGTTCGCTGTTCCAGGAACTCGACAAGCAGTAAGCCCTTGTGGTCACATAGGGACATCATGACCTTACCAGAACTGTTGTTCACGGCCTTTGATTACTTTGGAGGTGCTTGCTCTGACGCTTTCCGGTTCAAAATGGTGACACCATGTTTCGTCACCTGTGACAATACGCGAAACAAAGCCGTATTTCGTATATTGATAACGTTACAGATGACTCACAGACAGCGCCATTCGAGTACTGCGCTGTTCGACGGTTACTTGGTGGGGAACCCACTGCGCACTGATTTTTGGAAACATCAAGTGTTGATGCATTATGCTGTGGGTGGTGCCCACGCTAATACCCTGTGACCGATAGAGCTCGTCCACGGTGATTCTGCAGTTGTCCCAGAACAAAGCATTTACTTCCGCAACCGTTTCCGGTGTGATGACACGGTGAGCCTGTCCAAGACGGGCGTCGTCTTCCAGTGACTCGCGCCACTCAACGAATCGTTTG
Source organism: Schistocerca serialis cubense (assembly GCF_023864345.2). NCBI lineage: Eukaryota > Metazoa > Arthropoda > Insecta > Orthoptera > Acrididae > Schistocerca > Schistocerca serialis. Next base: position 67,018,502 of record NC_064639.1, on the reverse strand, counting down.
CACCGTTCCACGACACTTGAACGACTCATCTTACACAGCCTTCATTTGTCGATACATTTCGGTAGTGGACGATAATGTTTGTGACCACCTTCTCTTTGGCGAGCAACCACGCTGGCAATATGCAACATCAAACGGTGACCACGCGTCAGGCTCTCTACCAATAGATGGCACCACCATACCCGCAGTTATACGGTGCCACCTCACGTGTAAGGCAAAGGTAGACGCACTGACCAGGTTTCATTTGAATAAACCTCATATTTCCTCGTCTTCGCCACTTCCATGAAACCGTTTCGTACTTTTGATCTTTTGATACTTGTAAATCAAACCAACACAGTGGCGTGTTATGTATTCGGACCGCCATGTTGAAGTTCGTGTTAGTGCATTTGAACCTTATATCATGGTTAAACGCATAACAATCGTCGACCCAACATCCAGATCACACAAGTTTCTCGACTAAGACATCATTGCAAGTACTGTATACTACAGTGCGTCCATTCGGGGTTAATTTTCAAGGGCCAAGTAAACCGCTAGAGAAATGTTTGCATACAATAATGTTATCGCAAAAGTGTTTGGTATCGGCTCTAAGCACACTTTCCCTTGCGAAACACTGCACCTGTTTAACACTTTGGAGGAGGTACACGCCGAGACAGGTCTGATGCAGCTGGCAAAAATTAGTTTGTTACGAAAAAAATAAAAGAACCCAGCGTACAGTATGCGTCGTATAATTTCAATATTGATCGAAGTAATTGTATTCTCGCACATGTAACAAACAAAATCTTTACATGGCGCTGTAACAGGTTCTTTTTTTCCGAAACAAAACTTATCGCTGCCCGAGGTGCCCGAGCGGTTCTAGGCGCTTCAGTCCGGAACCGCGCCACTGCTGCGGTCGCAGGTTCGAATCCTGCCTCGGGCATGGATGTGTGTGATGTCCTTAGGTTAGTTAGGTTTAAGTAGAACTAAATTCTTCGCGAGTGATGACCTAAGATGTTAAGTCCCGTAGTTCTCAGAGCCATTTGAACCAAAACTTATTTTTGCCAGCAAAATCAGTTCCGTCTCGAGGTGTTCCGCCTCGAAAGTGTTGAACTGGTGCAGTTTTTAGCAGTAGAAAATTAAATATCGAACAGTTTTACGATAACATTATGGTGTGCAAACGTGTCTCTACCCATTTACTCGGCTCTTGGAAATTAACGCCGAATAGAGGTACTGTAGTATATTGGACTCACAATGATGTCTTGGGCAAGAAATTTGTATGATCTGGGTGTTAGGTGTACGATAGTTATGCGTTTAAACATGATATAAGGCTGAAATCCGCAAACACAAACTCCAACATGGGGGTCCGAACGTGTAAGACGCCACTATAATAGCTGGATATACAAGTATAAAAAATACGAAAGAGTTTCGTGGAAGTGGCAAAATCTAGAAAATAAAAAAGTTGCGGAAGCTTTTTAATTATAATTACATCCATTATTACTCGACAAATATGTGATAATGACAATGTGGCGTGGGATTGGGGGAGGGGGGAGGGAGTCTGCTATTTGGCACAACGACGCCCAACTGGTGCGAGTGTGGACATATAATCTTTTCTGTCGCTATATAACTATAAATGAGAGTGCTGCTTGAACGTAAAGTTACTGTGGCTTATATTCCAGCATGTCACCAGACTTTAGTGGGAAGTGCTCAGACTACTATGCACGTAAGAAAATTACATATGTGCAGTTGTAAAGGCATGATAGATTTGACATCGGTAATTGTAATTTCAGTTCACTGAAGAGTATAGCTGACATAGGGAGGTGATAGACACAACTCCTAAACAGATTCACAATACAGCAAATGCAGGGGTTCAACTGGATCTGATATAGTGTACAAACAGGGCGGGCAATATGGCTGCAACAAAATGGATCACAGAACGTCTTCTCATTGGCTCCCCTAAGCAGATCCTGGCATGTTCTTTGTGGCACTATCGACAGCGTCGTTTATTACAGTACACCAACACATATCGGTGATGACTTTCTAATCATTTCGTCACTGGGAGCACTGTTGATCATCACATATTGCCGGAGGCCTGTGTTTTACAACACTTGTTTGAGAGAGTCTTGGAGGGGATGCAGCACTTCCCAGAAACGCTGACTCAAAATACCTACAGTCTATTCCCGAATCTGACTGGCTAGGAGACTTCAAATCAAATAATTTTCTAGAAATGAGGAGAATCGAGACAACTAGTCTGTGTGTGTGTGTGTGTGTGTGTGTGTGTGTGTGTGTGTGTGTGTGTGTGCGCACAATTTTTCATTGCGCCGATTGCTGTAAGGGACAGGAAAGGTTTTATGAAGAAAATTATGTCCACTCATAACAGTGGTATCCAGAGCCCAAGCCGTTAACAGGAGCCATTTCCAATACTTTGTTCATCGGCAAATATTATCAGACTGGTACGATGATCGTAATATTTAATTGTAATTACACTGATAAATATGTGGCTGGTTCCTCTAGGACGAGTCTGCTAGCTGTCCAGTTGTTTGGCAGAGGTATCCAGTGACAGGAACTAACTGACATTTCTGGTTTAAGGCGCAAGCCGTCGCTAAGCCTCACAAACCAGTTCGGCGAGATAAAATCATGCCGCACTCTAGGAGGGTGAACAGCGAACTAGCAAATATGTGCTGGGCAGCCTTCGTGATCATATTTGAGAAAATTCAGTATCAATCAATGACAAATGTTGCCACTAGAGATATTGATAAAGTCCAAATTCCTACCATTCCAGTCGTCCCTAGACGCCTCCACACCTGGACATTCCTGTCCGGTATGCCAACTCAGGCTGCAGACCTGGAGCGATCGCTGAGACGCGCGTACACGGCGGTAGCCAGTGCTGCGTGAGTCTCTGGCCTGCTGGGGCACTGCGTGTGGACATCCGAACACGAGGGCGCGCCGGCTTAACGCTTGTTTCAGCGATCTCCGACATCTAACCGTGACAACTGCCACTATGAAGTGGAACGTGGTTCAACTATGTGAAATATACTGCTCCTCAGTAACATCCAATGGTAGACCGTGTCTCCTACTTCTTCGTGCCGGTGTAGCTGAGAGAACCAACTTAGGGACTGGAATGCAGTATTTGGTGTTACGGAGAGTACTCTTTGTCACTGGTCCGTTACCTAGCTTGCATAATCTGTCGCCCAGAGCGAAGTCTCAACTGAGAGGAAAAAAGTGCAGGTGACCCCTGTGCATAAGAAGAGTAAAAGAAGGGATCCGTAACGCAATGGAGCGAAATAATAAATCTCCTTTGGACAGAAAAGTTCCTGTCCGCAAATCAGCGCATATGTAGAATGCACCGCTCGTGAAAAATTCAACTTGCCCTTTTCTTGTATGATAACCTGCGAACCATTGATGAAAGGCAACAGGCAAATTAAATTTTTTTAGATTTCCAGAATGCATTCCAAACATTGCCACACAGCGCTGTGTTGTGGTTTAATGTAGGTCCGACAGTATGGACCAGTACCTAGTACGTTGTTCCAGACGGCAAATGAGACGAGGTTATTATATGGAGTATGCCAGGGACGAGTGATGGAACCTATCTTATTCTCTAAATATGGATAAACGATGTGATGGCCAAAGCAACTGTTTGCTGACTACACTGCAGTGTAAGGGACAGTGTTTTCGTAGAGTGTGTTGGAGGCTACAGGATGAGTCGGAGATCATTTCAATTTGGTATGATGAATGACAGCTTCCTACAAATGTTGAAAAGTGTCTGTTAATGCGGATGAGTAGGAGAAACACTCCTGTATTGTTGGGTACATTGGTAGTGTTGTGCTGAAGGACAAAGACACGGCGATTATCCAGGCTGTAACATCTGTAAGTGCGGACATTCTTACGCATGAGACCTTTATGTGTACACACATCAGCGTGCTGGTTGTTGTTTCTCTGCGTGGAACACTCTTCCTACAAACACATCAGAAACTTTAGGACCTGAGGCTTTCTGCATGATCATACTGCACCACTAGGAGGATTATGCCTGTCAGTATACACTAAGCGTTTTCCGACCACACGTCCGCACTTCTCACCCGACTTACTGCCCAGGGGAAAGACGGTCATTCACTGTTTTCTCTTGCAACATCTACTTAGAGATACTAACCAACTAAAAGATATGATTTGTAATGGCTACGACTTTTAGACTGCAGTGACATAAATAAAGATGTAACATTCTTCCGTACGCTGTCCTCAGCCACCAGTAGAAATACTTGCACTTACATAAAGCAAGTCACTCTAACTAAGGGCTTACGTTCAAAGGACGTCATTTTTCCAAGTAGAGAAGGAATTAGAATATTTCTTCAAAATATAAGAGGTATTAGAGACAAAATTAGAGAACTGCTTGTAGATTATTGGTACATCGGAGCACCACTTAAATAATTTAACACTTCAGAGGCTTCATTTACCAGGACACAGATTAGCTGGATGTTTTTCAAGGAGTTCCTTGCGGGGTGGAGGAGTGGCTATGTATGTAAAGCACAGTATTCCATGTGAGTCCATAGACGTATCACAGCACTACACTGAACACATATTTGAATGATGTGCAGGGGCAGTTGAATTTAGTGACACTAAACTGCAAATTGTGGTTGTTTTTAGGTCCCCTAACTCTGGCTTCAGATTATTTCTGCTCAAGCTAGACAGGGTTTTTGGGTAACTTTGTAGGAAGTACCAGAAATTAATTACATGTGGTGACTTCAATATAAATTCTGATGCAGGCGGTGTTTTTTTTTTTTAAACTACGTTGCAGGGGAACAGTAGCACAGCCATAGGAAATATTTTTATTCATTCTTCATTACTAGATGGGCATTGTGTTAGTAAAAGGGTGAATGGCCTTTCAGACCATGATGCACAAATTTTAACACTAAAGGGCTTTTGTACTCAAACAAAAGTCACGTATACTTACAGACTATGTGGGAAAGATAATCCAACAGCAATAGGCAGTTTCTTAAACCTCGTTAAGGAACAAGAGAGGCAGGATGTTTATTGTGCCGATAAAATAGATCACAAATGTGATGCTTTCCTTAACAGATTTCTCATGCTCTTTGAGAGCTGCTTTCTATTGGAGCGTCCTAAACGTGGTACTAGCAGTAAAAGGCTGCCCGGGTGGCTGACTGGTATGATAAGGATATCATGTAGAACAAAGCGGGATTCATATCAAAATGATAGAAGCAGTAACTATGAAGCTACAGTAGCCCATTACAAACAGTAGTGTAAGGTGGTTAAAAATGTCATTAGGAAGGCAAAAACTATGTGGTATGCAAATAGAATAGCTAATTCACAGGATGAAATTAAAACCATATGGTCGGTTGTGAAGCAAGTGCCTGGTCAGCAGCACAAGGTCGACGATGTAAAGTCAGTTCGTAGTAAAAATATTTCTGTTACTGATAAATCAGATATATGTACAGCATTTAACAATCATTTTCTGAGAATTGCTGATGAATTAAATAAAAATTTAGTTTCTAAAGGGAATCATATAATTTTCTTAACAAATGTCTTTCCGAGATTGGTGTCTGAAACACTCCTCTGTGATATAGACAAGAGGGATATTGAGTCAATAATTAAATCGCTGAACACTAAGGTCTTTCATGGTTATGATGGAGTGTCTAGCAGAGTATTAAAGAACCGTGCTGCACATGTTATCCCTGTATTTAGCCATATTTGTAATTTTTCCTTTAGGAATGGACAGTTTCCTGAGCCACAAAAGTACTGAGTAGTAAAGCCACTTTAGATAAAGGGAGGAAGGGATAATGTAGATAATTTTAGACTTATTTCTATGCCATCAGTGTTTGTAAAAGTTATTGATTTGCTATCAAATGTACAGTTCGGCTTTAGAAGTCGTTTAACAACTGAAAATGCTAATTCTCTTTTGTCTGTGACGTACTGGATGGGTTAAACACAAGCTTTCGAACGCTAGGAACATTATTTTATTTAACTAAGGCGTTTGATTGTGTTGATCACAAAATATTGCTGCAGAATTTGGACCATTACGGAATAAGGGGAGAAGCTCACACTTGGTTCACCTCTTTCTTTAGCAACAAGCAGGAAAACGTTATTATTATCAATGTTGAGAATGGCTGTGATGTGGGGTTTGAGCGGGGTACGTTCAGGTGGGGGGTGCCCCACTTATGAGTGTTGGGGCAACTCCTGTTCCTTATTTATATACATGACATGCCATCTAGTAAAACGGGTAGCTCAAAACATTTCTGTTTGCTGATGACTCTAGCTTGGTAGTAAAGGATAATGTGTCCAACACTGGAACGGTTTCACATAGTTTATTTTCTACAAGCCATGAACTTAGGTCATAAACTGCACTAAAACTAAATCACAGGAAGACCCAGTTTTTACTTTTCTGACACACAACTCAACAAAACCCGACGTTTTAATTTTGCAGAATGGGCATATGATTACTGAAACGGAGCAGTTCAAATTGCTAGGTGTTCAGATAGTTAGTAAACTGTGATGGAAACCCCACGTTCAGGATCTTGTTCAGAGACTTAAAGCTGCCATTTTTACTATTCGAACAGTATCTGAAGTGAGTGATCGTTCGATACGAAAATTAGTCTACTTTGCTTATATTCATTCGCTTATGTCGTATGGTATTATATTTTGGTGTAACTCTTCCCATTTTAAAAGGATATTTTTGGCTCTGAAACGAGTGGTTCGGGCAGTAAGTGGTGTAAGTTCACGAACCTCTTGTCGACCCCTGTTCACGAGTCTGGGTATTTTAACATTGGCCTCTCAACACGAGTCTGGGTATTTTAACATTGGCCCCCCTCTCTCTCTCTCTCTCTCTCTCTCTCTCTCTGTCTATATATATATATATATATATATATATATATATATATATATATATATATATATATATATATATTCCTCATGTTATGTTAATCGAGAACCTAGAAACGACGGAGAGGCTCCGTCCCCGCCGCAGCCGCAGTGGTCCACAACCCCACTACGACTACCGCAGTCCACTTCAAACCTCCGCCGCCCCACGTCGATCCCAGGGTTATTGTGCGGTTCGGACCCCGGTGGATCCCCCCAGGGAACACTCACACCAGACGAGTGTAGCCCTTATGTTTGTGTGGTAGAGTAATGGTGGTGTACGCGTACGTAGAGAACTTGTTTGAGCAGCAGTCGCCGACGGTGTGACTGAGGCGGAATAAGGGGATCGAGCACGCATTTGCCGAGGCAGATGGAAAACTGCCTAAAACCCATCCACAGACTGGCCAGCTCACCGGACCTCGACACAAATCCGCTGGACGGATTCGTGCCGGGGACCGGAGCTCCACCGCGCGGGATTAGCCGAGCGGTCTCAGGCGCTGCAGTCATGGACTGTGCGGCTGGTTCCGGCGCAGGTTCGATTCCTTCCTCTGGCATGGATGTGTGTGTTGGTCCTAAGGATAATTTAGGTTAAGTAGTGTGTAAGCTTAGAGACTGGTGATCTTAGCAGTTAAGTCCCATAAGATTTCACACACACACACCGGCCCTCCTTCCCACCCGGAAAGCCATGCGTTAGACCGCACGGCCAACCGGTCGGGCTTATATATTCCTTACTGTCATTTCTTGTTAACAATATTAGCTTATTCCAAGGAATAAGCAGCATTCACTCAGTTAATACTCGGCAGAAATCAAACCTGCATTTGGAACGGACTTCCCTGACTCTTGTGCAGAAAGGTGTGCAGTATACTGCTACATCCATTTTCAATAAGCTACCACTCGAATTAAAACATCTTAGCAGTAATACACGCGCATTCAAATCGAAACTGAAGAGTTTCCTCATGGGTCACTCCTTCTATTCTGTCGAGGAATTCCTTGAAAAATTTAGGTGATTCTTGTTGTATTGTTGATAGCGTTTACTTAAACTTATGGACCGACTTTTTATGATTCATAAACGTTTGATTTTTGTCTGTTATTACCTTTACGTTGTAATTTCATGTACTGACACCTTCCATGACAATGGACATTAGCTCCTAAGTTTGGTCCTACGGAACTTGATGTGTAAATAAAAATAAAATAAATTACACCCGTTACGCTCTGTAAGTCTACGTGTAACATTGCAGAGCTATATGAAATGAAACGAGCAAGTAGTGTCGGCAGTAGCGAAGGCGATTTATCGATTTAAATTTATTGGAATTATTCTGATGAGAATTTTGCTCAGATATGAAGGAGACCGCGAATAGAATAATTGTGCGACCTATTCTTGAGTAGTACTCCAGTACTTTGGATCTCCAGAAGTTCGGATTAAAGGAAGATATCGAAGCAACTCAGAGACGGTCTGTTTGACTTGTTACTATACACTCGAGAAACACTCAAATATAGCAAAGATGCTTCGTGAAAATAAATGGGAATCCGCGGAGGGATGACGCTTTCATTCCGGTAAACACTACTGAGAAAACCTGGACTCTACTGAAGGATTTCACTAATGTGATATAGAAGCCAAACGCAACATTAAGGTAAGTCTTGGTCTGTTTGCTTGCCGACATTAGATAACGTGTTTTGAATCTCTGTGAACATGACAAGTTCAGACAATAGAGTTTACAGTATTACAGTCCTACAGTCGGACTCACTTGTTAGCAGCAAGAACTGTTACTACATTTTGCAAAAAACAACGTACCGTTTGTGGAAACGGTGATGAGCACTTGTTCATCAAATACCGCTCATAGGTATGAAACCAACATTACTAAGCTCACAAGTAAACCAAGTGAAAATATAGCACTTGTTTCAGGTCTTACTATAACCGTTAGTATTGTCCATAGCAGCACTGGTGATGCACAAGTGGTCGAGGGGTATCGTCTTTGATTAGTAACGAAAACGTCTTAGGTCCCAAGTTCGAAACACGAAACTGTTTAGATATTGATTAATAACCAGCATTGGCGGCCGAGGACTTCCGGCATAAGAATCACCCTCATTCTGGCAACGGTATTGTCAAAGAGGGCGGTGCAGCGGACGGAGGTTCAGGGCACTCTCTTGACCTCGGGTTAGGAAACTGCTCCTAAGGGCGAAAGAATCAACAATATCAAATATCCAAAGTCATGGAACGTGCCAGTAGATGAAACTACAACAGAAAAGTAATAACAGATAAAGATCAAATGTTTATGAACCAGAAAAAAGTCAGTCCATAAGCTTACGTAAACGCAATCAACAATGCAGAAGCCAACGGAAATCACTGCATTAAACACACATAACGTGTATCCACAAGATATATAGCCTGTAACTGAAAGAAGTTTCATGATGATCTCTCCATTGGAAAAAGATTCCGGAATAGTCCACCATTCGGTTCCCCGGGGGTGGACGGCCAAAGGGGAGGTGACCGTGAGAAGAAGGTTAGATAACCAACGAAAGGATAACGTTCGACGAGTCGGGACGTAGGTTTGTCAGGAGCTTGAACGTGGTCGGCTAACTAGAAAATCTGAAAAGATAAATTCTAAGGCTCGTTATAGACATAGTAGTGGCCAGTGAAGTGAAATGGAAAGAAGAAACGGATTTATTGTCAGATGAGTATAGGGTAATATCGCACGGCATCAAATGGCTTAGCGGGTATAGGATTCATTACGAATAGAAGGTAGGACGGAGAATGTGTTACTGTGAACAGTTCTCTGACAGGGTTGTTTCTATCCGAATCGACAGCAAACAAACACCAATGATATTTCATGTGTAAACGCCGACTTCGCAAACTGAGTATTAAGAGATGGAGGAAGTATATGAGGATATTGAGCGGGTAATACAGTACGAATAGGGAGATAAACATCTAATAGTAATCGGGGACCAGAATACAGTTTTAAGGGAAGGAGAATATGGGCTTGAGAAAAGGAATGAGGGAGGAGAAAGACTGATTCAGTTCTGTAATAAATTTAAGCTAGTAATAGTGAATATTCTGTACAAGAATCGCAAGAGGACGAGGTATACTTGCAAAAGTCTGTGTGATAAGGGAATATTTCAGTTAGATAACGTCATACACATACAGAGATTCCGAAATCAGATACTCGATTGTATGGCGTACCCAGGAGCAGATATAAAGTCAGATCAGAATGTAGTAATGATGAAGAGTAGGCTGAAGTGTAAGATTTTAGTCACTAAGAACCAATACGCAAAGAAGTGGGATACGCAAGTACTAAGGAACGACAAGATACGCTCGAAGTTCTCTAAGGCTGTAGATATAGCAATAAGGAATAGCTCAGTAGGCAGTACAGTTGAAGAGGTATGGACATTTCCAAAAAGGGGCATCAGAGAAGTTGGAAAGGAAACATTGGTACAAAGAAAATAGCTCCGAAGAAACCAAACTTCTGTTGATTGGTGAAAGAAGGAAGTATAGAAGTGTTCAGGGAAATTCAGGAATACAGAAATACAAGTTGCTGAGGAATGAAATAAATAAGAAGTCCAGGGTTCAGGGAAATTCAGGAATACAGAAATACAAGTTGCTGAGGAATGAAGTAAATAGGAAGCGCAGGGATGCTAAGACAAAATGGCCGGATGAGAAATGTGAAGAAATCGAAGAAAAATGAAGGTCGGTAGGACTGACTCAACATATAGGAAAATTGTAACAGCCTACGGTGAAATTAATAGCAAGGGTGGTAACATTAAGAGTGCAACAGGAGTTCCACTGCCAAATGCAGAGGAGAGAGTAGATAGTTGGAAAGAGTACATTGAAGGCCACTATGAAGGGGAAGATGTATCTGTTGTGATAGAAAAAGAAACAGTAGTGGATTTAGAAGAGATAGGAAATCCAGTATTAAAGTCAGAATTCAAGACAGCTTTGGAGAACTAAGATGAAATAAGGCCGAACGGATAGATAACATTCCAGGAGAATTTCCAAAATCTTTGGCGGAAGTGGGAACAAAACGACTATTCAGGTTGGTGTGTGGGATTTATGAGTAGTCTGGTGACATACCATTTGACTTTCGGAAGAATATCATCCACATGGTTCCGAAGACTGCAACAGCTGACAAGCGCTTGAATTATCGCACATTCACCTTAACAGCTCATGGCTTAAGAAAAGATAAAGACACCAGAGAGGCAATCGTGACATGTTGGCTGAAAATGGAACCAAGACTAAAGAAAAATCAAGTTACATTCATAGGATTTGTAGACCTGGAAGAAGCTTTAGAGAATATAAAATGGTGCAAGATGTTCGAAATTCTGAGAAAAATAGGGGTAAGCTATAGGGAGGGACGGTTAATATACAATGCGTACAAGAGCCAGGAGGGAATAATAAGAGTGGACGACCAAGAACGAAGTGCTCGGATTAAAAAGGGTGTAAGTCAGGGATGCAGCCTTTCGCCTCTGCTGTACCATCGAAGAAGCAATGATGGAAATAAAAGAAATGTTCAGGAGATGGATTAAAATTCAAGGTGAAGGGATATCAATGATGAGATTTGCTGATGACATTGCTATCTTGAGTGGAAGTGAAGAAGAACTACATGATCTGCTGAACTGAATTAATAGTCTAATGAGTACAGAATATGGATTGAGAGTAAATCTAAGAAAGACGAAAGTAATGAGAAGAAGCAGAAATGAGAACAGCGAGCAACCTAACATCAGGACCGATAGTCATGAAGTAGATGAAGTTAATGGAATCTGCTTCCTGGGCAACAATATGTCCAGTGTCGGACGGGGCAAGATGGACATCAAAAGCAGACTATCACTGGCAATAAGGGCCTCAATTTGTGGAAGGAATTTCTGAGAGGGTACATTTCGTGCACAACATTGTGTGGTAGTGAAGCATGGGGTGTGGGAAAAACGGAACCGAAGAGAATCGAAACATTTGAGATGTGGAGCTACGGACGAATGTTGAAAATTAGGTTAAATGATAAGGCAATGAAGACGAATTTATGCACAGAATCGGAGAGCAAATGGATATGTGGAAAACATTCACATGGTGAAGAGACAGGACGATAGGACATCTAGGACATCAGGAAATGACTTCCATAATACTAGATGGAGATGTAGAGGAGACAAACTGCAGAGGAGGACAGAGATTGGAATACATTCAGGAAATATCTGAGGACATCGGTTGCAAGTGCTACTCTGAGATGATGAGTTTGGCACAGGAGAGGAATTCGTGGCACTCGGCATCAAACAAGTCAGAAGACTGATGACTCAAAAAAAGTAGCATTTGAGGATGACCTATGAAGGCTGAAAACCAGTTACGTTTGTGTCATAAAAAAGTGATGGAGTTAAAAACAGAAAAAAATAATACCTTACTCTTAATACATCAGATTCATTTCTATGTGGCACTGAAACGAACGCTATTTCTGTTTGAGAATTTCTGGGACAGATTTTGAAACTGTCCAGTTTTGAGATGCTGTACCGAGGCTGGTGGTTAGTTAACTACCTGGACCCTGTCGATCCTCTTGTCGAGGCCGACGGCCTCGATCCCCCTCCTGAGCAGCGCCCGTGCGGTGGCGGCGCCGATGCCGGAGTTGGCGCCCGTCACCAGGGCGACGCGACCTGCGTACCGCTCCATCCTGACAGCAAGTGGCGCGCCTCAGCGGCTGTTCGCCTCCAGAGAACAGGCGGCCCGCGTACGTCCGGCGGGGCAGCTCGTTATCGCCAGACCTCAGTCCACACTCCTCTCTGCCGGCGCGCATACAGATCTGTCTGTCCGATGGACGACTTCAGTGGAACGCTTCAACGAGTAGCTTCTAGAACCTGTAACAGGTACAAGAGCAGGTTTTGCCTTATTCAAACCGACATTCGGTTCGACCGCAACTGTATGTTAATAAATAAATACGTAGCAGCATTTGTTCCAAACAATTTCTTTTCCGACGACCGGTCTGTAAAGCTACACAACGTCAACGGAGTAAAGTACACATTCGAAATGAAGGCATCGTTCTACGAGGGGCGTTCAACAAGTAATGTAACATAGTTTTTTCTCTGTCCCTTTCTGTTGAAAACATCAAGAATCTGGAATATCACGCTTCAGCTTCTGTAGTTTTATGAAGTTTCGATATGTGGCGGCGCTATATGTCGCCTTCCAAATGACATCTGTAATGCAGGTGCGTTCAAAGCACAGCGCTGTCATTAAGTTTCATTTGGTGGAAATCCAGAGTATCGCAGATATTCATAAGTGCTTGCAGAATGTCTACCGAGGCCTGGGAGGGCGTCTGTCATCTCTGCAACAGAGTCGCGCTAACCTGACCGATCTCCCTTGTGCCGGTTCGTTGCACAGGGCTGTGAATCTTGCAGTGTTGGAACGTGTGGACATTTTCATTCGAGGTGACTGACGGATCACAAACAGACACCTCGCTCCAGAGCTGGACATCTCTGTTCGTAGTGTGGACACTCTGAAGTTTACCCTGCTGCCATCAGGAAACTGAAGGATCGACTTCAGCGTGTTCGTTGCCACGAAAATGTGAACGACTGTCTCCTTCTCCATAACAACACAACACCCCACACTTGCCTGGGTATCCAAGAGGATCTCACAACACTTCACTGGAATGGTCTTCCACATTCACCCTACAGCCTGGATCTCGCCCTTTCCGAGTTCCATGTCTCTGGTCGAAAGAAGAATAGACTCCGCAGGAATCAGTACGTGGATGATGCTACAAGACGTTGGCTCTGACGTGGACCAGCAGGTGGTACCATGCGGGCATACAGGTCAGCGTTTTAGGGAGGCGTAAGGCCCTCTCATCGGACGGAGATTATGCTGAAAAATAGAGTTTCGTATCCAAAAGAGGGGGAAACAATATCCTGCACTGGAATGGCAAATCAAACCAAACTGCCTTCAGAAAAATCTGTTGCATTACACACTGAACGTCCCTCATATTATTATTTCTTCAAATAGCTTCAGGCATTGGTCCACACAACCAAGTACTAAATGTGTAAACACGAAAAAAATTAAACTGCAAACCCCTTTGGTACAGGTTTTCTCGCCAGGTATGTTGACTTTTCAGGGATATCAGAAGAACGATCATTTGAAGGCGAAATATTCATATGGACATATTCTCGAATAGTTTACGAGATAGTATAGTTTCATATTCAGCTTCAGTGTTGTTCAGTAAAATATCGGGTTTACACATGTACAGATATATAACAGGTAGTAAATGTTACAACATATTTTACAAAGTGTCAATTGAAAAATATCGTTTTTTGTAACAGATTCACTTTAAGCCCTCTTATGCATGTCACATTACAAGTGTTTTATAGTTGACAATAAATTCTAGAGTATCCCACCGCAGCTTCATTGCATATGCGGAATATTTGGAGGACATGTACTGTTGGTTGTGCGAGTGCTTCTGTACGTTCCCTAATGAGAGCAGCAGCATCAATGATTACACCAAGCAGTTCATCTCTCGTATTCACGTTTCGTTTCTACACCCCACATTTCATCTAACATCATAAACAAAGACATATACTTGAATCTTTACCATTTCCTATGGGACACTAAAAAGTGGTTCTTGTAAAACTAATCTGTACATACTTTACTTCTTCTGTTTCGTCTTCTACTTCTTCTTCATCTTTGTCGTTCCCTATTTCTCTGTAATGCAGGTTTAGGCGACGTTGCTTTTTGTTCGTCATTCCTGTCACGTGCTCGTGACACTTGTTTTAAATAGTAAATATTATAATTCTTACGCTAGGAACATCGCGTCAGGGAGGCATTTTCAAACCTTTCGTTTTCCTTAAATGCGCACGTGATTTGCCGTATCAAATATAACTTTCCCTTTGTTTCTTCATTTAAGATTACGTAGAGTAGATGCTGATTTAGGTTTTCCGTGATTTCCCTAAATCGCTCCAGGCAAATGCCGGGATGGTTCCTTTGAAAGGGAACGGCCGACTTCCTTCCCCGCCTTCCGTAATCCGATGAGACCAATGGCCTTGCTGTTTGGTCTCTTCTCCCAAACAAATCAACCCCAACCCAAGAATAGATGCCTATGATATAAAAATATGCTTTCGTAAGCTAATTAAATCCTCATTTACTGTATTTGCGTCGATAGCTGATGAAGGTAGAACCTCTGCTACTGATTCTTACTCGGCACATTTTCAACTTTCAAATCATATGCACACTGTTTTTAGTGTTCACGTTTGCAAAAAACTTACCCACGTCTCCTTCGTTAGCCTATAAATAAGTGTGTCCTCAACGGCCGTTCAGCGAATGTCGCTGCTTTATGCGCCTCCGCAGCAGGCGCCTCCTTCCTGCACCCATGCTGACTGCCGTTCATAGGCAACGGAGGCTGGGATTCGCACGCCAGAATCGCAACTGAACGTTCACTGAGCGCCGAAAGGTGGCCTTTCCAGGTGAATCACGTTTTCTGCTTCATCGTACAGATTGCCGTTGACGCGTACGACCCTGCAACGTTCGCCGGAAGCTTCGAAGCTAGATGAGCGAGCGTCATGGTCTGGGCAACGTTTTCGTGGCATTCCGTGGATGACATTATTCTCGAACGTAAAATGGATCAACACAAGTATGCGTCTATCGCTGAGCCCATGACCACTCCTACATGCAGTCTGGATTTTACTCGGCACGACTGCATCTACCAGCAAGACAATGGAAGGCATCACACAGCTCGGAGTGTACACGTGAAATTCGATGAGCACCTGCATGAGGTTTTCTTTCTCCCTTGGGCACCAAACTCTTCCTATTTGAGATCAGTCAAGTTCTGTGGAGCCACCTCGATCGGGCTGATCCTCAAGGAAAGTACACAGGGCAGCTGTCCACGCCACTGGAGTAGGCACGGCTCCACGTCCTTGTCCGTACCTTCCAGAGCCTCACTGACTGTCTACCTGCAAGTCTGCGTTACAGATGGTGGTTGTTGAGCCTTCTGACACGTGTTCACATAAATGTGACTGGATCGTCTATAGTTAACAGTGTGATATCTGTGTCATTCAGTGTTAGGCTTTACAATAAAGTTATAAAATGAAAGAAAAAGGTAATAAGTATAAACATATATTATCGTGAAAGATACCTTTGGCGATAACTAATTTACTGATTCGGTGAATCAGAGAAATTAGAACTTAATGGAGTGAGAAGTAAGAAATCAAGATGTAGGTTTCTGTGATTTCCCGAAATTGCTCCAGAGAAATGTCGGGATGGTTCCTTCGAAAGGGCACGGCCGATTTCGTTCCCCACCCTTAACAGAACGAGAGCTTGTGCTCCATCTCTAATGACCTCGATATGGACGTGGCGTTAAATCCAATCTTCCTTTTTTCCTTTTGTTTTCTCCTTTTTATGTTTTACACACTCCAGTAAAATGGAGACTGTCATCTTCAACTGCAATTTGCATTTGCCTTAACTGCAAGCCTTTGAAAATTATCTCAATACGGGAGGGATATTAGTGTGAGTGTGTGCTGTTGTATGGGAGTTGAGTAAAAACAAGGAAACACCGCAAAAAATGCAGGCGTGAACATAAATTCAGATCCTAGCGAAGGCGGCAGTGTGCGCCGTTCTATTTAGCCACGAACGCCGTCTGTGCAACGATCACATTACGTTGAAAATGTCAGTTGTAGATAAAAGAGTTTTCTGCTTGGTTGTGACAGCATTATGTCGGACTTAAGCGTTTTCCGCGGCTGTTGCGCGTAATAGTATATCTAACAGACAGTGTGTGTCAGTTGTTCACTCGCATTCGGGAGGACGACGGTTCAATCCCGTCTCCAGCAATCCTGATTTAGGTTTTCCGTGATTTCCCTAAATCGTTTCAGGCAAATGCCGGGATGGTTCCTTTGAAAGGGCACGGCCGATTTCCTTCCCAGTCCTTCCCTAACCCGAGCTTGCGCTCCGTCTCTAATGACCTCGTTGTCGACGGGACGTTAAACACTAACCACCACCACCACCACCATCAGTTGATCACATTTCTTTTGGTTATACTCGTCGTATACTCACTGGTGATTGTAGCAGTTACGCGGACCGATTAATTCCACAACATTGTATCCAGTCGCTGCAGACGTCCTTCAAGATACTTCTATATTAATTATCTCTTCTGAGTACAGTTCGAAGAAATCGACTTGCGTTCCAGCATGCAAGCTGCTGGCTCATTACAGACTGCAATAACAGTTCGTTTCTGCGTGCTCCCCTGCAGAGATGTGCTGCCACATGTTTTCAAACTTCAAGCGTAATTGTCCATTGTCGATTACTGCATTCGCTATGATATCGCCCCATGATATCAGAACAGTACTCATCTTCTATACCAGCGGAATAAAGATACCCTTCAGTTTCACAATCAGCTTCATCCCATTAAACTATAGGTATGTTTAATAACCTCTACCGTGTCCCTGCATATCGTATGATAACACAGGCGCGTGACTTCCAGGCCAGGAGTTTTACCAAACAGAATGTGATGCTCTCCTGATCACATAAAATGTTTCGGAACAGCTCATATATGCCTGTTTCTCCACTTTAAAGTTGGGTTGCTTCTTAAAAATTCAGCTAACAAACCTAGTAATAACCCAGAATATTTTAACATGTGTGATGTTTTCGGCTATGGAAGCCACATCCACAAACTGATCAAAAAGACAGAAACTCGTTAAAAAACCATCGAGAGTATTTGTATTTGTCCAAAATAGAAAACAGTCACTGTCATCCTGTCTCAAGAAAGACCTGCGAAGTTACATCCTCACAGCATAACACAATCTCTGGAGAAAGATGAAAACTATCACATTTCATGTATCGGTGACGAAAATAATACAAATCTTTCAATTAGAGAACATATCGAAAGATATGCCAAGAAATTTTAGGTCGTACAGATCAGATGAGGTTGAGATCCACATCCGTGAATGGTCTTGCATTGAAATTCAGTGCAATAGGAAGTAAACCAAAATATCAAATTGGGTGTGACGGTTATCAAAAAATTTGCATCAAGTACTGAGGACAACAGAGAAAACAAAGAACTCAGCCTTTGTTTTGCTAGATTTTGCGAAGAATACTTTTCTCAATTATCGGCTTTCCTAGCTGAGTACCATCTGTAAATAATTTAGCGTTACACATGTGTGTGTCGTTGTGGAGATCAGTCGAAGACTGCTTCGTGCAGTCCTCTGCACTTGTCTGTTCTGTGTAAAACTCTTCAGCTCTACGTAACTACCGAAATTTACATAAATTTGAACCTGATTACTGTACTCTAGCCCTGGACTTCTATTGTACATTTAACTCTCCACACTTCCTACATTTCGAAAGTGTCATTCCTTGATTCCTTTTGGCGTGTCTTATCAAAATGAAATTTGCTTGTTATATTTGCACATTGCCAACCTTCAGTTACTTACGTGTCGCTTATTCGCGACGAACTTTTGTTGTTATCGCAGAACCCACCGACAAACTTTCACTGCATCGTCTGTTACGGTAGTTTCTCTGCTTGAGGTATGTAGGACGTGAATAACCTAAGCCAACGAAGGGAAAGAGAGCTGAGACGTTAGGCATTCTTTTACAAATTTCGAAGGAAAACAGAGCCTGCGTGTTCTTTCTTTTCTGTTCGAGGCTGTGATAGAGAAAGGTGTCCTTTCTTACGGTGTAAAATGGTGTACCATTGAGACCGACAACTATGCAGCTGGTCCCGGCAGAGGTTCGAGTCCTCCCTCGGGCATGGGTGTGTGTGTTTGTCCTTAGGATAATTTAGGTTAAGTAGTGTGTAAGCTTTGGAACTGAAGACCTTAGCAGTTAAGTCTCATAAGATTACACACACATTTGAACATTTGAGGCCAACTGCATATACGTGAGGGGTTTTCAGTAAGTAAAACAACCATTTTTTCCCCTGAGAGCGTATTATGGATTCAAATACTCCATACTATTCCCCACAGGCTTTGCCTACAAAATCCTACTTTTCAACATCACCTCCGTTCAGTGTGACAGCCTTACGCCACCCTACAGGGAGGGCCTGTAGTCTCGCATGGTACCATTCTACTGGCCAACGTCTGAAACATCGTCTTGCTGTATCAGTAAGCTCACCATCACCCACGTACTACTTCCCGGAGACTGCATCCTTTACTGGACAAACAGATGGAAGTCGGAATGTGCGAAATGTTAGCACATGACTTTGAGTAAGTCAGCACTACCAAAAGAGACACACAGCTGTGCAGCCTGGCGTTTGATTGTGACTCATCGGTCACTTGGAAACAGAGAGTCCACTCATTGCAACACTGCAGGAGTGGCAACTGTGTGCGGCCGGCCGGCAGGCCGGCTGTCAGGCAGATTTACGCGACCTCTTTGTGAAGATGACAGACACATCGCCCAGTGACTCACCGTGATTTTGTTCGCTGCCAGATCTCCGTAGACATTCTGCAAGCGGCCTGAATATCTGTGATACTCCAGTTTTCCGCCAGAAGAAACTCAGTGACAGCTCTCTGCTTGTAATGCACATCCGTTACAGGCGCCATTTCGAAGGTTACGTATAGCGCCAGCACCTGTCGGAATTCCATGAAACTGGAGGGCGTGAAGCAGGAATATATCACGATGCCTCACAACAAAATACGCATCTTTTAACAAAAATGGTGGAGCCAAAAGGAAAAAAATGCTTTTCATTACTTGTTGACTGCCCCTCGTATATGACGAGAAGACTGTGAGAGTTGTAATACCCACGCCTATATTTTATTCAGAATAACATTCACGACAGCACTGTGTGTAGAAAGTGAATGAACATGCTCGTGATATTAATAAAAAGGACTTCGTCGTTAATAAAATAATAAATAATTATTGTCAATAGCATAATTTAATATTTTGTAAAAAACTATATCTTAGACAATAATTATAGAAAAACATAAAGGAAAACTCTTTGTTATCTATGACTCTTCTAGAATAATCCTTCTTCTTGTCCGAAGTGTTGTACTGATAGGATGTGACTGATGTCTGGTAACACAGAGGTCAGTAAAAAACCGTATTATGTTGCTAATTTAATATTTGGCAAAAACAGTTTATGTGTCACTGAAATAAATCTTCTGTAATTGGAGTTTTACTTCATTTTGACTCTCGTCATATGCAAATGTTAAGTTTTCTGATCAGCTACAAAGCAGCGCAACCATTGGAGCTACTGATCTACAGCGCGGTTTATTGGTAAACGCTGAATAATAAGCGATTAACACTAAGAAATATTTTCAAATGTTAATGCATATAGTGAAGGTACAAAAAGGTTTAATATATATTATTTGTTAGTATTAAAACAGGGGTTGGAGCAGAATTGATAACTCATTGCCTTACGTTAGCCGCCATCTTAGTCAAATACTACAGCGATAGTTTTTAATTGACTTTATATACAGACATAAATGTTGTTGCTCATAATAGCGGTAATAAATCTGTATTGGTTGCCCAGAACCTAATCTGAGGTAATAAATTCCAATTAGACTGTGAATAATCTCTAAATATAGTGAACTTCTATGAAAGGAAACAGCTTCTTATGTGATACAAATTTGTATAAGCTGATGTATGAAGCTTGATTATTTCTTAAAAACTTTTATGAAATATTTTTACACGAAAAAATGCATTATTGCTGTGTGCGTGAGGTTCTGTGCGACAAAACTGTTCATTTTGCTTAGGGAAAAGTGTTGCCGCCTCGAACAACAGTAGCGTTAAATTCGATAAACGATCTGTAACTAGTAAAAAGAGTATTATGCAGTAGCACTGAAAATTACTAAAAATCATTACTCTTATTTAGTTCAGATTACACATCATACATTTAGCTTGTTTGCTGGAATGTATATGATTACTTTTGTGCGTGAACTTAGTGCCATTTACAATGCTTGGCAGACAACGTTGCTACACATTCCCTGGTGGAGATTTGTTTAACAAAATAACCATCACTAACCGAGAAAAGCAGTTATTGAATAAAACCTCATGTTACATTAATAATAGGCAACTAGTTTTATTGCAATCTTGATGAAATTGTTCAACACGCAGTCAAATCACAGAGTAAGCAAAATATGAAAGCAGCAGTGGGTTTGTGTGTGTGAAGTCCTTGTGTGATATTACAGATCCCATTATACGACTATTCTGCATCAGAGATGACCATTGTTTTCTTTACTAACTATTTGGCGAGAAATGTTGGGCTGTCGACGTGATAAATAGAGTTTAAGTGTCACCGGAATAAATCTTCTTTGGTTGGAATTTTATTTCATTTTGATTCTTATCATATATAAATGTTAAGTTTTCTGATCAGGTACAAAGGAGCGCGTTCTATAGAAAGCCATGGGAGAGTGCCTTTCTGGGGTTACAGTTCACTTTCCCAGTTTCTGTTTATAAACTGCGTTTAATTGACCATCAGGAAAAGCAAGTCGGTATTTCATCCACCACATACGTTCTGCATCGTCTATTCCTTTCAAAACTTTGTGAAATAACTGGTCTTTCTATGCTGTGCTGAGACGAGGAATTTTTTCAACTAACCTTAATTAGATTCGTCTAGGTTAAAACATGCCCATTGCTGAAAAAATATACTGATATTGTCTAAATTTTGGTAACTGAGTATATTGTGGGACGGGCTCTCGGCATGTAACGTGAACATTTTCGAAGTTCCATGTTTCCTTCTGCACAATGAGGTTCTGGCGTAACCACAAGCGCCAGAACAGAGCTGAAGAACGCAAGAGAAGAGAAGGCGGTGAAACAACGTCAGCCAGTGGTGCGCTGATTAGGACCGCACCACGACAGCAGCGGCCTCTAGAAGAGGAGAACATAAGCGCAGTTCCTGCCAACCTTGGCCGCTCAGTATTCGGACAGCATCAGCACGGCCCAGCAGAGACTGTTATGATACCAGTGAAGTGTGATCCATATCAAATGCTTGCATTAACACTGTATATAGCAAAGGTCACTTATTTGCATATCGCCCCTCGCTTGCGACCACTTATTGTAAATACAAGTTAAGTTTTGTCATTCTTCTTATTTGTAATAATAACTATTAATGTGATTTTGCTTGAATTGTTGGACAACATTCCGAGAACGCACCATCCTTTAGGCATTCTATGCGAGACGAATGGGCAGGACCCCACAAATGTCATTCTCGGACACCCACTGCGCCGAACTGGCTGAAGTCACACGATATCTTAATTGAATTTGGTCGTAATTTCTTTTTTTTTTGTTTTTATTAATGTGTGCAAAGGGAATTCTAACGCAAACTTGAGAACTGCCGATGAGGGATAAAATTTAAATATATGTCTTCTCATAGATTTTAATTACAGGGCAGTTGGGGTTAATTAGCGCAGGAATATTGGATGGTGTGCTGGAATGCACGTTAGGGAGAAGTTTAGCTTAGTAGTTGACTCCAGGCTACATTTATTCATGAAACAGAATGAAATACTCTACTCCTGTAAACACTTATAATGTAGAAAGTCCTTTCACTATCGATCAGTGAGGGGTGTCTGCTTTAACTATTTTAGTCAAAAGTATTCCGTAAGGATTAGGTCAAGTGAAAAATTCAAACTGGACACTCAAATGAAACAAAAATCCAGACACTTAAAGAGAGCAGACGACAAGTTCACCATCTCTAGGGCAGACGATCTGCGAAAACTGGCTTGAAGCCGACAATGGAAAGACATCAAGAAACTTAATAAGGATCGCGATGCAAGAAGTAAATCATGACTGGATGAGGAACAAGGCCTTCCCTAACTGAATCTAGGTAAACGACCAGATATTTATCACTCACGAAGGGTCCAAAAAGTGCTTCCGACAAATGAATTAAAAATCTCAGATACTTCCCAACGTGGAAATACTTACTATCTCACAAGTAAAATCACATTTCTAGTGAGCACAGCAGTGGCAGTGACACTAAACAGACCCCGAACAGCGTCTGCTGACTTTGAACAACTTTCAGCCTGCAGAAACTCCGAGGACAGAGACAGACAAAACCTTGGAAGTGGCGAACTGACCAGTCGACGAAGCGACTCCGCAGTGGTGCCGAGCGTCTCCTCCAATCAGGAGACAGCAGACACAGCACCCGGTTTCTCATTTCAGTATTTCCTAAGCATCAAAAATTGAAGCAATCGTTTTTCTTGCGCAGCGATCTTTAAGAAACCAACCGTGAAGCCACTCGTTAAGAATGAACAAGCAGACCGAGCTTCCCCCCTCTGCTCGCACCCGCTAGACTGCCGACACAACGTAGCCTCCGGGAAAAGATCCTACGGCCATTCCCAGGTCCAAGACGGGACCGAAGAGGACAATCTAAATTTATCGATGTGCGTACGTTCGTATTTACACAGACATTCACACAACCAAGCAATCACCCATGTTTAGGAAAGGTGGGTAAGGGTACGAAATATGTTGAATTTCGAGCGTAATAAAACAGAGAATAAAAGTCATATCCGTCCCCAGTGTGAATTCTTCTCCTGGTATGATAAAAAAATCTAAGAAAATGCAAGCAGAAAAGAGACAGTCTGCAAAACATAACAAAGTTACTGCACCCTTCATACGTAAAACATTTGTCTTCCCGAGATACAACAATAATTATAAAGGTCAAGGGAAATGTAAAATGGTTATCTCTGATACGCACCTTTCATCAATTAAATTAAGTACAAATTTTGTAGTTAAGCAGAAGTGAACAATCCTGATAGTAATGAAACAAAATATTGTCGTTATAGTATATACTTTTTTCGTATACTTGATGCGCCAAAGATGACGATTAGCGTCCTGTCTTTGAGCGCGCGTCATACATCTACATCACACTCCTCAAGCCACCAAACGGCTTGGAAGGTAATTCTGGTGCCACTAAAAGATCAGCCATTCCTCGTTACACGAACGAATAATGCGTGTGTCAGCTTCTTCCAGTTTATAAATACAAGCTCATTTCTTATCATTCTATGTTTCACAGATGGCGAACTGATATGTGTTGCATGACACTTGTAACTTCATCTACGTTAATTAAGCAGGACAACGACCAATTCTTTATCATTGTGGACCATCTTGATTCATTTATGCTCTCACGTACTGAGCCTTGGTAATTACAACATCAGCTAAGTAACTGCACATGCCACCTGAGGCAAATTTTTGTGGATCACTAGGCTACACTGGAAACCACTTCATAATCCTTTGCAATAATATCGTTGGTGTGAAAAATAATCGGGTCTCGAGTATTAAGATTTGTTTGATCTTGTCTATATAGATTATCTCCATCGACTTAGTGATTTTACACATTTAATGTGTCCTTCATGCGACCATGATGAAGTTGCCAAAAGAATAATCTTCTGTTTTTTGTTATATACAATTCTACCCCAAAGAAGAGCATGAGATGGGTGCTCAGATTTATAAAATAGTTAAGATAGTACACGTAAAGTACATACCTGTAAGTTAGCTATTGAGAGTATCCTTAAGCTTCACCTTCTTAGAGTAATTCTATTGATATGCTAGCTGTGTGTGTTTCATTTACATCGCATCCACACACCATTTAATATCATGTTTTTGTATTTTGTATTACTTTCACATATTAGCTGTTGATGTTCACTTACATCACGACAACAGTGAGGCCATAGCTTTGGCTAAGTCATGTGCATTTTCATTCTTGTGAGGATTTACATTTGCCTACTATGCAAGAGCTTTTTCAGTCTAAGTATTTTCCACAACTTCTACTGATAATTGAAAATAATTTAAATCATATTACAATCATGACTTCGATATGGGTAACATCTTTCAAGTATCATTCCTGGGAACTTCTCACATTTTACTAGATCAGTGTTAAAATTATTACTAATGTCGTTAATCAATACCATAGAATACAATTACCCTCACAGACACTGATGATAATTTCAGAAGGAACATGTTGAAATTTATCAAGATTATTTATCAAAGAAATTTTCTGCTATTTAGTGGATAGTGAAATATTTTATTTCTGACTGTACTTGCGAATAAGTACGACTTCCTAGCAGTAGAGGTTGCGAAAAGCGATCAGCTTGGAATGTGATCTTCTGTTTAGTTCATAAAAAAGTTTGAAGCCTGCTCTCCCTTTTTAAGAGAGTCTGATGAAAGCTGTCCATTATACTTGGATATTTGCCAAATTCTATAGATTAGGTTTGTTTCATCTAAGTTATCTGCAAGGGATTATTTCTATCACCTTTGGACGCACGGATTGTCTTTCGTTATGTGATCTGCTGTAATAGTGTACATGATAAGGTTAATAAGAGCAAGAAAGTGCCAGCCAACGAGGTAATCAGGTCCAAAGTCATTGGACATATAAAAGCAGAACAATAATGAAGGCTTCTTATTCATCTTCCCATGCCTATGGTAGGGATAGGATGTTCTGTCTTATAGCGTGAAATAATTTGTTGTTGAAGGTGCTTGCATTTACACATGCTGAGAATATATATGATACATTGAAACTATTGCTGCTTTCACATACACACACAAACAGGTGTGTCTCTTTATACACACACACACAACCTATGATAATCGGGTATTCATTGGAGAAATATATTATACTAGAACTGACATATGATTACATTTACACGCAATGTGGGTGCATAGATCCTGAGAAATCAGTACCCAGATTAGCCACCTCTGCCTGTAATAACAGCCTTGATACGCCTGGGCATTGAGTCAAACAGAGCTTGGATGGCGTGTAGAGGTACAGCTGCCCATGCAGCTTCAACACGATACCACAATTCATCAAGAGTAGTGACTGGCGTATGGTGACGGGCTAGCTGCTCGGCCACCATTGACCAGACGTTTCCAATTGGTAAGAGATCTGGAGAATGTGCTGGCCAGGGCAGCAGCGACCATTCTCTGTATACAGAAAGGCCCGTACAGGACCTGCAACATGCGGTCGTGTATTATCCTGCTGAAATGTAGGGTTTCGCAGGGAATGAAGAGTAGAGCCACGGGTCGTAACACATCTGAAATGTAACGTCCACTGTTCAAATTGCCGTCAATGTGAACAAGAGGTGACAGAGAAGTGTAACCAATGGCACCCCATACCACCACGCCGGGTGATCCGCCAGTATGGCGATGACGAATACACGCTTCCAATGTGCGTTCACCGCGATGTCGCCAAGCACGGATGAGACCATCATGATGCTGTAAACAGAACCTGGATTAATCCGAAAAATATGACGTTTTGCCATTCGTCGTTGAGTACACCATCGCCGACGCTCTTGTCTGTGATGCAGCGTCAAGGGTAACCGCAGCCATGGTCTCCGAGCTGATAGTCCATGCTGCTGCAAACGTCGTCGAACTGTTCGTGCAGATGGTTGTTGTTTTTCAAACGTCCCCATCTGTTGACACATGGATCGAGACGTGCCTGCCCAATCCGGTACAGCCATGTGGATAAGATGCCTGTCATCTCGACTGCTAGTGATTCGAGGCCGTAGGGTTCCAGCACGGCGTTCCGTATTACCCCCCTGAACCCACAGATTCCATATTCTGCTAACAGACATTGGATCTCGACCAACGCGAGCAGCAATGTCGCGATACGATAAACCGCAGTCGCGATATACTACAATCCGACCTTTATCAAAGTCGGAAACATGATGCTACGTATTCTTCGTCCTAACACGAGGCATCACAACAACGTTTCACCAGGCAACGACTGTCAACTGCTGTTTGTGTATGAGAAATCGGTTGGAAACTTTCCTCATGTCAGCACGTTGTAGGTGTCGCCACCGGCGCCACTCTTGTGAGAATGTTCTGAAAAGCTAATCATTTGCATATCACAGCATCTTCTTCCTGTCGGCTAAATTTCGTGTCTGTAGCACGTCATCTTTGTGGTGCAGAAATTTTAATGGTCAATAGTATATATATTTGTGTGTGTGTGTGTGAATCAGCAATAGTTGGTAGGTGTCAGACATTTTATTAAGAACAAATCTCTCCTGGGCATATCTAACCATTATGCACTACAAAATGCTGGCAGTGTGCAGGCCATGTTGGTTGCTGCAAATTTGTCTATCTCAGGACAGAGTGACTCTCAATGAATACGATTCTTTGAAATAGCTTGCGTTCTGTTTGTGAAATGGCTTTATCTTGCGGTTGGCGTCAGCAAGTCGGTATTTCATTCACCGAATAAGCTGTACCTGACATCACTTCAAAAATCCGTCGAAAATCTGATTTTTGTAGGGGTGTGCTAAGGACAACATGTGATACATGTTACTTTAGGTGACGTCACTATGGGGAATTTTGTGTATATTGTGCACCATAATATTCAAAGTAATAAATCTTATACGTTTTATTTCAAATCCATACCAATGTTAAATGAAGCATAGTTTTTGTGAGTCAACATGTGTTGCTAAACAAGCTTTCTTCGAAGCCTTGAGTGGAAGTAACAAGTAAAATACTCTCGTGGTCAATTCAATTTATATTTCATTCAGAACTAGTTGCCCATAATGAATATTCTTACTAATCAGAGGAAAGCTAGATCCTAGAAACATTCAATCTGTTTCAGTAAAAGGAAAAGTTAACCAGCAATAAGTATTTTAAATCTCTCCCTTTGTCAGAAAAATTCTAGGACAAGGTTTTTTGTTTCTGAGTTTGCAATACTAAAAAGGACAAATGTTGTTTTTATGTTACCTGGCATGTGTCCATTTCTTAAATTATCTCGGCCATGTTACCGTACAAACTAACGATGTGACAGTGGTGTGCTTGGTACCACACTGTTTGGGTTTTGAACATTATTTACGCTAACACAATGGATACTGATCATGAGCAAAGAGTGAGTGTAAAGTTCTGCATCAAGCTCTGGAAAACCTCTAGTGAATCTTGGCAATAAATGCAGGCGAGGCACTTTCAAGAACACAAAGGAATTCGTGAAGACCGAGATTCGAATCAAGACGAACACGATCTGGTCGCCCGTCTACAGCACATACCGATGCAAACGAGGAGCGTGTAAGGCTTTTATTCCAAGCGACTTGCAGCTGTGCGTGGGACATCAGGAGAACTCAATTTGAATCGTGATGTGTCTTGAGATTTTATGCGAAGATTTAGGCAAACGGAAAATTACTGCAAACTCGTAACTCAAACACTAACAGACGAACAGAAAGAGGGAAGACGAAGAGATTCTGCTGAAGTACTGGATGGAGTCATTCCACATTTCTGTCAAAAATGATTGTTAGTGATTAAGTTTGGTGATACCGGTAGCAAACGACAATCTTCGAGAACAAAGACAATGTTGAACACATTCTTTGATACTAAAGGATTAGTTCGCTTCTAGTATGTTCCTCCAGGTCAAACAGTGAACAAAACTGCTTACATCGAAGTCATGAAAGGTTTGCGACAAGCAATTCGACATCGCTGCCGTAATTTGCGGCATTCACAAGATTGCTTCATACTGAATGACACTGCTTCATCTGTTATCGAGTATCTGTTCTGTCATTCTATTATTGACATCCCACATCCACCATATTCGCCCGATCTCTCGCCTTCAAATTTTTTCCTTGTTTCCGCGAATGAAGAGGTGACTGAATGGAAAGTTGCATCAAGAGATCGCAGACATCCTATAAGCTTTGAGTAATGAACTTAGAAGCACCACAACTGAAAATTTCCCTGCTTGCTTCCAAGACCTCCAGCAACGTTAGTAACCGTTAGTAGGCAGCCAAGGGGACTGCTTAGTTCGGAGCTAGTATCATGACTTGCCAAGCGCAGTTTTCTATTCTTTGAAAACCCTGTCCTGAAGCTTTTCTGACAAACTGACTGTTTTAAACATCAAATATAAAGTACACTGCTCGTTTTTAGTGTCGGGGTCTGAGAATCGTCACTGAGAGTAGCCCGACCTCATTATAATTGTTGAGAATTATTCATTTTCGCAGGGAGGGCAAACTTTATGCAGGACTTAACCAACACCAACTGTTGCAATTTAAAGTACAAGAAAAATATTGACTATACAGAAATCATACAGTCTCTAATAACATGAAAACAACATTTAATTGCAAGACAGATCTTTGTTTCAGTGAATATAAAAATATATCAGCTCAACAATTGTTCTTTTGGATAACATTCCCTAACCTTCAAAGTCTTTTAAATGTCTCTAACTATAATGAACGTCTGCACAAAATATGTGTTGAGGAACACTCTCCAAATATTGTTTGCTTTGGTCCTCATTACAGGTAATTTTTTAAGAGACAGTCAATTCTCAGACCAAATTCTATAAACATGGTAGGCCGCTAAACAGTCGCTTTTCACACCACCCACATTACTATTGACGTCCATGGTCTTCCCTCAATCAAAATAAAGCTGATAACTATTCAGTGTACTCAGCCTCAGCAAATTCACTGTACGCTAGCGTTCTGTGATGACTGCTAGTTCTTCTCAAACTTCTGATGGCTAGATTTTTCATTTCTCATTCATTTATTCACTGTCAAATTTTACAGTCTTGAATCGCCTTTTTTGATATTTTTTCTTTCTATATTTTTGCTTGAAATCTTCTTGTCTTGCATATCCTCTTCTTCGTTTATAACGTTAACATCGGTGTCTATTCTTAAAACTCTGATCGTCTCTGCATGGTCAAACAGCATTCTTCTACTCGTTACGATAATTCTATGCTCTACATAAAATCTTGTGACTTTCGCCACAAAGAAACTCCCTCACTTTCCTCGAAACTATCACTCTTTCTCACTGGTTGAATTTCTTGTCCTGTCTGTTCGTCATTAGGTTACTGAGCTTCATCAGCGACTGACCCCTACCATTTTTCGATTCCTCCTTATCAAAATTTTGCGCAGATAATTTTCCTGCTAGACGAAAGCGATTTCTATACTTGTAAACTGCATACAGTCCAAAGTGCCTGTAACATTAGAATATCTGAAATACTTCACTTTAATTTACACTTAAATACAAAATAACTAACAGACTAGTGGTATAACTTATATCACATTATCGTTACACATTTGATGAATCATTGAAAATGCACTTCGTTATTTGGCGGAGGAAATGTCCACTAAAGTATCACCATGGAATAAGGAAAGAAGCGATCAGCAGGCATTTGTAGTTAGCAGAGGAGATATAAAGCAAACAGAAGAAACATACATACCCAACTGACTCGCAAATATTTCTTTACGCACTGCCTTGCTTCTTGAATGTCTTTTACACAAGAAGAATCTATTTGATGATTTCTGTAAGGGATGTCTGACACGATAACTGTTTGCTACCTCACTATACTCACATTCACTGCCAGAGTTTCAAATGTCTGTTTCAGTTTGTTCCTGTAAACATCATACGCATCACCAAGTATTGGAATCTATTGATTTTTTGATGCATTGCGTTTCATTAAAATTTCGCGCATACTACAACCAGGATTTGCTTGTAATGTTTGTCATTCTCTTTGCGTGGTTGTCTGAACATAGGGTGTTTTATTATGATCCATAACAGAAGGCTTTATTTCGGTTCCAATATATTGGCTAATTGCAGGCACTTTTTCTTTAGTTGGTTGCTGAAGCACATTTCACTGTAAGACAAATAGTCAGTCTCATGACATAATTGGAGCTATTGGTTTTTTTTCTGAAGTAGGGCATTAATATTTACTGCGAGATAGAGACTGAGTTCTTCTGATATTTCTTCTTTTATTTACTTACTGCGGTTATTTATACATTGCGAAGTGTCAGAAGCGCTTGTTATTTGTTGAGTTACTCGAGAATGGCACTCAAATTGAATCGACGAATAATTTAAGAAAGCATTTAACTACTGTACTTTTTCTTGTGCTTTCAAACACTTGCGGACCGACGAAACAGACGACTCCTTACAATTTTATCTTATGTAGCGTATTTATTTCTGTCTTCTGTTCCACCAGGAAAATTATTCTTACACCACATAGTTATGTAGTCTGTGTTTTGATAGCATAGTAGTTTGTCTGCTGGATTAGATGTGCATCGGGAATATGTTGGTACCGAAATAGTTTTTACATTCACTCTATGCATTCCATATATTTCGAGTACCAAAAGTGAGACGAGTCTATCAACAAACCAATAGCTCAAAGAACGTTCATCGCAGTCTTCCTCCTAATTTTATTTTCTATTTTTATTTCAGCGACAGAGATACTTTTGTGAACTTTGCGCTCTGCTATGGTCCATTCATACGTTCCACCGCAGTTCGGACGAAACATATCGGCTCAAGAGGCGTTGGCCTTTTCGGATGTCATATATGCCGAGCGACATTACCTCTCCTCCGAAGGTTCTGATCGCATTCAATTGATGCTGTATCTGTAGGGTGAGGATAGCAGAACAGGTTTACGAAAATGACCTCACTCAAAGTTATGAATATGGTGAGATCAGTGCAGCTGGCGTACACAACGAATAACAAAGATCAAGCAGAGCCAGGATTAACAAAGCTAAAATCATTTTGTGCGGACCTATGACCCAGTTCTGCACTAGGATACACAGGATAAAATCGCAATTTTGGTATGATCTTGGCAAGATGCAGTACAATTAATTAAACTGACGTTAAAGAGCCAACACTTTCCTTGTCTATAGGGAATAAAATTTGTACTCTTACATTAACGCGTACGTATTATGCACACTGCACCATACAGCTATCCATACCTGAAAATAATGGGAGACAAACCTCTTCCCTGAGAGCTTGCCATTTACTGACAGTTTAACGTGTTGTAACTGCCTTTCCTGAAGTAGCTACCCCGTGTATCAACGGAAGATGGAAGTGAGAAATTCGTATAGAGCATGTATACAATATTCCTAAACAAACTACGAGTAGAAAGGTACGGTACTCTTGGAAGGCGTAAGGAGAATCACAGAGAATATATTACAAATGTCCCAATCATCAGACTGAAGGCGCAGATTTATATCGGTACGAACGCGAAATCAAATGGTTCAAACGGCTCTGAGCACTATGGGACTCAACATCTTAGGTCATAAGTCCCCTGTAACTTAGAACTAATTAAACCTAACTAACCTAAGGACATCACACACACCCATGCCCGAGGCAGGATTCGAACCTGCGACCGTAGCAGTCCCACGGTTCCGGACTGCAGCGCCAGAACCACTAGACCACCGCGGCCGGCAAACGCGAAATCTTCAGATATGTACTCATCTGCCACATGGAAGTAAGCTTCCTAGGAGAAAGTAGATTATGAGAGTTCTTCGCAAAGTTCCATCAATGTTTTATCCAACGGAGTCCTAAACATCTTATGGCTGATATATACCCCCATATAAGTTGTTCACAAGTGTGGACTAATTTCCGGGCCATGATTTTACCCATAGTCATTGGAGATATGGTGTTACACCTCATTACACACACTTATCGAACCCACTCTAAAAAATATAAAATTAAATTGAGCTTCTCAGCATCTTATGAAGTGTGTCATGGTGAAGTGAACGTGGTATAGTAAACTAAGCTAAAATATGCGCCACTGTCGGAGGTACGTGTTTACCCTATTTATGGCACTGTACTGAGGTTTTCAAGTGCCTTAGAGTATCTTGAACGAACATCGTAGTGGTTGGTGGTAATGCAGCTGCATATGGTGATCAATTACAAATAGTGTATGCTGTGACAGCAAGGATATATATATATATATATATATATATATATATATATATATATATATATATATATATATATATACCTTTCCATGATCGGTTTTTGGGGTACTAGTCCCATCCTCACAATCGCCTGAAGTACAAATCGAATCGATGTTGTATATTCTTTCTCTGAATATTATTTCTCTGAATGGCATCTGGCTGTCTACGAAATGAGAAGTGTACTATACCCACGTCAATAAGACTACATAAAATGGCCCAGCCGTGAGGTGACAATGTACTTGGTGCTGTGGACGAGGGGCTTACGTGTTTGGCATTCGGTTGACAGCAGGCTTTGTTGTTTTATTTTAAATAGCTATCTTTGATTAGTTTCCAGAATGCAAAGCGTATATTATTGATTGCTATTAAATACATGAAAACGAACTTCTTAGAAAGTGTGTTCGTGAACCATCATTTTACAGTAACACACTTAAAGAACTAGACAACAGTTGACGAAAAACAAAAGATTTATTTTTTGTATACAAATGAGAAAAAGATTGGTAATGAAAATTCAAAAATGAACAAAAATAAACTCGAATACAAGAGCAAAGAACAAAACTGAACAAATAACTCGAAGAGAACAAAAAACTCGAAACAAACAAGAACTATTGGAACAAATAAATCTTTTCTTCAGTTTCTGGAAGCAGCAACCGAAGCATGGCTGCTGAGATCCTCGGCTGCCCTCCCCTCCACTTCGTTACGAGGTTTTTCATTTTCAGCAGCGTCCACCTAGGCAAACAGCATAGCTATAGTTATGACAAAATCAGTTTTCACCTAGGACTTACATAATAAAATAATAGTAGCATAGTATATCCAGACACTGTGACGAACAGACAGTTAATACGGAATACCATTCTTGCTATTACGCGTGTAGTGCAAAGAAGAGAAGAAATAAAAAGAAGATTTAACGATATCCATAACAGCTGATAGCTAATAAATGATACACTTTTACATGTCGTCTCCGGTCTGTCACAATTTATAAACTAGTAAGCTGGGGTATTTAGCAAACGATGTTGTGGCAGAGTGAATGCAGGCATAGGCCGCCTTTAGAGGCAATCTAACTATTACAGAGCACCGGACAAAACATAACATGGTGCGTCTAAGTGCTGATAAGAAACGCTTAGTCCTGTTCTCCACAAGAAGGCCAGACCTGAGGGGCAGACAACAAATCAATAACAGACAGATACAGGGGACCAACCACGTCAAATACCTAGGTGAATTATTAGACAATAAATTTATATTCAACTTACAAATACAAGTTCAGAAAGAGAAGACGATCAGACTAATTGATGCCCTACATCCCTTACTAGACAGCGAAAACGTGAAAGTCAATACAAAAATAAGACGTTATAAGGCAGTCACGATAAGGCCAAGACATACAGAAGTTCGTTTTTGGGCACAGTACTCTGGACAAATGTATTCAAGTCATATGAAAGAGATGCTTAAGACACGTTTTCAAATAACTCCGATGGTCTAGAGCCAGAGACCTACATAATGAACTTAATGAAGTCATGATAGGTTAGTTGGTTGAACAAAACAGCATTAAACTGCTTGAGAAAATTGAAAATCTTAGACCAGCCTCACAACATTTGTAATATACGAGCACAGTCAATTGCCAAAGATGGCCTCATGTACGAGTTCCACGAGCAATGATAGAAGATTTCGAGTTGTAGCAGCAGAGTATAATCAAATCCAGGACAGGAACACAACGTCCTGTTAACGTCAGAAAAGCGCTAAAATGATACTAAGAAGTCCAGCCTTCAGAGAATACCGTACGGCTGCTAACCGTTAAAAAATATAAAAGAGAAGTAAATTGTTTACAAACAAGTGTCTTCGTCTATCGCACAATGTGCAATGGGATACCGCTGAAGATCTATTAGCAACTGGACTTTAACTAGATACACACTGATACGATTTCTGGAAGGTTATTAATAAAGTTGCCCTTTCTATGTAATTCCTTGCCTGTAAGTCAGTCTGATGTGGGTGTTGTTACTGTTACCGAATTATCTGTTCTGAATTTGTTGATGTTAATCTAAAACGGATAGTTCACCTGCTTGCGAGCAGTCTTGTGACTGGGAATTACCCATCTCGGTGGTTTACTTTTATTCAGTGAAGAACTGTGTGTCAGTTACAAGCATCGTTTGATTTCAACTGTTACGAGTCCTCCGAAATTACCCATTTCCTATTCTTCCCTAGTGCACATTTGCTTAATCAGTGCATTTTGCGGTTTCTGGACACCCAACATAACTTAATGTAAATACGGAAATAAGTGATATTGTGCTGGGTGTCAGGGTATGAGGGAATCAGCTGCAATGAAATGATGGAATAGCAAACGAAAAGACAACTCACTGCCTGCCGGCGTATAGTGTAAAGTGCCACTGTATGCAGCTGCCTCACTGGTGAAGCCTGCTACCTGGCTGAGGCGTGCCTCATTCCAGCCAGCGGGACGAAGTAAGGTCCTCGTTGGCGTCCTGATTAGGCACTTCCCTCTGATACACGTATTCCTGCTAAAGGGAGCTAATTTGGTCAGTGTGGTGGGGTTTGTTGTGTGGGTACTTCCTACAGCTGAAAGCAAAAGGAAATTTCTCAGGAGATGATTTATTTATGAACAAGAAAATAGGAATGCGGCCGAACAACTTAGTAGCCAGATGAAAATGAGTAGCCAGATAAACATCAGTCCTACACCCACATGATGTTAGTATGATAGGCTGCTAGCTTGTACACCATTAGAAGGTGGAAATAAATTAAGTTTCAATAGAAAAACATATTCATTGCATGAAAGGAGGAAACAAGTAATTATGATGCATGGCAGGAATTCGAGAGCAGGACAATATAAAATATAACAGAGCACCATGAGCTATGGGTAAGTAATTATATAGAAAGGCGCCTAGAAAAATGTGCACAGAAATCAGTTGAATTTGGGTTTTTTTTTAAAGTGAAAGGAATCTATGTATCTTTTAGAAACCTGGTGATACCAGAAGACTTCAGAAGACTATCGAGTGTTTCAAAGGGAGCTTTAGGCAACCACTGATTCAGAAAGGGAGATGTATTGCAAAAGATGACGAACGGTTGGTTTCGAGAGATGTGATCATGAGAGCTGCATAGGATCAAATGGAGGAAAAGACAACTCATCAGTAAAGAATTTTATTCACGAAAGAAGAAAATACCTAAATACAGGAAATTAATCCAGCAGATGTGAATGCACAGGTTTAAAAATAATGGAGAAGAAACTCTAAACTTGACTGGGGGAATAATAGACGCCCCACACAGGAAAATTTAAGAAAACTTTGGAGAAAATCACGTAAATGAATACCTATGGATCAGATTGCAAGACAGTATGAAGCAAGAAAGGAAAGACTGAAACTGGGATACAGCCTACGGACAGGTTCAACAAAGAGTACCAGCATGAAGTAATTATTATCGAAAGGAAAGAGGAATTAGACGAGGGCATGAAGGAACACATTACACTCTGAAAGGAATTTCACAGACCACTGAAAGACATATGTCGAAGAAGGACACCTAGAGTAGACAAAACTTCTTTACTGTTATTGGGATCATTGTGAGAAGCAAGAAAAGAAAGAGTTCACCAGACTTGTAACACGAGCAAGGTTGGATACATACTCTGTCTTCAAAAATATGTAATGATCCCACTTCGAAAGTGGAAAATTCCAATGGAGTGTGAATGTTAATGGAATGGTTGGAAACACGAAATTATGATTAGACTGGCAAAAGATGAGGTTAGGTTCAAGAGGGATGTAGAGATGCACGAACCATTACTGACTCAATTCTACAACTTGGGAGATACACTGAAGCAAAGCAAACGGACGTTCATACCTGCTGCATTTCTGAAGGTAACATGGATGAAATGCGAGTCACGAATTAGACAGGATTTTAGCCTATTCCACTTGTTATTCAGTGTGGACATTCAGCAGGCAATACGGAAAGGAAACCGAAACTTGGAATGAATATTCTAGTTCTGGAAGAAAAAAAAATTAAACTTTTGTTTAGTCGATAACAATGCAATTATATCAGAGACGGTACTTTACTTGAATTATCAGCTGAAAGAAATGGGTAACCTATTGAAAATATGTTGTTAGCTGAATGTTAAAAAGCGAAAGTAAGGTAGTAAAATGCAGTAGAATAAAATCGAAATTGTGAGCTACGGAGGGAAATGGATTAGGAAATGACATTGAAAGTATCAAAAGAGTTTTGCTACTTGGGTGGAAAAATATCAGATGGATGCTGAAGTGCAGAAGATGTAAAACTGAGAACGCCAACAGCAAAATTCAATGTCACTTGGTCTTTTCTGAAGGTATTTGTCTGCAGTCTAGCCTTGTACATGAAGGAAACGTGAACTGTAAGCAGTTCAGGGCAGAAAAGAGCAGATGGTTTTGAAGGGAAGTGTTCCAGGAGAGCGCTGAAGACGAAGTCGACCTAGGGCGTGGCTTACATGGGGCAACTCAATCGAGCTGGGGAGAAAAATATTTTTATGACAGAAAGTGAATAAAAGGTGGAATCTGTTGATAGAATGCATCATGAAGCCTTAGGGGGTTATCAAGTTGGTGAAAAAGGACTGAGGGAGTGTGTGTGATCGTGGAACGTGGGATGTTTGTGAAATTCTGCTGATGGATGAAGACTTGAACATGTAAAGTGGACTCACATGAATGACGCTTGCCATAGTTATGAAGAAACCAAGAGGCTCTCACTCGATGGACTACTGTGGCGAGCTGCATAATGCCATTCTTCAGACCGGAGACAACAAGAGCAACGGTTGTGCCTCGGGTTGATATTCTAATAGTTGCCTGTTCCGTGCGTACCAAGCGTTATAGCTGTACTGATGCTGTTCACAGCAAAATAGTGGATGAGGCTAAACAGACGGATCCTTACACGAAAAATATTCTGTCATGGTATATTCTGGTAGCAGTGGCGACTGAACTTATGTAAGATAGGAGGTGTCCTTGTACCTTCACATGCAGTAGCTTTATTAATCTTCTGACATTCAACACACTTCATCATACCATTCTCCTTTAAACTCGTCGTTGTTAATTCTTATTGTCACATCAGATGATAAAACGTTCACCGTTATTTTGTGTGTTAGGTTATCCGCATTCAGACGATCCGATGCTACTGCGGTCAATGTTTACATTACTGTCCAGCACGTTGGTGATTTCCTCTGTTCTTTCCAGCAAATAGCTAAGGATGCAATCTCGTTGAAGCAAGAGGTACTTGAGATCACTTGAAACTAATAGAACAGTTCATCTCTGAAGGAGTCGACTTCGGCGAAGCCTAACATCTCCGGAAGAAACAAGCCAGATAGAGACGATATTACAAAGAAAACTACAACTTTGAGAAGTTGTGAGTTGGCTAAGACACAGTACTGGAAATCAGTACGCGCCCTTTTAAATGTTCACCGACTATCCAGATTTAGATTGTTCACATTTCCATAAATTACGTAAAACATTGATCGTCATAGATGCGTTGAAAGTGAGTCAATCGATTTGAGTATTCGTCATTTCCCAATCAGAAATCACGCTACGTAAATAACGTCTTTGTCGCGTAATAAAAGGCACCTGCTTATCTTATACCACTACCTCGAACCTGCCGTGTAGACGGAAGGATGTGACTCCAGCCAGCAGCGACATACTGTCACTTGTGACTCGCAAGAACTATGGTCTACAACTGGCTCGACTCAAGTCGTTGCAGGGTGCCATGTAACCATACCGAACCTGAGACAATTTTGCAGTGGAAGCTTATAATCTCTAGTGATACCATCGCGTTAGACCTTGGATTCAGTTTAGTGTCTAGTAACTGAAGGACGTGAGTACACTCTAAATAACCAAGTGATGTACATATATAGACTAACAAATTACCACAGTTTCAGTTAAACTGAATTATTTATGTAAGAGAAAGGGCTTCACAAATTGAGGGAGTCAACAATGCGCTGTTCCTCCTCTGGGCTTTATACCAGCAGTTTTTCGACGTGGCACAGATTATTGCAGTTACTGGATGTGCTCCCGGCATCGTGGCATATTCTGCCAATAGGAGTGTTTACTGCATCAAAATCTCGAACTGGACGGAGGACAACACGCATAACACTACGAACGTTCTGAATTGGGGACAGATCCGACGAACTTGACGGTCATGGTAGAATCTGCCAAGCAAAAAGGGAGGCAGTATAAACTCTCGTCTTGCTGAAATATAAGCCCCGGATAGCAACAAAGCGTTGCGTGGAATACCGTCGACATACAGCTGTGCTGTAATGGAGCCGCGAATAGAATCCAAGTGGTTCCAGTTGTGAAAAAGAATGGCGCCCCAGACCTTCACTCCTGGCTGTCAGACTGTACGGAGGGCGGCAGCCAGGGGCTTCCTGAGACACGTCTTCTTTGGTCACCGGTGCTCAACTCGAAGAGAGCTTCTTCGCTGAAGACAATTCTACTCGTGTCAAAGAGATACATAGCTGAAAACGCATATATACGCCCCAGACATCGGTGAGATACCAATTTGAATGTCGCCCGACGTATGGACCGACAACCAGAAATAATGCTTAGTGCACCTTTTCCTTTCACAGAAGGACTCGGTTGGTTGTCATCCGTGGCAATCTTACAGCACTGCGGTGCGTCGAAGGTATTCTGCACCCCGTTTTGTTGCCCTTTATGGCAAACCGTCCTCGGATTAAATTTCAGCAACATAATGCTTTTCCGCACAGGGCGAGATTTTCTGCTGATTGTCTTCGTTCTTGCCGAAACTTAACCTCACCAGCAAAGTCGCCGGATCTCTTTCCAATTGAAAACGTCTGCAGCATTGTGGAAGGGAACCTGCAACCAACTGAGGATTTTGACCATCTAACGCACCAGTTGGACAGAATGTGGCACAATATCTCAGGAGGACATCTGACAATCATGTCAATCAATGCCAAGGCCACCAACTGCTTGGAGAAGGTCCACAGGTGTACCAACGCGTTTCTGACTTGCTCAGCTTGTTAAGATCATCCAATTTTTTTGAACGCATAATCATTTGTTTGTCTGTACCTGTACACCTGAACATCACGTCTACCGATATCCTTCCCATTCTGATAATTCGTATGTGGTGCGCCGTTCTTTTGTCTTAGCGTGTAATATAGGATTGTAATATAGTGAACCTCTCGTTTAGTCCTTCATGTAAACGAGACAGTCGACTACATTTTATAGTCGTGACAGGTAACCGGATTGTGAGAGGTTCGCGAAAATTATCGTCCGACAGGTTGGCTGTTTCTGCAATACAGACAGTCTGAGATGTATTTGTCTTTTCGTCGCTCCAAACTGAGTGGCCATTTATTCCTGCTAGCTCTTCATTGTACTAATAACACTAACTTACCTCAGAGGGATCCTCCTTCGGCAGATCAACGAATTCCACCTCTGCTTTCTTGCAAATAGTCTCTGCGTTCACAGTCACTTTACAGGCGTCGTTCTCGAGCGGTGGAATATCTTCTAGCACATTGGTCACGTCGAAACGCCCAATGACGCGGACCTGTGGATGGTTTGACTTCATCAGCACTGACTCAGCTGTAAAGGCAAGCTTCTAACCTACAGGGAACCTTAGATACTGACTTAACTTTCTGAAATGGGTTATACGAGATCTCTATGTGTAGGTTGTAATAAAGATGATGAAACAGTGCTACAGATGTTTGTTAAAAAGTAAGATAGAGGTAGATAACTATGTGGTACAGGAATTTAATGGAGGGGGAACATTTTTATGAGGAAGACTGATCAGGAAGGCTAACGTGAATATTCGTAAGGCAAGGAGGAATAGTTAATCGGGTGCTTGAAAGTAAGAATTGTTAAGACATGTTCAGGTTCGAACATAAGATGCAGGTTATTGCCCATGCAGTGCTTCGTGCACACCATGATACAAAATGACCACGCAGAAGAATGAAACTTTCTAAAAGGATGATTATCCAAAAACATCAGACATTGTCTATGGTCTATATGGCATGTAATTATTTTGATGGTTTTTGTTTACTTCTTACATAGGACACATAAAGACGCACAGCAACTACGTAGCAAAGCATACACTCAACTCTAAACAAGGGAGCTTGCTAAAGAAAATGTCGATATATATGTTTTTTATTACTACTCTGAATCATGTAGTAAAGTTAAGTAATACATCTAATTATCGTGATATCGTTTGGAATTAAATGCAGTATATTTGTCAGTTGTCCAGATAATTAATTTAATTTACAATAAAAGTGTTCAGTCAAGGATAAAACGTTCATACGCCTTTCACATTCATGTGTCATATACTAGAACTTGTATAATTGCTCTGAAGTTGTTAAAGCTTTATGTTTTAATTCACTCCAATAACGTTACATCCGCTTCTCCCCAACAGATGTTGTTTTTCTACTTAACTGATGTCTGTTATACGTATGATTTCATATTTTTAACCTCCAATAAGTAGAAATACTTCCTAATGAATTACTAGTATTCTTCTTGTTGAGTAATATATTTCTCATCAATGATTTCTGTGACGTTACGTATCACACATTTGTACTCATGCAGTGGTAACACTTTTATATCTAGAATTGTTACTGTGTTATCACGTGGAACTATTTTGCGCGCATTTGTGTACGTCACCCTAAAAAATGGTTCAAATGGCTCTGAGCACTATGGGACTTAGCATCTATGGTCATCAGCCCCTAGAACTTAGAACTACTTAAACCTAACTAACCTACGGACAGCACACAACACCCAGCCATCACGAGGCAGAGAAAATCCCTGACCCCGCCGGGAATCGAACCCGGGAATACGTCACTCTCTTCGGTCAAATCATCCCAGCTAATAAGTGCGAGGAGCGTTTTTAGCCGTACAGAATCTGTCCCAGATCGAGTCATTCAATAAAGTAATCGACTTCCTTAGGATTTCAGATAACCAGTGCAACACCATCAACGACACAGTAGTAATTTTCAAAAAGATATTATCCGACGTATCCCTAACAGCACAGCTGTGGTGAGGCAACATAACATGTAGGTAGTGCGTGCAGTGGCAGCCGCAATGACGGGAGTATGCTGATTGAGACGTAACGTACCATCGTTGACGAGGTCATTAGAAAACTTTGTCTAGATATGGGAAAGGATGATGGGTGAAAGAACATGTGTTCTTTTCCATTGGATGCATCTCGACTATGTTTTATAACAGGACCAGCGAAACCCGTAACACAGTTTGCACAAATTTCCATTTCCTACTAAATTATTCATTTACTCTGATTAAGTACCTGAAGTAAAAGGTGGCCAGAGGTAATTCTCTTTTGTGACTAACAAGCGCAGTCTTTTGGTAAATACTACTGTGTAAGTCGTATTTCGCACATTCATTGCCTTCGGATTACATGGTTATGACGTTTGAAGTGGGACACACTTGCAGATAGACGACGAGCTAAAGGGAAGGGGCTGTTCACTAAATTCCAAAAATCCTATCTTCGTCGAGGATGTAGAGCATATATTATTACCACCAGCTTACAAATTCAGCAATGATCATCATTCAAAGATAAGGGAAATTAAAGCTCGTACTAAGCTGTTGAGACAGTTGTTTCTCTCTCGCGCGATCCACGAGTGGAACACAGGGGGTGGTTAAATATGGCTTTGGCGCGAATAGTGCCCTCCGCCACACACCGCTTGGTGGCTAGCGGAGTTATATGTAGATGTAAATGTAGAGGTAGAGTTTGCCTCTAAGATGTTGCTCAGCCTGCGACAGAAGGTGATCCAAAACATTATTACAGGCTTATTTTAAATAATTTAGCCTCGAAAGCAGCCTACTATTGCTAGTTCCAATCAAAATTCTTGCCTCATTTCTATTTATGAATTGCTGTCCAATAAACATATTATAGTAATTATGTATAACTTCGGTATTAACAATGATTGATAGCGGTGTGGACCTACAGATGGGATGGCATCTGTTTCAGTTCTCGTCCTAAGTCTGTCAGAAGCTGTACCGAAAATGCCTGGGCAACCCTTCATCGCCCTTTCCTTACGGCTTGTGCCATTGATTCCATGTGGTCTCTGTCAACTGCTCGTATGCTCTTACAGTTTTTATACTCTTACAGTCTACTTATCCAGATAGTTTTCATCAAGAACTTAAGTACAAGATCATGTGAGCGTCAGCATTAGAACAACCGTTGGCAGTATCAGAATAAGGCAAAACAGACGCCACGAAAGTTTAGCTGGAGCAATTAGGTGTGAGCTATGTTAGAAGGTAGATAAAAGAGTCCCAGTAGAGCGCCTTTGTGGATGTCATAGAATATTCCATAAGTTCATTCGGAATCTTTATGTCGTCACATTTATCCTGTTGAACTTTTACAAGGGATTCAACCATCGTACCCGTTACCACGCATACTGATTTGGTGTAATAGTCATTCCGTTTCTATCATCTGTCTTAGGTGGCACGTTCACCATCTAGTCGGCTACAATCATTGAGATTTTGTGATTCCTTCTGCCGTCTATATTTATCCCCTACTGCCACTCAACAAGTTAATTTATGGCGTTCATAGTAATTTATTTCCAGCTCTTGGTTTCACATCCGCTGACATGTGGGTGTCGGATTCGAGACATCAGTTCAACTAACAGGTTTGCCTAATGTCACACAATTACAGAACTGCATCGCAGCTTTTCCCTTTACTACTGATACGTCTTCGCGATGATACCTCTGTTTAGTGTGTGTTGATGACACAAGTTGGGCAACGGCGGTCTACATTTACAGAACAGTGAGGCATGTAGCCGACCTCGTGTGTTCCTCCCACAAAATGGCTGAGGACGCACTGCACTGGGAGCCACAGGCCAACTTAAGCTTAGTCGCAAGCATCAGAACAGTCCAGCTTTTATGCGGTCGTATGTTTCAGTAAAGAATTGTATCTTTCTTTAAGACACAAGGTATACAAAGTTTTATTTCCGCATGAAATTGCAACGTGGTGAGTTGGTTAAGACAAAGTCTTCAAATCAGTATGTGCTATGATAATTTCACTTTTTCCCGGATTTAACTACTCCACGTTAACATAAATCGCTAAACACTATCCTCGTCGTAGTTGTGTTAATAATGAGGCAACCGGTTACAGTCTCCCGCGGCCCACAATTCGAAATCGCACTGCGTGTATAACGCCTTCGTCGCAAACTGAAATTCAGCTTCTAATCTTACACGTTTGCCTCGAACTTACGACACCGATGGACAGATGAGAGTCTGGCAGCAGTAGAGCTCGACCAGCTGCGACTATCCAA
Source organism: Schistocerca serialis cubense (assembly GCF_023864345.2). Taxonomy (NCBI): domain Eukaryota; kingdom Metazoa; phylum Arthropoda; class Insecta; order Orthoptera; family Acrididae; genus Schistocerca; species Schistocerca serialis. Next base: position 66,974,923 of record NC_064639.1, on the reverse strand, counting down.
GGCTGTCGTCCATAATCGGTGCATCTCAACTCCTTTTAGACCGACATGTCACGCTAGTGGCATTCCGAAGTCATGGCAATTTTACATCTGAAGCTTACTGCATCTCAGCAAAATTAAGTTGTATCTGAAGTTTACTTTAACGTCTTCTAACCAATGGACGTTAGTATTTCTGGATTGTAATAAAAGGTAAACGTGACTCTCGAGTGCATTTTGCTGTCATGAAGGCATGTCTGGAGCGTCAGAGATTCGAAATAAATAAATAAATTTCGCAGAGTGGGTGATTCTGCAATGCATGCAGTCAGAGGTGTAACTGGTTTTTTTCCGCTGTCAAACTGTGGGGTCATTTCTTCCTACTAACAATTCATGGTAGTAATGCTACTGACTAACCTCAGTACGGCCCTCCTGCGAAGCATCGAACAACTCTGTGTCTGGTTTCTGCGGTAAAATTTCAGGTTGAGCACTCCGATCGCAAGTGTCGCCCTCAAAACGTGGAATCTCTCCAGCCATCTCTTCCTCTCCAAAGTCCCAAGTAAAATCAACCTGTGGGAGGTTTGAGTTTATCATCACTGATTCATCTAGAATAGCATGTGTCTAAAGGACAGAAAAGTTAAGACGTCTTTCTCAGCATTCTTAAATGGATTACATATTAAGTAACTAAGCCTTCACTGCAGACAGTAATGAAAGTGAAATACAGTGTTTTTAATGTATGTTAAAATTGTGAAGATATGACCAGGTTAGAAAAAAAGAAGCAGACCATTGCATATACAGTGGGATAGGGCGTGTCATGATATAAAATGATTAGGCCATACAAAAGAGTGACACCAAGCAAGACTATGATGATACAAAAAACATGACACATCCTTTTTTAGCCGTGTGATATGTGACGTCTTCGATAGTTTTCGGTTACTACTTGCAATCTTACAGCAACTATGCCGGTAGATTTAAAAAAGGAAGATTACTAACGAAAATATAAGTATATTTTGATATTGCTACTCTGTATCTTCCGCCAGGATGAAATAATACGCCTGATTAACAATACATCATGTAGAGTTATTTCCTCTATCTTTGTCAATATCTTGATACATCGTTTTTTACAATAAAAGTAATTAGTAACAGATTTTAAATTCATACTCCTTTCACACTGTTTTGCTATATTATAAGAAAATGTATGATTCCTCCTAACATATAAATACCGTATTGTTTGTTTAATTTACACCAATTATACTAGAGCCACGTCTCCCTATGTATATTGTTCTTCATCTTCCGTCTTCTTCAGTTTCATGGCCTAGCATCCCTTTCCACATTTATATCCTTGCATGCAACCTTAGTTTTACCTTAGGGTGTTGTAACAAGTTGAGGATAATATTATTGGTCTGTAATAGAGTCAATGTCTCTCATTGCTCTTCTTGTAAATCTGAGTGTCAGCTGCGGTCTCTCATGCTCTGAAAGCACGTATGGAGCTTGAGCGATTCCCAATAATACACTGAAGCACCAAAGAAAGTGCTATAGGCACGCGTTTTGAAATACAGAGATATATAAACAGGCAGAATACACCGCTGGAGTCCGCAACGCCTGTATAAGACAATAACTGTCTGGCGCTGTTGTTAGATCGGCTAGTGCCGCTACAACGGCAGGTTATCAAGATTTAACTTAGTTTGAATGTGGTGTTGTAGTCGGTAAACGAGTGATGGGACACGGCATTTCCGAAGTGGCGATGAAGTGGGAATTTTCTCGTACGATCATTTCATGAGTGCACCGTGAATATCAGGATTCCGGTAAAACATCAAATCCCAGACATGGATGTGGCCGGGAAAACATCCTGCAAGAACGAGAACAACAACGACTGAAGAGAGTCGTCCAACGTGACAGAAGAGCAACCTCTCCGCAAATTACTGAAGATTTCAATGCTGAGCCACCAACAAGTGTCAGAGTGCGAACGGTTCAACGAAACTTCGTCGATATGGGCTTTCGAATCGGAAAGCCCACTTGCATATCCTTGATGACTGCAGTACACAAAGCTGTAAGCATCGCCTGGGCGCGTCAACATCGACATTGGACTGTTGACGAGTGGAAACACGTTTCCTGAAAGGACGAGTCTCTATATTTCAATCGTATCGGGCGGATGGACGTGTACAGTTATGGTGACAACCTGATGAATCTATGGACCCTGCATGTCAGCAGGGGACTGGTGGAGGCTCAGTAATGGTGTGAGGCGTGTGCAGCTGGAGACAGACATGAACATTATTGAGACTTGCAATTTCTTGTTCAGAAGAGATCTCCATCCCCTCGAACTCTTACGGATTTATATACAGGCCTGCAGGATTCATGCTGTCAGTTCCCGCCAACACTACTTCAGTCGTTAGTCGAGTGCGTGCCACGTCGTGTTGCGGTACTCTGGGTGCTTTGCGGGGGCCCTACATGATACAGGGTATGTGTACCAGTTTCTTTGGCTCTTCAGTGTATTACCTGGCAGTGGAGTATTCCGCAGTGCATACCATCTGAGATACCATCTGTACATTCTTTCCTCACACCCTGTCTGGCCGTTCCCTACTGCTTCTTTATCATGGTAGTAATAATATTGACTTACGTCAATGGGATCCTCCTGTTTCTTCTCTCGCCTCTTCCGGCGGTTGCGAGGTTCTACAGGAAGGTTGCAGTTGTGGGCAACAGATGGAGGAATTTCTTCGGCCACATTTATCACCTTGAAGCGCCCAAATATACGAACCTGGGGGAGTTTTGTTTTTACCATCACTAATTTAGGCAATACATGTATACAGCAGATATAAAGGTTTAGATATCTGAATTGTAATAATTAAACAGACTATATATTCAATAAGTGGCCCGTAATTGCAGTTTTAAGGAATTTTAGTACGGTGCTATTGATGTGTGCTGAAAGTTAAGATATCGAATAAGGTAGAGAGCTAAAAGGTACTAGAGTGAAAAGACAAAGAAAGATATTTATGGAGCACACTTAGTTACTTACCTGTAGTTTGTTACTACTAGTGCTAAGGCATCAACAAACAGTTAACTTATGACACAACATCAAATAAATTTGAAGTGCCAGTACACAATTAAATACGTAGGGAATTGCAAGTGAGAGTTTTTACTAACGAAAATGTAAATTTATGTTTATAATTATCTTTGTTATCACACTAATTTCTCTTAGCTTATTCTTGCCATCGTCATTTTAATTTAAGTTTTCTCTTCCTTCACACCGCCTAATCAACCTCGAATTCCGATTCTGCAACATTACAGGGGGTCTCTACGGCAGCACTGTTATCTTTTGTTTAAGAATCCCCGCCCTCTAATACCCTCTCTAACACCTCTATGGTCTCTGTTCCGGTTATTTATTTTCTAATCAATTATTCTTAAAGTTTCTAAACCTCCTCCTGTATCGGCTCTAGGTAAGTGTCACATGGACTGGAACTGAAACACACGTTATATCGTTCTGTCATTGTGTGCATTTTTATGCGGTGGATTCGTACTACTTCCTCAAATTACTGCACTCAAATTAAAGTCATCTTTCGTCTTCCTTTTAAACTGAAGGCATACGCTTTTACCAGTTTATGGAAGTGCTTAGCTTTATGCAAGGATATCCAAACTAACGCTCCCTATGGCCGTAACCTGTCTACTGGAGACTGATGTAGCACGTCGAAAGCTTTTGCCAGATTTTGGTGCACTAAGTCACTGTTAACCTTCGTTTTTCATTTCGTGAAGGTGGAGCGCCGAAGAACACTATTGCGTATGAAACGAGTGATATATTCCGAACCCCCAGACGTTTTACAGAGGAAGCTTAGTGCACGAGTACTACTGCTGCTTTCCACCTTAGATTTACCTTAGTTTCTTGTAACCAGTGCAAGATACTATTACTGGATTGTAATAAAATGTAATTCTTATTTAGTCCTTCATGTACAAATGAAAGAGTTATCCGGCAGAGTAACAGATTCTGCAAAGCATACAGTTTGCTACTTTATTTGGTCATTCTTCTCTCTCGTTCTTTCTTACCCTTTCTTCGAGCTTACTTCACATGGTTGTATTGAAATTGACTTACCTCTGCATAGCCGTCCTTTAGCGTACAGTCCACACTGTTATCTCCATACTTGATGCGACTAGCTGATTCTGGAGTCCATTGGCAGGGAAATATCTCAAAGACAGAAGGCACTTGTGACACCCTCCTCTTTTTCAAGCGGCCATAAACCTGGAAGAGTGGGTTGCATATTTTTCTAGCAGATGCGAACATTCTAAACACTTGACTTACAATACTGAAACAGATTTTATACAACATATGCAGTCCATAACTGTATCGTTTAAGAGATGTGAAGTACGGTGCTACAGATGGCGGTTATAAATTAAGACATCAAATAAGGCAGAGAACTAAGAGCTACAAGAATGAAAACGTGAGGTAAGATTTTAACGGAAAACACTAGACAAAACTGTGGCACGGTAATATGGCTACTGCTAAGGCATCCTGTAATAGTTAAACTGTCGCTTGAAAGGAGAAAAATTGTATGTACAATGAAGGTTTAGAATATGTGAAGCAAATGTGGATAGATATATTCAGTAAACACGTAGTGAAATATGAAGGCCGGAATATGCCGGACTGAAACTCGAGTACAAGACCTTTGCCTTTCTGTGAAGTTTGGAAGTCGGGAAATGAGGCGCTGGTGGAAGTACACTTGTGAGGACAGGTCGTGTGTCGTTCTTGGTTCGTATAGTCGATGGAGTACGTGCCCGCAAAAGGCAAATTCATTCTGCTGCCATCGTCCCACTGTGATCTCTATACTACTGACGAATGACATGTCATCTGAAGACTCGGAACATAAACATTGCAAGCCACTCTAGGTTTCAGAAATCCTGCTACATTAAATATCACTTAAGCAACACACATCTGCGTACACTAAACGCATATCCTTATTGATGGCGTCATGAAAATAATGCTATGTCATATATCTCTGGTTAAGGTCATGATGTCAGACATTCCTTACCGATGCTTGCTGAGAAGAGCATTGATAACGTAAATAATTGTAGACGTATTACAATCTACTGTGCACCTATTTTAATACCGCGTGGTCTGCGATGGTGTGACATGTCTGGGTTACATCTACTAACGGAAATGAACTTATCCATTAAAATATATAAAGTTTTCCTAAATGTTTGAACCATTCATCAATTGCTACTCCTGAATATTCCCAAAAGGAACGATGTTGAATCCTACCAGGCATGTTTTTACGGTTTGACCCACAAATCTGTAACAATATCGACTGAATGTAATTTTCGGTTGCTTTCATGCCTACTTCACTTTACTATTTATTAAAGACAGGATGCTGCTGTCCGCAGCGTTGCGACTGATTGCCACATTATGTATAGAAGTGGCCTCCTAGTAGGAAGAACATAGGTACGCGGTCTTCTTTTCTCACACCGTTAATGACTGCATGCTTGACTGAAGGAAATTGTAATATAATACACAGACATCGTATAAACACAGACTGTGTGATGGTTGTAATAATTAGTCTCTCCCTCCACATGCACAACAAAATGCGAACATAGAAAATACGGGCAATATGTGACATATGGAAGTTTTGGTCGGTACGGGATGCGTACGTGTATAGCCGAAATGTTTTCTTCAGTTCAGTTTACTAGCTTAATTCCAACCATTAGTGTTGTCACCAGTTATTACGAGTCCTTTTGTAAGCAGGTATAGCTATTACGCTGATCCGAAGATCATAGGAAAGTGAGCGGCTAGTGTCATGGGGGTGATGGATACGAAGACGTGTGGCTGCAATTGGGTTACGTGGCTCGATCCACACTTATTTCACTGTCGCTGAAAATGCACTTAGAAAACGGTGGGGTGAGTGTGCACTGTAGGAGGAGCTGTCGTTTGGTGATGGCTTTTCTATGACGAGTAGTTGAGAGAGTTTAGCCGAGTCCAGAAGCTGATACAGTGAGATTCCGTATGTTGCTGTATCAGTGACTATATTAACTGTAATGTAATTGGTCGTTGGCTTCATTGTGGAATTTTTCATACACCTTAGACTTGCTCAGTGCTTACCTTCTCCATGTCCACATTTCTGTAATCATAGACTTCCGTCGAACGTGCTTTCTTTGATTTCTGCCCCAAATCACGTGTCTTCTTCCTGCAGGGAAGACACATACAGCACAAAATGCTGTAAAGCACCTGCGAAGACAAAAGAACATTAGAACACGTGTGATTCAGAGTTTATGTATTCAGACAGCAAATTGACACCGCCTCATACTCTTGCTGCAGAGCAGTCAGTAAGTTACGAATTTTTTGTGGACTACCTTTCACATGGACTTGACCCTTTCCTCAATTTGTTTGAAAAATACCCTAAAACTACAAAAAATCACATGAAGAGTGCCGGAAACTCACAGACTATCCCCCTGCCTCCTCTATCCCAGGAAAGAACGACATGTCACGAAGCAGGCACGCAAGTAAGCTTCACGACGTTCACGAAGAATGGCAGCCACTATCAGTACACGCGTAACACCAGCAGTATCACATTAACAACCGAGGTACTCTTCCCCACCAAAGTAGAGGTACACATGAGAGATTTAAGAAATGGAATTGTATGTGCTATCACCTATCACGGTTTTCGGGGTCGTTCAGTGGAGCGTTTGGTCAGCCAAAGAAAATGAAGAAAGTCTTCCGAGAGATTTCATACCCAATTATATCTGCAGCTTGCGTTTCCGAAACCTTTTTGGCACAAGACAGACGTATCATTTCTAGAGAGTTCTGTATTATCAGGTCGAGCAGACCAGAGTGGAAAGACGGTGTCGCCGGCCGCAATGACCGAGCGGTTCTAGGCGCTACAGTCTGGAACCGCGCGACCGCTACGGTCGCAGGTTCGAATCCTGCCTCGGGCATGGATGTTTGTGATGTCCTTAGGTTAGTTCGGTTTAAGTAGTTCTAAGTTCTGGGGTACTGATGACCTCAGCAGTTAAGTCCCGTAGTGCTCAGAGCCATTTAAACCAAAGGCGGTGTCCCTGTCCTGCTGTGGGAAGAAGACACTTTTTCGGAACGATAGATCAGTTCCCCTAATATAAGACTGTAGATATCAGTAGCGCAGATACAATTACGTTTCGTATTATTCACCCTGTTATTGGTATGTTTCTCCCCGTAAAGCAATGTAAGCGAAGTGGAGTGGAATGCACTGTTGAACAACCTCTGGTGATCTCAACGCTTACATCGCAAGATAGGTAAATTCGTTCCGGAGAAAATGAATCCTATCGGAGCACAAAATTCGAATATTCTCCTGTTTGAAATGACTCTGACTGAAGTATGGTCTACCAGCTGCCTCATTATAGTTCCCTTAGCGCGTTTAAAATTTTCCCAAATGTTTTTGCACGCGAACATATTCGCACTCTATTTAACACGCAACTCATCTCTCATTCCGACAAACTCCCCTCATTGTAACCCACACCCCTACTACTACTACTGTATCCTCTCACTGTCATTGTCTCCCTCTTGCTCTCTCTTACTGCTACTATTTCATTCACCCACTCCAACTGGCGCTGTCTTCTCACTGTCACTCTCTCTCTCGTCCTCGATGTCACTGTGGTAGACGCTGTCTCTCTTTATCACTGGCGTTCACTCACTTCCAACTGCACCTTCCCTTTACTCCTGTTTGTCTGGCACAGTCTCTTTCACTCTTTTCCTAGCACTGTCAACTATGATACTATGCCACTGTTTCACTCTCTTTCTCTCACATTACTAATGCCTCCTCCGATCTTTCTATGCCACAGCCACCTTTTACTACCTTCCAGTATATATGTGTCTTTTCCAACGCCGCTTTAACATTTTCTCTGTGCATGAAAAAGCGCGCGAATTTGCCTGCATACCAAAATTGTTGGGAAATTTTTTAAAGGTGCTGGGGAAACCAAGATGAGGCAGCTGGTACTCCATTTTTCTGTCAGACTCTTTTGAACAACAGCGTGTTCGCCGTTTTAGTGCTCCTGTAGGAGCATTTTTCCGCTACTTCCCCACTTTTGCCACCCACAGTAGGGAATGCCACTCATATGGATAGAACGTTATGGTTCAGTAAAATTTTGATACATTACTTATATTAAACTCAAATATTGCGCGACTAATTTTACACCTCACAGAGCATTTAACGCGCACAAAACTTTCCCTGTGCTTCAGTACTACTACGTTGGCTTCCCAGAACTCTTCTGATGTTAGTGAAGACACTTTACAACTTGTTCATCGGTGCTACGCCACTTCATAAACTACGTTTTCGGCTCACAACGTATTACGCATCTTCGTTACACGCTAATACCCCTGTGATATCATGGAATATGGAATTTTCACAAATGATTGCGTAGCGTTGACTAGCACGTAAATAATATAAGATCTCCATATCTTGAATAGACAACCTGCAATGCTGGAAGACAGATGCTACAACTAACAGGTTGTAAAAATTAAAAAAAGGTCAGGAACATCAGAAACAAATAATTATTGTGAAACGTTGAATAGTGTCATTAAGCTGTCCGATGTGTTCAATACAGTATGAAAACTCAGAAATCGCAAATGGAGCCCGGACCAAATGTTTGTCTCACGATTGCAGTGCCGTTATTCCACCAGTAGCCATAGAATCTGGCCATATCCTGTGATCACCTTTTCAGCTAAAAGAGCTGAAGATACTGCTGCAGTCCTCGACGATCTCTGTCCTTGGAGTGAATCGTGTCCACTATCCTTCGCTGTGTAATTCGCCAAATAGTGCATTGACAAAGTTTCTACGAACTTTCAACGGTATTTGGATGACACTCTTCTCCTCACTGAACAGTTCAAATAATTATTCCAGCTCCGTGACCTAAAGCAATGGCCGGAAGTAGAACGTCGTCTTGAGCCAGAAGGACCCTTGGATAGTTTATTAAGACCCACTCAGAGTGGTAGCTGCGATAGAAGTATTTGCTTTCAGAAAAGCATGTGGGGTTTCCGGAGGGTAACGGAAACTATGCATTCTTCGTATTATACATTTTGAAATTTTTCGTTCAACACTAGGCAACAGTTTTGCATTAGCGTTTATCGACATAAAGGTGCGCACGACAATGTTTAAATTTCACTTCTACTACAAAAATTAAGCGATATGTGTTTGCCAGAGACGTTTTTGTTTGGCATTCAAACCTTCCTAAAATACAGTGCTCTGACTGCAGAACAAATTGCTATTACAACCTAGAGAGGACTGCCTCAGTGCTCCATGCCCAGCCCTTATATGTTTTAAACGTACACACGAGATACGGACCACATACAACATCTTTTCACCCGGCATTGAAACTATCCGGGTTGCAAATGATTTATACCTTTCTCCTATACACCACGATCTTGAAGCCTAGTCACCGTCTTGAATCCTGTACAGAATGATCTTGAATATCTTTGCACGGCTTTAGACAAAGTCGTTTACGCATTAACACGCTGTTACAATGTCAACAACCTAACAATTTCAACTCAGAAATGTTCCATAGTTCTCTTTAACCGGAGATGGTTGCGACGGTGTAATTCATCCATTTTATTTCATAATGTGTCCTTACCATAGGCAACTGAAGCCTGTGGTGTCTGGAACGCGCTTCAGATGGGATGATCACATATTTCTTGTAATCAGGAAACAGCATTAACATTACGATATCTGTAGATGTAACTTGGTAGGGTGTGGAGCCCACCATTCTCTTGAACATATCCTAGGGCCTCCTCCGCTCAGTCATCGATTATGGATACCAAAGGTGCACCTCATAAACTTGAAGCAGTACATTTCGGTTTCCAGCGATTTTGCCTTGGAACAATGCGATCAACTTCGACAAATACATTACCAGTAGAGACGCTTGAATCTCCGCCGTATAAGCTACTATTTCGCCTCACACCCCGTTACACGTGCATATCTTACTTGTTCAAGTAGGGTAACTTTCGACCTTCGTCTCACGGAAACGGGCTCGGTATTGTAGGAGTATATTGTAGGAAATCCAGTCATATGCTATTAAAATCCGTCTTGGAACCCGCGGCTCGGTTTTGGTAGAAAGAATACATGATAAACTATTTTGGGTGGTTTTCTGACAACCGCCCATAAATTAATGATGCCTCCAGAAGCCTCTTAAGACACACCATACACCATATCAAACGCAAAAGGCAGCAAACGATTGTGTCCGTTTGCCACAGCAAGAGATAGTGTGAAATATTCATATTTTGAGCGTGCACTGTGGGACATTGACACTAAGACGATGCACCTGTTCGTTAACTGCCATGTTCTTCTATATTGATCCCAACTTCGCCGGCCGTGGTGGCCGAGTGGTTCTAGGCGCTTCAGTCTGGAACCGCGCGAACGCCACGGTCGCATGTTCGAATCCTGCCTCGGGCATGGATGTGTGTGATGTCCTTAAGTTAGTTAGGTTTAAGTAGTTCTAAGTTGTAGGGGACTGATGACCTCAGATGTTTAGTCCCGTAGTGCTCAGAGCCATTTGATCCCAACTTGTAATATTTGCTATTATTACATGGGTCTTCAAGACTTTAATATTTGCACTGATGGTGGTCACTCAGTGACTAAAATCGATTTTCTGTAATGAATGCTTTCACACCCTTTACGACCGATGCTGCCGTTTTTATTGTTTACATACTGTCAATTGTCAACGATGGCTGTCCTCTCTTGATGTGTCTTCCCCCATAAAGGCAGCTCTGTTGACGTTATCACGTTATGTTCGTTACCAGATGATATGGTTTCCACTTAATATGGCATGACCCATTAGGATCAGATCATTTCCCTAATGTTCTGATGACAAACCGACAGCAAGAACGTGGAACTCTTTCTTAACACTCCTTGGCACTCTTTCAAACAATCGTGGAGAATACAGTAGCTGTTGTGCCAGAAACGGATCCATAGAACGTATCCTGCTACACATTGTTCAATGCATTAAATGTGACAGATCTCTCTATCCCAAAAACGACAAGCTACTTCGTTACAGATTGACAGCTCTGTGACATGGGATACGAAATCTTCACAATTACTGCGCAACGTGGACTAGCGCTTAAGCAATATAAGCTCTCCTTATCTTCAGAAGACAACCTGAATTGCTAGAAGACGAATGCTAAAACTAACGTGTTGCACGAAAGAACTAAAAACGTCTACTCTGGATAAATTATTGTGAAACAATGAATTGTGATATTAAGATATCTTATATGTGGAGTACAACAAGGAATCTCAGAAATCGGAACTAGAACACATACCCGAGAGACTTCGTTAGATGTTGTGCTTGACAACAAAGTACTTCTACATCTACATCCACTTCCATACTCCGCAAGCCACCTAACGATGTGTGTCGGAGGATACTTTGAGTACATATATCGGTTCTCCCTTCTATTCAAGTCTCGTACTATTCGTGGAACGAAAGATTGTCGGTATGCCTCTGTGTGGGCTCTAATCTCTCTGATTTTATCCTCATGGTCTCTTCGCGACATATACGTTGGAGGGAGCAATATACTGCTTGACTCCTCGGTGAAGGTATGTTCTCGAAACTTCAACAAAAGCCCGTACCGAGCTACTGAGCGTCTCTCCTGCAGAGTCTTCCATTGGAGTTTATCTATCATCTCCGCAACGCTTTCTATCTCTTCTATCAACCCTATCTGGTACGGATCCCACACTGGTGAGCAATAATCAAGCAGTGGGCGAACAAGTGTACTGTAACCTACTTCCTTTGTTTTCGGATTGCATTTCCTTAGGATTCTTCCAATGAATCTGGCATCTGCTTTACCGACTATCATCTTTATATGATCATTGCATTATAAATGACTCCTAATGCGTACTCCTACATAATTTATGGAATTAACTGTTTCAAGTTGCTGACCTGCTACATTGTAGCTAAATGATAAAGGATCTTTCTTTCTATGTATTCGCTGCACATTACACTTGTCAACATTGAGATTCAATTACCATTCCCTGCACCATGTGTCAATTCGTTGCAGATCCTCCTGCATTTCAGTACAATTTTCCATTGTTACAAACCCTCGATGTACCACAGCATCATCCGCCAAAAGCCTCAGTGAACTTCCGATGTTATCTACAAGGTCATTTGTGTATATTGTGAATAGCAACGGTCCTATGACACTCCCCTGCGCCGCACCTAAAATCACTCTTACTTCGGAAGGCTTCTCTCCATTGAGAATGACATTCTGCGTTCTGTTATCTAGGAACTCTTCAATCCAATCACACAATTAGTCTGATAGTCCGTATGCTCTTACTTTGTTCATTAAACGACTGTGGGGAACTGTATCGAACGCCTTGCGGAAGTCAAGACACACGGCATCTACCTGGGAACCCCCTCTGAGTCTCGTGGGCGAATAGCGCGAGCTGGGTTTCACACGATCGTCTTTTTCGAAACCCATGCTGATTCCCACGAAGTAGATTTCTAGTCTTCAGAAAAGTCATTATACTCGAACATAATACGTGTTCCAAATTTCTACAACTGATCGACGTTAGAGATATAGGTCTATAGTTCTGCACACCTGTTCGACGTCCCTTCCTGAATACGGGGATGACCTGTGCCCTTTTCCAATGTTTAGCAACGCTACGCTCTATTTCGATATCTACCATTTTGTCATCTGTGCGACAATCTAGAGAAGGAACTACAGTGCAGTCTTCCTCTGTGAAACAGCTTTGGAAAAAGGCTTTTAGTATTTCGGCCTTTAGTCTGTCATCCTTTGTTTCAGTACCATTTTGGTCACAGCGTGTCTGGACATTTTGTTTTGATCCACCTACTGCTTTGACATAAAACCAAAATTTCTTAGGATTTTTTGACAAGTCAGTACACAGAACTTCACTTTCGAATTCGTTGAACGCCTCTTGCATAGCCCTCCTCATACTACATTTCACTTTATGTAATTTTTGTTTGTCTGCAAGGCTTTTGTTATGTTTATTTTTGTGGTGAAGTTCCCTTTGCTTCCGAAGCTGTTTTCTAACTCGGTTGTTATACAACGGTGGCTCTTTTCCATCTCTTACGATCTCGCTTGGCACATACTCATTTAATGCATATTGCACGGTGATTCTGAACTTAGTCCACTGATCCTCAACACCATCTGTACTTGAGACGAAACTTTTGTGTTGAGCCGGCAAGTACTCTGAAATCTGCTTTTTGTCACTTTTGATAAACAGAAAAACCTTCCTAGCTTTTTTAATATTTCTGTTTACGGCTGAAATGATCGGTGCAGTAACCACTTTATGATAGCTGATACCCTGTTCTGCGTTAACTGTTTCAAATGATTCGGGTCTGTTTGTCACCAGAAGGTCTAATACGTTATCGCCACGAGTCGGTTCTCTGTTTATCTCGCGAGAAGGTTTATTGGCCTAGAGAGACAGCAGTCCAACAGTAGATTAATCACCCTCCTACGGAATGTAAGATAAATTCCTCCGCACATAAGTTCCAAATCGGATATGTAGCGTCTTTATTCCTTACTAGTTTAAGCATTAGATTCGGTGTTTAACACCTGAGGTTGAATTCAATCTGATATCTACATAGGCCCACTTGGTATTCCGTTCCTACATCTGTTTGTAAACCTCGAGATTCTCTTCTACGGTTTTACGAAAAACTGTTTTGGCACAAGCTGTTCAACTGTCTTATTCGACGAACGTTGTTATGTTTATACCAATGGCTTGTTCTTTCAAGAGATTTCAGCAGTACGACGTGTATTTCTTGTCCAGAAGCTGAAATATTCCAAGCAGTTTCGTCTTCCACCACATGTCTCATTTTCTACAGCAGAAGCTATAGCGATTCGAGAGACTCTCAAATCTGGTCGTCTCGTCAGGCTCTAGAACGTTCTGTAGAGTAACAATCCAAATGTGTATAGGAATGTGTTCAGCAATGACTATGGATCAGTAAAATGAATATTCGGGTACTGCAACTAAGCGAAGAGGTACATGAATCTCCTTTCCGTGGAAACGAGGTCACTTGGGATTAGTTTACAATGACTAGGACGGACAGATGACGAACAAGGCCGGTGTTTCTCACCCTGTAATTAATGTCATTTACCATCCTCAGATATCAGGTTGCAGAGGACGAAACTCGCCAAGGAAGAATGGGCAGAGGATTGGGTCTTTTAGTGTACCATAGAATTCAATACTACACTCCAATAGAAGCACCTATTAGAAGCTCCAGCAGGTTTCGAAAGTTTCAGGAGAGGAGGAGGCTGGTAACTGTTTTTCTACTGATACATCGAAATACAATGCAACTGTTTCCTGCAAGATCTTGAAGGTCTCCCTTCCGTCAAGTGTTACTGTTTTATTGTACCATGAAGATCCTGAAATACCCTTCCCAGTCCTCAATAAGCACATACTCTGTATCCAAATTTTATTTGTTTTGGTCTAGGTCAGATAATTAACTGAACTTGTTGTGCCTCATTGTAGGTTGCACTTTGCACCATGTATTTTCTGTTCATCACTTGGTTCCGTTTCTGCAATCTCCCCGTAAGTTTCAGTATCTGACTGAAGAAAGCTGTTTATCGCAGTGTTAGCGTGGTTTGGACAGAGAAAGGTAATTTAAGGTTGTACATGTGTATAAATTCTGCTATGGAATAAGAGACCGCTTGTTTGCGAAAAACAATGTAAAGATAAATTTTTTCGATGTACGAAAGCGTGATGAGAAGTGATGCCTCAAAATTTTTTATTCTGTTCTCAATATCGGTTGAGGTATTACATGTCATGCAAATTACTCGGTTGACTTTTCAGCATCGGAGATGGAAGTGGAAATACGCTGGCGCTAGAGTGCTCCGAGTTTTTTGCGTGTAACATGTCTGTGTCCATCGTAACTATGTCTTTGCGTGAGAAACAGAATCTCAAAAAACAGGAAATACGAATTCGGAGAGTTCGTCTACAAATAGAGCACAGATGAGCGCTGCGACATCTGAAACAATCCGTCAATTGTGTTCTCTGTCATCGATACATTCCCGACTAGGTCTCATCTGTTTTCCAAAACTGAAAGATTACCTTCGAGGACTTCGCTTTAATAGTAATGGTTCAAATGGTTCAAATGTCTCTGAGCACTATGGGACTTAGCTTCTGAGGTCATCAGTCCCCTAGAACTTAGAACTACTTAAACATAACTAACCTAAGGACTTCACACACATCCATGCCCGAGGCAGGATTTGAACCTGCGACCGTAGCGGTCGCGCGGTTCCAGACTGTAGCGCCGAGAACCGCTCGGCCACCACGGCCGGCCTTAATAGTAATGAAAGGCTGCAAGCAGAGGTGATGTAGATATGAAGAATAAAGGTGTAGAATGTGAATAACGTACGCCTTATTTAAAAACCGTAAGAGATTCAGCACTTTGTACACATTCAGCAACCACACACACATTCACATTCACAGTAGAGAATACAAGGCGCAGAAGACTGTGAGGAAGAAGACGTGGAATGTAATGACAAAAGCGATGCATTTCGAATGCTCCAGAACACCAAACCCTGAGCCAACACTAACAGTAAAGATGCTCCATGCCTTGTGTCGTGTCCACCTGAGATACTGAATACATCCGAGAGAAGTCGATTCAGATGTGCGCTGCCTGGATGTAAGGGTTTCACGTTATGCAGTACACTAAATGTATTTGTCTCACAGAAAAAAGGAACTGTTCTTTTCAATTCCATGAAAAAAGCAGAAATGCAGCGACTTCAGGCAGTAACACATGTTGTCCCACGCTAAGACCACTGCACAACTAGACTGGTGCGTCATCAGAAGACAGTACATGCCCTGAGCCTTCTGCAGACACAGCTACACTGCGGTACGTATAATAACTGCGTCACGCTTTGAGAGTGAAATGGAACGGCGACTGGAAAGATGCTTCAAAGTTGAGCTGCGCGAGGCAGTCCGATTCGTGTCGGCAAAACATCTAAATTTCACACAAACTGACCGTGAATTCTGGCTGTGTGTGGACAAAATGCAAAGACGCGTCCCGCTGTATTGAAATGGTGTCATCAGTTTAACCAATGCTGATCAGCTGTGTAAGACGCTGATAGGAAAGGAAGGACATCGATATTGACATCGACCAAGGAACACAATGTCCAGACCATCGAGGAACTGATTTAAGAAAGTCGCCATTTTCCGGCGATGAAGACATTCACATAGAGGTTCTGGAGAGATTCCGTGACCATCGAGTGGATTTTTACAATCGAGTAATTGAAGGACTGGTGGAAGGCTCCGAGGCCTGTTTACAGGGATTTGGTAACTATGTTGCTAAACTGTCTCATGTATCTGTGTCAGTTTGAAGTTTAGGAGAGCATTCAGTAAAATTTACTTGGCCTTTCACGGGAATCTCTATCTTACTATTCGAGGTACTATTCTGCGGTACTTGCAAATATATATATATATATCAGTCGGCAGTTTATGAGTAAACGTCAGCAAATTAATCCGCGGAAGTAAGTCATTACGAGGATGAGAAACGTGTGTGAGTACTGATGTAAAATATGTACTGTGTGTCCTAATATTTGGGGAATATCAAGAATTTTTGTAATTTAGTATTTCAATCTTATTTGGTCCCAGAAAAAAACATTGACCACCGACACAAAAGTTTCACGTACGATATGTAAGTTCAAGATTCATGAGGATACAAAACATTTTTTTGATTTACAGGAGGTGAAAACATGATTAAATAAAATTTGTGTTAACTGTGATTACATAAAGGTGATATTGTTCATGTGTATGCTTCTCATTCTCTTCTGAGCTGTGTTTGGTATATTCTGTCTGTAGCTGATATGTGAATATTTATTAGCTACAAACCGTGGCCCTTCAAGAAAATTGTACAATAATTGTTTGCACCACTTATATTCTGCTTGCTCAGCATATATTATTTTGTATTTGAACCAGGTTTTTCGCAGTGTGGCTCAATAAACCCAATCCAAATATAACGAGTAGTAAAACTCCTACAAGATAAAGCTACATTGGTGTTGCCTGTTCTATTTATGCCTGTTTAGGATAAATCCACACGTTGTCTGCTCTACGACCCAGTTGGTTTCAGCCTATTTGGCAGATTAATGTACGAGTGCTGTCGTTTTATAAAGACCCGATCGGTCGCGAAATGGAAAGAACGCTGATAGTCAAAAATTATTTATTTGGAAGAGTTGGTTGGTTTGGGGGATGGGACCAAACTGCGAGGACTTCGATCCATTCGGATTATGGAAGGATGGAGAAGGGAGACGACCGTGCCCTGTCAAAGGAACCATCCCAGCATTTGCCTGAAGCGTTTTAGGGAACTCACGGAAATCCAAAAATCCGGATAGCCGAACGCGGGTTTGAACCGTCGTCCTCGGAATCGCAAGTCAAGTATGCTAACCATTGCGCCACATCCATCAGTTCGCAAAACTTGGCTAACACCATCCATCTATTTCTCTACATAGTCGCCGTTCAGCGTTAGACAAATGTCGTATCTTTGTACTGCATTTGCAATACCCAAGCCTTAAAAGGCAGCTGCCTGAGCTTTCCGAAAATTCTCTAGGCTGGTCTGCAGTCTTGTCTAGTCGGGACTACGTGGTGGATGATATGTGCAGGTGTCGCAGTGCTCGTTTCTGTTCCACGTGAAACCAACTCTTCTTTATGGAGTGCGGTTCATGTGAGCAGAGATGAAACTCAGAGGGAGCCATTTCGGGCTGTAGGGCAGGTGATCAAACACTTTTCATCGAAAACTCTGCAGGAGCAACTTCATTGCCGCTGCAGTGTGTGGCCAGAAATCTCATGAAGAAGAAGGAAATCCCTAACAGTAACGGTACGTGAGCTGCATGTAATAAGGCGAAATCTATCGGCAGGCACTTGTTCTTGGCGGGGCCATTATTTTCTGTGCACTTTTACTTGCTCTCTGTGCTCTCACAGCTGAAAATAGTGACATGACGCGATCGACGGGCATACGTGGGACACTGCCGGAGGCATCCGTGCAAGGTTTCATCGGATTTCCTCTGTGGTTTAGACTTTACTACCCAGCAGACCTTAATAATGAATAGCCTTCGTATGAGAGGACTACCAGTAACTTGCTGATATTAGCGACGCCGACAGAGGAGAGGAACTTGTTTCGCTAATGCGTCTATTGCCCAGCGACCCATATCAATCTCAATCAGCTACGGCTTAATTTTGAATGTTAGGAAGAGCAGCACACGATGACGGAGAGGTTAATGCACTGGAGTTTCCTACGTTTCGAGCCGTTCAGGGATCTCAGCTGAAATTTATTTCATTTCCGTAAGTCAGTTCAGTCGGATGCCAGATCGGTACATCTGAGAACAGAGGATCCTTACAGTGGCACATCTTTGTCGGATCCTCGCGTCACCGAGTTGCCAAGGCCATGTTTTCCTTTCAGCTATATTGCGATCCACCGAATAAGCTGAAGTTCCAACACAGCTCTAGATATCCTTTTAGTCTGCTGGCAAAATTTAGGATCATTAGTCAGCAGTTTGATTCCTAGTAATTAAGTCTCCATCTTCCTAATTCGTGCCTGGAACTCAACAAAATCACTCACTATTTTAATTGGAAAATTATTATTTTTCCACACAATAAATGGTTCACAATTATCATCCATTTCGAAACGTCTTTTTTGAGTCTGTGAAGTCTCCCTAAGTAGTGAATGTATTCTATTATCGACAACGCTAAATAACTACCTTCACTACATTAGTCGTATTCAGTAAATGTATCAGCAGCAAATACATAGTGGACAAACATTTTAGATTCGTAAAATAGCTGCTAGCTGCGTTTACTGAGTCATTGCGTTGTCAATGTACACCTCAACACAAAATGCAGCTGTAGCAAGGTGATAAAATACGGTGGCATTGACACGCGCTTTTTATGCTAGTAGATCCTTTAATATATATATGCGCAACACACTCACGGGCGTTTAACCAATTATACTCCATTTAGACCTGTTCTGTGACTGATATATCGTTGTGTCCGAATAAAACGCTGAATATTGAGGTTCCAGGAACATGCAAATAAATTTCAAAAACCCTAAATCGTTTTGTTATTCATAGTACTTAGCTAGAAAATACTACATGACAGGAAGGAAAATTATTATGTATTGCTGACTCGACATAGTACCGACGTGCAAGGTACTGGAGCTCGACTTTCCAGCAAAAAACGACATTTAACATATTTTTCTGAGCATGTCAACCTGTATAAAATATTTCAAATCACTTTCAGTAAATATAATGTTATTGTTAAGCTGATCATAACATGCTGTCTGAACATAGTTACTTTGCAATGCTTCAGCCGAAAACAAAATTCTGATATTGTGAGGAAAGGGTGATGATGATTCAAAGCTGGTTTATATTTTATTTTCCATTCAGTCCCACCTTCTTGTGGACTTAACGCTATTTGTTTGTGGTAGTCGCACATTCAGCCTTTACTTAATGAAAACCCAAATTAAACTGGATACTAATATTACTACTACAGCGCTACATTCGCATTACATGTGAGTCTGGAATCTTTGAATCGCATTTAAACAGTCCTGTTTATGAAAACGTTTAATTTTATTGACACCGGATGTTAGGCAATCTACCTGCGTAGCACATACGGCAAAGAACTTATCTGTGATGGCGGTAGGTGGGAGAATTACTGATGAACCATTTCATCGGACGTAGACTCACTACGGCTGGGAGAAACATGTACACACCCGAGCGGGAGACATGAGAGCCAAAGTTTAGCGACTTCTATTCCCGATTACTGCATCTAATTTGTGGACTGGAGAGATTCGCTAGAAGAGTCCTGAGGAAGTGCAATTCATCCACAAAAGAAGATACTTACAAAAACCTTTGTCCAAGCAATTCTTCACTACTGCTGATCACTCTGGATCCTTGGAATAATAGAAGAGTTGGAAGAGATCCAACGGAGATCGATAGGTGCTCTCGCGGGATTGTATAGTAAGCGAGAGAGCGTTAAGGAAATGCTCAACTCCAGTGGGAGACTGCGCAAGAGTTGTTGTGCAACACGGAGAAGCTACTGTGGAAATTGGGAGAGAGTGAGTTCCGGAGAGAATAGGGCAGGATATTATTTCCTCACTTAGAGCTGTCCTGAAATGATAACGGTGTGATACTCTGACTGATTACAGACGTTACAGTAGCGTATTATTAAGCGGTCGTCTCAAGCACCTATCGCGAATACATGAGGAAAAATGGTTCAAATGGTTCTGAGCACTATGGGAGTTAACTGCTGAGGTCATCAGTCCCCTAGAACTTAGAACTACTTAAACCTAACTAACCTAAGGACATCAAACATATCCATGCCCGAGATAGGATTCGAACCTGCGACCGTAGCAGTCGCGCGGTTCCAGACTGTAGCGCCTAGAACCGCTCGGCCACTCGGGCCGGCAATATAGGAGGAAAGGTGGGAATTCAGAAGCACTCTCGGCCACACGTCGTAAGGTGGCTTGCGGAGTATAGATTTATATATACAGTGATAGGCGATCACGCTGGAGACTGTGAGCCCCACATACGAAGCTCTATATTATTCTGATTACGATGTATGAGGTAATAGCATTCAACAGTAGCCGTTTTTTATGGTTGATGCACTCAGTTGGGGATTTCTACTTCGACGTTGATGATGGCTGAGTGTAGACAGTTATTGGTCACTTACCTCCACTGGCTTCATGGTTTCCTCTGATATCTGCCTCTCTTCAGTAATCGACCTTTTATCGGCGACGACTTAAGCTCCTTCAAGGACAGATGTGCAGCTCACTTCACTTTTCAGCAGATTCTTTTTCTACAATCACCGATACGTACCTCAACAGCTTAAGTTCACCAGGCAGACAATTGCTAGGCAACGCACGCACCACGTCCCGTGATCTGTAATTGTTGTGAGGCTCGCCTAGGAACAATGCTAATAAAGAGTTATCATCGCGTGTGACTCTAGAGAACTTTGTAACCATACGCGATTTGATTGCAACTGTCGGTAATCCACTAAATAATACTCGTAAGAAAAGAAATCACAAAAAATTTATTTCTGCATCACCGAAAATTCGGAATCTTAATTTAAAGTTGTCCCAAAATAGCAAAATAAATGGGTAATAGAGACTTTCAGCAATATCCACATGTTTTGCAGTTACTTTGACTAGAACCGTTCCTCAAAAAATGGCTCTGAGCACTATGGGACTTTATATCTGAGGTCATCAGTCCGCTAGAACTCAGAACTACTTAAGCCTGACTAACCTAAGGACATCACACACATCCATGTCCGAGGCAGGATTCGAACCTGCGACCGTAGCGGTCGCGCGGTTCCAGGCTGAAGCGCCTAGAACCGCTCGGCCACACCGGACGGCGTATCGTTCCTCGGTTTATATACCTGTGATAAGATCGAAACTTTTTCATATTGCGATATTCTGGCGAAAATGAGCACGAAATATGATTGAAGGAGGTATTCGCCGTGAAATTTGTAAATTTATTCATTTAAGCAACGCGACCATCTACAGTTCGTTCAGTGTATTGAAATTTATTTCTGATTTTGAAGAAAACAACCGACACTGAATGGCGTGAGCGTCAAGATCACCTCATCGTGAGGGGTGAATGTCGTGTTAAGAAGAGTAAGCGACAGCACACAATGACGATACCTCCAACGTATTAACAAATTAACGAAGGAGTAATGCATACAGTTGTTTCCATATAAAGTCGACTGCACAGGTTGGGCGTATGAAGTACTATATGGCAGAGCTCCATGTAAAATACCCTCATTGAAAATGGCGTGTAAACATACGACTGAAGTTCTTTAAATGTGAAATGTGAGCTAACACAAAAGTGCTGCCGATGGGAGATTTGCGTGCCCCTTTCCGGAACAGTGCAGTGCATGAGTAGTATGGAAAAATCGAGAAAGAAAGAAGGAATGAAAGAAGCCTGGGTTTGACATCCCAGATAAAAAGGGTGAGAAAGGAGTACCTGAATGAATAAACATGTTTCACAGTAAGGGAAAAGAATGTACCAGGGTGAAATGTGCAGATACGTTCCATACCAGAAATTATACCTGTACCTAAGAGTTGACAGCAACCAAGTAATGACAAAACGCTTTTAACTAACGATTTCCAAAATGGAATTTCTCACCCGCCTAGCTGCAACTACGATTTGCGATCAGAGTCCGTTTATTCCTGTGGTGCGGCAGTAACCACGTCGCACACCTTTCCGCATCTCCGCCAGTGCACTCACTGCCCATTTATACCTCTTGTACGCCATACTACCGCCATCTGTATATGTGCGTATCGCAATCTCGTGGCTTCTGTCACCTCAGTGTATTCTTCTGTTTGAGTTCAGCAGAGGGGTGACAGCAGAGGAGGCAGCCAGAAACATTTGGACCGTCTATGGAGTAATACAATCGGACAGAGATTGGCAAGGAAATCGTCGTCTAGTTTTAAGGAGTATGGTTTTGACATTAGGGACTCTCCACGTTCAAGAAGACCTTCGAGGTTTGATGAAGTTATTGTAAATGCATTAATCCTCAATGGCCCATTTCATCATACTCGAAAAATCCCATATGTGAGGAACTGTGATCATTGCACCCTCGTGTGACTTTCGAAAATAGGAAACGTAAACGCAAAACAGTTACAAGCAGTGATAGTTTTGACGAGACCGTTGTCAGCAGAATTGTTTACAACTTTTATCTGACCGAAAAACGGGTGGCTACAGTGGAAGGAATTACAAAGAAATTAAAAGAAGCTGTAGACTTTGAAGGTAGCAATACTAGTGTAAGGTGGTTGATAAAGAAAGGTAGCAATATTAGTATTTTTTAAAGAAAAAATGAAGCAGACTCATATTGTTAGACAGAGACAACATCCTAGAAATAAGAATTGCATATCTGAAACGATAAATACACTCAAGAGCAAGAGCCAAAGAAAATGGTTCACCTGCCTAATTTCGTGTAGGGCCCCCGCGAGCACGCAAAAGTGCCGCAACACAACATGACATGTACTCGGATAATAGACGAAGTAGTGCTGGAGGCAATTGGCCCCATGATTCCTCCAGGGCTGTCCATAAATCCCTAAGAGTTCGAGGTGACGGAGATTTCTTCTGAACAGCAAGTTAAAGACATCCCAGACATCCTCAATAATGTTGATGTCTGGGGAGTTTGGTGGCCAGCGGAAGTGTTTAAAGTGCTCCTGGAGGCACTCTGTAGCAATTGTGGACGTGTCGAGTGTCGCATTGTCCTACTGGAATTGCCCAGGCCCGTCGGAATGCACAATGGGTATGAATGGATGCAAGAGATCAGACAGGACGCTTACGTACGTGTCATCTGTCAGAATCGTATCTAGACGTATCAGGGGTCCCATATCACTCGAACTGCGGACGTCCCACACCATTACAGATCCTCCACCAGCTTGAACAGTCCCCTGCTGACATGCAGGGTACATTGATTCATGAGGTTTTCTCCATACCCGTACGCGTCCATCCACTCGATAAAATTTGAAACGAGACTCGTCCGACCAGGCAGAATATTTCCAATCATCAACAGTCTAAATCCGGTGATAATGGGCCCAGGCGAGGGGTAAAGGTTTGTGTCGTGCAGTCATCAAGGGTACACGAAAGCCCATATCGATGATGTTTAGTTGAATGGTTCACACGCTGACACTTCCTGATGGCCCAGCATTGAAATCAGCAGCAATTTGCAGAAGGTGGCACTTCCGTCATGTTGAACGATTCTCTTCAGTCGTTGTTGTTCCCGTTCTTGCAGGATGTTTTCCCGGACACACTCATGTCTGGGATTTGATATTTTACCGGACTCCTGATATTCACTGTACACTCATGAAATGATCGTACGAGAAAATCCCTACTTCATCGCTACTTCGGAGATGCCATGTCCCATCACTCGTCTGTCGACTATAACACCACGTTCAAACTCACTTAAATCTTGATAACCTACTATTGTAGCGGCAGTAACCCAGCTAACAGCTGCGCCAGACGTTTGTCTTACGTAGGTGTAGCCGACCGCAGCGCCCGCTTACATATTTCTGTATTTGAGTGCTCGTTTGGCGCTTCAGTATAGAATTTATGGAGGAAAAGGAAGACATTGTTTACGTTTATGAAAGTTTCATTTTATCATCACTCATAAGTGGGAAATCATAAACTAATAACACAACTCACTGCCTCCTCAAGCCGGAATAGAGGGACAAAGCCTAATAAGTACACATATAGCCGATGAAAATGGGTTTATTCCTAATGCGCTTGTTATGTATAAGTCAAATCAATAGGAGATTACCACAACCACATGAACGAACAAAATTGTGAAAAATAAATGACGGACAAGGTGATTCCCAATTCAAATCGTAACTCTATACTAATTCTCGACAATACTCTATATCACAACCGTAAAATAAATATATCTCCAACGTCTAATTCTACTAAATGGCAACAAAGGAACTTATCCAAGTCTCGGATGAAATTCTGAAACCTTTTCAACACGACCTTGTTCGAAGAACCAAGCGAAGGCCTGTCGAGTATTTCCGTCAGTAAGTTCAGCACAATGTGGGTCACGTTGTTTTGCTCCATCCTGCCTACCACCGGGACTTAAATACAGTAGAAATGTTTTCCCATTTCTGAAAGCTTGGGTAGATTCTAGCAACATCCTTCCCAACCTAACATCTGTGAAACATTTATGAGAGGAGAAATTTAGTTCAGTAGCCAACGAAGATTGGATTCCGTTTTGCGAACACGCAAAAAAATTGAACGAGCATACTAGCAGTAAGATATCTTTTTTGACGATGAAACTGTTAAAACAGTAATACGCTTAGGTGGCATAGATAGTAATAGCGAAAGCGATCACTGTGATGGGAGTAACTGCGCTCCATGATAGTGACTGAAGGTGAGTTTCCTGTTTGACGAGCACATGCTTGTGCCCAGGGTCTATAAAGGACACGTCTGGTCAAGCTACCGTGATCCTTTGCGATCGCGGCCATTTTGGGTCTAGCCTATCACGCGACTGTAGCAGATTGTTTTTGTACTAGGTATACTGTTTGTCACTAGAACGTGAGTGTATTTAGAAATGGGTTGCTGTGCTGCACCGAATTGCAGCAGCAATTCGTCTAAAGAGGTAACATTATTCATATTTCCTACAAAGATAGATCAGAGAGTTAAATGGTTACAGAACTGTAGGAGAGACAAGTAGCAGCCAACAATACATTCCAAGTTGTGTGAAGTAAGTAAATTACCGGTTAAAAGAATTAGAATTGAAATATCGTATGTTTTCTAAATAACTTATATGTTTACGATATTTTAAAGCTTCACTTTAAGGATTCACAGTTCGAGTTAAGGAGAGCTGATGGAAGAAGACTGCTAAAATGGACTGGCATTCAAACATAATTTGACGTCCCAAATGCACCCAAACTTTCAATGAAGGTGAGATGTTCATCAACGCTTTTCAGTTTTCATATGTAACCATGTTTCCGACGGAACGCAATAGTTTATTTTATTTTAGATTTATGAACGTAATCTTCCAATCTATAACCAGTTACCAGCTCTAGTGTAACCTGAAATGATTTTAGCTTATGAGAGGATCAAATCAGCGGTGAGTAAATTGTGCCTGGAATTAAATTGTAGACGCACATAAATTTATATGAAGCATTTATGTTTAAAGCTCTCCTTTGGCCCTACTGCAGGTTCTGTTGACTCTCAGTACTGTACTGGCATGCATTCTGCCGACAACATGGGTTTGTGCAGTTTGTTACTGTGTAGTGTGGTTAGTGGAATCTGTTATATTAAGAATAAATCGTAAATCGGAAGATAGCAATTGTCGCACCCGACACACTAATTGTGTTATGCCAGTACTGTAGCTGCAAATGCAATGTTGGGATTGGGGAACTTGGTTTCATAGCTGAATGCATGCCAGTGTTCCTTTAAAGGCGCAATGCTGGTAAGATGGTTACTGAAAAGGATGTTTCAAATTTTGTCTTTATTTTAATATTTTTTCCTGTGAAATAATGGAGTTTCGTAATTACATTTCCTGCCACTGAAGCGTTTGAGGAAGAAACGCATGAACATAAACAGGAAGCATGCAGTACAGATGGAGATACTGTTGCAAACTGGCAGTTGCAAAACAAGAGACTGAAAAGAGATGTGAGTTTTTATAGTGAAGTCACTTGCATCATTCATAAACATTCACTAGTAATAAAAGTGTAATAATGATTATCATTTACATATATTTTGATGGTAGGTCCATATTAAATATTCTTCTATCTTCACAAATGAAGAAAATGATAGAGAAGATGGCTGAAATGGAGAGCAACCCTAGCAATTTTTTACACGCAGACCAGAAAAAGTAATATAAAGGAGTTTCTCAGTCAAACCCTTACAAACGTTAAATGTGTTGTTGGTACAAAGAGTTTTGGAAATCTGAGGTGCACCAACTACCCATTATCATCATCAAGGACTCTGAGGAGGAGGACTGAAACCTGCATATTTGCACCTGGAATTCAGCGTGATATTATTCAGTTGTTAGGTGAGAACCTGGAGTCTGAAGATGTGCGAGGAAAACTGTGAGTACTTTCATTGGATGAAATCTCCATAAGGCCATTTGTTGAATATGACAAAGGTTTAAAAAGATATATAGGGTTTGTTAGTGAAGAGTTAAGCAGTTCATCAGAGGCGCAGATTGCCAGCCATGCCTTAGTTTTTGTGGTGCGAGGGTTAACACTGCACTGGAACCAGATTGTGGCATATTTTTTAACTGGGAACTCTGCAACCCCAAACAAACTTTGGAACATTCTCAACAAAGTAATTGAATTTTTGTATGCCAAAGGTGTAACAGTGAAGTGTATGTCAAAGTGTCATGTGTGCTAGCAATCTTGGCATGTGGGGAATTCTAAGAATTCACTCAATTCGTAGCCAGGTGAACCCAGCGAGGTTTTCAAACTGGACTCGCATTCGGGAGGACGACGGTTCAAACCCGCATCCGGCCATCCTGATTTAGGTTTCCCGTGATTTCCCAAAATCGCTTCAGGCAAATACCTGGATGGTGCCTGTGAAAGGGCACTGCCGATTTCCTTCCCCATCCTTCCCTAATCCGACCTTGTGATCCGTTTCTAATGACCTCCTTGTCGACAGGACGTAAAACACTAATCTCCTCCTCCTCTGTAGCCAGCTGAACTGTAAAATTAAGCATCCGTGCTTGTCTGGCGAGAGCTTATACTTTGCTGCAGATCAGCCCCACATTTTAGAGAACATTATTAATCCGAGTACATTTGAAAGATGAGAGTTCCAGTGGCTAGAAACTTGTTGCATCATAATGTAGCTTCTGCTTTACAGTTTGCTGCGTTAGCAGGGCTTCTTTCAAAAGAGGCTCTAACAACAAGCTGGTTTATTAATAATGTTAATAAGTGGTATGAAATAATGGTAAGCAGAAATAAAGCAGAATCAATCTGTAAGAACAAAGCCGATTGGATGATGCATTTGAGACAGGTGTGGGAAGTGGTTTACAACATTGAGTTTCAGCAGCAAGAAGCAGTGGAAACCAATACAAGCTGGATTTCAGCTGTCTATTACAACTGCTCTGGAATTGTTTGAGGAACTATCTTCCAAGCAGGTAATTGACTATCTACAAACTAGTAGGCTATCCACAGACTATGTAGAATACATCTTTTCCCAAGTCCATCAAACTGGTGGTATTCATCCTACACTAGTAAAATTAAGACATGTAATCAGGAGATTAGCATTGCACAGTATTCACGTGTACCACGGTAATGATGAGTACTACGTCGACTTTCTTCCAAATCAAAACAGCCAGAGGCTGAGACTGAGTTAGAGCCTCATCCATCAGACCCTTAAGTATTAACACTGTTCAGCTAGCAGGTCTTGTCTGGGTGGGTGGTGCATAAACTTATCAGAACTTCAAAGTCAGTTACATGTGACACGTCTTAAATCAATATATTCTCCACAACCTTCAGAGAACCTTCCCTATGTGTGGACATCGACTGTGAATCAGGGGCATTGATGCATCCAATACTGGCTACACTTAATGTTATAAGCCATGGTGAAGAGGTCTTCCAAAAATGTAGTTACGAACTGTTGAAATATGAGATTGTTCCTCACAATTTGGTTACAATGTGTCTCAGTTGTACTGAATGTGTCAGTGGTTCTTTTTGTCCTAAGCACAATGTAGTGGAATTTCTTTTCAAGACTTTTTTCTCTGAGAGACCACACGCTTTTGCCAAAGACTTAAACATGCGTTTCACTAGTAAATCAAAAGGCTATACCTGTAGAAGTTCGTTATGAGAACGAGAGCTGATATTCAGAAATAATGTTTTGCTACTGTATGTAGAACGTTACGTTTTACCTGATCATTTCCTTTTTTGTGCTAAGCAAACCATCAACAAATCTCTTGTGTTCATTTTTATTTTACAATTGTACACATTTTGTTTGTAGCATTTGCCTTCCGAAAAGTGATTTGTTTTATCTGTCTCTTCAGCTTGTGGTGGACTCTTTTGGCGATAAATATAATATTTCTGTAATTGATACAGTATACAGTATACACTGAGGCTCAGCTATTTCCAGATTTGAAACATAGCTGGTCGGTACATAAAGTTAAAGGAAACTCCTATCAAGTCAGCAAGCTTGTAGTACGCTTTCAATGGCTGAAACATAGCAGAAAAGTTACTGCTTTTCAGTGACCTAACGATTTTTGCAATACCCCTAACACTTATGTCTACAAAGCTGACGTCTACTGCTGGATTAGGTATTGCCTGTAAAAGAAAATTCACTGAGACTGTTTTTCAGGCTCCATTTTTGTCATTGTTCAGGCAAAAGATACTTCTATCCTACACGTTAGCTGCCTTTACTCTATCCTTCCACTGAAATTGTGTCTTACTTGTTGTAAAGGTGAACTGTGATCATAGTGATGTAAAAGTCATTGTCAAGAGATAACTGTATTTCGCATGTATTGTGTTAACTTGGTAAGCTATTGACTGTTGAAAATACTGCTCAGGTAACTAGCAGTCTAAAGCCTTATGTTATTATGATCTGCGAATAATGTGCACTGTTAGACAACATATTAGTTTGCCGTAACTAATGGATTTTATCTGATCAACATTTAAAACTAAAACTGTCACACAGCAACAGTTACATTACTGATTTCCAGGAAATGTAAATCTGATAGCACTCTGTTATTTGGGACTGTGTGTAAATAAACCTTCTGCGTAAATATGAGTTTACAAAAAATATCTTCCAGTTGCAGTAAGTACATCACACTCATTACCCTCATTTATCAAAATAAATATTTGTAAATTATTGGAATGTTTTTCATTGTTTCTCTTTTCTATAATCGTGATCCCTCAGTCAGTTGCAATATTGATTTGGTTTGAAGCAGTGAAACCAAAATTTTTGTGAGGCAGTCTGGTTATACAGAATGTGACCATATTCGTTCTCACTGCAATACTTGTATACTGGCCAAAGATGCAATTAGTAAATTCAGTTACCTTGCAAGGAAAATTACCTTTTCATTAACAAAATTTTGCTTTCCCCCAAAGATATCTGGGGAACATAAAGCTATGTGTTATGCTTCAAATAGTCTGTAATTGTTCCTTGAGTTGCAGTCACTGAATCACAATGTTATTATTAAAGAAAGTCTGAGGGGTGTTGTCGGTAGGATGGAATGCCTAGAGAGCTTTTCTGGCCTGATTTGTTTCGCGTGCTAGCATTGTTTTTAGTCAGTATCTTGTTTTTAGGCACATGAAACGGTCAACTTTGCAGGTAACGAGTTACTAGTGACTCTCCCATGATACATTGCACAGCTTCTCTGACTCGTTTGTTCATTCAGACTACAGTACAGATATAAATGTCATAAACGCTAAACTAAACTTTATATTTTTATATCCTCAATACTAATCGTTTGCAAATGATGCTGTTTCCATATTCGCATGCCTACACAACTTCCTCTGTGTAAAGATAGCATCAGTAATAACGCACAACAATTGTAACGATACATCCGGCGACTTCCGTAGCAGACGTCACAGTCACGGCTTGATTGTGATAATGCTGCATCAGGTTTCCTTGTCAAGTGTTTACATTGAGCAGGTACAAACATTCATGAAGGCACAATGATTTACTCTAACGAAATGAGCAATATTGCTCTTTCACATAGCCAGAGTTTTACTTTTAAACTTAAACATATAATTTCCGACACAAAAGACAGGCAAACTGTTCTCAGAAGGATAATAATTTCCCGAAGGAACCGCTCTCTTCCCTAGCGTCTGTGTAGTCTGCTCTAGCGCTGATATGGCGGCTCCATTACGAACACTGATGCCCAGACCTTCACTATGTAGATCTTGCTTGTGCCGAGATTCGCGGCAGTTCTCTCCATGACGTCGCCCAGGCTCGTAGGCATCTGGCACTGAGTGTAACGCCGCCCACGGAACAGGTGGCTGGCTGTGAAGGCAGGCCACAGCAGCGAGGAGAGTGAGGAGCGGCCGCCAGAGCCGCTTATAGATAGCGGAGGCCGCCACCGACTGCCGGGAAAGGCGACCGGGCCTCACAAGAGCCGTGAGCAACCCACGGCAACAGTGACTGCAGTCCAGAGTTCTGCAGGCGGCAGACCCAGAGTTCTGCAGGCGGCAGACCCAGACTGCACCCTGGCGAGGCACAAGGGTCGACCGCTTCCCCTAGGAAAACTAGAGACACAAGGAAAGACTGAGAGGAAGTGCAAAGGCTACAAGGAACCAGTGATATAAGCAGGCTGCTTGCCTTTCGAATAACTCCACAGCCTTCAGTCAGGTTCATTTCCCACTTCCGTGCACGTTTACAGTTCTAAATGGAGGTCTGTCCAGCTCTTGATAGTGAAAGCAGGCTGACAATAGAAGCACTTTAGACAATCAAATGAAAGACACGTTCCAATGTACAGTTAAAAATTTTCCATAAACGAAAAGTCTGTTTGTGCACTGGCAGTTCCAATAAATACAGGAAACAAACTTTATCGCTGCGCCGGCCGGAGTCGCTAGGCGGTTCTAGGCGCTACAGTCTGGAACCGCGTTAGATTTAAGTAGTCGTAAGTTCTAGGGACTGATGACCTCAGAAGTTAAATCCTATAGTGCTCAGAGCCATCTGAACCATCTTTATCGCTGCAAATAAAGCCAACAGAAAAAGTTAGTAAAGATAGAGAGCGAAATAACTGGGGAAAAGAACGGATACTTGTGAAACAGAAATACATGTAGCCAAAGAAACTGAAAAGCAATCTGTGCTTCTTTACTCCTGGTGCGAATCGAGGTATATGACTACGTAATGAGTAATGGACACATGTTACCAGCAAGCTCACTTCGATACTGTAGTGAACTCGAGAAATTCTTTTGTGACATCAGACAACGTGTTGCGACGTCAAACAACAGTTGCCCCATGTTGGGCGCCAAAAATTTAGTGAACTGTGAATTCTTCTCTCTGCTGTAGGACGTGAAATGACGAGCATCTACATCCATACTCCACAAGCCACCTGACGGTGTGTGGCGGAGGGTACCTTAAGTACCTCTATCAGTTCTCCCTTTTATTCCAGTCTCGCATTGTTCGTGGAAAGAAAGATTGTCGATATTCCTTGTGTGGGCCCTAATCTCTCTGATTTTATTCTCATGGTCTCTTCGCGAGATACACGTAGGAGGGAGCAATATGCTGCTTGACTCCTCGGTGAAGGTATGTTCTCGAAACTTGAACAAAAACCAGTACCGAGCTACTGAGGGTCTCTTGCAGAGTCTTCCATTGGAGTTTATCTATATCCGTAACGCTTTCGCGATTACTAAATGATCCTGTGACGAAGCGCGCTGCCCTCCGTTGGGTCTTCTCTATCTTTTCTATCAACCCTATCTGGTACGGATCCCACACCAGTGAGCAGTATTCAAGCAGTGGGCGAACAAGCGTACTGTAACCTACTTCTGTTGTTCTTCGAATGGATCTCAGTCTGGCATCTGCTTTACCGACGATTAATTTTCTATGGTCATTCCATTTTAAATCACTCCTAATGCCTACTCCCAGATAATTTATGGAGTTAACTGCTTCCAGTCGCTTACCTGCTCTATTGCAGCTAAATGATAAAGGGTCTTTCTTTCAATGTATTCGCGGCACATTACACTTGTCTACATTGAGATTCGATTGCCATTTCCTGCACCATGGCTCAATTCGTTGAAGATCCTCCTGCATTTGAGTACAGTTTTCCATTGTTACTAGATATACTACAGCATCTTCCGCAAAAAGCCTCAGTGAACTTCCGATGTCATCCGCAAGCTCATTTATATATATATATATATGTATATATATATTGTGAATACCAACGGTTACGACACTCCCCTGCGGCACACTTGAAATCACTTTTACTTCCGAAGACTTTTCTCCATTGAGATGACTGATGAGATTTCCCCACGTTAGAAGCCAAGAATTAACTGATATCAGTTATTAAATAAAATCAAAGACAAATGGTACGACATTAATGTGTTCATGTATGAATGTAAAGGATTGCTTATATGATCAAAACATGAAAGAAATATATTTATTTTCGTGCTGTTTACACAAACCAAAACAAAATTATAAATTGCAGCGCCGATTTGACTGGGTGTGGACACTACTGACTTCTTAAGGGGAAGGAGGAGCGAATGAATCGCCTCACGATTCTTCGTTATCGTTCGTCCTGTTCTGCTGTCGGCGGCGGGCGCTGCAGCGCGTCGCCTCGGAGCTGTGCGGCGCGAGTCGGCTTCCCTCCTCAGCAATCGCGGCTTTGCCGCGGGTCCCAGGCACGATCTCCGCGTTCTCTGCCCGTTGTCGGTTGCGTGGTCGAAGCTATGCTGTCATGGCGTCGGAAGGCGGGTGTTGGCGATGGGTGGAAGAGCGCCCATGTCCTTTCGCTTCCGCGGTATCTCCACGATTCCTCTTCTCCTTCTCATTCATCTCCCAGCTCACCTCCTTTTCTACATATTCTTCCTTTCGGCGTTGTCATTGGCGGACGAAATTTTCAATGCATCCCAATGACATATCGCCGTTCCATCGCCACGCCTCTCCGTGCAGGGTGGAAATTTTCTATCTGGCTTGGGCTGGCGTGTGGCTCGTGCATCGCTATCTTTCTCACGATTTCACATTCTTAAGATGTTTTCCTGCATTCCAAGGCTGTTGGGAAAACAGCTACACAACACTTCCTTATAACCGCTCTCTCTGCGTGAGGTCTGGACAGACTCATGTTTGGACTCCTTCTCAAAATCTGCCGACGTCCGTCATTTACAAGGAGTGTCCTCACAGTCGAGGAAAACATCTTCTTCCCCGCGTTTTTTTCACGCTCCCCCTGTGTCCGTGGGGTGCTGAAATCGTCGGCACATCCCTGCTTTCTAAGCCAGATAAAATGACTGCCGCCAGGCCACAACTCAGATACATTCGCGTGTACATTCTTGGCGTTCCGTCCTAATGGCTGCAGCTGTCCGTCAGCCCTCGGTACGCTTCTCGTTGTCGGACGAGTCCTTCGCATCGTGTCCTCCTTGAGCGAGGCGAGGACGTCCATCCCGGCTTCCCATTGTGTCCCTGTGGAATGACTGCACCCGGAGGCTCGCCCTAGGATGTACGGCTCGGCCGCTCGCGTCGCGTTGGAGAAAGTGGCCGAGGACGTATTACAATACCTAAAGCATGTAACACACCCACTCATCTGATTACCATAAATTTTGGCGTTATACGGCAGGCTAAATTCTGGATTTAGCGACCATTCCTAACGGGTAAGGATGACAATTTTGGGGCAGAAACTTTGGCTATGTAATACTATTCTATTGAAAATATAGGTTTTGTGGTAATAAAGTTCATTCTTAGGGCTGCCCTATGTAAATCAAAGTATCCTTTTCAAATACAATGAGAGACAATCACCCTTCGCGTTGCATATTACGAACGTCGAATCACAACACATTCCAATAATTTGAGATATTGTCACGCGCTACTCTGATGGCACACCGACGTTTTTAAATATTTTATTCTTTGGCCGGCACAGCTGACACGAACACGTAATTTTCACTCTATATGCTGATATTGAATTTTATTAAAGTAAATTTTTCTCGTTTATCAGTGTAATTATGTTGGTTTATCTGTGTCGAGGGCGAGACACTCATGCGGTACTATATCCATTGATACGCCACCCACTACGCGCTTTTCATAACAGTGACTCCACTGACCAGCGCTCCTGACACTTCGACCCTGAAAATCGATCTTTGTCTCTACAAGTGACATGTGCGAGTCCACAACGAATAGCACTGAGGAAGGGATCGAGGGATCCTTATAAACTAAAGATAGAAAATCCGAAGAAATTTTGGAACATACTTAACCGAAAGCGAACAAAGGTTTGTGACGGTGGAGAGTCCATACAGTTTTTATGTCAGGTGACAGTTACTTTCAGTTGTATTATTCTTCACTGCATTAGGCCAGCATCTATTCCGTTCTTAGCCACTGCAATAAAGTTCAGCGTTCTTTGAAGCACTCTTTCATCTCCTCCAGCTCAGTCTGAAAGGTAATACACTCTTGTAAAACTTGGGACTGCTACTGGTCACACAAATTCTTGTCTACATATACATTCCACGCGGCTCGAATTACTGATGTTAGTCATTCCTATTCCAGATACATTAACTAATCGTGTAGGAGTTACAATGATAGCCTGTTGGCCTTTGCAGCAGTCCAACCTTCTCTTGATGTCATAGTGCACACGCGACAGATGTCAAAGTCGGAAAACTATCTCTTTTTCATTACTCCTTCAGTCAATAAGCGCAATTCCAGAATTTCAGCTCCTTTATTTTCACTGTTAATTACAAGTATTGGTTATTATCTCGCTTTTTCTTGCTGTTCACATAATTAGCTGCTGCTGTAATACGCCATGGCGTACTTGTGAGCAAGTTCACAATCTAAAAGCACACTTTGATAGCCCATAGTTGCGTCGGTACCTATAAAATCCAGTAGTCTCAACCACAAAATTGAACTCAATAGAAGAGTATGTGGCCGGCTTTAACGTTCCAAGGTGCGGCATTGGTCTGTGGGGTGGTCACACACCTGTAGCCAGCGCAAATATTTCTTGTTGTTGCCAAACATTAGTTAAATTGCACGTATGGTAAGCATAATAATAGTCCTCAATTCAGTGTTTTACAACATAGCAAATGAAACCCTCAACTCCAGATCAGGTAGTGTGGCGACAGATTGACTCTCCTTTCTCTTTATAAAAAATTCTGCCACTAGTTATTGATGCACTCATTTCATAAATTAATCTAAAGATCCTACCAGTGGTAAGTCTCGTGAGCTCTCCAATCTACAAACAATGTGTCAAAATATTCCACTGTTCAAATCATACGTAACTTATCGTAACGAAGCATAGCGCCTCTCTTCGCTGGCCCGTTTCCGGCGTCACAGGGTTACCTGAGCATGTTGTTGCATTTATAAACAATGGGATTACATATCACAGTCTCATGAAGTTAACATTTATTGCAAGGAAAACATATTTAACTACATAAATAGAAATTAACGAAGCCTATTCATAAGGAACGTCTTTTCACGCTCTTTTCAGTGATGGTTCCAAAAGTGTGTAATTTGCATCAATTTTAAATGACTTGAATTTTTAATAATGAACAGACGAATATTTAATTAATAAACTAATAAATGAAGCCAAGAACCATTTGTACGACTTATTGGAAAGCAGGACAGTGTTATGGGTACATTGTGCTTCTTTCATAACGAGTTTCTGTGTGAAGAAATTGGCGTTCTGACACATTTTCGTAATCGGCTGCAATAAAAATTTGCTGTAATTCAGGCTGTGTGTTAGTTGATAAAGCAAGACAACTGGAAAGTATAGCTGATTCCCTTAACGTTCTTCTGCCAAATTGACTATGATGACTATCACTCAAGGCATTTATGAGATATCAATTTTGTTAAGGCATCCTAATAATTTTCTTCTAATCGGGTCGACGTTGTTTCTGCTATTTCTTTAGCACAATTATAATTCAAGTGAGAATTCATGCACTGGTCTGCTTGTATTTCTGATAGGACGATTATGTGCGTCGTTACTTATGTTCTGAGCCACTGGCTGTAATAATTTTCTCGACAGGATGTCAAGTCCGCCAGCTTCGCTGCGTTTATCTTTGGCGGTACTTTCTCGCAGCTCAGCGCATTGAAAGGGCACAAAAGTGGAGCTGCCTGTGCATTTGCCAGCTGTTGGAAGTTCCGCCCTGTGGCAGGTCCTCAAGCCTCATGTTTACAAAACACGAGAAAATCTGTTTGGATTTAGGGAACATACAGGTAAAAGAGACGCAGTTCTCAAGTTACGGTTGATAATGGAAAGAAGAAAGAAGACCTAGAAAAAGCTTTCGACTATGCAAATTTGTGCAAGACGTTCGGTATTCTGAGAAATATGAGGGCAAGCTATGGGGAAAGACAAGTAATATACAACATGTACAGGAATCGAGAGGGAACAATAAGATTGGAAGAGCAAGAACGAAGCTTTCGGATTAAAATGGGTGTACGAATGGGACGCTGTTTTCCTCCCCTATTGTTAAATTTATACATGAGCAATGATGGAAATAACAGAAAGTTCCAGGAGTGATATCAAAATTCAGGGTGAAAGGGTATCAATGATAAAAGCTGTTGGTGGCATTTCTATCTTCACTGAAAGCAAAGAAGACTATAGGATATGTCGAGTGGAAGCAACAGTAGAATGGGTATGGAACACGCATTCAGACTATACCATAAAATGTCAAAGTAATGAGAAACAGCAGAACTAAGAATAGCGAGAAACTTGACATCAAAAAGGTGCAACGTGAATTAGAAGAAGGTAAGGAATTCTGCTGCCTTGGATGCAATGTAATCAGCGACGGATGAAGGAAGGAGGACACAAAAAACAGAACAGAAGAAAGTAGAAGTAGTTGATATTTGGTGCTACAGAAGGACGTTGAAAATTGCGTCAATTGATAAGATAAGGAATGGGGTGGTCCTCCGCAGAACCGGCGACAAAAACAACGTATGGAAAACACTAGCAAGAGAAAGGGACCGATTGATAGGACTTGCGTTAAAACATTAGAGAAATGCATCCGTGACAATAGAGAGAGCTGCAGAGAGTAAAAACTGTTGTGGAAGGCAGAGAATGGAAAACATCCAACTAATAATGGAGGAGATACGGTACACGTGCTGCTCTGAGTTGAAGAGGACAGGGCAGGAGAGGTATTCGTGGCAGGCTACATCTCACCAGTCTCACAAAATACGTACTTCATCATTAAAACATGCTGTGTTATTTTGTGTCAAATATCCGTTATAAGTTGGTTAACACAATGAGAGAGTCTGAACGACTTCTCCAGTGAGCTGTATTGTCACTCGAACGGCAGGTCCCATACTAAATCGTTTCAAGCGCGCACATAAACGAACGAATCGTAGATGTTTCTATTAGAGAGATTGCCTACACTACGCTCTCCGTTCTGTTCTTGAGTATTGCTGCACAGTATTATGAGATCCTAAAGTACATTGTCCAGAAAAATTTAAGAACGAGCAAGAAAAAGTATCCAAATATATTATCTAATAGGTGGAAATGTATTACAGTGAGAGAGCACGTTGCCAGAGTTCTCCCAGATCTCCTCAAGGCGTGAGATCAGCGTAGCTGCAGCGCCAAGAATGGCGGGCGCGGAAACACGAGGGAAAAGGCAGTGCGTGTCGGTCAGGTGATCAGGGACCGTGGTGGCCTCCGTCACAACATGGTCCGGAAACAACATCTGGATGACTTCAAGTGGGGAAGGACGAATTATCGCGAGTATAACCCACGTGTTTGAGATTTGCTCACAGCATTGGTTCAGGCCCGTGGGGAGCTTCCCAAACTACAGGCATTGCTGCCCGAAGGGGAGGAGGTGGTCGATCACAGTCTATTACAGCAGCGGATGACTGCTGTGTTGTGCAACAGGCTAGAAGCGATCCACTTTAAATAGCAGGTGTAGTTACAGCCTCAGGTAACAGGACCGCAAGGCTCACGCTCCACAGTGGCACGGCGACTGCACAGGTGAAGGAGCTCTTGAAGCGTGAGGATAGTGGGTCTTTATGTTGCCACGACTTATATCCTGCAGAGCACGTGTGGTACGCATCATACCAGTTGTTTCTACACTGACGAAAAAAATAGTACACATAGAAAGACGATGTCGATTTTGATTCGACACAGCATAAGCCACCTCGGTATAGAAGATGCACTGGTAACGGCTTCAACGTCGTCCGCATCAGATAGCCTAGTGGCACAGCTACCAGAGCGCCATGTCTGTCTGTCTGTCCCTTGATAGGAAACGCTCACAGACAGAAGGCTCAGTGTAGTCCAAATGTATGAAGCAAGCAGGCAACCGTGCCACGCAGACTCACTCCTGCTTCCTACAGGAAACTCAGAGGGTTTGAAATATGTCAAATTGTGGTCTTCTGAGGGCGGGATGATCCTTTCGGAGAACCGCCACACAAGCTGGACGTGCTGCGTCAGTCGTACAACCATGCCAAATCCGACCGTAACCATGGCGACCCTGCGAAAACGCTGGACAAGAGCACAAGGAAGAGGAGTGACAAGAAGAAGGGACAGCATGAGGGTCGTTTCTTAAGGCATCAGGAAGTAACCTCCATTGTGCTATACAGAGCTGTAGACTGTAGCAACTGCAGAGGAAGACGGAGCACAGAATACATCCAGAAAATAATTCGGGTCATAGGTTCAACGTCTGGCACAGGAAATGATTTTGTGGCCGACCGCATCGAACTAGTCAGAAGACTAAGGAATGAAAAAGAAAATAAGAAATAAAAAAGGACTTTGGTCATCACGTTTTGCTCACCAGTGTAATGCTTTATTACAGGGTTGACAGGCGACGTTAGAAAATTGTAAGAAAAATACTTTATGTTTCTCGTTGCGGCCAGATATTTTCACGAAATTGCTTTTGTTTACGTTTTCTTCTAAGTGCCAAAGCATTACGTTGACTCCCACCCACATAGCAAGATATAACGGTAATGAAATTAAATGTCGTGTGGCAAGGGCGTCCCGTCGGGTTGACCGATCACCTGGTGCAAGTCTTTTTAGTTGACGCCACTTCAGCGACTTGCGTGTCGAGTAACGATAGTAATAAAGTGAGAGAAATCAGAGCTTGCACCGAAAGATTTAGGCGTTCATTTTCCTCACGTGCTATTCGTGCAAGAGTCTGAAGGGCAACAAATTGTCTGAAAATCCTCTGCCAAAAATATAAGTGTGTTTACAGAGTAATCGTGTAGGCGTGGAGTTATGTGGTTGCCTTTTGTAAAGTGGGGCAGTGATTTGCATATCTGTTATCTCATTACTATTTTACAACGTTCCACACATGAAACGCCATTGAAATTTTTGAAAGCTGTTCATGGATTAATTCAATGAAATCACCAGATGTGATGAGTAATCCATGCATTTAAATACATAACAAATAAGTAATGCTCTGAACTGGCCTTACTGAAAGCTGTTCCGCTTTGTGTGCCAGCAACGACAGGTAAGTGCAGTGATATCTCTGTCTGCTCTGCCTTGTAAAATGTAGTCTCCGTCTGCGACCTACATAAATTGCACGAAAAGGTCTTTATATCTCTTAATCGTTCCGAACTTCAGCGGGGAATGATATAAATTTTAATTACAACTACGACAGCTATACTTCAGGTACGTATATTACTGCAGAACTTGTTTTGTTCTAAATGAACATCTTAAAATGCCACCTCAACTTCAGCAACGTACCTCGTAACTCATTCTCACACAACTGCAGAAATTTGCGTGGGTGGCATGACTCCAACACTCCTCGTCTTTCTCTAGTCCACAGGCAGACGTAGTTTCTAACTTCGGCACGTTTCTCATTTGTGCTCTTCCACAAGCCATCTATTTAGCTGTGACGACAGACGGAGCAGTACTCTGTGAACAAAGTTAGGAGGAGCCGTGAAAACTGTGGAAAATTTCGAAGCAGAAGTAGCAGAAGTAATACGGTAGAAGTAAAACACAGATTAGTGCTACTTCAAATTCAGTTATCGTGCCTAAGGTCAGAGGAGCCTGCGCGAGTCGCTGCCGGTATGGGCTGTTGGTCTGTGTGTGTGTGTGTGTGTGTGTGTGTGTGTGTGTGTGTGTGTGGAGGGGGGGGCGGAGGGGGACAAATCAGAGGCTTTGCTCGCAGGGATTATAGTGCGCCGGCTGTTATGACCGGCACTCTGCCTGCGTGGCGAAAGGCCGCGCGAGGAGAGCAGAGACAGCGGCCACCGCGCAGGCAGCGCCCGTGTTAACGCTGCAGGTGCTGACCGAGATGAAGGCTGGGAACGGCGCAGAGGCGAGCAGGCGGTGCCGTGCAGACACAGTAGTGTGGGTGCGGCCCCGCAGGCGCAGCTCGTACTCGGAGGTCATACATAGCTGATCAAAATTATCCGGACACTTATTAGTAGACATTGAAATGGGCTGCATCCATCCTTCGCCTTCATGACGGCTTGACTTCTGCTGGGGACACATGCAGTGAGGTTGAGCCTTGCTCACTCCGAACTATGCGTTTCCTTGAATTTGGCTGTCTATCTGTGTTCGGTTTCCTGCCGTTGATGCGGTTACGCCGTGGTTCTTCCTACTTATCCTACTTATACATGTGGCAGCAGCGATTTGTATCGCTATTTGCACCGTGTACATCTTTGGTGCCGGGATGGTTCCTCTGAAAGGGCACGGCCTACTTCCTTCCCTAATTCGATGAGACCAATGACCTCGCTGTTTGGTCTCTTTCCCCAAAACCAACCAACCAACCATCTTTGGTCTCGTGCATGTAGTGTCCGGCTAGGGGGTGTGCGGACAGTCGGTCGGTTGGTGCGGACCAGGGAGGATATCACTGTGCGGCCCGGTTAGCTGTTCCACTGGCTGTCCCTGCGCAGTGTCGGAGCGTATGTGGAGCTGTCCGATCGCTTCGAGCTTCGTGGCTCGCCGACCCAGGGCGTGAAAGTTGAGTGGTGTCTTAAGTACCCTAGCCACATCCGTTCATGTTGTGTCGTTCGTTTTGGTGGTTCGCTGTTGGGGAGCAACACCGGGTGTTTGTAGTGGTGAAATCGAGCCGCCGTGCAGTGGAATTAACTATATTGGTTCAATAGATTTCAAGTACACTAGCGGAATTTTCTGCCTTGTGGCAGAAATTTTGAAGTGAAACTGACCGCCACCTTACTTGGCCCTTTCCACAGTCCTAATCACCTGTTATGTATTGCAGGTTTATGAGACGTATCAGAGGTGTCTCAATCTCTGTAGACTAGTGGCAGCTCATTCTTCCTCAAGAGCGAATAACAGAGAAGGCAGGGATGTGGGACGCTGGGACCAGGAGCGAAGTCGGCATTCTGAACCATCCCAAAGTCTTGCTATGGCTTCAGGTCGGCTCCTGGGCCGGCCAGTCAGTTTGGAGAATGTTTTCTCTGCAAACCGTCACCTCCAAATGCTGTCGAGCTGATAAAAAAACAACCACTGGCTCCGAACTATTCCTCTTCAGCATGCAATGTATTCACAGTCTCTCGCATTTAGACTTTTCTTGAGTCCCGTAACGGAACGGCACCCCTGCCACGAAAAGTACCCCTGTACTGTGAACACCAACGCCCCTTTACGTCACTTACGACTGACTCCTTCCGCTGATTTCGTGCGACTTTGACAGCTACCATCCACAGAGCTCGATGGTCCCCGTCAGTCAGCACGTGAGGTCTTCCAGGTGTTGGTGCAGCTGTAGCTGCTCCTTGGCGTTTCCATTTCAGAGTCACATCACCAACAGTCGACTTGGCAGCTTCAGAAATGATTTGTCCTTGACGTACTTGTTACCGTAGTCACACGTTCAAAGTCACTTACATCTCCTGACATACCCTTTCTGCTGTTACTGCTTCTCTTTTGTCAGCACATCTTGGTCTCACAGAGTACTTGTAGCACAAGATTTACTAGTAGTTCAACATTTACTTGTGGAGGATAATTTGCAAGGCAGCTAAATGCAGCATTTTTCAAATTCTTTTCATTAGTTGTTTGTCAATGATAGCTCGCATCATGGGGAACAATATCTGTAAGAGACACAGTGCTCGGTGTCGCTTCTCAAGGACTCTCCAAGTTTTTCTGTATTGTTTATGACCCTGAGAGGCGGCAGGGCGTAGTGTGTGTTGCCTATAATCTAGTCGAGTGCTCCGTATGAAAGGGCATGAGCAGATCAAAATTAAAGTTGCTGAATCGCTACTAGAGCACCTGTCTCCACTTAGAGACACATATTATTAAGGATTTCCTTTTTAAAATCGCTCTACTCACTTACTGGTGCGCATATGGTCAGCAGGCCATGACGGTTCAGTGAAATCTCGTCATCTCATGCTCGTCAAATTCAAGAAAAATACTGCTATTGCCCCCAGTAAGTATGAGAGAACATTTTGTTTCCAAGAAAAATTGCTTCTCATGAAGCGAACTTTCCTCCTTTAGACGTCTGAGACAATGACTTTGAAAGACCCTGCAGAAACTGCAGGATTTATCAAGAAAAAGCCTTTTTGCATGCTACTCATGAATTTTATTTAAAACCCCAGATGCATTTTCCATTTATAATAAGACATCCTGAGTAGGCGCTCCTACAATATTATATGATTGTTTTAGTTTTCTCATATAGGTTTTGAAATAGGATTCTATTACTTGTGTGTATACTTACTAGAACCATGTACCTATGTATGTATGTATGTATGTATGTATGTTCCACATTTCCTCCTAAGCCAATGGACGAATTGCAACCAAACGTGACACACGTATTATTTAGTGTTTGTAAGGAACTGCTGTAATGGTAAGAACCACCCACATCTCAAAGTGGTGGTGTGAAAAAGCAGTGCAGCCCCCAACTCAACACTACACATACTTAAGTCATCCAGCATTTGAAAATGAGAGCACACTTACAACAAACTTTACACATAATTTCTAATGTTAACGAAACTTCTAGCAGACGACCCCATAAAAATATCAAATGAAAAAAGTTTATAGTTCACTGCATTTTCGCTCTTCATGCAGTAAAACTGCCTCATGAAGCGTGACGTTTTAATTTATTACTTCTGTTTTACTAACTCTATTCACAACATGTTTCACAGACGGTAGACATGTATACCACTCGATGTACCTGCAAAATTATCTCATTGTGTAGTATATAGTTCACGAGGTACGACGTCATAGCCATAGAGTTGCATGAAAATGAAACTTTAGGGCGAAATTCGCCAGACATACAGGTGAAATATGTGTACAAATCAGCGTGAAATATGTTAAACATATGTGAAATATATTTCACATGTGCATATACGAGTAAAGCAACAGGTAAAAATCTCACTATTTTAGACAAATTTGGTAGACATATTGGTTACAATCTAGAAAGAAATATTGTTGGGTTAACAACCATCAGCCTCTTCTCGGGGTGTGATAAGAGAGAAGGGAGAGGAGACGGGCAGGCAGTGGGAGAAGAATGGCACATACAGGAGGAGGAGATGGGCAGAGACGGAGGGAGGGGGAAATAGACAGAGAGAGAGAGAGAGAGAGAGAGAGAGAGAGAGAGAGAGAGAGGAGGAGAGGAGGATATGGGCAAAGAAAGCAAAGAGGTAGAGAAGAGTAGAGGAAGAGATAGGGATGGAGATGAACAGACAGAGGGTCTAGAGGAAATATACAGGGAAAGGAAAGAGAAGGAGAGGGACAAATAATAGGGAGACACAGAAAAGAAAGTGAAGGAGATGAACAGGTAGAAGTGGAGGAGGAGATGGACAGAGATAGGAGGAGGTAGAGACTGACAAAGAGTGGGTGGAGGACATGGACTCATAAGGGGTAGGAGGAAATGAATAGAGAGAGTGGCACGAGGAGATGACAGAGAATGGGCGGTTAGAGGAGGTGGAAAGAGCAGGAGATTAGTTCAGGTGGATAGAGAGATGGGGAGGGAGGAAATGGACTAATATCATCCAGGGCAACGCCGGGAATTCAGCAGGTTTTATAAAAAGATGGAAAAGTACTAACAGTCAAATGTCAAAGTTGGAAGGAACCAATGTTTCATAAAATCAGTCTGTTCCGTCTGAGCCTGCAAGAGAAAGACATCTTCCATGAATCTCATTACCATTTACGTGTGTATTCAATGGATACGCTAAATATTTTCATGGAGATTAATTGTTTAAACGAGACGAATCTAGGCCCAAGCAAGGGGGTATGTCGCGTGCCCCTGTACCTGCAATACTTAAGAAAAATTGGGAAGAAATTTCGAAATGCAGAAATTGTATTCAAGGACAAGTGTAAACATTGCTTTTACTATTTAAATTATCTTGAGGACCACCAGCTACAATATTTTGACATCATGAAATTAAACTGGCTACAATGGATTTCTACCATTAACTGATAAAAATTTTTCATAGACATGTAGGGTGTCAGGACATCACTAGTAGGAGGTGAGCGAATAGATGGAAGCGTACTGGACATGAATGACAATCACGGAATTTAGCCTTCGAGGCTACCTGAGTGGATACCAAATTATGGCCGCAATTTTATATCAAGACACTACCACCACAGTTCGACCGAGATGTTTCTCGCGAGCTGCGCGAACATCTACGCGTTTGGAATGACGGTTGCCAGCGGAGTAGAACCACGGTTGCGATCACGCCTAAACTTCACCAAGGTGTTGAAATCCCGCAGTGTAGTTACATCTTAATAACGGAGCCACACTGCAGCTACATGACGCTCGATGTCGTCGTTATATGTGCCGCAAGCATCA
Source organism: Schistocerca serialis cubense (assembly GCF_023864345.2). Taxonomy (NCBI): domain Eukaryota; kingdom Metazoa; phylum Arthropoda; class Insecta; order Orthoptera; family Acrididae; genus Schistocerca; species Schistocerca serialis. The sequence continues at coordinate 66,930,277 of NC_064639.1, read as the reverse complement.
ATTGCGAGACAGCCAGGAGTATTTCGTCTCCGACATCCCTCTGGCTGTGACGCTCATCAGCATCATCAGCAGAACACTTTCTACGTCCGGAGTGAGCACGAAAAGTACTCAATACCAGCCAAGACTTGGGACGACTTCACTCCAAGGGTGTCTACCGTGTGATCCCTGAAACCCTCCTCACCTTAGTGCTCCGTGTTCAGTGTTATAATTTCCCGCACCTTCCCCAAGCAGCTGGAGAACTCGATCTAAAGTTTAATTACAAAGTCTCACCTCCCACCTACGATCATTTGCACAATGAACCAACACGCGCTGTTCCTATGCAACGAGAAACAAGCTGCCAAAACTTTACCCAGGCTAGGAGCCAGAGCATCGCCTTCTGCTCCGACAGAAAACAACTCTTCACCAAAATTGGCTTCTCATGCAACATAAAAGGATGTTATTTTGGTAAATCGTTTCTCAGAGAGCACGCCGGGAATACGCTCGTTTATCGAGAAACAACTTTCGCGTTCTCTATGAGCAGAGGATGTCCTCTGAATACAGCATCCATCTCGGCTCACTCCTCTGGAAACACTACCTGGCCTGGCCGCAACGCAGCCGTTGTCCTTTTCTTTTCTCGAGTGGGGCGCCTACCGACAAACGCGAGTCACGTGTGCAGCCGTAGCGGCCACCGCCGGTGTCGTCTTGGTGCCGTGAAGCCAGTGAAGCTGGCTCTGGGGCCACGCATTTCCTGCTGCGATAAAAATCTCCCCTGCAAGCCGGCCACCAGGTAAAATTGTGTGAGCAACTGCAACAGTTGGCAGGAGGAGGCAGACAGAGACCACGAACCTAGCAAGTAATGGGCGTTTCTAAAAACATGCTCTGACCACAGCAGAATTAAAAGATATTAGAACGGAAGGGCTGTGGTAACACGACGGACGGATCACATAACCAGTCATCGATCCCCTTAAATGAATTTAATCACAAGCAAGATTCTATTTGTCCCAAATTAGCTCCTTGGTTTTTCTTTTTTTTTTTTTTTTGTGGTTTTAGGGCGCACAACTTCAATGGTCATTAGCGCCCTGACTACTCTAAGAATGCACCGCGAGGCACAAGTTGACCACAACAACTAAAAGGGAAAACACGATAAAAGACAGACTGACAGGCATAGGATTAAAAAACAGCATCATCAAATGTCCTTAGCGAGGTTTGTCAAATTGATAAAACGAAGAACACGAGCAGCTGCTCGTGGGTCATCCGCTAAAATGGCATCGAAAGTATTTGGCAGGTTAAGATCGAGGCGCAGTGTGTTAAGATCTGGACAGGACATTAAAATGTGTCTAACCGTCAGCAAGTGCCCACATGGGCAGAACGGCGCCGGCGCAGCCGTCAGCAGATGGCGATGGCTGAACCGGCAGTGTCCAATTCTTAACCGGGCTAAAACGACCTCCTCCCGCCGAGAAGAGCGTGAGGAGGACGTCCAAGCCACGGGAAGAGGTTTTAAGGCCCGAAGCTTGTTGTCGGTAAGTGCAGCCCAATCGGCATGCCACAGAGATAAGATGCGCCGACAAATCACCCTGCTAAAATCGGACGAAGGGACGCAACAAGAAGCTGTCCGAGGCTGGAGGACCGCAGCCTTGGCCGTGGCATCTGCAGCTTCGTTCCCGGGGATACCGACATGGCCAGGAACCCACATAAAGCTAACTGGAGAACCGACGTCCACCAGCTGCTGAAGAGAGCGTTGGATCCGGTGGACGAAAGGGTGAACCGGGTACGGATCACTGAGACTCTGGATGGCGCTCAGGGAATATGAGCAGATGACATAAGCAGAATGTCGGTGGCGGCAGATGTAAAAAACAGCCTGGTAGAGGGCAAAGAGCTCAGCTGTGAAGACCGAACAATGGCCATGGAGCCGGTATTTGAAACTTTGTGCCTCGACAATAAAGGAACACCCGACCCCGTCATTGGTCTTAGAGCCATCTGTATAAATGAAAGTCATGTCGATGAACTTCGAACGAAGTTCCAAAAAACGGGAGTGGTAGACCGAACCGGGGGTGACCTCTTTTGGGAGCGAGCTGAGGTCAAGGTGAACGCGGATCTGAGCCTGGAGCCAAGGTGGCGTGCGGCTCTCGCCCACTCGAAAGGTTGCAGGGAGTGAAAAATTAAGGTGTTGAAGGAGGCGACGAAAGCGAACGCCAGGGGGTAGCAGGGCAGAGACATACAACCCGTATTGACGGTCAAGAGAGTCGTCAAAAAAGGAACGATAAGACGGATGGTCGGGCATTGACAGTAGCCGACAGGCATACCGACAAAGCAGTATATCGCGCCGGTAGGTGAGTGGCAATTCGCCAGCGTCAGCATGAAGACTCTCTACGGGACTGGTATAAAATGCTCCGATCGCAAGTCGCAAACCCCGATGTTGTATGGAGTTGAGGCGGCGTAAGATGGATGGCCGTGCAGAGGAGTATACGAAGCTCCCATAATCCAGCTTGGAGCGGACGATCGACCGATATAGATGAAGTAGGACGGTTCGATCCGCTCCCCACGACAGACCACTGAGAACACGGAGGACATTTAAAGAACGGATACAACGGGCGGCCAAATATGACACATGTGGAGACCAGCTAAGTTTCCTGTCAAATGTAAGGCCTAAAAATTTGGTTGTCTCCACGATTGGGAGAGCAACGGGACCGAGTCGTAAGGACGGTGGGAGAAACTCTCTGTAGCGCCAGAAGTTAATACAGACCGTCTTCTCGGCAGAAAAACGGAAGCCATTGGCGACACTCCAGGAGTAAAGACGGTCAAGAGAACGCTGAAGACAGCGCTCCAGGACACGTGTACACTGCGCGCTGCAATAGATGGTAAAATCGTCCACGAAAAAGGAGCCTGATACATCAGCTGGGAGGCAATCCATTATTGGATTGATCGCGATGGCGAAGAGAGCGACGCTCAAAACTGAGCCCTGTGGCACCCCATTCTCCTGGCGAAAGGTGTCGGACAGGACAGAACCCACACGTACCCTGAACTGTCGATCCATTAAAAAGGAACGAATAAAAAGAGGGAGGCGACCGCGAAGGCCCCATGTATGCATGGTGCGGAGAATGCCCGCCTTCCAACAGGTGTCGTAAGCCTTCTCCAAATCAAAGAACACAGCCGCGGTCGGGCGCTTCCGCAAGAAGTTATTCATAATGAAGGTCGACAAGGTAACCAGATGGTCAACAGCAGAGCGGCGCCTACGAAATCCACATTGTACATTGGTAAGTAGGCGTCGAGACTCGAGCAGCCAAACCAATCGAGAGTTAACCATGCGCTCCATCACTTTACAGACACAGCTGGTAAGCGAGATAGGTCGATAACCGGAAGGCAAGTGCTTGTCCTTCCCCGGCTTAGGAATCGGGACAACAATAGACTCGCGCCAGCATGCGGGAACATGTCCCTCAATCCAGATGCGATTGTATGTACGAAGAAGAAAACCTTTACCCGCAGGAGAAAGGTTCTTCAGCATCTGAATATGAATAGAATCTGGCCCTGGAGCAGAGGACCGTGATCGGCCAAGTGCGTTTTCGAGTTCCCGCATGGTGAATGGGGCATTATAACTTTCACAATTCGAGGAGCGGAAGTTAGGTGGCCTAGCCTCCTCTGCCTGTTTGTGGGGGAGGAAGGCAGGGTGGTAATGAGCGGAGTTCGAAACCTCGGCGAAAAAGCGGCCGAAGGCATTGGAGACAGCCTCAGGGGCCACAAGGACGTCATTCGCGACCTTCAAGCCAGAAACTGGTGAGTGGACCTTAGTGCCAGATAGCCGGCGCAGGCTACCCCAGACAACAGAAGGAGTAAAACTGTTGAAGGTGCTTGTGAAAGCAGCCCAGCTGGCTTTCTTGCTTTCTTTGATAATACGACGACACTGAGCACGTAATCGTTTATAATTGATACAATTCGCCACTGTAGGGTGGCGTTTAAAGGTGCGTAAAGCACGTCGACGAGCACGTAAAGCGTCTCTACATGCTGCGGTCCACCAGGGGACCGGTACGCGACGTGGAGAAGAAGGAGGGTGAGGGATGGAATATTCGGCAGCAGCGAGAATGACTTCCGTGAGGTGTGCGACCTGACGATCGCAGCTTGTAAAGGTTTGATCCTGAAAGGTCGCCCTGGAAGAGAAGAGCCCCCAGTCTGCCTTGGAGATGGTCCAATTAGAGAAGCACGGAGAGGGGGTATGCTGCAGGAGATGGATAACACACGGGAAGTGGTCGCTCGAATATGTATCAGAAAGTGCATACCACTCAAACCGGCGTGCAAGTTGGGGAGTACATATAGAGAGGTCTAAATGGGAATAGGTGTGAGATGTGTCCGAAAGAAAAGTAGGGGCGCCAGTATTGAGGCAGACAAGATCGAGCTGGTTGAAAATGTCTGCTAACAAGGAGCAGGACGTGTAGTGGAAGTACCGGTCGAAGGCTGGGAGGTCGAGGTACGGAGGAAGTCTGCACGGGATGGTTCCTTCTTGAAGGCCCGTGCGTCTGACTTCGATGCCTTCGTCTTAGCAGAAGCTGAGGAAGGTGCTCGTGTCTGTGGGGTGATGGGAGGAAGAGGAGACGTCGACCGCGCGATCTTAGCACTGGCCGAACGGACGACCGTGGTGCTGAAGGTCAGATCGCATGTCTGGGTTGCTACCTCCCGGGTAGTCCGAGGAGAGGCGAGGACAGTACTGTATTTCCCCGCTGGGAGCAGCGTGGGCTTCCTACTAGCCAATAGCTTGCGAGCAGCCGAGGTGGACACTTTCTCTTTGACCCGAATTTCTTGGATACAGCGTTCTTCCTTATAGACAGGACAGTCGCGGGAGGAGGCGGCATGGTCACCTTGACAGTTCACACAACGAGGAGACGGAGGTGGACAGTCACCCTCATGGGCATCCCTGCCACAAGTGACACATTTAGCCGCATTGGAACAAGACTGTCGAGTGTGATTGAAACGCTGACACTGGTAGCAGCGCGTAGGTGTCGGGACATAGGGGCGAACAGAAATAACCTCGTAGCCCGCCTTGATGCGCGATGGCAGCTTAACACTATCGAAGGTCAAGAAAATTGTCCGGGTCAGTACAAGGTCATTGTTGACCTTTTTCATGACCCTATGGACAGCCGTCACGCCCTGCTCAGCGAGGAATGATTGAAGCTCCTCGTCAGTCAATCCGTCGAGGGAGCTAGTATAGACTACACCTCGAGACGAATTCAAAGTTCAGTGGGCCTCCACCCGGACAGGGAACGTGTACAGGAGGGTGGCCCGAAGCAGTTTTTGTGCCTGAAAGGCACTCCAAGTTTCTAGTAATAAGGTGCCGTTACGCAACCTGGTACAAGATTTGACAGATCCGGCTATGGCATCTACGCCCTTCTGAATAACGAAAGGGTTGACAAAGGAAAAATCCTTTCCGTCCTCAGATCGAGAAACTACGAGGAACTGTGGGGCAGGCGGTAGTACTTTTGTCACTGTTGGCTGGTCACGTTTCCGTTTTTGGGTCGAAGTCGAAAGAGATGGAGTAGAATCCATTGCGGAGGAATCCCCCATGATTGCCAGCGTCTCCGATGGCGCGCTCCTTCCTTGTGGGGACCCTCTCAGAGGGCACTCCCGCCTTAGGTGAATGTTTACACCTCAGGTCACACCTCCCGAGAAACAGACGGAGGGACCAATCGGCATGCTCAGAAGGTATCAGCTCAGGCAATCACCCCTCCCCGGGCCTGCCCTTTACCAGGGGGTACGCGCGTGCCTTACATGTCTACCCAGGGCGGGGACTTACGCGTTACCCCGTCACCGGCTACGCGTGCGAACGCGTGGGTCGGCCTTCAGGCACGCACAGGGAGGAAGGAAGAAGAGGAAAAAGAAGAGAGAGAGGGAGAAAGAGGACAGACTGTCTCAAACGCCGAGGCGGAGACCAGAGAAGGCAAGGAGAAGAAGGCAATGAGAGGGCAAGGAGAAAAAGGCAATGAGAAGGCAAGGAGAAAAAGGCAATGAGAAGGCAAGGAGAAGTCAAGGGAAAGAGTAAGGAAGACAGTGAGGTGGAGAAGAGCAAAGAAAGGAACCAACAAAAGGAAGGAAGAAACGAGAAGTGAAAAACCAAAAGGACCATGATGATAGGTCGTGGAACCGTCCGTCTCCGGACGCAGGCGCTAACTACCCCCGTGAGGGGGATGGACTCCTTTTAGTCGCCTCTTACGACAGGCAGGAATACCGCGGGCCTATTCTAATCCCCGGACCCACAGGGGGAAGCTCCTTGGTGTTAAGAACTAAATTAAAAATGAGAAGTGGCAGCTCGGCGTCAGGCAGACACCTGTCAAAGTCATTGCTTGTAAATCCTGCTGTTTCGCCTCATGCGGAAAATCGTCTGAAACTCTCACTGCTTCGTGTACAGTTACTGTAAGTTTGTAACATAACGTTCAGTCAACTGAAATTTTTGGTGTTGCATTAACGTTATGTTACGAAATAACAACAAGAAGACACAAAACCGTCAATCGACCTGACGGAAAACACCATGGCTCTCAGTTAAGGACTCTGACATTTCACTGTAAGTGCCCTTACTTTTATTATTAAATACTTACATAAACTTCTTTAAATCTAAAAATAAACGTGTGAAAATAAAAAATGTCATATTGCACGAGAACCACTAAGACAACCTATAAAAAGACGAAAGACGTATCTATGCGTCAATGAAACTCATGTGCAGCACGTAAAAAGATGTTTCCTTGTCAACTATTGCATTTTAGTACCAATAGTAGTTGGTTACTAAAATCAAGTTGGGGGTAGTAGTAATACGGCCTTCTGAAATGTTTAATATCAGTGAATGTCGTGGTTTTAGTGGTAGTAGTATTATAGCAGTAGTGGTAGTGTACCTTAAAACAAATTCCTTGTTGAGTAGCGTATAGGTGGCGGCAGAACTTTTAGCGACAGCTATTAAAACAAACAGAAATGAAGCTATAACCATGAAATTCAATACATAAAAACGAATGCTAAATCTAACTGTCAATGAATTACATACATGCAATTTGATATATAACTGTCCATTTTGTTATCAAGATGGTGGACAAGACAGAATGAATAAAATCTGTACAGCAGAATGCACTCACATTCAGTACCTTAGACGCCAGAAGTGTGCAGTCTGGCTGCGTATCTGCGTAACCCAACCAGTTCTGCGGACTTATGCGTCTGTCAGAATACTATTTCGACATCGTGTCTCTTTATTATCACTGAAGTGCTGGCTGTTCACCTTCTCAAGTACGGCAAAGATGCAAAACACAACACTTGCTCCCTTTCTGTGTTATGTCAGAGTTTCAGGATGATTGTGTTAACACTTCTCTGGAGGATCTCCATCACGTGCTGTAGTCCGGTAGATTGGATTTCTGGCCAATGATGGCCGAAATCCTGTGGATAAGAATCCACAATCAGTGCTGCATGCATTTATCCGAGTGATAGCAGTTGGATGCGTATAAGCACACAACCATGTGCATCGATTTCCCGAACTTTAACTTTATTTTCTTTGTTCTGTGAATAGAAAAAGCAAAATTTCATCTAGGTTTTCCCGGCCATACAACGAAAGCGTTATTTATATATCTGTAGAAATGGTAAGATTTGAGGCATTTGGTCTCAGTGCAAATTTCTCCAAAATGCTATGGCTATTTTTGGTGTCATGGGAGATCTCGCAACCACACCTTCCAGCTGCCAGTAATAGTAAGTGGGCAGCAGTACCTGAAAAAAACTGTTGGATGCATTCAGACGGGTAACGACTGTTTCAGAGCTGACCAGCAGGTCGTCCTTGTCGCATCTAACGTCCCTCACCAGTTTCACGATATTTTATGAGTTCATCATGTTGTGTACACAGTACCCCACTAAGAGTTTTAGTAGTTCTGCGATACGGGTGCCCAGTCTGTAAAGTGGCGAGCAGATAGTGTTTACTATTGGACATATCCACAGTCGTTCTTGTGTATTTTCTGAATCCTATACAAGCGAAGAGAAACTGGTCCTTTATGATGTAATTACTTCATCCTTTCCTGTAGGATAAACCGAGTTATGCAGAACAGCGATGGCTACCTTCGCAAAAACCGTCTGATAATACCTCGATGTATGCAACACTAAAACAGCGTTGCCTTTGTCCACAGATAATATGACAGTGTGTGTATATTCTCTCACAGGGTGCGAATCTCATATAAACTTTTGGAAATGACGATCGAGTATTCAGCCTTATTTCTTCATCGCGCATTACACATTGCCGATAACTTCTTGAATGAATTATGAATTTGGTGCAAAATGATGGCCTCTTGACATTACTCGCGTTGTTGCTGTTTATAGTTCCTTGCCTGTAGGATTGACTACGGTACTGTGGGGAGAGAGAGATGTACACCCCTGCCACTTTGTCATATCTGCTTCATTACGTCATGCTGTCCCGTAATTTATGCATCTCTCTGTCAGTGTTCCAAGTGCTATCTAACTACTCCCACGCATCTGTGGGAAATTTCTTAGTGATGTGCGAATAATACATAAGTTCTGAATGAAGAGGAACTTACAAAGGACGTTACATTGTCTCTGATGAAGGAGATCGTTCCCCTTCTGACGAAGTCCAACTGTCCCTTGGATAACCCAACAAATAACGAAGGCCGTAGCACCCAATCGCTTTTACGAGCTTCGGGAAGCACATAAGCTACCACTACAAGGTTATTAGCTCTGGAACACCACCGCATACGTACTTATATCTGTCTGGAAAATAATACCGATGATACACTGCTACTAGCCGTAGGTGGGGTAACAGGCTGGAAGGGAAATAATATGTAAAATTAATCGAAATCGACTGATATTTCTGTTTGATACACAGTGTAATTGATTCAAATCCTGGCAAAAACAAGTATCTATGAGTTGTGGCAGAGATAGGCAGTTGATGATACATAAAATAATCGTACTCAGGCGAAGTCTCACAATCAGCTAACATAATCTAAACACCAAGCAAAAGTATCTAGCTGACTAAACACATCCCTTGAGCAATACATCAAAACAATATGAAGTATCTATCGGCAATCTCATTGATCTCTTATGTACACTTGCGAAAGTGTTTTGGTTGCAAGAGAATTCTAGGAATCGGACAGCTCATGTGTAAGACCAAAAGACTAGAATTAATGACGTTCGACCTTTCCAGGCAAAAGAGATTTCGCCAAACTATTGCGAGTATAGCAGTAATCGTTAAAATTATTGGAAAATAGGGACCTGAATATTCCTGATCATGTAACTGGCCCCAGTGCGGGACCGTGGAAATTCTACCGGAAAGCTGTGAAGGAAAGTAGTGACGTAACGGATAACAATACGCACATGCGCTGACGAGGTTATCTGTATTTACAGCCTGGTTAACTCTTCGAGATCTGACCGTCAAAGCTTTTTTAAATATTTTGTAGACATCTCGTCGTCTTTTTTCCTGGCGGTACCCCACAGCTCCACTGGGCAGGCACGTTGTTCTGGATTTGGCAGTGTCACTGGTAGAGGGTGCCCAGACACCTATCCTGCTGCCACCCCTAAAAGGATGACAAAGTAATAACTTCACAAATTTATCTGACATAAATACGCAGTACATTGTGTTCCTTCATTTGACTGTTTCATTTCAGTGTCCACTTCATGGATTATTTTCTCGTTCCAATTTCCATAACAGGATTACGTGTTGCACATCAGATACAAGCCGATTGGTCAACTTACTCTGGCGATAGTCTAGCAAATGGTTCAAATGGCTCTGAGCACTATGGGACTTAACATCTGTTGTCATCAGTCCCCTAGAACTTGGAACTAATTAAACCTAACTAACCTAAGGACATCACACACTTCCATGCCCGAGGTAGGATTCGAACCTGCGACCGTAGCAGTCGCGCGGTTCCGGACTGAGCGCCTAGAACCGCTAGACCACCCCAGCCGTCGATAGTCTAGCCTTGACTAATTACACTACCGGCCATTAAAATTGCTACACCAAGAAGAAATGCAGATGATAAAAGGGTATTCATTGGACAAATATATTATACTAGAACTCACAGGTGATTATATTTTCAGGATATTTGGGTGCGTATGATCCTGAGAAATCAGAACCCAGTACAACAACCTCTGGCCGTAATAACGGACTTGATACGCCTGGGCATTGAGTCAAAAAGACCTTTGATGGCGTATACAGGTACAGCTGCCCATGCAGCTTCAACACGATACCACACTTCATCAAGAGTAGTGACTGGCGTATTGTGACGAGCCAGGTGTTCGGCCACCATTGACCAGACGTTTTCAATTGGTGTGAGATCTGGAGAATGTGCTGGCCAGGGCATCAGTCGAACATTTTCTGTATCCATAAAGGCCCTTACAGGACCTGCAACATGCGGTCGTGCATTATCCTGCTGAAATATAGGGTTTCGCAGGGATCGAATGAAGGGTAGAGCCGCGGGTCGTAACACATCTGAAATGTAACGTTCACTGTTCAAATTGCTGTCAATGCGAATAAGAGGTGACCGAGACGTGTAACCAATGGCACCCCATACCATCACGGCGGGTAACACGCCAGTACGGCGATGAGGAATGCACGCTTTCAATGTGTGTTCACCGCGATGTCGCCAAACACGGATGCGACCATCATAATGCTGTAAACAGAACCTGGATTCATCCGAAAAAATGACGTTTCACCATTCGTGCACCCAGGTTCGTCGTTGAGTAAACCATCGCTGGCCCTCCTGTCTGTGATGTAGCGTCAAGGGTAACCGCAGCCATGGTCTCCAAGCTGATAGTCCACGCTGCTGCAAACGTCGTCCAACGTCCCCATATGTTAACTCAGGGATCGAGACGTGGCTGCACGATGCGTACAGCCATGTGGATAATATGCCTGTCATCTCGACTGCTAATGATGCGAGGCCGTTGCGATCCAGCACGGCGTTCCGTATTACCCTCCTCAACCCACCGATTCCATATTCTGCTAACAGTCACTGGATCTCGACCAACGCGAGCATCAATGTCGCTATACGATAAACCGCAATCGCGATAGGCTACAATCCGACCTTTATCAAAGTCGGAAACGTGAGGGCACGCATTTCTCATTTCTTTTTTTTTTTTTTTTTTTTTTTTTGTTTTCATGGCGCAAAACTGCTATGGTCATTAGCGCCCGGTCCGTGACTTAGGAAACAGTAAAAACCGAAAATGGAAACCAGCACAAATGGGAACGAATCTCAAAAAATTGGAGAAACTAAAAGCAGAAGGAAGGCTTAAAAATCCACTACAGAAAGGGGGTTGGTTGTTCCCCCAAAAAAAGCTTCAAATGACTGACGCATTTCACTGGCACTAATAAACTCGAGAACGCGTCGGCCGAGGGCGTGTAATCTGCTAAAATTGACGATATATCAGGCGACATCTGTAGACGGGCGCGTAACGGAGTAAAATAGGGGCACTCAATTAAAAGGTGTCTTACCGTCCACAGCTGAGAGCAGTGGGGACAGAGTGGGGGAGGATCGCTGCTTAAAAGATGTCGATGGCTAAAAAGACAGTGCCCTATCCGGAGTCTAGTTAAAATTACCTCCTCCCGACGACGCGTTCGGGAGGAAGAGGTACAAGCACAAGGAAGGGCTTTCACGTCCCACAATTTATTATGGGGAAGTGTCGACCAATGTGCGTGCCATAAAAGAACAACTCGACGACATAATACGCTCCGTAGATCGGCGAAGGGAATCGATTGAATAGCTGGCCGAAGAAGAGAGACTGCAGCCTTGGCCGCAATATCGGCCGCCTCATTTCCACAGATACCAACGTGTCCCGGGAGCCAGAGGAACGCCACCGAGACGCTTCCCAGGTGGAGCAAGCGCAGACAGTCATGAATCCGGTGGACCAGAGAGTGCACAGGGTAAAGAGCTTGGAGACTGAGGAGAGAGTTGAGAGAATCTGAGCAGATGGCGGCGGCGGATGTAGTGGACAGCCTGGAGAACAGCGTAAAGCTCCGCAGTATAAACCGAACACTGGTCGGGAAGCCGAAATTGATTTGGGGTGTCGCCAACAATATAGGCACTCCCTACACCTAACGATGTTTTCGAGCCATCAGTGTAAATAAATGTGGCTTCCTTCATTTGTGCACGTAGAGCAGCAAATGCCCGACGATAAACAAGTGAAGGGGCACCATCCTTGGGAAATTGACAAAGGTCACGGAGCAGGCAGATCCAGGGATGGAGCCAAGGCGGTGCTGCACCCCAAGTTGTCAAGAAGGTTTTAGGAAAGCGGAAGGAAAGAGAATGGAGCAGTTGACGGAAGCGGACTCCCGGTGGTAGTAGGGAGGAGGGGTGGCCTGCATACCCTGCATCAAAGGAGGCGTCGAAAAAAATGTCATGGGCTGGATTAGCAGGCATGGAAGACAGATGGCTAGCGTAACGACTCAGAAGAACTGCTCACAGATTGTACAGCGGAGGTTCAGCAGTCTCAGCATAAAGGCTTTCCACAGGGCTGGTGTTAAAAACTCCAGACACTAAACGTAATCCACGGTGGTGGATAGAGTCGAGACGACGAAGAATAGACGGCCGAGCAGAGAAGTAAACTATGCTTCCATAGTCCAATTTCGAGCGCACTAAGGCCCGATAGAGGCGGAGAAGGACCACTCGGTCCGCTCCCAAGGAGGTACCAATCAGGACACGGGGAGTGTTGAGCGATCGCAGACAGCGAGCCGAAAGATAGGAAACGTCGGAGGACCAGCACAGTTTTCTGTCAAACATAAGACCCAGGAATTTAGCGACGTCCGAAAACGGAAGGTTGACAGGTCCTAGATATAAGGAGAGCGAAAGAAACTCCTTACGTCACCAAAAATTAACACAAACGGTCTTACTGGGAAAAAAACGGAAGCCGGTTTCGGTGCTCCAAGAGTAGAGGCGATCGAGACATCCTTGAAGACGTCGTTCACGAAGGCTGGTCCGTTGAGAGTTGTAGTAGATCGCAAAATCGTCCACAAAGAGGGAGCCCGAGACATCAGGAAGGAGACAATCCATAATTGGATTTATGGCAATAGCAAACAGTACAACACTTAGCACGGAGCCCTGGGGTACCCCGTTTTCTTGGGAGAAAGTACGGGAGAGGGTAGTGTTCACCCGCACTCTAAATGTGCGCTCTGCCGTAAATTCACGAAGAAAAAGGGGCAGTCGACATCGAAAGCCCCAAGAGAACAGTGTGCGGAGGATGCCTGTCCTCCAACAGGTATCGTATGCTATCTCCAGATCAAAAAATATTGCTACTGTTTGGCTTTTCCGGTTGTTCATGATATAAGTGGAGAGAGCAACAAGATGGTCAACTGCAGAACGATACTTTCGGAAACCGCATTAGGCAGGTGTTGAAAGACTGCGGGACTCCAGCCACCAAGCTAAACGGCAATTCACCATACGCTCCAAAACTTTACATACACTACTCGTGAGAGAAATGGGGCGATAGCTAGAGGGGAGATGTTTGTCCTTTCCAGGTTTCGGAACAGGAACGACGATAGCTTCCCGCCATCGTCTGGGAAAAGTACTGTCGGTCCAAATTCGATTATAAATGCGAAGAAGGTAACGCAGACTATGGGTTGATAAATGCAGCAACATTTGGATGTGGATACCATCCGGTCCTGGGGCGGAGGAGCGAGAAGAATAGAGTGCATGTTGGAATTCCCGCATGGAGAAAACAGTATTATAGCTTACGCGATTTTGAGAGAAGAAAGCAAGAGGTTGCACTTCCGCTGCACGTTTCTTCGGGAGAAACGCTCGCGGGTAATTTGAAGAGCTCGAAATCTCAGCTAAGTGTTTACCCAAGGAGTTAGAAATTGCGACGGGATCCACTAACGTATCACGCGCGACAGTGAGCCCAGGGACCGGGGAGAAACTAGGCGCGCCTGATAACCGTCGAATCCGACTCCAAACTTCCGAGGAGGGAGTGAAGGTGTTAAATGAGTTAATAAAGAACTTCCAGCTTGCCTCCTTGCTATCGCGGATGACGCGACGGCATCGCGCACGGAACTGCTTATAGCGGATACAGTTGGCAAAGTAGGATGGTGGCGGAAAACGCGAAGAGCACGTCGCCGCTTACTTATTGCGTCACGGCATGCCTCGTTCCACCAAGGAACTGGGGGCGCCGGGGCAATTCGGAGGTGCGTGGTATTGAACGTTCCGCAGCTGTAAGGATAACGTCGGTAATATGTGTGACCTTATCGTCGACGCTAGGAAAGTGACGGTCATCGAATGTCGCTAGAGACGTAAAAAGTGTCCAAGCGGCTTGGGCAAACTTACAGCGTCGCGGGCGCATATATGGCAGTTGAGGCTGCAGTCTAAGGACACATGGAAAGTGGTCACTCGAGTGTGTATCATCAAGGGCGAACCATTCGAAGCGCCGTGCTAGCCGAACAGTACCGACCGGAAGGTCCAAATGAGAGAAATTTGTCGTGGAGGCAGACAAAAATGTAGGGAACCCAGTGTTGAGGCAAACTAGATCCGCTTGGTGGAAGACGTCTAGCAATAGTGAGCCACGTGGACAAGGATATGGAGATCCCCAAAGCGGGTGGTGGGCATTGAAGTCCCAAACCAGCAAATAGGGAGGTGGAAGCTGACCAAGAAGATGAAGGAGATCAGCTCGTGCCATTGGTGTGGACGATGGAATGTATACAGTACAAAGAGAAAAGGTATATCCAGAAAGGGAAAGACGGTCAGCGACAGCTTGGAAGGAAGTGTTTAAGTGGATTGGGTGATAATGGAGAGTATCATGGAGAAGAATCATGAGTCCTCCATGGGCTGGAGTGCCTTCAACTGAGGGGAGATCAAATCGGATGGACTGAAAATGGGGGAGAACAAAGCGGTCATGGGGACGCAGCTTTGTTTCCTGAAGACAGAAAATGACCGGCGAGTAGGATCGTAAGAGGACCGACAATTCATCCTGATTGGCTCGAATGCCGCGGATATTCCAGTGGATAATGGACATAGGGTGAACAGAAAATGGAGGAATGTGACCAATGTTGCCGTCAACGACTGCTCAGAGCTTGGGACCGACAGCATGGAATGGCATTCAGCCAAAGGCAGAAGATCCTGATCCATAGGTTGTTCAGGAGCAGCTCCTGCCACCAGCGATCGGCCGGTTGATCGGCCGCCAGCAGTGTGCCCCGGCGACACAGAAGACGGCCGAGGGCGATTTCCGCCAGGTGGTGCTGTAGATGGGACACGCCTTGGCGGAGAAGGAGATGAACTGGGCTTCTTATTAGCCTTCTAGGAAATATGATGTTTAGATGAAGGAGGAACCGATGGTTGTGAAGTTGGGGTACGTAAAATATCTTCATGAGTATGCTCTTTTTTCGAAGTCTTGGTGTCTGACTTTTGGGCTCGAGATTTAGCAGAACCCGATGAAGGGTGAGCCGTAGAGTGGGCAGGCGAATGTGGTGAGGTTGAACGGGCGATCTTTGCGCTGGCCGATATGACGACCGTGGCACTGAAGGTGAGGTCGCAA
The DNA here is from genome assembly GCF_023864345.2 of Schistocerca serialis cubense. Classification (NCBI taxonomy): domain Eukaryota; kingdom Metazoa; phylum Arthropoda; class Insecta; order Orthoptera; family Acrididae; genus Schistocerca; species Schistocerca serialis. The sequence continues at coordinate 66,914,830 of NC_064639.1, read as the reverse complement.
GTCTGCGTGGCCGCCTCCTTTGTTGGCCGAGGAGAAGCAAGGGCAGTGCTGTATTTTCCTGTGAGGCACGGTGGGCTGTCGACTAGCGAATAATTTTCGAGCAGCAAAGGTCGACACCTTTTCCTTCACTCTGATTTCCAGGATGAGCTTTTCGTCTTTAAAAATGGGCCAATCTCGAGAGGAAGCAGCGTGGTCACCCATACAGTTGATGCAGCGAGGGGATGGAGGTGGACAAGCACCCTCATGGGCATCCTTGCCACACGTAACACATTTGGCCGGGTTGGAACAGGACTGGCTGGTGTGATTGAACCGCTGACACCAATAGCAACGCGTCGGGTTTGGGACATAAGGGAGAACGGAAATTATCTCATAGCCTGCTTTGATTTTGGATGGGAGTTGAACTTCGTCAAATGTCAAGAAGACAGTGTGGGTTGGAATGATGTTCTTTTCAACCCTTCTCATAACTATGAACAGCCGTTATGCCCTGGTCACACAGGTAGTGCTGAATTTCGTCGTCAGACGATCCATCGACGGAGCGTGTATGAACGACTCCATGCGAGGAATTTAAAATACAGTGCGGTTCCACCCAGACAGGGAAGGCGTGGAGAAGTGAAGTACGCAGCAATTTTTGTGCTTGGAGGGCACTGACTGTTTCTAACAAGAAGGTGCCATTCTGTAATCTGGAACGAGACTTTACAGGACCTGCAATTGCGTCGAAACATTCCTGAATAATGAAAGGGTTGACCGTGGAGAAGTCGTGACCATCATCAGACCGAGAAACAACAAGGAATTGTGGCAACGATGGAAGAACTGTCTGTGGCTGAGATTCAGTGAACTTACGCTTGTGAGCAGACGTAGTGGAAGGTGAGGAAACCATTGCAGAAGAATCCCTCACGCTTACCGGTGTCTCCGATGGCGCGCTCCTCCCTTGTGGGGGCCCTCTCTGAGGGCACTCCTGCCTTAGGTGATTGTCAGGAGGTGTGACCTGAGGTGTGAACAAACAGACGGAGGGACCAATCGGCACTTTCGGAAGGTATCAGCTCGGGTAATCACCCCTCCCTGGGCCTTGGCGTTACCAGGGGGTACGTACGTGTCCTCCCTGTCTACCCGGCGCGGGGAATTACGCGTTACCCTGTCACCGGCTACGCACGAAAATGCGTGGGTCAGCCTTCAGATATGCACGGGGAGGAAGAAAGAAGAAAACAAAGAAAGGGAAAGGAAAGAAGAGAGGTCTCAAACGCCACAGCAGAGAAGATGGTAAAGAGAAGAGGTAAGGAAAAGAGAAGGACAAAGGAAGGATGAAGACATACAAGCAGAGAAGGCGAAGAATGCGTTAAATTTACGAGCGTCCGTCTCCGAACGTTGGCACAAACCATACTGCCAGAGGGGGAGACAGGGAAGGAAAGAGCCAGAGGTCAGGGGAGGGGGGGGGGCGAAGATGGCGGATAGGGAAGGATGCGGAAAAGGAAGGTATGCAGCCCGGAAAGGAAGGAGGGCCACATTAGCTTGGGGTCCCGTGCTCGCTACTCATGTTTCCACAAAAGAGTTGTGGACCCCCTGGGTGGGTTTCTCCATCTTACACGAGGTATCACGACAACGTTTCACAATGGCCAGTAGTGTACTTTTTGACGCGGGGTTCTATTTTGTTTCACACTTCCAATTGAATGCATTTATGTTTGTAAGCTTACGAAATATGTTACAAGACCCCGAAATAGACAGACGCGATAAAAGCACACATTCCAGAAATATAAAATTCGTTTTTGAATTGTGAATAGGAACAATAACAACTCAAGAATATTAACGTAATTATAATGAAATTCATGACAAATATTTCTTTTGACTAGTTGTCAATGGGCTTGGAAGTGGTTGATGCACGAGGTTTTCAGTCAAACAGTGCAAATAAATGCGTATTGTCCGCAACTCACAGTTATAAGTGACAAGCTAAAGTTGTAGATTTTAATGAACTGATGAGGTCAGTGTGTTTTAAAGCGAAACTGGAAAGCTGGTTCGTGACTTAGGAGAGCATCAGGCACGCAGAGGGCCGCCGTATTGACCTCCTTATCCGCCAGCTGGGGCCCAGAAGATGAGCGGCAAAACTTGGCGACCAGGTTATGAATAAAGCCACGGCCTGAGCCGCGCCGCGCGCCGCCGTTCTGCTCGTAAAGTCTCGCTGCGCGCCCACCGACAGTTAAGGCCGAGGCGTGAGCCACGTGGGAACCGCGCGAGAGCGGCGGGCCGGCGCTGCTGCGTACTTCCTGGGGCGTCCAGGAGGCGGCGGCCAGCTCGTATGTAAGAGCTGTTGGTGGTGCCAGATTTAGTGTCCAGACACTCCTGAGGAGGACAGGAACTGAAATTATGGTAGCAGAGCAAGGGCAGAAATGTTGCGTTTTTCAAGTGTTCCTTTACAAACGAAAACCCAGGAATAATGCCCCAGTATAATTCTGGAGCCACTCCCAAAGGCAGTGATATTGATACTAGCGGATCTACTATTGAGAAACAGCTAATATCGCTAAAATTGGACACAGTTAAAACCCAGATGATGTCCATATGATATTCTACACCGAATTTGTGACTCAGTTAGCCATTTTCTTAACTGTACTGTACCGTACATGTCTTGAATATAATATTATAAGCAGTAGCCAGAAGAAAGCACAGGCCACATCCGTCTACAAGAAGGGTAGCAGAGGTTATCCACAAAAATTTGATCTAATATTTTGCTAACCAGACGTCCCATTTCTAGCAAGAGAGAGTGATCCGCCAAAGTACCGTCTAATGTCTTGCGAAACACTCCCTTGCTATTAAAGAGAGAAATGATGCTGGTTATTTGTCTGTCTACATCCCTCCACAAGTGAATCACACTAATTGAGATGTGCACAAGAGAGTTAAAAAACGCTAATTCTCTGCCCAGTGTTGGCGTCACCCACTCTTGGCTCGAAACTCCTATTATTTCGTCAGGTCGGAGGCCGAAGGACCTTTGTGAACACATCAGAGCGAACGAAACAAGATTAAACATTACTTCTTTTATTGCTCAGATTAGATCTTAGGACTTGATCTTCCTTGGCGGCTGGTGGCTTCATAGGCCGGAGTGGAGTCTGCTGAATTCACAGTCAGACTCAGGGCTCTCAAGACCGCCGCATCAGCTCCTAGCACAGGCCTGCCCACTGGTTTGTAAGGCGCTGCCCGTCACCTGGCGTGCAGCTAATGAGACCGCCACCACAGTGTGTGTGTGTGTGTGTGTGTGTGTGTGTGTGTGTGTGTTTGGCTCACATTCTGAGACATATTTCTCCCTCTCAGGTCCCTGCCGGTGTTGTCCCGTCAGATGGACCACAATCTCAGATGCTGTGATGTTGTGTTGCGTGTTGAACGTGATTCTGACACTCTGTTTCATTAGGCAGTCACACCCAAAGATGCTGAAGTTTAGTTCAGTTATTGTCCTGAACTGGAATGATATTGGTGGACTTGTGGGCTAAACTGCAACGCCCGCTTCACTATCGGATGCTGGTTTGTTGTATTCCACGGCTACAAATCACTGGTCATCAGATCAGGCAGCAAGAGTATCACCAGTACTGGAACAATCTCACACAAGATGTTGCAATGTAACACTCAGAGAACTGAGTATGAATGAAATGAACGCCATCAATCCTACTGAGTGGGGCGGAGTATTTATAGCATTGAAGAGCAGCTTTGTTGTAGATTTGTAATGACCGAATCAGTGTTGCTAATTACCAGTCTGAGGTTTTAAGCTTTGCTGTTTTGGTTCAAACAGTTTGTTTCAATGGCATAAATGCTTCGTCAAACGCCTGATAAGCACGAGGCAGGAGGTAAGAAAACTTCTTACATAATGTTACGAGAGTAATGGGGCAGATGGGTCTATAGCTGTCTCACACTTTTCTGCTGGGCACGCTCGCAGTCACACACGGAAGCGCTAATGTCGCACTCGTGGGGACTGCCTAACCGTGTCATACATGAGGTTAGCTTGATACTTCCGTATGTTTGAGCAATGCCGGGCTGGACGGACATACTAAGGGAATTGGAGAGAGAAAATTCTTTTATGTTGTTGCGTAAATACTCTCCTGCACTTTAATAAGATTCATCCTGATTTTTACCGTTTTCTTGTCTACCAATAATCTTACATTTTTTATTTATGCTGAATCTGCGGTTTCTTCGATCACAAAAGTAATCTGATCCTTTGGGTGTGTTTATAAATAACTTTTCCGATATCAGACACGATTTTATTTTATTCGTATTTTACACGACGCATTTGGGAAATGATTCCAATTTTCAAGTGTGTCTTCTCTTTGTAATATGCCATTTTTAAGTAATTTTTTCGATGCGTCAGGTTCTGCTCTGTTTTGTTGACTTCACTGCAATATACAAAAAAAGGACAATTTTTAGTTGGATATCGATTTTTATACATAGTGGCGAAATTTGGAAGAACTTGTACTGACAATTTTCTCATGGTCAATTTGTGCAGAGTCTTACACGCAACATCAAACACAACTTTCAGTGCACAGAGCTCATCGAGAATAACATACATAAACAAACAGATGCTTCGACAATATAGTAACAATATAGTATAGCAATATAGCATAGGAAAAAATAACACATAGAAATAAGCGCCGTTGTAAAATCAATAAAGGCAAATTATTATCCATATTGTTCAGATAAGTACCTTCTGTACAAAAGCGTGTCATACTCTGTAGGAGACCTGTGACATTATTTCTGCCAACTACACCTAAAAACATATTTGTAACTTTTTTATGTAAGTTATTCTCGAAGTTTACTGTGCAGTGAAAGTTATGTGTGATGTTTAACATGTATGATACTCTGCATAAATGAACCATAAGAAAATAGTAGGTATGAGTTCTTAACATTTTCGCCACTAACTAAAAATCTAGAAAAAACAAAAATTAGTGTGTCTTTTATATATTGCGCTAAATTCAGAAAAACGAAGCAGATCCTCACACATCGAAAATATGGCATAAAAATGGGACGGCGCAAGGAGAAACCACACTCAAAAGTGGCAATCATTTTCCGAAAGGTGTCGTTTAAAATATGAATGAAAGAAAATCGTGACTGGTTATAGGAAAGTTATTTATAAACAAGCCCACCGTTTTCAGAGTAGCAGGCTTCCAAAGAACCATTTGTAGAGGACAAAATTAAATGTGAACCTCCTTTACAATTATCTTATTAGTTTGCTTCTTTACACATTATTGATGCTCTGAACATACCAGCTAAACTTTCATACAGAGAGCTGGTAGCAAATCCTTGTGTGGCGGTCGGCTTTAATACACCTGCTCCACACAAAAGGAGACGAAAAAGTCGTTAATAATTATGTAGGCATTTGCCTTCTGTATACGATTCTCTCCAAACCACTGCAGAACAGAATTAGAGATCATCTTCATAAACAGACTTCAAGAAAATCGTCAGATACAAGCCGATTGACAGGGACGACAATGTGGGAGTATTCATTGATTTTGAAGAAGCGCATTACTCAGTTGACTGTGAGTCGTTATATAATATTGTGTAAGAAATTTGGTGTGGACGACGCACCCAGAACTCTGATTAAACAGCCTTTGATCGAAACGGCGTCAAAGCGAAATCGGTCGGCGAGATCTCGGGCCCATTTCAAACCCGAGCTGGAGTCAGATGCCGGCCGGGTTGGCCAAGGGGTTCTAGGCGCTACAGTCTGGAACCGAGCGACCGCTACGGTCGCAGGTTCGAACCCTGCCTCGGGCATGGATGTGTGTGATGTCCTTAGGTTAGTTAGGTTTAAGTAGTTTTAAGTCTAGGGGACTTATGACTACAGCAGTTGAGTCCCATAGTGCTCAGAGCCATTTGAACCATTTTGTTGCCCAAGCGGAGCGACATCGAAGAAGATTCTACAGCAAGGTTATTTGATAAATGGACGTTGTGGTTCGATTATGATGGCATGAAAATGATGAGCGGACGATTTGGATGGGATTCGGCTAATGAAAAGGGGGCATACAGTTCAAGGATTATTTCCCCAAAATAACTAATTAATTGCAATAAATTACACTGTGGCTCACAAGTGACAGTGACACAAACAAATCAAGCTGCTTACAATATGAGGTAATAAAAATGTCATATGCTACAGGTGAACAGAGAAACTTATTTCTGTCGATTGAATCACTGCCAAACAAAACTGTTTACACTTTTATACATTAATAAATAATCATTGTGCATTAAACTGCATACTTTCAACTAATACAGTTAAATTTTATACTGTGAAGCACGATGTATAATTTACAATTAAATTTTCAGTCGAAGTTACTCCTTCCTATACCTTCTTTAAAAGAGTGATAAAATTTCCAAAAGGTATCTCAATTAAAAATGCCCTAAAACCCTTAACACAACAGCACATACATGACCAGCTAAAATAATAAATATATGTACGGCAAAGCCCAACATTTGCCTCCTTACAGAAAGTTTGCTGATTTCAACAGCACAGACCACATTCAAACTCTAGCCAACATGGGCCGCTTGCCGGTCAAAATATGTTACGACTGCGGCAGCGGGCAAACTTACATAGGTAATGGTTCAAATGGCTCTGAGCACTATGGGACTTAACATCTATGGTCATCAGTCCCCTAGAACTTAGAACTACTTAAACGTAACTAACCTTGGGACATCACACAACACCCAGTCATCACTTACATAGGTAATAAAAGAACACAGACCCCCTAGCAATCTTACCAAAATCAGTTTACACGAAGGAGGAAGATGGGGGGGGGGGGGAGGGGGGGGGGAGGGGGGGGGACATAATAAATATCATACGCAAGTGCACTTACCAAACCGACTACTAAAAAAACAGTATAAAAGGAACTCAATGAACGACAAAATCCGGGATAGGCCCGACAATATTGCACCTGAGCGCTAGTAGCCAAAATAAGGTTGACAGATACCAAGGTCTGATATCATCTTAGGGCTAACTGGCACAACAAATAAATAAGAGTAAAAGAACAAGCAAATGGCAATGCCCAAGAATTTAAATAGGATTAAGTACACACGAAGCTAAAATCAATTGCTAGCACCTTGGACATAGTCTTAGGCTTAATTGAAAGTACAAATAAATAAAATTAAAAAACAGGCAAATGACAATGCCCAGCAATTTAAATAAAAATAAGTAAGCACAAGGCTAAAAGCAGTTGCTAGCAACTTAACAAGCACACATAAAAATATCAGACTGCTGCCACATCACGAAACGGAACAGGCGAGCGCGCAGTCCTCAGCAAGCCAGAAAACCAATAACCACACACTCCAGCAACCGAGTCAGCCTGACCACAGTAATTTCAACTCAGAATCAGGGCGCGTGAGCACACCGGGTCCACGCAAAACACACACTGCCAAATAATTCCCACCAACAGATACGGCTGCCCCCTCGGGCGGGAAAACGGGGGCGACGACCGGGTACACACCAGCAGAAGACTCCGGCCAAAACGGAATCACGCAGAAAATATAAACAACACCTGAAGTAAGGTGAAACGAACCCTGCCACGCAGACCGGACAGAGCAAACACACAGAAAGCCTGCCCTGCAGTTCTTACAACTCCTGGGTGCGGAAACCCAAGCGATATCGTGGCACCCTTTTCATAGGCAGAGAACCTCGAGCGTAAAATACCACCAGCTCGGTGCGAATCCAACTGCCGAGCCGAGCGCGCGCGGCCCCCCGCGAAAAACGCTCCAGAGGGCAGCAGCCGCCTCAGCGCCTGTGCAGGCCGAACCAGACGGAAAGAGAAATACAAGTCGCTATCGATAGTGCCAGATATGCAACGTGCCAGAGAAATGGAACAAATAATATTTACAGAAATACAGAACCGACGAACTTCCATTGACATACAATGGAAACAATAGTGATTACAGTTGTGAGAAGTTGTGTTTTAGGTTAAATACCTCATTTGAAGAGACTGCTTTGAAAGAGAATTAGATATCTCAAGTGTCACGCACAGAAGAAAATAGTATGAATAGCCTTACCATTATGCACCATAATGTTGGATGACTAAAAAAGAAAAGTTAACTAACTGCTTATCCATTTACACTATATAATACGTCAAAAGAAAGTTGGTGTATAATGTCTGATTGAGCAACATGTAAATATACACACACACCACGTTAAACACAGAAGACTACAATTTGTCAATTTCTGTGAGTAAGGTACGGAGTAAGAGCAAGTTTTACAGTATGTAAAAAATAAATTCGTGTTCAGTTGTACTGATATAAGTAAATTCTGCTTAGATCAACAACTGACAGCATATTCCTTTGAATTTGCTGCTGCTTTTGTAATACCACAGTGTACAGCTACCCATTTGGTAGATTTCATATATTCGTACAAGAATATGAGTCATTGTAATATCATATAGCCGAAAGCAAATGACAGTATTTGGAGATTTTAATATAAATATACTGAAATACACAGAAAATTCGAACGATTTGGACTAGTTACATAGCACTTACAACATGTCTTCATCATCATCATCATCATCATCATCATCATGATCCTCCGTTCATGGATTAATCTGTTGCCTCTTCTTCACTCATAAACAAAATCATTCCTATAATTTTTGTGGTCTTCCAGTATCTATTTTCTCTCTTGCAAACCCAGCACTGCTCCGCAATTGGTAAATATGTATGGGAATCTAATCTTTAATTAACTTATTTTATTTATTGTGGTCTGTGTCTCACATCGAACAGTATATCACACAGACAGTACCTTTCACATCATAGTTCCTTAAGAAGTAACAGTTACATTGTGACTACGGACGCTCAAACCATTTTACACTATTTATCATATTAAAACTACCACTGGCTACAAGCTAACACAGTTAATACTGGCAGTACTTGTACTACTACTGCTACTGCCACTAATTGTGATAATAGTAGTAATGATAGTGACAACAATAACGACACTAATAACAATAATGATAGGTCAGGTATAAAAAGAATTTTAGGTGTAAAAAATAGATGTTTTCTGATACGAGTTCTGGGGAAAAAAAGTTTAAGTAGAATGCACCAGCTAAGAATACTGGGCAGTGAGGAAGATCTGATTGCAAAGAAGGAAGTACAACGGTAACGAGTGCGTACGGCGACAACCGTAATCATTGTTGTTACTTTAGTAGTTATGGCATTAACTGACTTCTAAAGCTCTAGAAGTTCTTCAGTTATCTAATATACTGCGGGAGGTTATTCCAGAGTGGAGTTACTGCTACTGAAAGGGTTTAGAGAAAGTACGTGAACGATGGAGCGGGACGTAAATGTGTTTCTGCTATGATGTTCAGAGAAGAGCGTTAAAGTCGAGGAGAGAGATGAGAAATTGTGTACGTCGATAAAACAGTATAGAAGACAGAGGGTATGGGAATCTCCTCGCTTGTCTGTATGCAATCAGGATAGCTCTGCAGATGGTGGTATAATATGATCAAAGAGTGTAACATAACACATATAACGCACACAGGCATTCATGACCATTTCCAAGCGCCGTGAACGTTCCTGAGAAATGCCGTAGAGGATAACATCACTGTAATCAATGACTGCAAGTATAAGTTTTTCTACAAGTTTCTTTTCCAGGTCAAGAGGGAGCAGCATTCTATACTTTTTTATCTAGAAATATCGATGTCTTCTTGCACACTGCAGTTACATGCTCAGTCCAGTTTAGATTGTCATGTGCTATTGCTCCTAGACTCTTTGTTGGAGGAGAGAAGTTGCTATTTAACCCATTTAGGATTAAAGAAGATAGGGATTCCAGGTAATTCGGGTTAGTGAGCCTAGAAGGACCACCCAGTAGCTCTTGCTTTTTGCATGGGTTGAGCTTAAAACCCATATCCCGCGCCTATCTTTGTAGTGCACACAGGTCGGTATTCTTGATAGATGACTTTAGATTTATTAGTTTTGCACTCAGATACAACTGGATGTTATCAGCGTGCACCTGGCATTTTCCCGTAAGACAAAACTGATGACTCATAAGTCCTATATAATGAAAATTTACAAACAATGAAATAACTACTGCCGAACTCTAGGGTATGCAAATGCTGCCTGCCTCCAATCTGAACTTATGGCAAGACGTATTGCTGGCGAGACGTCAGGTAAGAACAAACCGTTGTAGTTCACAAGACGAGAAATTTAGGTTGCTAAGCTTCGCAAGTGAAATATCGGAGTCGACATGCTTTAGATACAACTTTTCGTGGCTAGAGTCGTTTACTCCCTTGAGAGTTTTGTTTGAAGTTCAATGGTGTTTCGAGGTAATGTGAAGTATCGGTTCATTTTTTCGGGTGGGACAGTTGTTACAACTGCAGCGTTTGCTTTGCCTACACCAAGACCTCGCAGCTCTTTCTGTAGGTCAACTGGTCTACTTCTGTTGTACGTTAATTTCTGGCCATGCCTGCGTTTTAAATCTCTCGCCGCTTGGCCGACTCTTCTCTGCTTCTGCTTGTAAGCGGATTGATTTTCGCCTGTGGGCCACTGTTTGTATGCCCGATATGCAGCGTCTCTAGTTCCTCAGTTAGCCAGGGTACAGGCTTCCTGCTTACATTTCCTATCTTTAGGGGAGTATATTTGTTGTAGAGATGAATAGCTTTGTTAGTAAATCAATGAAGTTTTCGTTTATGTCCGAGAAGGGAACAGAAGACGTCCCCTAAACTATTTATAGCGCCTCAGTTGAATTTCAGATAAATTAACGAGTTTGAAGCGTCGGTATGTAGTCAGTTATGATTTCTTTCTGGGCCGTTTTACCGATAACGTCATGAAATTTATGTACGGAGAGGCAAACCGGGTACAGGTATTTGAGAGGTATGAATTAATCTGTTTGGGGATTTTGTTGAAAAATTATTTATGAGATTGTGACTACCGTTCATATGATGGTAAGGAGCAAGCCGAAGTAGCGGCACATTTGAAGAAGAAAGCATTCTCTTAAATTTCACACGGGGAGTGTGCTAGGGCTAAGTCCCTGCAGTCGCGCTATTCGTCTGTGTCCTCGGTGGCTCAGATAGACAGAGCGTCTGCCATGTATGCAGGAGATCTCGGGTTAGAAGCCTGGTCGCGGCACACATTTTCAGCTGTCCCCATCGAGGTATATCAACAACACCTGTCGGCAGCTGAGGGTTTCAATTAACTATCATTTATTCTAGAGAAGATGCATGGTCATTAATGGTAGCTGTTCTTTCGAGAACAATTACTATGTTCATATATATAATTTTTGATCTTCCTAGGCTCTTGGCACCTCAACGAAAAAAGAGGAAATCACCAACTCGGAGAAATGTACAAGAAGCGTCGTCTAATTCGGAAAATGTTATATAAGTAGCATTTTGTTTGTACTTTCAAGAAAACGATTGCAACGAAAGCTGTTGTGCACAAGTCTGACTGACTTTCACGTATGATTTGATTCCATCTGAAACTTCATTTAGCTCAAGATTGATTTAGTTTGTATAAAAAGCTGAATAGTATCGTTGAGGAATATTTGTTGTTAACAGACCATTGGAAGGTTACTCAGATCAAAAGGTTTCATTTATTTAGTCATCTTTGTTTCCATATCATTACATTATCTACACTGTGTGTACTTGTAATATAGGACAAGTCAGTTTAATCTAATACTTAAAATACATAGTCTACATATTATAATATAGACCACAAAATTGGTGATAATGATAGTAGGCTGCACAGATTTTTCTCTCGATTAATATTTAGGTCTTAAAGCTATTTGTGTATTCCTTAACTACAGATCATACATCCAAAACTGTGTGATGCATAAAATTTGTTTCCATTAAATAATCCTTTAGTTCTTTCCGGAATACCATTTTAACCATACTGAACTGTATACTCTTAGGAAGTAAAGTTTTACAACCGAGTACCAAGGAGCTTTCTCAGTAGTTCACAGCTTGTGTGGCATACTTCTAAGTTGGCCTTTATTTGTTGTCATGTGAATGAACACATGTTTTTTTTCCTGGTAATACACTGGCAACGATTTACGAAATTGTTCTGTACATGTAAATGGATGGTAACGTTAAAATTTTTAGATTATGGTAGGCAGTTCTGCATGACTCAGATTTTTATTGAAGATCGTCTTAGTTTCCTTTTTCTGCAATGAATAGATTCTTCTAGTATTATTGCAGCTGGAGTTTTCCCACGAAGAAATTCTCTGCAGTAAGTGTGGTTCAAAAGGAGCACGATATACTGTACACAGAAATAGTTGGTTAGCATAATGTGCAAACTGTTTCACAATAACATAATTAGCTGATTGTGGTATCCGTTGTATAACTCTAGTTGCTAGCAGTAAAATGTTAAATTTGCGTTCAAAATCAGTGTAGGAAATTTTGTCATCATATTGCTTCTTTTTAGTCCTGTCACAGATCTACATCAACTAAAATGGCCAACAACTTTCATAAAATCGTATATAGGGGATTACACAAAGGAACCAGTAACTTTATCTCCAAATAAAACGACTAATTTTGTGGAATTTGCGACATGTAGACTTGAAGTGACGAAGAAAAAATTACGTTTAGAGAGACATAAACGCCGTCATTTAACAAACAAAATCGATACTGCTCCATTCACTACTGTCAGAATTAAAACAGCTGACATGACGGAGGTAAACTAATACTTGCAAATGCTTTGTCTTATTACGTGTATAACGCTACAAAGATATGTCTACTGTTTTGTGTGTTGTACATTTAATCTTTCAAACACAAGTGTTGGAGCTTAAAGACAATAGTATATACCTGCCATACTCTTACTAAAATTACTCTATTAATAGTAAAATGTGCATTTAAGTTGTCCACTTGCCTAATTTTGTGCAAATTTGTTATTCAGTTGTTAGCAAAAGTTGTTCCTTTTCTATTTGTAGAATATTTTCCCACCAGTTGTTGTCCATCTATTGAGTAGCTTTAAAGAACATGGAAAGGACTACGCTACAGACCTATGAAAATTTGCACTCACTTTGAACTTTTTTCAAGCCTAGCCTATGAGAACGTTAGAGAAATTTTTGAAAATACGTTACCATATCCCAACGAAAATGACGCCAAGGAATAAATGGTTAATTACAGTTCAGTGCAGAAGAGAAAACTGCACTTGTCTTGGAATCACGCCATATTAAAACTAAGGACAAATAAAGTTGTGGTGTCTCTCATGATGGACTAAATGCCCATCAGGAAGCACACAGAATTTGATGGTCATCGGTTTGTTGGAAATACAGATTGTGATACTGAAGTTAGGTGTGATGACTAATCCGATTTAAAAGATGCCTTGGTCTTCGTGGTTGTTGCACTGAAAGGCTACTGCAAAATTCCAGTGGGATATTTTCTTTCATGTGGTTTGAGTGGTAGTGAAAGTAACAATTTAGTTCTGGCTTGTTTTGATTTCCTGAAACACATAGATATTAACGTGCTCTTCCTAAGATTTGATGTACTGCTGTTAACTTGGCGATGGCTCGTTATTTGGAGGATGAACTTAGCGCAGACGATGTGAAACCAAGGTTCATAAATCTATAAACAGATATAAAAGAACATATTTCGTTGGATGCTTGCCACATAACACAACTGGTGAGAAACTGTCATAAAATTGGCTAAATACAATGGAGTTATTTTGTGGAACTATGGAACTTACAGAGGCAAAAGGCATTGCATTTGGGGACAGAACTAGAAAGAAGCCGTATTAATTGGCACAAAGAACCCATGAAGGTTAAACTTGCTGAAAAGACATTGAGTGCAAGTGCAGCCAATGGTAATGAATACTGTGACAAAAATTTGGGAATGTCGCAGTTTCAGGCTGTGAAGGAACAGAGAAATTTGTCAGATTGACAAACAATTTATTCCACATATTAAGTGTTGGGAACCTATATTGCAGGAGATAGAAAAGACCCCTGGCCCCAACTACGTACAGTGATGTACGCACATAAGTAAAGGAAGCGAAATATTGGATGTTTACATTAAAATAATTTGTTGAGGGAACATTACTGGTGCATTCCACAAGAGGAATTAGGTTTATATGCATGATCATTTGTGTTCATACTTAATTGGGTATGACAATATTTTAAGTAGATTTGCACAAGGAATTACATTTTTATTGGCACAGAAACTTAGTCAAGACCACTTGGAAGTATTTTGTGGGAGGGGGTCAGAATTATACACCCACAGCTCAGCAATTTGAAGCTACTTTAAAGATACTTCTGGTCCACATCCAAACTGGAAAACTAACAATTGCAAATTGTTCTGCCATCGATGCCATCCTTGGCATAACATGAACTAATCTATAAATGAGGCAGCTGAATGCAAACAATTTCCATCTGTTCCAGGGATGGCATTAATAAATAATGACCATAGTTATCAAGTGAGATAGCTGGATGCGTTTTATATCTGAATAATGTTGTCAGATACATTGCTGGATTTGTGGCCAGGAAATTCGTCAAAAAGTTAAGTGCAGTATTTCCAATTGGTACTATGTCCAGTGTCCCATGGGCAGCGGTCTTAAACACAAGAACACAGGTGCCTTGTCTATTCCATCGAATAACGTTGTTTAATACCCTCTCACCCATTTTACAGATATAAAGTGTGTTACGTGCTGATTTTAGAATATTGTTCAACTTTTTGGCACCAGGTCAGGAACTGAAAATGTCATCAGAGGTGTACTCTCCCATGACACTTTACCAGAAAATGCTGCAACACTAACACACATAATATAAAAATAATTGTGTCAGAGGAACATTCGCAACTGAGCATTATACCAGAGTTTCAAAATACAGCTACAGTTGTAAGGCTCTTTTATTTAACACATTTAAATAAAAGAACCTTACAACTACTGTGGTCTTTTTAACCTCTGAAACGTATTATAGCCTATTGTGGATTCTAAAGAAGTTAGGAAACTGATCGTGATCCTATTAAAAAATACTGTTTACCTCATTCTTCCGAGAGAGTAGATCCTCAATAAGAAATATGCAGTAACATGAAGACAAACACAGTGGTATCAAGCTTAATTAATATTTGTATGAAGTGTTTAGGGTATACATTGTTGCCCACGTAAATAATGTTTTTTAGGGGCTTGTGTAGGGCATTGGTGTTGGCATATTTGTATTCTTACGTAAATGAATCCTCCTGAGCAGGGCACTTTAATTAAATAAAGTTTTTGGGCATGTGTAGTAAATAGTATTTATCCGACACAACACCATAGCACTTAAATCTGTTGTGGGTAATAGTACAATTATCATTAATTATAATGATTACTTGAACAATGTAAAAAATTTCTTTCAAAGTAATAAAATTACTGAACTACACACCAAATCGATAAATAAACTAGCATCACAAATCAGAAAACAAATAAAATTTTTCAACACAATATCATCAGAATACAAAAAGGAAAGAAATATTGTAATAAATCCAAGAACCTCAACACTTCATGGACAGTTACAGATAGAGAAACCTTTGGCTCCTCTGCAACAAATTGTTAACAGCATTAACAGCCGAATTTGCCGAATTCCTAAAACACTCAACAAACTGAAGGTGAAATGTTTCACATATGGGGAAAAACTACACCACAAAAAAAAAAAAAAAAAAAAAAAAAAAAAACCTGGAAATACAATAAAGGACAAGCAGATCACACAATGCTGAATTCATTTCACTCAACAAACGTCTACACTTACATACCTACACAAGAAAGAATAGATATTATAGAACATAAACTCATGACTCATCAGAAAACTACAAAATGAAGGCACACATTATGTTATACAAGTTCTCAAACTAACCTTTTCGCAAAACTGTTTCCAGTTTCAAGAAAAAATTTATACGAAAACTGATGATGTGACCATGAGGAGCAGAATCGCTGGATCCACAGATAAATAATTCCTTAATAAAGTCAAAACAAAATTTATCAGCTGAGAACAATAATTTCGAAAAACACGTAATATACTACTACTGGCAAGTCAATGACACATTGCTACTCATACAAGGAAATGATCACGACATACGAATAATCCACCAGAAATTCGATAACTTGCGTCCTAAAATGAAATTCACTTAGGAACTGGAAAGAAAAAATCGATAACATTTCTAGATCTCATGATAAACAACAACGGCTACAAAAAAAAAAAAAAAAAAAAAAAAAAAAAAAAAAAAAAATACGTCTTCATATTCGAAATTTCACAAATATGCATTCCTTCATTCCATGATTAACAGATTCATAATCTGCCTCAGGAACTGGAGGCCATATCCGAATAGTTAGTACACCACAATATATCGCATACAAGGACAGCTATAACTCTAAAAGGGTTCTACAGCTATATGACAAAAAATACAAACTAAGAAGACCTCATAACTCATAAAATAACACTAACGAGAAAAACTACATTAAAAAAGGAAACCATATTCATACCAACAGACTGTATGGGAAAACAATTCGATAAAATAAAAAATGCAAACGTGAAATTAGCCTTTATAACAACGAATAATATGATTACAAAACTTCATTCAGGAAAAGTCGCACTACCGAAACTTAACTGCAATAACCTCACAAAATCTTATATAGGGTAAACTGGAAGGAATTTCATCGTCAGATTCAGAGAACACTCGACAGAAACAAATACAAACAAATTCATCTCCTTTACACACCTCAAAAATGAAAAACAGGAAGTTGACGACACTGATGAAGTCATAAATCATCCAGTCATAAGTATTTGGAGGAATCTGAAATAGACATACGCACTAATTACTATCTTCACGATATACTAAATGAACAAACCGATTCAGGCATACACATTCTTTAAAAATTTTGTTGATATTTTATGTAGGTATAACGGGTAACCAAAACACCTGAGATTACAATCACATGAATAACAGTTCCACAGATACATGAGCCACAGAAAGATAACCACAGTCTAGCTGTGTGTCATAACTATGTTTGAGTAAAGGGAGCTACCAAACTTGAATTTCTACGAATGTCTAAATAATAAAAAACGTACTATAACATACCTGGAACATCAAATTATTGGACAACTTTAAAACATTAATGAAAAAAAAATTACGTACAAGAACTACGGACGGAAGCAACAGTTTATTTAAAATTGACGTGTTCGTATACAATGCTAGGACTTGAGTACAACCTCCAAAGTAAAAAACTTTTATAAATTATATATTATGTAAAACAGAAATAAATGCGATTGTTTACAGATGTATTGACGATGCCAAAAAAGCCGAAATAAGCTTATATAAAAAAAATCAAGCTGCGTGCTGTTTACTAATTCTCAGCATAATGCTTTTCTATGACATAATATATGCTGCAGTTCCCATAATAAATAAACTTATACCTCAGTACTTCTCCAGGGTTTGGGATCCGTACCAAGTCGGATTAAAGGAAGACTTCGAAGCAATTAAAGGGTCATTTGCTACGTTTATTACCGGTAGATTCGACAGCACACAAGTATTACAGAGATTCTTTGGGAAATGAAGTGGGAACCCTTGGGAAATTTAGAGAACTGGCATTTGAAGCTGAGAGTAGAACGATTCTACTATCACAGTCTTACCTTTCATGTATGTACCACAAATATAAGATTCGAGAAATTGGACCTCATACGGAGGCATATACACAGTCATTTTTTCCTCGCTGTGTTTGTGAGTGGAACAGGAAAGATAGACCAGTTGCCATGCACCGTACGGCAGCTTTTCAAAAATGCCTGGCCATTTCATCACCTGCAATGTCAAGGCCCCCCCTCTCCCCCTTTCTATACGTCCAGTTACTGAGTCATGTCTACACTCAGACAATTTCGCCCTGAGAATTTTGTATAAATTTGCGTTTATAGTTTATATGTTGTACACAACTACACACCCCTGTTTCAATTTTTATTACAAGCGGAATATTATGGAGTGTATCTATAGAACTTTATCTTCTGCAGACCAGCACGTAAAAAAGTATTCGCTGGAAATAAATTTCCTTACTAAATTATGGGCAAGATAAACACTTGCAATAGATGCCTCCATGACACTCATGGGCAACAGAAAAGCAGTTTAGGCCAAGAATCACGTCACATACCAAGACTGTATTCGCTTTAGATTAAAAAGTAAGTGAGAATGTTTTACGTAGAGGATAGTGTACTCTGGAACACATTATGGGTGTTGGTGTTTACCTCAATCTAGTGACTGATTTTCGAACCACAGAAAGAAACGCACACTAGAGACCACCATAATCAGTTTCCGCGATATCCTACTGTTTTGTTGTCCTTAGACATGACGTTGTGTTTTGTGCAGCATTTCTGAGTATTTAATGTATTAATACAGTATTTAATTTATAGAATGTTAAAGATATTCGGAACAACTGTTAATTCGTCAGGAACAGAACTGTCTTTGAAAATGGAAATTTCTGTTAGTTCCCAATAGCTTCTATTTCAAAATGTATTTTGCTTATAACTGATTACTGATAATACTTTAGCTTGATTTGATTTCACTTATAATTATTGGCGGGTAGTAGAGTAATAAGGCAACAGATAGACCATTAAGTGCGGTATTGACAACATTTTCTGGACTGTAACTGTTTTAAATTTCAGTAGAATGACCATGACTATGTGGTACCTAAGAACACTATTTTACATCTGGAGAATCTTAAATTTCCAGTGTAATTTTAGTAATTTCAGAAAAAAACTGCAGCAGATAAAGCGTGAATGAGGAAATTTAAAAACCGGACAAGACCGAGTAGGACATACGCTCTGAGGGTATCATACAAATATAATTATGCCTCTATCCGTTCCTGAGAAAAAATGTTCTTTACAGATATGCAAACAGAAGGACAAAAAAGGACAAAAATGTTATGTATGTTATATAATTAGAAATTAACCAATTTAAAAATGTTTCCTTCAGTGGTACAGTGAACCCTTGGTCCTCGCCAAATTTTATGTTGCCAAGTCAACGAGAAGTACGCTGTAAGTTTTGATGCGAGTTTGCAAGTATCAAAATATGTTATGTTAGTAGCTGTACCTTTTGACCATAATCGCAGAGAAGCTTAAAGTTTTACACCGCCAAGGAGCCATAGTCGTTAGTATGTGACATAAATTTCATCATGGTACCTTAACAGTTCCTGAGAAGAAAGGTTCTTAACAGTCGGAGAGACAGACAGGGAGACAACAAACTAATGCAGTAATGGTTCCGTTTTTACCGACTGAGATACGGAACGCTAAAAATGCAGTAATACTGTTGTCTACTACTTCGTACACAGTGGTAAGTATATGTGGGCTACAGACTGGTGCAGCAGCTGTCATCGTAGTGAAGCTGAACAGGAGCAGAAACGATAAGCAAACACGTAAATACAGTAAACGGAAGTTTCACTTACCTGCAATCTTTCTCCAAGAGTTGAGCAGAAACTTTACGAAAGGAAAAACAGCTGTAAAGTCCAGATATTGTAATTCTAAAAAACTTTTTTTACTGATGTAATAACATAAAACGATATTCGTTTCATAGTTAAAAGTTATTTGCAGTTACAGGCTTTTATACACCAAGTGCCAACAGGTTTATGCCCACGTAGTTATAAGAGTGATAGAATTAAAACATCGTTATTTGAATCCATAGCATAATATTGTTCGTGGCACAGTAAGGAGGATTTTCTACAGAATAACTAGTAGTGATCTAAGTGAGATGTTGCCCTCATCACATAACAGCTGTTTTTCAGTCAAGAGCATGATGTTATTTAGAGGGAAAAATGTTGTGCTTTATACGTGTTGCAGATATAATGTAGCTTTTGCTTCGACCTAAAGAGAGTATTTAACACTTTTGACATAAATGTTAGCTGCGTCAGTGGTGGAATATACTCGGCAGTCTGCAGTCAAGTGCACCTGAAACTTTCTGAAATTCTGGAAAATCTTAAAAGCAGTACGTGCGCAATAATTCGTTGGAGTGGTGACGTACTTTTTTTCTGCATAACCTGGCCACTCCGGCAGCATTTAAACAGATTAGTATCCAGGAAGTAATGGCTGCCAACAATGAGAAATAATTTCAACTGGAGATTTTCAGACAGGATGTTAATTTTTATATAAATAAAACCACATGTCACTTTAACAAACTCAAGTTGTGTTTTAAAGACAAGAAATATATAATTTTCAGCAGCACAGATCTTTTATCAAGCGAACACTATAAGAACATGCAGATATTTGAATCCGTGCTGAGATAAAACATAAAGCAGAATGAAGAAACCATAGTCTCTGCATTACAAAAGGAACAATTGTCTTTAAGTATTCTTTGCCGCGCGGGATTAGCCAAGTGGGCTTAGGCGCTGCAGTTATTGACTGTGCGGCTGGTCCCAGCGGAGTCCTCCCTCGGGTATGGGTGTGTGTGTGTTTGTCCTGAGGATAATTTAGGTTAAGTAGTGTGTAAGCTTAGGGACTGATGACCTTAGCAGTTAAGTCCCATAAGATTTCACACACATTTGCATTTTTTTTTAAAGTATTGTTTGGTTTGGTCGAATGTTAGACGCGACACGTATATCTATTTGTGAACTCTGATAAAATTACTATGTCGTGTGTCTCTGTCCTTTAAGTAATTTTGACACAATTCACTTGTATTTTACACTAATAGTGTAACGTCCCCTACAAAAGTTTAAAGAGATTTGGGCGTTGTGAGGCTCGCACTACTAACGTACAAGTGAGGTGTCAAATGCTGACTAAGACTGGAGACTGTCAAGGACTGCTACTAAGACTGGGCCGCGTAGCCACACCCACCCACCCGCCCATGCTGTAGCGCGGTGGCACACGGCGCTCGTAGTCAAAGCAATTGAAGGCGTGCCTCAGCGACCGCATACCATTGGCTCCGCCGAGTCCCTGCGCGTCGGCTTCGGCTATTGGCGTCTGTCGGTAAAGTGCGTTTCATGGTATCGATCTATGATACCACAAAGATAATATATTAAACTTCGATTATAAGGCTGGCTAGAGGCAAAAGTCTAAAAAGTGCACCAACGTACAACACTCCGTCCTGCGTGTATTCTGCGATGTTAGTGTCAGTTTTAAATAGGCTGTTTAGGTTTTTATGTTGGTAACGCCACGTTTTTCTTAGGGGAAGTTACATGTGGCGACCCTGCCAGGATCATATGTAACGTCCCCTTAGAAAAATTATAAATGACTGTACTGATAAACCTTTTAGGTTATTTGATTTTCAAACAGCTGAGAAAAACTGAACGTACTCAGACATTTCTCTCTTTACTTATTCTGATCATCTTAAACTGACACACAATATTTTTTCTTTACCGCAACGCAATCTGACTTTCAATAATCCCTACATAAGAATGGCACTGACTAACAATAATCTATACCTTTCACGAATCACTTAGGCCGGCCGGTGTGGCAGAGCGGTTCTAGGCTCTTCAGTCTGGAACCTGGCGACCGCTACAGTCGCAGGTTCGAATCCTGCCTTGGGCATGGATGTGTGTGATGTCCTTAGGTTAGTTAGGTTTAAGTAGTTCTAAGTTCTAGGGGACTGATGACCTCAGATGTTAAGTTACATAGTGCTCAGAGCCATGAATCACTTACCCC
Source organism: Schistocerca serialis cubense (assembly GCF_023864345.2). NCBI lineage: Eukaryota > Metazoa > Arthropoda > Insecta > Orthoptera > Acrididae > Schistocerca > Schistocerca serialis. The sequence continues at coordinate 66,893,331 of NC_064639.1, read as the reverse complement.
ACAAAAATCTTCGTTACGCGAACTACTGCAGTACAGCGAGTGCCAATACCGCCAGCTAAATAAAAGATTCTAACTACTGAAGGCACTAACTACTGATTATCAAGATCTTTCATTTGCTAACTATGACAGAGACCGAACAATGTATTTACCTTAATAGTTTTCAAAAGTCATCATATATATATATATATATATATATTAGTTCATTACATCCAGTCTTACAAATTTCCTTTTTCTGACGGACACACGACTAGATTGTCCGCACTCAAAACTGTGCCATCTCTCTCCCCACATCCACCACTGCCGGCAGCTCACATCCAAATGCCCAACACTACAATAGCGAGTATTCCAAAAATGCCAACCAGCCACAGACTGCACACAGCACAGTCAGTGATTTTCGTACAGAGCGCTATGTGGCATTACCAACATAAAAACCTAAACAGCCTACTTACACAGTTCCTGCTAAACGATTACTTCCTTAGCTCATGGGTACTTTGTTCTGTCAGAATAACTGATCTCATATTTGTTCTGGATAGCTATAGCATAAGTAAAGATGAATTAATTGTGATAGTGCAGAACTATAATTTTTTTTAGTAATTTTGAAACGAATCTTTTTTTTTTTTTTTTTTTAGTTCTGTTTTCGAGGTATCGGGAACATCCGATGTAATAGAGATGTGGGAGCAGGATCTCAAGTTCTTTCCTTCATCGTTCTTGTGGCACGCCATGTTGGATTTAGGTAATAAACGCAGTGCGCGTACCTCTGGCCGGCGCGCGGAGGGAACAGCAGCGGTTTGGGCAGAGGCCGCTGTCTGCGCGACACACACACACACACACACACACACACACACATACGCACGGTGCTCCGGTGGCACAGCGCCGGCCGCCGACAGCATCCTATTATTTTGCGCTTCCTGTGACCAATCGATGTGCTTTGGAGCGGGGCAGTGGTAGGAGCAGCGGGAAACTGAGTGCCGTGTGCAGACGGTGCCGCGAACACAGCCCCTGGCACCGGGTCTCCGTGTAATTGCTGACCCCGCGGGGCACTCGCGGTATTCGACGGCGAATTCGGCTGCCCGTGTAACCCGTCCTGCCAATAGAGGCTCCTTCGGAGGCGTACACGGGACTACCGTTGGCGCCAGCGTTCCCTCCAGGTTATTACAGAGCGCAGCTCGAACCTGCAATCCTCATTCTCACGTCGTTTGCGGCCGTTACTGTGTCTTCTCCATAGTGTCTTCTTCTAACTAGTAAAGATCGCAGACAATATACTCTACAAAATTGTGTATGTTTTTTTTTTGGGGGGGGGGGGGGGGTGGCCGAAGGGGGGGCCTTACTCAGCACTACTGCGAGCAGATGCTGCTGCTGTTGTATTGACCAGTGCCTGTTGTCCTCGACAATTTCTCGTAATTGAATTCAACTCTTCTACAGACAAAACAAGTGCTGCCATAGTATATGGTTGACAGCCAGTGCCAGTTCGTAACGACTCTGTAATATTCCCGTCGCGTATATACTTGCTATATGCATCTTTTTAAATGAGGAAAAGGCTGTCGTAAGTAGCCTGCACAAATTAAATAAACAATTAATTAAAATATAATAAAACGAAAGCACAGAACAGTATACAAACATGCCGTTGCTCTCCAGTAATTATATTTTAAGTAAAATGCCGAATTCAGTTCATGCGTATCAGACGTACGCAGCGTTAATACACAAGAAACTCATACTCTCTCACTCCATAATAATAACTACCATGGAACTGTGACGCCTGCTTGTATTATGACTCACTATAGTAGACGACTGCGAGGAGTAATTCTGTAAGACATTCACTGTCTGCATGTGTATCAGGTAGTTTTGAAGTGACACTGTTTTCTGCTCTCTTTTGTCTACTTGTACGTGTTACCGCAACGGTTCGAAACCCGTTAAAGTGCAAATTACGTTGTTAATATGCAGGGTAATTACTTACATCCGTTAACGTCCGGGATCAAGTGTTTTCCGCTTTTTACCTAGATAACACACTCTTTAACGCCATCCGTATCATTAAACTTCAAAAGCTTTTATCTTTCACTTCTTCTCCCTCGCCCTCCAGCTTTGTGGCCAGTTTCTTGTCGTCGGCGACTGTTTTTATTTCTCAAAATTTATGTCATCTGCCAGAGCGTGAATTTGTGTTGTGATTTTTTGGAAGCAGACAAATTTAGCTCTCAATACGTAAACAAGCACCGAATTGGTGAGTAAAATGAAGAAAAGAAACTTCTCAAACCTCTTTGACGAAGATTCAAAATATAACTGGTTTTCACATTAAAAGGCTAAGTAAGATTCTATAACTTTGTATATAATGCGAATAAAACAAGAAGAATGAATCATTTCAAAGTTATAGAGTAATTCAGAGGTAAAATGTGCTGACCGCACAAGGCTGTGAAAAACTCACTGAGCCGTTGTCAGAGGCGCGAAGAAGTGTGGAAAAGCCGGCCGGAGTGGCCGTGCGGTTCTAGGCGCTACAGTCCTGCCTCGGGCATCGATGTGTGTGATGTCCTTAGGTTAGTTAGGTTTAATTAGTTCTAAGCTCTAGGCGACTGATGGCTCTGAGCACTATGCGACTTAACTTCAGAGGTCATTTGAAGTGTGGAAAAGTTTGTCCGCGTCGAAGAATTATTTGACGTAGTGTATTCTGCTCATGGGTCAACTGGCTACAGAATGATCAAGCCGTTGAACAGACTTTTTAAAATCATAACCCAAACTCAAATATAAAATGTTATTGGATTTACGTGAACCTTGTCAACAAAAACACAATATGCGAAAAAAGGGATTGTTGCAAAGCTGATTATTTCATCGTATTTCAGTAGCAGATGCCCAGTGGGTCTCATGAAGCCAAGGAAGGTTTAAAAAACAACCAGAAAAAATGTTAACAGTTCCTGATGCAACGTAAGCAGACGTCGATGAAGGTGTCACTATGAGAATTAAGGTACGCTAAGTAAACAGAGCCAAAACCGACGCCCATTCGATTTTAACAGTGCCTTTAAATAAAACAGAGGATGGCTTTTATAAACCTGGTACAAAAATGGGTATTTTAAAACCGTAGTATGCAAAAGCCGAATTCTGTGTTTGCAAAGAGATTTTTAGAGAAAGGTGTCCCTGCTGTAGATATATCTTTACGTCAAACAGCAATAAAACAAATCCTTTGTATTGGGCAGGGCTTCAGAAACTGTGACTGCAAACCTACATGTTCCCCAAGTAGGTATGCTTGTCACAAAAAACCCGTTGCTACGTAATTCAAAGTGTCACCAATCTTAGATTTCACTATTAAGCTGTGTGTATTGTTATATGTTTTGCAAATTGATTTCCTTAATTGTAATAATATTTCAAACCGTTTTATTCTTTGTATTGTAGATTTTAATTGATTGATGATTGAATCCATCAACTACTTTGTTGATTGAATGTCTGTATTTACTTGATTCTTTAGATATCGAAAAATAAGTAAATAATATTATTTTAATATCCCCTTTGCATTTTTTCCAGCAAAAATCTTATTTTCTTTTTAAACAGAGCCTAGTACGTGATGTGCAGATTGTCTAGATGATTTGCAGATTATCTCGGTAATTTGAGAAATTAAACAGTCTTTGGCACGGCCGGTCGTTGTGGCCGTGCGGTTCTAGGCGCTACCGTCTGGAGCCGAGCGACCGCTCCGTTCGCGGGTTCGAATCCTGCCACGCGCATGGATGTGTGTGATGTCCTTAGAACTAATTAAACCTAACTAACCTAGGTTCTAGGCGACTAATGACCTCAGAATTTAAGTCGCGTAGTGCTCAGAGCCATTTGAACTATTTTCTTTGGCACGTTAACGAATCACCCTTGTTATTCTGCACATTACAGAAATAAGCTGCAAAACAGATTTCAGCGGTAATGTATGAAGTAAGTCATGTTACTATGGTACGCAGCTTCAGTGATTTGGCAAATACTGTTGCCAAGTAGTCAGTCTAGTATTTCGCGCTTTATGGTTTAATGCTGAGTGAGTTCCATCCCGAATGTAAAAGCTCGGAATTGATGTCTGCAAGTTTCATGTTTGGTAACTGCTAGAGAAATTACTATGACTGTTTGCAAAATTACAGTTACATTGGACATCAATACGTGAATCTGCTTTCGAAGGTTTTAGTAAATTCAAATTTAAATTAACTTTTGTTGTTCGCTTTCTGGCGGTAGAAGATGTTTTGCATTTTTTTAATTCGCTGAAGATTACTGGTATATCGAATACTGCGTCACTGTTAGTTATAATAAACAACTTTGCGTCATGTTCCTGAAGGCCGTCAGAGGTATATGTCTGATACGCTCTTACCTGAGTTCCACGATAGTTGCTGGTAGTGGGTTGGGTTGGTTTTGGGGAAGGAGACCAGACAGCGAGGTCATCGGTCTCTTCAGATTAGGGAAGGATGGGGAAGGAAGTCGGCCGTGCCCTTTCAGAGGAACCATCCCGGCATTTGCCTGGAGTGATTTAGGGAAATCACGGAAAACCTAAATTAGGATGGCTGGACGCGGGATTGAACCGTCGTCCTCCCGAATGCGAGTCCAGTGTCTAACCACTGCGCCACCTCGCTCGGTCGGTAGTGGGGAGGTGGGCGATGTAATTTCTGGACAGCTTCATTATTGCTGGTCCAAACTGGTGGCGCAATGGTGGCTGCCCCGGTTTGATTTTAATAAATTCACTTAAAATTACTTCCACGGAAATATTATCTCCAGAAATCAACTGAACAAGAAATATTGTAACCACTCGAAGGAAAATTCTGGATGGGATTTAGATGAAGTATTTATCCAAAAACAACAACATTTATATCAACAATCAAAGCTCCCAAACACACCTACTATGGAATCACAGTTACTAAAATGTCAAATTTTGTAGCACTGAAGTTCACGTAATAGTTACGGATTCCGATAAACTGTCAGTTCTTATGCCAAAGCCCTTCTACACTACACGGTCACAATACACCTTACACCTCGCTGACGAATAAAAATCTCATGACTTCAAACTCTGTAAACACAGTTGATTCACTTCTCTTGCTCACTAGATTTAAATCAGATTTCTGTTATCTACTCTAATCTTCAATCGCGTCGTAGCTCTCACTGGCTCTTAATCAATTCCTTATGTATTCTCTTCTTCTCTTGAAATGTTCCTCAGGCATTTAGTTGTCGTGCTTCTTCTGTCTTCCAGTCTGCCACTATTCTTCGCTTGATACACGTCTACAGTGTCTAAATAATTTTTACATATGATAACAGTTTGTCGATCCATACCAGCACACTTCCATTATCTGGTCTCTGACAGCAACCTTCGTTAGTTTGCAAATTTCTCCAAAACCGCTTCACTTACATTTCTTCTTATAAAATATTTTTCTCCCTCCTTACCAAACATCAGTTTCTAAACCTTCTCTCAGAATACTTTTTCTATTCTCACTACATAAACCGTTCCTCACTTAGCGTACTACCATATCTCTCACTATCTTTCCATTCTAAGTCGCTTTTGTTCATTTACTGACATGGATATTAATGTTGTCCTAAAGTGCATCGTATTACTCGTATATTACATTAATCACAACATATTGCAGTTGTATTACAGAGAAGTACAATCAATGAATACGTTTACAAGGACAAATCATACCATTCTCACACATATTTAATTTCATTATTTTTATAAAAATCAATAAAATACCAATCAACATTGGAGGCATAGATAATTAAGAAAGCCGATAATACTGTTTGATTGACACATATTAATTTCATGGGACGAAAATCTCTGTCACACTGGTTGGCCAGAACACTGATGTTGAGCGTGCCTGCCTTCACGCTCCCGTGCTGTCCAACATTGGACCTATGACACATCCGTTGAGTGACTTCTTCCCCACTCCCTCCATTTGCACTGCCCTCCAGCTCCGTATTCAAGTTCTTTTTCTCCACCTCTAAGCGTCTCTTACACTGACCCATTGTGTATTCTGGTCGCTTTCACTCATGTGTGTAATCATGTGTGCGCACACGTGTGTGTTAGTGTATGCGTGTGTGTGGAATGGGGGATAGGTGAAAGATCGATAGGGGCTGTGTGTGTTTACTCGATTTATCCTGCAGCATTTACACGAACGTAACTAGCTCCTTTCTGTAAATAAAGTAATAACTTGAAAATGCCTATCTCTGAAATGGATCGATAGGCAGAATATGGCGCTGCGGTCGGCAACACTTATATGAGACAACAGGTGTCTGTCGCAGTTGTTAGATCGGTTACTGCTGCTGCAATGGCAGGTTATCAAGATTTAAATGATTTTGAAATTGGCGCTATAGTCGGCGCACGAGCGATGGGACAATCTTGAAGTTGGCGATAATGTGGGTATTTTCCCGTACGATCATTTCACGAGTGTACCTTGAACATCAGGAAGCCGAGAGAACGTCAAATCTCTGACATCGCTGCGGCCGGGAAAAGATCCTGCAAGAACAGGACCAACGACGACTGAAGAGAATCGTTCAACGTAACGGAAGTGCAACCCTTCCGCAAATTGCTGCAGATTTGAATGCTGGGCCATCAACAAGAGTTAGTGTGCGAACCATTCAACGAAACATTATCGATACAGGCTTTCGGGGCCGAAGGCCTATTCGTGTATCCTTGATGACTACACGACACAAAGCTTTAGGCCTCTCCCGGGCCCGTAAACACTGGCATTGGACTGTTGATGAATGGAAGCATGTTGTCCTGTCGGACGGGTCTCGTTTCAAATTGTAGCATGCTGATGAACGTGAAGGGGTACTGAGACACTCATGAATCCATGGACCCTGCATGTCAGCAGGGGACTGTTCAATCTGGTGGAGACTCTGTAATGGTGAGGGGCGTGTGCGGTTGGAGTGGTAGGGACCTCAAATACGTCAATATACGACTCTGACAGGTGAAACTACGTAAGCATCCTGTCTGATCACTTGCATCCATTCATGTCCATTGTGCATTCTGGCTGACTTTGGCAATTCCAGCAGGACAATGCGACACCACATACGTCTAGAATTGCCACAGAGTGGGTCGAGGAAAAGTCTTCTGAGTTTAAACACTTCAGCTGGCCACGAGACTCCCCAGATATAAGTTTATTGAACATATCTGGGATGCCTTGCGACGTGCTGTTCAGAAGACATTTCCACCCCCTCGTAATGTAACGGATTTATTGACAGTCCTACAGGATTCATGGTGACAATTCCCCCCAGCACTACTTCATTACTTCATACATTCGTCAAGTCTACGCCACGTTATGTCGCGGCATTTGTGCGTTCTCGCGGGGGCCCTACACGATGTTAGGCAGGTGTGCCAGTTTGTTTGGCTCTTCAGTGTATAAGGTAACATTCAGTTTTTGGCTGCTTGTCTCCAGTTTCTGAGCTAAAGGCCTTGAGGAAGACTGTTTCAGTGTCACTACAGACATTATAAATAAAAGGACACCATTATTGAAAAGCTACAGACGTAGTTCACTATGTGTGTGGAGCTGACCAGCAGGGTGCTGACAGCATGGCTTAACTGCTACGAAATAACAAGATAGTGATCATACACTTACTGGTGCCACTATTCCCAGGTAATTAATTATTTTTGCTCCTAGGCATGTTTCTTTCTCTTTAGAGATGCTGTCACAAATAAAAAATCGAACCAAATGAAAGATTTCTGGATTATATTATAATATATATTATACATATATATATATATATACACTCCTGGAAATGGAAAAAAGAACACATTGACACCGGTGTGTCAGACCCACCATACTTGCTCCGGACACTGCGAGAGGGCTGTACAAGCAATGATCACACGCACGGCACAGCGGACACACCAGGAACCGCGGTGTTGGCCGTCGAATGGCGCTAGCTGCGCAGCATTTGTGCACCGCCGCCGTCAGTGTCAGCCAGTTTGCCGTGGCATACGGAGCTCCATCGCAGTCTTTAACACTGGTAGCATGCCGCGACAGCGTGGACGTGAACCGTATGTGCAGTTGACGGACTTTGAGCGAGGGCGTATAGTGGGCATGCGGGAGGCCGGGTGGACGTACCGCCGAATTGCTCAACACGTGAGGCGTGAGGTCTCCACAGTACATCGATGTCGCCAGTGGTCGGCGGAAGGTGCACGTGCCCGTCGACCTGGGACCGGACCGCAGCGACGCACGGATGCATGCCAAGACCGTAGGATCCTACGCAGTGCCGTAGGGGACCGCACCGCCACTTCCCAGCAAATTAGGGACACTGTTGCTCCTGGGGTATCGACGAGGACCATTCGCAACCGTCTCCATGAAGCTGGGCTACGGTCCCGCACACCGTTAGGCCGTCTTCCGCTCACGCCCCAACATCGTGCAGCCCGCCTCCAGTGGTGTCGCGACAGGCGTGAATGGAGGGACGAATGGAGACGTGTCGTCTTCAGCGATGAGAATCGCTTCTGCCTTGGTGCCAATGATGGTCGTATGCGTGTTTGGCGCCGTGCAGGTGAGCGCCACAATCAGGACTGCATACGACCGAGGCACACAGGGCCAACACCCGGCATCATGGTGTGGGGAGCGATCTCCTACACTGGCCGTACACCACTCGTGATCGTCGAGGGGACACTGAATAGTGCACGGTACATCCAAACCGTCATCGAACCCATCGTTCTACCATTCCTAGACCGGCAAGGGAACTTGCTGTTCCAACAGGACAATGCACGTCCGCATGTATCCCGTGCCACCCAACGTGCTCTAGAAGGTGTAAGTCAACTACCCTGGCCAGCAAGATCTCCGGATCTGTCCCCCATTGATTATGTTTGGGACTGGATGAAGCGTCGTCTCACGCGGTCTGCACGTCCAGCACGAACGCTGGTCCAACTGAGGCGCCAGGTGGAAACGGCATGGCAAGCCGTTCCACAGGACTACATCCAGCATCTCTACGATCGTCTCTATGGGAGAATAGCAGCCTGCATTGCTGCGAAAGGTGGATATACACTGTACTAGTGCCGACATTGTGCATGCTCTGTTGCCTGTGTCTATGTGCCTGTGGTTCTGTCAGTGTGATCATGTGATGTATCTGACCCCAGGAATGTGTCAATAAAGTTTCCCCTTCCTGGGACAATGAATTCACGGTGTTCTTATTTCAATTTCCAGGAGTGTATATATATAATATAGCGCCATTCGACGGCCAACACCGCGGTCCCTGGTGTGTCCGCTGTGCCGTGCGTGTGATCAATCCTTGTACAGCCCTCTCGCAGTGTCCGGAGCAAGTATGGTGGGTCTGACACACCGGTGTCAATGTGTTTTTTCCATTTCCAGGAGTGTATTATAATAGCTCCTTAAATAGTCTCAGAGAATCGTCAGTCTGAAGGTATAGGATGACAATTATATGCCATGTAGGTGGATTGAGGACAAAAAGGCCCCACCATGATTTAATAACAAAATGCGGTAAATGTTGAGGGATAAGAGACTGTTACATTCTAGGTTCAAAAGATCGCGCACATGACTACAGGCAAAAATTATTAGAAATTCGCGCTTCTGAAAAAAACCGATACGAAAAGTATGCAGTGACTGCCAGCGTCATACCTTAACAATAAATAGGTCTTGCCGAGAACCCGAGAAAATCTGATGCTACGTAAATTCGCTAAGCGTTGCGAATGCTTCTATCCCGTCACTCATTGATCCAAATGAAGAAGCAAAACATGATAGTAAAGCGAAATCGTTTAAGAAATTGTTCGTGTAGAAGGATAGTGCAAGCATACCATATATTGAGCATCACACAGACTGCCATATGGGCTACAGTAATAAGCATTCGCGATACAAAAAAGTAACTAATGGGAGTCGATAACGATTGAATGGCGATGTCCGGAAGAAATTGCTGTTACGTTATAGAAGGAGCATTTAGAGGCACTTACCCCTTCTTACTTTGTATTTATCGTGAATCTCTGACCCAGCAGAAAGTTCCAGACAAATGGAAAATAGCGCAGATGACTCCTGTATATAATAACAGAAAAGAACTAATCCGCAAAATTACGTACCAATATCCTTAAAAGCTGTTTGCTGCAGAATTATCAGATTGAACGGAATAATTTTGCTTGAGACGGAAAACTTCTGTCCACGAATCACCACTGTCTTAGAAAGCATCGCTCTTGAGAAACTCCGCTTTCCCTCCACTTGCAAGACATCCTGTCAACCATGTATGAATGGCAGCAGCCAATTCCTTCTTCTTAGAATTTAGAATGCGTTTCACACGGCGTCCTTCTGCAGACTGACGACGAAGGTCCAAGCATACGGATAAGCTTCCCACATATGTGAGTGGCTCGAAGACTTTCTAAGTAATAGAACCCAGTACATTGTCCTCGGTGGTGAATATTCATCAGAGACAAGCGTATCATCATGAGTGTCTAAGGGATGCGCGACAGCACCATTTTAATTCCCTATATACACAAATGATCTGATGGAGAGCAATATGCGGCTGTTTGCTGAGGCTGCTGTGCAAAACGGTAAGGTGTCGCGCTCAGTGACTGGAGGGAGATACAAGATGACTTAGACAAAGTGCACAGTTTGTGCGATGAATGGAAGATGGCTCTAAGTGTAGAGAAAGGTAAGTTAATACCGATGAGTAGAAAAAACAATCCTGTAACGTTCCAATACAGCATAATTAGCGTGCTGTTTGACACAGTCAAATCTATTAAATATCTAGGCGTAACGTAGAAAAGCGATATGAAACGGAACTAGCACATAACTACAATAGTAGGGAATTTTCGGTTAATGGGAAGAATTTTACGAATGTGTGGTGCATCTGCAAACGAAACTGCATACAGAACTCTACTGTTCGAGTGTGTGGAATCCTACCAGCTCGGATAAAAAGAAGATATAGAAGCAATTCAGAGGCGGGTTCTTACATTTGTTACTGGTACGTCGGTCAACAAGTGAGTATTATGGAGATGCTTTTTGAATTCAAATGGAAATCCCTGGAAGGATGACGACGTTCTTTTCTTCAAATACTATTGAGAAAATTTATAGAAACGGTATCTGAAGTTTACTGCAGAACCATTCTGCTGCAGCCGAGATACATTTGGCCTAATGACCACGAAGACAATGTAACAGAAATTACGTTTCGTGTGGAGGCATATAGGCAGTCGTTTCCACCTCGCTCTATGTGCAAGTGCAACAGGAAAGTAAAAAGCCATTTTTTTGTACAAGTACCTTCCGCCATGCACAACAAGACGGCTTGCAGAGTATGTGTGTAGCTGTAAATGTAGTAGAGGAGCCAGGTAAAAGGAACAGTAAACATGACAAGAAATGAACAACACAGTGGTGTAAAATAGTGGATATAGTACAAAAACCAATGAAATCTCGAGCAAAGTAAGTGTAAACTTACTCTCCAGGTGTGTTTCCTACGCTTGCTACAACGAGTATTTTACCGACAGTCTTCACCTCACATCATGTAAAGGTTGTATTTCCATGCTTTTGAAACCGATACAGTGAGAGTGCAAACAACGGATATATTGCAACAAGCAATAAAATCTCCACCTAAATAAGTTTAAAATCACTCTCTGAGTGTGATTCTTATGCTTGATACAACAAATATTGTATCTATGGACCTTACTTCACATCGTTTAAAGGGTTTAGTCTTGTACTTCTAAACGAATACGGTGACAGCAACAGTGCAAATAGCGGACACAATACCAAAATCAATGAAATCTCCAGCTAAATAAGTGCAAACTTACGTTTGTGGTGTGAACGTACGGCTTGATAAAATGAATATTGACCCAAGAATATCTATCCAGCGTTGAATATACAACAAAATAAATACTGAACATCATCCAAAAGTCATTAAACATACATTCAGCAGGCAAATTCCATTCACTATAGCGAGCAATTCTGGTAGGACCAAACAAAAGCATGACAACCAATACCGAACAATCTAGGTTGGATGGAAGTGATTTTCTTGAAAGTGGTACCAGCTTGTTTTACGATGAGAGAAGTATACTCCACTTATATGCGAGCAAATACACACATCAAAAAAGGTTTTGCACTACCCGGGTTCGCAGGAGAGCTTCTGTTAAGTTTGGAAGGTAGGAGACGAGGTACTGGCAGAAGTAAAGCTGTGAGGACGGAGCGTGAGTCGTGCTTGGGTAGTTCAGATGGTAGAGCACTTGCCGGTGAAAGGCAAAGGTCCCGAGTTCGAGTCTCGGTCCGGCACACAGTTTTAATCTGCCAGGAAGTTTCATTTCAGCTGCAGAGTGAAAATCTTATTCTGGAGTCGGTACTGAGTTTGCTTCTAAATAAATAACTAGCGCTATGCATATGCGTACTACTCATGTAGATGAACTCTGCTCTAGACAGAATAAATTACCATGGTCAGTTCACTATCGAGCAACATGTGGAGGCAAGATATGAGCAATGTTGAGATTAAGTCCCGAATCTATCTCCCCCTGCCCTTGCAGTGGCTCTGAATTATGCATAGTGGCGTGAGTCTATTACAGCAATGTGAATGATTCAGTGGGACGTGTTTTGATGCTCTATGATATTCTAACTTCGTATTATGGAGATATGCTACATTTCAGGAAAGGTGATGTAATTGTCACGAAACGCTATATTATCTGAAACATTACAGTGCCGTATTTCGCGCATAGTAACATCAGGTAACGTATGTACAGGATTTTCACCTAGTGATGATGCTTTAGCGATGTGACAGCATGTGTGTGGTCTGATTTGCCTTGTATTCGAAAATAACCCATATACATGAGAGAAATCTAGAGTCTGCACGATAAATTCTTAGTGTATGGACCACAGCATCCCCATCCCAGTTTGGGTAAAATGGATTTTTTAAACTGGGGTGTGTATGATAATGGTGGAATTGAAGTTGAAACTATAATTTCAGGCTGTGCCTGCTTGTCTCACAGTGGCCATGGCGAGCAGCAGGAGCTGTCACAAGGCTTTGGCTGACCAGAAGCGCAGCTTAGCCTCATGCGACAAGCAGGTACGAGGAAAGACTTCGGCTACTCGGATCTAGCTCGCAGCCGTGTGCCAAGTCCGAACGTCATCGCTCTGGGTGGCTGAATAGTGAACGAGCCAGTATGCCGGTTGAGCGGCGGCAGAAGCCGTCGTTTGTGTTGCGTATATCCTCCGATTTTTATATGGAAATTTGAGAAGATTCAATCTGACGAGTGTTTGCAATGGATGATTATTCCCCTCATTCAAATAGATCGATTGATGGCTGGCCGGTCACGACCATTGTCTCTCTGGTCTGTGAGCACCTGGTAGAGCTGGAGATCGGCGCACAACTGCCACCATGGATGGCTTGGCCGTGGCTCTCTGACAGACCTGTAGATTATATATTAATACCTTCAGCTGTTGACCGGCGTTGATATATATCAACGGGGACAGGTGAAAAATGTGTGCCCTGACCGGGACTCGAACTCGGGACCTCCTGCTTAAATATCAGACGTTCTATCCATCTGAGCCACTGAAGGCACAGAGGATAGTGCGCCTCCTGCGATACCTACATTCTCACCTTGTATGTCCACACACTACATTCGTTGTGTCCCACCCCAACACACCTATTACTCGTGGAAGGCATTCTTACCAAGGCCCATAAGAGTTCGGCTAATATGTGTGCATCCGCACGGAAGAGGAAGGTCATGGCCGGTATTGCCAAAACTATATACTTACATGGATATGGTGTCTGTTCTTTCGGACATGTCCGTTTTAAAAGCATAAGGCCACGCCCTTTACACGACGTGAGGTGAGGTCTGTCAGTAAAGTATTCGCTGTAGCAAGCATAAATATTACACATGGAGAATGAGTTTACAGTTATTTAGCCCGATTTTTCAATGATTTTAGTGCATTACTCACAGTATCCGTTTCGAATAGCATAAGACTACAACCTTTACACAATGTGAGGATGTCGGTCAGTTCAATATTTGTTGTAACAAGCATAAGAATCTCACCTGGAAAACGAGTTTCAACTTCATTTGCTGGAGATTTCGTTGATTTTTAGTACTATATACATTACTTTCATTGTCACAGTATTCGTTTTTAAAAGTGTAAGACTACACTCATTACACTATGTGAGGTATGGTCTGTCACCATAATATTCGTTGTGTGAGGCATATCTCACATGGAGAAAACATCGTGGTAACACCTTATGCAGCAAAAGAGTTTTCGTGTTTCATCATTCACTTTTTAATAAGTGAGCTGACATTACAGCAGCTGAGCTGCTAAGGACGACAACGCTTTAGGCAGACACCCAGTTTCTTTACTCCAAGAAGAGTAAGTGAACTACACACACACACACACACACACACACACACACACACACACAGCGCTTATTCGGTACAGTGCAGCGTCCCAAATCCCCACCAGACATCCTTTGGAAACTCTACCTGTAAAAGTAGAATACATGCGAGTAATGATGAACACCAGCAGCAGTGGAAGCTAGGACTGCAGGACTGCTCTCCACCTGTCGGGCAGACTGTTTTACTATGAGTTGAGTATTATAAGGATCTGTGTGTGTCTCAATTCCATGGGAAGTATTATTTCAATGTTTTCGCTGCACGAGCCTGATTTTACTTAGCCGAGTACAACTTTCAGACAGTGACGACATATCCAGAAAGTTTGGAAGCACACTGCTGTTGACCGTTCACTTCATCAGCCATCATGGATAGTGAGGTATTTCGCTGTTGATCCAAGGTGGTCAGTCTTTCTGAGAAATACTTTTGCTGGGAATGTCCTTTCTTGAGACTTTTGTCGATGTTTAACTGGTTTCTGCAGGCTGGAAGCAGTATATCACTGCCAGGAGATAGATATCTATGTGTACCATCAACGCAGGCTAGAAAATGCCTGAAAAACCGGTATCCCTATCTGTGGGAGGAATGAAGGTAGTAGGGCTTGTAAGACTCATTCTGAGCTGGTTAGTCTCTTTCCACACATCGAGGTCAATACAGGTGCAGTTGCCGTTGCTGTCTCCCGATGAGAACTTATGGGGTCAGTTTTTGAGGTAGTTATGATATTACAATGATTTCACTCAATTCTCAGTCCGTGTGTCCCATTAAGACATATTGTTTACAAGTGGTGGGCTTTTTAATGACAGTTTAGATGTGTAATAAGAGCAGTGATTCCCTCAGTTGTGGTAGTATGCTTTGGCTTTCCTACACTTCAGTACCAGTATGCTGCCCTATCCCTTCTTACCAAGTACATGCATACAGATTTCTCAGCACCTATGCACTTGTAGATCGATAGGAGGCAATTCTTCCAGTAGTGGCTGTGTGGCAGTTCCCCACCAATTTTGGGTGGAATTTGGGGCAAAACTCGTTCCAAGTGTCTTGAGTGCTATCCACCAAGGCGGGCATCTCTGGTTCATTCAGTCTGGGATAGTGGCCAGTCAATCTGTGGTGTAGAGACAGCTTTGTGCTATTCCATTTCAAAGAAGATGAACAGTTCCAGCACAGGCAATAGTCTCTATGATTTTTGAAATGTATCCTCAACCCAGCCTGCTATTTCACCATTAGTTGCAGAGAACCATTCCCCTTACGCTCGTTCATTATCACTTTCTTCCTTCCTCATGTAGGAGGTATGTATGCAGTCCTCAGTTGTTGGTCTACAAGTAATACACTTAGTAAACTCCTCCCTGTTCAACACCAACGTCTCATCAATTGAACACATTTCCCACCAAAAATAAAGATAGCACCTTCCACTCCAGCTTTTTACCCACCAATTCATAACAACGGCCTGATTGGCTAATTTCGAAGCTAATTTGCTCGGAAATGGTGCAACGTTTCAAGTTTTATTTCTTAACAATTATGTCTCTGCACAGGCTACTCTGCAACACCATTACAAACTTTTCACTCTGTATCTGACCACACTGCATGAGATCGCTGCGCAGTACGCCTTTCTTTTGTTAAACAGCTTTTTGATCGTTTTAAATGCACTGAGAAGGTATTATAATTTATTTGTTTGGATGCAATTGCTCATATTTCTCTTCGCTTTCAAGTATCATTTTTCTGGTCTCTCAGTTTCACTTGAGAAACATTACACCACTAACAATTATTATCAGCAGTATTATGTATCAAATATTTCACTCATATCTTAATGATAATCTTCCTTGTTATCTTTGTTGTGTATACGTTAAAGATTTCTTATGAGTACCATATAGTGTCTGGTAGATACGTACAAACTATTGGTTACATAAACTGTACAGTCGTGGAGGGACTGTAGTGGAGTCATAACAGACTTTTTTTAACTGCCACTATATAGACCAAGCGAAGACAAACAACGGCCTTCCGTCCCGTCTTTTCCGTTTACGAATTTTCCTGCCGTAATGTTTCAATCGTGCTAACAGAATTTATTTCAGTGCTCATAGTTTTGTTTCGATTCGCAGCTTCGTGCTGGCGACACATCGGAATTGTCTGTCTTGGATCCGCACAGGGTAGAAAAAGAAGCAAAACTGAACACGAGAGAACCAAATGACGCGTGCATCCATCGTCATAAAGGAAGTAGGTGGGAAGGGAAAGCGGTTTTCAACTGACTATATTCGTCGGAAGATCGACCAAAGTGCTGCATCGACAAAATAATTTACCACTCTTAACATTTTCGTTGAAACTCCATTTCCGATCTGGTTCATTTAGCAAACGGAAATCAAAATATGCTATTGTAGCCTGTAGATGAAACTCATCAGTGTTAAGTTAACTAGGTTCATAATGGAAGCTGCAGGTGATTTTACCGCACATACAGTTTTACTTGCGCTTCTGCTCTTTGCTGTTTTGTTCAATCCATTATGCTATCGATTTCGAGGTTGTATCCCTAACATATTCAGAATTCCACAGCTTGCATGCGGAATATCACATCCATTTCTTACCGAGCGAGCATTCGGTAGGACGACTGTTCGTACCCGCATCCAGCCATCCTGATTTAGGTTTCCCGTGACTACCCTACATCGCTTCAGGCAAATACCGATTTCCAACCTTCCCCAATCAGAGCTTGTGCTCTGACTCTGATGATCAACTTGACGGACCGTTTAGCACTAATCTCTTCCTCCTACTCCTCCTCCTCCTCTTTCACTCTTGATTGAGTCTACTGATTAACATTAATTGTAACCGCTTACTTCATAGTATTGGTATTTACCGTCACTTTGCACTGCTCCTGACAATTCGAGCACAGCTTTTAACTAACGAAACACTGCAGGTTGACCCGTAATGAATGAGCTCACTTTGCTGCCCTGTATCAGTAAGTCTACTGAAGCCGTGGAAGAGTGGTAGCAAGTAAATGTTTATCAAACGATTACGGATAAGGTGAGTAAGTATGTTTCCCGGGACCTGGGTACAAGATGCTTCTCTGGCAGAAGCCGGAGTAGGCGGTCATATGGCACCGAAACCTACAATACAATACATACAAGAATGAAGGACATAGGTGTAAGGAAAATTGTTTACACAGTGCGGCATCGAATACTCCGTCAAACTGTCGACCATATAAAATTGATTAGGCAACAGATATCTCGAACAGCCACGGAACAGCGAGTTGTAGATTTGGCTGTTACAAACATAAAATAAATGAATGTCATTAATTTCAAAAAATGAAACGACAGTGCTCCAGAAACTGTGGCGCAGCAGCGTGAAGGTTACGACGCGCGTGCACCTGGACACGTAATGGCTACAGAAATGTATCCACACATCAGCCCGACCTTGCTATCAGTTATACTGAATGGGGCGATGGAGAACGCTGCCTCTTCCGAAGAATTATTCTGTGTGTGTTTCCCGGTTCGAATTTTCAAAAAGGACAAACGAGCGCTAATAGCTTTTACTCTCGTAAAGATTCATGTGGGAAATATCAAAGTTAAGCTCTTTTTAGCATTCGGATATACTGCAGTTAGTTTGTGTTGTCAAGACAACCAGAAATGCTTAAGCATATTACTAAACAGTCAGGCGCGCAATAGCGTTAAGCATATCTCTGGTTCGCGTAACGTAACTATGAAAATATTCCACTTTTCAGTATCGACTTTGTTTTGGAAAAGGTGGGAATAGTTAAAACTTTTTCAATGAAAAACTCATAATCATGAGAACAAATTAATCACGTCTTTCCAATATTTTTTGGTTGCTTGTTATTTAATCCTGTACCTCTCCTTTATAACTGATTATGATCTTGGCTCAGTTTTGATAACCAGTTTCAAGCATATACACTGCCAAACAAATATTATCCACAGCTGGTTTTTTATTTTCACAATGTTTATCTTCTCCGCTGGTTTACTGATAATTCTTCAAAATATATATAGTATGGTACATATTTCCATCAGACGACTGACTTCAGTGCAATACTGAGATGAACTGAACAGAATTACAATAGTAACAAGTCCTTTTCCGCATTAACAGTGTTATAAGTTATTCTGTGTCGAATCTGCTGGCCCAACGACGTCGTCCTCTGGCGAGGCATGCGTGTCGGCTCGGCGCGTGCAGCGACCAACTTCCGCAGCTGCGTTACCGTGCTCGTACCAGTCCGCCGTCGCTGATCAGCGTCCTCGAACACATGGAACATAAAAACACAGGAAACACTACACACAGTACAGTTTTTACATAATTTACATTCATCACTTTATGAATATTAACCACGAAATTTGTTGACTACAAGCTACTTCATATTCTTACGGCATGACCATACATCGAACAGTGTTCTTGAAGGAAGACAGTGCTTATCGGCAAAAAATGTGCGATACACACTCAACAATACCACGTCAAGGTGGAGAGTGGATCACTGGAAAACAAGAGGAGGAGTAAGTGGTAGCAGCCGACATGAAGAAATTTAAAATTTTTAGGACAGAGTAAGTATGAAGTGAGAAGGTAATGGGAACACAAGTGTGAAAAAGCGAACGTACCATAGCTGTAAGTGTGGTGTCACCGCCAGACACCACACTTGCTAGGTGGTAACCTTTAAATCGGCCGCGGTCCATTAGTATACGCTGGACCCGCGTGTCGCCACTGTCAGTGACTGCAGACCGAGCGCCGCCACACGGCAGGTCTAGTGAGACTTCCTTGCACTCGCCCCAGTTGTACAGCCGACTTTTCTAGCGATGCTACACTGACAAATACGCTCTCATTTGCCGAGACGATAGGTAGCATAGCCTTCAGCTATGTCACTTGCTACGACCTAGCAAGGCGCCATTACCAGTTAATATTGAAATTATAAAACATGTACCGTCAAGAGCGATGTTCTCCAATTATGGATTAAAGTTAAGTATTACATCAACTACGTACTTTATTTGCTACTATTAATTCCCTTAACTGTTCCAGACCTCGCGGCAGCCTGCGTGAGCTTAAGCGCGTGCCTTTCGGCTTCCTCTCATAGTGACTTGGCTGTCTTGCCAAGTTACAACACTAAGAAAAGGCTAGGATCAATGGCGCCTCTTCTTGAACTGATGATACTGAATCTTCAAATTACTTCAATGATTTGCAAGGGGAATCCACACTCCTTTTTAGACCTACGTGAAGTACTATGCTACATCTGGTGACAGTGACAATGTTTTTACTATAAAATTAAATTATTGTAACAACTGAAAGCTATTGAAACGAGTTCACTTCAATTTTGAACAGAACGAATGAAATATAAACAATGTAATAGAGATTCAGGTGAATGGCATTCATTCTCCTTGGCAGCGCTGTATATGTTTCAAGCTGCACAGTGAAGCAAAGCAGGGCGTAAAAAGTTTTTGAAAACCTTCTCACCGAGAGTCACTTAGCGCGAATGAAACTTACATCAACACGAATGAATCGTTAAAAATCTAGTGCACGTATGATGAACAGAGATGCGAAGGAATGATCAGACAAGCATTTTAATAAAATATTTAACAACAGATTGGAATAAAGTCTCAAGGTTTGACTGATTCTTGCCCATTCAAATCGTAGGTGTTCCTGATGCTCGTAACTTCGTTGCCAGACTTGAACTGACGTAAAACTTTGATGCGAGATCAGAGCAGAATAATTCTCTCTATTCGTTACCGTAATAAAGCTGCAGAAAAATATTCCCATAACCTTTACATTTCTTAGGAAACCCTTCTATATGGTCCTTACTAGCTTGACCAGAGCAGACGACTGCAGACCACTGTCTGCTTACAATCAGGTCACAGGCTTAGTCTTCAATAGCGATAGGAAACTCCTGCAGTACCGAAGAAGAACTAGCACAATAACTCATAAATGCCGTAATTTTAACTTAACTTCACAAACTAATCTCAGAGCGAAACACACTGCCTGACAATATAAGTGAAGTATACAAGAGGGGAGGAGAAAAACGAAATTACACTCCACAGGTTTGGAGGATACGTAATGTTCCTTCAGTGATTACAAAGTCGAGTAAAATTTACACAGAACTTGGCAGTACGAGCCCATTTACCAGTATGACGGCCGGCCGGGGTGGCCCAGGGGTTCTAGGCGCTACAATCTGGCACCACATGACCGCTACGGTCGCAGGTTCGAATCCTGCCTGGGTCATGGATGAGTGTGATGTCCTTAGGTTAGTTAGGTTTAAGTAGTTCTAAGTTCTAGGGGATTGATGACGTCAGAAGTTAAGTCCCATAGTGCTCAGAGCCTTTTGAACCAGTATGCACTAGTTCGGGTGGGAATTGTTCCATAATGCCGTTGTGGCCTCTCCTGAGGCACGCTGGCCCACAATTGTTATACCTGCTTCTCGATACCTTTCATACTGGCACTGGGACGGAGTTAAAATCAGAACCGGGACACACATGTTGTGTAAGGGACAGGGACAGATCTCGGGACCCTGATGGCCACGGGAATACCTCAGCTTCACGCAGACAGTTCATAGAGAAAGGTGCCACATGTGGAGCAGAATTTTCCTCTTCGAAATTGGCACCACGGTACTGTCGCATGAGGTGTAACACTTGAGTACGCAGAATGCCCATGATGTACCGTCGTGCCGTCGGAGCTCCGTCAAGTGCTACCTTCCGTGACCTGAAGTCATACCTGGTGACTCCCACATCAAGACGCCAGGTGAAACAGCGGTCTGCCTCACCAGAGCATTCGAATAATGGAACCTCTCCCATGGTCGCAGCCTGTTCGCCGATGATAGTCATGCGGAGCAGTGTAGAACTGAATTTTATTGCTGAACACAGTGCTATGACATTCATCAGCAGTGCACGCTTCCTGGGCACGTCAGAACTTCAAAAGCAGCTGTTCATGTAGTGGTGAGTAGGGAACGATCTTATCAAATCCAGCATCGTGATACGCTTTGGTGTCAGGCTGCCCAGTTGGGAGCCTTGGTGTCTCCACTCCCTCTCACTCAGGACATCAAAAGGAATTAAATTTCATTTACTTTACGACTAGGATCACAGAATTGTTTGTCAACAGATTATCGGTTTCGGTCTATAATGGCCATCTTCAGATGTGCCGCAAAATATGGGCTTAAAACAATAAATAGAGCACAATGAAAAGTACTACTGATATACGTTTGCATTTGTGCGCTTTACGTATGAAGAGGCATACCTGTTTTATGAAAACAATGACCTAATGTCCTGCGGCCATAGTGGCATCTTCAAATGTTAAATGCAAAAGTTCACCATATGTCATTTGTGCTAGCACCAGATTGGATACGTTACACATACAGTGTGCAAATTTCTCTACCACACCTGGGGAGGTGATCTGGTTTAGTGTTAGGAGGACCTGTGGAGCTCTCTCGTTCGCGACATGGTCGTCATGATCACAGGGGGAGTTGGTGGACTTCACTGAGTCGTTCGACATGAAAATGCTGGGGAGAGTTGCTCCTTATGCACTGATGGTAACATCAAAGACTGGTACATACCTACATGAGGATGAGCTTGCCGTTATTACTGCACGTGGGAGATCTATCAGCCAGAACTGATACAGCAGCAATCTTAGGGACCAGCCTGTAGAGCACTGTGCCTCAACGTTTTCATCGGTCTGTGTGTAGTGCGATCACAAGCCTCGACACTCTCGACTGACTACACTGCAACACGTCGGAGTCTGGGGGGAGGCCTACCCTGCAGG
The DNA here is from genome assembly GCF_023864345.2 of Schistocerca serialis cubense. Classification (NCBI taxonomy): domain Eukaryota; kingdom Metazoa; phylum Arthropoda; class Insecta; order Orthoptera; family Acrididae; genus Schistocerca; species Schistocerca serialis. The sequence continues at coordinate 66,871,364 of NC_064639.1, read as the reverse complement.
CTACATGATTTTCACTGCTTATCTCTCTAGAGGCGTACGTATTAGCGATGTGCTACACACATATGCCGAATCTTTGATTTGAAACATCAGAATTTTATCATGATGTCACATTAGCTAGTATTGCAATGTAGATTTTTTATACACTATCTTAGGTTAGAATTCTCTATTATGTCTCAATTTCTACCTATGTCTTCGTTTCTAACAATATGCTGTCACCTACTACTAATGGAGCAGTGGCTTAGCAATGATACATAATCGGTACCGTGCTGAGGGCATCATGTTTTCTGAATGATGCAATGTGATGTGCCACAACGAGAAATTGTGATGCGGCGTTATGACACGATGTGACGTGATGTTCACTTGCTGTTGATACATAGCTCCCGTAACTAGGTACAATGCATAAAAGTGTGAATGAGAGTACTTACCTATCCGTCTAAGTGAGGCCTCTGCTAGTGTCTGTAATAACGGAACATTAAACTATTAAGAACAAACGGCCCATATTATCACTTGACTGAAAACGAAATTATCTGCAGCTTAACTTCATGATGTTACTTGTGCCGAAATTCCTAATGCTGAATAAGATCCATTGTTGTTCGATATTATGATGAAGAACATGGTACATGGACCGTGCAGAGCAATTTATTCACCGTCTCCTTGCATGGTACATAACAAATGCCCGAAAAAGTATCCCAGAGACTTAGTTCACGAAATACGCATTGGTGAAGCCGAAAACCGCAAGATGGGACTCATAACGATCAGAATGAGAAATGTTGACGCTGTAATTGACAACAGATGGATTGTGCTATATTGTCCTTTATTATTGGAAACGTTTGATATTCACATCAACGTCGACTACTGTCATTCCGTCAAATCGATCAAATACATATGGAAATACGTCAAGAAACGCAGCGATATGGCACGTTGCACACAACGATGATGTGAGTCAATTTCAAACAGGTCGCTGTGTCAGCAGCAACGAGGCTGTTTGGCGTGTTTCAAGTTTCCCAATTCACAGTCGCCATACCAATGTTCGTGCTAGCTGTCACTCGCGGCCAGTCCGAACATTTCTCACAATGATTTTGACCACATGTTCACCATCCAACCCGAAAGGTTTGTGGGAAAATGTCAGAGATAATTTGAGCGAAGACATTTTGCACCGTGTTCCTACCATTAGCAATGGCAATTGCATCGATTTTTCGGACAATGTTTTCAATCAAGCTCTGGTCTAAATCGAGCACATATGCTTAATCATGAACAACAAAGAACTCATTCATCTTGCCATGATTGCTCTAGAACGTTCCGCACTTGATCTTTATGATAACGATTTAGTGAGACAACAACAGTACAATGCCAATGTTTTGCGTTCATTTGCTGAAGCAAACGAACAACTTTCCCTTGCAGAACAAAAACTGGCCTATGACACAACTATAAATGCCGTGTGAAATGGCAGAGGAGGTCTGCTCTTCTCCGATGCGCCTGGCGGCACTGGAAAAACGTTCATTAGTTTGCTGTTGGCTCCGATTCGATCTCAAAATGGAATTGCTTTGGCTCTTCCTTCATCGCTTATTGTGGCTGCATTATTAGATGGTAGACGAACAGTGCATTCGGCGCTCAAATCGCCATTGAATATGAATTTCTCGGAAGTTCCTACATGTAATAATTATAGCCTGAGTTATGAAAGTTTGTAAGGTCATTGTCTGGGACGCATGCACCATGACTCATAACAAATCTCTTGAAGCGTTTGATCGAATGCTCAAAGATTTAGGATTAAATGCCCAACCGTTCGGTGGCGCTCTCATTTTACAAACTCTTCCAGTAATACCTACATCAGCGCCAGCCGATGCGCTCAGTGCTTGCCTCAAAGCATCGCATCTTTGGACACATGTGCGTATACTCACACTGAAGACGAATATGAGCGTACATTTTCAGCACGATGCATCGACAACCACATTTTCGAAACAGCTATTGAACGCTGGTGAAGTAAAAATGCTACCGCAAAATTTCATTTCCATTTGAGCTCTGCGTCACTGTACCATCCATGGAACAACTCATTCAGAAAGGTTTTCCACAAATTGTCACCAATTATAAGAATCGTACATGGATTTGTGAACCTGTTATTTTGGCAGCAAAAAACACTGACGTCAGTGCAATCAAGCACACAATTCAAGAACAAATCTCATGCTATTCTGCTGCCTACAAGTCGACTGACAACGGACGAAGATGTTAATCATCCAATCGAGTTTTAAAATTCGTTTCATCTTCCTGCTGTGACACTGTATAAATTGCCACTCAAAGTCGGCGTACCAATGAATCTCTTGCGGAACATTAATCCACGCCGACTGTGTACTGGAGCAAGACTCGCCGTCAAGAAACCGATGCCGAATGTCATCGAGGCCATTATTCTTAATGGAAAGTCGGATGGAGAAGATGCGCTCATTCCACGCTTTCCCATCATTAACACCGACATGTCATTTGACTTCAAACGACTGTAGTTCACTATTCTCTTGTAGTCTCAGCGACCATGAACAAGGCACAAGGGCATTCAGTTGAAGTGTGCAGATTGAATCTAGAAAATCCATGGCTTTCGGGTTCATGAGTCGGACAATCTAGAAGTCTATTTTTTTCTGCTGAAGACGGCAAAACAAAAATATTGTCTACCTTAAAGCACTTGAATAATAAAGTCAACAAAATAAAATATGTAAATATCATTTATACTTCTCCTTTATATATCATTCAATTTCGGTAAATGTACACATTATCGACAATAAAATAAATATTATTCTTTCTATCATCCCTAATTGAACAAGATCACTCTTAAATTTCAAGCGGTATCTCCACAATTATTTCTCCTGCAGCAGCAACTCCCCGGGTATCAGGTAGTAACTATTAAATCTGTTTACTTTAGAATGTCATATTTAGTTGCAATTAAATAGCGTTCTGTCGCGCACTTTTTTAACGTCGCAGAATTACATCGCTGGCTATTCAATTCTTGAAACATACCGAAACACGAATTACATACGTACGAAATCCAGTTCCTTTACAGCAATGCTCTTTGAAAAAGCGAGCCTGGTATTTTTACTGCAATATAAATACGACTATCCAATGTTAATTGTACTGGTTTAGAGAGTATAAATCCTTGCTCTACCGTCGCGATCATCGTAACTACACAAAATGTTTCGTAATGTTAACTTTCCGTAATATGATTCCCTTACCGTATAAGTCAAAATATTTCGGAGCATTTCCTCGAAAAGGTATACATAGTATCACCTTTTAAACTTTCATGAGGACTTTATTGTTTGTATAGTAGACGAAGATATTTCAAGTTTTTCATTGATTAAGAAAATTAATTTGCTAACTATGAAGTAATTCTTTTTCAGACTCAAGGGAATTAATGGCACCACCTGCACGTGGGCATTGTTTTAAATCAATGGGGAAAGTTGAAAATCTGTGACAAACATGGATTCGAACCCGGGTCTCCCATTTACCAGGCAGAAGCGCTGACTACTGCACCAGGACACGGTGGTCGTCGCTCCTGCACGGACTATCCTATCACGCCTCCCGTCGCACCTAAATGCTCAACTCTCCCATACGCCACTGATGTAGCACCCCTTGCTTGTTAGCCACATTACCCGCGGTATTTCGCCGATTCCCGTAAGAGGTCGAGAGCGGTGTGCAACTGCACGAAAGTGCTGAATTGGTTGCCCTCACTTTAATTATATACGTGCTGTCTGTTCTTTCAAGCGTGTGCAAAACGACAGACACCACATATGTAATTCTTTTTCTTAAAATTGTTATTTAATTTCAATGTTTTTCATTCTTTCTTTATTTCTCTGTTCAAATGTGTGTGAAATTTTGTGATACATAACTGCTAAGGTCATCAGTCCCTAAGCTTACACTCTACTTAACCTAAATTATACTAAGGACAAACCGAGCGAGGTGGCGCAGTGGTTATCACACTGGACTCGCATTCGGAAGGACGACGGTTCAATCCCGCGTCCGGCCATCCTGATTTAGGTTTTCCGTGATTTCCCTAAATCTCTTCAGGCAAATGCCGGGATGGTTCCTTTGAAAAGGGCACGGCCGACTTCCTTCCCTAATCCGATGAGACCGATGACCTCGCAGTTTGGTCTCCTCCCCAAACACAACCCAACTAAGGACAAACACACACACACCCAAGCCCGAGGGAGGACTCGAACCTCAGCCGGGACCAGCTGCACTTTACTTCTTTCTGTCTTTCCTTTAGCAATCAGTAGGTGGGATTCTGTTTATTGATATGTAGGAAGACTTTCTTTTTCACTATGAACACAACAGTACTTATTTGCTCTTTTATAGCACAGTTGATCGTCATTATGTTACGAGGGCAGGCAACTCCTTAGTGAGCAAACCGGATACTGAAAAAAATGAATCAAACATAAACCACTGAGGCCACCGCTACTGGAGCTCTGGTATTTAAACAACGTGAGCTACCGAGCTGCTCCAGGTGCTGGACTGACATACTACGTGAACTAAAGGTGCTATATTGATAGGCTGTAATCTGCAACAAATCGTTAGCACACTAGCACAAATTCGGCCACCAACTTCCGACTGCCTGCACTAATATATGCTCTTCGTTCGATTCAAGACTAAACTGATACCAGCTCGAGCGCAAACGGTGTTAAGCTGCACTCGAGTCAAAACGACACTGCCTCTCTACCTTATTATTCGCAACTACTTTTCCATGTAAATGAGCAGCGTTCCCTCCACCGTTAACAACAGAGTAATAATAATAATTATTATTATTATTACTGTTCGCCGCTGGTCGCTGGTGCTGGGGTAGACAGCTGCAGTCCTGGCTATTGCTTTGCCGCCAACCGCCTCCTCACTTCTGCATTACATTTGTCTCCATTGCTACAACACTAAAAAAGAATAAAAACCAAACACACAGCATAGTTCCTTACAGACAACACATTCATTGGACTTTCACTGTTGACACCACAACCGCACTGACATTCATCTGCCGGCCGGAGTGGCCGAGCGGTTAAAGGCGCTACAGTCTGGAACCGCACGACCACTACGATCGCAGGTTCGAATCCTGCCTCGGTCATGGCTGTGTGTGATGTCCTTAGGTTAGTTAGGTTTAAGTAGTTCTAAGTTCTAGGGGACTTATGACCACAGCAGTTGAGTCCCATAGTGCTCAGAGCCATTTGAACCATTTGACATTCATCTGTAGGTAAAGTGAATTAAATTTGCGCTAGAAAATTTGGACCCTTCCAAATTCTTTTATAAAAACGAATGTTTTAGTGACTTTTTAACCGTTTTAAGGGCTAGCGCCAATAGTTCCTTGTTAAGACTCATTTGAAAATGAGTTTTTAAGTTATTAATTGTTTGATGGCCACACTCATTGTGCTGTCACAGGATTTGTTTAAATATATTTAAGATCCAACTGAATCGTTTGTTCACGTAGAAATGTGTGCGAAATTTTTAGCCTTGCTTGTCTGACAAAATAAAATGTTAAATAAAAGGCTTGGTTGCTAACTGCTGAAGGATCCCCTGCATCCACGCTTACCTGCTCCATAATTAACTACCACCATTCAAAATGTTGCAGAGAGTAGTTGTCGCTAGATAAATGAGTGTCTTGGTACAGAGTAATCAGTATCTTGTAGGCCTGGTAGATATAAGAATTTATCCTGTTGTATGCTTGTTAATACTGTACTTGTCACTGCAGCTTACTGGGTTTTTGCAGTATTCTCTTATTATAGGAGTAAGAAGCGCTTTGGAGCTGATGCATCTGAATGAAGCATTTGTGGCAAACCGGCCAAGGGTAATGTGGCTGGGTTCCGTCATTAGATGTGGGAGATTTTGTGACCTGGTAATTAATGACCTGTCCAAACAGTCTGGGAGGTGAGCACCGCATGCAGTGCAAGTCATTCTTACCTCAGTGTGGTTCAAGAATGTATTGCTTTATTGGAAGCTGCCTCCCGTCCGAGGGCACAAATGTTGCGTTTGCATGCTCGGTAGACCATGTTGCTAACAGGGTTAGTGATGTCCGTTTACGTAACAAGAAGCCTAAGCCTACATCCGATGTACAAGCCTTGGACGGCGAAATTCTTTTCATTCAACAATGTGTTTCTTTCCTTAAATGGCAGGAGGGGAGTGAAGCAGGTGAGGACAAAGCTATACATAACTTGTAGACGTTAAGTAAGCAAGTAAGTAAACTTCAAAACCCTCTCCTTTCTCTTGTCCAAAATATGCTACAGTATGGAGTCTAGATGAAAACAGTTATTGAAATTACCCAAAGAACAAGTGGCGGTAGTCAGGGCCATGATATCGGGTTTGAGTGGAACCATAAATTCGATCGCTATGAATTTCCACATCTCAAGAATGGAATGATTAAACTAGAACAATTGATTGCATATTCTCTGAGGACTCCATATCGTGGTCTAAAAGAGGACTGCCTCATTCATGACGATAGGTCAACAACTCTTGCAATACATATATTATTAAATGTATTATGTACGGAACACGAAGAACTAGTAAATGTGGTAATTCACGCCCAAAAGGGCGTTTTTGCCCCTCAAGTTGTATATCCAGTTCAAACTGTCAAATGTCCAAGACTAAAATATGGTTCTGAGCACTATGGGACTTAACATCTGAGGTCATCAGTCCCCTAGAACTTAGAACTACTTAAACCTAACTAACCTAAGGACATCACACACATCCATGCCTGAGGCAGGACTCGAACATGTTACAGTTAGCAAGTATACTCACTCCTGGTACAGACCAATATGCTTACATACAAACAGAAAAAGAATATTTGTTGATAGATAGCTCTAAGAAACTGTACGTTCAACCATCACCTGATCAACTAAACTCTAAAGAAATGGACAAACGAAGAAATATATGTAAAAAACAACTTGGGTTAATTTCAGTGCGTAAACAGAAGGACTGTGAAGTAAAATTAGTATGTGACACTCACGTATGTAGAAATTATGCCAAGAAAATTGTCTCATTATAAAGAAGTTTATGGAATAGTTGAAGTACTAGTGAGCGGTTGTAGGTAATAATTGAGGAGGAAGATATGACCGTTTTGTGCACACTTACCCACCTAAGGATATTAAAATAAATGGCATAGGAACAACCAAATTTCGGGAAAACTGAATACAAGGTGTGATATGTGTACTTTGCAATCAGACAAAGTGACAGAAATGAATTACACCAGGGGAGGTGTAATACAAAATTTACAAATGAACTCAGATTGCTGTGACAAAAAAATCAATGCTGTAGGTATACAATATGAATTACATCACCACCAACTTAGACGACCTACGAATAGTGGATAAGCGATAGGAAGAGGTTGATAAATTCATAAATAAAGAAAATCTTGAATTAGAACTGTAAAAGGAGGTCCAAACTCACTCCATTGTTACATATGTTAAATCATTTTTGTTATTGTATTGCTACATCGCGCTATTGCTATAAGTGTTTGTACAATAAACTCTTTCTGAGCCTGTAGATGGAAACTGCCATTGGACTATTTGTGTAAATGCGACTGTAGTCCAACCACCTGAATCAAAAGGAATACCCTTACGCTCAGTAGACACAGACGAGGAAATGGTAGTATATGAAAGATATCTGATCAAAAAGATTGACAGAGTGGTAATAACGAATAGACGTTAAGATATAAATAGTCTTCAGGGGTTTCCCGCCGAATCACGTAGCACAATTTCCGACAAGTGGAATTTGCGCAGCGTCATCCGGCGGCAAACCCGTGAAGACATTTTACAATATATCTGCCTGTAAAGCTTGAAGAATCAGAAGTTAAGATGTTTTCCTTCAGGTGTAGTGTAAGAGAAAATTTATGTAAGAACTTTGTAGCTATAGTTTAAATGTTTTAGCAGCACTTTAGGTAGTGTACATTGATGTACTTTTGGGGGGAGGCGCTATGATCTTAGAAAATTTCATAACGTGTCAGATCGTAACGAGAATAGTACGCATGGTTCCATGGTCAGGCCAATCTGCCAATGTGACAGATGGAAAACAAACAGGGTATCGGGTGAAGATAACGTTTCCCGAAGGAGGGTTGGTCAGAAACGCAGTAAGCATTACGTTTGACACATCGCCAAAGGCGCCGGGGGACAAGGTCTGTGCAATAAGAGAAAGGGTTTCGACGCCCGTGATGGAAGAATCTCGCATGGAATTTAAGAGGATAATCAAACATTAAGGTGATCACCTGTCGTGGCATGGTGGCAAGGGAATGTTCCAGACAGATACTGAAGGGGGCTGTGTGCATCCAGAATGGATTAAGAAGAAGAATAGAAAAGGTTAGCCTGCGGCAGATGAGGGAGTCAGTGGTCAGTTTCAGTGTCGAGTATCCAGGGGAGAGTGACGCTCCGCTGCAGAATCTGGTGGAGCACCAGGCACTTCAGCTACGAGAATACTGTGACAGGCTGTGGTGGACTCACAGCAGCTGCAAGCTAAGTAGTGTTTTACAGCATTCATTGGCATAGTTCTGAAGAGGGACTGCCTGTCTCTGTCTCAAGAAGTTAGGAGTTCCAGAGAATACCGGGAACAGGTTGCTGCCTGGTACTTGTCTCTTGTAGGGTAGGCCAAGCTGCCCTTGAGTATTCGTGAATTACTGCAGAGTGCTGATGACTGGTTTTGGAAAAGCGCTGTTAAGTTCCAAGCCAATTCGTACACACACACAAGAAGGTAGCATAAATATTTGGGGAACGAATACGAGCAGGAAAAGATATGGACAATATTAGTGTTATGTACCTTCTGCTATGCACTTTAATCTGGCTTCATAAAATGGCATTTTGTTGTAAATGTACAATTATCCAGTAACATCTAACTTTTTGTTATGCAATATCTGATTCATAGAAATGAGATTGAGTAATCACCTATAAACGCCAGGTCATGGATTATTCCATACTCGCATAACCTTTACTTAGTTGCGACTCTGTGTTATCTCTTCATACGTCCACCACTGCGGAAAATAATTTTTCAATGCACTATGTGCAATGAGAGGCGGCGATGCGACATCGCCCTGAACAGAAAAAACATACAAAACTAAATTACACGCTCATGTATGTTTCACAGCTGAATGAGAATGGTTCCACTGCGCAAAAAATAAAACAGACTAAATAAAAATGCATGCGCCACACCGGATATTGCAGCATAAGGACAATCCGCTTCTCAAATACGGCAGGGGTGTCCATGTTAGCGAAATAAATCAAATAAATTAAATTTTAATTTCACTCTGTCTCTGGAGTTAATTTCGATGGATATCGATACTGGTATTGTCCGCTGTCGGTACTGTAGGGACCCACATGAGCTGTGCCAGCCGCGTACAGTATCGAAACTCGGCGATCAGCACACAGATAACTGTCTGCGCAGGCCGTGAAATCAGATTATTTGTATGTCACTCAAATACAGATCATGGATTATCGCGTTGAGTAAATAAACAATCATTCAGCTGAAAAGAGAAAAAAATGCATACGGCACAGCCTCATAGAAACATGAAAAGTGAGTACATTTACTGACCTGCCATACAGACAATATTTATTTTGACCTTGACAGTCTCCAGTACGGGAAATATTCTTAAATCACCTCGGCGTAGAAGGCGTACTGAGCGTGTCGTCACACAGCTCAAAACGAATGCATTAGATTTTCTGAAATCCTGATTGAAAGTGAGTGCGTCATCCGCAGTCACACCTAGAACCCTGCCCATCGCGGCCGTACTCTTAGCGGCTGAATTTTTAAATTTACTGTAGTGTATAACTGTGACAGTCACACTATCAGATTATTGTCTATACATAGTCATTGACGATAGTTTCGACAAAATTGTGCTTGGCCTTTTACGTGAGAATGTTACTCTAAGAACATATGGTGTTGCGCTTCAAATCTTCGAGTAACTGCTTACTGGCGGTAAAACTTTTTCCTTATTTAAATGATCATTCTGGGGTCTGGACTGCTTTTACTATTCCTTTTCTTATAGTTTCGTGTTACGAGGAAACCCTCTGTTACGCTACACAGCGTTCGAATCAAAGGAAATGCCGTTTGCAGGTATACAGTTGTGGATACTGACGAGAAAGAAAGGAATCATTCTCGATATATAGCCCAAGTCTCATAGAAGTAAATCAAAAATATGCGCATTTTAGCCGGTTAACGCCCTGTAGATTATACAGAATCGCTACACGATATATATATATATATATATATATATATATATATATATTATATATTATATAATGTGTGTGTGTGTGTGTGTGTGTGTGTGTGTGTGTGTGTGTGTGTGTGTGTGTGTGTGTGTGCGCTCGCGCGCGTCGTAAATTGTCCTCAGTATAACAGCCTCGGAACCAGTGTGTGGGCTGTAAATGGTGTGACGGGAAGAAGATTTGCCACTAACTAAAGGTACAGCAGGATGGGAGCAATTGTGAACAGTTTAGTGATAGGACAATTCTTATCAGAATCGACGGCAAAGCAAGTTCAACAGCAATACTTGAGCTATACATGCTGACATCACAAGCAGCATATGATATGACAGAAGACGTATATGAGCACTCCGTCATCAGGCCACAAGTGGCCCATCGGGACCATCCGATAGCCGAGTCATCCTCAGTTGAGGATGCGGATAAGAGGGGCGTGTGGTCAGCACACCGGTCTCCCGGTTTTCTTTGACCAGAGCCGCTAATGTTCGGTCGAGTAGCTCCTCAATTAGCATCACGAGCATGAGTGCACCCCGAAAAATGGCAACAGCACATGGCGGCCCGGATGGTGACCCATCCAAGTACAGGCCACGCCCGACAGCGCTTAACTGCGGTGATCTGATGGGAACCAGTGTATCCACTGCGGCAAGGCCGTTGCCAGACGTATATGAGGGTAGTGTGTAATTCAATGCGAAAAAATGTGAATGTCGTATAGCGTTGCCGGCTGGGAGATCCCGCAGTGTGGGTTCAGCCGCCTGTGCGAAAGGTTGCCATCCGCGTATACGGGGCCCTTTCCTTGCAGATACGTGAGAGATGTGACGTACATGTATTTGTGGAGTGCTGCTAAGTGTAGTGGATGCGTGTGTGGTGTAGCGTTATCTTTAAAATCGTATGGTGATGATGATGATGATGAGACAGGAAAGAGGGTGAAATGCAGTGCGAGCAGTAGTCCTCTCTTCTCGAATAGTACCAAAGAGACCGCCGAATTTGAGGTCCCCATCAGATGAACGGATCACCACCAACAGTGTCGCAGCTCTCACTTCATCAGACACAGAGGACAGGTTTGGAATTTAATCCACGACATTGGTGCAAAAGCTAGTGATCAGCAGTTCTGAGCCGCCACCTCTCCCCCACTTGCCAGCCAAATACTGGCAGCCAAAACTTTGTCGTCCACCAGGATTCGAACCGGATTATCATTCCAAGTCGTTCACCACCGCAAAGGTGTGCGTTAGTGACTTTGGCTACTTTCTTGGTAGTTATTTTTTCTTATAGTTCACTTATTTTATTTCTGTGTGTGTAAAAACATAAACACCTCTGCTAAAAACATTAAAAATATCTTCTTCTCGCGGGGGGGGGGGGGGGGCGGTCATGACAACCCACTCTCTTCCCCCTGGGTCCACACCTGTTCTTCTGTGGGCCTGCTTCCTCTAACACCTACTATAGAAACAGCAGTACAAAACAAACACTAGTGCCGAAAGCGAAATAGGGGGATAATGGTTACAAGAAAATAAGACCTTGGTAGTTGATAACCCGTGGTCTAGGGTTAGCGTCTTTGATTCATAATTAAAACGTCTGCCTAAATTTTGATAAATAATCAGCATTGGCGGCCGAAGACTTCCGGCATAAGAAGTCAGCCTCATTCTGCCAAAGGCCTTGTCAAAGAGGGCGGAGGAGCGGATTAAGGTTCAGGGCACTCTCTTGTCCTTGAGGTGGGAAATTGCCCCTCAAGGCGGAAGAATCAGCAATGATCAACGACATGAGGATGCAGAAGGCAATGGAAACCACTGTATTTAAGACACGTAAAGTGTATCCACAGGGCATGTGGCCTGTAATTGAAGAAGTGTCATTATGATCTCTCCATTGGCAAAAGATTCCGGAATAGTCCCCCATTCGGATCTCCGGGAGGGGACTGCCGAGAGGGAGGTTACCATGAGAAAAAGATTGAATAACCAACGAAAGGATAACGTTCTACGAGTCGGGGCGTGGAATGTCAGAAGCATGAACGTGGTAGAGAAACTAGAAAATCTGAAGAGGGAAATGCAAAGGCTCTATCTAGATATAGTAGGGGTCAGTGAAGTGAAGTGGAAGGAAGACAAGGATTTCTGGTCAATTGAGTATCGGGTAATATCAACAGCAGCAGAAAATGGTATAACAGGTGTAGGATTCGTTATGAATAGGAAGGTAGGGCAGAGGGTGTGTTACTGTGAACAGTTCAGTGACCGGGTTGTTCTAATCAGAATCGACAGCAGACCAACAGCGACAACGATAGTTCAAGTATACATGCCGACGTCGCAAGCTGAAGATGAACAGATAGAGAAAGTGTATGAGGATATTGAAAGGGTAATGCAGTATGTAAAGGGGGACGAAAATCTAATAGTCATGGGCGACTGGAATGCAGTTGTAGGGGAAGGAGTAGAAGAAAAGGTTACAGGAGAATATGAGCTTGGGATAAGGAATGAAAGAGTAGAAAGACTAATTGAGATCTGTAACAAGCTTCAGCTAGTAATAGCTAATACCCTGTTCAAGAATCACAAGAGGAGGAGGTATACTTGGAAAAGGCCGGGAGATACGGGAAGATTTCAATTAGAATACATCATGGTCAGACAGTGTTTCCGAAATCATCACTACTATATTGTGATCTGAGTCTAAATCTGCTCCTGGGTACGCCTTACAATCCAGTATCTGAAGAGTAGGCTGAGGTTCAAGACATTAGTCAGAAAGAATCAATACGCAAAGAAGTGGGATACGGAAGTAATAAGGAATGACGAGATACGTTTGAAGTTCTCTAACGCTATAGATACAGCAATAAGGAATAGCGCAGTAGGCAGTACAGTTGAAGAGGAATGGATATCTCTAAAAAGGGCCATCACAGAAGTTGGGAAGGAAAACATAGGTACAAAGAAGGTAGCTGCGAAGAAACCATGGGTAACAGAAGAAATACTTCAGTTGATTGACGAAAGGAGGAAGTACAAACATGTTCCGGGAAAATCAGGAATACAGAAATACAAGTCGCTGAGGAATGAAATAAATAGGAAGGGCAGGGAAGCTAAGACGAAATGGCTGCAGGAAAAATGTGAAGACATCGAAAAAGATATGATTGTCGGAAGGACAGACTCAGCATACAGGAAGGTCAAAACAACCTTTGGTGACATTAAAAGCAACGGTGGTAACATTAAGAGTGCAACGGGAATTCCACTGTTAAATGCAGAGGAGAGAGCAGATAGGTGGAAAGAATACATTGAAAGCCTCTATGAGGGTGAAGATTTGTCTGATGTGATAGAAGAAGAAACAGGAGTCGATTTAGAAGAGATAGGGGATCCAGCATTAGAATCGGATTTTAAATGAGCTTTGGAGGACTTACGGTCAAATAAGGTAGAAGGGATTGATAATATTCCAGCAGAATTTGTAAAATCATTGGGAGAAGTGGCAACAAAACGACTATTCACGTTGGTGTGTAGAATATATAAGTCTGGCCACATACCATCTGACTTTCGGAAAAGCATCATCCACACAATTCCGAAGACGGCAAGAGCTGACAAGTGCGAGAATTATCGCACAATCAGCTCAACAGCTCATGCATCGAAGTTGCTTACAAGAATAATATACAGAAGAATGGAAAAGAAAATTGAGAATGCGCTAGGTGACGATCAGTTTGGCTTTAGGAAAAGTAAAGGGACGAGAGAGGCGATTCTGACGTTACGGCTAATAATGGAAGGAAGGCTAAAGAAAAATCAAGACACTTCCATAGCATTTGTCGACCTGCGTTCGACAATATAAAGTGGTGCAAGCTGTTCCAGATTCTGGAAAAAGTAGGGGTAAGCTATAGGTAGAGACGGGTCATATACAATATGTACAACAACCAAGAGGGAATAATAAGAGTGGACGATCAAGAACGAAGTGCTCGTATTAATAAGGGTGTAAGACAAGGCTGCAGCCTTTCGCCCCTACTCATCAATCTGTACATCGAGGAAGCAATGATGGTAATAAAAGAAAGTTTCTGGAGTGGAATTAAAATACAAGGTGAAAGGATATCAGTGATACGATTCGCTGATGACATTGCTATCCTGAGTGAAAGTGAAGAAGAATTAAAAGATCTGCTGAACGGAATGAACAGTCTAATGAGTACACAGTATGGTTTGAGAGTAAATCGGAGAAAGACGAAGGTAATGAGAAGTAGTAGAAATGAGAACAGCGAGAAACTTTACATCAGGAGTGATGGTCACGAAGTCAATGAAGATAAGGAATTCTGTTACCTAGGCAGTAAAATAACCAATGACGGACGGAGCAAGGAGGACATCAAAAGCAGACTCGCTATGGCAAAAAAGGCATTTCTGGCCAAGAGAAGTCTACTAATATCAAATACCGGCCTTAATTTGAGGAAGAAATTTCTGAGGATGTACGTCTGGAGTACAGCATTGTATGGTAGTGAAACATGGACTGTTGGAGAACCGGGACAGAAGAGAATCGAAGCATTTGAGATGTGGTGCTATAGACGAATGTTGAAAATTAGGTGGACTGATAAGGTAAGGAATGAGGAGGTTCTATGCAGAATAGGAGAGGAAAGGAATATGTGAAAAACACTGATAAGGAGAAGGGACAGGATGATAGGACATCTGCTAAGACATGAGTGAATGACTTCCATGGTATTAGAGGGAGCTGTAGAGGGCAAAAACTGTAGAGGAAGGCAGAGATTGGAATACGTCAAGCAAATAATTGAGGACGTAGGTTGCAAGTGCTACTCTGAGATGAAGAGGTTAGCACAGGAAAGGAATTCGTGGCGGGCCGCATCAAACCAGTCCGTAGACTGATGACCAAAGAAAAGTATGAGAGAGGAGAAACGCTAATTGATTTCTGCAACAAATTTCAGCTACTAATAGTGATTACATTGTTCAAAAATCGCAAGAGGAGGTGTTCTTGGATAAATTCTCCATAACCGTTAGGGCAACACTGGCTGATTCCTTGTTTGTGGTTCTTGGAGTACTTCATTTTTTTTATTTTTTGATACTTTTCATTTTCTGGAAAGGGTAGAATATCCGAGCAATGACCCATTGTAGATTCGGGAACTTTTCACCCACTTAACAGAGGACAGCTGATGGTGGGGAAGAGGGAGTCCCAGTTGGGAATATTCAGGAGAGTATTTTTCAGTTCAGTCGTTTGCCTTACCTTTGAGAGAGACCTCCCGATCACCTTGGTGAGAACAGCTGGATGTGGACCATTTTGAATTTAGTCCTAATAAGTACTTTCCACGCAAAAATATAAAATCTTAGTTCATGTGCTGTGTAATTGTTTGTGTATGCACGGAATGGAGTCAGTGACAGGCTCGACATGTGACGTGTACCTGAGTAGCTACCGGTCGCCGATATATGTTCAGAAGATGTAAGTGTGAGATATGGGACTGTCTGGTACTGATTACAGCGTCACACATGAAGAGTATTTATGAAATCACAGGTTACAGAAACACAGACATAGGCAGCATACAACACAATAAGTTGGTTAGTGGTAGCTCGAGTGGGAAGGACCTACCAAAGGAAAGGAAGAGCCGAGGTCGGTCTTTAACGGCCTGTCGACTTCGGGATCGTTATAGATGGATCACACAAGCCTTGGTTTCTATCCTGCGTGATTTTCATCCATATCCTTCCTTAATCATTTTCGCATTTGCCTTGAGCGACGTAGGGAAATCATGGGAAACCTAAATCAGGATGGCCGTACGTGGTTTGCTGTCGTCCTCCGGAGTGTGAGCCTAGTGTGCCAACCACTGCAGTATCGCGTGTGGTAACTTACCAGTGCTATAGAGTTCATCACATATTACGTCATATCAATAAAGGATTAAAACTGAAACACTTTAAACAAAGTCAGATCACGGTGGTCCTACGTCTCGTTTATGATCGTGGTCGCTACCAGCAGTGGAATGGTGTACTGATCTTTATACATAAAGGCAGCGTCTTGGGCGACTGACTCGTCACCGCCCAGCCCAAACTGCTGAGGACAGAAACTTGAAATTTGGAGGAATGATGATCTTTCATTGTAGATATCGTTTAGGGAAAGACCGTTCGAAATACCACTCCTAAAAGGGTGAGATGAAGGGGATGAAAGGCTGCTTAAAAACATGTCACGGTTAAGACAATTTTGACGCTAGAACAACGAAAATCTGTTTGTGTTCTTTTTTGTCTGACAGAGAAATCACACACTTCAGCACATATGTAAACCCAGCCTGTAAGGGGCAAAATAGTAGGTGAAAGTTTTCTTGAAAATAAATCGTTGTTAAGGAACTACTTACGTGTTTTTAAAGGTATATTTATGAATACTAGTATTTCACTTTAGCGTTGGAAATTTAAGAAGTATGTGTTTCATTGTTTTCGGAAACTCGAGACCATAAAGGAGTGAAATACGAGATAAAAAGTTTTATGAAATTATTTCATTATGACAGGCAATGGCCTTGCCGCGGTGGATACACCGGTTCCCGTGAGATCACTGAAGTTAAGCGCTGTCGGGTGTGGTCGGCACTTGGATGGTTGACCATCCAAGCCGCCATGCACTTTTGCCATTTTTCGTGGTGCACTCAGCCTCGTGATGCCGGGGAGCTACTCGATCGAATAGTAGCGGCTTCTATCAAGAATACCATCATAACGACCAGGAGAGCGGTGTGCTGACCCCACGCCCCTCCTGTCCGCATCCTCCGCTGAGGATGACACGGCGGTCGGATGGTCCCAATAGGCCAATCGTGGCCTGAAGACTGAGTGCTTTTTCATTATTTCCAAAGCTAAATCTATGGACCTTTGGCTTCTTTGTCATAAATTAAAAAATACATCTTTTATAGTTTTTGTAAATTCGACACTCAAGGGGGTGAAATAGGGGATCAAAATTTTTAAGGGAATGTTTCGTTACATTACAATAATTTTAAAACAGAATCTGTGAAAATAGCTATGTATTATGAGATGAAGCTTTCTATGGAAATGTCACCACAAGATCACAAGAAACATAGTTAAAAAAGAAAACCGTAGTCTACAGCTACCAAAATCAGTTTTTGATTAGAAATACATTCGGAAAACACCATGCGTCTCTGTACTTAATCAGCGTGAAAATCTTAGAAGCTGTTGCAGTTTGTGAAAAATGTAAAAACAAAAAAGTCTGTGTGAGTGAAGCAACGGGGACTAAGCTAACAGAATGCAGCCTGAAAAATTACTGCTGTTCATCATAAGTGTCTGTTGAAGTTAGTTTGTTCCTGTTCAGTGTGCAGCATTTATTTAATGTTAATGCTGTCTTTAATACAAATTTCTAAGTCCATTAATTATTTATATAACTGTAATGTAAAATCTCCTTTCATAATGGATTAACAATATTTAAGGTTTTATTTCTTTATTATTCAAAACAGCAATTTCTAAACAGTGCCCTCAAATGAGGATGCTAGGTCTAGTTATTTAAAATTTCATGGTTCGTTAAATCATATAGATAGACAGGGATAGGGACTTACTCGGCTGACAACCCTTGAAGATTTCATATAACTTCGTCGTCTCGTAGCAAAGTTTGGATGGAATGCATCTCCATCACCTTCAGGCGAAGTGTCGGTATATCGTCGGTCGCGGGCTGATATCTCTCTTCACTCACTGTCATCTTATACTTTGCCCTCTTTGGGGAAGTGTGTGGGGGAGTTTGTAGCCTTTCGGCTTTTACTCCTCTGTGTACTAGTGTGTGATTTTGTCTGTGGTTTTTTTTTTTTTTTTTTTTTTTGTGGTTTTAGGGCGCAAAACTTCTATGGTCATTAGCGCCCAGCCCGTGACGTAGAAAACAGGAAAAAAACGAAATTTAAAATCAGCAGCAATGGAAACAAAGTCAGAAAATTTGAGAAACTAAAGGCAGAAGTAATGCTTAAAAATCCACTATAGAAAGGGGTTGGTTGTCCCGAAAAAAAAAAAAGGTTCAAATGACTGACGTCATTTCACTGTCACTAATAAACTGTAGAACGCGGTCAGCTGAGCGCGTGTCATCTGCTAAAATCAACGATAGATCAGGCGATAGCTGTAGACGGGAGCGTAACGGATTAAAATAGGGGCATTCAATTAAAAGGTGTCTGACCGTCCACAGCTGAGAGCAGTGGGGACAGAGTGGGGGAGGATCACCGCTTAAAAGATGTCGATGACTAAAAAGACAGTGCCCTATCCGGAGTCTAGCTAAAATTACCTCCTCCCGACGACGCGTTCGGGAGGAAGAGGTCCAAGCGCAAGGAACGGCTTTCACTTCCCGCAATTTATTGTGGGGAAGTGTTGACCAATGCGCATGCCATAAGTGAGTAACTTGGCGACATAAACCGCTCCGTAGATCGCTAAACGGAAGAGACTGAAGAGCTGGCCGAGGAAGAGAAACTGCAGCCTTGGCCGCTATATCGGCCGCCTCATTTCCACAGATACCAGCGTGTCCCGGGAGCCAGAGGAACGCCACTGAGACGCCCCCCAGGTGGAGCAAGCGCAGACAGTCCTGAATCCGGTGGACCAGAGGGTGCACAGGGTAAAGAGCTTGGAGACTTAGGAGAGAGCTGAGAGAATCTGAGCAGATTACGTACTGTATCCGCTGATGGCGGCGGATGTAGTGGACAGCCTGGAGAACAGCGTAAAGCTCCGCAGTATAAACCGAACACTGGTCGGGAAGCCGAAAGTGATTTGGGGTGTCGCCAACAATATAGGCACTCCCTACACCTAACGATGTTTTCGAGCCATCGGTGTAAATAAATGTGGCTTCCGTCATTTGTGCACATAGAGCAGCAAATGCCCGACGGTAAACAAGTGTAGGGGTACCATCCTTGGGAAATTGACATAGGTCTCTGAGCAAGTCGATCCGGGGACGGTGCCAAGGCGGTGCTGTACCCCAAGTTGTCAAGAAGGTTTTAGGAAAGCGGAAGGAAAGAGAATGGAGCAGTTGACGGAAGCGGACTCCCGGGGGTAGTAGGGAGGAGGAGCGGCCTGCATACCCGACATCAAAGGAGGCGTCGAAAAAAAGGTTATGGGCTGGATTAGCAGGCATGGAAGACAGATGGCTAGCATAACGACTCAGAAGGACTGCCCGCCGATTGGACAGCGGAGGTTCAGCAGTCTCAGCATAAAGGCTTTCCACAGGGCTGGTGTAAAAAGCTCCAGACACTAAACGTAATCCACGGTGGTGGATAGAGTCGAGACGCCGAAGAATAGACGGCCGAGCAGAGGAGTAGACTATGCTTCCATAATCCAATTTCGAGCGCACTAAGGCGCGATAGAGGCGGAGAAGGACCACCCGGTCCGCTCCCCAAGAGGTACCATTCAGGACACGGAGGGTGTTAAGGGAACGCAGACAGCGAGCCGAAAGATAGGAAACGTGGGAGGACCAGCACAGTTTTCTGTCAAACATAAGACCCAAGAATTTAACGACGTCGGAAAACGGAAGGTTGACAGGACCTAGATGTAAGGAGGGCGGAAGAAACTCCTTACGTCGCCAAAAATTAACACAAACGGTCTTACTGGGTGAGAAACGGAAGCCGGTTTCGATGCTCCACGAGTGGAGGCGATCGAGACATCCTTGAAGACGTCTTTCAAGAAGGCTGGTCCTTTGAGAACTGTAGTAGATCGCAAAATCGTCCACAAAGAGGGAGCCCGAGACATCAGGAAGGAGACAATCCATAATTGGATTAATGGCGATGGCAAACAGTACAACACTCAGCACGGAGCCCTGGGGTACCCCGTTTTCTTGGGAGAAGGTACGGGAGAGAGTAGTGTTCACCCGCACCCTAAATGTGCGCTCTGCCATAAATTCGCGAAGAAAAAGGGGCAGCCGGCCTCGAAAGCCCCAAGAGAACAGTGTGCGGAGGATGCCTGTCCTCCAACAGGTATCGTACGCTCTCTCCAGATCAAAAAATATTGCTACCGTTTGGCGTTTCCGGAGAAAATTGTTCATGATATAAGTGGAGAGAGCAACAAGATGGTCAACAGCAGAACGATGCTTTCGGAATCCGCATTGGGCTGGTGTTAAAAGACTAGATAGCTAGAGGGGAGATGTTTGTCCTTTCCAGGTTTCGGAACGGGAACGACAATAGCTTCCCGCCATCGCCTGGGAAAGGTACTGTCGGTCCAAATTCGATTATAAAGGCGAAGGAGGTGACGCAGGCTATGGGTTGATAAATGCAGCAACATTTGGACATGGATACCATCCGGTCCTGGGGCGGAGGAGCGAGAAGTAGAGAGTGCATGTTGGAGTTCGCGCATGGAGAAAACAGTATTGTAGCTTTCGCGATTTTGAGAGGAGAAAGCAAGATGTCGCACTTCCGCTGCACGTTTCTTCGGGAGAAACGCTGGCGGGTAATTTGAAGAGCTCGAAATCTCAGCAAAGTGCTGACCCAATGAGTTAGAAATTGCGACGGGGTCCACTAAGGTATCATGCGCGACAGTGAGCCCAGAGACCGGGGAGAAACTAGGCGCGCCTGAGAACCGTCGAAGCCGACTCCAAACTTCCGAGGAGGGAGTGAAGTTGTTAAATGAGCTAGTAAAGAATTTCCAGCTTGCCTTCTTGCTATCGCGGATGACGCGACGGCATCGCGCACGGAGCTGCTTATATCGGATACAGTTGGACAAAGTTGGATGGTGACGGAAAATGCGAAGAGCACGTCGCCGCTCACGTATTGCGTCACGGCAGGCCTCGTTCCACCACGGAACTGGAGGGCGCCGGGGCAATTCGGAGGTGCGTGGTATTGAACGTTCCGCAGCTGTGAGAATAACGTCGGTAAAATGTGTGACCTCATCGTCGACGCTGGGAAAGCGACGGTCATCGAATGTCGCTAGAGACGAAAAAAGTGTCCAATCGGCTTGGGCAAACTTCCAGCGTCGCGAGCGCATATATGGCAGTTGAGGCTGCAGTCGAAGAACACATGGAAAGTGGTCACTCGAGTGTGTATCATCAAGGGCGAACCATTCGAAGCGCCGAGCTAGCGGAACAGTACCGACCGCAAGGTCCAAATGGGATAAATTTGCCGTGGAGGCAGACAAAAATGTAGGGACCCCAGTGTTGAGGCAGACTAGATCCGCTTGGTGGAAGACGTCTAGCAATAGTGAGCCACGTGGACAAGGATGTGGAGATCCCCAAAGCGGGTGGTGGGCATTGAAGTCCCCAACCAGCAAATAGGGGGGTGGAAGCTGATCAAGAAGATGAAGGAGATCAGCTCGTGCCATTGGTATAGACGATGGAATGTATACCGTACAAAGAGAGAACGTGTATCCAGAAAGGGAAAGACGGACGGCGACAGCTTGGAAGGAAGTGTTTAAGGGGATTGGGTGATAATGGAGAGTATCATGGAGCAGAATCATGAGTCCTCCATGGGCTGGAGTGCCTTCAACTGAGGGGAGGTCATATCGGACGGACTGAAAATGAGGGAGAACAAAGCGGTCATGGGGACGCAGCTTTGTTTCCTGAAGACAGAAGATGACCGGCGAGTAGGATCGTAAGAGGATCGACAATTCCTCCCGATTGGCGCGAATGCCGCGGATATTCCAGTGGATAATGGACATAGGGTGAACAGAAAATGGAGGAACGGCACCAAGGGTGCTGTCAACTCAACGACTGCTCAGAGCTTGCGACCGACAGCATGGAATGGCATTCAGTCGAAGGCAGAAGATCCTGATCCATAGGTTGGTCAGGAGCAGCTCCTGCCACCAACGATCGGCCAGTTGACCGGCCACCAACAGTGCGCCTCGGCGACACAGAAGATGGCCGAGGGCGATTTCCGCCAGGTGGTGCTGTAGATGGGACACGCCTTGGCGGAGAAGGAGAGGAACTGTGTTTCTTCGTAGCCTTCTTGGAGGTATGTTTAGATGAAGGAGGAACCGATGGTTGTGAAGTTGCAGTACGTAAAAACTCTTCACGAGAATGCTCTTTTTTTGTAGACTTGGCGTCTGACTTTTGGGCTCGAGATTTAGCAGAACCCGACGAAGGGTGAGCCATAGAGTGGGCAGGCGAAAGAGGTGAGGTTGAACGGGCGATCTTTGCGCTGGCCGATCTGACGACCGTGGTACTAAATGTGAGGTCGCAAGTCTGCGTGGCCGCCTCCTTTGTTGGCCGAGGAGAAGCAAGGACAGCGCTGTATTTTCCTTTCTGAGGCACGGTGGGCTGTCGACTGGCGAGTAACTTTCGAGCAGCAAAGGTCGACACCTTTTCCTTCACTCTTATTTCCTGGATCAGCTTTTCGTCCTTAAAAACAGGGCAATCTCGAGAGGAAGCAGCGTGGTCACCCATACAGTTGATGCAGCGAGGGGATGGAGGTGGACAAGCACCCTCATGGGCATCCCTGCCACACGTAACACATTTGGCCGGATTGGAACAGGACTGGCTGGTGTGATTGAACCGCTGACATCGATAGCAACGCGTAGGGTTTGGGACATACGGGCGAACGGAAATTATCTCATAGCCTGCTTTGATTTTTGATGGGAGTTGAACTTTGTCAAAAGTCAAGAAGACAGTGCGGGTTGGAATGATGTTCGAGTCCACCCTTTTCATAACCCGATGAACAGCGGTGACGCCCTGGTCAGACAGGTAGTGCTGAATTTCTTCGTCAGACAATCCATCGAGGGAGCGTGTATAAACGACTCCACGCGAGGAATTTAAGGTACGGTGCGGTTCCACCCGGACAGGGAAGGTGTGGAGCAGAGAAGTACGCAGCAATTTTTGAGCCTGGAGGGCACTGTGTGTTTCTAACAACAGGGTACCATTCCGTAATCTGGAACAAGACTTTACAGGACCCGCAATTGCGTCGACACCTTTCTGAATAATGAAAGGGTTGACCGTGGAAAAGTCGTGACCTTCGTCAGACCGAGAAACAACAAGGAACTGTGGCAACGATGGAAGAACCGTCTGTGGCTGAGACTCAGTGAACTTACGTTTGTGAGCAGACATAGTGGAAGGTGAGGAAACCATTGCGGAAGAATCCCCCATGATTACCGGCGTCTCCGATGGCGCGCTCCTCCCTTGTGGGGGCCCTCACCGAGGGCACACCCGCCTTAGGTGATTGTTCACACCTCAGGTCACACCTCCCGACATACGGACGGAGGGACCAATCGGCACTTTCGGAAGGTATCAGCTCGGGTAATCACCCCTCCCTGGGCCTGGCCTTTACCAGGGGGTACGTACGTGTCCTACCTGTCTACCCGGGGCGGGGAATTACGCGTTACCCCGTCACCGGCTACGCATGGAAGTGCGTGGGTCGGCCTTCAGACACGCACAGGGAGGAAGAAAGAGAAAGGGAAAGGAAAGAAGAGGGGGTCTCAAACGCCGCAGCGGAGAAAAGGGTAAAGAGAAGAGGTAAGGAAAGGAGAAGGACAAAGGAAGGAAGAAGACAAACAAGCAAGGAAGAAGAAGAATGCGGTACATTTACAAGCGTCCGTCTCCGGACGTAGGCGCAAACCATGCTCCCAGAGGGGGAGAAAGTAAAGGAAAGAGCAAGAGGTGAGGGGGGGGGGTGAAGACAGGGGATGGGGAAGGATGCGGAAAGGGAAGGCATGCAGCCCGGAAAGGAAGGAAGGCCACATTAGCTCGGGGCCCCGTGCTCGCTACGCACGTATCCACAAAAGAGATGTGGATCCCCTGGGGGGTTGTCTGTGGTTGTTTGGTGTCTGTGAAATGTGATGAATGTTCTGTATGTGTCTGGTACTTGCCTGAGGTTGGTGAGATGATTGGTAGTATGTTTGAGGAAGCAGGATTAGGATTTGGATATTGGGATTTTCTCTTCGACTAAATCGTCGAAGATCGTCATTGGGCATTTTGGCTTATCGTGGGACAAGTCATATCGACCTAGGGAGTGGATGAGGACGTTTCCTGATCTGGAAGAGCCTTCATAGAAGGCCCTTGCCAGATCTCGGAAACACTCTCTCATGAGTGGGATTTCAGCTGCGGCGTGTAGATCATAGGTAGGGAATCGGAGAGCGAGATGCAGTGCCCTCCTTAGGGCGCCGTTATGCAGCCTCTGGAGTTTATCCAGGGGCTGCTTCGCCGCGTATCCTCAGACAGGGTATGCATATTCCATTACTGGCCGGATCAGGGCCAAATAAACGTTCACTCCTACAGAGCAGGGGAGGGAGCTGGTTGCGGCCACAAACCCCACGATCCTTCTAGTAAGAGCTATGTCTAACACGTCGTGCCTGCCTCCATCTTTTGGAAAATGTATGGGCTCGACCTGACCCCATATTTCGAAGTGGTGGATGCGCGGCAGTGGTTGCAGTTTGGCACCGGCTCTGGAGGTTACTCTAGAATTCCTATCAGGATGTTTGGCATTGAAGTCGCCCCCTATTATGAGTTTGCGTTCAATTTGCCCTAAAGCGGTTCTGTCTCCCACATTTATCTGGTCTTGTGGGGGTTGGCAGATTTCAACAATTATTAGGGGTTTGTTGGCAGCGGTTACTTCTACCGCAACTGCTTCGATTTTATTGGTAGCTCGTAAGAATACTTGGTGGTGGGGGATCCCTATTTTTATTTATATGGCCACTCCTCCATCATGGGTTAGCCTCTCTTTACGGTAGCTAACGTAGTTGGGAACTGTCGGTTTCATTCACGGTTTTAGGTGGTTTTCCCCATCATCATGCATAAGACGACGGAGAACTCCTTCACGAGATCTCTGAACTCTACCTCTTGATTAACAATGCCGTCTGCGTTAAAGACGCACATTGTCAGGTCTTGGATATTTAGTCAACCATCCATGATTGAGTATCGTAACTACTGAGGAAGTCACAGAGCGGAGCGACTGCTGGACTGCTACCTGAAGGGCAACGAGGATCTTTGTGTTCTGCTTCTGGGCATTCATGAATTCCATCATCATTTCCATGATGAGGATCATGGTGTACACCAAAATGCCTAAAAACTGATCTGAGGGTGTGGACTGAGTGTGGGCTTCCCTAGAGCTTGTGGACCTAGTCATTGTTGTTGTGTGTTTCCCAGTGTTGCTCTTGTGACTGTGTTTGGTTTTGTGTTTATTGGGCTACGTTTTCATGGCTTCTCTAAGGAGAAACCGCTTCCATGGATGTTGCCCTTGGTGTGTCTGGTCTTAGTTTTAACCAGGCCTTGTCCATGTGTGTTGTGTTTTGTTTCTTTGTGACTGGATGGGTTGATGGTGTTTCGTTTGCATGTGTGGGGGGGGGGGGGGGGTGGCCTTTGCACCCTTTGACTGCTTTGAGTGTCTTTTGTGGAACTCACAACCTTGGTAACCCACTGTGTGGTTTGCCACACAGCGCCACCTTATTTGTGGGTGAATGTGTTCCAGTTTCCAGGACCTCGTGTCATGGGCCTCGGCACACTTTCTGCATCTTATCACCATGGTGCAGTGTGTGGTGATTTGATTCAGGCCCTGACACATGAAGCACAGCACTGTTTTTGCGGCGCAGTGGCTCAGCGGTGACAGGCACAGCGAGGACCATTTTTATCTCCTCTTTGTTCTGCAGGATATCAGGCAGAGTGGCCTGAAATAGGGGCCACTTACTATGTATGTTTCCTATTTGCTGGACCGCCTTGACATCGTACCTCTGGGCAGTCCAGTCAGTTTTGACTTCCTAGCGGGACAGCGTCTTGGTAGATCTCTAAACAGTAATACTGTAATCAGAGTTTTTGTTGTGGGGAACGTTTAGTGGGGTATGTTTCTGTTGTTGAAAAGTGTTTTGACTGTGGTGTAGTCTTCTAGTGTGTGTACTGTTATTTTTATTTTGTCACCTTTGGCTCAAAACTGCGTCCCCCGACTTATGTTTTTAATAACTCGAAGTGGTCCTCGTATTTCTGAGGAAACTCTGCGACAATCGGAGGGAGGTGGCAGGTGACGCGTTTCTGTGTTTGTGTTGTGTTGTGTTGTGTTTTGTGATGTCTCTGGCTCATCAGCCACTGCCTGAAACCTGTTCGGTGTGGGTTCTACTCCCTGGGCCACCAGAAGCCTCAGCTGGTGAAAGGTTTTCTTCAAAAGCACGAAGCCCTCCGACTCCTGCCCAGTTACGCAGTTCCTGTCCAGGGCGACGGTTTCCTGATTCCATCCCAGGTTGACAACAGGTGCTGCCGGGGGCGTAGGCTCATCAAAGGGTGTGGGAGTGGTTGGGGTAGGGGTGGTGGACCTTTTCTTAGAGTGCCTATCCTTGCGGTCATGCCTTAAAAGCCGCGAGGTGGATTTGTTTGGGGGGGATCTCCTAACGGGTCTTCTGCTTGTGTTTACTGAGGGATGCTATGTTATTTGGGAGGTTATTGGTGGCATTGGCAAGCAGAATCGGACTCAGGACAAGGGGAGGAGGGGCGGGATCGCAAGTACTGACAATGTATGTCGATGTCGGCGTTTTGTGTGTTACAGCATTTAGTGTTTTCCCGCCATGTCCAGAGCGGAAAAGGGGGCTGCTGCCAAGCCTGCTAAGCATTTATCACAGATGCTAAAACCCTCGGTGGGTTATGGTCCACACTATGCAAAAAACGCGACTGAGTTCGAGAAGGTACTACAGGACATGCAGCCGGAAAATGAAGACCTACTAGTCAGCTTCGATGTGATATCCTTATTCTTATGAGTACCAACAGAAGGCTCCCTGGCTTTACTCAAAGAATGCATTGAAGAGGATATCATCAAGCTCTTCCGCCATGTGCTAACTGTTGTGTCTAGACAAGACAGCCTAGACACAATGAGAGGGAGCCGAAAGGCACGCACTAAGCCAAAGCAGGATGGCGTGAGGTCTGAAACATGATACGTAATAATGCTATGAAGAAAAGTACGTAGCTTCTGGAATACTTAACTTTAATCCATCCTTTTGGTACATCTGGAGATTGTGGCGATACAAGTGAGACTCTTTAGATACATGCAATGTTACTAATGGCGCCTTGCTAGGTCGTAGCCATTGACTTAGCTGAAGGCTATTCTAACTATTGGCTCGGCAAAGGAGCGAGGCTTCGTCAGTATAGTCGCTAGCTACGTCGTCCGTACAACTGGGTCGAGTGCTAGTCCGTATCTCGAGACCTGCCTTGTGGTGGCGCTCGGTCTGCTATCACACAGTGGCGACATGCGGGTGCGACATGTACTAATGGACCGCGGCCGATTTAAAGCTACCACCTAGCAAGTGTGGTGTCTGGCGGTGACACCACACTAACCATCACCTATTTCAAATGTGGTGGGAAGTTCTACGAACAGATAGATGGTGTAGCTATGGGCTCCCCCCTAGCACCAGGCATAGCCGACCTATGCATGGAGCACTTCGAAAAGCTAGCACTGGACACTGCTAGAAACAAGCCAAAAGCCTTGGAGCCGTGGCGCGGCTCTCGGGCGCAAGACGCTATCGATTACTCCTCTGGTTGAGGTTGGCAATATGTGCGATCGCGAGCGCCTCCTGTCGGAGCGGGTCCTAACGGGGAGTGACGACGAGTTACGAGAGTCTGGGGCGGACAGCAGGGGAGAACGGACATTGCGGCCGCACTCTGAGGCGACAAGAGAAGAGTTGTTGTGCACGGCCGAGAAGGTAGCGTTGAGCAAGGCGGCAGTCAGCATCGCTTTCCGGGGGACAGATAGTTGCGGCAGTCCAGCGAGCAGACACCCGCTCCGGTTTGTGGACGTGACGTGGGTCGTATTTTGACGTTTGCTTGGTACGAATCTGCGGCTCCCTTTATGCCCACGTGTGGTGTTCTGTCCGTATGTGCATTGAAAAGGTAACGCTCCGGCTGGAACAGTGGCTTGTGCTTTACGTTCATGCACCCTGACTCATTTGTTTTGCTGCAGGCAGCTGTAATTTCAGAGATTTTTTTTCGTCGCGATTGTCTTAGCCCGGTGGTGCCTTGTATCTGAGAACAGGACAGCTAACGTGTGACCTGTTGTTTTGGGTTTGGGCAACCTAGTTATCACGCACACAAATGTATTGCTGCCGAGTGAGGTTAGTCCTAATTTTGTGGAACTGAGCATTCAGTGACTGGCTCGTCTGCAAATTAATTAGTTTAACCTTTGAGGTGTGTTGTTTTTTTTTTTTTGCTTTTAATGGTGAATTTCTTGTCATTCATTTGTGTATGTTTCGCCGTTGATGATAGCTGTGAGTAAGATAGCAAGGTCTTGAAGGGCTTGCGTATCGCGACTGTATTTTGGCAACTGTTTAATTTGATTTCTTGTTTATCGGTCTGGTGAAAACTTATGCCAAGTTTACTAATTTCCGCCTGTGGTCCGGAAGTTGGTTTGAAGGTAAATCCGTTGGTAAATCTTTACTGGACCTAACTGTTAACTGATCTTGCGTTAAACTAATGCCATTATTAAATCGTTTCTTGTGTGCTATAAATTGTAATACCATAGAGAAGGAGACAGGGCACATTCTGTGGTCGAGGTGTAGGCACGGTTGCTGCTTTGCGCGTGGCGTCTTGTCGCTCGCTATCATTTCCCGCGTTAGTACGGCGGCGTGAGATTTGTTTGCTCGCGGTTGTATGGCCGCTGGTCAGCTGTGCCTGCTCCTGCTTCAGGGTGTGCCGTGTTTCTTAAGGCGTACGCCGACCTTCAGACACTGTTACTCCCGTGTTGCTGTCGGTCGCTTACCGAAACGTTAGTCTGTTTTAGCACGGCGGCCACTGGGCCGTGACGATGTCGGTTGATGACCAGCGTTGGGGCGGTCGTCCGCTCTGAGTGGCTTCTGTCACTTTGACTTGGCAGTTACCTTCTGGTTAAACAGATCAAACTTGTTTATTTGCTGTAAATTCCTAAGCAGTTTGTGAGAAAAGTTGTAACTCAGCTTTTCATGATTTTACGCAATTCAAGCATTTTGGTAAGGCATTTTCCCATCTACGTTTTATTTAAATGAGAATTCTTCAATCACCTGTTGAAGCTTAACATAAAATTTGTAACTTAGCTTTCATGATTTTACTTAATTTAAGCATTCTTGTAAAGCAGTCCTTTATCTACGTTTTATTGATTGGTAATTCTTTATTGGGGTTATTCACTGGTTGAAGGTTAACATAAGTTTGTAACCAAGTTTATGTACTTGCTTAATTGAGATTTGTTAAGAGCCGTTATTGCTGGAAGATCATTAAAGCTTGGGTGCTTGCAATTGTGAATACTGTTTTCTGTCTATGTTGTGGGCTACCCTTCCACTTCCACAGCCAAACTGTCCTATCAACCAGTACAGCCTTCTACAGGTACGTTGATGATACTTTAGCAGTTAGACCCTGCCATGTGGCCAGACTACCAGAGTTCCAACAACACCTCAATGGTATACATGAAAATATCAAATTTACTATGGAGATAGAAGAGAACAGAAGCTTACCCTTTCTGGATATCGTGATCACAAGAAACGTGGACGGCACGCTGGAACACCCAGTGTACAGAACGAAAACACACACGGACCTCTATCTTAATGCCAACAGCGGCCACCATCCTGCGCAATGCAATGCTGTACTCAACACCTTAGTGCTCAGGCCCAGGCCCATCAGCGATAAGGAAAATTTGCCAATATAATTGCAACACCTCAAGGACACCTTGAGAAGTGGCATGAGCCCCCTCTCATATTTCTATCTTACGATTTTCCTCTCTAATTGCATGCGGTGAAGAGTTGCTACTCCTTCACACGCGGACTTCCCACGCAGCGTCTCTCGTCACTCAGGTGGTCCGGTGACAGGCGAGCTCTGCTGATCTGGAGAGGGTTAAGCCGACGGGTGTGATGGAGTCGAGAGAATGCTTTCCAGATGCCGACATTGTCAAGAGACACGACCGCAGGGGCCTGAAGTAGCGGCTGGGCTAGAGGTTCCGTTACTTCGCAGAAACTTAGCGAAAACACTTTCTGGCGGGCTACCAGCGAGGCGTGGGAATGACTTGTGTACCCAGGCAGTTGTGGCGGGAAAATTCCCGCGCTTTCTGCAAAATAGTAACTGTGATTGGCTTGCTCAGGGCATAGCTCCGTGACGTAGCAAAATCAGCGCAGAAATTGGCGCCAAGAATCTCCAATGGTGGAATGGTAGTGCTCCGGCAATAGAGTGGAATTTTCCGCCAGTTTTCGAGTTGCTGATTGGACCGTTCAACCACGGCCACTGTCGTGGGGGCGGGAATGTTCTGTGTTCGGCCTGTACGGGTGCTCTGGGGTAGTCGGCTCTCGCCTTTCGGTCGGAGTAGGTTACAAGGCTGAGCTCTCGCTGCTCTGGACAGCCTGCTTTCCGTTGGCTGTCTAATATACTTGTATTTAATTGTAACTGTTTGGCGAAGTTGTTGAAGTTTCGACTTCAACGTAACTTTCCGAGTACAGTTGGCAATTGAGCGTTCTGCGTACAAGCGGCCTAGGTTGTCTGTCTTGAGCAGTTTTGGCTAAAGTTGATTGTATTGGAGTTACAGTGCGACTTCGCTTGTTAAAATCAATCACTGTACCGTCAGTGTTTGTGTGGCGAGCCTTCTTCGTCTCCCTCCGAGGCGCATTTGTATTGCTAGGAAGTCTTTAGTCTGGAACAACCAAACCAGGATAATTCGTTTCGGGCTATACTCGCGACATTATCATCACCACAACAGGACGTTGAAGCAACCAGTCATCACCTCCGGTACGCCAGATCGTGTTCTGGCAGTTAAGAAAACAGTTGGGTAATGTATGTCCGCAGCACCGGCAGATAGGGATTTTCCTAGGTGATAATCAGAGCTCAGCAGAGCACGCCTGTTCGTCTTTTTCTAACTTTGTTCTGTCTTGGGTAGCAGCAATTAATGTTGGGTTAGCTGTGTGTCTCTCTCAACATTTGAGTGGCAAGGAATTGGCTCCACATACCACTTCGTCATAAGCCTCACAATCTAGTTTAGGGACAACTTCACCTTCACAGCGTTTGTTTGAGTATCCAATTTGAGCCAATTTGATGTATTATAAATGTTTCATATGTTTTTGTTTATTATTTTGTGTTTAGTCTTAATAAATCATATTGTTATTTTGGATAGAACTTTCATTCTGTTAATCGGTAGAGTTACCCTATCATTTCTCACTACGTTAATGAAACCTTCCTTTATTTAACTTATTTATCAAATTAAATTATTTCAGGTGCCAAACTCTTTTCTACTCCACTTGCAGGGTTGATTACAGTCAGTTCGCGTGTATTTTTTAATCCATGTGCAACAGCAAAAGTCGGAGTTAGAATAGGGGGGGCTTAGAGCACCATTTACATATGTAGATTCTAGAAGAATTTAGTGTTAAATACACTGCTAGCCCCGGCACCTCGCAACCTTCAAGAAAATGGCTAAAGTGAAACAAAGATAAGGAGAGCTCTGAAGACCGACAACAAGAAGAACGAAGAGAGACCGGATGAAGACGAAGCAACGGGCTGTGCGTTCTTGCCATAAGTGGTTCCTCCAACGGCCAAGATCGCAAGAATTCTCAAGAAACAAAGTGAAGACCGTTTTCCGCGCAGCGGGAAAAATCAGAGACCTTCTCGGTTCAACCAGGGATCCACTAGGTCTGATGGCATCTGCGAATGTGGGATGCAACATATAGGACAGACGCAGCGTTTTATCTCACAGCGCCGCAATGAACACATCAGACATGTACACTTGGATCAGACCAAGAAATCTGCTGTGGAGGAGCATAGTATTGACGAGAAGCACACCTTCGATTTCGGGGACACAAAGAAAATATGCAGGACAAACGGATTTTGGGACTCCGTAATCAAAGAGACCATAGAAATACGGTTACACAACAACCTAATCAACCGCAACAGTGGCTTGCAATCAGAAAAATCGGTGAAAAACACTCCGTTCCACCAAGGGTCACGGGCGGAGCAGAAAGAGACGGACGCTGGGACACGAACCCCGCACACGCGTGCACCCCACCACCGGCCATTCCAGGCGCATCGGGCGATTCCGCGGGCGCGTGATTGGCCGGCGGTGGGAAGCGGGAGAGGTCCAGCAGAAATATCAGCCCGCGTCCGACGATATCCACCTGCTGGTGGTGATACAATCAAAATTATAGTACGCACACTTGAGCACTACACCACAATCAAAACACTTCTCGACATCAAAAACATACCCCACTACACATTCTCCACAACAAAGGCACGAAACAAGAACATTGTGATCACAGACCTAGATCAAAACAAACTTGACTGCCCAGGGGTACGTCGTCAAGGCGGTCCAGCAGATGGGCAACATAGGAAGTAAATGGCCCCTATAACAGGTCACACTGCCAGATATCCCGCAAAACAAAAGGGAAATGAAGATGATCCTGGCTCTCCCTGTGACTACCGAACCACTGCGATGCAAAAACAAAATGGTGCAGTGCTTCAGGTGTCGGGGCCTTAATCATATTGCAGCACACTGCTACACAGCAGTAAGATGTAGAAAATGCGCCGAGGCCCATGACACAAGGACATGCACAATAAAACACACGGACCCACAAATAAGGTGCGCGCTGTGTGGCAAGAACCACACAGTGGGTTACCAAGGTTGTGAGGTCCACAAAAGACACTCACAGCAGGCAAAGGGCGCCAAAGCCGACCCCCCATACATGCAAACAAAACACCACCAACCCATCCAGCCACACAAGAAAACAAAACACGACAACACACACGGACAAGGCCTCGCTAAAACCAAAACCGGACACACCAACGACAACTTACTCGGAAACGGTTTCTCCTTCGAGAAGCCTTGGAAACGTAGCCTCATCACCACAACACCAGACACCATCACAAGAACAACACTGGGAAACACACAGCAGCAACGACCAGGTACACCATGACAGAGAAAGCTCTAGCGAACCCCACACACAGCCCACACCCTCAGATCAGGTGATAGGCATTATGGTGCCGACCATGAATCTCGTCATGGAAATGATGAAGGAATTCAAGGAAGCCCAGAAGCAGAACACACAGATCCTCGTTGCCCTTCAGGCAGCAGTCCAGCAGTCGCTACCCTCTGCGAGTTCCTCAGTAGTTTCAAAACCCCATCATGAATAGACAACCAAACATCCAAGGCCTGACAATGTGCGTCTTTAACGCAGACGGCATTGTTAAGCAAGAGGTCGAGTTCAGGGAACTCGTGAAGGAGTTCTCCATCGACATATGCATGATGGGAGAAACCCACCTAAAACCGTGAATAAAAGTGACTGTGATTACTAACATAGTTGAGGACTAAGACAGACCAACCCAAGGCGGAAGAGTAGCTATATAAATAAAAAGAGGGATCCCCACCACCAGGTATTCGTACCAGCTACCAATAAAATCGAAGCAGTGGCGGTGAAGTAACCACTGCCAACGGACCCCTAACAATTGTTGCAGTCTACCGACCCCCAGATGACCAGACAGAAGAGGGAGACATAGCTGCTCTAGGGCAAATTGAACGCAAACTCGTAATATGGGGAGACTTCAATGCCAAACACCATGGTTGGAATTCTAGAGTAACCTCCAGAGCAGGCGCCAAACTGCAACAACTAGCGCGCACTCACCGCTTCGAAACATGGGGTCCAGTCGAGCCCACACATTTTCCAAAAAATGGAGGCAGGCCCGACGTGTTGAACCGTGCGATCCTCCTAGTGACAGCTATGTCTGTGGCCGCAAGGCCAATCAACAGAATGTCCTCCAACCACAATCCAGTGATTCTAGAGGTCGATGTGGGAGAATGGGTAGCACTCCCACGGTACCAAACGTCTTAGAAACGTACAGACTGGGAGCAATACCGAGAAACCGTAGTCTCTGATATCGCTTGCGCTCCGCCACCTACTGCCGAAACAGTAGAACAAGCGCTACAAGACTTAACAGGCAGCATCTTGCAGGCAGCGGAAGAGGCCACCCCTCCACAAAGGGATGGCCCACCGCCGCAAGTACAGCTCAAATTCGAAATAAGAACAGAGTGGCAAAAGAGTGGAAGATCACCAGAAATCAGGCCACCAGGAGGCTGCTCAATCGTCTACAGAGAGAACTGAAGGTACCGCTCAATGAGCACAGAAACCAGCAATGGCAAAACCGCCTCACAGCTCTCAAAGTAGACGATCATATACTATGGCAAACAAGCAAACAGTTCAAACAAAGACGCGCTAGGATGCCGCCACTGCACGGCGAGCGGTGTCTGGTCTACAGCCATGCTGGGAAGACCAACGCCCTCGCCGACTCCTTCGAGAAGCAGTTTCAAGCGGCAGAACCAGAGTATGAAGAGGTAGTCAGTCGTCAACTGGCGGTTTTCGTTAATACTTAGGAGGACCCAGAGGGCGAACCCATACTTTTTGCCCCCGAGAACGTGGCAAGAGTAATTAGGCCCCTCCCTACAAAAAAGGCGCTAGGGCACGACAGTGTCACTAATTAGTTAGTCAAAAATCTCCCACCCACAGCGATCACACACCTCGCAAACGTCCTCAACGAGATTACTCGTTCCCGCGAGTTCCCAGCTTGCTGGAAACATGCGAAGGTGGTCGCGATACACAAACCAGAGAAAGACCCTGCATTCCCGCAGCTCTACAGGCCGATCAGCCTCTTGCCAACTCTCACCAAGATCTGTCAGCGCCTCCTGCTAAGACCCTTACAAGAACATATTACCAGAGAGAAAATTCTGCAGGATTTCCAATTCGGGTTCCGGCAGAACCACTCTGCCCCACAACAGGTCGTGAGAATGAAGCCCTCTGTGGCTGCTTCAACCAACCACAGAGGCTACTGCGGGATAGTGATACTAGATATAGCCAAAGCCTTTGACTCAGTATGGCATAGAGGGCTACTCTACAAGTTGTACATACAAGGGTTTCCCGGGAGTATAGTTCAGCTGATCAAAAGCTATCTTACGAATAGAACTTTCTCCGTCAAAGTAGAAACTGCCACCTCCGCCAAAAGCCGTATTCGTGCTGGGTGCCAAATGGATCGGTCCTGGGTCCCATCTTGTAAAGTCTGTTCACTGTGGATACACCAACGGCCCCCCCTGATGCACAATGCACAGTATGCGGACGACACAGCCTTCTTCACGAGAAATGCGTACAAGGACCTGGTCATTCGTAGGCTACAAAGGGTTTTAGATGACGCAGAAACCTGGGCCCGTCGCTGGCGTATCACCATCAACTCTGAAAAGACACAGGCTATGCTGATTACCCGCAGGCTCTGAAGGCGCGGACCTCCTCAACGATCCCTCCCCCCCCCCCCCCCCCCCCCCATCCAACTTCACCTAAATGGAACCAAACTCCCCTGGCGCAGAACCGCCAAGTACCTTGGCGTAACCTAGGAGTCTCGTCTTACGTGGAAACCCCACATAGACGAGGTCCACAGGATGGTGTGTACCAGAATGTCCATCCTGTATCCAATCCTGAACTCAACCAGCTCCCTTCCCTGCCCAGTAGGAGTAAATGTGTACCAGGCCCTGATCCTGCCAGTAATGGAATATGCGTGCCCTGTATGGGGATACGCGGCAAAGCAGCACCTGGAAAAACTCCAGAGGCTGCAGAACCGCGCCCTCAGGAGGGCATTGAGTTTACCTCTTGGATTCCCCATATATGATCTGCACGCCGCAGCCGAAATCCCACTCCTGAGAGAGCGGTTTTAAGATCTGGCAAGGGCCTTCTATGAGGGTTCTTCCAGATCAGGAAACGCCCTCATCCACTCCCTAGGTCGGTATGACATGTCCCGCGACAAACAACACAAGCGCCCCATGACGATCTTCGACGATTAAGTCGAAGAGAAAAATCCCAATATCCAATCCCAAATCCTGCTCCTTCGCATATAACACCAAACATCTCGCCAACCTCAGGCAAATACCAAACAGACAGGACAGTCATCATGTGCGTTTTCAACTTCTCGCGGCGTAATGAATAATCCATTAAATTTCGGGCATGCAGCCGGGCAAATAAAATTTCTTCTACTGATATTTCGGCCGCGTATCGTCCGGCCATCTTCAGGGGGAGTCACAAGACTGACGACAAGGTGCCAAGCGCGGCCTTATATGCTCCCGATGACGACTTCTCTGCAATTTAATTACTCCAAGAGCCGGATTCCATGCTTTGTCCAAATTAAAACCATTATCTCTGTTTATTAAATTGTTGGCTAATCGAATTTCTATAGCTTCCTTGAATACAGATTCCCAAAAAGAAGAGGTGGATGTTAAAATCTTCACTTCACTGTAATTCATGGAATGACCCGTATCAATACAATGTTCGGTCACAGCTGACTTGTCTGGTTGTCATAAGCGTGTGTATCTTCGGTGCTCCACACACCTCTCATGAACGGTGCATGTTGTTTGACCTATGTATGACTGCTCACAATTTCCGCAAGGAATCTGGTACACACCCGCCTTACGAAGCAGTAAATCGTCCTTCACAGAGCCGAGTAAAGCCGCAATCTTCGTGGGGGGGCCGGCTGCATGCCCGAAAGTTAATGGATTATTCATTACGCCGCGAGAAGTTGAAAATGCACATGAAGTACCTCTTCGGGGAGGAGATGGTTTCATGGGTCCATAGTTTGGACAAATTAAGACACCAGAGAGTAAGACTATTGAGCTCCTTGAGTTTCTTACTGAAGTGCCGCGACCATGGAGTTGTCCCAAAATTTGCAAGGTTGGTTCACTCTGTTAAGAATGCTGCAGTAAATAGAATTTTACATAGGGCTGGTTCCGCTATTGTCAGAGAAACAATTAGTTTTACTCGTCGGAAGTTTGACATTGCTTCTGAACATCTGTATCATCTGCATCTGAAGGTAGCAGCTGTTTTATCTCCTGACTCCTGGGACTGGATCGATGGCACGACATGGGCTAAGTCTGACTGGGTTCGCGAAGTGGCCACAAAAAGACAGATTACCAAGTATAGCCAATTGGACCAGCCTTCTCAGGTGGACTCTGTTATTCGACGCCCTGTCATAAATTTGACGGGTAAGGAATTGGACGAAGCTACGTTGTCTGTCTTAAGTAAAGGGCTAAATTTTGCCCCTACTCCAAAGACTTTGCCGATATCATCTTTCATCAGTGCCATTGAAGAAGCTGTCCGACCACTATCAGAGGATTCTGCGGAAGAAATCAGACGAGAAACCTGTCAAGCAATCGCGAAGCATCGTCCACAAAGAAGCAACGTTTCCAAGGAAGAAAGACGTGCGATACGAAAGCTGCGTGAGGATACTGATATAGTCGTCCTGCGTGCTGATAAAGGTAATGCTACCGTCCTTTTGCTTCAGGAAGTCTACAAGGAAAATATATGTGGTCTACTTAGTTCTGGTGCATACCGGAAGATTAACGAAGATCCTACTAACAAGGTGACAGTAAGGACTGCTGCCTTGCTGAACGCTTCATCACTACCGAAGGAAGTCATAAGAAGTTTAAAAGTACGAGGTGCAGTACCACCGAGATTTTATGGAATTCCTAAAGTTCACAAGATGGGTAAGAATGACCGTCTAGAGGACTTGTCTATGAGACCTATAACGAGCACTATTGGTTCACCAACGTATTTTTCTGCCAAATATTTAGCTTCCTTATTAAAACCATTGGTAGGAAAATATAGTCACCACATTCGTAATTCTATGGATTTTATTCAGAGACTTAGCAATGTAAGGCTAAATAGTATGGATGTGCTTGTTAGTTTTGACGTAGTATCATTATACACCAAGGTACCTTTAAAGGACTCCTTAGCTCTTATCAGCCAACATTTTGATAAGAACATTACGGCCTTATTTGACCATGTGCTTTTATCTTCTTATTTTCAGTTTGATGGTGAATTTTGTGAGCAAATTGACGGTGTTGCCATGGGAAGCCCCCTCTCCCCTCTGGTAGCTAATTTATTCATGGAGGACTTCGAGAACAAGGCACTGGACTCAGCATGTTTTAAACCTACGGTCTTCTGGAGGTACGTGGACGACACATTCGTGGTATGGCCCCATGGTATGGATCAATTACATCGATTTCTTGAGCATTTGAATTCCATCCATGCTAGCATTAAATTTACTATGGAAATAGAAAAAGACGGCTGCCTCCCCTTTCTGGATGCTGCCGTTCGCCGTAAAATTGATGGCACGTTAGGACATGCCGTATATCGGAAACCAACGCACACAAATCTATACCTTCATGCCAGTAGCTGCCATCACCCTTCTCAGACCTTAGTGCATCGGGCGCACTGTATATCCGATGAAGACAATTTACAAGGGGAGCTGACATACCTCAAGAGTATTTTTAAATCGAATGGATATTCTCCGCAACAAATTCGTAGAGCATTCGATGCAAAACCTAAAAAGCAGGTATATGATGGGGAAGAAGATAATAATTTCTTCAGATCTAGGGCGCTTCTGCCCTATGTGGGTGCTCTTTCTTCAAAGATAGGCCGTATTCTTGAGGAACACTGTGTTAAGGTGATCTTGCAGCCCCCCACGAAGATTGCGGCTTTACTCGGCTCTGTGAAGGACGATTTACTGCTTCGTAAAGCGGGTGTGTACCTGATTCCTTGCGGAAATTGTGAGCAGTCATACATAGGTCAAACAACATGCACCGTTCATGAGAGGTGTGTGGAGCACCGAAGATACACACGCTTATGACAACCAGACAAGTCAGCTGTGACCGAACATTGTATTGATACGGGTCATTCCATGAATTATAGTGATGTGAAGATTTTAACATCCACCTCTTCTTTTTGGGAATCTGTATTCAAGGAAGCTACAGAAATTCAATTATCCAACAATTTAATAAACAGAGATAATGGTTTTAATTTGGACAAAGCATGGAATCCGGCTCTTGGAGTAAATAAATTGCAGAGAAGTCGTCATCGTGTCACCGCCGCCGATCAAACATCGATAAGCACATCGAATGTCCGTACGCCTTCGCCACAGGCGGCGCATGTGTAAGCATATGTCTCTGCCGCCGACCACCATCTGCGACCCGCATGCGCAGTACCGCCGCGGTGGAGCATATAAGGCCGCGCTTGGCACCTTGTCGTCAGTCTTGTGACTCGCCCTGAAGATGGCCGGACGATACGCGGCCGAAATATCAGTAGAAGAAATTTTATTTGCGCGGCTGCATGCCCGAAATTTAATGGATTAGGACAGTCATCACATTTCACAGACACAAATAATAATAATAAAAACTACAGATATAAGCACACACACGTACACAGGGAAGTAGAAACCGAAAGGCTACAAACTCACCCTCACACTTCCCCAGAGAGGGGAAAGTAATGGATGAGAGCAGCAGATATCCCGACATTCCCGCTCAGGCTGCGGAGGTGAGCTGTTGCTGCTCGAGACACGGATCGCTGCTGTCGCTGTTGCTGCTCGAGATGTCGGGACGCGGAAAGGGACGCAAAGCTGCAGCCCTGGCGGAGTTGCTGCTCACGCTAGCAGGAACGTCCGGCAACAGGAAGAAGAAGACTGTAGCGCAGTGCTTTCGCTGCCAAAAGCTTGGCCACGTCGCCAAGCACAGCATCTGCTCAGTCGCGTGCCTGAAGTGTGCGCAAGCACATGACACACGCAACTGCAAGAAGGAGAAGAGTACTCCTTGTACCTGCGTCAACTGTGGCGGCGCACACGCGACGAACGCCCGTTCCTGCGCCTACAAGAGGAATTGGCGCGGACCGGACAAGAAGACGCAGCAAGTGACCACCAGACATGAAGAGGGGGTCTCTTGTACAGAAGAAGACGTCTCCAGGCGTCTAAAGGACGCTGTACAGGAAGCCATGTTCGCCTTCAAATCCGCCATGGCGCAAGAGACGGCGGCCATGTTGGCGGAACTGGGCGAGGCCCGGCGGCAGATTGCTGTGCTGACGCAGGAACATCGCTCAGCCAAAAGAGACTCCGCCACCAGAGAAGACATCGCCACCCAGACGACTCCTGCTCGAGAGGAGGAGTTCGCAACGGTGGCCACGCAAACCGACGAGCCTGCCGAAGGGGGGCGATACAGCAAAAGGACACCGAAGCAGCTGCACAAGAGGAAGAAGAGTGGGAAGAAGTACCACTCTTCCCGCTTCCGGACATGTACAGCGCAAGTGCTGTACCGAAGAAGAAGAAGAAGATTGGCGGCCGTTGTGGTCGTGCAGTTCTAGACGCTTCAGTCTGGAACCGCGTGACCGCTACGGTCGCAGGTTCGAATCCTGCCTCGGGAATGGATGTGTGTAATGTCCTTAGGTTAGTTAGGTTTAAGTAATTCTAAGTTCTGGGGGACTGATGACCATAAATGTTAAGTCCCATGGTGCTCAGAGCCATTTGAGCCATTTTTTTTTTTTTTTTTTTTTTGAAGAAGATTGCTAGTTCGCTTCGCGACGGTACATCCCCTCACCAGGAAAACCCTATCCTTTTGTCCCACCAAACCACCCAAAACCGCCACTCCCACATCAGGGTCTTACCTACCCAGAAGGTCATATTGGACTCTCCAGGGAGGATGATGACCTCATTAATTCCTACCCTGTCATCACTACCCTGCAGATGAAGGCTCTAATCTGTTCTCTGCACTACAGAGAACAACTGAAGACAGACTACGCTACTTATCAAACTAACACCGAGGAACAGTCCTCAGTCACCAGTAAGAAGACGAAAGACAAGAACAAGCAATAGATTATCTGCACTCCTTGCCAGTTCCAGATATTATCAAAAAGTCCAAGAAAGAAGTTTCATCAAGATTTTTAGGAGAGTAAAGGACAACAGGCCACAAACTTCCACTTGAACTTCCTCACAGAGAGGAAAGTCAAAAAGCAGCAGAGAGACGATACCCCGACACTTCGCCTGAAGATGATGGAGACGTATTCCATCGAAATGTTGCTAAGAGACGACGACGCTACTAGGCTGAAATCCTGTGAAGACTTCGTATATGAAATCCGCCAAGAAAGCCTGCACTCATAGGGAAAGAGGCTGTCGATAAATGAGCGGTTATCATTTATGATTTTAGAATAAGCAGCTTAACGCCTTATGAATAAAGAAGTTAATACTGATGTACTAGTACTACCGCTCGATGCTCAAGATGCAGTCGATGACGAAGGGATTGGTGATGAAGAGGTGGTAACAGCTCTTGTTGGTTAAGTTATAGGTGCCGCCACGTGTGCAAGAAAATGAAAAAGATGAGAGTTTAGTAAAGGTGCTTGCTTATCAGAGACAAAGTCTTTATAATCATAAAGACAAAATTCCATAACCATGAAAGAAGGCAGAAGACAGTCAGAAATATACAGCCTTGAAAGAGTGGAGAAGACAGACTGCTGTCGTCCGCAGCTCGTGGTCGTGCGGTAGCGTTCTCGCTTCCCACACCCGGGTTCGATTCCCGGCGGGGTCAGAGATTTTCTCTGCCTCGTGATGACTAGGTGTTGTGTGATGTCCTTAGGTTAGTTAGGTTTAAGTAGTTCTAAGTTCTAGCGGACTGATGACTACCGATGTTAAGTCCCATAGTGCTCAGAGCCATTTGAACCATTTTTGACAGACTGCTGTCACATATTTGAACAACGTTGTTGGCACTCCAATGACTTTACTGCGAAGTATAATACACGACGAAAAGGTGCACCTTACACGTACACGAGATAAACAAAGAAGACGCGAAATAAAACATTGCAGAACCAAACCACGCACATAATGGTAAATCCGAAGGCTCTGTGTTGTGTGTTTTCACATATTCCATATCCAAATTTTGATTTAAAAGATTTTAAAAGATTTCTGTAAGCAAATTATTTCGACTGCAAATATGTTATAAGAGTCTTTTTCAATGTTGGTATGTCTTTATTTTCAATAGCTTTGAAAATAATAACTGAAAACAGAAAACAGTGAACTTTTCACAGGTTCCAACATAATTCCTAAAATTCTTTTCACTGAATTCCAGCGTCCTCATATGAGGACGACCTTTACCTTTAATCTAACAGAAAAAAATCAAATAAACAAAATGAAATCTTATTAGAAAGGTTAAGAATGAATGTTTGATTAATTTATAGCTAAAAATTGAAGTTTACATTAATTTTGGACTCAGTAATGCAATCTTCCTCGCGTTCACTTCTGTTCCGTAAGTGTGGTTTTCAAAAGGTCGTCTCTTTCATTGAGGAAACAGTCCGCCATTTACGTAATAGGAGGCAGAGTAAGTTATATTTCGACAACCTTCAATTCGTCTCAGTTTCACAAAACACCACGATATTCACTTTTCTTTGTCTCTCAAGGGAACTCACAGAATCAAGTCTCGACTCCCAATTCTTGCGCAACTTAGATGAAGTTTCCGACATTGACGCCCTCCACTTCATATCTGCGTACCCATTCTGGCCTGTCAATTTAAACACTCTTGTTTTTAACAAAGTGATACTCTTGTTTTAATATACATGCTACAAATGTTATTAATATGCCTAACTGCGCCGGTGCATTTCATAAAATACAGAGCACAGTTTTTGCACCGTACATTTCATATATTCATAAAATGTTACATTAAAACTGTAAAATATTATCCTGGATGCTGTCTGTTACCAATTACGTATCGACGTAGAATATACTCCATGTAATGAAACGAGAGAACAAAAGAGTAACATACATGTACAGACAAAAATTTTAATGAAACACAAATGTACATAAAATTCCTGCGTTATAATATGTCGCACAGAAATCGTGACGATAAGATAAAAGTATTTTGGCCGCATACAGAACACAGAACAGTAAATGTAGTCGATCAGTACACAACTACAGTAGGGCAGAGAATCGGTAACGCCAGTACGAAGTACCCCTCGCTATGCAATGTTCAGTGCTTTGCGGATTGCAACAGGTAGACGTAAAAAGTCGACTACTACTACCCATACTATATAGCAAATGCCTCACAAGACATTAACACTTATCTGTAAAAGTATGCACTACTTAAAGTAATATGATTAGCGTCAAGTATTATTTATAGCTGACTTACGCATCTAATCATAAAGGAAATGAAACACGTGATACTTTCTGTTTCCAAACGGTGGTAAAATTTTTAAAAGACGGTACTGCATTATAGTGAAACCAGGACTAGCTATGAAAACATAAATCTCTAAGCACATACTGATAAACAGCTCCAAACCGCATCATGCTAGTTCTGTGACAGATTTTAGGCTACAAATCTCCTCCCTCCCCCCCCCCCCCCAATGTACTGGAAGCAATTCTATATTGTAGAGAGAATGTGGTGAGGGGAAACGAGGTGGCACAAGTAGAAAGCGGCAGCCAATCCGCGAAAAAGCTTTGGATTTGCAGCGCGACTTCCGAGGGGCTGTCACATTCGCTCTATTGTGCCTTGAGACTTTGATTCCTTTGTGGACAAGGAGAAAC
This sequence comes from Schistocerca serialis cubense, assembly GCF_023864345.2. NCBI lineage: Eukaryota > Metazoa > Arthropoda > Insecta > Orthoptera > Acrididae > Schistocerca > Schistocerca serialis. The sequence goes on along the minus strand of NC_064639.1, from coordinate 66,828,063 downwards.
AGGAGCTTTCATCCCCATTCGGAGTCGCCTTTGTAGGTTCTACTATATGCGTGCGCGCTTTGTGTGTCTGTGTATGTGTGTGTGTGTTTCTACGTGCGAGAGCCTTTGGTTGTCGATTCAGCGAGTGACTATAGCTACACGTCTGCAGCATTCATCAAGATACTCCCACCCATATGCACGGGAATCAGATTCAAATGTTTACACACGCATAAAATGGAGGCCGTAAAACCTTTTACCCATTACTGCTACGACGTATGCTGTAGTTTTCTACACGATATTTCCCAATGAACTCCCATATGAAGCGCTTGAAGACATCATTGAATATTTAACGTGAAGATAGCTGCCATTCCCAGAATAATGTAAATATTTCAGCCACCAATAACCACCGCAAGCGATGGTACAATTATGTACTGTAATGGATTACATGGCTGTATTCATACCGTTTCTACACTCTCCTTGAATCTGGTATGTGACGGCTGATTTGGCCGACAGGTCTAATCATGCACTTGGTGCAATTCGTGGGGAATTTGGATGTGACATGGGCCTCATGTTGGACTTCATAATCGTCGTCAAGGTTTCAGGCGAACATGACCGATCAGGACACTGTATGGTGCACCATGCACATCATAACCCTCCCGCCGGGTTGGGGGAATTTCTGTGTCCGCGGACTGGGTGTTTGTGTCGTCCTCATCATTTCATGATCATTCTTTAACGCGGCGAGACTGGATTGTGTAAGGATTGGGACTCTGCTTCGTGCGGCGCTCAACTGCGCACTAATCACCACCTGTACATACACCATAATTATCGTAACCCCTTCAAATCCGCGTCTACCTTTCGATTAACGGACTCCCCGCAGTATTGTGTAGCGTCCCACACCACTGGTCGGAAGCTAGCAGTAGCCTGAGTAGGGAATCACCGTCACACGTGTAGGCTGCCGGGAACTCCAAAAGACACGAACGGCTCAATTTTCTGTGGTGGCCTGACGGGGAAACAAGTACTGCAGATGAATGACCCTTATGATGTGTGCGTGACATGGAGGCACTCACGAGGCCTGCAAGATACCCAGACCTGTCGCTGATAGAATACATGTGGGACAGCTCACACGGCAGCTCCGTGCAAGTGCCTACATCCAGGATACTGTGGAGCAGTTACAACAATTGTGGGACAGTTTGCCTCAAGAGGGAATACAAAAGCATTATGACATCATTCCGAATCTTATTTTTGCATGCATCCAGGCCAGAGGGGTGCAACATCACATTGATAGGTGAGCTCATAACCCCAAGTTCGTTGTAATTTTGACCCCGTTTTGCAGTCACTGAAGAACGTCATATACGCTCTTAGCCAGTGAAGTTTTATTTCGTTTCTTTGTGTCCTTATGGGACCTTCACTGTTTCACGCAGTTCATATAGGAAAGGTTTCTGATCACGCCATTCTGCCCTTCAATTTTGAATTTCTCGCAGTAAGTTATTTCAGTCATAATTTTAGCCATCGTGAGTGCCCCATTTCCATCAGTATACAATTTATCCACGCCTGAAATAAAACCACACTGCATCATGTCATAGAGTATAACCGCTCTTTTAATTAAGAACAATATTATCTGGGATATTTTCACATAGCGGTGAGGTGATCGATAATATCGGTAGTAATTAATAGCATTGAAAAAGTTTTAATTAAAATTATCGATATATAATCTCTCATCAGAATAACGACCACAGCAAAGTAGCGCTTCAGGGAAGTCAAAGAGGGTTCAATGCGGCTACTTTTGTTTCTAAATCCTACTATATAGAAATCATGTGCAGGTATTGTTAGCTCATTTGTCTTGCTTTCTACGCTATGAATAAGTCTACGTAATTGCGGCGTACGATATAACGGGCGTTTCCGTGTGATATGCTACGGAAGGGATCAGGGCACTTCTGTTAAACTGCAAGATAGTTGACTATAGTTAATGTGGTGTCACCGCCAGACACCACACTTGCTAGGTGGTAGCCTTTAAATCGGCCGCGGTCCGCTAGTATACGTCGGACCCGCGTGTCGCCACTGTCAGTGATTGCAGACCGAGCGCCGCCACACGGCAGGTCTAGAGAGACTTCCTAGCACTCGCCCCAGTTGTACAGCAGACTTTGCCAGAGATGGATCACTGATAAATACGCTCTCATTTGCCGAGACGATAGTTAGCATAGCCTTCAGCTACGTCATTTGCTACGACCTAGCAAGGCGCCATTACCAGTTTATATTGAGATTGTAATTATGTATCATCAAGAGCGATGTTCTCCAATTATGGATTAAAGTTAAGTATTCCAAGATTTTCGTACTTTATTTGCAATTCTCAAGACATTGTCCTGTTCCAGACCTTACGCCAGTCTGCGTGAGCTTAAACGCGTGCATTTCGGCCTCCTCTAGCAACACGGTGTTGGCTCTTCTGCCAACACAGCAGTTAACTTTTACGGTACAAACGTTTGCCGTAAGGTCAAGGATAAAAAATATGTGAGAAACTGTATGCGCGAGAGAAAGTAGCGCTCAGTATTAAATTATATTATATGCCGACTATACAAAGGGATGTTAAACTGAGTATAAGAACGGAACTGGGCATTTAGCTTCGTGAGAGTAAAAGCGTACGAAGTTTGAATGACTGTATCGATGTATAGTGATGGACCATAGTCCTTGCTATGGTATCTTTGAGTGACAAACTATAAAAATCACGGACATTTTAGCTGTCGTAATTGCTGAGAGTAATTGTTGCATCAAACCACCTTTTCCCTCTGTACAAAACGCAATCATTCATGATCATTTAATTATTATTGAATGTTGTTAATAAAAAACTAAAGTGATTTCCATAATTACGCGTGCATTAGTAAATAATAAGTAACATCCAAAGACGTTATTAACTATGTTGTCTTCGGTAACGCTGCAACAAATTAATTGGATCGACCGAGCAAAAAGTTAACATTAATTAATAGTATTAAAACCAGAAATTTGGTCGCCGTTAAAGTGAAGATGTTTATGACTGCTCCATCTGAGGTATAGATATAACGAACAGTGGGACGTATACAGTAGACAACATCAAGATCTTACGTCAGAAAAGTTTAAGGCTACAGATCGACCGAGGGCAGCTACAAGACGAAGGATTATGGGTGAATCTCTCACCAGTGAACACCGTACACACTAGGTAGGTATGATACAACGCCATAAAGTCAGGTACTTCCTCAGGAATCACTAGATATAGATTCTGAGGTATTTTACTACTTGGTATAAACTGTAATGTTACTACCTTACGCCACTTTCATTGAATACTAAACGTGAGTTCAGTCTTCGTTTGATGTGTCATAGTTCGTATTTCTACACAGGATATTATTCAAACAGAAGTCCTCTGTAAGTGATACGTCTCGTGACAGAGGGATCAGAGTACCAGCGATGTAATCTTTGGTTCTCAGTAGCAAGGTCGTTGCTAGTGTAGCATTCAGTGAGAAGTAAGCGCGAAAGTCGGGTGTTGGTGATGCGGCTGAGCGGTTTGGAAATAACTAGCAGAACACAGAGATGCAAAGGCAAAGGATGTTGCTTTTTATAAATATGATTTTGTAAATATTGATTTGCTCCATTACTTTCTCGCACCTAATTTCTCATGACTGGAAAAGGCAAATATTTAGCACGAGTTTTTCTTTATTCATTCGTATCAGTTTGATCGTCGATACGTGGTTGAGCAAGGTTATCTGCTCACATAGTTTGGACTCATTCCCATATATTCATCACTCCTTTACTACTTCATTAACTAATTTCATGGCAGGGCCATGTTTGTAAAGATGGTTGTAACTGTTAAGGAACGAGGTTCGTAATACAGTCTTGAACGCTAGTCTCTTTGAATTCGTTTAATTAATCGAGTTCCTTCCACCCTCTCCTCAAGCAAGTTTGTTTTTAGTCTGAAATAGAAAATTAGTCTTGGTTGCGAAATTATTAAATATCAGGTGGTTGTAATTAATCTGCCTATTGGTCACATTATAACACAAACTTCGTAGCATTTATGTCCAGAGTATGGGGTGGATGATTTCCATGCGTCACAGCGCCACCGTGCAGTTACACCTATGGCCACCAGATGCCGTGATCAGTCATCATGATTCATAGTCTCACACATCTGACCAGTCGCAGAGCACTTGTTGACGTGACGACATGAGCTTGGACAAAAGGAGCTGGGCATTATTGGTGAAGTTTTATTATCAAAACAACAGGAATACTGCAGCTGCTTTTCGAGAATATCGCTGGATGAAAGGATTACGGAAGGGTCTTCTTTCTCCACTTGCTGTGCAGAGCGTGATGAAGAAGTGCGAATCAACTGGAGAACTGGGCGTCGCTCCGGGAAGAGGCCGACGACCGGTTGCACCAAAGGTGATTGACGATCGGTTATTGCGCACAGCGTTGTCTACCATAGCAACAGCTATTTCACCAGGCAGTGCGCTGGCTGTGCCACGACCACTGGACACCCAATTCTCAGGAGATATCCGCACAAGATCCATATCTTACAGCAGCTTGTTCCACAGAACGCACAACGACATGCTGACTTCGCTCTTGACTTTCTCGAAAGGACTGAAGTTGACGAGGGCAGGCGCTGGACCATCGTATGGACAGACGAAGCTCATTTTTCTCATATGGGCGAGGTGAACTCTCAGAATTGACAAGTGTGTGGATATTCACCTCCAGTCACTGTGCATGAAGTTCTTCTGTGTGGTGAACGTGTCACCGTATGTCGTTGCCTCACGGTTGGCACTTAAGGACGAAAGACGTGCAGTGTGATTGGCCAGCATTACTTTGACATGCTTCGCCAGCATGTCATGCCCACCCTGCAGGACAGAGACGCATTGAACTCAACAGTTTTCATGCAAGATAGCACATCACTCGTGAAGTTTACCTGCTTCTCTGAAACAGATAAGTAAACGATCGAATTATCAGCCGATCGTTTCCAAATGTTTCGCTGGCACGATTAGCTGATCTCACTCACTGTGATTACGGGTTGTGGGGCTACCTGAAGTACAGCATTTACCAGGGGAACATTCACACATGTACTGATCTGAAGTGCAGCATATAGAAAGGTAGCCAGCATACCGAAGGACATGCTTCATTCCGCTGTGTCGAATGCAGTCCTGCACTTTCAGATTCTTCTGGACACTGATGGGCGCCATATTGAGAAACGTTTGTAGCAGTAATGGTACCGGTATGTAATGGTGCGATATACTGTAGCAGCACAATGCAACGTAGCTACAACTTATATGCCTATGTTCATTTGTGACTGTAGACTCGATAAGCAACACTGAATCTGACATTCATGCAACACGCACACAGTGTCGTTTAAGCTGTCAACAGATCGTTACACGATATACTTACAACTAACGTTTCGATAAGTTATCTGATTGGGTATTTGAATGTGAAAAACTACGGGAACATCCGAACTTGTAAATTCTTATTCAAAAACGCAGTCAGATAGCTTAGATATTCATTGTTACAAGTGACAGAGAATCTGAGTTCTGCAACCGAAGTTACTGGATTAGAGTACACGAGATGTCTTTGCAAAACTTACGGCCAAAACCGAGACACTGACTCACTCACCTCTTTAGATGACTGCCTTTTACCTTGTGGCTCACAGGAATTCGTAGCAGCATGTAGTTAAAGTGTATTGTTATTATGAATGAATTTAATAAAAAGGAGTTTCCTTGTGTTACGTCGTGAATCACAATAGAGCAGCGATTAGCAGTCCAACAACACTTTATTACATAGTCACAGAACATACAATATAACAAGTCAAAGATACATTGTCCTAAGAGTAAACAAACAGTCTCTCACTTGCGAGAAGTACATCACTCTGTGACATCCTCCCCACCCTGGTCGACCTCCAAAGGTACGGCCAGCTGCACAGGACGACTAATTATGTGACCTTCTGGTGTCCGGAGTATTATCGTCCTTACCCTGCCGTCTCTTCCTGGTAGTACCTTTTCTATCCTGGCCTTCTTCCACATATGTCGCGGACAAAGGTCCTCTTGGATCAGCACGATGTCGCCAGGGCGAAAGGGGATGACTCGTCCCGATGGGCGTTTAACTTCATGGTAGTTCCGGAGCTCCAATAGGTATTCTTTAACCCAACGGTTCCAAAAACTGTCACAGAGTTGCTGTCTCAGTCGGAATTCCTTTGTTAAATTCGTGCTCGCTGAAGGCTCTGGTCCCGTCGGAATAGTCGTAAGTTTTTCTCCTGTCAGAAAATGGGATGGTGTGAGTGCATCACAATCATCTCCTGGTGTGATGGGCCTGGAGTTCACCGCGGCTTCAATACTGATCAAGGTGGTGTTCAGTTGTTCCTCAGTGAGCTTTGCGAGTCCCAATACCTTCCGTAGGCAACGCTTTATAGTGCCCACCATTCTTTCCCACCATCCTCCCCACCAAGCCGCACGGGAGACAATGAATTTCCAAGTAATACTGTGGTGGGCGAGGAACTGATAAGATTTTGTGGTGGTTAATGCCTTCCAAAGTTGGGCTAGTTCCATATTCGTGGCGTGGAATGTTTTCGCGTTATCTGTATATATCGTGTGGGGGTAGTCCACGTCTTCCGGCGAATCGCTGAAGTGCCATAAGAAACTTGTCCGTTGACAAGTCTGTACAGAGTTCGAGGTGGACAGCTCGTGTGGTAGCACATGTGAAAAGAGTAATATATGACTTGTGCGTTTCCTTCCCCACTTTGATGAATAGTGGGCCAGCAAAGTCTATTCCGGTTACAGCAAATGGTTTGGCAGGTGAAACTCGTTCAGGTGGCAGCGGTGCTTCGATCTGTTGCCCTCGTGGATTCTTCAAGATCTTGCATGCGAGGCATGAGTATAGGATTCATTTGATTGCCTGACGAGCTCTAAGGATCCAAAATTCGGTTCGCAGTTCGGATAGTACAGAACGAACACCAAAGTGATGAAGGCGGATGTGTGTCTCTCGAATAACCAATTGTGTGAAGTGGTGGGAACCGTCAAGGAGTACAGGATGTTTTTGTTCCCTATTTAGGCTAGCGCACTGCAGTCGACCTCCTAGACGTATCAGTCCATCTTCTAGGAAAGGATTGTATCGTGCGATTTTTGACTCTCTTGGCAGTGGTAAGTTATTCTGAAGTGCATGTAATTCGTTGGGGAAGGAATCTCTCTGGCCCACTCGAATCCAATACATTTTGGCAGCTGATAATTCGGTGGCTGTAAGTTCTCCTGAAGATTTATTCTTCTGACGAATGTTGTGTAGGAAACGGAGAGTCCATGCTGTGATACGAATGAGCTTCCAGTACGAGCTGAATTTAAGTAAGTTCAAAAGGCCGGTTGGCGTAGATATCGACAAAACTTGGCTCTGGGTTTTCTTCCTCTTTTCTTCGGGAGGAAGTCGTACCATCGTTGGAGTATCGTTGTTTGGCCAGCATTCAGGAGGGCGTGTAAGCCAAGGCGGCCCATGCCACCAAATATCCAGAGAATTCATTTGGTAGCCGAGGAGTCCACGTGAGAGGTGGTCAGCAGGATTGTCTGGTCCTGGGCAGTGTTTCCATTGCGTGGGAGTCGTGTGTGTTTGTACCTCAGTTACACGATTACAAACGAAGGTATTCCATCTGTTAGGATCACAGCGAATCCAACTTAGTGTTATTGTAGAATCCGTCCACAGTATCGCACGGGCAATTTTAAAGTCTGTTGCGCGGCAAAAGTAACACAATAGTCTGGTCCCAACTACTGCCGCTAAAAGTTCGAGTCGAGGCAATGTCACCTTCTTAATAGGAGCAAGTCTGTTCTTGCTACAGACTAAATGGGTTACGACGTCATCATCTAAGACAGTACGAATGTACAAAGCTGCTCCATATGCCTTTTCCGAGGCGTCACAGAATACGTGCAGCTGAGAGTCTCTTCCATGAGCTGTAGCTATCCATCTAGGGACACGTATATGTGACAATGAAGGTAAGCTAGATATCCAAGGGCGACATCGTGCCCCTAAGTCCCAGGGCATAAGTTCATCCCAGCCAATTCCTCGGCACCATGTGTCCTGGAATAGCAATTTCCCAACAAGAGAAACTGGGGAAAACAGTCCGAGTGGGTCGTAGAATTTAGCCGTACATTGTAAAAGGAGTCGTTTGGTGGCTGGCTCTTCTGACGACCTTCTAATGATTTCGCTAGGATCGATACAGAAGTAGTCACCTGCGGTGTTCCAGTCTACACCTAAAACTTGAGTCTGGGTGTGGAGTTCTCGCCCTTCTGCCCTCCAGATAGTGTGGAGTTGTTCACAGTTGGTAGCCCATTTTGATAAGGGGAGACTGATCAATTTCATTAGGGTTACAAGTTCATAGTATATGGTTATCACCAAATTATCACCTTCTACTGAGATCACAAAGTCGTCCATGTATGCAGTCTTGTTTATAAGTGGCGCTACGGTGGGAAATGCTGTCATACACTTGTCGGCAAGTTCTCTTAGTGTTGCAGAAAGTAAAAATGGGCTGCAGGTCAGGCCGAATGGGAGTCTGTTAAAACGGTATTCTGTTAGTTCGTCCGTCGTTTGAAGATTTCCTGTTTGATCCTGGCTAATCTTGAACCAGAAAAATCCGGTCAAGTCTTTGTCCTTTTCGCTCAAGGTTAATTGAAGGAAAGCTTGTGTGATGTCCGCGACGATAGCCGTAGAATATAATCTGAAACGCAGTAAAATTTCCAGAATCTCTGGTAATAGGTTCGGTCCTACTTCTAATACCTCATTCAGAGAAGGTGCATTGTTTTCGTGAGATGAGGCGTCAAAGACTATTCTCCACTTAGTGGTTCCGTATTTCTCCTTCCTCACTGCATGATGAGGGAGATAAAATAGCTCCTTTCCTGAGAGTGGGATGGGAGCGACCTCTACTTGCCCCTTCGTAATGTAGTCTAGCATAAGATCGAAATACATTTGCTTAAATGTCTCTTGACGTTGAAATCTTTCCCTGAGGTGCTTGAATCGTTTTTCCGCGATAGGTCTGTTACTCGAAAGCACTTTATGTTGCATTTTGGGAAGTGTAACGACTGCTCGATGATCCTTTATAGAGAAAGATGCTCTAAACTCTTCAAGAAGTCTCGTATCCTTGTTGTTCACAGGTAGATCCTGATCGGCAGTAATCCCTATAGTTTCCAAGTCCCAAAAGCGTCTGAAATCATTGTCAGAGTGCAGAGGAGATCGGTCAGTCTGAGCAAAATTTACCACGGTTGCATGCACACAGGCTTGTGACTTGCTACCACTAAGTATCCAGCCAAACAGAGAAGGAACTAACACTAAGGTTTCAGAGATGCGTATGGGCGAATTGTGCTTCACTATCTTCCAATAAAAATCGCCTCCTACAAGAATCTCCACGGGAAGATCTTCTGTTGAATCGGTTTTCGGATCTGCTAGCGTAATCTTACGGGCATCTGGTAAACTCTTTATATGTTGTGGAACTGAAGGCTGGTGAGAAATAACGTGAGTACTTTCGAAGGCAGTAAGTGGCACTGAAGAATTCTGCCAAAGCCCCTTCATATTTAACTGAACAAGCCTGCGGTGGTGTGGGCGTGTAGGGTTTGATTCAAAGGAACAAACAGTTAGTTCTTGTCGGTCTATCGTTTGCAGTTTGAGATCATCAATCAGCGATTTTGCTATGAAGCTGGACTGACTACCTGCATCCAGTAGACATCGCGTTGTCCTGCTCAATCCTGTAGGTCCTGAGACGCATACTTGGGCTGTCTGAAGGTACGTGTAACCGTGGGGAGCGACAGATACCTTTCCAACGGAAGTAGCGTTTGTCTGACCCGCAGGACCCCTAATATCCTTTCGTTCCTCACAAATGGACTTATGATGCAGTCTTTTACAGTTAACACACCGAGCCTTTTCTTTCTTTTTGCAATTTGACACTTTGTGCCCACGTTGAAGACAAAGAAAGCATCTGTTTGCTAGTTTCAGTTTATCTATTCGATCATTAACGCGTACGATCTTCTTACAGTCTTGCGCCCAATGACCGTCAGATTCACAAAAGACGCAGAATGGTTCCTTTACGCTGGTATCCTTCGGAGTCGATCTTTTAGATTTCGCGTGTACGTGAAGTGTGGACGCTGTGGGAAGGTTATTAGAAGTGCTTGAAAATTCACCGCGTATCTTCTGCGTGGTAAGCGCCCCGTCGACTTCCTCGTTCAGAAACTCCATCAGTTGCAAAATGTCCCCTTCGGATATTCCTGTACGCTTAGCGTGAATTATCCAGCGGCGGCATATATCATCCGGAAAAGCGCGTAAAATTTTCGGCGCAAGGACACGGCCGTATCCGTTCACGTCTTCCCCAAGTGCCCGGAGAGCTTGAATACGTCGCTGGCATTCAATGAATGTCGAATTAAGTTCCTCTGGGGTGGACAGCTTAATTGGTTTTATGGCTTCGAGATAATCTAAGTGGGCTTGAATTATTCGATCCTTGTTGCCATAACGCGCTCGGAGAATCCTCTTCGTTTCTGCGTACGTCTCGGCCGTCACCGCAATACCGTCCACTAAATGCTTTGGTTCTCCCGAGAGATAGCCGCGAAGAAAAATGTGTTTATTGATTGTAGTTACCGTCGGATCTTTGTCAACAGACTGCTCAAACTGCTCCCAGAATCGCGCCCATGTCTCAATATCGCCTGAAAAAGGCTCAAGTTTGATCGGCGGAAGTTTTACTGAAGCTGTGGGAACACTCATTGTTACAGATTGTGCCGGCGGATTGTCGGGAATCTTTATGTCTGCTACCGATTTCGCAAGCTGTTTCTCTATTTCGTGAGACAATCGGGAAATTGTGAGTCTCGCGGTGTCTATATAATCTTCGCATTTAGGAACATCTTCTTCGTATTCGCCATCGGCTAACAACTCGTGAATATCCTCATCTAATTTAACGAGGCGGTCCAGAACGCTTCCCAATCTGTCATTGTAATATTTATAATCCGCGATTTCCGATGTGTCGGGCAACCTTGCAACTTCCGCCACGAGTCGCGTAATGTTTGCTCTTTCTCTCATACGTTTTCTTTTTAGAGTGTGTAATTGCGCTTCTGGTTTGTGGTCTGGCACGTCCATTACGTCCGATTACTCGAAAGTTTAAAGCAGTGTCGGCTAGCGATCAGCTGGTCCTAGTAAGGCGTTATCTTTGGATCGCTAGTCGAAGTAGTTCAATTGATGGTCGCTAGATGGCAGCACTAGTCATAAACAATCTACAGGCGTAGCGTAGGATCTGATAATTCGTTAAAGCGCTAATCGAACAGCTACAATAGCAGTACACAGCGGCATTAATGTAATCAGTTGCCTTTACAAATGGCATTACAAAACATGTTGCGTGATAATTCAATTGAACTTAGCTGTGTATGATGGCGGTGGTCGTCGAAGAGCTTGTTGCGTGGTGTAACAAATCGCTGCAGTAAACCCCGTCGTAGTATTGCCGCGTGACGTGCGTCCAGAATTCCGTGCACTACAACAATCGTGGAATTGTCTCGGGCAAAGTCTTTCCCGGGTTTCGGCACCAAATTGTTACGTCGTGAATCACAATAGAGCAGCGATTAGCAGTCCAACAACACTTTATTACATAGTCACAGAACATACAATATAACAAGTCAAAGATACATTGTCCTAAGAGTAAACAAACAGTCTCTCACTTGCGAGAAGTACATCACTCTGTGACACCTTGGGTCATGTTAACTGCTAAATAACTTGTTAGAAGGTATTTCATAACTTAAGTCTATTTAAAACTTTGTCATTGTCTGTTATTGGTCGTGATGTTTTATAGTGACATAGCTACCAATAATGGCTGAGTGCCATATTAACAAATTATTTCAATTTCAAACTTACTTCAATTCAAAGTTATATTAATATTTAATAACCACAGCATACTTAGTAGTTACTCTCCACATCTAATTAATATTATTTGGAGGATGAGGAGGCTTCTTTAACTGAGAAGGAAAAAATGGGATTATTGCGACCTCGGCTAACTCTGCAGTTGCGCTTTACGCTATGCTTGCGAACTTTACCTGGGCTCTGAGCACTATTGGACTTAACTGCTGAGGTCCTCAGTCCCCTAGAACTTAGAACTACTTAAACCTAACTAACCTAAGGACAGCACTCGTCCGAAATCTACCTTGCTCTTTTCTCACACCGTATACTGCGAACTGTAGATGAAGGGCAACAAGCTGATCTCCAAAAAGAATTGGACACGGTGCCGCACTGCAGACTGTTAACGAAAGTACGTGAATACGGAATAGGCCCCCAGATATGTGAATGGCTCGAAGACTTCTTAAGTGGTAGAACCCAGTGAGGAAGGTGTCTAAGGTAAGTGGCTGTAGGCTGACACAAAATGACCTATACAAAATTTCTAGTTGGTGTGATGAATGACAGCTGTAGAAAAATGTGTGTTTTTCCTACTCATACGCATTAACAAACATGAAATGTTCGGATACACCATAAGTAGTGTTCTTCTTGACAGTCATGTCTTTCAAAGGTATGAAATGGAACGAGTTTGTGGGGATTGTGGTAGGCAAGGCGAATGGTCGACTTCGGTTCACTGGGAGAAATTTAGGAAAGTGTGATTCATCTGTAAAGTAGACCGTATATAAGACGTAAGTGCGACCTGTTCTTGAGTACTGCTAAAGTCTTTGGGATCTGTATCAAGTCGGATCGAAGGAAGACATCGAAGCAGTTCAGAGGCGATCTATTAGATTTGTTACCGTTACGTTGCATCAGCATTCAAGTGTTACGGATGTGCTTCGGGAGCTCAAGTGGGAATCCCTGGAGGGAAATAGCCATTCATTTGGGAGAACATTACTGAGAAAGTTTACGAACGCGGCATTTGAGGCTAACTGCATAACGATCCTACTGACACTAATATACATTTCGTATGGGGATCACGAAGAAATTAGCACTCATCTGGAGGCATATAGACAGTCGTTTTCCCTTCTCTGTATCTGCGAGTGGCTCAGGAAAGTAAACGACTAGTTGTGGTACGGGTACCCTCCGCCAAGCACTGTGCGGTGGCTTGCGGAGTATGTATGTAGATGTATATGTAGGTAAAGAGAAAAGTGCCAGGAAATACTAGGCAACAGGAAAAGCAACATGAAGAAATAAAATCACGGATACAGAATTTGTCAGTTCAAATAAGGCAAGAGGTTAGTGATGAACTCTAAAGAAATAATAGAATGACTAGGGTAATGTTGAGACAGAACTGCGGTCACAGAACGAAACAAGCTTACAAATAGATAAAAGGGTAGATAAGATGATTTCAAATATCGAAACTAATCACCCTTCGGATAAAGAGGATTTGTTAGTTAAAATAAGTAGTGTAGTTCCGAGTCCCTTGATCACTCAAGTAAAAGAACAGAACGAGCATCTTGATACCACGATTAGCGTAATAGGTGAACAATAGAAGCACAGTAATTAAAATCAGGAGTAGGGAAAGGACAACTGGGTACTATTTCTTAGAAAGTTGACGAACTAACTACAGAAGTAACAAGTTTGCAGACCGACACAGGCATTCCGACAATACTTTACCAGTTCATTTTT